>NC_062213.1:178171262-179387512 GCF_902686445.1 Sciurus carolinensis
GCCACCTCACTCCCGCATCTGCCTCCATGAGCCCTCCCATTCCTCAAGGCTGCCATCCTGTCCCTTCTAAAGTCACTTCTTCCTCTGACACTGCGTGTGTCACGCACGGGGGCCACGCTCTGCGGCACGTGCTGCAAGTGTCTAGGCTTGCACACGGGCTGCATGGGGTTTGCTCCTGGCCCCAGCACTTGGTAAGGCTGGTCTTGGCAAGTCCCTGCCTCCTTCCTCCTCCTCAGGCTGGAGGGTAAACACAGTTGCCGTAAAAGCCCGTGGAAGACACTACTCTCCAGGGAAGCACTGCTGTCATAGTGACTCTTCTCCCCTGGAGATGCAGGCCAGCACCGGTAACTCTCTCCCGGTGGCAGTGGGTGTCACCTGGGCTACCCGAAAGCCCTTGTCTCTTTGCTGTGCTGGCCACTTCTCATGTGCCTGGACCTGGGCAGGGCCTGGGAAACCAGGAGGAATGAGGCCTCGCCCTGTGTGGCAGGAGAGCTGCCATTGCCCTGGAATGAGCTCAGAGGTTTGGAGGCCTGCGATGGCAGCTGCAGTGAAATCTTCAGGAATCAAAGCTTCGCTGCCTGGACCAAGTCTAGCTCTGGGTATTGTCCATTCCTTGGAATGTTGGGCCTGGAAGACAGCTGCCTTCTAGACATAAACTTGTCTTGTGCACTTGTACATGATGGCAAGGGTTTGTGGGAAAATATAGAGAGATGAGCCCCATTGTTTGCCTATGAGGGGGCACCTGGGCAGCCAGGTATAGGATCTTGGGGTCAGTTCCACTTCTTCACATCAGTTGGGAGACCCTGGACAAGCCCTTCACTCCGGAGCCTCACATTATGTGGTGGGAGAATGATCAAGGTCTATCTCACCAGTAGTTAAAATAGAAATCAGAACAAATATGCAAGTGGGTTTGAAACCCCCTGGTATATATGGACATAGAAATTGCTACCAAGTAGGGACATTCCTTCAAGGACCAAAAAGGGATCTAACTTAAATTCCTGCAGTTCGAGATTCATCCTGGCTTTCAGGAAGAGCAAAGAACATGTGGTTCTGTTTGTTTTTCTTTAATCGGGAAGAATTATTCTGGCTGGTAATCAGCCACTTGACAGGGAACTAGAACGGAAGGGGTCCTCAGAGGTGGGCTTCCTGAGGACTACCATGAACGTGGCTGTTCGGGACCACACGGTCAGTTCATGGCGATGCTGCCGCCACACCCATGTCCTGCCCACCTTCCCCCACCCCCCAGGTGGTCTCACAGTCCTCTAAGTTTAGCTACTTGAAGAATGATAAGTAGGGAACCAGGCCAGGCAGGACCCAGGGATGGATAAGAAGATTGGAATGTGGTGGGCTCAGCCTGGGGAGTGGGTGAGCAGGGTGGGCACTGGGGAGGAAACAACATGGAAGGTCTCGTACAGGGTGGGCCAGAGCGGGAACTCCCATCGGATTCCTTCCCCTGCATCTGGAGCCACCCCAAAGCCTCAGCCCATCTCTGAGTTACGTCCCCAGGCCTCCCAGCCAACACAAAGGCGAATGTCTGCCCTGCTGACATCAGGCCGTTTGAGATTCAGGAACCTTCATCATAGGCAGAGGAGTGGCCACGTCCCTGGAAAAACGCTTTGGTCCAGGTGGATGGCGTACCTGCTGGTTAGCAGATTCCCCTGTTGCTTGGCCCTGGAAAGTGAGGTCCTGTGTGTGGTGGTGTTGGGGCCACACCCCGGAAGGCAGGCCAGGGAAGGGTGAGTGTGCCTTGTTACTCATTCACTCAGCACACTTCCATCGCGCCTGTGGCATGCCAAGCTCCAAGCTTGGCACTGGAGGCGTAGACGGGACGGCATGTTCTGGCCTCAAAGGCGCACACTGTCTACAGGAGGGCAGGTAGCCCAGTACCATGAGGCAGAGCTCTGGAAGGACAGTTGGGGGCATTAGAGAAGGGAGAATCTGCCACACCTTCTTAGAACTGTCATCAAAGTGGCCAGGAGCACTTGATTAATCAGAGCTGCCATGCTGAAGTTCCTCTCTGGCAGTCTGGAGGGTAGACCAGGGAAGAAGGGCATCGTGTGGTGAGACCAGCAGGTGGGGGAGACAGGAGGTGCTGAAGCCTTGGCCAAGGTGATAGCAGGAGGATGGACAGGAGCTGACAGGCTGGAGAGACTCAGGAAACCTATTCCCTGAGAACCTGGTGACCCCTGGAATGGGGGCCGAGGAGGCCCTGGAGGTCAGCCATGGCTCCTGCTCTCCATACTGCTGCCCGGATGACGGCGCCAGGGCCCCCATGCTGAGATTCAGAGTGTGACGCTGGACAGGCCTCTTGGGCCTTGGACTGTGGGGCTCAGCAGTGGAGCTGGGGGATGAGGCTGGGAGCCCCTTGGGGTCTTCAGGTCCTTCAGGAAGAGCCAAGAAGAGTGTGTAGATGGCACTGGGCTGTTGACTCATCTTCACCCATGTGCCCACGTTCCCTTGTCACCCAGGGGTAGTAAACTGAGAGAACTCAGTGTTCATTCACTCACTTATTGCCACCAGTTATATTTGAGGCTTTGTGAGTGACAGAGATGAATCATGTATCTCAATCCTGTGTTTTGACAACCATGTGTTTTGTCTGTGGTGCCGACTAGTGTTTGGGTGGATCATGTTCCTCACACAGGGAGGAGGGAAACACCTCCATAAAGAGACCAAACGCTGGCAGAGATCACTGCTGGCCTGAGGGGTAGGGGCTGGAGGGCTTCGTGGAGGAGGTGGCATATGAGCTGGGCTCACGTTGGCTGGTGTGGGTTGGATTGGCTCACGGTGAAATGGAGAAAAACAGTCCTGGCAGAGAGAACGACACAGAGGCATGTGAGCGCTGAGCCTGGTGGTTTGGCAAGGCCTGGGTTTTGCAGGGGAGTGTGGATGCCAGAGGCAGCCTGGTGTGCTCGGGAAGGAGATCCCGACTGGAGATGGTGCTCTCTAGGGGAACCACGGGAGGATTTGGGGGAGTGGCAGCTGGTGTCAGGAGTCTGGCCCTGAGGAGGGTGAGCTGGGAGGAGAGTTCAGACCCTGCTGTGCATTGGTTGGTCCAGGCGAGGGGGTGGCTGTGGGGGTCTGAGCCGGGCTGGTAGAAGAAGACCACATTCTTTGACCCCTGTGGAGGTTTGGAGGCACCTTCCTAGGCACTTTCTGTGGAGTACCCCCCTCCAGCCAGGCAAGAGCTCCTGTTCCTCCCACAGCAGAGCTTGGTTCCTGAAGGTTCAGAGGTCCTAGTAAATAACCTTCCTGTGGTGGCACAGCTGGAAGCAGAGGAGTGGGCTTCTGACCCCGGAGCCCATGCCCCTAAATGCTGGCTTTGAGGGGCTGTGGGTCCTTTAGCCATGGTGACAGGGCCCCTCACTCCCTGTAAGTTGTGATGGGCCCCCTGAGGCCTGCTCTGGTTCACTGATTCGAAACCAGAGCCCGCTTATAGGTGGTAAGAATGTAAATAACTGATGCAATGGAAACTTTCTATGGAAAAAGGTCCTCGCTCAGGCAGCCACAAGGCCAAAAAAAGACAGCCGCAGTGGCAAGGTGGGCTCTGGAGTCAACAGTTTCCTTTGGCGTGGCCTTTGTGTCTGGTGAAACTTTGAATTGGGGGAAGAGGGGTAACCATCAAGAGCGGGGTAGGTTGGATTCTGAGCCAGAAGCTGGGCAGTGGCTTCGTGAGTCCCAGGTCCCCAGGCTTCCCCTCTGAGCCATGGAGGCAGCTATTTTGGGCACAAAAAGCAATTCCCCCTCCAAAAACACACACCCCATCTTGCAGTCTCCTCAGTAGGCATTAATTAGCACACCCCAACGGTGGCCCAGAGGCCGAGGTCCTCGGTGGCTGGGGTCTCCCAGGATTTTAACCATGCTTTTCTTTTCTTTTGTGTCCTCCCTATGAATAGGTTGCAGTGGTCTTGGGAACTGACATCTTATTTTAGAAGACACAATCCTTACAGATATAAGTAAAACTAAAAGATCAGAAATAACTGAAGTGCAAAAGGGAGAATGTCTCATTTTCTGGAAAGCCGGCTCTGCGTGATTTAATTCTTACACTGGCAGGGGGTGTGCACCGTTGCTCCCATTTTAGAGGTGAGGAAACCGAGAGTCCAAGGTGTTAAATGACTTGCCCCAGGCCACACAGTGACAAAGACCAGTGGCGCCCAGTTTTATGTAACACAAAGTGTTGGACTCTGCCATGGAAGGCTGTCCACAGCTCTCTGTCAGATGGTGATGAGGGGCCTGCTTGTAGGATTAGCCTAAGGACAGCATCGGTACATGGTGGGCACTAAGCAATGCTGGATTCCTTCCCTACTCTTGGTTTTAGCCTCTACAAACTAGGAAGATGTTAGACATCTCCTTGGGGAAGCGGCTCCAGTGAGGGCCCCTTGGGGAAAGGTCCTTGTCCATATTTCCCACCAGAGTGGCAACACCCTGAGAGAGGGGCAAGGCCTCCTTCACCTTTACACTCTGGGGTCCTGCCCTGTGCTGGTGAGTGTCTTGTGGAGGTTACTTAACTGCCAGCTGGACCTCCGATGTGGCCCATTATTGGGCTTTATGTCATACCCAGGGAGGGCAGAAGCGAGCCTCTCTGTGCCCCAGTTTCAATGAGAGAGGGCCCCCTTGAGGCATGGCCTGGCGTGGCAGGAAATGACCCCCCACCTCCTCTCTGAGCACCCCGGCCTCCAGGTGCTGCCCTGGGGTATCCCCTGATTCCTAGGCTCCCAGGCTGTGCCCACCTCACACCACCAGCACCTCCCCCCGCCTGGCCCTGTACTGCTTGGAGACCAGGAATCTTTCCCCTGATGGTCCCCGTGTCCAGTGGAGCAGTTTTCCCGCCTGTCACTACAGGTCAGTCACTTGGACTTGAACTTCCTCTTTTTCTGTTCTCAGTACAAATGGAAATGCATCGCCAGCCCTGCTTCTCACACCCCCGCTTTCCTGGAGGACCTCTCCTGGATTGCTCTCCAGGCATGTCTTGTCCTTTTCAATGACTTGGAACTTGTTTGGTTGCCACTCTCTGCTCATTCTTGTGGGGACATCTCTAGGACCCACAGGTCAGCCACCATGTGGGTGAGAAGCCTCTCCTCTGAAGAACTCCGCCAGGGACCAGGAAGGTCCTAAATAGCCTCTGGGTAACCAGATGCATGTGACAGAATTCTTAGACTGCAACATAGGCTTCTGAGGCAAAGGCCAGCGCCCAGGAAAGGGACAGCTGTAAGCCTGACTACAGGGAAAGAGGCTGACCCCAACCCCAAAACAGAGCCAGAAGGGAAGAGATGGACTGAGGGAAGGAGATTTAGAAATTCTCCTGCCATAATCCAAGAAGGGCACTGGCGTTTACTGAGCACCTCTGTATTCTCACACTCTGCTAATCTCACACATGCTTTGTCTCCTCGGATCCACGTGACAAACCCAGGTAGAGGTGAGGTGCTTCACTCATGCCTCATGAAGTAAGTGAGGCTCAGAGAGGTTAAGTAACTGAGCTGAGGTCATCAGCTATTAATGGATGAACCCATGGTCTGGATCCAGTTCCTGCTGATGATGTCAGGGCTTTTTCTCTGGGGTGTCCCAGGCTATTTCTGGGGCATTGAGCAGATGAGGCATGCCAGTAATTCTTCCTGCTTCCCCTCCCAATGGTCAGTGGCATGACCACTAGGATTATTCCATGTGATTCCACTATGTGTGTCCCGGTGTCTTGGATTTTTGTATTTTGATATTGATCCACAGACCACACAGCAGGAATAAAAGTGAAAATAGAAAGATTCGTCCCACAATTCCCTGTCCCAGGCAGAGCAAATCCAGCTTTGCTGTGTGCTGGCTGTCTGCAGAGGTCCCATTCAGAATGGAGGGGCTGCTGGATGTCAGGAGGATAGCTGGGTCCTCAGAGCCAGCCTTGTCCACTGTCTCTGGGGTCATGGTTTGAAGCCCAGTGCTTGGGCCCAGAGCACCCTGGCCTCCTCACCAACCCTTGGAAACCAGCTGTGTTGTGACCCACTGAGGCTGGCCTCTGCCAGACATCTGGGATTTTCCTTTCACCATTTATCAGCTGCAGTGAGGTCAAAGCCCAGTGCTCAGGGCTCCCGGATATGGGTCTCCCTCTACCCACCGGCAGAGGCTGCGCTGTGAGGCTTTGGTTCCATGGGAGGGTGGGGGTGGAAAGCACAGGCCCTCCCCATCAGGCTTTCGTTGGGGACTACAGAGGAGCTGACCCTGGTCCTTCTTGCCCTGACTGAGCACCACCTTGCAGAGGGGCCCCTGCTCTCTCATTAGCCCTTCCCTGTTCAACTGTTTTCTAAACAGAACATTTAAATTTTTTTTTATTATAGCAAAATACTTGTAACATCAAATTCACCATCTTAACCATTTTTAAGCTTACAGTTCCGTGGGATTAAATATATTCTGAAACTTGCACAAACATCTCCACCATCCCTCTCCAGAGTTCTTCTCATCTTGCAAAAGAGAAGCTACCCCTCACCCACACCTCCGCACCCCCCGCCCCAGCTCTGGACAACCACCACTTTGCTTTGTCTTAGACATTTGGATCATTTTTAAATAGTAAAAGGGAAACGAATGTACTGGTGGGTTTTGCGTTTGTTTTTAAGGACCTGAATAGGAATGTATACAGAAGAAAAGGCGTCTTCCAAACCTCACCACACCACAGTCCCACCCTAGGACAAGCTGACGACTTGGTATTTATCCTCCAGGACCTTTCTAGCTTCCCCAGCTGCATGGAGACATGTGTATGCATGTGTGTGTGTGTGTGTGTGTGTGTGTGTGTGTGTGTGTGTGTGTTGGGAGGGGATTACGCTTTAGCCATCCCACTGAGAGGAAGTGTATGCAGCCTCAGAGTATGCAGGATCAGATGGACTGGGACTGAGGCTCACCACCTGGCCAGGCCTCTGAGCCTCTCTTAACACTCATGGGAATACACAGAGGAAAAGTCACAACAAATTTTTATTATCGGTAGAAGTGTATATATATATATATATATATATATCTTTCATTGAGAAAACTTAGTGTCCCACTACTACACCACTGGGTGGATTTATCATCTTTGACTTATTAAACCAAATTCTTGCCAATGGACATTAGGACCGTTTCCAACCTTACTGCTAAAAATACTGCTGTAGCGATCACGTGTGCATTTGTGTGTATGTTTGTGTGTGTTGATGTGTGGTGTGTACTTGCGAAGCTGTGAATTTTGGTATATGTGTAAAAATGTTCTCCTCATCTCCATCCGGCCATTCTTTGGCCATGCCTCTCTAACCCTTGATGGTGCTGATCATTTTGCTGACCAGTTGGGAAGAAATAATACTGACTTTTGACATATGCCTTTAGTGATTAATGAGACCAGCCAAGTTTCATGTCTTTATTAGACATTTTTATTACTTAAATAATGATCTGTTCATTTCCTCTCTCCATTTTATTGGCTATATGTCTTTTCTTATTGTTTTGTTGGTGCGCATTACATATTATGTATACTATCGATCCTTTTTTATATGTGTTGCAAAACACCTCAATATCAATTTTATTATCAAGCATGCCACCACACACACAAGAAATACATCTGACAAAGAGTTATTTTGATGGAGTGAATTATAGGGGTTTAAGTCCTTTTATTTCTAGAATTCTAGGAATTTAACCTACTCTTAAGAATTCAAAAATCTCCAAATATTTTTACCCAGTCTGTCATTTGCGTTTTAACCATTGAGGGGATCTTTTGTTACTGGGTCTTTTGTTATTCTTTTGTTATATTTTTATGTATTCAAATGTATTCGTCTTTTCTTTTAATAGCGTTGGGGTCCAGTTCATGCCGTACAGGTCATTTTCTAATATTACCTTAAGTAAGCATTCTAATGGGTCTGTCGTCTCTCATGGAATTCCTTGCATATTGCTTATACTTTTATCCACGTAAATGTCTCTGTGCGTAGTGCGTGGGCCCCTCCTCCTTCCGCCCTCCCTCACTCTGAATTCCATTTTGCTGTTTGATTTTTTCATGGCACTCACCACCACATGCCGTGCTGTTTATTTCACCTGTTTTACTCTGCATCTCCCCTGGCTGGACACTCAACTCTGTAAGGGTAATGGCCTTCTCTGTTTTGCCCAGTGCCAAATCCTCCATACCTAGCACAGTGCCTGACACACAGCAGGCACCTAGTGAGTATGCCAACTGAGTAGACAGACAGAAGTGGTTCCAGCTCTTTTATTTAAATAACCCTGTTCTTGCTTTGCTAATTTGGAATTCCCTCTTTGGTAGCCTTTCTTCTATCCTTGTTGGTCTATTCAATTTTTTCTCCTCTCCTTTGCTTTTATAATTTTCTTAAAAATCATCAATTTTCAAATTCATGGACATTGTGTTATATTTCAGTTCTCTGAAAATAGTTTCATACATACATTCACCTTGCCTTTCTTAGTGCTTACCATGATTTGCTCTTTACTGCTAGTTGGATTTGCCTACAGTTTGTTCAGGCTGCTTTTTTTCCCAAGGACCAGTCTGAGGCTTTGTATCTGTTGTTGTGGCTGCTATCCTTCCCATGCATTTATTTTTGTTTTTAACTTTATTCGTTTCTTTCTTCTAGGCTATTTTAGTTTACATTGTTCTTTTTCAGCTTCTTAGGTGAAATCCTTAATTCGTTTAGTTTCAGTCTTTCTTCTTTATCATAAATGAATTTAAGGTTTATATTTTCCTTGGTATAGTTTTGGTTACATAGCATAGGTTTCAAAGTAGGGCTCTCAGTGGAGTGTGGTGATACAGGACTATAACCCCAGTGACTTGGGAGGCTGAGGCAAGAGGATTGCAAGATTGAGGCCAGTCTCTGCAACTTAGAAAGACCCTGTCTCAAAATAAAATAAAAAGGGCTGGAGATATAACTCAGAGGAAGAGCACCCCTGTGTTCAATCCTTAGTAACACACACATACACACACACATGTGTAGGCCTCTCAATTTCAGTTTTTTATCTGGTCCTCTTTGATTCAAGAGTTATTTAGAAAAGCACTTTTAAATTTGTCACATGCATCCTTTCCTTATTTATTTTCGTGTTCCGCTATTTGTTCACTTCAAACACTGTTTCATTGAGAACTGCGGCCCTGGTCTGTACAACTTCGGTGCTTTGGAACTGGAGGTTTTCTTGCAGTGTGGTATGGGGCATTTGAGGAAAAGGAATTTTATCTATTTCCTGAGTGTGTAGGAAGTTAAGCCTATTAATCACATCTTGAGATCTTCCCTATTTTTCTTTGGAGGCAACTTGTCCCATCAAAACTGATTCATAATCCTCAAAACATCTCTTATTTTCTACCTTTAAGAATGTATTGTTTCATCTATTTTGTGGTCCTGTTGTCCAGGCCGAGTGAAGTTCCATGATTTTGTGTCTTCTTGGGGGCCCTTTAGCAATATAAAATGTCCCACTTTATTTCATATTTTTGCATTTTGGCCGAGATTAATATTGGCTTTTGCTTGTTAAGTCTTTTTTTCCATTTCTTTGATTTCAACCTTTCTCCATCAATTTGTTTTAAATTTATTACTTACAAATAGCATATGGCTAGATTTTTTTTTCTTTTACCCAATAAGGAAATTGAATTTATTCATGTTATTAAATTTATTAATATGTTTGGTCTTACTTTTGTCATCTTATTTTATGTCTCTAGCTTTTTGTGCTTTTTTTCTCCTGTTCATTTTTTCCTTTCCTAACTCTTGCTAAATGAATTGGATTTTCTGTATTCCTCCCTTCTCCCACACATACAGTGGTTTCAAAGGTCTGCATTTTGTTTTTCTTCTAGAAATAGTTGTCCTTCCATTGAAGCTATTTCTCTCTTTGTATCAAGAATTAAATGGTGTCTAATTCCCAACAAGATGAACCCAGCATTAGGGACATTTGTTTAGATGTGACTATACATGTTCTGCTTTTATGGTCCCTGTTTCTTGTCTATCCCTTCCTGCCCTTTCTCGAATGACTTATTCTGGTATAGTTTTTGTTTTGTTGGAGTAATTCCTCGAGTCATTTCTTTGAGAATAGATAAGTGGGTGGCATCCTATTTTAGCCCTTCTCTCTTTCACTTTGAGACTTGGCTGACTCATGGATCTTGGGGTTTTAACCCTTTCTCTTCCAGCTCTGACATCTTTGCCCTGTTGCCTTCTAGCAATCAGTGAGGCAGAAATCGGTCCAACATCACCTGCTTCTCAACATCTTTTGTAGAGACTGTTGAATGCCAGCTCTCCTGAGAGCATCCGGGCCCTATGTGGGTTACACCAGGCTGAGGTCACCACTCGAGAAAGCCACCTCCACAGAGCCCAGGCATGTCGGAATGGAGGGAGACAGGTGTCTCCACTGAGGGCTGAAGTTTCCCTTAGGTGGGGACGCCAGCGTGGGGGCCTGATCGGGACTGGGCGAGGCAGGGAGCACCATAGTCCAGCAGGGGGTCCAGAGGGACGAGGAGTTTGAGGCAAGGGTTTTACAGAATCTTTGGGCACAGTTGATGAAGAGAGGGTAGATCCTTCAGGAACTCCTGGAATGAACAGACAAGCCATCTGCAGAGTCAGAGGCTCCCACAACAGTAAAGCCATGCAACTGAAGGTCACAAGGGATGCAGGGAGGAGGTCTCGGTTCCCGTGACTTCCCTCACTTTCCACACTGGTGTCTCTGGAAACCTGGAGCATTCTTTAATGCTCGGACTTCAGTCCCCTTCCTCTGAGTGCGTCTCCCTGCCCAGGCCACCCAGCCGAGGCCAGTGTGGCTCCGATGATGCTCCCGCCCTTCTGTTTCCTCAGGCTTCCTGGCCAGCGGGTGCTACCATGGCTCTGTTCTTATTTGTACATTTCTCTTTTTTATTTCGGTGGTGTTTGGGGGAGACGAGGTGAAGAGATGGGCTTAGCTGACCATCTAGAACCTCACATGTATATGGCATTTGCATGTGACCTGGAACAGGTGTGACAGGGCAGCTCTCTGACCAGCTGCTAAGGTGGGCAGCAGAGCCGGCAGTGACCAGTGCTGGCCTCACTCCTGTGGCTCCCGCAGAAATCTTGCCACCTCCACCCCATCCCACCCCTCCTCGAGCCACACCCCTCAACCCCACCACATTCCCTCATTGGTTAAAATGATTCCATGACCTCACTCCACTGTTCAGACCAAGTCCAGGCTCCTCCCTCTAGCAAACCTTGGGCCCTTGCCCCTGCTGACTCCTCCCTCAGCAGCTGTGACTGCCCTTGCCCTCCAGCCACGGGGACCACAGGCAATTTCTCCAACATTCCAGCCACTTGGGTGTTCTGTTTGAAATATCCTCTTTCTTTCTCTCTCTCTACCTCTCCTTTTTTCACGTTTTCAAACGCTATCAGAATGAACTGCTTCACCATGATTCCCTTAAAGGGAGGAATTGAACCATGGCCATCTTTTATCCTCGGCACCTACGACCCAAACTGAATCAGCGTAGGCACTGAATGCACATCTGTTGAATGATGAACAGCTGCATTGGGTCCACAGAGAATTGCCGTACACTCACTGTGTGCAAGACACCTGTTAGGGGTTGGAGATGGAGTCAGGCTGCCCCGCCTGAACTTCCTTCAGTCTGAAAGGGCTTCCAGGTTGTAGTGTCTCTGTGCACACTGGACGCTGGTATTTACCTTAAAAGAGGCACAACAAATGAGTTTTGGGTGTTCTGGGGGGCAGAACTCATGTCCAGTTTGTGGGAGCTGGGCGAACCTTCTGAGGGAGGGTGAGCAGGCTTTGGTCAGGTAGATGTGCTTGAGGGGGAAGGGAGTACATATTCTGAGAAGAAGAGATTGCCTGAGCAAAAGACTCAGAGGTAGGAAATCGTGGATTGTTTGTGGAACAGTATGTTCTGAGAAATCAGTGGGAGAAATAGAACATCACCATTTTTTATTAATAATTGCAACCTATCGGAGGGCACCAGGTCAGACTTGGAAATGATGGAAAATCACAGAGTTGTGACGTTCGGATGAGCGGATGCCAGACAGGAAATGATAGGTGTGAGCTGTGAAGCAAGTCCCACCTCAGCACTGTGAGGTGGTGCCATGCTACCTTGGGGCATGGGGCAGGAGTGGCTGGGTTTAGTAGTAGCAGGTATGGTGGGGGGAGGACAGCACAGGGGTTCGGGTGACCTGTATATCCTGTAGGAATCAGTAGTGAGAAGTGGTTGCCAAGCACTAACTATTTGAAGACTATTAATTAATGCTCTATTAATGCAGAGCTTGGTGCCCAAGGACACGAGGTCCCAGGCCTGTGTGCAGGTTACTCCAGACCCAGATGGTTGGGTTCCACTCTGGGACAAAGTGCATGGCAATTGTGCAGGGTGTCCCACGTGCCAGGCATTGTTCTGGGTCATTTACATGTAATCATTAAAACCTTGGAGGCACCTGCTCTTTGTAAAGGTGCAGCAACTTACCAAAGCTGCAGAGGTCATAAGTAGGATTTGGACTTGAACCCAGGTATCCTGGCCCTAGAAACCACACTGCCTGGAGCAGACACAGTGAGCAAAGCCCAAAGGGCACAGCACAAATGTGACATGCTTGTGACATGTCATGCCATACTCGACTCAAACAACTCCAGCTTTAGGAAGCACTTTCCTCTGTATTTTCTCACTTGGTCCTTAAAATAGCCTGCTAAGTTGATTATTGAAATCTGATGCTCACTCCTAGGCTTATTTATTCAGTAATCATTGCTGAGTGCCTTTCCTGACCCAGGCTTCCCTTGGTCCTGACTTTGTTTAGTTTGGTGACTCCAGGAATACAATGTGCTCTTACATCTCTCATTATAGTTAATCCTCATCCACGCCCAAATTCGAGTCACTTTTGTTGGCTGTGTTAGTTTTCTCTTGCTTTGTAATAAATTACCTTTAATTTAGTGGCTTCCCACCAGATGGCTCAGTTCGTAGGTCAGAAGTCTATGCAGAGTGGCTGGACTCTGCTCAGGGCTGACGTCAGGTCTTGGTGGGCCAAGTTCTCATCTGGAGGCTCTGGGGAAGATTCTGCTTTTCCAAGATCATTCCCATTGTTGACATAACTCAGTTCCCTATGGTTGTAGGACTGAGGTGCTGTGGTCTCGCTGGTTGTCAGTGGGGTGGTTGTGCTCAGCTTCCAGGTCGTTCCTCCATGGCCCCTCTATCTTCAAGCCAGTAAGGGCACGTTGAATCCTAAGGAGTCTAACCTCTCGAGCTTTCTCTTCTTAACTAATCAGAGAAAACTCTTCTTTTAAAGGGACTTCCTACTTAGCTCAGGACTAGATAATCTCACCATTTGAAGATCTGCCATGCCCTATAACAGGACCTACACATCATGATATTCCTGGTCATGGGGTGTATGCAGAACTCTACACCCAGGGGACAGGAATTTGTGGTTTCTCACCTAAAATACTGACAAAGGATATGGCTCAAAGAGATTCTGAGTTGGGTACAGGTGGTGCATGGTGGGTTCCAGGGCCACCACACCATACATGGGGGTCAGGCCCTACACCAACGAGAGCAGCTTGGGAGGAGTTGGGGACTTGGGCCTCCTGGGACCAGGCAGAAATTGTTCTATGTCTAAAGAAGTTGACCAAGAAAACCCTTTGACCATGGCTTTCAACCCCTCCTGCAGGATTCGAGACACAAATCCAGCAGCCTTGAAGTAGTTCATGGAGCAGCCTCAAGAGACACTGGCCAGACAAGCTCTCCCCTCCAGAGGGAGGAGTGGTGTGTAAGAGGAGGCGGCGGCAGCAGGAGTGGACATGAACGCTGGTTTCCAAAGAGAGCAGCGTTTTAGTTTTGGTCACCGGAAGTGGTGCCTCCAGCACAGGTAGGAGACAGCAGAGCCTGGGTGTGCTTGCTGGGTGCCATTTTGATGAAGCATGAGCTTGCTTTTGTTCTTCTTAAAATGTGTTGTTACTCCTATGATTATCATTGTCTTCCTCGTGCCTCCGAGTAGCTCTGGAAGCTCTCAGAACTGCTCGTTCAAGAGTGAACCCTTGCTCTTCACACTGTCTCCCCAAACTGCTGTCCTGCTGCCCCCAGTTCAGCAGTTTCCATCCTGTGCCTGGCAAAGGACACAACAAGGCCTCTCAAGGACCCAGGTCTGCCCACACATCTGTCTAGCACCTGCTTTCCAGAGCCTCTTCCTCTCCTGCCCTCCCCACCCACCCACTGCCCAGTCGGGAGACCTCCTGTCCCCTGAAGGTAGAAGATCAGCTCCCCAAGCCCTGCTGCTGGAAGAATTGGAAGGTCATGAGGTTTGCAGTAGTGGTCCTCAATCCTAGCCACATGTTAATATCGCATGGAGAGTTCCAGAAATTCCAGTACCAGGGCCCCAGCTCCAAAGATCCAAATTGGATTGACCTGGGAGTATATTTATTGCCTCAGATAGGTGGTGTAGTCAGGCTGTGATTCTGGTTAGTTATATGATATTGAAAACTTTTGGGGTCAGGATCAAGTCCTTAGGTATTTGGTACACAGTGCATTAGAATTACCTGGGGAGCTAGTTTTTTTTTTTTAAAAAAAAGGAAGAAAAGAGGAAAGAGTGAGTTCCCCGGACACCCATGCCCTCTGAATCAGACGTCAGGGGCTTGGGCTGCAGGAATCTATTTTTGAGTGTTCCCGTGGCTAAAGGTAGGGACTTAGAGATTCTTGCAGGGGTTCTGGAGATGCCCCTCCTGTCGTACTTGGGTCTGTGGGCATAGCTGTGGTGTCCAAGGGAATTTCCCAACCTGGCTAGCTGTGAGCAGTGACCCATCCTGTACCCTGAGAGCAGAGATCTTCTCACCATGCACAGGTACTGGGACCTCAGCAGTCTCACAGGTTGGCATCTCTGTGGCCTCATGGACTGTGGAGTGGCCAGGGCCTGGGCTTCTGCCCACAGCTCTGCAGCACACCTGGGCCTTGACCAGAGTCCTCCTACAGAGGTAGAGCAAGCACCCACTGGATCCCTAGGAAGGACTAGGCATTTGAGCCCCATTTTGGTGCTTGGTAATACAGACTGGTTCCCAGTTCAAATCCCAGCTCTGACAGTTATGGGTTTCATGCAGTATTTACTGGTTTCAGAAGCAAGGTGCTCCTCTATGTGTCTCAGCTTCCTCATTTGCAAAACGAAGCTCACAGTGGCACCTGCCCACAGGGGCACTGTATACCTATGTTCAGGTAAGGCCCCTGGAATAGGGCCCAACACATAGCAAGGTCTCCCCACTTTCCCACCACCTTCTACCATCAGTACAGGCAGCTCAGTCACCACCCTCCCCGTGATGCACCTGCTATGCTCTACCACCTGGTCCCAGTGCAGGCCTCTAGAGTCAGGTGAGGTTGAGGGATTGGCCCTTGCTGCCCACAGGGTCTGGTACTTTACAGATGAGTTTTAGTCCTGCAAAAAAACTGAGGGAGGTGGATCCTATTGCTTCTTTTGTACAGATTAGGAACAGCACAGAGATGATCCATAATTTAAAGACAGTCACACAGCTAGTAAGGGGCAGAACTCTGGCCCAACACAAGCTTGATTCTTCCTGAAGAAAGGCGTCGTAACTTCAAAGATGACCCTCCCTAGGAATATCTATGTTTTAATAGGAATAGCACCATCATGAACGAGTCCCTTTCCTTGGCATCTTGGGGCACCTTCTTGGGCTTGGATTTGATTGTTTCCTTCTGTGTATATATGTCACAGTGAACTCCGTGGGTCTGCTCTACTGGCAGCCGCAGGGCAGTCTGCACTACTCCACAAGGTGTACAATCGCGCAGCATCCTCCGAGAGGTGCAGCAGAGCTCTGGGGAACTGTCCCAGCGGTCCTCCCCAGACCAGCATTTGCTCTCCTCTACTTCACCCAAATTCTCTCTTGCCCATTTGGGCTCTGCCAGCTGCAGGGGGCATCTGTAGAGAAGCAGGAAATGAGCTGTCAGTTCCAGCTAGAAATCTGACTCCCACCCCTTCCCATGCTCTCCCTGGAGAAGAAAGCAGCCATGATTAATGGGGTGCTGACTCAGTGCCACTGGCGGGCCCAGGTCATGGTGGGTATGTCTGACCTATTGGAATAGGTGGCGTCTGTGAGGTGGAGGGCGTGGGCCCAGGCCAGCAGGTGTACTGCTGGGGAGGGAGAGGTCCATCATCACCACCTGAGGCCTGGGGACACTGTGTTCCCAGTCATCTGAGGGCAGGAGGACACGGAGACACAGCACCCTTCAAAAGGTGCCTGAACTGGGGCTTTCTCCCAAATAAATGTGATTTCTGAATGAGTGACTGGAGGACAAAGCTAATTCGAGAATGGACATGGACACATTTTCTCAGCAGCAAAGGTCTCTGCTAGCAGTCTTTAGGCTTTTCTTGTCTGAGAAGCCATTTTTGAAAGTCACATCTTGCCTGGAATGTCAATTTATAAAACAGGTTAGTGTGGCAGCATATTAATAATCATTTATTCTTTAATCTCACATCTTTAACACTTATTCATTATGACAGTATATTCATGGAAGAATAACTCTGATGCATAAAAACATTGAAATATGAAGTTTAAATCAGGAATCCACAGACTGCTTTGTGGATCAAATCCGAACTGCCACCTGATTTTGTAAGTAAAGTTTTATTGGAACACAGTCACACCATTCGTTCACATGTTATCCATGGCTGCTTGAGATTGTCTGTCCCTTGTAGCAAGAACTATTTACTATTTGGCCTTTAAAGATAAAATTTGCTGACCTGTGTCCTAGATAATCGTTCTATTGCTGTACCGGTCACAACATCTGATGTTCCTCTTCTCTTTCTTGTTTTGCTTGACTTGACTACACAGTATTAAGGAACTCTAGATCACATAGATACCACTGTGAATTTTCAGCAGCATACCTTTTAGCTACAAGGTGGTCTTCAGCTCTGTGTATCCAGGTATCCAGAGAGGGGTAGAAAGCAGTTCTGGTCTGTATCATTGACCATCTCCAACAACTGCTTGAATTCATTCATTTTTTTAAATTGTTTTTAGTTGTCAATGGATGTTTATTTTATGTCTTTATATGTGATGCTGAGAATCAAACCCAGTGCCTCACACATGCTTGGTAGGCAAGCACTCTACCACTGAGCTATACTCCCAGTCCCTGAATTCATTCTTATTACAAACAGAAAGCAGACAGGAAGCCCTGGAATCATCTGTGATAGCTGTGTGAGAATCCTTGTGATACACTCTCTTGTCATTGAGAGTTTCAGTGTATTCTTGCTTGTGTGGTTTTGCATAAGCAGGCATAGCCCTGAATTTCAGCAACACCAACATGACCAGTAAAGAGTCGAAACCCAATTTTTCTGGCCGAAGACACATTACAACACTGAAGTTCAGGATCTACCTAGACCGTAATCCCAGGTCTGCCCTTAATCTGGCAGCCCCTGTGGACTGGCTGCATTCAGTGGGCTACAGTGTGCCGTGGGACAGGTTTGAATGTGCAGGTCCGTTTTCCCGTATAGCGTTAATAGGAATCAGAGTATATTTTTAGGATAAATTCTCATGTATCCATTGAAGAACATCTGAAATGGCTCCATGGAACACAATTTGAAAACCACCCTTCAGCAAATATTGGGGGTTCTTTTATTTCTGAAGACTTCTTAAATGTTTTATTGGTACACAGTAATTTTGCATAATAGTGGAATTCATTGTGGCACATTTATACATGCACATAACACAATTTGATTAATTTCATTCCTCACTATCCCCCTTGCCCTCCCCTCCTCTTTCCCCTGATCCCCTTCCTTCACCCTATAGATCTCCCTTCCATTTTCATGAGATCTCTTTTTTCCCAAAACATGTGACCCTTGACTCTCTGAGTCTGGTTTATTTTGCTTAATATGATGCTCTCTAGTTCCATCCACTTTCCTGTAAACAGAGTATTCCCCTTTCTTTCTGGCTGCATGGATCTCTGTAGTGTAATATGCTTTTTCTTCATCCATCCATCTATGGATGGACCCTAGATTGGTTCCATAACTTGGCTGTTGTGAGTTGCACTACTGTCCGCGTAGGTATGCATCTAGTGCTACGGCGTGGCGACCTGAGTTCTTCTGAGTGAACCAAGGCGTTGGATAGCTGGGTCTTGGGGTGGTCCCCTTCCTAGTCTTTTGAGAGACATCCACACGGATTCCCATAGTGGTTGTGTTAATTTATATTTCCAACAACAGTGCACGAGATCCCCCCGCACACACATTTCATTGCTTAAGGATAACAGAGGAGGAGAGAGTGAGAGGAGGCGGAGGGGACGCAAGAGGCCTTGCTGTTGGCAGGAATCGCTGGACAGCAGGGAGAGGGGCGGGAGTGGGGTCCAACCCAGAGAGGCCACGCGAGCTCCTGCAGAGGCTCGACGTGTGTTCTGGCCCTTGGCGGGACTAGACTCAGCTCTCTGGTTACTTGGATGTCTTACAGCCGTCAGCTTGGAAGAAATGGTGCAGATTAGATTGTGCTCAGAGAAGTAGGGGCATGGGACACATGGAAGTCTCTTCCAATGGCCCTGCCAGGGGTCTTGGCAGCCGTTCTGCAGATCCAAGTGTGGGTGGGGGGAGAGGGAGAGACCACAGAGGGGACAGGGCGGCTTGGCCTGCTGAGCCAGGGCTCTCACTGGAGGGCCTGTGAGGTGGGCAGTCGAGAGAGACTGGGTGGGAACAGCGCCAGGGCCCTGCAGAGGAGGTGCTGAGACTGGGCAGAGTGTGGGCCACTCGAGGCAAAGCTCACCGAGCCAGGAGTGAGACCAGGAGTCCCAGCTGCCTGGTCGCCTGCCTGCCCCTCCGTGGGTACCGTGGAGGGAGAACCAGGCCTGGTGGCTTTGGGAGACTCTGGGCTAGAGGAGGCCTCCAGGGGATAAAAAAGCCCCAGTCTTTTCTGATGTTTTGCTGCTCACGCCATAGAAAAGGGACATTTTTAGATTTTAAAGGGATGACCTCCTTTTTTTCTTATTTACATAGCCCTGTTTGTTTATGTAGTCCTTTAAAAATAGCAGATGTGCACTAAGCTTAGTGCCCCCTCTCTAGCACCAATGGCAGAGCCACTGTGTGGGGAGAAGCACCTTTTTATCTAAGAGAGGGACAGCCTTGTTCCCAGGGACAGATGGGAGCAAAACAGGACAGGTAGGAAGTTTCGCGGTTTTTCATGTCGCTTCTCCAAAATAGCCACACTTCTGCCTCCCACTTCCTGCCGGGCTCAGCGCAGAGTAGACTTTCTCCTTCAGAGGACTCGTGATCTGTTAGTTCCCAGGGAGGCTCCAAGTGATCTGTCAACTAGCAAACATGCTCGACTCTGATCTTGAGCTTGGTGTGGAGTCCCCAACTCGGACTCGGACCACTGGGTTTGCAGCCTGGCTCTGCTGTGTGGCCTTGGGCAAGCTACTTAACCTCTCTGTGCTAGAGCTCTAAGTTGGGGTAAGAACTCCATCTGTGTCAAGCAGATTATATGAAGGAATATGTCTAAAGGGTTTTGATCCGTATGGGCACGTAGCAGCTTAACATGTCTTAATAAAAAGCAACAACACTGTGGTCAGTATCTGTCTACTACCTGGACAACTGTACTAACTTCCAACCACTTTCCCTCCCCCAGCTTGTTTACTCTAGCCCTTTCCTACATCATCCCAGAGTGAGAGGAAAGTAAGACACAGACCAGACCTTGACGTCTCCTGCTGAAAATCCACCCTTGCTTCCAATGCCTAGGGCAGGGACAGGCAGACTTACCCTAAATGGCCACATAGTAAATATTTTAAGCTTTGTTAGCTCTACAGCCTATCTTGCAACTTTGCTGTTGCAGCATGGAAGCAGCCATAGACAATATGTAAAGATAGCCATGGCGATGTTCCAGAAAAGCTTTATGTACAAAAACAGGCGGTGGCTGGTCTTGCCCACCCCTGACCTGCGGCAGGAACACAGACCCTGAGCTCAGCTTTCCCGGTGCAGCAACTTCCGTGAGCTCCTTGCCTCTTCCTCTCCCTGCTGCTCGCCTGCTTTGGCCCTCTGCGCATGCTGTTCCCTTCTTCTGGATTGTTCTTCCCTGTCCCCGCCTGCCCTCCTCCGTGGCCCCAGGAACCCTCGCCCTGGGGTTCTGGGGAGCCCTGCCTCTGTTCGTACTCTGGAACATGCACGTGCCTCTTCTCCACCCTGGGCAGGGATTCTCCGCACTCCTGGGAGCCCTGGCGGCGTGCTGTGGGGTGTCTGAGGGTGCACAGCGAGCCTCCGTCCTGAGCACAGAGCTCTGCCAGGCAGCCCGTTGCTCAGGGAGCCCACGGTCTGGGGAGGAGCTGGGGCGTGAGTGGGTGAAGAGCCATCCAGCAGCCCAGGTGGGAAATGTGTCTGTGGGGGTGACTCCGGTGTTTCTGAGCTTCCTGGAGCTGGGGAAGCACTGGCATGTGGGGCAATGAGGGCAGGAAGGAGACATTCAGAGAGAGGGCCGGCAGGTGGGCTTCCCAGGCGGGGAAATGGCAAGAGAAGAGCAGACCCCGTTCTGTGCTCAGGATGGCGGGCTGACAGGCCACCCTGGCTATGGCTGTGGGTCCTCCTCTGGGGACAGATAGGACCTATACCTGGCAGACAGGGCAGGGGCCCCTCAGTGAGTGGGATGGTGAGGGGCTTTCAGCTTTGAATTTGCCAGAATTTCTCCAAGCGTGGTCCACAACCCTTCCCCGCCACAGAGTTACCTGGGGTGTTTCTTTAACATACAGAGTCCAGGGTTCTGTCCCAGACTGGAGACCAGGAGGCCAAAGGGGGTTGAGGCCACAGTCTGTAGGAGGAGGAAGATTGGGTGGCCGTGGGTGCTGCCCTAAAGTATCTTTCAGATCAGTGTCACCTGTAGGAAGCAGGTGAACGGGCCTCTCCTACAGACTGGGGAGAGGGGAGGCGGGAACGAATGATCCTCTCGGAGAGCAGACGAGGACACCCACACTCAGACGTGGCAGGTGACTTAGTCAGCGTGGCACTGTGGTTGTAGACGTGGGGCTGGCTCGTTCCGGAACAGACTTCCTCTCAGCCTCTGGGCAGGGATGGTCCCTGAGGCGCCACAGGTGGAGGAGGGCTGGGGCTGCAGAATGCCCCAGGCCCCGCCAGCCTGGTACTCAGTGGCTGGTCAGTGATTGTGGAACAGATGAGGGAAGGGGCGGCAGGCGGCAGCAGGGGCACGGAGGGCTGGGCCCGACGAGGGAAGGAGAGCAGGACCCGGAGGCAGCTCTGGGGTTGCCGTCCTGAAACGTCAGGAAACAAAGGTGCCCATGCAGAGGGAGGGAGGGAGTTTGGTGCTAAGCTTGCTGACTTGAGAGGACAGTGGCCCTACTCAGGCCAAGGTGTCAAGTCACCAGAGACACGGAACTGGGAAATATGGGGCAGGCAGGCACATGTGCTGCTCCGAGAGCTGCTGAGAAATCCTGGCACAAAGTGCAGAGACACAGAGGATTCAGGAGCAAAGCCTGAGGTGGAGCACCCACACCCAGGAGGGAAGGGCCCCGGTGGAAGTCAGAGAAGGGCTCGGAGAGGTGGGAGCAGAGCGGGGTGGGTGGGTCACCAGGGGAAGGAGATGTGAGCTGCAGGTCACCCACGGAACTTAGGGTAGCCCTCTCTTTAGAAGAAAGCCAGCCAACCTAACACGGATCGTGCCGTGGGTAAATAAAAATGTCAGTCACAATAAAACTGAAGTCACGAGTTTCTGTTTGCCCGAGATGGGTGCAGGTGAGCGGGCGCAGGCGAGAACTGGAAGTGCCTGTCCCACCTGTCAGGACAGGCCCTGCCATCTCGTCTCCGTCCGGACTCTGCTGGCACACGTCCTCTGGCTCACCTTGGCCTCCTCTCCTGCCTCAGCACCCAGCTCCCCCGCCGTCCCTCTCCATTCATCCAACGGCTGGTCATCCTTGGGAGCAAAGCTTGTTCGGAGGGACTCGGTCAAGGCCCCAAGCCCAGCAGTGTCTACGAGTCACCCAGCGGAGAGCTTGAAACACACAGAGGTTCCTGGACTCGCAAGTTAAGGTGCCCAAAAGAGGGTGTGGCCAGCCGCCTTGTCTGGGTTTTCACGGTGGCACAGGCTAAGCTCAGTCTGTGGCCAGGTGTGTAACTTTGCTATTGGGGAACAGCTTGGCCTGGGTTGAGGGGACACTGAGGCCCTGGTGTCTGGGTCTTTCCCCTGACTCGACTCTAAAACTATGGCATCTGAGTCTCCTCCCTGTCAACCTCCCCGCCAGCCGCTCCCTCTGTGGATCTCCTGACCACACACTGGTGACAGTGCTGTCCCTGCTACCACCATCATCTGCCCCCAGAGAAGTGGATCCACTTAACTCCAGCTCTGCTTAGACACAAGGTACCAAGCACCATCCCAGGTGACAGAATGTGACACCTGCCTCTTGGAGTCCCCTTCTACTAGGGAAAATAGACTACACATGCACCCCCACATAGTATTTTGTGAATTATTAAAAATATTAATATACTTAAAACAAATATTAGGTAAGATATATAGTGTGATGAGATGACGCTCAGGAAAGGAACCAGGGACTCCAGGGCTGGTGGGTTGTGGTGGTTTTCAAGTCAGATGGTCAGAGTGAACCTAGGAGGGTGGTGTTAGAGCTCAGAGCTGAAGGGGGTGAGGGACCGTCACTGTGGGTGATTGGGCAGAGTATTTGGGTGGAGGAAGGGTCCTGTCTGGGAAAGGACCCTTCAGTGTGGCTGGAGGGCCATTTGGGGTGCAGGGGAGAGGAGACCAGACAGGAGGGAGGTAAGACCACCACAGAGTCAGAGGTCTGGGCAGAGGCAGAGGAGCAGTCTGGATGTTCTCTGGCCTGCTCTGGCTGCTGTGTGGAGGCCACTTGCAGGAGGTTATGCTGTCACCAGAAGGGGATGTCCTAGACCCAGGCAGTAACTGCAGAAGCTGCAGAGAGCAATTGGACTCTGGCTGCCAGCCAGCACCCCACATGAGAAATGGAATGTGAGCCATAAGAGCAAGTTTGGAGAGGAGAGTCCCCTGATGTTCACATGGACTCACTGCTAGGCTAGTCAACTTCCCCAAGCCTCCATTTGCTCATCTGGAAAATGGGGCGTTTGGATAAATCTGCCAAGATTGCTTTTGGCTTAAAAATTCACTGTTTCAGCTCAGGTCCCTGGGGCTACAGTGATCAGGGAAGGCTTTGAGGAGGTGGGGTGGACTGTGTGCTTAGAAAAGGACTTGACCAGGTACAACCCCACAGAGAAAGAAGGAGAAAGGAGCAAGCAGGCAGAGGATGGTGATCCAGGGGTGGTGCCTGCAGGTGGCGGGCACTGCTGTAACTGGGGCACTGGCCAGGGCAGGTGGGCAGGGGCCGGGGCCATAGGGATGGTACACCAGCGCCCCAACACAAGGCCCTTTGGAAGAGACCAGGAGGTTGGGGCCCAAGCATCTTTTGCAATCACTGAGCCCTCAATTTTGAGCATTTTCAGATGGACATGCTCAGGCAGGAAGGAACAGGACTCTCCTGGCCGGGGAGAGTTAACCTCCTGGCCCAGCATTGCATAACCACAGAGTCTGCTGAGTCCAAGGAGACTCTTCTGTGTGGCAGCCAGAGTGGCAAGCCTGGTGGCTCTGGGCTCTGGCACCGTCCCGCAGCGGAACAAACAGCCCTCCCTTCCCAGATAATGGCCCTCATTGAGCATTGTGTCCATGGCCAGCACCCAGCACCGGGCAGCTCAGCCTGGGTAAGTTTCCTCTCTTGGCTGCTTAGCAAAATATTTACACTACGCCTTTCTAGTAAGACAGTTCCTAGGAACCAGCAGGCAGAGCGAGGTGGAGACCCTGCTCCCAGCTGGGGCAGGGCTGTGAACACCCGCCATGTGAGCCCGGCCTGGGCAGTGCCTGCCAGGATGCTATCGTAAAGTAAGACGTTCAGCGAGAAGCTGCTGGAAGGCCTGCCCATCTCCAGAGTCGGTGGCATCTCAGCAGAAGAGTGAGCTCCATTTTATTATCATGTGGGTGTAGAATCTGGCTGGTCAATCCTACCTCCCAGGGGTCTCTGTCTCAGGAGCTGAAGATCAGAACTCTGAATCCTGCCTCCTCAGACCAAGTCTTCTACTGCACTGTAGGTGTCAGAAAAAATACCATCCCTCTCTGAGTGTGCCTTTCAGTAGAGGGGAAGGGGCACAGGGAGCTGCCCTCTGTGGCATCTGGACCCCTCCAAGGTCACACACCCCCGCGCCATCAGAGGAATGTCTGAGGAAACGGGCAAGAAAACACTTCCGAAGCTGAGTCTGCCCACAGTCCCGGAGGGATTATCCTGGAGAGAAAGGGTCAGAGGGGTTCCGTGTGGTCCTTGGGATAGAATCAAAATGAGTGAGTGAAAATCACATCCTCATTAATAGGAAGATTCCTCAAACAATAGGCCCCACGGCTATTTTAACCCCAAACACAAGTACACTTTGACCCATGGTCCCACTTCTGGGAATCTGGCTTATGGAACAATAGCACCAGTCTGTTAAGATATGTGTACAAAGGATGTTTATTGCAAAATTCTAGTGGCAAAAAATTAGAAAAACTACAGAACTCACTAGTAAGGAAATTTCAAAAGTGTTATATCCAAACCCTGGCTATTTGCTATTAGCAAGGACGAGACATATTTTATGTCTGTTTTGAAAGGTAGTATGGTAGAGGATTTGGAGACAGACTGGCAGGGTTCTAGAGTCCACCACTTACACACTACTTTGCATGGCTTCTCTGACCATCAGTTTCCTCTTCAGTAAAGCAGAGACTATAATAGTGTCTGCTCTATAGACTTGTTAGGAGGAGTCACTGAGTCAATGTATATGACATGATTATAACTGTGTCTGGTACATAATAACTGCTAAAAATATGTTGGTCTTTGACCTAGAAAGACTGTGAGAAGAGCCAGGTGCAGAGGAACGTACACAAGGTGATACTATTTTTACAAAAACCAAAAATGACCCCCAGTCTTAACCCCATCCTCCAAAGAAAGAAAGAAAAGAAGGAAGGGAGGGAGAGAGAGAAGGAAAAGCGTTTGCTGCCACCCCAGATGGTTAGTGGCCTCCTGATCATAGACTTAAAGAAGACTTGATCTTGTAGGAGCCCAAGCCAATACATTTGGAGGTTCCGTCAAGCCCTGAGACTCTGACTTTGTGGGTCCATCTTGGCAATCTTGAAGTACGTCCTATCCTCACATGTGAGAGAATGGAATGGCCTATCATATACCAGTTTTCTTTCTGCAGGTGGGGAACAAAGGCATCGGTTGGTGGCTTGGTTTTAGAGGGATGCTCATTGCCCAGGTGGCAATCATTGGTGGGACGACATGGTTCCAGGACGGGTTCTTCAAGTGTCCTCCAAGCTTGGTTCCTCCTAGCCATGACCTATTTGAGATGGATACCATCTTGGTCAGTCAAGCCATGCTCAGATCTACCCCTCAGTGTCATGGGCTCCGGGAATGGAGGGACCAGTGACAGGCTGAGAAGACCCCAGTGGGGGTGTTCTATTGTGGAAACCGGAGCCACTTCTTCTCCTTTGGTTAGAACCACTGAAGATGGTCCAGAGTGTTACCTCAGCAAAGAAAAATACATTTGGTATGGGGATCCTGGAGTTATTTCTGTATTTAACACTAATATAAAAAAAATTTAAGTATTTTAACCAAACAACAACAAAATCAATGGTGATATAATAAACACCAGCGAACTCGTCTGTACAGTGGAGGCCCCGCCTCACCCTCCACTGTCTCAGGCCCTTCCTCCTTGCCCAGAGGTGGCCATCATCTGAACTTCCATTGTCATCCTGCAGTTGTTTTCTGGCACCTACCATGTGCCAGGCAGAGTCCTGGGTGTGGGTTTAGCCCGCCTCACCCGGCTTGCCATGGAGCCGAGTACAACCCCATCTCTCTCTGCGAATGGTTCTTTCCTATTAGACTCCTTCAGTGAAATCCAGTCTTTGGTGACATCTAACTGTCCCCATCCATGTGGAGCAGTGAGGGAAGGAAGCAATGCTGGGATCCCAACAAGCACTCTGTCACTCGCTTGAGGATCTTGGGCTCGTCCCTTCTCCTCCTGGGACCCAGTGTCATCTGTCCAACATGGGTTTCACCCCGAGGCTGCTGCGGTCCTTCTGGATCTGCTCTTCTGTGGGGTGGTGGTCAACCCAGTCTGGCCCAGGGTGTGACTCCTAGTTACTAGAGGTGACCACGAGCATCCTCTGAGGGAAATGATGGACTGCTGTCATGAAGGGTCATGTGTCCCAGTGCATCAGGGCTGATTTCCTGAGTGCAGGACACAGACCGCTTGTAGAACATGAGGTGATTTGCAGGGAACATGGGTGAAATCCTTCAATAGTAACTTATTTAACTCAATAAAAACACAGCAATGGCAGATATACCCAGGATCCTTGCTGCTTAGGATAAGGCCATGTTTGAACAAGTCAGATTCAAGTCAGTGTAAATTAAAATATTAGGCAAAATAACGCCTGATGTGTTGGTATAGACTTCTGGCAACACTTGTAATGGTGGTCCCCAGATGGAACAGTGTCCAAAACAGGAGCTAATAGCCTACAGAATGGGCCCACTGGGCATTCTTAGGAGAACCATATACCCAGTCCAGAGCTGGCACATCCAAGCCCCAGGAGTGTCAGTAGGGATGACTTCATGGTTGGGTCCCTGCTTAAAACTGCAAGAGATCCTCGTGCCAAGAAGAGCTCTGCTGTTTTTTGAAGAACCGGCCTGTTCATTGTCATCTAGCTTTGCTGCCCTTCTTTGGCTACAGGGAAACTGTACACTGACTCGAGGCCTGTGGGGCTTTCTAGCCACCTGTTCATCTTCTCGTGTCCCTTTGGGTCTAGACCTCAGGTCCTGCACTTCCCCTGTGTTGACAGATCCTCGGTAGAATAAAGCAAGTTAAAATTAACAAAAAGGGAACGACCTAGTCAATCCGTCAGTGCCCGCACAGACAGCACGTGATCAAAGCATCTTAGGCTCTGCTTTGCCTGTTGGGGTTTCCTGCCAGGAACTGCTTCCCTGCTGAAAGGATATTGGATGCTGAGCAGGTGAGGTGGGTACTGCTTTTCTGTATCCACAGTTCTGAACTAACCAAGCCCTACGCCCCTGCTAAGCTTTGGAATCATCTGAGAAATGGGATTCTGCCTTCAGACCCAGAAGGGTAGTCCCAGGTCTGGTGGCCTTTGACATCCCTGTCTTTCCAGCAGAGAATCTGGTTTGCAGACAGCTGTTCCCTAGGGCTCCCAGCTCCTAAAGAACATCCCAAACGCAGAGCCATGCTTCATTGGTTCCTAACCACTCTTGTCCTGCTGCTGGCTTCATACTTTGCTGACTTCTGCACTGCAGTCCCATATACCTGCTGCCAGGCCCCCAAACTGTATGGTCGCCGCAGCCAGCTCCGACCTGTGTGATCTCACAGGCATTACAACCTCAAAGCCACTAGGGTCAGGGAGCTCTGAAAAACACCAGGAGACACTGATGTCTTTAAAGTAAACGACTAATACCATTATGCTAAACGAAAGAAGCCAGACACAAAAGGCCTCATATTGTATGATTCCATTTATGCGAAATGTCCAGAGAAGGCCAATTCACAGAGACAAAGTAGATGGATCAGTGGCTGCCAGGCCTGTGGGGAGGGGAGTGTGGAGTGGCTGCTAATGGCAGGGATTTCTTTGGGGGATGATAAAAATTGTTCTAGAGTTAGTGGTAATGATCATACAACCTTGTGAATATACCAAAAATCACATTAGTGATTAAGGGTGGGTTTTATGGTATGTGAGTTATAGTTCAGTATTTCTGAAAGCAAATGACTAGACACCATCTAGGTTTATGAGAGAGACACTCAAATTTTAGGAAATTTATTTATTCATTAACAGATTGTTGTACTCTGGTCAAAAATTAATAACGTCCCCTTTCTGCAGAAAGGAACGCAGGCAACTTCTGTAAACTGTCCTCTGAGGTTTCCCACCAATATACCTCCAGCGCTTCCTTCATTCACTCATGCACTGTGTGGCAGACACCAGGGACACAAAGGTGATCCAAACACAGCCCTGCTCTCTAAAGCCTGTGGTTGCCAGTTGGATGTGAAAAAGTTCAGCGAGGAGATGCAGAGCAGGAACCCAGCCCCTTGACTCGCGTCATAAGCAGACAGGAATTGGCAGCTTCCACTCACACGTGGAATCTAAAATAGCCCAGCTCCTAGAAGTCAGGCATCGAGTAATGGTTGCTAGAGCCTGCGGAGGAAAGGGAGGAAAGGGATGGGGGACCTGGCCAGTGGGTACAAAGTTACAGAGAAAGGGAATAAATTCTGGTTTTTTGTTGCATTGTAGGATGCCTATAGCCAAGGATATATATTGTGTATTTCAAAAGAGCCGCAAGAGAGAATTTTGAATGTTCTCACCACACACACACAAAAAGATAGACGTTTGAGGTGATGGATATGTTCAATATCCCAATTTGATCATTATGTTGTAGGTATATGTATCAAAACTTCACACCATATCCCCTTAATATGCACAATGATTATGTGTCAATTAAAAATAAAACTTAGATTCAAAAGAATTGGTGCACACCTGTAATCCCAGTGATTTGGGAGGCCGAGGCAAGAGGATCACTTGTTCAAGGTCAACCTTGGCAACTCAGTGAGAACTTGTCTCAAAATAAGATAAAAAGGGCTCAGGATGCAGCTCAGTGGTAAAGTGCCCCGGGGTTCAATCCCAGTACCACAAAAAAATAAAATTAAAAAAATTGGCAGTTGTCACTGCCACAAATGAGGGGCACTATGAGTCACCTTGGCAGGAAAGCAAGACTATGATCCAGTTTGGGAAAAAGAAATTCTGCACTTTGGTCAAGACCTATGGGGAAACCCATGCAGAGAAGAATGTGGCATGATAGAAAGATCTGGAGTTCTGGGAAGGGAGTGGGGAGTCCCTGCAGGCAGTTAGCAGGGCTGTGCCCTACATAGCATCCCAGGAGATGGAGTCAGCATGCGCTTGCCCAGTGGTCACCCTCCAGGACCGCCCCCCCAGGGCATCCCCTTATTCCTCTCCAGGTGCCCCAGAGCCTCACAGGGTTGCTTCCTGGAAGGAGGGACTGCGTTATCCCTGCCTGGCTGCAATAGCCACTGGCTTGACAAACAAGAAGCACAGTGTCTGGGTTCTCCTGAGGCTCTGGGTGAAGGGAGCAGGCAGCAGGATTTCAGGCTCTTGCAGGTCGGAGGGGAGGGGCTGGCATCCTAGCGCTCTGGAGGGAGGCGTTTGGGAGGCGACAGTGCCAGGCCACAGTGAGTTCATTTTCCATGTCCACAAGCTCTCCTGGTCCCTTGGTTCAGGATGCAGCGTTTGCCCAGGTTGAGAATAAGTGAGGAATTTGTTGGTGAGTCAGATCCTGGACAGGACCCAGGAACAGAGAGGCCCTGGGAAGTGTGGGCTGAGAGGAGGTGGCCAGCTCCAGTGCCCCCATGGCCTCCCACCTTGCTCAACCTCCCATCTCTGTCTGCACAAGGAAATGATAAGGCCCTTTCCAGAGGCTGTGGAACTCTTCAATCATGAAGTGACATCCAGTGTGTTTACAGTGAGGGACCAGATGTAACCTCTCTCTGCAGGGATGAACTTAAATGGGTGGAATTAAATGAGATGGTGACCATGAAAGTGTTGGACGAGCTCTCATCACTGCACTAATATAAGGTGGCATTATTCTTGTCATCATTATCAGTATTATTCAAAATGGGGGGTAGCCCATCCCAGGGGAAGGGGGATGGAGACTCAGGGAGAAGTTGTAGGATTTGACTGGACAAAGAAGGGAAGAAGAGGGACCAGGCAGCAGGAGCAAGGACCAGGAGGTTGGAGGCTGGAGGCGGGAGGATGGGACACGGGGTAGAGAATCCAGACAGGAAGTTGAGGCAAGATTGTGCCCTGGAGACATAGCCTGGAATGTCAAGAAGTGGGAGCCCCTGTCTATGCAGACCTAGTTGGGAGGCTCAGTTAGGGCCAAAAGGAGGCATGCTGGGGGACCCGGGCTAGGGAGAAGAAGAATCCAGAATGTCAGGGTGGGTAAAGCCCCCAGAACGCAACTGTAGTTAGTATACTCTTTTTCAGACAGGCTGCACAGTGGGGTGGGGAAGCTGGGTCTTGAGATTCCCCAGACCTGAACAGAATTTCACCTTCTGGAAGGTGGTTGCAACATGCACTCCAGAGGCACCTGCCCTCCTGGACTCCCAGCTCCACACTAAATTGAACATGCGCCCCTGGGCAAGTTATGTGACCTTCCATGCCTAAGCTTCTTCATCTGCAAAACAGACCCATCATTACCTACTTCTTAGGATTGTTTTGAGGATTCAAGTGGGCCTCAGAGGCTTAGCAGAGTCCTGGCATACAACCAGCGCTCAGTAACGGCAGCCCCTCTTTAAGATCCCAGTTGCTCTGCAGTTGGTCGCTGTCACAAGATGCACCTCTTCTTTTTCACATCACCAGTCTTTTGCCAATGTATCGCTTATCTTTTCTTTTGGATCTTCTCCCTTTTTTCTGAATTAAATACACTTGACTGCAGCTTGCTAGAGGAGGAGCTGGAGGCACACTCTCACCCATCGACTTAGCATTTGTCTGTTCACCCATTCGCTCATTCACGTGCTCATAGTGCAGTGGGCAACCAGCCAACTGTGCTTGGAACATTGAGAAGCCCGGAGCCGTAATTCTCACAGGGTCCTATTCAACTCCATGCCCCCAGCCCATGACCTTCTGCCAGGATGGAATTTTCAAAATCACCTGGGTGGGAAAAGGATGTGTGAATTGTGAGGGCGTATATATATATATATATATATATATATATATATATATAAATTACGTTTTTGTAAGGCAGCCTCAGAAAATCATACCGGACAACTTCTTGCTCAGTGAGTTGAGAGAGAGAGAGCTTTAAGAAGGCTAAGAGTGGCTCCCCTGGAGGACACAGTGTGTTCCCCAAGGGCTTTTAGAGCTCAGTGGTTGTCAAAAATGAAAGACCCAGATGAGGACCTGAAGTGAGAGTTTCTGGCCAGAAAATGGGACTGGAATTCAGAATTTATTGAATTTAACCGGGCTCCCTGGTGGGCCTGAGGAGCTGGACGAGCCACAGGTCCTCCCCTAAACTACTCTAATGGACATGGATGGGCCACTTGGGCCACTTGGGATAGGAATCCTGAGGTGGATGCCTCTTTGTTTTGGTGCCTGCCTTAGAGTGTCACGGCGATCCAGGCTTTCCGGAACTGATTATCCTGTCCTTCTCTGGGCACTCTTACAGGGTCACTTTCAAGAGAGTGGACCAGAACTCCCCTCCCCCAAGCCAGGACAACTCCCCTAGACCTGCAGCCTTGGTCCTCTCTTCTTCTCACAGTTTCACCTTGGACAGACACTAATTATTAAGCACCATCTATGCTCCTGCCACCAATCGGTGCTGGGACATAGTGGTGAATCAGACAGCCTCCTTGGTCTAAAAGTCAGCATCCCCAGGGGGAGAAAATCCTGTAAACAAATAAGTTACAACACGGGTGAGACGTGTAATAGAAGTGACATGCCTCAGGTCCAGAGGTGCCTGACTGAATGTGAAAGGTCATGGCAGGTTCTTGGAGGAATTGAAGTCGGAGCATTGTGTTAGGGCTCTCCAGGGGAAACAGAACCAACTAGACACACACACACACACACACACACATACACACACGTGCACGCCATATATGTATAAGAAAAGATGAGCTGAGGGTGTGGCTCAGTGGCAGAGGGCTCGCCTAGTAAATGCGAGACCCTGAGTTTGATCCCCAGCACCACCAATAAAAGAAAAGAGGAGCTATTCCTTGGCAAAGGGACTGGTGGTATAAGAAAGATAAATTACATCTTGTGACAGAAAAACTATGGAACAACTGGGATAATAACATGAACTGCTGACATTATTGAGCACTCTCTGCCAGGCACCATGCTAAGCACTTAAAACACACAATCCTCAAAGCAGTCACAGGAGGGAATTAGGAAGGGAGGGAAGAGAGAAGGATCTTGAGTTTAAGGAATTGGCTCATGCAGTTGTGAGACTTGGCAAGTCCAAAATCTGTAGGGCAGGCCAGCAACTGGAGACTCAGGGGACATTGCAGAATCCAGAGGTGGTCTGCTAGCAAAATCACCTCCTTTTCTGGGGAAGTCAGTCTTTTTCTAAAAGACTGTCAACTGATTGGATGAGACCCACCCACATTATAGAAGGTATTCTGTTATATGCAAAGTCTACATATATGTTAATCTCTTCTTAAACAGTCTTCACAGAAACTTCTAGAATTATCTTTGACTAAATCTCTGGGCCGATGGCTTAGCCAAGTTGACATAAAAGATTAACTATCACAGGTGGGTTTGAAGGACACTGTGGAGTTTGCCACATGTCTAGGAGGGAAAGGACATTTCAGACAATGGGAACAGCTCATGTTCTAAGAATTCTGCAGCTCATATAAACTGGGGTGGTGGAGAAAACTAGAGATTCAGGCAGGATCTTATGAAGGAGATGATGGGAACCTTGCCATGGGATCTGAACTAGTGGGAAGCCTGAAGGGGAGTCACTATGGGTTGGAGACAGCCCTTAGGCAGCCTCTAGGGGACAGGATGGAACCCCTTTCTCCTGGCACCCTGGATGTAGACAGCCCACTGACTCTCAGCTCTTGTGATTGACAGGGTGCAGGGAGTTGGCTAATCAGGCATCTCCAAAGGCCTTCCCCAGTCAGAGAGAGCGAGTCACAACCTGCCAGGTGCCACACAGAAGCTGCCACCTTGAACAGTCTAGTCACTGACTGCTCCGTGGAGCACCAGGCTACTCAGATCAAGGCCAGCTATTACTGCTCCCCACAGAACTGGGTGGCTCTGATTCTGTGGGCCCTGATTCAGGGTATCAGGTGCATTCTTAATGGAATGGATGCCATGGAGCTCAGAGATGATGCCCCTCCTTTGGAAGGGCCCATCTTCCCTCTGATTGATGTCAGTATCCTGGAAAGGATATCATCCCTCAGCAATGAGTCATGGTCTCCACACTCCTAGAGTGTAAGGGTTCACCTCCATCTTGCCCCTAGAAATCATTTTGATGACAGAGTACGATATTTTTGAAAGGATGATATCCTAATAGCTTTGGAAAACAAGAGAGGAAACCATCCACAGACCAGAAATTTTCATAAATCTAAGGAAGATAGAATGCCCACAAAATTTCACAGACAGAGAATCAGAACAGAAAACGTTTGCAGGCCAGCACCCCAGAAATATGAGTAGTTTTTAGTCCAGAAGAGCTAAGCACAGTTCACACCAAGAGCCAAAAAGTAAAGAACAGGACTGACTAAGAGCATTCTTCCCTGAAGACCTCTTGAGAGGACTCAGTACAGCTCAACCCCTCCCCGCTTACCACAGAAAGAGTCAGGCAGCCTAGGGCAGGTCAAATCCCAGGAAATGTTCTGCAGAAAGTCATAGGAGCTAAGTGGTGGCACATCTGAAGTTCCAGCACTTGAGAAGCTGAGACTGGAGGATCGCTTGAGCCCAGGAGCTCAAGCAGGAGTTCAGGGCCAGTCTGGGCAACAGGAAAAACTCTGTCTCAAACAAATGAGAAAAAAGTCATAGACCTGAGTGAAGAGGCTGAGTGAAGAAGTTCCAGCCATCTCTGGCAGACTTGGTGTAGGATAGGAAGCAAGAAGGGGAGTGTTGGCAGCCCTGTCTTATGTGAAGTACACCATTATACCCACCATGGAGAACATCTTTCTTTTGGTAATGGCAGAGATCCCTGGCTGGCATCCCCTACAGAGCCCATACTGGGAATCTTGTCATCTCCATCCTTTACCTTCTTACATTACCTCCCCATCACACTACAGGGTGAACCTGTCAGAGAAATAGAAATGAACACTTCACAGGATGCCCCATGTCATTAGTTGTTTCACTAATGTCTTTTTTCCCTTCTTCTGTATTGGTGGAAATTTTAGCAAGGTATCACAGACATGGTGGAAGGTTGCAGGGAAGGATAGGTAGAAATAGTCAAAGATATAACCAAAGAAATTTCCCACGAGTTGAAGAAACCGATTTTAGAATAGAAGAAACACATTGAATTCAGGACAGGACTTAGTGAAATGAATATTTAGGCCCATCTTCGTGAATTCAGAACATCAAAACTTTTTTTAAAAGTTCAGAGAGATCAAAACTTACATCAGAATTTCTCATCAGCAACACAAAATGCTCAACTGCATTGGGGCAGTGTTTTCAAAAGCCCTGGAAGACAGAGATTTTGAGTTATGAGTCCTATCCTGCCAAACTCTGAAAACGAAGTAAAGACTTTCAAACTCTGAAAACAAAGTAAAGACTTTTCATGTGTGAGAATTCTGAAAGTTTATCACTCAGTCACTTACATTTTCTGGAAAAAAATAAAACCTCTTAGAATTATTTCTATCAATCAAAAGTGAAGCCAAAACGTCGATGGCATGAGATTCAAGAAGAAGCGAAGGAAACTATCCATTTTTCTTCAGACAGTTTCAGTAGTGTGGGATTACTTTTCTTTCTCTTGGGTTCATTCACACCAACTGGTTCCAAGGGAATGATATTATCCACATCTTACTGCTTATTAGCTTCACTTTGTAGAATTAAAATGCAAATGTTGTAAAACTTGACAATGTAAAAAGAGTAATATATAACTAACAAAATTTGAAAATGGACAGGAAAAAAGGGAATGTGCAAATTTCATTGTTCCTAGAAGGACACAAATAGACAGTGTCTCAAATTGACAGACCAAGAAATAGCAAGTTATGTATATTATTTGAAGATGCTAAAGGCAAGTGTCAGAACTACCAAATATAAAATTGTGAGATGAAGTGGAAGAAAGTTGGGGAAGAGTATAAATGCAAAAATTCCCTGAGTTTCACAGCAGTACCATAACCCACTGAGGATGGTTTGGAATTCTGTGGCTTAGAAGACATTATACTGCTGGAAAACTAACAATTTTAGAGGAAATAGACTTCACCATCACACCAGTACTGTATCTCATCAGTGCTTGCTTCCATCCAAACACATCTGTCCTGTGATTCCCGACAGCAGATGTATCATGACTGTGAGAAGGCTCATTCATTCACTCAGCAAATGTTTCTGGGTTGCTCATTTAAACAAACAGTTTGGAAAGCTGATGTGATTCATGCTGTTAGCCTCATCTCCCACTCCTCATATAACTTCTGCATACCCAACATTCTAACCACCTGAACCACCTGCCTTCTCTCACACTCAGAATCCCCCCCAATCATCTTGTCTCCCCCGTGCTACTACGCTTTTCTGCTTGGTACAAGCCTACTCATCCTTCAGAGCCCAGTGTCCATGTTTCTAAAACCAACCGAGTGAGCTGTTCTCCCAACCCTCTTTACCCAGTCTTCAGCCTGTACTTGGAACCATTTCCATCATGGCATCTTCCACAGCTTATTATCGGTTTGTATGCTTCTTCTTATAGGCTTTGTAGTTTTCAAGAGCAAAGTTCACGTTGTTTTTCAAGTTGAGGTATAACATACATACAATTACATAAACAGAGCAGAAGTATCCACCTATAATTGTCTTCATATATGCATACATGAATGTACACATACACTTATGCCTATGATATATGTATATTTATGTATGTTAACACATCAAGATTAGGACATTTCTCTCACCCAGAATGCTGCTTTCTAGTTAATACCCATTTTCCCCACCAGAACTAATCACTATAAAATAGGTTCTGCATATAAAATAGGGTCTGCCTATATTTAAACCATGGAGTCATATAGTTGAGTGCATCTGAATGACTCTGCTTACTATTACATCTCTAATACACACAATTTTGTCTGTAACTGTAGTTGGATCTTTTTTTATTATGATAGACTAGTAATGATTCTTATGCAAGCATATTACAATTTATTTACCCATTCTGTTTTTTGTTGGTATTTGGATTGTTTCCAGGTTTTTGCTATTATAAGTAAAGCTGCTGTAAACATTTTTGTTAGTGGTTTTTGGCAGACAAACACATGCATTTCTGTAGGATACATCCTTAGAAGTGGAATTTCTGGGTCAGAGGGTAGGTGTTTATTTGGCATTAGATTTTGCCAATCGATTGTTCCAATGGTTGTGTTTACCTTCCTGCTAGTGATATACAAGAAGAGTTCCAATTTCTCCACCACCTTGAGATCCTTGGTATTTTTATTTATTTATTTATTTATTTGCTTCATGTTTGTTGTTCTGATGAACGTATGGTGGACATCATTTATATTTTCCTATGAATAATCTTGTTGAACATCTCTTCACATGCTTCAGTATCTCACTTTCAGTAATGGATAGAATATCCATACAGGAGATAAGTAAAGAAACAAATCACTTACTACTATAAAATAGATCTGACATAGATAGATGATAGATAAGGATAGATAGATAGATAGATAGATAGATAGATAGGGCATTCCACCCAACAGCAGCAGAATCTTCATTCTTTTCAGGGGCCACGAATCTTTCTCCAGGATGGATCATATGTTAGGTTGCAAAACAACTCTTAACAAATTTGAGAAGATTGATATCCTACCAAGTACCTTTTCTAACCATAACTGAAGAAATCAATAGCAGAAGGAGAACAAGAAAATTCACAAATTAAATAACAAACTCTATCATTGGGTCAAAGAATAAATCAAAAGGAAATTAGAAAATACCTCAAGACAATGAAAATGAAAACACAACCTACTAAAATTTAAGAGATTCAGTAAAAGCTATAGTAAGAGAGATATTCATAGTAATAAATACCTACATTAAAAAGAAGAAAGATCTTAAATAAGTAGCCTCACTTTACACCTCAAGGAGCTACAAAAGGATAACAAACTAAGCCCAAGGTTAGCAGAAGGAAGGGAATAACACAGATTAGAGAAGAAATGAACAAAATAAAAAACAAAAATAATTGGAAAAATACACAACAAAACCAAGAGTTAGTTTTTTGAATAGAGTTGATGAACCCTTAGCTATACTAAAAAAAAAAAAAGATTGAAAATTCTCTTTGATCAAAAATTAAAGAAGAGACATTACAACTGATGTCAGTATAGTAAGAAGGATCATAAGAGAGATTACTATGAACAAGTTGGATAACCTAAAATATATGGAAAAAATGCAACCTGAAAAAATACAGTCCTCCCTGACTAAACCATAAAGAAATAAAAGTCAGAAAAAAAAATCATGAAGGAAAAAGAAGACCTAAAACTAGTATGAAGATTGAATCCATTATCAAAAAACCCCTAACAAAGAAAAGTACAGGGTTAAATGACTTCACTGGTGAATTCTAACAAACATTTAAAAAAGAATTAATATCAATCCTTTTGGAGGTCTCCCAAAGAAATTGAAGAGGGAATACTTTCAAAGTCATTTTGAGGCTACCATACTCTGATACTAAAACCAAACTAAGATGCCACAAAAAAAGGAAAACTACAGGCCAACATCCCTGATGAAGATAGATGTAAAATCCTCAACAAAACACAAGCAAACCAAATCCAGTAACGTAGGGAAAGAATAACACACCATGACCAAATAGGATGTATTCCTGGGATGCACAGATGGCTTAACATGAAAACAGTTCATGTCATGTACTACATTCACAGAATAAAGACTGACAGTCTCATGATCATCTCTACAGATACAGGAAAAACATTTGAAAATATTCAACACCTTTCACAATTGAAAGGATGGAAGGAAGGAAGGAAGGAAGGAAGGAAGGAAGGAAGGAAGGAATTCTTTGCAAATTAGCACCAGAAGAAAAGCGTTTCAACACAGTGAAGGCTGTGTATGACAAGCTCACAACTAAAATCACACTCAATGATAAAAAACTAAAAGCTTTTCCTTTAAGATCAGTTACAAGGCAAGGACGCCCACTCCTGCCACTTCTATCAAACATAGTTCTGGAAGACCGTGCCAGTGCAATTAGGCAAGAAGAAAAAATTAAAGGCATCCAAATTGGAAAAGGGAGAAATAAAACTATCTCTGTTTGTAGACAGTATGATCTTATATATGGAAAACCCTAAAGATTTCTATTAAAAACAACTGTTAGAAATAATAAATTTAATAATGTTGGAGGATACAAAATCAATATCCAGAAATCAGTTGCATTTCTATATAGTAACAATGAACTATCCGAAAAGAGTATTAGGAAACAGTGTCATTTGCAATAGACTAAAATACTTAGGAATATGCATAACTAAGGTTGCAAAAGATGAGTATACTGATAATTACAAAACATTGATGAGAGAAATTCAAGAAGAACCAAATGGGAAACCATCTTTGTTCATGGATTAAAAGAAGTACTGTTGTTGAAATGTCCATTGTCAAAGCAATCTTTGAATTGAATCAGATTCAATTCAATCCTTACAAAAATTCCTAATGGCATTTTTTCAGAAATAGAATTTTGAAACAATTCTACAAATATGGAAACAAAGACTCTGAATAACTAAAATCAATCCTGAGAAGGAATAACAAAGCTGGAGGTATCACACTTTTTGATTTCAAAATATATAACAAAGCTACAGTAACCAAAACAGTATGTTACTGACACAAAGACACATATACAGACCAATGAAACAGACTAGAGATCCCAGAAATAAGTCCACACATTTACAGCCAACCAGTCAACCAGAGTACCAAAAAAAAAAAAAAAAAACCACAATGAGAAAGGATAGATAGTCTTTTCAACAAATGGTGCTGGGAAAACTGGATTCCACATGCAGAAGAATGAAATTGAATCATTATCTTATACCATAAGTAAAATCAATTCAAAATAGATTCAAGACTTAAACATAAAACAAAATCTGAAGGAAAATATAGTGAGAAAACCTCTGATATGCACTTTCTGACCATTTAGATAACCTCTTTCTTGAGCCGCTAGTAAAATTTTTTGCCATTTTTAAAAAATGTGGTAAAAAACACATCAAATTTACCATCCTGTTTACATTTGGTAGGGTTAAGCACATTAGCGTCATGCAACCAACGTCACTTTGCAGAACTGAAACCCTGGACCATTAAACCCTGAATCCCAATCCTCTCTCCCCACAGTCTTTGGCAGCTATCATTCCACTTTCCATGTCTGAACGTTGACTACCTCAGCATCTCATACAAGAAGAACCATACAGTATTTGTGCTTTTGTGACTGGCCTATTCTTTTTAGAGCAATGTCCTCCAGATTCATCCATGTTGTGCAATGTGTCAGAATTTGTCAGAATTTCTTCCTAAATAATATTCCATTGCATGTGTATATCACAGTTTATCAGTTCATACATTGATGAACATTTGGATTTCTTCAACCTTTGATCTATTGAAATATAATGCTGTCATGAACATGGGGGTTCAAGTATCTCTTTGAGACCCTGCTTTCATTTTTTTTGAGTATATATCCAGAAGTGGAATTCCTGGATCATATGGTGATTCCGTTTTTAAGGAATTACCTTAAAATTTGTTTTGAGGAACCACCACACTGTTTTACATAGAAGCTAAACCATTTTACATTCCTGCCAACTGTACACGAGGTTTTCAAAACTTCTCTATATCCTTGCCAATGCTTTTTTTTATCATCTTAATGTGCATGAGGTGGTATTGTATTGTGGTTTTGATTTTCATGTCCCTAATGATTAATGATGTTGAACATTTTCTCATGTGCTTGTTGGTCACTCACAGCTCTTCAAAGAAATTACTGTTTAAGTCCTTGCCCATTTTTTCGTTGGGTTGTTTGTTGTTGTTATGGAGTTGTTATTGAGTTGTAGGAGTTCTACATATTAATATTCATATTCCATACATATTCTACAAATTAATCCTTTATCAGATATATAAAATGACAAATATTATCTGTCATTCTGTCAGTGGCTTTTTGCTCTGTTCATTTTGTCTTCTGATGCATAAAAGTTATTAATTTGGGGGTAGTCCAATTTATCTATGTTTAACTTTTGTTTGATGTCATCTCTAATAAATTTGTTGCCAAATTCAGTGTCCCGAGGCTTTCCCCATGTTTTCTTCTAAAAGCTGTTATGCTTAGGTCTTTGACGCCTTTTAACTTTTGCTGTTTTCAATTGGGTTGTTCTATAATTCACCTGTTTTCATATTACTGGCCTGGCATTGAGAGGCCCAGGGAGTAATTGCAGACGGAGTGCTATGCGAAGAACCGAGTGGCAGAGTGATGATTAAAACTGCTGTCATTCCCACTGCAGTGACATCTCTCCCGCCACGGACCCAAGAATGACGGAGACGCCAGGTGTTCTCTGTGACTTCTGTTGGCTCACACAGTGTCGCCCCTCTCCCTGGTCGTTTGTCCTTCTGTAGTTGGCTTTTATCGCATGTATGCACGTGCACATGGCGTCAGAGTAAACAGAAGAACCTTAACTACCCAGGAAGCTCGAGGGCAGGTACGCCTTTTGTACCACTGTCACCTGGCTAGAAACAAAATGCCATCAAAGCAACAGCTGGAGACCTGCCGGAGACTGACAAGCCAGCGGCCACTGTGCAATCGGGGACTTTCTCAGGCAGCACTGACGCACCACTGGCCGAACACACAGGTGCCCCAGCCCGACTCGCATGTCGGGCTTTGTTCTTCCTCAAGCTCTTTCACCCACAAGAACTCCCTGGACCACTGAAGATAAGTAGGTCAAGTCAAGTTCACAGATGCCCCCTGAGCTCTCCCCAGTGTCCAGAGCCTCTTTTAATCCTTACAGATATAAATAAATGAAAAGCAGTTATAAATAAATGGCCAGATACGTGGGTGGATGGATGAGTAGATATGTAACAATAGGCAACACGGCACATGGGGCGAGCACAAGCGAGTGGGCTTCCGCGTGCCCTTGACGAAGCAAGCCTGCTCTTCCTGATCTCAGTTCATTTTCAGTATCAATGGGGAGCAAGACTTCAAGGCTGTAGGGTTTTTTTTTCCAGTTGAAAGAAAAAATAATTTTCTTATCAAGGCCAGCCCGCCTGACAGAAAGGAAGGCTGCTAAGAAAAGTGTTGGACTAACCATAGAGTTAGGATTCTTCATTCGAATTTGAGTCCTGTTTATAAAGGTGGTGGGACCCCAGCTCCCTGAAGATCTTCACTGTAGAAGTTACCTGATGGCCCAGGTTCTGGTGCTGGCTCTGCTATTTAGCAGCTTTATGATTTTGTGCCTCAGTTTCCTCATCTATAAAATGGGAATGATAATGGTATCTAACTGGTGGGGTTATTATGAGGAATAAATCAACTAATCTATGAATTCCCTGAGAATAGCCCTGACACATACAAAGAGTTCAGTCATGCAGTCCAGATAGGGAACCTTGGCTTATGCCATCTTATGTGCCTGAGGTATCACAAGTGACAAGAGGTAAGTCTAGGCCTCTGCAAGTCTGGCAGTGTGAATCTCTGGCTGCATCATGCTTGGTTTAACTGTGAGATGTGTTCCTGCTATTCACAGGGGTATTTCTGGAGACTATATTTTTCCAAGTGATGTCAATTTCATGTTGGTCCCTGGGTCAGACAAACAAAACAAACGCCAGTCAGACAACACTTACTTAGGGTTTCTCAATGTATGAATAGAATGTGTTTTTCAACCAGTGGCAGAAATTTTAAGCCCCATCTGGGTCTTGGGGTTGGGTTGGGGAAAGAAGAAAAGTAGGAGCACAGAGATCAGTCATTCAAGAGAAATTATTTAAGAGCCTCCCAGTGAATAATTCGCCACTTATTGTTGGGAGAAAAAGCATTTTTCATGAAATTCAGCTCTAAGGTTAATGTGTTGGTCAGCTTTGCCTTACTGTAACAAAATACCAGAAATAATCAACTTTTGAAGAAAGTAAAGGTTTCTTTTGGCTCACAGTTTGGTGATTTCAGTTTGTGGTAGGTAGGTCCCATGGCTTTTGTGTTTGTGGCAAGGCAGTGGATCATGAAGGGAGCACATGGCAGAGTTAGCAACTCACTTCATGGCAGCCAGGAAGCAAAGAAAGGAGAGTGAGAACTGTCCAACAATCCTCTTTAAGGGCACTTTCCCAATGACCTAAGACCTCCCTTAGGACCCACTTCTTAAAGTTCCCACCACTTTTCAATAGCACAGGTGAGGACCAAGACTTTAACACGTAAACCCTCAGGGAACATTCAAAATCCAAACCAGGAGTTAGGGTTGTGGCTCAGTGGTAGCGTGCTTGCCTAGCATGTGTGAGTCACTGATTTGATTCTCAGCATCACATATAAATAATAAACAAAAAAAAAGGTCCATCAACATCTAAAAACAAAATTTAAAAAATAAATCCAAATCAGCTAACATGGTCACGCAGAGTGATTCACACATGAAGAACACATGTGGTGTGAGTGTGGGTGGCTCAGTCCACCAGGGAAGATTCTTGGAGGAGCTGGGAGACCAAGAAGGAGGGCAGAATTCAACTGGACCTCCCTGACTGACCTGAGCCCCTTTGGGGATTTCCTAGGCGTGAACCTGCACTTGGGGTCCAAATCCTGCCTTTGCCCTTCCTTGCCTGATTTAAAGCAATAAGTATCAGTCCCCATGTTTGCAGAAAAGGGACATGTGTAGGAATCCCCACATCCGTGTTTAGCACACCTGGGTATGTGGTAGTTGTCAGTGGAGTATTTTAAAAGTAATTTTATATTTTACTTCATGCTGAGCCCAGTATCAGGTCCTAGAAATATAAAGACGAGTTAGACCCAGGCCCTGCCCAGTCCAGGAGAGGACAAGTCCACCGAAAGATGCTGATGGACTGCCTAAACCAGGGCCTGACCTCAGACACACACCCCAGGCTTCTCAGTGAAGTAGCACTATTTGACCTATTAGATTAGCAGAAAATGCCTTCTTCCTACTACAGGCTGACCTTGAGACCCAGAGGGTGCCTGTTTTCCATGAATGAATCCAGGTCAGAGGGTGCGAGGGGGCCAGTCATCCCAAAAGCCTGGTCCAGCCCAGCAACAGGTCTGCCCACCCCGTGGGGAGAGACCCTCTGCTCTCTGAGGGTCAGTCACAGGCCACAGCTCTGTATGGAGATGGGCTTGGCACAACTGAGCCTTCGCAGTTCCCAAGGCGGGAAAATGCACAGAAACTCCTCTCAGTGCCCACCCTGCACTGGATGAGGCCCTCACCGAACAGTGTGTGCCAGAACCCAGAAGGTAGGCATGCCCCAGGGCCACATCCCAGCCTCCTGTGCCTGGCATGTTGTACCTCCCACCTAGACTGAGTCCCTTCCTTCCAAGTCTCACTTTGACCGGGCTTCCCATCACTGAGGCCTAGCTGGCGCGTGCCTCCTTCCCGGCAGCATTCCCGAAGTCCCCTGTGGAGTTATGCCCTTGGAATAGCCAGGTGTAAAGGCAGATTCAAAGAGAAGGGTGGGATGGAAAGCCTGAGAGGGCTGGTGGCCTAGTGGCCACAGGACTGAAATGCCATTGGCTGAACCTCACTGTGTAGTGGGGAGCTGCTGAGAGTTCTTGACAAGGGAGCCCTGGCGAGGTTGGCCATTGAAGAGATTTCTCTTCCCATCTGAATGTTGGTGGGGGAGGGGAGGCTGGAAACCCAGAAGCAAGGTGATTAGTTGTAGAATGCAGTTAGAACTGTCTCGTTAGTGTCCCTAAATGCCAGGCTGTAGAAAAGTGTATGTCAGATTGACCTTGGGAGTTTTACCAAAAAATCTAGATTCTGGGGTCCATTTCCCAGAGATTCTATTTCAGCAGATCTGGAGTGAGGCTAGAACCTGTGCTTTTAGCAGATGCCCTGGGACATTTTAGGTGGGAGTAGGGATGGGGATGGACCATCCAATAATGATGTTAGGGCAGCTGGCTAGCTATAATGAAAATGGAAGCAAAAGTTTTATCTGTACCTCACACCTTATACCCAAATAAATGCCAGATGGAGCCACGGTGGTACTGGAGAGGAAGAATGGAGAGAAGGGAAATAAATAAATAAATCATAAAGGAACTTGAAGGAACTTTTGGGTGACATTCAAAAAATAATAATCTTGGACATGAAACTTAAAGTCATAAAGAGAAAGTACGATAATACAATTGGCCACATAGAGACAAAAATGTTCTGTACAGCCGTGTTGAACACCAATGATAAGTAAGGAGAATATATTGCCAGCCTAGATGTAAAAGATTGATATAACCAATATCAAAAGTTCAGGTAAACCCATAAGAAAATACAGTTCACATAAAATATGAATCTGTAAAAATATAAAACAAAATATGATCCATTAGGGATGTTAAAAAGAATGTGAAAAATGATCTCTTGGATGAAAAAAAATTGATTAATAAATTCACATAAAAATGCTAAGCCTTATAGAAATCAAGAAATAGAGATTTTAAAAAAATAAGACCCCACTGTGGTAAGCAGAATAGTAGCCCCAAGACAACCACCTCCCAAATCCTGGAACCAGTGAATATCTTGCCTGTCATGGCAATGGGACTTTGTGGTTGTGATTAAGTTGAGGATCTCAGCAGGAATTGTCCCAGATTAATCCAACCTAAACCCAAAATGCATAACTGAAAGAGGGAAGCAGAGGAGTCAGGATTAGAATAACTCAATGTGAGATGATGTGGCTTTGAAGATGGAAGGAAGCTACCAGCACCAGGATGCAGACTCTAGCACCAAGCCTACACTTGTGCCCTTGGCCTGGTGCTTCCCCATGGAAAGGTCTCCTTTTGGCACCTCTGGGAGAGGAGTCACAAGGGTGACTCAGCAATGTGGCTCTGAGAATGCAGAGTCGGTGAGGCCTGCGAGCTGAGGCACCTGGGATATGGTGGGAATAACCAGCCCAGGGCCACGCTGGTCCTCTCACCCCAAGGCCGTGCTCTCTGCCATTCTGCTCCACCATGACAGGACAAATGCAAGCTGCTTGATATTAGGGGCCATGGGAGGGGGCTCCTGGGGTGCAGGTGCAGATGCTGGGGAAACCACAACATCCAAGACTTTGGGGTGTGTGACCATTCAGATGTGGCCTAAGCAGGTGCTTACTATCGCTTTACCTCCTTTAGGAAGGCCATGCTTGTCACTGTGACCAAGACACTAAGAAAATGGGTCTTTCCTACTTTTCCATGGTTCTGAGGTTGTGTGTGAAATTTTAATATAAGCCTGAGAGACAAAGAAAAATCTGCTTACTCAGGGTCACCCATAAAATGTCACCAGAGACAGGGGGTCAGAACTTCAAGGTTTCCCTTTCAGGCCAAGAGGTGTCTGAACTCCAGTCCATAGAGAGGATGGACGTCCTCTGCTGATGATGTCAGAATGGCTGCAGGGTCCACATTGCCTGCCACTGAGGTTACAGCCCCCAGAGAGCTGCAGCTTAGAAGCCAGCTTAGAAGCCAGCTTATGGTCATGAGGAGAACTTGAGCTTCAGCAGCCAACTGGTTAACATATTAGGTCATTTCCAGAAGTTTCCAGATGCTTCCAAGGGCCTAGCCATTGGAATAGCCCAACAGAGAAGAGGGCAGGGTTTGCTAGGGCTGGAGCCATGAAGGCCTTGCGGGAGGAGCCAACAGACTCAAGGCAAGGTGGTCTGAGGCCCAAAGCCAAGTATAAATCACTTCCTGCAACCAGGCATTGGTAACACATGACACCTTTATAAGATGGAGCTGGGAGCAGGGCTCTATCAGGTGGGCAATACCACCAGACCTGGCAGGAGACCAGCTGGACTGTGCCTCAGGCTCTAGGCTGAGGAGCTCAGCCCACTTGTCAAGCAAGATGAGGCTGTGCCAAGATAGGGACACGGGCCCCATGGGTCACTGTTAGATCAATCTGATCCCAGAATTATGGAACTTAACAAAGTTCTTTGCTTAGAATTTACTGACATACTATTGCCCAGTATACCAAAATCTGTTCAACATTTTGCTGATAGTAATAAAACATAATAATCTAGAAATGCCAGGATAATAAATCTTCCTCCTAACTCTAATAGCTGGGGACCCGGGGCACAGATGCCACTGGCCCAGTGAGTCACCTAATGACTCAGCAGTCACCTGAGTATTCCCTCATTCACCCTGCCCCTCACGCTTGGCTCTGGGAATTGCATGGAGTCCCAGCCACTGGTGGTTTCTTGCCACTGGAGAGCCTGTAGCTTCATGAAGGAAGAACCACAGGACCAGACAAATTAAGGTCCTCCTTGACCAACTGACCACCACTTGATGATCATTTCACACCCCATCATGCCACAGGATCCATCCAGCCATTGGGAAAAGCAAAGCTTACCACTAGTTAGTGTTTGAGATCTTTGCACAAAAGCAAAGTCAACCCTTTGTTACCCACATACAGAACCCTGAGACCTCTCCCCACCTCCCAACATACACACAGGCACAGCCAGGCCGGGAGGCCCGGCCCGACTCAGAGAGAAGTTCTCCCTCCACTTGACAGCAGCTGTAGATAAGGTCCACCTCGTCTGAATTTATATGGCTCAGCTCTTCTGCCCACATTGACTTGGGTAAGTGAGGTAGGTTAATGCCATCAGCATGGGCTCTCCTGCCTCAGCCAAGCACCGGTTTCTCCTATCCAGTAGACGCAGTGAGATCAGTTGAAAGGCCAGTGCTGCTCTTCAGTCTCTAGACACCCTGACGCTCCTCACTGGGAACACAGTGATGTCCCCTGGGGTCATGCTGCTGCTTCCCTAGAACAGAGAGCCATAGACTGCAGTGCTCAGCCACACAGAAGCCCAGGGAATGTCATTAATTGTGGTGGGAGACAAGAGCCTGGCTGGGGGCTCCAGAGGCTCAGGATGGTACAATTAGCTCTGCCACCATTACTCTGATTTTTCAAGGCAAATTCGATCATCTTTAGCCCTCGGTATCCTCATCTAAATGAGGGAATTGGATTAGTCTAACATCTAGAGCCATTAGGAGACCAGGGTATAATTTTGGTCCTCACAGCAAAGATCCAAAGTTTACACCAGATGCCCAGAGGGAGTTACTATTGTGCTGGCTTCCACGCAGGGTACGTAGGGATTGTAAGGGTAAACATTGGTTCTCTCAGTAAGCTCCTATTCCTTATAGTTATCAGTAGGTCCCAGCTTACATGACATCTTATATGGCTACCCTGTTGACTGTGACTTAGTGAAAGGAGATTTCTCTGCCTTCCCCACGCTCAACCTGCTTTGGGAGGATCCCTTCTCTCCCTGAGTCCAAGGAGGGAGTTGACTATTAACCTTTGCTGAATTGAGATCTTCCATTAACAAAAATCAATTACTGCTTTTGCTAGAGGGATGTCATTGAAGACATAGATAATCTCCTGCATCATTACTGCCCCTAACCTAAGTGACATATGGGAAAGTTTCTTGTCAAGCAAACTTTTGCTTCCTGCAAGAAACTTAGATCTCTCTTCCTCTCTGTCTATAAGTATTCTCTAATGGACCACATCTCTCCTTTCTCCTTGGCTGTCAGGGAACTCATGTATAGCTGAACTATAGAAATACTGTAAACCCTTATGATGGGTATGTCAATGTTCTTTTTATCCCACCAATCCTAACTTCCTGCCCTGTTTACAATTTCTTAGTTCTAATTTGATATTTTTATTACAGTTTGTCATTCTTCTATAAATATGATGTTTTAGTTCCCTTGAATTCTTTGTAGAACCAAGATAGAAAAAAAAGGGAGTATATTTTAAGATACAATTTTTACTAAAAGATCAAATCATCTGCCCTCCTTAACCATGTCGTAGGGGCTGAAATACTACCATTTGAGAGAAAGTTGCCTGAGATTTACAGACTTGTTCATCTTCTGAGCATCTCAGGAAAGGGCGAGGAGGGAACTTTGCCCATCTTATCAGCAGGTGCCTGGTGAAAGGCAAGACAAGGACACAGGGAGCCTGGGGCAGGTTGCCTGGGGCAGGACATGCGTACAGGAGAAGAAGAAGTTGCAGAAACACTGCTCACCCACCTAGGGGCTCTCCCAGGGGACAGGCACCTAGAAGGGCCAGGGGGACCAACTCCATCTGTGAGGGCTTGCTGCTTAGAAACCTCAGACTTTAAGTAGGACTTCCATGGTCCTCCGTTTTCTCCAATGGGAAGTCATGTGGTTGGGCATGACAGACTCACAGTGACCTCCAGCTTTGAAAGTCTAACCCTGGCCCTGGTCAGAAGGACCGTGAGGACCTGGGTCTCAGGACCCAGGGTGCCTAGACAGCCTGATTTTTGGCTGGCCCTGGGAAGATGCTCACACTTGATCCACTCCGACCAGCAGGCCAACTTTGTCCCTCCACTTGGCAAAGGCCTTCATTCCGAACTAGTTCCAGGGCTTTCCTGGGACTGACTGGGCAGGAAAAGGCTGCAAAACTGGAAGAAGCTTCCAAAATGATCTTCCTGGGGATCGTTTGGATCAGTCAGGTGGTCTCAGGTGTGTTAGAGTGGGAGTTCCCAGGGGCTGTGGCAGTAGTTTGCAGCTTCATCTTGAAGCATGGGCCAGGGAGTGAGTTCTCAAGGGGATAAAGAGCAAAAATGTCCTTCCCCCATCTTTGACACTTTCATATCTAGGGCCGGAAAGACTCAAGAGAAGAATCTTCCTCTTGAGAAACTTATACCTGAATAACCCATGGGCACTTCCTCCTGCACCAGCCCCAGCACCACCCAAAATTCATCCAGCAGCACCCACATCTGTTACCTTGTTGGGTCCACAGCATCTCCAATGTGCAGTGGAGGCAGGAAATGCTTTTATCCATTTTATGGGCACTGGAGGCCTAGAGAGCTCCAGCTCACTCAGAGTGGATCACAAAGCAGGACCAGCTTTCTGACCCGACTGCCCTGCCATTTCCAGAACCTACCTTATCTTCAGCCCCAGTGCCCCACAGAGCCACCATGTCACCAATGCCCTGGCATTAGCTGCAGAGGTGGGCAGGGGAAGATGGGCAGCGCTTGTTTGTGCATGTGGAGCTAGGCTGGATTTCTCGGGTGGATCTTGCGGGGGCCTTGGTTGGCTTTGACACTGAGCCCAAGCTGCCCAGGCTATGTGGACACACAGCAGTAACTTTGTCTTCTCTTTTGTGTGTGCACTTTTGTCCCATAGAAGAGCGTGATTTCTCCTCCGAGGCCACTGATCACTCAACACGGGACAAAGGGGAGAAGAAGCCAGGACGGAGCTGCCCCCAGTATCCAGTGTGGCATCTCTTGGGCTGGCACCAGGGATGACTGGGCCATGGACACAGACATCTCCAACCTTCAGCCATTCGCATAGCACACGGGGGACTCGTGGGGGCCACTTGCCACTGCCAACTGCAACAACACAATGGCAATACTGACATCCCCCATGACGTTTTCACCATAGACATTCAGGCATGAAGCGCCTCCGTGCTTTCTGTCTGCCAAGCAGAGGGCCATGCCTCACCAAGAGGAGTAGCTTGGGCCCCAATGACCTGCTCTGAGGCCACTAGCAGCCAGTGACACTTGCAAAAAATACTCCCAAAGCCGTCTTAGGGTTGGCTTCTGCAGCTCTTGACCAATGTGGCCAAAGCTGGACGCCTCCTCCAGACACTTGGATTATTCGTAAATGCAGCCTACCCCACCCTCCCTGAGTTGCATCTGAGGTCTCTGTGAAGGTCATGGATCCTGAACAAAGCATCAAGGGCACCAAGAAGGCTGAGGGAAGTCCCCGGAAGCGGCTGACCAAAGGAGAGACCATTCAGACCAGTGTTTCTTCCAGCGTCCCGTACCCCGGCAGCGGCACAGCTGCCGCCCAAGAGAGTGCCCCCCAGGAGCTCCTAGCCCCGCAGCCCTTCCCCGGACCCTCGGCAGTTCTTAGGGAAGGCTCTCAGGAGAAAACGGGCCAGCAGCAGAAGCCGCCCAAGAGGCCCTCCATCGAAGCCTCTGTCCACATCTCGCAGCTTCCGCAGCACCCTCTGACACCAGCATTCATGTCGCCGGGCAAGCCAGAGCATCTCCTGGAGGGGTCCACCTGGCAACTGGTCGATCCCATGAGACCCGGGCCATCGGGCTCCTTCGTAGCCCCTGGGCTGCACCCGCAGGGCCAGCTCCTCCCTTCCCACACTTCCATTCTTCCTCCTGAGGACCTGCCTGGCATCCCCAAGGTCTTCGTGCCCCGTCCCTCCCAGGTGTCCCTGAAGCCCACAGAAGAGGCACACAAGAAGGAGAGAAAGCCCCAGAAGCCCGGCAAGTACATCTGCCAGTACTGCAGCCGGCCCTGCGCCAAGCCCAGCGTGCTCCAGAAGCACATCCGCTCACACACGGGTGAGAGACCCTACCCCTGCGGCCCCTGTGGCTTCTCCTTCAAGACCAAGAGCAACCTCTACAAGCACAGGAAGTCCCATGCCCACCGCATCAAAGCGGGCCTGGCCTCGGGCGTGGGCAGTGAGATGTACCCGCCGGGGCTGGAGATGGAGCGGATCCCCGGGGAGGAGTTTGAGGAGCCCACCGAGGGAGAAAGCACAGACTCTGAAGAGGAAACTGGCGCCACGTCTGGGCCCCCCACAGAGCTCTCCCCCAGGCCTAAGCATCCCCTCCTCTCCAGCGGTGTATACAGCTCTGGAAGCCACAGTTCCAGCCACGAACGCTGCTCTCTGTCCCAGTCCAGCGCGGCACCGTCGCTCGAGGACCCAACTCCCTTTGCAGAACCCTCATCTGAGCATCCCCTGAGCCACAAACCCGAAGACACCCACACGATTAAGCAGAAGCTGGCCCTGCGCCTGAGTGAGAGGAAGAAGGTGATTGACGAGCAGGCATTTCTGAGCCCCGGCAGCAAAGGCAGTACTGAGTCTGGGTACTTCTCACGCTCTGAGAGTGCTGAGCAGCAGGTCAGCCCCCCAAACACCAACGCCAAGTCCTACGCAGAGATCATCTTCGGCAAGTGCGGGCGAATCGGCCAGCGGACCTCCATGCTGACTGCCACCTCCACCCAGCCCCTCCTGCCCCTGTCCACTGAAGATAAGCCCAGCCTGGTACCTTTGTCTGTGCCCCGGACGCAGGTGATCGAGCACATCACGAAGCTCATCACCATCAATGAGGCTGTGGTGGACACCAGCGAGATAGACAGCGTGAAGCCCAGGAGGAGCTCTCTGACCAGGCGCAGCAGCATGGAGTCCCCTAAGTCCAGCCTCTACCGGGAGCCCCTGTCATCCCACAGTGAAAAGACGAAGCCTGAACAATCATTGCTGAGCCTCCAGCACCCGCCCAGTACCACCCCCCCTGTGCCTCTCCTGAGAAGCCAGTCTATGCCTTCTGCCACCTGCACCCTCAGTACCCCCCACCACACCTTCCGAGGTAGCTACTCCTTTGACGACCACATCACCGACTCTGATACCCTGAGCCGCAGTAGCCCAGTGTTTACCTCCCACCCCCGGATGCTGAAGCGCCAGCCTGCTATAGAGCTTCCTTTGGGAGGTGAGTACAGCTCAGAGGAGGCTGGACCAAGTAGCAAAGATGCAGCCTCCAAGCCCTCCGACGAACCGGAACCCAAGGAAAGTGAACTTACCAAAAAGACCAAGAAGGGCTTGAAAACAAAAGGGGTCATCTATGAATGTACCATATGTGGTGCTCGGTACAAGAAAAGGGATAATTACGAAGCCCATAAAAAGTACTACTGCTCAGAGCTTCAGATCACCAAGCCCCTCTCTGCAGGTGCTCACGCATCTCCCGAAGTCGAAAAGAGTCAGGCAGAGCATGAGCCGTGGTCCCAGATGATGCATTATAAGCTGGGGGCCACCTTGGAACTCACTCCACTGAGGAAGAGGAGGAAGGAGAAGAGCCTTGGGGACGAGGAAGAGCCACCTGTCTTTGAGTCAACAAAAAGTCAGTTTGGCAGCCCCGGGCCATCTGACGCTGCTCGGAGCCTTCCCCTGGAGTCCACCAAGTCACCAGCAGAACCAAGTAAATCAGCGCCCTCGTTGGAGGGACCCACGGGCTTCCAGCCACGGACTCCCAAGCCAGGGTCCAGTTCAGAATCAGGGAAGGAGAGGAGAACAACGTCCAAAGAAATTTCTGTCATCCAGCACACCAGCTCCTTTGAGAAATCCGACCCTCTCGAGCAGCCCAGTGGCCTGGAAGGGGAAGACAAAGCTCTGGCCCAGTTCTCATCCCCGCCACCTGCCCCGCATGGACGCTCAGCGCACTCCCTGCAACCCAAGCTGGTCCGCCAGCCCAACATTCAGGTTCCCGAGATCCTGGTGACCGAGGAGCCTGACCGGCCTGACACGGAACCTGAGCCACCTCCTAAGGAACCCGAGAAGACGGAGGAGTTCCAGTGGCCCCAGCGCAGCCAGACGCTGGCCCAGCTCCCGGCCGAGAAGTTGCCACCCAAGAAGAAAAGACTGCGCCTGGCAGAGATGGCCCAGTCATCTGGGGAGTCCAGCTTTGAGTCATCTGCACCTCTGTCTCGCAGCCCGAGCCAGGAAAGCAGCGTCTCTCTGAGCGGGTCCAGCCGCTCAGCCTCGTTTGACAGGGATGACCATGGGAAAGCCGAGGCCCCGGGGCCCTCATCTGACACTCGCTCCAAACCCTTGGGCACCCACATGCTGACTGTCCCCAGCCACCACCCACATGCTCGAGAGATGCGGAGGTCAGCTTCGGAGCAGAGCCCCAACGTTTCCCACTCTGCCCACATGACTGAGACACGCAGCAAATCATTCGACTACGGCAGCTTGTCCTCGACAGGCCCGTCTGCACCAGCCCCAGTGGCTCCACCGGCCCCGGTGGCCGCGCCAGAGAGAAGGAAATGCTTTTTAGTGAGACAGGCCTCTCTGAGCAGGCCTCCGGAAATGGAGCCAGAGGTCACCCCCAAGGGAAGACAAGAGAGTGAGGATCCACAGTCCTCATCCAGCAAACCTTCAACCAAAAGCTCGTCGTCTCAGATTTCCTCAGCAGCCACCTCACACAGTGGGCACCCGGGAGGCAAGAGCCAGGTGCAGGACAGGCCCCCTCTGGGGTCCACTCCACCCTTCACTGAAGCACTGCAGGTGCTGCACCACCCTGTTGCCCAGCTGCCCCTGCAGGAGAAACCATACCTGCCCCCGCCCGTCTCCCTTTTTTCTTTCCAGCACCTCTTGCAGCACGAGCCAGGACAGTCTTCAGACTTCTTCTCCAGCCAGGCCATGTCCAGCCTCCTCTCCTCACCATACTCCATGCCTCCCCTCCCTCCATCCTTATTCCAAGCCCCACCGCTTCCTCTCCAGCCTACTGTCCTGCACCCAAGCCAACTCCATCTCCCCCAGCTCCTGCCTCATCCAGCCGACATTCCCTTCCGGCAGCCCCCTTCATTCCTTCCCATGCCATACCCGGCTTCCTCGGCACTCTCTTCTGGGCTTTTCCTGCCTCTGCAATCCCAGTTTGCACTGCAGCTCCCTGATGTGGAAAGCCACCTGCCCCAGATCAAAACCAGCCCAGCCCCACTGGCAACAGTAACTCCTGGCCCCTCCTGCAGCACAGGGTACAGTAGTGACATTCACTTGCCCCCTGTTGCTCCCCCAGCCAGTTCCTCAGCACCCACATCAGCCCTGCCACTGGCCCTGCCTGCCTGTCCGGACACCATGGTGTCCCTGGTTGTGCCCGTCCGCATTCAGACCAACATGCCGTCCTATGGGAGTGCAATGTACACCACCCTTTCTCAGATCTTGGTCACCCAGTCTCAAGGCAGCTCAGCAAGTGCACCTCTTCCCAAGAGTGAGGAGCCCCCATCCAAAGGGACAGCCGTGTGTGGGGCGCATGTGTATGAGGCTGGGCCTGGGTTGCCGGGCTTAAGTGAAGAACAAAGCAGAGGTTTCCAGACTCCATACCTGAGAGTACCTGTGACATTACCTGAAAGAAAAGGCACTTCCCTGTCATCAGAAGGTGCTTTGAGCCTTGAGGGGAGTTCCTCAACAGTGGGGGGAAGCAAACGTGTTCTTTCACCAGCTGGCAGCCTTGAACTTACCATGGAAACCCAGCAGCAAAAAAGAGTGAAGGAAGAGGAGGCTTCCAAAGCAGATGAAAAACTTGAGCTGGTAAAACCATGCAGTGTTGTGCTGACCAGCACTGAGGGTGGGAAGAGGACAGAGAAATCCCATCCAGGAAGCCAGGGCCAGGGCAGGAGGGAGCTAGAAACACTGTCTAGTCTGTCCTCAGATCCATCTGACCCCAAGGAAATTTCTCCCCTCTCTCACTCCACATTGTCCCATGGGACAGCCCCAGGCTCAGAAGCTTTGAAGGAATATGCCCAACCATCTGGCAGACCTCATCGAAGAGGGTTGCCCCCACTGAGCGTGAAGAAAGAAGATTCCAAGGAACAACCTGACCCCCCTCCCCTGGCTCCTCCCAGCTCTCTGCCTCTGTCAGAAACGTCCCTCAGACCTGCCAAGTCACAAGAAGGTACGGACTCAAAGAAGGTACTGCAGTTCCCCAGCCTCCACACGACCACTAATGTCAGTTGGTGCTATTTAAACTACATTAAGCCAAATCACATCCAGCATGCAGATAGGAGGTCCTCTGTTTACGCTGGTTGGTGCATAAGTTTGTACAACCCCAACCTTCCCGGGGTTTCCACTAAAGCTGCTTTGTCCCTCCTGAGGTCTAAGCAGAAGGTGAGCAAAGAGACATACACCATGGCCACAGCTCCGCATCCTGAGGCAGGAAGGCTTGTGCCATCCAGCTCCCGCAAGCCCCGCATGACAGAGGTAAGTTGAGCATTTTCTTTCTTTTTACCATTGATTTCCAAAGACCTTGTTGAGCTTTTAAGGCCACTCTCTCTTCAGGTTCCATGTATAGAACTAACACTAAGGGGGAAGATTTTCTCTCTGACATCAGAGACTGGTCACCTTGCACAGAAACATGTTTATTTCGCTTCTTTTTGAGTGCGTTCCATAAATCATTGGAATAGATACATTTCAATAAAGTTGACTATAAAGCAATCCTACTTCCCCTGAGTTTCCATTATAACATCAAAGATACAATTTCAGCAAGGAAGAAAGCAATTCTTTAAGAGACTGAATTGGAATTGGTCTATGGGAAATCCCACAGCAGTTTCAGAACTTTGCAAAAGTCCTTTACCTCATGGCTGTCCCTTGTCTTATTGGTCTTTTCATATTTTTCTTATTCCTGATGTCAAGAACTCATATTTACTCCTTCATTGCCTCTGACCTATAACTACATCAGGAACTAGGAAATTATATAAAATTAACAGATCCCCTGCACTTTTGGCAAGTTTGAAATATAATAATTCCAAATTTACATTAGACAGAAGATACCTCCATACCCCAAAAAGGCTAGCCTGAGGATTTAGGCCTGATGTGTTGTCCTGACTTGGCATTTGTGAAATGACAAATTGGTCTTGTTTGTTGAGCAACCTCACTGTACTGCACCCTTGGATCCAATCAATTCTCACCTCCACTTGTGAGATTAGCATTGCCATCTCCAGGCTCCACATGAGGGAACCAGGGTCAAAGGCTGAGAGAGGTCAATGACACATGGCAAATGTTTAGCAGACCTGGAGTTTGAACCCAGACCTAAAGAGTCTATTTTTCTTAATTCTTGGAGGTATAAACAGAAGGTGAGCCACATACCATGGTCACAGCTCTGCATCCTAAAACCCTTAAAAGATTGTTGCAAATTTAAAGATGTTCACTAGAGTGTCTTCTGACCAGATGCTTTGACTGAATCAGGCATGAATTCCCCAAATAAATTCATATTGTAGATGGGTGAGCAAAAGCATAATCTGTAACTTCCCACACATTCATGCCTTCCTCCTGCATTGAGTGGATTCTGTGCATTGGGTTTGTCTTCATTTCAGCTGGATATTCTTCACAAACTGTTTTCAATTCATTTTCTAGATGTCTTTCTCAGTCTACAGTTATCTCTGAGCAAGATTTCCACTTTCACTATAAACATCAGACTGATTTTCTCTCCACTGTCTCTTACTAGCTGTGGCTGCTGTCAAGATGCAGCTGTAATTATACCTATAATTTTGGGGGCACCTACTGTGTGCCAGGTACCATGCTACACTTTACTTTTATCCTCACAACCACCTTGAATGTTAGTGTACAATATCACTATTTTATAAATACACCAAAGCACAGAGGTTGGGTAACTTGCACAAGGTCATGTGGTAAATGGCAGAGATTGGACTCAAACCTGGTTCACACTCTGAAGCACTTTCGGATGATCCAAGCTGTCTCTGTTCCCTAATGGAGATTGTATAGTATATTTATAAGAAAAAAGAAGTGTTGATTTGGTTGAATTTGATTTGGCAATCATTTGTTTATAATGCTACTTTCCTAAAATGAGCTAAAACCTGCAAACTTTTCCCTGGAATACTCTGTTTGGTTTAAAGGCATGTTTCCTGCCGAAGTGCACCAACCTGCACATTACAATAGCTGCATAGTCTGCAAGTTGAGGCCTTTCTTCAATTACACCCCTGTTTCCCTCTCCCCTGCCTCCCTCTCTCCTCTCCTCTCCTTTCCTCTCCTCTCCTTGCATAGCTCCAGTGACGTGGAACTTACCACCTCATTGTTCAACCTAATCCATCTTTGGAAAGTCCTTTATTCCACCAGGCTGACAGTTGTCATCTTGGGGCTTCCATTCTCTGTTAGTAGTTCTGAAAACACTCTTTAGTTTATCATAGCATTTTGAAGCTTAACCATTTTCTTTCAGATCTAGGATATCCTACCACATTTGAGTTTGGTCATACATATTTTTTTCTGTATATGTGCCCCAAAGAAACCCAAGCATCCACTTTTTGGTCACATTGCTTCCCTTTTTCTCCTTCCTTGTTTCTCCTTTGGGATCATTTTGACAACTACAACACTATCACAAAGAGATTAAGAACAATGATGCAGGTCCCAAATTGCCTTGAGTTGAAGCCTACTACTTCATCTGCTAGCTATGTGACCTACGGCAGGGGGTTACTTAATCTTTCTGTGCTTTGGTTTCTTCATCTGTAAAATATGGATAATAATAATCATTAGCTCATAGAACTTTGGAGACAATTAAATGAGTTAAAATATGTAAAGTGTGCTTACAACAGTGCTTATCACACTGATACTCAGTGAATGTTATTGACTGTTCTTACTCATTACCGTTAAAAGTTAAAATGAATTCCAGGTCCCTTTCTCAATTCTAGCACTGTGTTTCCTGGTTGCCACCCAAACCAAACTAGCTCATACAGACATCACCTCCCATTCCGAAAAGATTATATGGGGTTGGTAGGTTATAGAAGTTGGCCCTAGAATGGATCTTTATGATGATCCAACCCCCCTCCCCAGACTCTGAGGCTCAGAGAGGTGAAGCAAATTCACCCCGGGGTAGCTTAGCATGTGATGGCCTATTGGTACTGGAATTCAGATCCCCTGGTTCCCAGCTGGGTGCCTTTTTCCACAGTTCCATCAGCCTCCACTCCCAGTACAGCATTACTGTTCCCTACACAATGGGGTACCCATCCCCTGCCACCCCTGGCAGGTGGAGAGAGCATGTTCTTGAAATAGTGGAAGATGTTGGGAAGCCCAAGGTCAATGCCAGCCTCCACGTTGAGCCAGGTCTCATTGAGGCCCATAACTCTGCAAAGAGAATGGGTTCCCTTAGGCCAACAGCCCAGAACCTGCTCAGCCTCTCAGGCCTGGCTGCTGTTGTGGGGTTCTGTTGGTCAGGGTCACCTGGCTCCCAGTCTTTAGCACTAGCCTGGGAGGGGTGAGGTCCTGTGCTCTGCTCCCAGCTCCACCCTAAACTAGCTATGTGACCTTGGCTTTCTGATCTATTGGTGAGAATTGCAGCAGTTAATCTCCCAGAGTAGAGTGGAGTCCTTATTTTTTTGTTCAACATTCTTTACACATCTCCTCTGAGGCCAACCCTACTTTGGGTGCTGAGATGACCCAGGAGAACCTGTCCCAAAGTAGTACAAGAGACACAAAGCAAGCCCAGCTCTGTGGGAAGGTTAACTTGAAAGGCCAGTCAGAGCCCCAGCGTGGAGACTTCGGCTCTCTGGGATGGGTTCCTTTGTTCTGTCACATGGGGCTGATAACACACCTCTCAGGGGGGGGAGGGTTGAGTTAGGGGAGCCCACCTGCATGTGTGAAGAGTGCCACACAAGGGATTAGGACACTCCCAACTGAGAATGAAAATTTAACCAGCGATGATTTTGTCACCCCGCGGTGGGCCAGGTGCACCTCCCGTCGCTGGCTTCCCCAGAAGGCCAGAAAGAGCTAGCTAGAGTGGAGACGGAGGAAGAGAAGCGAGGGAAGCCGGAGGAGGACGCCCCCGCCCCCAAGAGAGGGGAGCCGGCAAGGATCAAAATCTTCGAAGGAGGGTAAGACTCACGCTCGGTTTGCAATCTGCTCCCTGCGGAGTAAGAGCCCAGTGCCACGTGTACATGGAGGTGGTGGGCGTCTCACTGCAGGGCGGTGCCCACAGGTGCCCTGTCATTCCTGCAGTGAGTTTGTGGAGGTGCCACCATCATTGGACTTGCAGGTCGCCTCTGAGAACACTGGGGGCCACCTTGGTGGGCACACGCCATGCTGGGAGTTTGCTGAGGATCTGGAGAGGTCTGGGTCTTTCTCCAGCTCTGTGTTTCCTCAGCTCCTGGCTGCATTTCTAGCCTCTGCACTGGGGTGATAGTGAGTCTCTCAGCTCCTGTCTCAGCTGCTGTGTCCCTTGCTGTATATTCCCCAAAAGTCACCTTCCTCCTTCCCAGGCCACCTCCCTGGCATGCCCAGTTGCCCCCTGGGCATTTGGGCTGTGCACACAAGGCCAACTGCAGTGCCAAGAGCTATTGTCCCCACTGGCCTTTACTCCCACCCCCTTCTGACTGGTTTGGAGAGTATTTTGATTGTCAACCCTGCTCACTGGCTTTTGGTGCATGGCTTTGAAGCCTGATACTCTACACATCTCAAAACCCACCACTGTGGGACCTTCTGGGCTCTAGAAGGGAGCCTTGCTTCAGACTGCAAATGTTTTGTGCCAGCTGTGTTTTATGTGGCCATGTGTTTGCTCCCTGGGATGTGGGTGTCTGTGAGCAGGTGCCGTGGTGTCTGTCTCGGGGTCCTGTGTCTGTGTCCCTGGTGTGATCAGGGTAGTCCCCAGCCCTACACGGTCCTGAGGGACAACAGAGAGGAGGAAAACTGGTCCCTGAGGGGTTGGTCCCCATGGACCTTGGCCAACATGTGCTGTCACTGGCTCTGACTCTCCAGCATCTCCAAGTACCAAACTCATGAGGTCAAAGTGGGAGACACAGGAGTCCCCTGGAACTTGGGGAGAGGAGTACAGAAACTGTCACACTCCCCAGGGCCACCCATAGGCATCTTCTTCTGGCCTGAGGGGCCCTTGGGACTAATGATTGGTTACCAGAGTGGTGGGGAAGGGGTCAGGGATGGCAAACATGCCTGCCTGGAGCATGCTGTCCCCAGCACCAGGAGTGGCTCCATCCAGGAACTCTGGTGTTTCCCAGTGCTGACCTTCCATCTGGGGACCACTGTTTTCTGCTCCTGCCGTTTGGTTAGAGCGCCCTCGTGTGTCTCTGTGTTCTTATACATTGGGTCTTCAAAAGGGCACTGGGACTGGATCCCAAGACTGATTTATGCATCCAGTCCTAGGATGTGCCCTCTTCCCTCCTGGTTGAAGGACTGTCTCTGGGGTTCTAAGGGGCTGCGTAGTGTTTGCTGGTGGACAAGGATCCTGCTTCTTCAAGGTGTTCTGTGTGTACTAAGAGGCAGGTGCCTCAATACCCCAGGCCTGGTCCCTCTGCTGCCTGTATACCTGGGGAAGGCCCAGCCTCTGGACAGGCAGCTGGCAGGAGCCCCTCCCTGTCCAGCTACCTACTGGACATCACTGCCTTTGGCTGAGAGAGTCCCTCCTCTTCCTGCAGCCCAGGCAGTGGTGCCCATCCTCCTCCATGTCCCATACAGGTTGACACTTCATCCCACATGCTGTTCCAGAATCTCCCTGTCTTTGGAGGTTTGTCACCCCTGCCCCCAAGCAGTGGTTCCTCCTGCCTTTGTCCAGCCTTAGACCACACCCCACCCCACACCCTCCAACTCCCAGTGACCTTATCTCTGAAGGGGACAATAACATACCTGTGAGGCGCATGGTACTTGTCAGGGGACCCTTTGGGGCCAGATGGAGAAGTTTCAGTTCACATAGCTCAGAAGGTGGACATGGCACACTTCATGACAGTGTATCCTGCTCTTTATCTCCATCCAGGGTGACTTCACTCTGCCCTGTCAGCTGTGGTAACTTTCAACCCCACTCTTCCAACTTGTCACGTCTGATCTGGGCACATGGGGTTTATGTGGTGTCACCCATCAGTTCCTTCTCTCCCTGAGCCAGCCTGCCTCACCTAAGTACCACTGTCCCCTGAGTCACCCTCACTTCTGATGATCTTCTCCCTTCCTGGTTCTCCTTGGGCAGGTATCACCATGCCCCACCCCAAGGAGTATTTACAAACGTCAAGGAGAAGGGGTGGTGCTTTGGGTTGTCGCACACCTGGAGGCACCTCTGGCATCTCATGGTTGGGCCCAGGGATGCTGACCATCCATTCAACCAATCATGTGACCATGTCCCTCCCAAGACACCAAGGCTGCCGACACCAAGGCTGCCCCCACCCCGGAACACTGAATGCATCCTCCAGGCCCATCTGCTGTCACACTGAGGTTTGTCCTAGCCTCAGTTCTTCCTTCTTCTTTTCTTTCTTTCCTTTAACACAATGAGCATTGATTTTTCACTCTGGTACATAAAAAAGAGTCTGCAATGAGGCTTGTTCACTGGGTCCACCAGGGGATCTGGGCCTGTGGAGCTCAAGAGAGTAAGAAGGGAAGAGCAATGTACCGTGGCCTGGCTTCTAATGCTTCTGCCTAGGGTCTTCTGCAAATGTCTGTTGACCAGAGCAAGTCACATGGCCTTATCTGCATCCTTGGGAGTGGGAAGTACCAACACTCTTGTCCTTGGGAGGACCTGATCCTGGGTAGGTAGCCCTGATGGTGACTCTCTTCTGTTTGACGTGCATCTGCAGCCTGTCACTCAGCATTGCCTTTTGAGCTGTGTCCACATGGAGGCTGAGATATCTGTTCACGATGGTGAGTCTATAAGCCAGACCCGCGTCCATCACACTGGCATTTTTGTATCACGCGCTCCTTACTTCGTTATTGATTTCTTAGCAATGAGCTGCTGCTTTGAATGGTGCCCTGTCTCCACACCTCTGTTCTGGCCCTGGTTTTCTTTTTAGGAAAATATCTGTGTTCTGAAGCCACTTTTTGTTGGGAAGGTTCCATGGGATGCTTGGGGGCAGAGTGCTCTGCTAGGGCAAATTCCAGGCCTCCCCCAGTCCAGGCAGGCATGGCACGGGGTGGGTGTCTAAGTCTGTTTTCTGAGAAGGGCAATTTGTTAAAAATAGAGTGTTATGGAGCAATGGTTTTGGAAGTCCAAGAGCATGGCGCCAGCATCTGCTCAGCATCTGGCAAGGGCCTTCTTGCCACACGATGACAAGGCAAAGGGTATCCCCTGGTGAAATAGAGCTCCTGACTCTTCCCTGACCTCCAGTCCAGCAGTTGATCAGTAGTCAGTTCATCATGGAGACTCTGTTTAATCAGTGCTCTGTGGGTGCTCTGGGCCAGGAGACACAATGACCCAAACAGCAGCAAACTGTCATCCTGCCCTCAGGATGCATGGGGACTCCACCAAGGTGGCAACATAAGACCCAGGTGGGACCAGTCAGGACTGAGAAGCTCACAGCAGAGAGGGCTCCCTGGGGGCTTGAGTAGCCAGCTAGAGAGGGCCTCCCAGGAAGGTGGTGAGAGTCAGACTGGTGGAGAGCTGAGCAGTCCTGGTGCCATGGTGGCCCACACTCCTGACCAGTTCAGTCTTCTTACCTCAAGTGTTCTCCCCGGCTGACATCATTTACCTCCTTGGCTCCAAAACTCATCACTGTACCTAGGACCTCACTCCTGGACTGCAGGCCCCTGTTTTGGCTGCCTCTCTGCCTGGGAGACCCACAGCATCTTGAACTCAGCATGTGCCTAGCAAGCCCTCCACTTCCCACCACAGCATCCCCTTCCGCATCCAGACCCCAGATGATGAACCTAGCCCTTCACCCTTCAAACCTTGGTGTCATCTTGGACACCTTCTCCTCCCCTTTCCAATTAGTTCCCAGATTCTGGTGTCTACACAAAGTAATCAACAGCTCAATGTGGTCTGTTCCCTTCCTCTGACACTGCTTTGGCTTCCCATTCTGCAGGCCTCTGATGTTGGTGGGCATCTTTGCTCAGTGGTTCTACCTGTGTTTTAACTCTGTTCTAGTACCTTCTGTGGCTACCTTACCTGCAAAATCCAGTTTAAACTCAGCCTGATATTACTGCCCCCCAAGTCAGACTGCTCCTGTTGTATATCACTTCCGGCTGCCTGTCGGGCCCTGGCCATTGCCAAATCCACCCAGCCTTGAAAGGCTGTTACTGACCCCCTTCTCTAGCGAAACTCTCATACCTCTGCTCCTTCCAAGTTCTTTGAGTTTCTTCATCATAATTGGTACTAAAATCCATTCCTGTCTTTCCCAAGTCCCTCCTCAGCTTGGGTCCTAGGAAAATGCTTGGCACACACTATGCATTGACCCCTACCTATCAGCCTGACTTCCCGGTACATGGTCCTGTCTCTGCATTCCCTGTAGTCTTCACATCTGAACAAAACTTGCATTTTCCTGCAGACTTCTGGGAGTACCCATCAGAAATGTGTTAGATCTCACCCACACCACGCATCTGCCTTGGTTGTGTAGAAGGGCTCTTCTGTTAAACAGTGTTTTCACACATACAAAGTTATTTTGTTCCGTGAGGGAAATGGATATATTGTCCTAACTGAAGTTCCCTTCCCGGGAACTCAGCCCAGTGGGCTGGTATAGAAGCAGCAGCACTGGAACCAATAGGAAAATACCTGGCTGCCAAAAGTGGTCATCCCAGCCTGTAATGGGTGGGGTGTCTAGGTCTGCAGGCAGTGATGAGCTCAGATGGAGAGATCCAGGGAGGCCTAGTCCAGCCAGGTGGGGATAGTCAAGCTGGCTATGGGCAGATGACTCAGAATTAGACAGGCAGCCCAGCCTCAGCTTGGAGCTGGAGCATGGAACAGGGACACAGAAGCCCAATGGTCAGCTGGGCAGTGAGGTTGGGGTAGGGTGACGCAAATGTGGGGTTGCCCAGAGCTTCCCCTTACCATCAAGCCTTCAGGAGGAGAAGCCCATGCCCAGCCCTGCCAGGTGCAGAGCCCGCTCTGGCATTGGGGGAAGATCCAGGCTAGCTCCAATGGGAGGGTACTGGGTGCCCTCGCTCCTCATGCCAGGACCTTGCTCCGTGCAGATTAGCATACTCAAACTTGAGGACTCCACCTGAAAAACTCCTGTGACCAAAGGGCCTAGATCACCTGCTTTTTCTGTTCCCTTTAAAGAACTCCAGAAGGAGTTGGCTGCACGGCTCCCCTCCCCCTCCCCTCCCGCCCTGTCCAGTCCCACTCCTGTGGACCTGCAGGCCTCTCCTTCCTCCAAGCTACTCTTCCCGAGGTCAGTGGTGACCTCCACCTTGTAGAGGCTGGTGATCACTCATTCTGTTCTTTCATGACCTGGTGGCAGCATTGGGGCACAGAGACCCCTCCCTCCTCCTTATAGCACTTTGTCTGGCTTTTAAGACACTGTTTTTCTTAATCTTCCTCTTCCTCTGTTGACTTCACTTCCTTGTCAGCTTTGGAAAGTTCCATCATTTCCTGATCTATAAACATTAGGGCCCTGCAGAGCTCAGCCCTGGGCCCCCCCCTCTCCTCCAATGTCCCTCCCAAGGAGATCTCCCCCATCTCTATGCTCAGAACCACCATGCTCGTACCTTCCTAGAGTCCTCCCCTGAGCTCCATGTCATATCCAGCTACTCATACAACAGTCCATCTGGACACCCAGTGAACCCATCCTTATTCCCCAGCACAATAAATGCTCAAGAACAACCGTGACTCTGGACTCTGACATCATCGCAGAAGTTATTGTCAAAGTTCACTTAGTTCCTTATTTTTCCACCTGCAGGGATTGCATTTTTAATAGTCACACATGTCTACCTCATTTATTTATATTTCTAATTGCTGCATTCATTTTTATTCAAGTCTTAAGAGTCATGCAGTGTTCCTAACACATATTGTGTTATGGCACATCTGTATTTTTAAAAGCACGCGTGCGCGCGCATCCTTGGCCTTCGGAATACAGAAGCATACCGTATTTCTCAGCCTAAATGCCTGTTGTGCCTCGTCCCCTCTCACTGTGAGTGCGAGTTGAAAGGATGCTGAATTGTGTTTGGGGGACTATGTATTGCCTCTGTTATTGGGAAGTGAATTGATTCCACTATTTATTTGAATTAAATAAATAGTAATAAGATGGAGGCTTTTGGGCAGGCACAAACCCCTCAGGTTACCCACGCTAAAACCCAAACTGATACAACTCCTGCGTCCCCTGGAGGTTGGTAGTGTAGAGTATGAAATGCCGAAGATAGACGCACAGTCTGTGTGCAAGCAACACGTACTACCGAGTGTCCCTTTGAGAGACTTTTAAGTGGTCAGAGGGGAAAAGAGGCATCTTTTGCCAGAGAGAAAGAAGGTGAACACTTTGCACGGGCAATTTCATTTTTCAAGCTGCTCAAGCCCCAAATCACTGTTTCATGTCCATTAGAAAGTCCTGTCCGCTTGCCCTTGAAACCAGATCCAGAGTCTGTCCATTTCCCCCCAGGCTGGGGAAAGCGACTTCCAGCTCTTCTTTGGCTGATCAGGGTGTCCCATTCTCTCCTGCTTTTCTGCCTGTCCCACGACAGTGTTCTCTACCCACAGCCAGTGATCCTGTTAACAGTGGCTCCTGCTTTTCATCCTCAGAAACCCTCATGTGGCCTGTGCTGCTGCAGCCCCTCCCTGACCTTGCCTGCTGCTCCGCCCCTGCCCTGTGCTCCAGCCGGGGCCTCATAGCTCTTTGTGAGACATCTTCTGCCTCAGGCCTTGCACTTGCTGTGCCCTCTGCCTGGGGCACTTTTTCTAGACTGTCGTGGCTGCCTCACTTCCCTCCATCACCCCTGAATTTGTACCCTCCTTTGGAATTTCTTATGCCCTTCCCTTCTCTACTTTATTTTTCTCCATGTATTTGTAAGTGTATTTCTGCCTCCTTCACTAGAACGTGAGCTCTGTGAGAGGGCAGGGACTATGCTTTGTTGCATCCCCAGCACTGAGAATAGTGCCCAGCAGTGCTGGAGAACATTTATTGCATGAAGGACTCGTCCCACAGCACGGTCAGAATTGTCTGAGACCTCAGGTGAGGAGGTCAGTTCCCTGCACTCAGCAGCCTGTGGAATCTGAGAGCAGGATTAAGACTCTGGATCTCAGGAAGGAACAAGGATGCGGTTGGCCAGACCAAGCCAGGCAGAGCCCATCCATCAGCTTGAGGTCGACCTTGGCCTGGGGAGGGTGAAGTCATGCGGCCTGCACTAGGGGCAGGCATCTGGGATGGGAGCCAGTGTCTCTTGCTTGCCGATCATCCTGTCCTGCAGGTGTTAGAAATAAAAAGGAAATGCAAGGGGCTGACTCTCATGCTGCCAGCACGCAGGCCAGCCTGCTCTGAGCAGAGCCCTGTGTGTTCTAGGGGCCAGAGAATCGGTCCTGGTCTCCCTGCTCTGAGTGGAGGGGGTGTTCTTCCCTCTGGCGAGTGGAGGCTGTCAGGGCCCTGCCTCCTTTCTGAGATCTCTGACCATCTTCAGGCTTCTCCCTGGAGGGGCAGGCTCCAGGAGGCTGGGGAGAGAGTGGTGCAACCCCCATTCCAGGGGCTACACTGGGTTTCGTCCCCTCTCTCTCTCCTGATGCCCCCAAATCCTGCCACTCCATCCCTCCTAGGGAGTATGACCCAGATTTTTGGAAGAAGGTGGTGGCTCTTGGGGCATTAGTATTAGATTGTTATTATTAGCTCTTATTGATAATATTATTCGATATTCCCAAGTCTAGTGATGCCGGCAATGGCAGAAGGGAAGGAGACAGGGCTGTAGGACCCCTAATAAGGGTGAGAAGGAGGGGGCCAGGAATCAGAGTGACTGTCTGGCTTCTGGCTTGAGGAACTGCTGGTCAGATGGAGGAGGGTGGGAGAGGAGCAGGAGGAACAGGCTGGGGGAGGGGAGCGCAGACTTGTGGTCATGTGTTTGTCCAAGCAGAGGAATCCAGGGAGGTACTTGGCAATCAGTCCGTGAGCCTGACACTCAGAGCTCAGGCCAGGGCTAGAAATACACACTTGAGAGTCGTGCATACACAGATGTGGTTTAGAGCTCTGGCAGTAGATGGAGTCACCTGGGAAGACAGAGAAGAGAAAGGGTGTCCAGGACCGCGTGTAGCTGCGACAGCATTTAGAGGACAGGTAGAGACACAGTGGCAAAGAGATTGAAGGGTAGTCAGGGAAACAGGAGGATCCAGGGAGGTGCCAAGTCTAGAAGCCAAGCACAGAGCATTCAAGAAGGAGGAGATGATCGACTGAGCCACATGCTACCGAGAGACCGAGGATGGTGGGGATTGGCAGACGTCCCCTGTGATCTCCATGCGGGCTGTTTCCATGGTGAAGAACTCCCTATGGCACAGACTGGAAGGAAGAATGAAGGTGGCATGTGTAAAACCCTGTCCCCAGAGGCAGGCTACGGTGGGAAGCGGCAGAGATGGTGGTACCTAGAGGGAGGGTGAGGCTGAGCAGGTGGGTGTTTGAACTGAGAGATCTTTGTGTGTGTACATGTGGGAGTGAGTGTGTGCCCGTGCACGTGCACTTGCTGCTAGGAATGATTCATAGCTCAGGGCAGGTGACAATGCTGGGGAGAGAAGGAGCAGAGAGCAGGAGCAAGTGGTGGGGGCGCTGGCCCACAGTGTTGGTGAGAACAGGCCACTCTCTGGTAGTGACAGACAGGAAGGAAGACACTGGTTGCAAGGCCAGCAGAACCAGTGCTCCGTGGCTAGGAAACAAAAGGCTTCTCTCTGCCATGGCCCAGGCCTCTTCACCCTCCCAGGTCACCAGTGGGCTCGAGGTCTTCACCAGTAATAGATGAGTGAATGGCTATTTTGAAAGCTAGGAGGAAATTTCTGTTCCCAGGAAACCACTTAGATTCTCAGAAAAGTTATTCCTTTGTAAAGATTATCTCCAAAATGATAATCTCCAAAATAAAAATCTCAGGAGGTTGATGCAATTAGCTTGACTCTGCTGGATGGCCGCCTTCCCTCTAAATACTCAAAGGCCTTCCCAGAGGACTCACTCCAGGCCTCAGGGAAGGCAGATTGTGTCCTTGTGAAAGGCAAGCCATGGATGGAAAAAGAAAAAGAAAATGAATAAAGGGAAATGGAAAAGACTGACCAATGGCCAGGCAGACTTGCTGCAGACTTGCTGGGGCCAGAGCCCTTGTGAGCCCTGTGGCCTCTAAAGGGAGACATCACTGCATCCTCTTACAATTTCAAAGAGAATCCATTCTCTCCACAGGCAGTGCTTGAGATTCCTAGATTGGTCCAGGGAAGCATGCAGTGGCCCTATACCCACTGCTGCAGAGCTTAGCACCCTTTGGGCCTGCACAGCATCTAAGTCCCAGCCAGCGCTCTTGTCCTGCCTCTGCTTGAGAGAAGCAGCCTCATGGAGAATGGTGGCATTCATACACACTCCCTCTTTCAGTTTTCATTTTTATCCACGTTACACGGGTACTGAGTTTAAAGAGTCAATCAACTGACAGGGACTTCTTCAGAGAGGGCAAGTGAGGGGGTAAATTTTTTGACATTTTATAGGTCTGGAAATGATGGAAATGTCTTTCTACTCTTGTACAATTGATTGAAATGAGTTATTTTCCTTCAGAGGTGTGAACACATTGCTCTGTTGCCCCTCTGGAAGGCTCCAGGAAACTTCTGGATCTATTCTGGGGCCTGTTTTACCCTTTGTTTCAGGGTCTTCTCTTCATCCCTAGACTGTGGAATGGATCTTGGGGTGGGTTTATTCTCATCATGAAGCCTGGTGACCAGGGACTTCTGCTTTAAGAAGTTTTCTTGAATTGTTTCTTTGATGATTTCCTCTCCCCTATCTTTCTTTCTCTTCTCTCTCATGAACTCCTATGAGAGGTTGGCCCTCCTGGCTTGTTTCTCTGATTTACACATCTTTCTGGAAGGTTTTCCATTGCTTTGTACTTTTGCTATTCTCTCTGGGTACTGCCCTCCATTACCTTATAACAAAGGGTCCTTACATCCAGTCCACTTTCTGTCCTTTCCTCCCCGTGTTTCCTTATGGTACCCTGCCCTCAGCATGCCCGACACCCCCTCAAAGTTCCTCAGACTTTCACACTTACCAAGAACAAACCTTCAGTCCTGCTCAGGCCTGGGAGGGTAGTCTCCAGGCTGCTGGAGTTGAGGTGGGGATGGAGCCTGACTGCTCCTAACAGGACTGTCCACCCATCTTCCTTATCTTGGTTTCTGTCCGTCCCCACTTCCAAGGTGAGTAAGGGATCCTGTTGCATGTTGGTTCTTGGCTTTCCCTAATGCTGACTGAGGGATCCATTTTTCTTGAGTCTGCCAGGTTTCTTTTCCATTCATTCATCTCTCCCCAGATTCCAAACTTTTATTGTTGGTCTTCTTGTCTCCTTTCTCACACTCCTTTTGGTTGTGGGTTTATTATACCAAGAAAGACAGAGAGGGTTTGCCCCACCATCTTTAGTAGTAAAAGACTACTAGTAAACAGGTTCAGTCATGGAACTATCTTTCAAACAACTCTTCATGGGAGGCCGTACTCTCAGCCTACCCACAGATCCTGGGTCACAACACCATCCTGAGCTACTAGAACTTAGGGGAGCACACGGAAAAATACCAGTGGTCTAGGAAGCCTAGAAAGCCTATGAGCTTTGGACAGAGCCACAGTCCACTCCAGCCCCACTTCATACCTGCTGGCACATAGGAAGTACTCAGCAGAAGTGGCGCTTCCTTTCTTCCCTCCCCTTCTCTTCCTGTCCCCCTCCCCTCCTTCCCTCCACCAGCATGAGTCTGGTTTTCTCCAGGATAAGGTGGTCTTTTTGCGTGGGCAATGCAGAGCTGATGATGGCTATAAGTTTGGGGAGGACCCTATATGGACAGCCCATCAGAGGGCAGAGAAAATTCTGCTTCAGTATTGTAATTGTGTTGATCCACAGGCAGAAAAAAATGAAAACAAAAAGAAAAGTGATGTGGATTGTTGGACAGATCACAAGTCGGGCAGTGGGGTACAGCAAGGCTTCCCCTGAATTTTCTTAACTGCACACCACTGGCAGCGTTTACCTTTTCCATCTGAATGTGGTTTGACATGTGGTCTGCTACAGGGTCAGGTGCTGTGAACCCTAGAGCTGGAGAATCCCAGCAGCTCATGTTCCCTCTCTAGATCTCAGTTTCCTCATTTGTAATTGGAAGATGTGGGACAAGGGCTTGTGCTCTGGAGTCTGAAGCCTGGGGTTTGGGTCCTGATCGTTACTAGCTCCTGTCTGGGTGGTTTACTGGCTCCTCATGAGCCTCACTTTCTCATCTGTATAGTGAGTGGTCTCTGTGTGGTTTGGGTGAACCGTCTGCAGGGATTTGGATGTGATGTGTGGGAACTTGCAGCTCCTGTCAACTGATGAGCTACTTCCGCTCTGGGGACTCGAGAGTGGGCACAAAATACTGGGAGGTGTGGTTCAGAAAGAACCTGACGAATAGCGCCCGTCCCAAGCTTCAGCAGCTCCTGACTGTCCACAGGATGGAGGCCCAGTCCCTGGAGGCACTGATGCCCCCACAAGGCTCTCCAGCTGGCCTCCTGACCTACCACAGGTGCGCGAGGCTCTGGCCGTGTCCTGCACTCTACGCTTGGCCCCTCCAGCCTCAGTGTGCTCCTTAGAGCTCCCGGGCCCTTTATCCATGCTAGAGTTGGAGCTGCCTCTCAGGATTATTGTGAATGTAAAATAGAAAGGGGTTCGTGGAATGCTGTTCTAGAACTGCCCCTCACCCCAACTCCATTTGCCAACCAGAGGCGTCCTCCACAGCCCACCTTCAAGTGTAGCAGCAGGTGATAGGACAGTTTTGGCATCAGCCAGACCTGGGTTCAAATTCTGGCTCTTCCACTGACTGAAAATTCTTAATTCTTTCATGCTACAGTCTTTCATCTAGAAAATGAGCATACGAATAGCCCCTGTTTCTCAAAGTTGTTGAGGATTAAATAAAAGGATGTTTGTATGTATTGCTTGGCACGGGGCCTGGCAGGCAGTAGGGTGACCTCTTTTTCCACCAGCAATTACAACTGCCTCTTTAAGTACACAGTGAGTCCCTGGTATCTTCTCCTTTCTCCAAGTGCTTTGCCTAAGTATTAACTTGGAACCAGACCATGTGCTCAGGCATCCTGACTCTCCCAAAGTGGCTGGCTGATCGTGAGTAAATTATGTAGCTGCTCGGGGCCCTGGTCTCCCCAGCTGTAAGACAGAGATGATGATGGCAATCATGGGTTGTGAAAGGATTGACTAAGGTGCTGCCTGAAAGTGCCTACGGTGCTTGGCACATTATAAGTGCTCAGTAAAAGTCTGCTAGGGCTCCCAGTATGAAAGGGCTCCCAGAAACCATTTGATCCAAATTCCTCATTTTGCCAATATAGAAACTGTGCCCTAGGGAGGCATTAACCCAGCACGCGAACGATGGAACGGTGCATCCCCACGGAAAGAAGGAGGAAAAGGATGGCCAACCCAGAGGGTTCCTTTGGTTAAGAGACAACACAGAGTGGCCCGGTGAGTGGCCTGGTTGAGGAGGACACCTCTATAGGGAGGGGACCACACATGGGGAGGTGGAGCCTGAGTAGGTGTGGAATGCATCCTTATGGGGAGCTGGGTGTGGCCTTGGCTATAGGAAACGTACCCTGAAGAATCCAGGGGTGATGGAGCATCAGGTTGGTGACTTGCTCTCAAACGGTTCAGGAAGAAGGATCTGTTTATACTCGACATTCAGCCCTGCTGTGTGTTTGTGATTGTTTCAAAATAACAATTTAAAAAGAGAGAGAACAGGGTGGCTCAGTAGAGAGGGGATCAGGGGGGCCGGGAATTGAGAGAAGAGTTTGAAAGTTTCAAGGGGACAGAGGTTGGCAGCCTCTGTGCAAATTGCTGGACAGGTGGAGTTGGGCCGAGGCCAAGAGGGGGAGTTCAAAGCCCTGGACCAAGGGAGGAAACCAGACCTCAGTTCCAAGCAGAATTTTATGTCTGTGCTGTAGATGGCTGTCATCTGTCACCACAGGTGGCTTGCAGCCCAAGGTAGGACAAGACCCCTGGCTGGAGGGTTGGGAACAGTGTGTGCCACCACAAAGTAGCTGGCAGAAGATAGGCTGGGCTTGAGTGAGCTGCAGAGGACCCACGTACTGAGCAGGCAGGCTCCCAGGCATACAGTGACAGCTGAAAGGGACAGACACAGGAGCCAAAACGCATGTGAGGCAGCCAAGGAGAGGCCAGGCTGTGAGCAAGGCTTATGACCTGCTGGCCAGTGTGGCTGGCAGTCCAGGGCCAGCAGGCTCCCAGCCAGGGGCTGGGCAGGGTTTCCAGAGCCTGAGCCAAGGGCAGGCGAGGCACCTCCCCAGGGAAGGTGGCAAGGACTGGAGGCAGCTGGCAGGGGCCTGGAAGGCAAGGGAGCCATGTCCAAGGTGTTGTCCAGATTCTGGGATGGAATCTTTAGGGTCCAGGGAGCAAAGACATTCTCCAGTGGAGGCCAGCATGGGCACAGGCTGACTCCAAGGAAGGGGAGCCAGTCATCTCCTGGCAGTGAGGAAAGATGGGCCCTGTAGCCTTGCAGAACACCAGCACGTCTAGCAGCAGGGCCACCCAAATCCACATCTCCCCAAGGTTCCCCTCAGAAGTTTCTGGGGCTGCTTCGCTGGCAGGCTCAGGACCAGACTCTCAGGACTGAGCTTTCCTGAGGTCTGTCTCACTGGTGGTGGCACTCTGTCAGCTCTGATGTCCTCCAGTTGCAGTGAGGGGTGAAACCATTCTGACGAGAGGCAGCTGAGTACTTGTGTCCTCTGTGGTCAATCCTGGAAAAAGAGGGGTCCCGTGGGAACATGGAGAGGTAGCTGCTTGAAGGGGACTGAGGAGCAATTTCCTGTGAGGAACCAGCTACAGGCTGAGAAGTGGCCCAGAGGCTGGAAGAAGGGGACAGTGGCATCAATTCTGGCCAGTGATGGCCCCCTCACTGAACCTGGACTCTGGCGGGGTCTCTCTGGGGTCTGGTTGCTGCGGGAAAGAATGGAGCAAGAACTCATGGCTGCGCCATACTGGTCCAGGCCCCCTTGCTTCCGGGAGTCCATATGCCTGTCGCCTCTCCTGATGGGCTCCTGAGGGTGGGAGCCTTGCCTAGTGGTGGGTGAGGCTGCCATGAATATAGTGGGGTTTTGTCTGGGGCCCACCAGGATCAGGCCTTGTGCTTGCTCTAGTCCTCCTCCAAGGAGCCACCCAGACGTGGACAGTGCACTGACAGCAAGCTGGCCACCCTGTTCCCTGGCACTGGGCCAAGCTGGCAGGAGGTGCTGGGCCCAGCCTTCTCACTTCTCCCTCGTACAACAATGAGGTGCCTGGCTGGGAGTCAAGCTCTGCGTCTCTGCAGGAAGACCTGTGATGAGGAGGGCCTGAGGTTCCGGCAGGCTCTGCAGACAGGACTGGCATCTAGGGCAGGGCCCAGGTGTGCTCAAACATTGCCTGCTGCCTGAGCCTAGGGACACCGGCCCTCTCCTCCTGGAAATCATGGCCTGGAAGTGGGGGCCCTTTAAGGCCACTCTCTCACTTAGGAAAAGATACAGGCACAGGAAAGAAGCAGGTGTGCTGGCCTCATTGGCCACACATACTAGGTTCGGCCTGGCTCTGCTGCTTATGTTCCCCTGGCAAGTCCTCCCGCCTCTGTCTAGCTCATTTCTTTGTTGGTACCTTGGGAAAGATATCAGAGTCTACCTGTTTCTGTGAGGCCCCTGTGAAGACAACAGAACCGTGTCCTCAGAGACTGAGAGGTTGGTGGGGACTGGTCCCTGTCTTACCGTGCTAAGCTCTTACTCTGAATTTTCCTTCTGTAGTATAATCAAACCCTGGCATTTCCATTAAACAAGACCTCTATCTGCCGCTCTTCATTCTTGGCCTCCTTCCAAACCTCTGATCAACTGACCTGGGTGCCCAGGGCACCTGTTTAACAAAGGAAGGAGTAAAGCCCCTGAGCTGTCCCTGGACCCCTAGGAGCACTGGAGGCTCTGGGCCCCCCAAGGCCATGTCCACTGCCAACCATTCTCTAACCACATTGTCCACCCCCTGACCGCATGACACATAGGAGCCTCTGACCCCATCTTCTCAGTCCTTGCCCTTCCAGTCCGCTGTGCCACACAGGTACTTTAACCCCTGTTCCACTTGGTAAACCCTCACATCCTGGAAGTTGCTCCACCAGAGTCCACTGACCTGCTTCTCCACCCACTCTGACCTCATGCATTCTATCACCAAATGCACTGCTCTTTGTCAGCTTGTCCCAGGCTGTCAGGTTTCTTAAAGGCCAGGGCCCTGAGCAGATTGATTTGGTCCCCAGTACCTGGCCCATGACACAAATGCCACATTCATCAAATATTTATTGGGTGTCAACTCTTACAGATGTTGAGACCATACGGGAGGAAGAGGGAAGAAGAGCAAAGAACCTGGAGTAGGCAAAACAGTCTTGTAAGACAACAAAGTTGCAAGTCTCACCCTTCCTGATTCCAAGACTAACTACAAAGCTACAGTAATCAGAACAGTATGGTACAGGCATAAAGAGAGATCAAGGGAGTAGAACAAAGTCCAGAAATAAATCCTCACATTTATGGTCAAATGATTTTCAACAAGAGTGATAAGACCATTCAAAGAGGAGGGAAGACTTTTATCAACAAATAATAGTGGAAAAACTAAATTTCTTCATGCAAAACACAAAACAAACAATACACATTTTCATTTAACTATATATGTGTAAAAATACAGATAGATGTATGACTCCTATCTTACACCAAATGCCAGATAGACTCAAAATGGATCCAAAGACCAAAAGATGAGAGCTAAAACTTTAGAAGAGTTTCTTCTAAAACTCTTAGAAGAAAACACAAGAGGGATGAAATCTTAGTGTAGTTTTAATTTGCATTTCTCTAAAATTGCTAGAGATGTTGAAGTTTTTTCATTTATTTGCTGTCCATTTGTATTTCTTCTTCTGGGAAGTGCCTGTTCAGTTCTTGTGCCCCTGTATTGACTGGGTTATTTGGGGTTTTTTGGGTTTTGGTTTTTTTGGGGGAAACTTCATGACATTGGATTTGTCAATCATTTTTTTGATATAACACCAAAGCATAGACAGCAACAGAAAAGAGAGAGAAATTTTGACTTCATTAAAATGTAAAACTTTTGCTCGTCAAGAAATACTATCAGCAGAGTGAAAAGGTAACCCAGGAAATGGGATAAAATATTTGCAAATCACATATTTGATAAGGGATTAATATCTAGACTATATAAAGAATCCCTACAACTCTACCACAACAAAAAACCTAACGTCCTGGTCAGTGGGAGGGCCCCAAGCAGGGTCATGTGCGGTGTGTGTAAAGGACAGCAAGGAGCCAGTGTACCCGGAGTCGCGAGTAAGGGGTGGGGCGGGGGAGGTGGAAGAGGTGACAGAAGGTCTGGACAGGTGCTGCTCCGGTAGGGCCCTGCAGGTCATGGCAAGGACTTGGCTTTTCCCGTGAATGAGGTGTGAGACTGGAGCCCTCTGAGGGTTTTGATGTGGAGGGTCATCTGGAGGATGAATCAAGAATACACTGGAGGAGACAAAGCTGGTAACTGTCATGGGCCATGACCACAATCCAAGGGAGAGGTGGCTGGGGCCAGCAGCAGCGTGGTAAAAAGCAGTCAGAATCTGCACGTTGTTTAATGAAGAGCCAATGGAATGTTTCGGAAGTGGGGAGCAGGAGAGGAGTGGAACCACCTAACATCCCACCCCTGCTCCTCGTCCAGCCAGTTCTCTCTTGCTTCCAGCCGGGTCGGTCTGCAGGACCTGCTGGGCCTCATTGGGGCCAGCAAGACGTCTCCCCTGACTGCCTGGCCCATACCTGAGGCCTCTGGATACCTCTGCTGATCCCTGGCCTCAGGCAGCTCCCTGCTGCTCCTGTCCCACTCCCCCGGCCCAGATCCATGAGCACCCCTAACTTCTCAGCAGCTGGCCACAGAGCCCACCTGCTCTGAGAACTCAGTCCCTGCTAGTCCCCTCTGCAGCTGACCTCTCTGTCCCTGGTAGGCAGAGGCAACCCAGGGAGGCTTGGAGGTTTGACAAATGTCATTCTGGTATGCTTACCTGTATACCTCTTACCTGTATACTTCAGTCTGATAGCTTATGTTCTCTGGTTCTCAGTCTTCTTATCTGTGGAATGGAGAGAATAATGTCCAGTTGTCCAGGTTTCTGGAAGAATGAGGCCCCAAGCACAATGCCAGTACCACGGTGCCAGAACCCCTAGAGTACCACAGAGCCTTAGTGTCACATACACAGACGTCACACACACACACCCATAGACGTGCATGTGTTTTGTTTTTAAGAAACATCTAGTGAGCTGGGCATGCTGGTGCACACCTGTAATCTCAGTGGCTTGGGAGGCTGAGCCAGGAGGATTTGTGAGTTCAAAGCTAGCCTCAGTAACTCAGTGAGACCCTGTCTCTAAATAAAATACAAAATAGGACTGGGATGTGGCTCAGTGGCCGAGTGCCCCTGAGTTCAATCCCTGGTACCAAAATAAAAAAAGAAACAACTCGTGTATTGACTTGGGCTGGAAAGAAGGGGTTCCGACGGGCAATGGGGAGCAAGGGGCTCCTCCTTGGTGTTTGTCAAAGACCAAAGAACACTCTGTCACCCCCTCTCATCTTCCTCCTCTGGCATGGGGACCCTTTCAGTAGCCTCTCTCCCCCTCTGCCCTCTCCCTCTTCCCTGCGACCCCTGGACCTCAACCTCAGTGACAGGGAAGAGCCCCCCCTGGTGGGAATACTGGGAAAAGGGGCGCATGCTCCCTGTCCTCTCCTTCCCACCCCCCACCTGGGCTGCTTCTCTCGTCTCTCCGTCTCCGTGTGATGCACTCTGCCATCCTGATTCTGTCCTCCCTGGCCTCCTGGCCTCTAGGCTCACACCCAGCCTGCCTTCGCTTCACAGGTTCTTGGTGTGGGCTGCTGCTGGGTAACAGCCTGTCACAGGCCGTGATGCAAACCGTCAGGGTGACTTAGGCAGCACCTGGACAAATGCTCCTTATTTCATTTTTCATGTTTCATTTTAATGTGTGTTAGAAAAATATAACACATGAAACTTGCGATTCCATGACGGGGAGCCTCAGCCGTGGTCAGTGGGAGGTGGGACCACAGGCCCCTGCTCAGACGGGGCTGTCTTGGACCTCTGGCTCCGCCTGCGCCCTCCCAAGTCACCCAGAAGACAGAGGTGTGAGCCCGGTGTGGCCTGTGCGGAGCTTGCGGGAACAGTGCTTCCTGTAGGCCAGCGTGGGAAGCGAAGGGTGGCCGTGAGAGGCTGGAGCCCAGCGCTCAGCGCCGCGCCATCTTCCACCATCTTGGGAAAGATTTTGCTGCATCAGGAGGCAGAGACCTGGGCTTGGCTGGGTCTGGTGGACACTATGGCTGAGGGAAGCTGCCTACCCTGCCAGTGCCAGTCCCTCTGGATCTGGCAGCTGCAGGAGTCCTGCCTCCCAGGGCCCTAAATAAGGACTAAATAAGAGGACAACTCGGTACACACCGCACCCGCAGTGAGGGCCCAGGGAAACCACGGAAAGGGAGGCAGAGAGGGCCTGGAAAGGGAGCGCAGCGCAGGACAAGGGCGGGAGTGGGTGGGGTCAGGAGCAGCCCCAGAGCACAGATTCCAGCTCCACCACCTGCCAGGCATGTGATCTTGGGCAAGTTACTTAACCTCTCTGTGCCCCCTTCTCATCTGCAAAGCGGGCAGAGTAATAGTAACCACAGTGCGGGGACATTCTGAGGGTTGTGCAGTGCTTGCTCTGTGCCCTTGGCTTCCTGCATCCAACAGCCCAGCTCTGGCACCTCCTGAGACCCTTGACCAGGAGGCTCAGAGAGGGCGGGATCACCTCTGAAGGCAGGGACTTTGTGCTGAGGGCCAGGGCCAGTTAACAAAGGCAAGGGGAAGGGAGGAGAAGGAAGAACGGATTTTTTCAGATGCAGGAACTGGTGAGGGCAAAGGTCCAGCACCTCGCAGAGGCTGGACTGTAGGTGGAGGTGACAGGTGATGGGGACAGCCAGAGAGGATGGGGGTGGGCAGGCGGAAGAGGAGCTGTGAATGGGGAGCTTTGTGTTGCAAGGGGAAGGGCCTCTGTTTCTTTCCCATCAAATGGAGGAGACCGTATCACTCGTCTCATTTCTGTGAGGCGAGAATGGACAGGGAGAAATGAAAACGACTGCAAACTCCAGGTGCTCCATGCGCGCAGGCTGTTCCTTCCGTCTCCAAGGCCTGGTCTTCCTACGTTTCCACCCCACAGTTGGCCACAGCCTAGTCCACCAAGAGCCTCTGTGGACTCTGCAGTTGCCTCCAAAGCACTCGTGGCTGATCAAGGCGTAGACTCTCCTTCTCTGCCTAACACACTGCTCGTCCCACGCTGCTGTGCTTCTGTGCCTTTGCACGTGCCATCCCCGCCATCTGTAGGGCCACCTCTGCCTTGAAGCCCAGATGCCTGGTGCCATGGCACCCCTGACCTTCCTCCTAGCTGCCCTGCCTGCTGAGACCTCCCTGTCCCTCCCATCCCCAGGACCCATCGTGTTGCCTTCTGCTGACTTTACTGTTTTCTGTTGGGTTCAGACAAATGGATGCTTCCCCTGATGGCCAACTTTGGAGCCCACAGACAGGAACAATAGATTTAATAAATCCCATAGTTGCCCTAAACACGGAAGTGTAAACATGTAGACAGTGACCCTGATCAGAATGATCTTTGGTTTATGGTGCCATTTACTGACTGTGTAGCCGAGGGCAAGTCAGTGAGCCTCTCTGAGCCCAGTTCCTCATCTGCAGTGTAGGGACGACTGTCTCCACTTCGCAGGGCTACAGTGAGGAGTGACGTCACAGGAGCTGTCCTCATTCAAAGTGCTTCTGCGTCTTGTCTGGATGTACTTCCAGCCACAGGGTTGCCTTCTTAATGGGGGTTTCTCTGAGAGGCACTTCACACACTTTAAGAGCGTTGGTAAGCGACACTTTGTCTGGGCCTGCTGGTGCTGCTGGAGAGTAGCCCGTGGGCTTTCTGGAGCCTCTGTGTTGACTCCAAGTCTTGCTGGGCAGTGGGCCCTGTGCGGGGCAGTGTGTAGGGTGCAGGGGTCCTCTGCAGCCGTGGGTGGCTTCAGGAGCAAGGGAATCAAGGGTCACAGACCTGCCCTTTCCCCAATGACTGTGTGACCTTGGAAAGAGCCCTTGACCTCTCCAGTCTCCAGCCACTTTGTCCCCTCCGTGGGGCCTGGGGTTTCAAGGTGAGCACAGGCCTCCGCGCCCAGCTCTCCTTACTGTAGACGGCCCAGGCGTGTGTATTCTGAGAGCACGGTCAGCCTGTCTGGAGAGCCACCTCTGTTCTGTCCCTGAAGCCTCCCCATCAGCTCTCAGCCTGCTAGAGGACACTATCAGCATCGTGGGGCCTCTCTGTGCTGTGAATCCACAGCCGTCCAGCCCTGGAGGAGCTGCCTCTAGCATAGCGAGGGGAGGGAGGTCACCCCCAGGGCTTGAGCCCAGCCTGCCTCCTCCCAGCAGCCTCGCTGTACCCTCAGGAGGAGTCTAGGCATCTGCTTGGACCCTGGCGAACGTTCATGAGGTACCGTATGTGGCATGGCCTGGGCGCTGAACCTGTCCCACCAGCTCCATCCACTCTGCTCCCTGCCCACTGCAGCCACAGCAGCCGTCATTTACTGAGGCCATGAACTTGGGAACCAGCCCGCAGTCCCCCAAGCCGTAGGGAGCAAGGCTGGCATCCCCCTTGGCCCTGTTTGCTTCCAGAGCCCATGTTGTTCCCCTCACACCCTGCCACAAACTGGGTGCCCCACTTGCTGCTTCCTCTCAGCCACATGTGTGGACCCCTGGTGAGACCCTATTCCTAACCCTGACTGTGCCTGGGGCCCAGAGTGACCCAGTGAAGAAGGAAAAGGTGGTGGTGCTGCTGCTTCCCTGGGGTCCTTGGTAAGGGTGGGGTTCACAGTAGGGAGCTGTACCCTCCACTTTCCAGTTATCTTCCTGTGCTCTGGAGAACCTTCCGTTACCAGCAGACAGTGTTTAATACAAAGGTGGGAGATTAGTGTCCTTCCTCTGCTGTGCACTGGCTGTGTGACCTTGGGCATGTGGCTTTACCTCTCTGTGCCTCCTTTTCCTCTCCTGGAAAGAGCATGACATCACCCCCCTCACTGGATTCTAAGATGGAATCAATGGGGTCCTGTAATTAGGAAGACCCATGTAAGTGTCACAGGGTGTAAGTGTCAGTGTGCAGTAGTAGTATTTCTGTTGTGTGGCAGTGCAGGAAATGGCCAAGTGGCTGCATTGAGTCCTGTGAGCCGCAGGCCGAGGCATCATCAGCAACCTATCAGACTGGAGAGCCCTTCCTCTCCATCTTGATAACCAAAGGTGACATGGAATGCCGATCAGCCCAAGCGTGGCTTCACACCCATGAGGCAAGGAAGGAGACCCTGTGGTGCAGTACCAGAAACTTTATCCAAGATTGTGTGTGGCTTGCAGCCCCAGGGTGGACACTTGTCACTGGAATGACCTGAGGCAAGGCAGAGGCTCCTGAGATGAAGGCCAGGAAGGTGCCCAATGGAACAGAGCATGAGAAAAACGGGCTAGGAGGTGGGACTATGGTGAGAAGCTGAACTGTTGCATGAGGCTGGACCCTTGCGCGAGGTGCTGTTCCCAGCCAGTGAAAAGCCTTTGCACGTGGTTAAGAAGCATCCATCTCCACTTCCCCGTCTGCAGCCTCTGCCTCCTTTCTGTGTCCTGGGCTTGCTTTCTTGGGTCCAGCGTCTGGTCATAATCACATTCACTGTGATGGGGAGCAGTCACTGCTCCCTGATCACCGTGTCTTTTAGTCTCTGACAAGATGTCACAGAAATGGCCTTGCTGAAGGATAGCTGAGACGGCAATGACAGCTCTCCAGCTTGATCTCAACAGAGGAGCTCTAGAAGCTTCTGACAGCCATCTTTCTCACCTGCCTCCCTCTGTGAAAACCATGCCCCTCTTCTGTCATGTTAAGAACTGTGCAAAGCATGGGGCATCTTAACAGAAGGGCAGAGGCGGTGGGACCAGCAGGCAGGAGCCCTGCTCACCCCTGATTCTGCAGTTTGAGGCTGTGCGGTGGCTCAGTCACTCGACCTGCTGCTCCTGGAGACACTAAGTTGGCCCCACCTTGGAGCAGTCAGACCTTTAAGGTGGTAGGTTGGTGAAGGACTATTGCAAGTTTAAAGCTTGCGCAGTCCAGTCCAGGCCTCATGGAGAAGTCTCTTTTCATGCTTTTCAAATGCAGATGACCAAATCTCTCGACCCTGCACCTGGGATTTCTTCGGACCCTGTCACCTTCTTTGCACTTATCATCCTGTGTTAAATCTAACAGGTTAACTGCACAGAGGCCTTATTGTCCCTGCATAATCTTTATTCAGACCTTGATCCTTTGTCCTACTGATTGCCATTTCAAAGGTGTAAGAGTGGCACAAACTTGTGTCATATGATCACATGTCCTGGGGGGACCTGCAGCAAAATCCTCAGCACCATGCTTAATGTTAAAATTTGGATGCTAAACTGTGTCACATCCCTAGCCGATGATTCCATCTGCATTCCTGGAATTTGGTCCTGGACAAGGTCTCCCTCCTCAGCCTCATCTCCAGGGACGCATCTTCTCGGGCTCATCCTCTCCTCCCTCCACACCCACATTATCTTCATCCCTCCCTTCTTCCTGCTGCTTCTCTTCTACTTCTTTCTCAGCATTTCGACCTTCCTGGGGACCAGCTCCCTGTCAGGAGATGGGCGCAAACGTCTCTTTATGCCCTTCCTCCTCCTTGGACCACATCTGGCACAGACACAGTCATCGTAGGGTGGGGGAGCCTGAAGAGTTCCTGATCCCCTTGGCTGTGATTTCGGGGTGCTTCTGAGGGCTTTGTCTCCCTTAGCATGCTGCAGTTTTCTTTACAAAACTGGTTGTGGCTGGGAAGGAAGGGGGAGATGGAAGAGTCCTCCCACAGGGACCAGCTGATGGTTCCCCATCACCTGACAATTTTACCAGCCTTGGAGCACCAAATCCTTGCCTTGCCTTTTGAGCTGGGTGAGAGTAACTTCTCCAGGATGCTCAGCCCATCCAAAACTGGGGCACATGGCTTGCCTTCCATTGTTGGAGATTAAATCTGACTGCAGTGCATACTATTAAGGCAAAGTGTATATTCATATAGCAAAAGTCCATTGAGCCCAACTATGTGCTAGGTGCCCTTCTAAGCATATAACCTACATTAACTAAGTTAAACTTGCAAGAGCCCTACTATTATTTTTAAGTAACTTTCAAGCTGAAACACACCATCCAATCAAATGACAAGTATATAGCTGCATGAAACAGGACACTAACCCTATTTTACAGATGAAGAAATTGAGGCACAGAGAGGTTAAGTAGCCCACTCGAGGTCACATAGTTAATAAGGCCTGAGCCTGTTCTCATCTTCAGGATCCTGGTTGCTAACTTCAACCCTTTCCTGGTGTGCTCTGTTCTCCCTAGGAAATGTACAGCTAGAGATGTGACACATTTCACAGCAAGGGAAAGCTTCTTCCCTGGGAGAGAATTAGGACTTATTCGAAGGGGGAATGAAGAAGAGCATCCCAGACAGGGATCATCTCAGAGACCTTATTTTCAAAGCAAATCTATCATCCGGGTATGTAGTTCTGGATATTCCAGAGGATGAGGCAGGAGGATCACCAATTCAAAGCCAACCTGGGCAACTTAGGGAGATCCTGTATCAAAATAAAATAAAAGGGTTGGGGATGTAGCTCAGAGGTGAAGTGCTCCTGGGCTCAATCCCCAGTATTGGGGGCTGGGGATAGTACATTCGGGAAGGATTCAGGAGGGAAGAGATGTGCAAACACCTGTCAGGGCCGCAGTACGCAGCACACTAGTAGCCTGCCCGGGGCTCAAGAAAGGATCCTTCCTCCCACACAGGGCTCTCAGCATCCCTAAATAGCTCACCACAGTGAAAACCTGCCCTGGTGTAGGAAAATCACATGTCCATTGGGAGGGGTAGAGGAACAGGCTTTTGTTAGAAGGGGTGGATCAGCTTGGAGTGAAAAATGGGAGTTCCAGTAATGAAACAATGTCACAGCCAAAGCCACCAGCCAACTGCCCTGGGTGGTCAGCAGCAGCCCTCTGTCTGGGGCTGGTTGGGATGAGCAGGACAGGAACTATGCAGTCTGGCTCTTCGACACCACATGCCTACCCACTGCCCTGTCAGTGTCCATATCAACAGGTCGCCTCACCTCTCTGAGCCGTGACCACACCCTTCTTCCTTCCTGCCTGTTTTCCCACCCACACCCTCACCTATTTGTGGCTGATGTGGCGGGAATTCTGTGTCCATTTAGATTCCAACCAGACCCTTTGGACCTTGAGTCCAGCCTTCTTCCCACCACAGGAAGTTATTTTGCCCCAAACTTAAATGGTCTTTGTGTTAGTTAGCTTTCCCTGGCTATAACAAAGTACCTGAGAAAAAGAACTTAGAGAAGGAAAGATTTATTCTGACTCACAGATTCAGAGGTCCATGGTTGGTGGACTCCATTTTTCTGGTTCTGAAGTGAGGCAGAACATCATGGCAGGAGGCTTGTCAGAGGAAAGCTCTCACAGCATGGCAGAGAGAAAGGGTGGGGACCAAGATGTAGTCCCCAAGGGCATGCCCCCAAGGACCCACTCCCTTCAACCTGGCCTCATCCACTGCAGTTTCCACCACTTCCCAGTAGTCCATTCAGCCATGACTTCATCAATGAACTACTCCATCACGGAGGTCAGAGTCCTCATGATTCAATCCCTTCCCAAGAGTCCACCACACTTAGCAAGCCTTCAATTCATGAGTCTCTGAGAGTCAGGGACATTTCAGATCCAAACTATAATAGTCAGTTAACATGTGCTAAACATGACCCATGTCAGAGATTTCTCCAAGTTTGTAGCTGTGGGGTCCAGAAAGTTCTTTCTTAAGTTGAAGCCAGATTTCCCTCCCTGTCCTCTTCCTTTTTTTTTCTTTTTTTTTTTTTTTTTTTTTTTTGGTACCAGGGATTGAGCCCAGGGGCACATGACTAGTGAGCCACATCCCCAGCCCTAATTTGTATTTTATTTAGAGACAGGATCTCACTGAGAGGCTTAGCACCTCGTTTTTGCTGATGCTGACTTTGAACCCATGACCCTCCTGCCTCAGCCTCCCAGACTGCCTATCATGTTCTTCCTGTTGATTGAGCTGCCAATAGGAGGCTGTGGTTACAGTGACCAGAGATATCCACAGCCAGGTTCTCCTTGAGCCTGGTGCCTCCTCTGACCCAGATGGGGTGCGGGTGGGGAGTAAATCTGCTCAGAGCACAGAGCAAGAAGGGGCTGCATGGTGGACACTCACAAGGCCCTGGCTCTGCTCCCCTTTAAGACTGGAGTCTGGACACACACACAGCCCCTCAGGCATCCTTCAGTTCAAGTTGAGAACCAAAGCAAGGGATTCCAGCAGCCGCCTTCAGGAGCACCACACCACAAGGATCTGGCCTGCTGGACCTTGGATGTCCTAGTGCTGTCAGGTGTCTGATCACAGCTGGGGACGATGTCTCATTCATCACATGTTCTAAGACTGCCCATAGCCTTTTCTCAGCTTTTCTGTATCCCAGTGTATATGCATCTCTGTGGTTACCCAGCATCTCCTTAACCATCAGCCCACAGGCATTAATCAGGCACCTGTTGCTAGCCACTGCTGTAGATGGCCTTCCTGGGTCAGCCTCCCCTCTGGCTACTGCCCCACCCAGCCCCAAAGGGATGCTTCTGGTCAGCCACAGCTCCTCAGGTTCCACCTCTGCCTACTCTCCATGGCCCACTGTCTATAAGACACAGGTGAACTTTGGAGTCAGGTGGGTGCTTATTGCTTTTCTAAGCCAACCTCAGGTGACTGTCCAGCCTCAATTCCGGCTATTTGTCCCCAAGACTATCCTATGGAATTGTGCCAAAATTTCTGCACTTTAATTCCTATAAAAAGTGCCTCCCACAGATAAATGATATTTGGGCCTCAACAAATAAATGATAGCTATCTTTTTTCATGCTAAAAGATTGCACCTCTGACCCTAGTTGACGTTTTTTGAGTGTTTTTTTAGTGAGTAGGATGTGTATTCGTGGATGTTAACAAAATGAAAAAGATAGATTTGAAAAGGGATCGGCAAGAGCCCAGCACACAGTCGATACCCTGTAACTGTGAGCTTAGGTACAGGTGGAGGCCCTGGGTCCCCACAGCTCTGGCCTCCACGTGGTGTAGGACAATGGCCACGGAGTTCCACTCAGGCAGGAGGTGTCTGGTCACGTCCCCATTCTGGTTCTGTCTCATCTGGGACACAAGGAAGTGAGGTCAGAAGAATCCCAGAGAGAGACATGATTCTACCTCAAACTGGACTGGATCCAGCTCCGCTTGAGGCCTGGGTCCTGGGCCACTCCATCTTAAGAAGAACAGCCTGGAGGGGTCCAGGGGAAAGTGGAGAGTCTGGGGAGGAAGCCATCTCACATGGACTTGTTCAAGGATGTGAACATGCTAGCACTATAGAGAAGTCTCAGGTCGAGGCTTATCTTCTGGAGACCATCCTATGAAAGAGAAGCTGGGTGAGAACATAGGCTGCCAAAGAGCAGGAGACGCCTGGGAAACTGTGAGTTTCCAGGTGCCAGAGATGTGTGCACTGTGGGAGGGAACAGCCCAGCCACAGGACGCGCAGGGCCTCTGCGTCGGAGGTGTGAAGGACCTTGCAAGCACCAATGTTCTCTCTCGGTGATTTTCCAGTTGTTTTTACATCACAGAACTCTTATACAATACTCAGTTTACACAGACTCCCACTCTGAAAAACAATTTGATTCAGAGCTGCTGTAAAGCAGGCGGACCCCTGAAACCCCCTGCTCAGCCTCCTCTCTCCCCCCACCACCACCGCAGATCCTGAGCAGTCTGCAAGTCCACGTTCTAGAACCCAGCAGGCCTGGGCTGCTGAGGACTGGCACCACTTCACATCCTATCTGCTTGGAGGGAGTCCACTCCTCTGAACACGAGGGGCCCAGGCTTCTGGCTGCCTGCCTGCCTCCCTAATCTCACTGTCTGGTCAGAAACAGGGTGTGGACTGCATTCTGCAGGACTGAGCTGACTTCCGCCCAGGCTTGGTGCTTGCAGGGTTGTTCAGCGTCTGACTTGGTCCATGAGAGGTCACTCCGCGGCATCTCCTCCTATCACATCCCGTTGTGTGGACTAAGTAAGGCTCTTCCTGTTCCTAGAGCCAGGTGGTGTCACAGCCCTGGGCTGCCTCTGTCTTGCCAGGTGATGCTGGAAACTGGTGTTGAAAGATCATGACATAAAACTAAGAGATGGTGAAAATGGTACTTGTGAGGTGCAAGCCTGCAAACTGGACAGGGACTGGTCTTGACATTGAGGTCCCTCCAGAAGACTAAAAGAAGGCATCCTTGAACCGCTGTCTCCTACTGTCTCTCCAGAATCTGTGACCTCTATCTTCCTGCCCCAGCCTCTCACTGGCCTCTGTGCCTGCCTCCCCTCCTTCCTCCACTCACAGACCAGGAGTCTCCCAGGTCAGCCACTGTTCATCCACATAGACCCACATGAAAGGCAGTGCTATGACAGCCACCTGAGACCCCATGCACAGCCCTTTATACTCTACTACCGTTCTATCTGTTTTGTGATCTCTCAAGTGGCTGTTGGTCACTCTTGAGACCAGGTTCGGTCTTATGTAGCTTTATACTCTGGCCGTGGCCCAGACCAGGCCTAAATAAGTGTTGAGTAAACAGGCAGAATCCTGCTCATAACTCACACTGCTGCACAGTGACTCCCCTCGCGGCGGGCTCTGTGCCTGATTGTATCACGTGTGTGCCCTGGAACTCCTGGCACAGCAGGCCCAGGTCTGGACAGTGCATTCAGTGTCCCCCACCCCAGACATCAGGATGTGATGTCACTTCTGTGAAGAGGAGAATCTGAGACATGCCCAGAACGCAGTGTGAACTTCCCCGTGACCCGCAGTTCAGCCACCCCGGTTCATTTCCACCAGGGCGTGTTTCCTACTTTTGACAACTGAATATTTTTAGCAGATCCACAGCTCGGCAGCCTGGGCCACCTGCCTCCTGCTCCACTCCCCACAGACATCCCTTCCTTTTAAAGCTTCCCTGGGGGAGCAGCATGTCACTGCAGACAAGCCAGCCAGCTCACTGTGGCTGGAGCTCCAGGGCACAGACTGCTGGGAACCAGACCTGAGCCTGGCTTCACAGGACACAGCCTTGCCCTTGAAAAGAGGCCTCCAAACAACAGTGTGGGTTTCTGTTCACATCTTCCTCTTGCTTTGTGCGATTATACCCAAGTGGCATGCCCCTGAGGGCCAGGCACGTGGGGCCGTAAGATGATAATAAAATCAGAAGGTCGACAAGCTTTCAGAGTATCCAAATTTGGAGGAGACGTGAGGTTTTATAATTAAATATTAATAATAAATGGAAAAGTCAATAACATAAATGTGGAATCGCCTCATAGAATCTCAGATTAGAGAGGTAACTTGGAGGCCACTGAGTTCATCTCCTCATTTAAGAGAATAATTCAGCTGGGTGGAAAGAAAAGTCATGGCTTGAAGGAGAGATGTGCCTTATCTACTAGCTGCGTGACCTCGAGGAAGTTACTTCAAACCTAAAGTTCAGCTCCAAACTAGATCTGCCTCTCCTTGTTTTGCTTTGGAGGGTTTTTTGTTTGTTGGTTTGGTTTGGGTTTTTTTTTTTTGGGGGGGGGGGGGGGGCGGGGGGTGGTACTGGGATTGAACTCAGGGGCACTTTACCGTGAGCCATATCCCCAGTTCTTTTTATTCATGTCGAGACAGGGTCTTGCTAAGTTGCTTAGGGCCTTGCTTAAGTTGCTGACCCTGGCTTTGAACTTGTGATCCTCCTGCCTCAACCTCCAGAGCCACTGGAATTACAGGCATATGCCACCATACACGGCTAGGCAGTGTTTTTAAAAACAGAATCACACAGCAGTTGAACACCTGAACTTTGTAGCCAGACAACCTGCATTCAATTTCTAACTATATTAACTAACAGGCTGTGTAGCCTCAGACAGGTGACTTAATGTCCCTGTCACTGTTTTCTAGTGTAAATGGACTGAGGAACCCCTGTCTTACAGCCTGTCATGTGATTTAAATGAGGTAATGTATGCGACACATTTACAATAGTGCTTGGCACCCAGGAGGAGCTATTAAAGTTTGCTAAAATTTATAATTTTAGAAACACCTGGATGTGTGGTTTTCTTGAAAGTACTGGAAGATGTGACAACCTTGTGCCATACTTGACTGGATGGGGAGTAACCCCTGTCCTTGTAGAGAGAGTGTGTGTCCTGCTTTCCAGTCCAGCACAGTGCCCACCTCCTCTGCTTTTCTCATCCCAGTGCCAGCCATGTCCCCGAGCACCTTGAGCCTGCACTTGGTCTTTGGAGTGGATATGAAGTAGCTAGTGAAATGCACACATGCACTTTACAATGGCGAACCAGCTAATCCACCTACAGCCCTTCTGGCACTGTGCTGGACATGCCATTGCACGTGGTAGCCACAAATTCCTTCCTGCTAGAGGACCCCTACCTGTTCATCTGGCCCCTGTGGGAACACAGCTAATGACAGGGAGCTCACTACCTTATAGAGTATCTTCTTGATGAGTCTTTGTCACCTTTAGAGCCAGGAACAGCAACCTCATCCATCACTTTGCCCAGAATTCCTCTTAATTCCCATCACATGCACTCTTCCGGAACCCAGAGCAGAGGGTGTGCCACCTCCTTTGGGAGTGCTGTGCCAAGCCCCTGTGGGCTTGGCAGAAGCTTCGGGTCTAAAAGCCTCTGGAGAGCCTAGAGCCACAGTGCGAGGTGTCACGTGCTGATTGTTCAGGCAGGCAACTCAGTGTCAGCCCCTATGGGCAGAGGGAACCCTGACCAAGTCCAACTGTGTGACGTGTCAGCACGGGGGTCAGAGCTGGGTTCTCATCCCACTTCACACTTTCTAGCTGCCTGATAACGTGGGGCAAGACTCTCAACCTCTGTTTCTCTTTCCATCTGGATTAGATGCAGCTCATAAGACCCTCCTGTTCACAGGGCTGCTTGAGCAGCTTTTCTTTCCATTGAGACCGCGAGTCACCCCATCGTCCCCTGACCCCAAGCAGCAGGACAGAAAACTGGACCCTGTCAGGGCTCTGGACCCTGGTGCTGTAGCCATGGCTTGGGAGGCCCTGCCCCGCAGGGCCCCTGCTGCATGACCTCTGACAGACACAGTTCTGAACCTTAGGTAAACAGGTGGTCCAATCTCGAACTCAAGGTCCCTCCAGCTAAGATATCTGAAAGCCACAGAAGCTCTTTTTCTTTAAGAACACAGCCATACTGGCTGAACAAAGCCCTCAGCTTATCAGGACAGCAGAAGACAGGCAGACAGTGGGCCCTCAGTCAGCCATACCAGACCTGTCCTTGGAGGGCTGTCTTGCAGCCTCAGAACAGGCAGGGGAATTGGTCACCTGCTCCTATGGATTAGGACAGCCTATGGTCCAGGTCTCCAAGGAGCAGCCTGGGGTCTGCAGCAGTGAGCAGACCTGGGAGACAGGCCCGTGCCCCAAGAGGCCCCACACATAGGCCTGCTTTCCTAGCCCATCTCTCAGGGCATTCTCTGCAGCTGTCAACACCTGAGAGTTCCAGCCCAGGGCTGAATTTTCAGGAAGGGCTGGGTAGAGACCAATGCCGTTCTTGCTTGTCTGCAGTGTCACATGTCCCTGGGAAACCAGAGAGGGAAGGTGCCAAGGAAGCCTTGGTCAGTACCATCTGAGAGTATTAGTGCAGCAAGTGTACATAGGGACAGGTACTAAGTAGAAAGATTGCCTCAGGGTGGTCTTGGCCAAGTCACTTGAACCTTTTGGGCCTTGTACCTGTTCGCCAACTTTCTGTTACTGTGACAAAATACTTGAGATAATCAACTTAAATGAAGAAATGTTTGCTTTGGCTCATGGTTTCAGAGGTTTCAGTCCATGGTCACTTGGCCCATTCACCTGTGGGCCTTTGGTGAAGCAGCATATTGTGGTGGTGAGCATATGGCAGAGGAAGCTGCTCATCTCATGGTGGTCATGAAGCAAAAAGAGAGGAAGGGACCAGGGTCCCAATTTCCCCTTCAAGGGCACTCCCTGTGACCTAACTTCCTCCCACTGACCACCTTTCACTAGAGACACCTAAAGTCCCCCAGGTAGATGTTAAGGAGCAGTTGGATTTTCAGCTAGTACACATGGTTGGAGCTGGAAAGAGGGGAGCTGTCAGTGCCAGGTGGGAAGCCACCTGGAAGATGTGAGGTGAGAAGTCCATCCTGGGGAGCACCAGCTGAGGGAGGATGGGCAATGAAGGATCTGCCCAGTCTATAGGACCAGGTCACCCCAGCCAAGCAGCTGCCTCCAGCCAAGCAGGTGCTTCCAGAAGGCAGAAGGCAGGGCAGACAGGATAAGGTAATCCTGTGACCTTGACAAGGACTGGTGGTCAGCAAAGCTGGACTGCAGTGACTGTGCAGCCTGGAATGGTGAGGAGGGTGGATGGCAAGTACGGACAGCCCTTTCCAGACTCGGGCTGTATGGGCCAGCCACGGAGCTGGAGCTGAAGCGGTTTGGGATCCAGGGTGGCTTGAGATGGGAGAGTGCTAAGCCTGTGTCCGTGGATGGAAGGAGCCAGGAGATGTCAGCAGGTGAGGGGGACCTCTGTGCAGGCAGCGGCACTGGGTCCTCAGGCAGAAGGGACCAGACACGCTGACACACAGCTGCCCCTGTGCCGTGCTTTTCAGGAAACACAAAGCTGGACAGGACGTGGCCCAGCCGCCATGGAGTAGAGAAGTCGCAGGCTCCCGTCTTTGCCAGAGCTTAGCCCTGAGCAGCCCGCTCGGGCTCTCCACCACCTTGGACTCCACTGGCCCGCCCTTCTGAAAGCCCTCTCCTCTGGGCTTCCAAACCACAGCCTCTCCTGGCTCCTCTGTTTGGGGAGGGGTCCCTGGTACCATCTTTTTCTGCTCACCTTATCCTTGGGGCCACCCAGGCCTCTGCCCACGACACTATTCTCATCTAGCTTTTCTTTCTCTTGCACGTCTCCTTCTCCTGATAGTTCTGCACAAAAGCTCTCCTGCGTCCCGCAGACTCCCATGGGTTGACATTTCTTCACGTCCCTCTCTGAGTGTGAGAACAGCAGCTGAAAATCAGGACCCCCATGGCACCCCTCTCACCCTTGAACAGCGCCACTTGAGGGAGCCAAGCTGTGAACTTGGGATCTTTGCTTCTCCCTCATTCTGACCCCTGCCCCAAATGGCCACTGAGGGCTGTGGCATCCGTACCAGAAGACCCCTCATGTATGTCCTGGCACAGGATCCTGGACTCCCCTCCTCTAAACCACACCCATGCGCCCAGAGCCAGCCTGTCTTTGGCCTTTATATCTACATGAGAGACAACTTTGAGCAGATCTGAACTTCTTAATGTGGCCCCCGATGGTGCGCTGGGTGCGCTGGTCTGCGCTGCGTGTCCAGCCTCAACTCCTCTCGCCCACCACGCCCCAGGCCCTGCCGCTGCGCCTGGGTCCCTGCGGGGAGTCCTCCCTTCCTCCTCTCACCATCCTCCCCAACTGTGCCCGCCCGGGCTCTCCCTTGGTGCTCCCCAGCAGATGGCACACACCTTCCATGGCACGGCAAGGCATGGTATATGGCTCTGTGTGCGCCGCAGTCAAGGTACCGCCCTTGAGGTCTCCGTCTCTTCTCCTTCTTTCTCTCTGAAGACCCTGTGCCGTTCGTTTGAGCTTGATATGGAGGAAGGAATGAAGGGGGCTGAGACAGCAGAGATGGGTGATGCTAGGGCCACTCCTGCATTGGCTGAGCATAGAGCAGAGCCCGGGTGCAGCAGAGGTCAAGAGGCTGTGGGCAGCACGGGGAGCTGTAGGGTGGAGGAAATCAGACTCTGAAGGACACCGTCGTGCTCGGTGGTCAGAGGAACTCAAGTCTCGTGGACCCGCCAGGCAGGGCTGAGTGGAGGTTGGTGTCGGGTGGCCGTGGCACCGCCAGCACAAGGAGACCTGGTCACCCTCTCTTCCTCTCCTAGTTGGGAAAGGGTGCCCTGTCTCAACCTGCTTTCCCTGAAGACTGGGTCCCAGGGCACAGGGGGACGTGGGAATAAAAGTCAGGTGTGGACAGCTGTGTGTTGGTGAACACTTGTCATTCAGTAGCAGACATCCCTGTTTGACAGGAGGGTGCTCTTCCTGAGAGCACCACGCAGTTGCTTCTCCGCTACGCCCCTCCACAGCCTGCAGTTCTCCTCTTGAACACAAGATGGCGCGTGCCCCTGACCGTGGTTGAGGTGGCCTGGGGGCCTGAGGACCCTGCCTGCCCGGCTGGTCAGCACCTGTAAAGGTGAAGGAAGGGCAGTTTTAGACCCCTTGAGAGTCAGATGGCCAAAATTAGCTTGTGTGTGAACAAGTGTGAGGTCTGAGTGTGGTGGTGTGTCTGTGAGAGCCTGAGCGTGGGGCGTATGAGGAGTGTGTGCAAGTGTGTGAATACAAGGAGCATGGGGCAGGAGTGAGGGTGTGTGAGATGTGTGAGTGAGTGTGTGAGCGTGAGGATGGGGTGTGTGTGTGTGCGAGGGTGAGTGTGAGGTCTGTGTGAGAAGGTGAGTGTGGCTGGGTGGGCGTGAGTGAGTGTGAGGGGCTGCAACTGGGCGTGACCGTGTGTAAGTGTGTGTGACTGAGTGTGAGGGGTGTGTTTGGGCTTTGAACGTGGGGATGCATGTGCGAGAGTCTGTAGGGTGTCTGAGTGATGTGAGGGGTAGCGCAACTGGGTGTGGAACACACGTGAGAGTGCATGAGTGGGTATGCGTGTGAGTTAGAGTTTGAGGGACGTGTGTAATTGGGGTGTGAGTGGGTGTGTGTGTGTGGGTGCGGGTGAGCGTGGGTGTGGGGCAGCCCTTCCACTGCTGTCGCAGCGCTCACAGAGCCATCTCAGGCCTGTTCCTGTGACATCCTCTCGACCCTCAGCCGAGGCCCCTGGAGCAGGGCTAGGCCCTTGCCGTCACCTCCTGGCTTCCCCCAGTCACTCTGCAGCCCTCTCACTTGAGTGTGGTGATGGGCAGTTCTTGCTGGCAGGAGTGGAAGGCATGCTCACCTCCTGCAAAGCGCCCTGCCAGCGGCCCTGGGGCTTCATGAGTCAGAGAGCTTTCCCCTGGAAGTCGGCCAGGATGCCCGTGGCCTGCCACGGCCTCGCCCACCGGCGTCTGGAGACGTGCACACTTACAGTGCTAGAACACGGCAGTCCGCTCACCATCGGCGGAGCCCGTGGGCCTTGTGGACTTCCTTCTGCGGGTGGAAATGAGAGTGCCCAGTTCAGGGCCCAGGGCCTCAGTGACCTGAGCCCCAGCAAGCAGGTTGAGAGCTCTTGGCGATTCCCGATCTGCCTGGGAATCTGGGTCCTACAGAGCTTGCAGCTTGACTGAGCCAGGGGTGAGGGAGAGAGCACGGGCTCCTGGCGTCCAAGCTCTGAGGCCAGGGAAATAATGGTGGTCCCTAGCATTGGCCTCCCTGGAGTGTCAAGGTGGCTTCCTGATGGATTGTTTTTGCCCCTCATGGGAAGTGGATAGGTTCAGGGTAGGCAGGTTCAAGTCCTGGTTCTGTCCCTTTCTGGCTGTGGGATCTTGGGTGAATGTCTTGCCCTTTCTGAACCTGGGGTCAGGGTCCTCTTTCTCGTGAGGTCATTGTGATTTAATTCAGGTGAAGTTCCCAGCACAAGGTGAGCTTGGTGAATTACAGCTTCTAGAGCTACTGCTGTTATTTCATGGGATTTTATTCTCTGCGACTCTGGTGGCCTTCAGCGGCTGTCCTGTGTGGCCCTCACTCTGTGGCCCCATTGTCAGGGCTGGCTGTGGAAAGGAGCTCGTCAGAACTGCGGCTTGGCTTCCCTTGGCAGGAAGCACCAGGGCCTGCTGCTCTGGGGAGAAGGGAAGGTGTGGCCTGCCTTTCAGAGGGACAAGGTGCAGGGGACCACCGTGGGTCCAGGGCAACTCGCTTCCTCCCAGCCCACGGTGCTGTGTGGTTCCGTATCGTCCACTGCAGGCGTCGCTCCCGGGCTGGGCAAAGCTAGGAAGCCGTGTATCTTCGGAGGTGGGAACCTGCCTCTTCTCCTCCCCGTTTTTTTTTTTTTTTTCCTTTACATGACACCTGTTGCTCATAGGTACAAATCAAACGAAGAGTATGTATATGTGCGAGGCCGCGGCCGAGGGAAATATGTTTGTGAGGAGTGTGGAATTCGCTGCAAGAAGCCCAGCATGCTGAAGAAACACATCCGCACCCACACTGACGTCCGGCCCTATGTGTGCAAGCACTGTCACTTTGCTTTTAAAACCAAAGGTAAGAGACAGCCAGCCGGGGCACTGGCTCTGCCCACCGCAGGGAGCTCCCCTCTGGGAGCCCCAGCACAGGCCTCTTCGCCTGGGGCCTGACACCTGTTTCCTGGGTTCCCACCCACCCGGGTGCCCATGGCAGAGCAGCTGGCTCCAGACTGGGTGGTGGCACCCATGGCTGCCCCCGCAGGTGCTCCTGGATCCCGCACACAGCCCCTCCCCGCACCTGGCCAGCCCCGCCCCCTGGTGGCACTCTTGCCCAGTTCTTGGTTTTCTACTTACCTCATCACTCTTCCTTTTGCATGTCTCCTTAGCCGTTTATCCACTGATCTGATGACGTCCAGCATCCACACTTGTCACTGCCGCTCTTGCATCTGGAAATCCATCCCACTCTGGGCCACTCCGCACACTCGCATGCTCACACGTCTTGTGCAGAGTTCACCCCCTCCACCCCTCCTCACCGCTCCCGCCATGCCCTGCTCCACCAGGCTTCTCAGTAGCTCTTAGCAAAGGGCCCAGCTGCCCCACCCCTAGGCCAGCAGCGTCACTCCTGCCCCGGCCACACCCCGCATCAGGGTCAGGACAGGCTCTGGCGGTCCCTATGAAAGGAAGGACTGGCTGTTGAGAGCATGCGTCCCAGAGAGCTGTGATGGGTAACATGGGGCCAGGCGTGCTGCAGCCCAGGTGCTGGGGAGGTGAATGAACCAGGCCCATGGGATTCTTGGGTGGAGCTAGTTCTTTCCCTGCAAGATCTGCAGGCAGGGTCCTGCCTCTTGCTCACTGTTCTTGGGAGCTGAGCAGAAGCGGGTGCCTGGGAGGGAGGCACTGGCCCTCAGCACCCTGCTGGTTTCAGCTTCTTATGCTTTGCAAATGCCCGCGTCATGATTTGGACACAAAGGTGCTGTCTTCTCCTCTGAGCACGTTGGTGGCCTTCATGATGGCCCACATGGTTTCCCAGGGAACTTACGCAGTGCAGACTTGGGCTTTGCCATGTGTCCTTTCTTCTGTTGATAAGGCTGCTCCCAGTGATGACAGCTAGGCAGCCTCTGTGGAGAGATCCCAGTGGAGCTCCAATTGCCCTCCTTCCTCCGTCCTCTTGTTGCCTGGCCCCTCGCATTCTTTCCGTGCTAGATCAGGGGCCAGTTTATCACATCCCCTGACTCAGTGGCCTCCTCTCTGGCCAGGTTCCTGCTTCCGGGCTCCCAACCCCATTAGCTGACCCCTACCCTCCTCTGTCCTCTTGACATCGTCTCTGGGCTGAACTCAAATTTTCTCACCAAGGTTTTGGGTTGGACAGAGCTACACATCCTCCCACTTCCTTTTCTGTGTCCTCTTCTCTCTTAGTGTCTCAGAAACAATGTCCCAAAAAGTGCCTGGAGAGTGCAGATAGGCCCGGAGCCCCCTACCCTGCCTGATGAGCACCTCAAAGGCATCCATCCCTACAGCCCCACCATACCCAAGGCAGCTCAACTCAGCTCAACCCTGGGCACAGGCTCTGCCCCCACATGTCCCCTCCAATCCAATTTCCTGTGGCCTTAAGAAGCCAGTTGGGATTTTATGGAAGAGAAAGATGGGAATAATTGACTGACAATTTAAGTAATATAGTCTTCAGCTCTAAGAGTGGAGGACTTCTTGTTCAAGCCCCTGTGAAGCTAAAGAAAGTGAGTCCCAGAACCAGAGTGACCGTGCACAAGAGCCCCTGCCTCAAGGCACCAGGCCTTCCTCTCCCTCTCGGGAGCAGGTCCTCCTCCCTCTGTAGGGAATGAATGGCCAGATCTGCAGTCAGATGGCCTCTGGAGTGGGTGGCAAATGCTGCCCCTATGCCCAGAGTGTCCAGGGGTACACAGAGCTCCAGGCTCTGCATGAGGTGCTGAGAGAGCCTCGTGGCCCCAGGCCTCGTGCACACTGGTGACCAGCACACAGCTGTCCAGGAGCCTCAGCCTCTGCATGTAAGACAGGAAAAGCCCATCCCCACCGACTTCCCAGCACAGGCAGTCCCGAGGGACCCCACTCAATTCCTCTGCCTTGCCTGTTTTGCCAGGTCTGAGTAGGATCTGGGGTCTTCATGGGAACCCCCACTTTCTAGGAGTCGCCTCGTGGAGGCCACTCCTGGCCTGATATCCCTTCCTGGGTCTCTCTGAGCTACCAGAGCCTGGAGGCTCCAAAGGACAGAATCGGAGCAGATGGGACGCGGTGGAGTGTCCTCGGAAGCAGGGCAGCCTGTAGTGCCCAGAGGGCCAGGCCTGGGAAGCTTGGCTATCGGCCCAGGATTTTCCCTGCCAAAGCCAGAGGACATCTGAAAAGGCAGAATCTCGAACTCTGCCTAGCAGAGGGGGCCTCTTGGGGTGGTGGCAGTTGGAAGCAGAGAGCAGACGGGCATGGAGCAGGGAGGACACTGGAGCTGTTGGCCCTCCTCGGGGCCAAGTCTGATAACATCGGCCCCCGTCCTCTGGACTGTCTGCACACCTCTCAGGCGACCTCCACCACTCTCCTCTCTCTCCCTTGAGCTGTGGCCTGGCAGTCCTCGGGGCCCCTGTCACCCCTGCTGGCTGTGCCGTGCCTGAGAGCCCTTCCTGTCTGTCTCTGTCTGCCTGTCTGTGTCTCGTCTATGTGTCAGACGTGGAGGTGGCAGCTCAGGCCCCTGGGAGCTACCTGAGGAGCAAAGGCTCCTGACCTGGAGAGGTCGGTCTGTTTTCCTCAGGTGGTTTCCAGAGGTCAGCAGGGTGGCCGCGCCATGTGCAGGCTGTTGCGCCGATCACAATCTCAGAGGACAGAGATGGCAGCTGTGGACAGGCCTCGAGTCCACTCGGCCAGCAGGGTGGGGGCAGGTCTCCCATCACTTTCCATCCACTGGCCTCTCCTCCTCTCCAGCTTGTCTCTTTCAGTGGGGGGCCGGGTTGACTGCGAGAAGCTGTGTCTCTGCCCCTCAACAGGGAAATGGCCTCCAGGCTGAGCCTGCAGTGTTGAGGAAGCCTCTCCCTGTTCAGAGGAGTCAGGGAGGGAGACAGGATGACACTCAGGGCTGTCATCCAGTGTCTGCTCCTATGACCTGCAGAGTCACCTCGGCCTCCCTGCAGCCTCGGGGGTGGTGGCAGAGGAGAGGCAGACCTTCAGAATGGGGACTTTGTGGGCCTTCTCCTGAGCACCCCTGAGGCCCAGACCGAAAGCCATTTCCTCATGAACATCTCCTGGGTGTCTCTCTCCTCCTGGCCCAGCTGGGTGTGTGGCAGAGTCCCTGGGTGATCTCATGGAGGCGGGGTCTGCTCTGCGCCAGCCACACTCTGCTGCCACATGGGTTGTGTCTTCACATCCTCTCGGCATCCCCACGAGGTAGGTATCACTTTACAGTTGCAGAAATGGACTCAGCAAGTTACAAAGCTTGCTCAGGGTCACACAGCCAGCAGGGGCAGAGCCCAGGCCCCCTAGGCCTCGTGCTCAGAATGCTCTTATTCCTTTCCTTCCCTGCATGGAGCCAGCAAGGCCTCTGGAGCCCTGAGACCTGGGCCCAGTCAGTGCCCTACACTAACTAGCACTGTGACTTTGGGCCACGTGTCAACTGTGTTGGTTAAGGGAAGCCCTGTCACCACCCAGGACAGCCGGTGATCTTATCTAATGGTGTCGTCTGCACCTGAGCCCAGAGTTAGGTCAGCAGCAGGGACGGGCCTCAGCCTGATGGGGGTTGGATTATATGGTCTGTGAAATCCCTCCCGACACTTCTGATGGCATTTCCCTACCGGGCCACTGTACACCCACGGTGTGCTCAGCGTCTAACGTGGTTGGCAATAAACCTAAACCATCCAGGGGGTAATGATGACAAATGGCATGACAACCAGAATGAGTAGTGTTCATGTCCTTGGCGGCCTGGGGTAGTCAGTGGAGGGGGGTTGGTTCCAGGCCTTGAGGGGTTGGTGTCTCTGGTCTATGGAAGCCCCAGCAGCCTCTTCCCACCTCTTAACTATCTTCAGGCTCATGATGGTGAAGATGGCGGTTCACGAGGCTGGATAGGGACCTTTGGGAACCCTTTTGGCCATAAGTTGTCTCGGGAGGATGGTCAGGAGTAGAGCAGCCAGGTTTCTGTCCAGTTGAATGAGGGGAGGACACCTCTTCATCTATCCTGCTGCCCTTGGCTCCTTGCACCCCAGGGAACCCCAGCTTAAGGTCCCCCCCCGACCCCTCAGCAAAACCCCAAAGTTCTCCCAAAGGATGATTGAGAAGCACTCTTCGGTCATCCGTGGGTGGTCCCCCGCTCACCCCCCCATGCATCTCCTCTAATCGTCTTCCTATTCATTTCTCCACGCATTGACTTTCCCTCCTCTCTGTTCCTCCCACTCTCCATTTGTCCTCCCGTCCATCTCTCCTTTCATGCAGCTTCCTGTCCCTCTATCCTACTGTCTGGTCTCCCACATCCACATGTGTGTGAGCCAGCCAGCTGTTCTCCTTCTGCCCATGTGTTTACTGACCCCCTTTCCATCCATCCTTCCACGAATTTCCCTGGTCCACTCATCTACCCTATCTATTCAACTCATTCTCTCCCTCCCATCGATTTATTCTCTTCCTATTCTGCTTTCCATATTTCCTCTATCCACTTAGCCATCCATCCCTGCACAAATCTCTCTTTCATCCATTCCAGGATGCCTAACTCTTTCCTCTCCTAATCCATTCATTCAATTAATAAAGTTCATGAGACAAAGCACCTGACTCAGGGAACTTATGATTTATTATGGGATAGTGTATATGGAAACACAACAAGTCTCGAAGCACAGTTTGGGATTGACAGGTGGGCCCAAAGGAACATCCTGAGGCTTCTGGCCTGTGTTCTTCTGGGGCGTGCTGGGGGTGCTTGACGGGTCCTCCCAGGACACGGCTGTCCACAGAACCTGTGGTCTGGGAAGTGCTGTGCACACGGCAGGGAGAGGGGAACGAAGCTGCTGTTCCTGTTGTCCTCATCTCACAGAGCCGTGGCCCCTGCTCCATAGCCTGCAGGGCTGCTATTAAGACGTGGAGCAGAGTTGGCCTCCCCTGAGGGTTTCGTAGGCAAGGGGCAGGGAAGGGCCGGGCTGCCCGGCCCTTCCCTGAACCACCTGCATCCTGTGTCTGCACTGCACATTGCCTGGGGAGAGGGTCTCAGCAAAGAGACTCCACCAAGGAAGCCAGGCTTGAGCCCCGGCCCGGCGGCTCCCAGGTTCCTGGCCAGTAGATGTCACTCTCACTTTCTGTTCTCTCTCCAATCCTAAGAATAACTGCCCGGTTCCTCTTCACAGACCCTAAGATTCTGCCCTATGGGCTGCCTGGACCAGAGGGCATGTTCAATCCCCACCCTCCATGTTGCTCAGTGGGAGCCCCCATGTCACTCCAGCACGTGAGGTGGCCAGTCATCCTGTCTGAGGCAAGTCGCCAGCTCCTGGGCCCAGACTCAAATCAGAATCAGGAAAAAACTATTGCACTTGAGGGATCTTTTAATTTTTTTTTTTTTTTTGTTTTGTTTTGTTTTGTGTTTTAACCAGCATTTCTTTCTCTCATTGTATCCTGTCCCTTCACAGCCCCACGCCCTCCCCATCCCAGTCCTGTGTTCCATCAGGACCCGCAGCTCTGGCTGCATGTCTTCTGGCTGCGTGTCTTGGCCTGAGCATTGGGGCAGAGGGGTGCCTGGCCCCTGCCCAGCCCCTGCCTCGGGCAAGGCCTTGACTGGTGCGAGAAGCCACGACTGCCTCTGGCCCTCCCCAGCCTGTCCTGCAGCTGAACCTGAGTCTGTCCTCGTTTCTTTCCAGGGAATCTGACTAAGCACATGAAGTCGAAAGCCCACAGCAAAAAGTGCCAAGAGACAGGGGTGCTGGAGGAGCTGGAAGCCGAAGAGGGTAAGGAGTGGGCACGCCCGCCCTCCCTGCCCCTCTCCCTCTCCCTTCCCGTCCGCCCTCCTCTCCACTGCTGCCCCCTCCACCCCTGCCTCCCACCCTCCCTCCCTTGCCTTTCCTTTCCAGTTTCCTCAACTGCTGGGGCACAAAGGTTGAATTCACAGATGATGGCCCCCACTCCCGGGGCTGCTGCTCAGCGTGGCTATTGTACGCTGCCTCCCACCATGTGAAGCGGAGCCCCATTGCCCGTGGAATCCGTGAATGTTCACTGGGTATGAGCACATACGCAATCGCAGTCAGCGATGAGTGCCCACTACCAGCCAGGCACATTCTAAACGCAGGCCCTGAAACAGCTCAGCAGACCTTCACAGTGACTCTGGGTACTTACTCTACAAGCTCCACAACCACACTCTGACATGGGCCTGAGGGTTCCAAGAACACCAAAGCCAGATCCAACAGCCCCTGTCACCTGCCAAACCCCATCCCACCACCACAACCCAGCCACGGTCCTCCAGCACCAAGAGACATGCTAGAGCCAGTCTCCCAGCACACAGGGAAGAGGGGAGAGCTGATTGAGGTCGTGGGTCTGGTGAGCACTGCCTGACCTCAGCATCAGGTAGGAGGCCAGGCGGGCTTTGGCAGATGGACAGGTAGCCCTCCAGCAGAGACAAATCTCTAACCACAGATTTCTTAAAATTAGGATCAGTACTTAGACTGTAACAAGGGGAAACTGTGTGTGTGTGTGTGTCTTGTTCGGTTTTCATTTTTTGGATTTGGAGATATATTTGCAGTCTTAAAAAAAGAGTTAAATCATGTTTCCTTTTAAGTAGAATAAACCACCTATAGAACAGAACACAGTGAAGTTGGACCTGTACTTCCCAACACCAAACTGTGGGTCTCCCACGCTTGTTAAGAATGCACATCAGGCCATTTACAGATATGGTTTCATTAGGTCCTCCAAACAGGTGGTAGAAACTTGTGTTTCTGCATTTCAAAAAAGTAAAGTTCAGACAGGTAAAGGCAGTCACTCAAGGTCACAGAGATACACTGGCTCCAAACTGTCCCTTTGCAGGGGGAGGCTGAGCCCAACCCACAGCCTCCCTGGTGGTCCCTGCCTCCCACCCAACCTCACTTTCCCAGTGGGGCAAACAAGGATGACCACATTCACTTTTGTGAGGATGAAGTCTACACAGTCCTTCCGGAAGCAACTCCTTGAGGACAGCTCTGTTCTGAACTCCATTGTACAGTGTCAGGAAGCCTGTGCTCTAGAGGGGGAGGCTGACATTGAATAAATGTGGAATGGAGCAGGCGAGAGAGGCAGAACAAAAAATAAAAGGCCAAAGACCATCTGGGAGACTGGAACATAGCCACCTGGGGTCTGCGGAGAGTTCTCTGGCAGAGGAAGCAGCAGGTGCTCAGTCCCTAAGACCACAGCACTTAACTCGGGTGGCTGGAGCCCGCTGACACCAGGACAGTGGGTCAGAGCCCTTGGGCGGGGAAGGTCAAGGGGGTGAGCTTGGTTGTCATTCAGTGTAAGGAGGGTAGAACTGGGAACGTCCTCCAACCACCAGGACTCTGGCTGAGTACAGGGCATGGCCGGCAGGGGGCGCAGGGGAGGCAGTGGTTCAGGTCAAGCGCAAGGTAGGCTCAGGTAGGCTCGGGCTGGCTGTGCGAAGTGCAGGCGAGAAGTGGTCGAATTCTGGGTAGATTCTGAGGTAGAGCTCACAGATCTTGCTGTCACATCAGAGATGGGAGAAGAAGAGGTTAAGGGAAAAGGAACACAAGGATGGCTCTAAGGTGTATAGCCTAAGAGACTGGAAGGATGGAGTTGCCACCTTCCGCGACTAGGCAGATTCAGGGCATCAGGAGTTGGGGTGTGCTGGACGACAGCTTGGAAGGCACCTAGCCTCCGGTGGCCAGCGTTGCAGCCCCGCCCCGGCGAAGATGATGTTGAGCGCGAGCGCCACCGTGTGGTTCATCCCAGTCATGGCCCACACTGTGGCGCCGTGGCATGCTGCTTTCTGCCGACCTCCTTCGATGGTCCCAGGGCCCTGAGCTCGTGCCTGACAGGACTTGTTGAGCTTTATCCTTGATCCCAGCAGTGGCCAGGGGCCGGGTATCTCTGTGAGAGGCATCGGGAAGGAGTGAGCCAGACAGGGACATGTCCCCTAGAGTCCTGCGGGAACCTGGAAGTGGAAGGTGTGCCAAGTATGCACAAGGCAGGGCACACTTGGCTACCATTATTCATATGGGGGATGACCAGGACAGGCCACCTCAGTCTCTGGGCCTTCCCCATCAGTAAAGAAGGTCTTCAGGGGCCCTCCTGATGAACATCAGGAGATGCTGGTCCTGACTCTCTCACCAGCAGCACCACCCATCTGACTTTGATCTGCAAAATGCTCACAATGCTGCCCAGCTACCTGCCTCCGAGATGGAGCTGGTCAGAGCTAAGGCTTATCGGGTGCTAACTGTGCGCTGGACCTCAGAACCCTCACAACACCTTCAGGAGGTAACTATTGTTACTAGTCCCCCTCCCCATTTTATAGATGAGAAAACTGAACAAAAAGAAAGTATGAGTTAGTGTCACACATCAAGGAGATGGTGAAGTTAGGATTCAAACCAAGGGCATGAATATTTTTCAAAGTATAAAATCATTTTTAAGTTGTCAGTGTAATAATACAAGGGCTGTGAACCTTAGTTCTGACTCAGCCAGGAGCTCAATGGGTGATCTTGGTATACCCCTGCCCTCTCTGTGCCTGGGTTTTACCATATCTGAGTGAGGAGCAGGGGTAGGTGAACTCCTGGGACTGCAGTAGTCTCCTGCCAAAGTCCTTGGCAAGGGGACTCCAGTTTGGCCTGGGAACAAATTTCAAAATTTTGCCCCCACCATCTCTATCCCCCTTTCTATCCCAAGCACCTGCCCCATCCCCTGTTTCTTCCAGGTGCCTCATCTTTTTGCTCTCTGGTGCCAGGAGACTGCCCTTCACCTTGTGGCCCTCTCTAGCTCCACCCCGTAGTTTTGCACCTGCATCCCACTAAATGCCCACTTTTGTCCATCCTGGGCATCTTAGTTCTGCATATTGATTATCTGGAAGCAGTGACGCTGGGCATCCTAGCCTGGGGGAAGCTGGGCCTGGAGGAGATCCAAAGCCTGGGTGCACCAGGGAGCTGGGTCAGCTCCGGTGTCTGGCTGTCCTAGTCAGTAGCAGGTACAGTAGTGGCATATGTGAGTGATGGGCTACCTGATGGTTCAGCCCACCTGTCACCAGCCCACACTCCAGCCAGAAACATGGGGTTGCCATTATCTAGCAATGGGCCAGCAGGACCCAAACCTCAGGGCCTTCCAGGTGGGCCAAACATCAGCAGAGCTCTCTGCAGCATCTAGAAAGAATGCTGTCCATTTCAGATGTATCTCAGACTAGACTTAATGGTGACCCACCTGGTCCAAGCTGCCCCATGAGAAGCCAGACCAAGAAGCTGGCATTTCAGAGCTGCTTCCCCAAGATTAGGAGCAGCATAGGTTTCCAAAGGGTAGTGGCATCTCAGGACAAGAACATGGCAGGGTGGGCCCTGCTCTGTGACTTAAGGCCAGCTTAGCCAAGCTGTTCACAGGGGCCACTTTCTACTACCTATCAAATGCCACTGTGCCAGCCAGCAGCACCCTGGTCACAGTGTCAGATGTGTGTTTAGACTGATCGTGCAGGCCAGCTTGGAATGATAAATTTCATCATTAATGAATTCACAGTGACTACAATTTTGGAACCCTCGCTAGTTACCAAACCTGCATTTTCTCCTCCTAGCTAACCCTATGAGGTGAGACTGTCATATCTGTTTGACAAAAGGGGAGACTGAGGCACAGCAAGGCAACATAACTTGCTCGTGGTGAAGTCAGCTCTGATTATTAATGAAAAAGGAGGCTGTCTTACCTGCTGTGGTTCAGCCCCAGACCTACTGCTACCTCCTTGGGTAACTAACTCTCTTACCTCAGTTTCCTCATCTATAACCTGAAGATTAGACTAATCCCAGCATTCTTTGAGGACTATGTGGATGAATATACTTACAGCTCTTAGATCTGCACTAGCACATGGTAGAGATGAAGTCATCGTTGTTCACGATGACTTACAAAGCATTCTCACATCTGTTCTGTTGCCGGGTCCACCCGGGGATCTTGTGCCATTGCCATGGCAATTCTGCCTGGGTGGCAGACCAGGAAACTGGGCTTTAGAAGGAGCAGCCATGGCTGACTGCAGGTCTCCCGCATCCCCCCTCAGGAACCAGCGACGACCCGTTCCAGGACTCGGAAGGGCGAGAGGGCTCCGAGGCTGTGGAGGAGCACCAGTTTTCAGACCTGGAGGACTCAGACTCAGACTCAGACCTGGATGAAGATGAGGATGAGGACGAGGAGGAGAGCCAGGACGAGCTGTCCCGGCCATCTTCAGAGGCGCCTCCACCTGGTCTGACAGCCACAATGCGGGCAGACTCCTCACCCGTTCAGGGTCCTCAGCCCCCAGATGCCATCTCTGACAACGAGGCCACACGAAGCGGCTCGGTCTCTGACGCCGAGCACTTGACAGCCAGCAGTTGCTCCACGTCCAGCCAGAGCATCCTGGGTCTTCCCCAGCTGGGACTGGCCCCATCAGGCCCTGTGGAGAAGGACACAGGCTCAGCCCTGGGCTCTAAGGCCATGTCCCCCAGAAGGACATGGTCCCCAAGCAAAGAAGCAGGCAGCCGTCCACCACTCGCCCGCAAACACTCACTAACCAAAAACGACTCATCTCCCCAGCAGTGTTCACCGGCCCGAGAATCCCAGGCCTCAGTCGCAAGCATTCCTGGCCCCCAGATGGGTTCAGGAAGGGACATGGTCCCTCCTCCTTGTGGGTCTCCAAGACTTGCACTGTCTTCTCTTACTCCCCACCCCCTGGGAAGAGAACTGGCCCCTCGAACACATCTATCCCCAGAACTCGAGGGAACCACAGATCCAGGCACCCCCAGACACTCACCCACCAGGAGATGGTCTCTGGGTCAGGCTGAGTCACCGCCACGGTCAGCGCTGCCATGGAAGTGGGCCCTGAGTGGGCCGGGCAGCCCCGCAGCGGGCGAGTATGGCCCAGGCTTGGGGCCAGCTCCGCGGGTTCTCTTCCCGCCCACACCTCTACCTCACAAACTTCTTGGCAGAAGCCCCGAGACCTGCACCTCCACGTGGGTGAGTTCCTGCCGTGTCACTCCTGGGGGTGGGAGGGTTACAAGTTCACACTTTCTGAGCTTCACACCTGGAGCTGAGCAACTCTGCCAGCTAAGTAGTTTCCTGGTAATCCAGCAGCTGGATTACCCATCCCATGCCAGGCACCCTCAGCCATCTGGGTTATGACTCTTGGTCGCCCCCTCAGCAGCAGCAGGCATGGGCTCTGGAGTTGACGGGTCAGGGTCCTACCCCTAGGGAGAGCTGTGGCCTTGGATGTGGGTGTGATCACTTGTGTTGTTCCCCACCTGACCCAACCTTGGATCCTTTAGGCAGATGGCAGAGCTTGACCCAGATCATCCCCATCTCCAATGTCATCCTCCCAGCTCCCCACAACCAATATGGCTCCTGTCACACCATGAGCACAGTTGCCATTGACCCACGCCACCCATTGTCACTGTACCTCAGCACCCCCCTGATGCCACCTGTCAGCCTGCTCAGCGTTGTCCCATCACCCACACAGTCACCACCCTACTGTCATGCCGTCTCTGTGCCACCACCATCGCTGTCATCACAGCTGCAGGTCCCCACCACTGACAACACCATCGTTGGCAACTTCACCTTCCAACGCCTTTTCTGCCACTGTGTTATGACCTGATATTGTCACTCCTGGAGAAATCTTGCTTGATTTTTAATTTGGGGGTCACATTAGAATTCCTCGGTGGAAGGTCAATAGCCTTGTGTGGCGACCTATATGCCAGGCTGAAGTTGAATGAATGAAGACCATTTTAGGAACAAAGAGCAGTAGAACCAAGATAGAGGGCCAGGCCAGGTGACAACAGGGTCCCCTTCACCTGAGCACCCCTCCTCCCAACATCCTGGCCAGGGGTATGAAGACGGTGGGGCAGAGCGTGCTCATGGTCCTTGTAGAGCTGCAGATGGAGCCCGGGGCGTCATGGTGAGCAGAGAGCCAGCAGCCCTGGTTCTGGCCCCAGCTCAGCTGGTTTCACGCTGTGGTCTGGGACTCACTGCTGTCCATGCCTCTAGGCCTCAGTCCTCTGTGTGCCGGCATGTAACCCTGCCTTCCCCTGTCTTGTTTTCTGAACCCTGCAGAAGGCCGAGTCCCGAAGTCCAACCTGCTCGCCTGGCCCTGCTCGTCCTCCCTCCTCCCGACCCTTCTCTGCCCCCCATGACTTCCACGGCCACATCCCGGCCCGGACAGAGGAGAACATCTTCAGCCACCTGCCTCTGCACTCCCAGCACCTTCCCCGTGCCCCGTGCCCCTTGATTCCCATTGGTGGGATCCAGATGGTACAAGCCCGGCCTGGGGCCCACCCCACCCTGCTGCCAGGGCCTTCCACAGCCTGGGTCAGCGGCTTCTCAGGGGGTGGCAGCGACCTGACAGGGGCCCGAGAGGCCCAGGAGCGAGGCCGCTGGAGTCCCACTGGAACCTCATCAGCCTCCGTGTCCCCTGTGGCTAAGGTCTCCAAGTTCACACTCTCCTCGGAGCTGGAGGGCAGGGACTACCCCAAGGAGGGGGAGAGGACAGGCAGAGGCCCGGGCAGACCTCCTGACTGGGAGCCCCATGGGGCCAAGGTGCCTGTGGAACCCACAGCCACACACAGCCCCTGCACCCCACGGCCACCCCAGGGCCAACAGGTGGCACAGTCCTGGAGCCCCCACTTGGAGTCACCATGCACGCTGGCCAACCCTGAAGCCTCGGCCGCCCCACCACTGGACCGCAGCAGCTCTATGGGCTGCCTGGCTGAGGTCTCTGCTCGCTTTCCAGCCCGGAGGAGGAACCTCTCTGGGGAACCCAGGACCCGGCAGGGCTCCCCCAAGCCCTCAGGTAGTGGGGAGCCCAGGGCATCGCCACCCCAGCCCAAGGACAGGGCCCCCCCAAGCTCTTAGCCTCTCTCCGTCCGACTGCTTCAGCATCTGGCTTCCGGTGTTCCGCAACAGACGTCTGCAGCCAACTTCCTCGAGTCATCTTGCTCCCATGGGCCCCCGTCCCATCTGTCCATCTGTCCACACAGCTTCTGCTCGGCTCCCATCTGTTATATCTTCCCACGTATGCAGTTACCTGTGCCTTTTTCTATACCTTTTGTTGCTTGAAAAGAAAACAAATCACACACATACATAAAAACAAACCCACAAGGAGCCTGAGGCTGTGGATAGTTTGTGCTTTTTAGGAAAGGCTGCAGGAGGGGCCTTTCCTGCCACCTCTGCAGTCAGCAGCCACCGCCTCCGAGGACAGCAAGAGGTAGCCGTTGGCCGAGGGAAAAGGGATGCACTGAGGGCACAGAACAAAAGAAACTTTTAAAAACATATAATTAAATGTAGACGCAAGCAGTCCCATGTACAGAAGTTAGGGTTCCTTTTATTGCTGCTTTATCCCCCCTCCCCTGCCCCAGCTAGTGGCCACTCCTTTCTGCCAGCGAAGGGCCAGCAGCCTGAGGCAGAGGGACACGAACGCAGGCAGGACCCTGAGAAATCATCTTCTCCTTTTTCCTTTTACTCTTTGCAAGAAAAAGAGGGGGAAAAGATAACTTTAACTAGAATTTCAACTCAAAATAGTAGAAGCAGGTGGAAGGTAAGAGCTGGTTGGTTCCCCCAGGGGTCCCGGATACCTGGGTATCGTGGACCTTTTACATGTGGGCAAACCATGTTACAGCTCCTCCCTTCAGTACCCACCATCCCCCCCCCAGTCCCTAGGCTGGGAAAGGAGCCCTACTGTCCCGTCCCTGGCTCTGGCACACCTGACTTCTGCCTTGCTCTCCTGGCCCTGGCCATCGGCTGCCCCACTAGGATCAGAACTACCCACAGGCTGAGAGGTTGAAGCCAAGCCTAGGGACTATCCATAGCTTGGGGTTTGCATTCTGTTCACCTCAGTCCCTGGAGTACAGGGGCCTTACTTCCTTCGTGGCTGGGCTTTTCCAGGGCTCCGCACTGTGAACCTACAGGGCTCTTGGTCCCTTGTAGCAGGACCGGTTTCTCCATCCCCTCCCCACACGGTCAGGCCTCCACTACCCGAGGAAACACCCCAAACTGTGACTAGTGGGAACTGCCCAGGCCTACTTTTTGGCTTAAATCTCTTTTAAGACAACCAAAAAAAAAAATCTATAAATCTAGAAAGAGAAGATGGTGCTTGGCATACCCACCCACCTCCTCCTAGTCTCTTCTCCCAACCTAGAAGATTTGTGAACTGTCCCACATCCTTTTTCTCTATTACCTGGGACAAAAACAAAAATAAACAAAACCCCCTGCATTTTAAGAAAAATAATGTGACCAGAAATTTAAATCCCAAGTTAAAATATGGAACAGCCTCTAGCATGTTTCGCCCATGATTAAATGGAAAAGCGAGTGCCCCTCGGGACTGCTGTTTAAGGTTCCCAGTTCCACCCGGGACAGGACAACTCCCCCCACCCCCTCTTTCCAGAAATGATTAACATTCTACAAGAGGGAAAAGCACAAGGACCATGCTTGTGTCCCACCCCGATTAGGTGCTGGTGCCATCTTACATGGGGCAGGGACCTGTCTGGCCAGTTCCCAGACCTCAGCCAGGCTGCAGATGGAGGGCTCAGCCTTGGGCTTGGCCATCCTTCTCTCCCTCCAGTCCAGGGCCTTTCCCTGCTGGGCCCCTGCAGGATGGACAAACCAGCCACAGGCCCAGCCTCCACCGGAACACCCGCTCATTCTCCCTTGCCTTGCTCCAAGCTAAGTCGAAAGGGGCAGGGCCTCTGGCAGGTCTACTGTGCTCCCAAGTGCTGGGGAACTGGGAAGCCCCTGGCTGCTTAACTCAGGCTAGGGCTCCTGCCCACATTAGGAGAAACCAGCAAGCCCACCTGGACCATACTGACCCTCTTTGGACCTGTAGCAAGTGGGTTAGAGCCTGGGTCCTGGTCACAGAACCCTGGTCTCTGTCATGGGCTCTCCTCATGCTATTCAGCCTGAACCCCTAAGACAGCCTTCACAGATCAGAGGCTTCAAGAGCTGAGCCCCAGAAGCTGGATACAGGGCAAGAGCTTCCTGTCCTCGACCGCTGGTCTCGCTCCTGACCTTGGGGGTAGCCACACCCCTCTACCCTTCTATACACCCCAAGCTCTCCCAGGCATTGTCCCCTCTGTACTTAATAGCCCATCCACCAAGCTCCCCTTCCTGGACAGCCTAGTAATGGACAGTGTGGCCAGCAAGGGAGAGAGTCCTTGCAGTCCCCCAAAGAGATAATCGGCCAGGAGTCACGGGAAACCTAAGGGTCAGGGACAGAATACATTCATAGAACCTAGCCTAAGTGCTGCTGCCCCACAGGTGCACAGAGGAACTGAATTGATGTCACCACAAAGCTCAGCTCTAACCCTTTCTGCCAGACCCTGGGCCCCACTGTCCTGGGCACTGGTCCTCCAACCCAAATGCACAACACCCTGCTTTGGGAAAATCCTCTCTCCATCCATGGCCCCTCTGGGCCTCCGCCCTCTGCCAGCCCCTGCCTATGATGCTGCTGGGGGCAGGCAGGCTGATGTGGTGCAAACACCTGGGCTGGCTCTGCCGAAATGCCATTTCTTGGGACAGACTAGCTCTGGTCCTTGGGTGTTGGCCATGGGGGAAGAACCAACTTGCTGAGGTTTCCAGTCAAACCTTGCCTTCTGCTGGGGGGGTCCCAATCCACTTCCCCCCACCCAGGCCTACCCTCCAGGATGCCCTTCAAACCTTGGCAATAGCAGTCATTCTGGGTACCAACTCCTTCTTCTCCAAGGGCAGGCCTGCTCTCTCCTATCCCTGCCCGTAGCTTATACTCTGGTCCCAGTCACTGAGACCCTCCAAGGGCCTGACAGCAACAAGCTGCCCACTCTCCCAGACTCAAGTTCCTCTGCCTCCCTCTGTCAGAAAAAGTCTAAAAGAATTAGCTTCCAGATTCCTCTAGACCCTGCTTACTTCCCACCCAGTCCTCTGGAACAGGGATAAGCAACAGATCCGAGCTGAATTCCTCTCCAGATCTTGCTCCACACAAGTCTTTCTCGTTGCAAAAGTCCTGGCCGAGCAGTCATCCTCGGAGACCAGTCTGCTGTGTCGCCCAGGGGGAGAAAGTTCCCGAAGACCTGTGCCGCAAACTCTGCTTCCGTGTTGTGATTCCAGTCTGCTTCCCATTAGGAAAAAAAAAAAAAAAAACGCATCGGCACTTATGATCACTTTACTAAATCTAGTGTTAAAAGAAATGAAAAGAAACAGAAAAAAAGGAAATGTGTAGGCAGATGTAAGATACATGCTCTCTGTAAGATAAATATTTGCCTTTTTTTTTCCTAAAAGGTGTATGTATTCTGTTCGTGAAATTGTCTGTAGAAAGTTTCTATGTTCTTAAATGGCAATACATTCCAAAAATCGTACTGTAGATATGTACAGTAACTGCACTGGGATGGGGTAGTTTTGCCTGTAATTTTATTTAAACTCCAGTTTCTACATTTGCATCTTGCAATGTCAGTATGGTAAATATCAGTGCAAAAGAAAAAAAAAAAAACTCAACAAAAAATCCATGCAGGTCTAAAGCACAGAGTCTGACGTACAAAAGGAAAAAAATGCTCAGTATTGATGTGTGTGACCTTTGTTGTAAATTACATCTGTACTGTGAATGAGAAGTTTTTACAAGTATAATAATTGCCTTTATTACAGCTCCGGCTGAGTGTTCAGCCGGAGGATATTTTTTAAAAAAAAATATAGCACGTTGGAATAAATTTGAAAATCCCAACATAGCCCTGTTTGCCTGGCTCATGGTCTTTTCGAGGGTTGCAGAATGTCAGAATTAGGGGGACAATCAGGGTCCCGCGTGCTCATTTACTAGGGACCAATTTGACCCAGAAGGGGAGTGACTAGGCCACAGTCACACAGCCAGTACTGTCTTAGGGCCCTCACTGCCAGACCTGGCAAGGAAGCACTGGATATATCACCCTGGGATCAGGGCCTACATCTACCTCCTGGGCCTGCCATGACAAATTACCATCAACCAGCTGCTGTCAACAGCATTTCTATGTGTCCTCCCACGATCCTAGAAGCCAGAAGTCTGAAATCAAGGTTTCTGCAGGATTGGCTCCTTCCGCGACTTGAAGGAGGCTCTGTTCCCGGCTCCTCTCCTAGCTTCTGGTGATCCAGCCACTCTTCTGGGTCTTTCCAGTTTGGGAGCTGTCACTCCTGTGTCTGTCTTGTCTGCACCTCTCTGTGTGTCTTTTCCTCTCCTCCTCTGGGCACACCAGTCATTGAATAAAGGCCTACACTAATCCAAGGTGAGCTCATCTCAAGATCCTGAATTATATCCGCAAATACCCTGTTCCAAACAAGGGCACACTCACAGATTCTGGGGATTAGGATCTGCTGCCATTCAATTGATTATAGGAGGCAACTTGAATTCCAATCCTGGCACAGCCACTTCTTGCCTGTGTGATCTTAGGCAAGCCACCTAACTGCTCTGTGCTTGTTTCCTTATCTGTAAAGTGGAGGTTAATGCTCTGTGAATGTAAGGGTGGTTGTGGGGATTAAATAGATGGTACATAGAGGGAGGCTAACAGAACCTTGAACACAATAAGCCTTCAACAAATGATTCCTGAGCCAGACTGATGCAGGATACTGGGGTCACCAGGGTGGGAAAGATGTGGGTTCCCACCTTTTGTATTTAGCAGTGATTGCTGAGGGCTGGCAAGGGCAGTCATGGATCAGTGAGCAAGACAGATAATCTACCTTCCAAGAGCTTCCCTTCTAATAGGCAACTGTCAATCACTACGTCACAGGGGCCAATGTCATACTGCAGCAGAAGAGAAGTGCTCCAGTCCAGAGGGACTCTGGGCCACCCAGAGACCCTTCCCTTAGAAAATTCCTAAGGGCCAACAAGGCAGGGGAAGCAATGAGAAGGGGCAGACAGAGGACGATAGACAATCAGAGGGGTTCTCGGGGCAAAGCACCGCCCAGAGGTTGAACGCTGAGGACCTAAGAGGGTCTGCTTGTTTGGGTAACAAGGGGTCCTTGCTGATGCAGGGAAGCCTGGCCTGGTGCCCAGAAGCCCTTTGGAGACATAGATGAGTGCCAAATAAGTGGTGGCAGCTGAAGGTGGTGGTTGAGCAGCAAGGAGATCCTGGAAGGCGACCCCTCCCTTGGGGCTGAGGCACTGGCAGGAGCTAGCTGGCAGGAGCTGGAGGGAGCCGCAGACTGGAGGATGAGGACTGGAGAGCCCCGGACGGGCAGATGCAGAGGAAAGGCTGAGAGCCAAGGCGGGCTCCCTTGGGAGGACAAGCTGACCCCCTGTTGAGAGCTGAGGGTACCAGGAGGGAAGAGGCACAGGCCACCTGGGGATTTTACTTTGTAAAATCTGGGAAAGTTTCAGGAAGAGACTTGAAGAGTGTGGGTGAACACTGAGGAGAAGAGACAGTCCACCAGGGAACAGGACAGGCACCCACGTGGCTCTGAGGGCCACAGCCACCCTCTGCCCCACTGTGTGGCTTCTTCCAGTGTCCATGCCACAGGAGGGAGAAGGACCCAGTCAGATTCATCCAGAATGTAGTTTTTGTCCATCAATGGCACAGAAGGACAGTGAGTGCTGGGGATGAGAATATTGGCAAGTGAGGAGGTGAAGTTGTGGACTGCTGAATCCCTGGGCTGGAAAGGAGTCGAACAGGTGTGGCTGAGGCAGAGGGGGCCTCAGTGCACACAGGTGTGGTCATGCAATGGGGGGGGGGGGTGTTGGATAACACAGAGGAGACAAGGCTGTGAGTTGCCTTAACCCACTATTCCAGAGTGAGACGGTAGTAGATGAAGACTGTAGAACACAGGTGTGATGGTAGAGATACAGTGAGGGAGAGGGTCACTGGAGGTGCAGAGGCCAGGCAGTGAGTGTACAAGGTGCTAAGTGGGTCACACAGGTGATGAGATCATCTCTGCTGATGGCAGGTTTAGGTGGAGATCTGGGCTGTGAGCCAAGGGTATATCAGTCAGGATAGGTTCTGTTATGCTGCAAAAACAAGCAATTCAGCCAGGCATGGTGGAATATGCCTATAATCCCAGCAGTTAAAGAGGATGAAGCAGAAGGATCACAAGTTCAAAGTTAGCCTCAGCAACTTAGGGCAGCCCTAAGCAATTTAGTGAGCCCCTATCTCAAAATAAAATATTTTTTTAAAAGTGGGGGGTGGCGGGGTTGGAGATGTGGCTCAGTGGTTAAGTGCCCCTGGGTTCAATCCCTGGTACCAAAAAAAAAAAAAAAAAAAAAAAAAAATCCAGACACCCCATGGTCAAATGCAACATATTTCCCCCCATTCATATTTTGCTGGCCAAAGCAAGTCAAATAGTCAGGCTTAATGGAAGAGAATGGGAATCTTTGAAAACAGCCTGAATGGTAATCACACAAAGTCAGGACTTCTCAGAATTAGACCAGGAGATAAGCGACATCAGTGGGGGATACGAAGGGGGTCAGGCCTGATGGTGTCAGCCTCAGAGGGCCTGGATTTATAAAGGGAGGCAAAAGAAATGATGGCCTGAAGATGGGAAGCAAAGACAGCACCCAGCATTAAAATCATGGAGCATGGAAGGACAAGGAGGTACTAATAAAGCAGGTGCCTGGGAGCATGTCCTGGGGGAGAGTCTGAGTCTCAATCCAAGCCAGTGGGATGTGGAGCCCTGAACAGCCCCGAAGAGGAAGCAGAGCACGCTCAGTGTTCAGCATTTTACCAACCCAATTTATAGTTCTTTAAATCACCCAGGGAGTCACTGTCTCCATTTGCAGAGAAGAAGACAGCAATGGTGCACAGCTAGTCGGTGGCAACAAGGGGACTAGAACTCTCCTCTGGCTCTGTGCAGTCCTTCAGGGAGCTGGTTCCTCCCTCATCCTACCACTCTGACCACAAGGGAGCAGCAGGCCTCAGACTGCCCAGCTACTACCACCCAAGGTCCAGCTGGGGCTCCTGTCCAGCAGCTGCAGGCTTGTCAGCAGTGCCATCTAGCAGACACATAGGGTCCTTGTGCCTGAGGCCACAGGTGTGGGGACTGACCAGCAGATTCCAGCACTGGAATCCAGGACTTGAGAGCATGGGAAGGGTACATGAGCTCTTTGGAAGATCATCTGCCCACCCTACTGACCAATGCCCACCTGACTTTCACATATTGTTGGCCACCAGCCCTCCCACAGTGGCTCTCCAGAGGCCACAAAACCTTTTTCCTTTGGGAGGGGCACAGGACAGGATGCACATTCCCATTTTGCAGATGAAGGGTAGAGCCCAAGATCACCCCTAGTCAGTGGTGGGGTCCTGGGCCCAGAGTGTGACCCGGAGTCTCAGGAGTGCAGTGGTGTGGTCTGCTGCTGCTGCTGAGGCCTTGACCAAGCTTTGCCCAGGTCATTCCCCAGGGTTAGGCTGCACCAACAGGACTGGGAGGCCCTGCTCTCACCCCTAGGCCCGCCCCCTGACTGGGCTCAGAACCTGGAGACCATGCTCTATCCTAGAGAACCCTGGGGACAGGTCACACAGGCAGGACCACCTCAGAAAGCCAGGCCAGCCTGAAGCAGGAGTAAATAGAGAGAAGCAGAGGAAGAGAGGGTTAGGGAGAGGGGGACCTGAGGGGCTTCAGCCTGGAGCCAGGCTGCATGGGGTCACGCTACCAGGTAAAGATTTGCATGGGTATTGCTTGGGAGACCCTGAGAGGAGGGGACTTATCACCTCATCATCTTTTACAGAGTAAGGAACCTGGGCTCAGAGAGGTGACCCTGTTTCCCCAAGGTCATCATGGTAAGCACCAAGGTCCCCACAAATGGGAAATACTTAGTATGCCCTGGAGAAAAGAGTCTGGGCCGCTTTGCTACTGAGTGGCCCTGGAATCGGGGTTTGTGCTGGAAGGGCCCAGCATCCATAGTCCCCAATCCGATCCTGGCCTCATCCATTTCAGGAAGACCCAGCTGCCATTTGCCTCCTTTTCAAATGAGAAAACTGATGTTTAGAGCTGGAAGAGCTTGGCCCAAGGCCAGGGCTGGGGTTCCTAAATCCCCGCAGAGCCACCTGTATCACCCGGCCCACCCACCTGTACCACAGGCCTGAGCTGCTGCCCATCTCCCCTGCCCAGCTCTGCCTTTTTAGGAAAAGAGCAGCCCTGGCGGCGGGCAGGCAGGCGGGCAGGCAGGCATGCTAATCCACCAGCTCCTGGAGGCTCTGGTTACCCGTGGTTTGGGGCCCCGGCAGCCCAGCTGGGAGTGCCAGCGCAGCCAATGGGTGCCGCCGCGGAGCTGCCCTGCCACAGCCATACAAGGTCTTGCTGTAGCCCGGTCCTGAGCCGGCATAGGGCAGCTCCAGTGCTGGCACCCGCCCCGCCCCTGAGCCTGCCAGCCCAGCACGTCCTCGGACTCTGCCTAATCCAGCCTGGGCGCAGACAGGGCTGTGGTACACGTGCACCAGGCCCAGGGCTCCCTAAGGTCAGAGAGGTGGCACACAGGTTAGAAGCCTAACCAGCCCTGGGGGTCCAGGCAGGGGTCAGGATGATGGACCCCAGGTCTGGACCAGGCTGTGCCATCTTTTGACAAAATTGTTCTTTTCCCATCATCCCTTTGGCCTGACTGACCACATGTCCTGCCCCCTCCGCCTTTAGGAAGGGCCTCAGCAAAGTTAGTATGTGACTCCTACACCTTCTGGGGTCTTCCATGTCCAAGCCCCAACCCATTTGATTCATCCTGGGTTTAAAACTGCATGCACCTCTCAAAATTAGAGGTGACCATTAACATGTGCATGTTGTGAGAGCCACATGTGCAGGTCCCCTTGTGGACCTGGGTGTGCCCATGGTCACTGTTGAGGATCTGAGCCTGGGAAGGTAGAAACAGGTGGGTTACCAGCCACTTTTTGGCAAAGCCTAACCCAACTGTCTCTAACTTAATACTATAAGACCTCTGGGATACATGAAGTATGAAGCCATTGAGAAGCAGGGGAACCAAGTCTGGAGAGGTTATTTACGCAAGGTCAGGATGCCAGGGGTCAGCCCCAGAGCCTGTACTCCAGGCCTCTGCAACAGCTTGATTTCCTCTTCTGTGAATTTCAGATCGTGGAAGGAAAGGGGTCTGGTTGCATTTCAGGAATGGAAGACATTGTCCAAGACAAGAGGACCCTTTGTTCCTGAGTGGGGTGGGTGCTTTCCAGATGCCTGATGCACTAACATTGTCCAGGTTATAGTCATGGCTGCCCATGTGGCCCAAGTGTGCAGCCTACTGGCTGCACTACCCTGGCCACCACTGACACCTAGGAACCCAGGTGGGAACCCTACTGTTGCAGGGAAACCACTGGGTTCAAGCATCTTTGTGCATCCTATGTGGGACAGACTGAGCTTGGGACTAATAATGAGGTATGCTACAGAGCCACCAACAGGTGAGGGAAACGTGCCGGCACAGGGGGTGGGGACCTGTCTGGCATCGGGCTCTGTTTGCTCACCCAAGAAAAGATGAGATAAATATAGACACAGGATTACTCAGACACAGCTGGGAAAACCGGCTCCCGAGCCTCGACTTCAGCCCTGGCCCTGCTTCACCTTCGCCAGCCTGCCTACCCTGTGCCAGCTGCCAGGCCTGCCCCGCCTTCTCTCAGGACTTCCCACCTGGAAGCTTTGGGACAGCCCTTCCTACCTACTCTCTCTGGAGATGGGGTGACAACCACAGCCCAGAGAGAGGAGACACTTGCACCAGAAGCACACAGCACCAGGGCTGGACTGGGCCAGAGGAGTCGCCCTTTCAGGCCCAGGCAAGACTCCAGTGCAGACTCGGTTTCCCCACCTGTGAGTGAGGACTGGTGCATGCAACCCCCAACTTCCTGGAGCCTACAGGTTGGATGGAGTTGGAGACCACCCAGCCAAAAGGGTGCAGCTGCAGTCTCATTACTAGAAGATGAGGGGCAGATCAGAGTGTGTCGGGACTATGCCCTCAGCCTCCAGGGCCAGGCTGCAAGGTTGAATGCCCACCTGTGCCACCTTTTAGCCAGGGAAATTTAGGAAAGTTACTCAACCTTTCTAGGCCTCAGTTTCCTCATCTCGAAAATGAGAATGATATCATAGGCTTTAATAATAATTATTATAATTATTACATATTATTTTATAATATGAAGATTATTTATAGTATAAGAATAATAGCAAGGATGAGTTACTACCTGCAGAAAGTACTTCCACCAAGGCTTGGCACAGATGAACAACTGCATTTGTGCTTGTCACTATCCAGTGGTGGCAGGCAGGCTTGGGACTTGGTGGCCTGGGTGGTGATTCAGAGACCCTCACATTTCCAGGGAAGTGCCTGACCCTGGGTGGCACAACACACAGGACTCTGCTGGTCTGTGGCCCTTGCAGGGCCCTGCCTCTGCCCTAACTTCTAGAATCAGACAGACATGACTTTGAACACCAGCTCCATCACTTAGACTGACCTTCAGCAAGTGACTGGCCCTTTCTGAATCTCCAATGGACAGAACATTTGGTACTTCTTTGTCAAAGGATTGGTCTGAGGTCTAAATAAAGGAACATTTGGGCAACATCCAGCCCGGCTGGGCAAATGGGCTCTCCACATTTCAAATCATTCCGACCCCCTTCCCTTGATTCCTCCAGCTTCCTCCAGTGGCTGTAAGCGCAGTCGGAGAAAGGGCACCTCTGGGGTACATGAGCCTTACATACAAGGGCTTTCCGGCATAGGAAGCATGCATGCCCCAAGATTGTGCATGAGCTCAGATCCCCGCCCCAGGTGGCTGGGACCCCTAGGGATGTGCATGTTCCCTCCTGCATGCAGTCCCCCAGCACTGCACTCATGCCAGTGCACACACACATCCACACACACGCACACATAGGGCACAGCCATACATGGGCATAGAGAGACAGGTGCCTGCAGGTGTGTCCCCGCGCATCCTCACCACACACACGGATGTCTTAGCCAGGCCCGGCCCCAAGGTGACCGTCTTGATGGCAGAGGAATGCAGACAGCTGGCAATGCTCTGCCAGCGGACGTGAGGGAGAGGCCGAGGGGAAACCGCATGGGCAGGAATCCCAGCAAGCGTGCCAGACCGAGGCGGGGCCCTCAAGTGCCAGGAATTGTGCAGGGGGGACACGTGCAGATGCATGCTTGCTCCAGTCTCTCCATCACCCTGTCGCCTCAGAGCCTCTGGGTCTCAAAGGTCAAAAGGGCTCAGAGACCATGAGCCTCCACCCAAGGCTGAGCGCAGGTTCTACCTGCCCCACCACCTGCCATGTAGCAGGGCCCTGTCTTTCTTTGGGCTGCAGAGGTTGGGTCTGAGCTGTAAGGGGGTCAGACCTCATGGTCTTCCTCACTGGGGAAGCAGAAGCATCTATAAGCACAGAGATCTGCAGGAAGATGTTGTGATTGATGCAACACTACAGGTCAAGGGAGATGATGACCATACAGAAGTCACTATAACTCTTAGGGTGCAGGCTAAGGGCAGAGGATAATCCGCAAACTTCCTAAATGCTCATAAAAGGGATGCTACTCCCCACTGATGGATGTAGAATCTGAGGTGCAAAGAAGCAAAGCCCCAGAACTGGCTGCTTCCAGAGCCTACCATCTAACCACTGTGCCGTGTGGTCTCTGACACCAGGCACATTTCACTCCCTGATAGAGATCTACAAGTGAGGCTAAGCATGGCTAGCAGAAGGAGAGGAGCCTGCCCAGCCCCTGCAGCAACATCCTTCCCTGCCAGTGCCACCTGTGGGTGAGACCACCACATAGGGATAGGCCAGAGTGAGAGCCAGTCGGAGTTTTGGACTTTTCTGCCAATGCCCGTTCACTGGGAACCAGCTGAGGCTAGGTAGGGGCCATGTCAGGGTACCTGGAAAGGATGGGCACTAGGTAGAAACAAGGCCACCTGGGGTCAGGAGAGATCACCCCCATCTCCTTTGTATAGAACAGGATGACAGAAGCCAAAGAGTTCCAGAAAACAAAGAGCCATAGGTGGGACTGGCCAGGACCCCAGTGCAGGGTCCTCAAATGCAGAATCCCAAAGGCCAGGACTAACAAAGGTGGTTTCCTGAAAACAGACCTCCATGCTCCAGCCCTATCTGCTGGGTGGGACTGTGGGGCATGGTGCTCTGGTGTTAGGGACTCTGTGGATGAGACAAGGGAGAAGGAACAGAAGGGGAAGGGACAGGACACATCTTACAGCCCAGCTGCCCACCCTGCCTGCCATGCAGCTCCTGCTCAGGCTTAGTCATGTGGTTCCTGCCTGCCTCCCCACAACAGGGAAACTAAAATGGACTCCCACTTGAAGATGGTGCAGGCAAGGAAGGAACCGAGGAACAAGGGATGTGCCAAAGCACACAGAGCTGGAGGGAAGAGCCCAAGCAGAGCCTCAGGACCACCCATTGCTTTTACCAGAGCTGACCACCTCAGCAGCACCCAGCAGTATAGGAAGCCTTGGGACACTCCAGCCAGGTAGAGGGGGCACATCCACCAGGAAGAAGGGGCCTGGTCAAACTGCCCTGGGGTCCTGACTGCTAGGCCTGGGCAGATGGCTTCCCCTGTCTGAGCCTCCAGTTCACCAGCAACAATGCCTACTACTCGGGGTTGTTCTGGTCATTAGATGGCATTGCATTTAGAAGGATCAGACACAGCTTGGCACATCAAGGACCTTCAATGCGACCATCTGTAGTCTGCAAAGACTTCTCAAGGCCCCTACACTCCCTTCCAAAGTGTCGTGTTTCTAGGCTTGAGGCCTCATTACCCAGCACAGGACTCTGGGGAAGAGAGACTGTCAGTATCATCCCATTTGCCAGCTACACAGGGGGTGACCAGGGGCAAACACACAGCGAGCCGGAGGCAGGACTTGGAGGAGGACTCACTTCTGCTTCCTTCTCCCACACCACCCTTGATGTGGACAAGGGGCATGGCCCCCAACTAGCCTCCCCAGGGCAGCTTCCGGACTTGCTGTGGCTATTAAAGGTCTCAGTCCCTCCTACCGGCCCTTCCAGGGCAGTTACCTTCCTCCTGGGCAGTCCTTCTCCCCAACCCCCGCACCCGCCGTGAGTTCCCTGTGACCCCCGCGGGCGCTGGACTACCAGGGCTATTTAGAGCCAGCCCTGCTAGTACTTGGGTGGAAGCGGAGCGCCACCGCCCCCGCAGTGGGTTGGGCCGACCGGGCCCTGGAGGCGGTGGCGTGGGGGTGGGGGGTGTCCCTGAAAACCAGCGGCGTCCCTGCAGAGGGGCGCACGTGGCTGCGCTGCTGCCGCGAGGTGATGTCAGGCACCGCCGCGCCCGGGCTCCGGCACGTTCGTTCGCGGAGCGGGGAACAAAGCGTCCCCCGCATTCCTGCGCGCTGACTCACTGCCGTCACGTAGCGCGCCGCCGCCGCCGCCGCCGCAGCTTTGCCCAAAATTGGTCGCGAGGCGAGGGCGGGTCCACCACCCCCTCGCGGGCTCGGTGCTCGCCTCGCCGCCTTGCGATTGGCCCCTGGCCCCAGTCTCCCAAAACGGCGTGAAAGCGAGAGAGAGTGGGCCGGCGCGGCCTGGCATGCGCAGGGAGGGCCGGGCACGGTCGAAAGACATGGCATGATGTGTTTTACCTGGTCCTTACACGTACCGTAGGAGGAAAGTACTGTCACCATCACCATTTCACAGATGGGGAAACCCAAGCCCGGGGAGGATACAGATGGGGAAACCGAGGCGGGGAAATCACAGATAGAGAAAGATACTCGCACTGACCTGACTAGGTGATGAGTGAATGGCAGAGCTAGGACTTGAACCCAGCTTGTAAGGTTTCAGAATCTGCACGTACCCCCTAAAGTGCACCCCGTGGGTGCCCTCCAAGCTCCCTGCCCCGTAGGGGTTGAGACTAGGCCGGTGATAACAGGATGCGCCTCTGGTTCCTCACCTGGTATCGCTAAGCCTCCTTCCCTCACCCAGAAAGTGGGACCTGGCAGAAGGGGGCCCTCCAGAGGTGGTTGGGGAAAATTACAAGTGAGGATTCAGTATGACTGTCTAATGGAAAGAAGAGGAAAGGGGGTTGGGTTCTACACGCCTTGGTCCGTTGCGCCCCATCTCCCCCACCCCACTGCCTGTGGTCGTACAGGACAACAGCAAAGTTCGGAGCGGTGCGGAGTTAAGCTGAGCATTTTCCAGGCAGAGTCTTCCTGGGATGCACTTCAGTGCCACCAGGGGACCAGGGAAAATTGAGGTACCTATACCCAATGGGATCTATGCTTGTCAGAGCTGAAAGCCCAGGCAGTGGGAGGGCTCTGTCCCAGGTCCCTCTTGGCTGAGCCTCTGTTCCCACTGCAGCCTGGTTTTGGAGAACATGAATTTCTTTGGAGTTGGAGGTTGTTGGGGCAGAGACCCTCTTGCCCTGTTGTAAGGATGAGGTGGCCAGCAGGTGGCCTTGTTCTCAGGTTCCAAGATAGACTGGGCCGCTCTTCCCCAGGCTGTGGTGTCACCCACCGGGGGTTCTTTTGAGAGTCCAGGCGAGGCTGGGGAAGGAAGTCCCCCTGGCCTGGGCCTGCCCAGCACAGATGCAAGGCTCCTCCCTGCCCCAGCCTTCCCTTTCCCTCTGTCTCCACTTTGACCTCAGGTCTTGGACTGATGTTCAAGACCCTTGTGGTCTGCCTCTGGCCTCTTGTCTGACCACCGAGTGCCTTGAGCTGTGGCATCGAACTCGCAGAGTGCTCCACGCCATTCTTCGGCCTCTGCGGTCTCACTCAAATGACTCTCCTGCCAGGACTGCACCCCATCCCCCAGCCTCCAGGCTGAGACCCGGACCTCCTTACTGTCCTTCCCTTTAGAGCCAGGCACAGAACACACACTGGTGCTCAGTCTCAGCACTTTCATCCCCAGGTTTTCCGCACTCCCAGATCCCTGTCCTAGGCAAGGACTGATGCCTCTGGGGACCCTTTCTCCAAATCCCAGCTGAGCCAGAGACCCCCTAACCCTAACCCCAGCCCCAGCCCCAGCCCCAGGTCTGGCACAGAGTGAGCTCATCATGCTTGCTGCGTGGCGCCAGAAGCATGACCTTATGGCCTGAGACTCCTCTCTTCTATTCCTGGCTGTGTGACCTTGAGCAGCTGATGCAGCCTCTCTGAACCTCACTACCAGGCCTCACCCTGTCCACGTTCCAGGTTTGTTTGGAGAATCAAATGAAGGAAGGCAGGGAGAGTGCCTGGCACGTGGCCACAGCTCCCCATACAGCTGTCATTATCGCCAGGTCATTATTACAGACCTCCCTTATGCCTGAGGCCTGGGTTCCAAGGCTGGGCGGCAGGCAGCAGGCAGGTGATGAACTCAGAAGCAGCCGCAGCCCCTGGTTGACTCAGGCTGAGGAGGTCCCAGGAAAAGTGTTTGTGTTCTGTTCAGCCTGCAGCAGTCAAGCTCTCCTTCCCCTCCCCACCTCCACATTCATCCAAATTCAAGGCCACCTCCTCCATTCAGCTGGCTGCTGTGTGACCTTGGCAACACTCACCCTCTCTGAACCCACCCTGGAGAGTGCTAGGAATGGGGCAGGCTGTGACCTCCCAAGGACCCAGGCTCATCTTCCAGGCAGGCATGGTGGGAGCTCTCCCACTGCATCCAGGCTCCAGTGGGTGGGTGTCACTCTGGCCTGCAGTGTGGTAGGAGCTCCCAGGAACCTTGCACACCATCCTCCATCCTTCTGAGGGCCCAGGGTTACTATTTTTGGTACATTGAGAAACTGAGGCCTAGAGATCAGAAGGTTATCTCCCAACACCATACGGTCAAGGCCAAGGTCATCTGCTACAGCCCTCCAGTCTCTAGTGGGCTCCCAGCTGTTAGTGGCTGCTCCCTCAGCTCTCCCCAGCATCAGCTGGTGCCAGGGCTTAGACAGGAAGCATCAGTTTCGCGTGAATCTGGAGGACAGAGAGGAAGTCTAAGCTCAGAGAGCTGGAAATGTTTGTCCCGGGTCTCACATCACAGGGGCAGAGAGCAAGAGTGTGTCCCGTGAACTTCTTTCGGATCTGCCTCCTGTCCCAGCTGCCTCCCCTGTTGGGCGGGGTTTCAAGGTTTCAGGGTTCCAGCTGTGCGAGGTCTTGGGGAATCCAAAGGGAGGCCCTTTGGTCTCACAGATACCTCTTGGCTATGGGCGGTCAAAGAGGGGACGTGTTTGTCCTGCCAGGTTGGGTCCACCAGGCCCGCCTGGGCCCGAGGCTCCTTGCCAGACCCAGATGTAAGTGTGAGGTCATCGGGCCATCCCAGCTCCCTGTCTGATCTCGTCGCTGTGACTCAGCTCTGCCTTACCCGAACCCTCCCCTCCTGGAGGACCCCGACAATGGCTGGCCTGGCCTGGGCTACCCCCGCTACCTGCCCACGCAGGGCCTCCCTCCCTGAGTCACTGCTCAGCTCACCACCCCGCACAGTGCGTCAACAGCCGCCTCCTCTCCCCCAAGCTCCTGCTGCTAAAGGACCAGGGACCAGGCTGAGGGATGGGTGCGGGAGACGTCTGCTGCCCCCAGACTCAGGCCCTGGGTTAATCCTCTGGACCTACTTTTGGGAACTCTCTGACCCCAACAGGAAAATCCTAATTGGACTTGAGAATTCAGGCCAAAAGCTCCGACTGACCTGGGTTCAAATCCCAGCCTCTCCCTTGTTAGATGGGTGACCTCAGACAAGACACGGGAGTCCTGATGAAAATAAAGGTGAGGAAAGTGAACTGCATCCCATGAAGATTCCACGTGGGATGACAGTGGCTAGGGAGGCAGGCGACGACGCTGGCAGACCTAGATTCCAGGAACGAGCAACGAGACCCCTCTTTGCCTTCTCTTCTGTGATATGGGAATAACAACGAGGCCTCTGCTGTGGTGATCACGTGTGACGATACGTGAAGGGTTCTGTGTAGCGTCTGCCACGTGGGAAGTGCTCCATGAACAGCAACTTGATGGATTCTTACAGAACCAGGCACGTGGTGGGCCCACGTTGGTTTCAGTGATGATGGACACGGAGGTAGAGAGCAGCTTCCTCCCTGATGCGCAAGAGGCAGCCGCCCGAGCTCAGAGTCCCAGTGGACGTGGGCAGGGCAGTTAATGAAGAGTGGGCGGACCTCACCCACTTCCCTATTTCCCATTCAATTCATATTTATTGAGTATGTGATTTGAAGAAGGGCAGTGGAGTTGGGGGAGCTGTTGTAGAGGACCAAGAGCCGGAGAATTGGAGAGGCTCCAGCCCCAGGGTCAGACAGGCCTGGGTTTGAGTGCTAACGATTCAAGGACAAGCTCCCCGACCTCTCAGAGTCTGGAGATGGGTGCATTGATGTACCCGGGAGGGTTGAGGGGGAGCATGGTGCCTGTGCTCTGTGGTCAGGTGTGATCAGTAATAATGGTGGTGTCCCGCTCCTTCTCATTTAATCCTCTCCTCAGCCACGATGCCACTACACACATTTTATCAAGGAAGAAAGCGGGACCCTAAGAAAGAGGAAAAGGCACATGGGATGAAGGTGGCCTGGGATCAAAGCCTGGCTCACCCTGCCACCAGAATTAGGGCCCTCAGTCACCAGCCTGCCCTCAAGGACAGGCAAGATGAGGCTGGATGCGAGCTGACGATACGCAAGACCTGTGTGGGTGTCCAGGGGAGGCCGGCGCTCCTGTCTTGGATGGAGTGTGGAATTCCTCCCGGGGGAGGTAGCATCTGTAACAGGCCTTGAAAGATGAGCAGAGTACATCAAGTAAGAAAGGAGAAAGGACGGGCGGCCCCAGAGTGTACAGAGGGATGGAAGCCCTCGAGGCTGCTATGTGCCGGGGACAGTCCCCCAACCGAGGTCCAGTGAGCTAAAGCCTTGGGTTCCCAGGTCAGCCCTGAGGTGAGACCCTAGCAAGCCTGATGCCAGCCAGCCTGGGCATTTTTTTGAATCACTTCCCCCTGATGCCAGGCTGGGCTCTGACCTCAGACTCCAGGGAAAATCTCAGTTTTTGTAGGAAGACAGCTTTGCCCAGAAGCCTCCCAAATCTCAGCACAGTTCTGTCCAGAGTGGCATTGATGGTATCCTACAGCAAACATAGGTGACTGGAGCAACCAGGATGCATGCTTACCTCAGAGGGTCTGGGTCATCCGGAGCAGCGGAGGGGCTACTTGTGGGAATCTGGCCACAGCATGAAGATGACACGAGTCCAGTGACATCCTGCACACACATGCACATGCACAGCCTGCTCATTTCCAGGAGTGTGCTCTAGCATGAGGCCCATATGCATTCTGCAGCCCCAAATGAGGAAGAGAGGACAGAGGCCAGCTGGTGGAGCCTGCTTGTGCCAAATCTTCTGTTCGACCCCAAAGCCTCCCAGCAGCTGTCAGGTAGGACATTTGTTTTTAGATACCTTTGAAAGATGTGGCCTCTGACACTCAGGAAGGTTAAACATGGTGCACCATTGGTCACATGACAAGTGAGCAACAGAACTAGGCTGGCCGTCCCTGCCCTTACTACCTCTGACCTGGCCGAGTGTTGGGCACTTGTCCACAGCAGGTTAGAGGGAATGGGGTGGGGGTGGGGGGTTCAAGCCTGAGTCACAGGGCTTTGAAGCTGGCATCCTGATCTGCTAAGCTTCAGAGGTTCCAGGGGTGGGTGGCCCCTGACTCACCCCCACACCCTGAGCCTGCCCCAGGCAGTGGCTTTAGCTCCTGACCGCCCTGCCTGCCTGAACCGGGCTGTGCCCCTCCTGGGTCACTCATGGCTCAGGATTCCCAGTAACTGGGCGGGAAGGCCAAGGCCTTCAGGCAAGGAGGTATCCCAGGCACACCTCTTCCCAGGAATGTCGGCCAGAAATCCCAGTGGGAACCCCAGCTTTGCCTGCCTGCTGGGCACCAAGTTATCCTGATGATACAGGCGCTAGGCACTTATTTTTAGCTGACATTAAATTCTAGAATGAAGTACTGTACTTCTGCGTGGCCCAGCCTCCTGGTGGCTCACCCCTTCCCAGAGGGGAAAGGCGGCCTCCTGGTGGGGCCCTGGGTGCGCCTCAGAAAACATGGGTTCTAGGCAACAGAGTGGGTGTGGCTCTGAAAAATACCAAGCTGCAAGTCTCGGCTGGTGGTGGTGGTGGGACAGAGGCGAAGGTTGGGGATCCTGCCCCTCCAAGTGCAGGAACCCAGGCCTCAGAGAGAAGAATCCAGACACCCTGGATTTTTAGGATCTGGGCCTGGCAGGGTGACCTCTGGCAACTTCTTGTCCCTAGACCTTAGATTCCTCACCTAAGTATAGGGCCAAGGGCCCTTGCATTTGTGGATGACTGTCTGATCTTGTTCCTAAGGGTTATCTCAAGTCTTCATCACTGGAGCATTGTAAAGATGGTGTCAGACGGAAAAAGAGGCCTAGACACCCAACCCCTCATTAGAAGGAGTATCTATGCAGAGACACAGAACTTGTCTGGTGATACAAAGTGTTACACTCCACTTCTCCCCAGTCTTTGACATGGACCGTGGGCCCAGGACGCTGTTATGCCCTGGACTGGGGATTCCAGAGGAAACTATGTGTCAATGAACTCATCATCTGGTGGGGAGATGTGAAACTCTCCCTAGGAAATAACCAAACTATCTTTAGGGAAAGTGTAACCTGCCTTCCAAGCTTTGGTCCTCCTAACCTCTCCTATCTCATTTCTACTGAAGGAGGATAGAGGGAGGGAGGCTAGTTGGGTGGGTGATTGGGTGGAAGGATGGAGAAAAGGTTAGACAATAGGTGGATGGAGGTTGGAAGGAAGGAAGGACGGATGTGTGGGTGGGGAGATGGATGGATGATGGCAGGTAGGCGGATAGACAGGAGGACCATAGGATAGACGTCAGTCTCATAGCAGATGAGTACAAGGGAAAGCCTAGCCCTGCCCCGTGTTCACTGTGTGACTGGATAAGTCACTTTCTTTGGAGCCTCATCTGAGTGAGAATCATGGGCTCAGTCTGCCTCCCTGTTTTGGGGATCCAGTGAAAAAAGAATGGACTGTTCATGCCAGACCGGCCTCAGCCACCGGCCTCTTGAGTTCCATGCTGCGCTTTGTGTTTGGGAACACAGGTGACAGGCCTGCCTCTACTCCTGGGCCCCCCACTTTCCAAGTCTGCAAGGAGCTCTCTGCCTGCCTTTGGAGGAAGGGGCTATGGAGGGCTCCCCAAAGGCCAGGGAGTTGGTGTGCTTTCACAATGGAGGCACGCAGAGTTCAGCCGTGGACCTTGCAGTTACATAGACCTGCTTTCTTTTTTTTTTTTTTTTTTTAATTTTAATTTATTTTTATTGTAAACAAATGGGATACATGTTGTTTCTGTTTGTACATGGAATAACAGCATACCATTTGCATATTCATACATTTACATAGAGTAATGATGTTTGATTCATTCCGTTATTTTTTTCCTTCCCCCTGACCCCTCCCACCTCTCTTTTCCCTCTATACAGTCCCTTCTTCCTCCATTCTTGCCCCCCTCCCACCCCCCATTATGTGTCATCATCCGCTTATCTGTGAGATCATTCGTCTTTTGGATTTTTGAGATTGGCTTATCTCACTTAACATGTTATTCTCCAATTTCATCCATTTGCCTGCAAATGCCATAATTTTATTATTCTTTATAGCTGAGTAATATTCTGTTGTATATATATACCACAGTTTCTTTATCCATTCATCAATTGAAGGGCATCTAGGTTGGTTCCATAGTCTGGCTATTGTGAATTGAGCAGCTATGAACATTGATGTGGCTGTATCTCTATATGCTGATTTTAAGTCCTTTGGGTATAGGCCAAGGAGTGGGATAGCTGGGTCACTCGGTAGGTCCATTCCAAGTTTTCTAAGGAATCTCCACACTGCTTTCCAGAGTGGCTGCACTAATTTGCATCCCCACTAGCAATGTATGAGTGTACCTTTTTCCCCACATCCTCTCCAACACCTATTGTTGCTTGTATTCTTGATAATCGCCATTCTAATTGGGGTGAGATGGAATCTTAGTGTAGTTTGGATTTGCATTTCTCTTATTACTAAAGACGGTGAACATTTTTTCATATGTTTGTTGATTGCTTGTAGATCTTCTTCTGTGAAGCGTCTGTTCATATCCTTAGCCCATTTGTTGATTGGGTTATTTGTATTCTTGGTGTAGGGTTTTTTGAGTTCTTTATATATTCTGGAAATTAGCACTCTATCTGAAGTATGAGTGGCAAAGATTTTCTCCCACTCTGTAGGCTCTCTCTTCGCATTGCTGATAGTTTCCTTTGCTGAGAGAAAGCTATTTAGTTTGAATCTATCCCAGTTATTGATTCTTGCTTTTATTTCTTGTACTATGGGAGTCCTGTTAAGGAAGTCTGATCCTAAGCCAACAAGGTGAAGATTTGGACCTACTTTTTCTTCTATAAGATGCAGGGTCTCTGGCATAGACCTGCTTTCTAATCCTGGCTCTGCCACACCCTAGCTGTCTGACATTGAGCAAGTTACTCACCCACTCTGAGCCTCCGTTTCCTCACTTATAAAATAGGGACTAATTACAATACCTGCCCCGTGGGTATGTTTTGACAGTTAATGAAGCTAATTCATATAAATAACTTAGCACAGGGCTTGGAATATATTAAGTGCTCAATACTCACCTTATCCCCCAAAAGGTTGAGCAGGGAATCAGGCCCTGAGTACTCAGAGGGAACAAAAAAATTGGAATCCAGAGAGTTCCGTTCTAAGAGCTGAGTCTTGAGTTGGTTTTCTCATTTCAAACTGTCCATCAGGACTCACATGGCCACTTGACCAGGGTGCTTTGACTGAACAATGTCTGCTTTTAGTGAAATTCCACCAGTTCCATGGGCCTCGATGACCCTGATCTGATGAGTCTTAGATTACTAACAAACAAGGCCCATGAATTATTTCTTTAAAATTTATGTGGGAGATAAACATCTTTCCAAATGGGCTGAGGTGGAGGGAGGAGGAAGCAAAAGGGGTGTCCTCCAAGGAAGCCATGGAGGCCAGAGGAGCCAGGCCCACAGGGCTGAGCCTGCCCTTATGGAAACCCAGCATGGGGACAATGGTGTGGGTGGTGGCAGCCCTGCTGGCTCAGAGTGAGCTGTGTCCAATGGCATCAGGCCCAGACCACCCACCACAAGGAGGTCCTGAGACTGAGTGGCCCAAGCCCTAGTAGAGACAGCCCAACCTGTCCTCCAGCCTTGGGGACAAGTAGTGATGGGAATATCTGAAGTCCCCAAATCCCTAAGCCCCCAGCCCAGGCTGGTTCCAGAGCTGAAATCCTCCTAGTCTCCCATCACCGTGGTTTCCGACATCTGCCCTGGTCAGCTAGCTCCTCTTTCCAGTTGCTCACTCTGCTAAGTCACTTGCATGGTGTGTACCTGCAACAATACACTGTGTCTCTTCCATCAGGGTTGCAAACAGAACTTTCTGAAACCTGGTCAGGCCAGGTGGCGATGGGGGTGACTGAGTTTCCAGAGGCAAGAGAGGGGAAGGCCTCAAGCTGGGAACAGGAGTCGTGTAGCCTGAGCCACACTTCCATGTTGGGAGCTCCAAACCCAGGTCAGCTGGATTCTGAACGTCATAGGCAATCAGAGCTGAGAGCATCTCTCGCTGTCAATGGGAAGGCAGGAAGGGACAGGACTGGCCCGTGGCCACACAGTGTAAGAAGCAGAAATGGGCAAGACAAAGCCTCCTGGTCCAGGGCCTTACCTGCTGCCGTCCATTTTTTTTTTTAACTGTGGCACAATATAGCTGGTACACTTGACCCTCAGTCCCATGGGTTCTCCATCCAACAAGGGTCCACAGCTGCTGGCCAGCTATTCAATGGCGCCATATTCACTCAGTGCAGAGATTTTACAGGGAGCTTTGGGGTACACAGGGAGACAGACCAGGCTCATCCTAGTGCCCAGGTCTTTCTGTCAGTGGGGTTCATCTGATAGCTTTTCCCAAAGGGACCCAGGACCCTAAGCACAGCTGGAAGCTGGGAGAGTCCTGTGAGTCTACGGAAAAGGTGGGGCTAGATTAGGATCCAGAACATGCCCATCCCCAGTTCTGTCATAAGCAAGTGGTGCCTCCTCTTGGACGCTGGTGATCTCACCTTCAGGATGGAAGTGAAGACTAAAGGGGATTTCTACAGGGCAATTCCTAGTGTTGCGTCTCACCCCCAAATGCAGACACCTCAGCTCCCCTCTCTGCCAGCCTTCCCGCCCCCTAAGTCTCTCCCTCTCCAGTTGGGCTGGAGTGGAGTACTGGGGAAAAACCCAATTTGTGCGGAAAACAGTTCCATCTAAATTCCGACAGGGTGACCTTTGGTGAATCCCAGCCCTCTCCCTGCGGCCTTTAGAGAGCCAGGCAGAGAGAAGAACCAGGTTGGGTTGGGAGGGTCAGTAGGGCAGTGTCTGGGCAGCTGGTGGGCACTAGAGGAGTGGGGGAGGGGACATGCAGACGGATCAGCCAGCCAGAGCAGGAACATGCAACCAGGCCACTTAGAAGGACCAGGGACAAGGTAGCCAGAACAGTTCCGGGGTAGGGGTAGGGGTGTCAGAACCCATCACCCGGGAGAGGCAGAGGCGATTGTCAGGGCCAGGCTCAGAGGTCCAGGGGACTAGTGTTGGCTATTTTTAACTCAGCTTAATTTTCTCTACCTGGAAACCAACTCTTGCCGGTGGGGTAGCGCTGTTCCCGGAAAGTCTTCCTCCCCTAAGACCTGGTCCACTCAGGTTCCTGGGCCAGGCCTCTCCATTTCACAGGAGCCCAGTGTGCCCAGCTGGAGCCAGGGAAGGGAAGGAGGGAAACCGGAGCTGGGCTCAGCACACAGCTCCCTGCGCTGACCCTGGAGGCCCCGGGCATCGGCCCCTGCCCTGTCCTCATCCTCCTTTCACACCAGGGAGGGATCCTGTCTCTGGGTCCATTTAATTCTTCTATTATGTTTCCCAGACTCGCAGCTTCTGGTTCCCTATTGTCCTGGGCAGGCGTTTTGCGTTTGTGTAAAGATTAGAGCTGCGCCTCTTACTCCCTATGGCCTTTCTCTTGTACTTTTTCAAATCCCAGCTATTTCTTTCTCGCTCCGCACTGTTTCCTGGTTCTGCGTTCTCCCCACCTGTCTTTATCTGCCTCCCTGTTTGTTTTCCTCCCTGCCCTGACCCCCTCCTGCTCCCCGCTGACCTGCTTTGGCGCTTTCTTCTCTTCACGGCTCAGTAGTTTGCATTCTCTCCGCCCCCCGCCCCCCACCCCTGCCGAAGTCCCTGTTCATGTTCTCCCGGAGGCAAATCGAAATGACTGGGGGCATTGCTCCCTCATTCCAGAAATATTCTCCAGAATCCTTAGAGAGGCACAGTGTGGGGGAGGGCAGCGAGCCCCGCACAGGGAGTCACTTGTGGTTTGTTTGAGAGACCAAGATCAGGGTTCCAGTGCCAGCTCTGCCATGTGCCGGCTGTGTGGCAGAGGTGGCCCTGAACCTCTGAGAGCCTCCTGTGGACAGTCACGGAGCTGACACCCAGTGGCAACAGCTGCCTCCTGAGGGGCAGTGAGGAGCCCAAAGCGCTCTGAGCACATAGCAGCTGCTTAAGAAATGCCTGTCCTTGTTCCACTGGGCCAGTCTGGGGGAAGGAAGACCATGATAGATGGCATCGCCCTCTTGATTCAGCCCAGCTTTACCAGGATCTCACACAGGCACGCATGCTCCAGCCGCACCCTGGGAGGAAGCAAGACTGCCAGTTCCTCGTGGTCACCTATTTTCTCCTTCATGAGTATGTAACACAGAGACTAAAAACACTGCGCCAAAAGACTGGGTGGACAGGGTCCCACAGTTCAAAGCCAGATCTTCCTTAACTCACCCCGCCTCCCTCAGAGCGCACTCACAGGGCTCTGACTATGGACAGGGCGAGCCATCAGCCCTGCCTTCTCTGGGTTTCTGGACCTCTATGAGCGCTGAGGAGATAAGCTCAATGCCATGAGTCAGGCAGGCTCTGGACATTCCGAAGAATGGAAGGGCCTTTCCTGTTTGCCTGGAGACAGGGTCCCTAAGACGTTGTGTGGGAGGTGGACTTGGAGCCAGGCACAGAGTGACTGCCAGTTCCCCAAGCTGCTTGGTTCCCCAGGGTGCTCAGCTCAGCACCTACACACCCCTACTCTTGTCTCCAGTGAGGGTTCCAGGCCCGCAGAGGGATGGGGAGCAGAAGTCCAATCCCCAGGGAGCCCCTCCCCTGCCTTGTCTTTTCCCCACTTTTCTTTAGCATAAAGTAGTCCCCGAGGTGAGCTTAGCATCCTGTAATGTCCAAGATGGGAGAGCACTCGGCACCTGTATGTGTGCCCACAGGGACATCTTTCTGGAAAGGACTCTGGAGTCATCTTCTTTGTCTCAAGGGAGACTGTAAGGCAAACAGGTTAAGAAACCCTCTGTTTTGCAAATAAGGAAACTGAAACCCTGGAGGAATATCCTTGGCCACAGCTGCACGACTGAATATCTTCTAGAAGGGACCAGAAACCCTGCTCGAGGTCCTGGGGTGTTGGGGGAGAAGGGGGTGATGGCACTTCCTGGGTGAGGTGGGAATGAGGCATCCTCAAGCTGGTCAGAGGTCAGGGGTGAGCTGTGTCCTTCACCGAGGGAAGCAGCCCCAGAGGGGGCTCTGACGTGCCCGAGGCCACATGGCCTTGACAGGGCCTTTCACATCCCACACAAGAGAGGGGCATCCTTGGCCTGGTTGGCCGTGGGCAGGCAGGAAGGATGCAGGGTCTCCTCTACGGAGCACAGAACTTACCCCCGCCCCCAACTCTGAGCTCAGGGCAAGGGCTGTGGAGGACCACAGGAGGGTGAGGAAGGGAGCCTAGGGCACTTTGGGGGTGACTTGAGGAAGTCCAGCAGGACCAAAGGGGCCCTCGGGGGCTGCGGGAGAGCCTTCGGACTCCCAGAGGTGCTCCAGGAGCAGAACCTTCCACCTCCCTCCCCCCACACCACTGAGGCTAGGGCGGGCCAGGCACCCGGGGGAGGAGGCGCGTCCCTGGCTCTCAGCCCAAGGTGCAGCGAGGCGGGGCTGGACAGCAGAGGCGGGGCACAGTGCCTGGTATTATAAGAGGCAGCCAGGGCACCGAGGCAATGAGCTACCAGCTCGGCTTAGCAGCAGGACTCTGGCAACAGACGCTCCTGCTCCGGTCCAGCCCAGCCTGTGCACTGTGCTGCTGCTATGGCCTCCGTGCCCACCGCCTGGTGCTCTGTTGCTCTAGCCCTGCTCCTGGCCCTACACGAAGGTGAGCCTCCCTGGCCTCGCCTGCCGCTGCAGCCCCAGGTCTGCCTGTCAGCATCTCTCCCAGGGCTGCTGTGCCCCCAAACCAACTGGGGGCATGCAGGCGGGAGCAGTGGCGGGGTGCTCTGCAGGTGCAGAGGCGCTGCAGGCATGGGGCAGCTGCTGGCCCTTCCCACCGGGCTGCTGGGGCTTCCCCAGGCTGGCCGGGAGCTCTTGAGCAGTGAGAGTGCCAACTTCCTCAATTGTGCAAGAGGAGGAGCCTGGCGGGTCCCCCTATCCCAGGCCGTGCTGGTGCCCTGACCACCTCTCCGCCTCTCTCTCCCTCCTGTGCGTGCAGGGAAGGGCCAGGCTGCTGCCACTCTGGAGCAGCCGGTGCTCTCACCCCATGCCCAAGGTGCCCACCTGCGGCTCCGCCGTTGCTCCTGCAGCTCCTGGCTCGACAAGGAGTGTGTCTACTTCTGCCATCTGGACATCATCTGGGTGAACACTCCTGGGTGAGTATCCATGGAGATCCAGGCGGGGGCTAGAAAGGGGCAGGGTGGCAGGGCCAGGTTATTGGCATGCCAGGGAACATTTGACACAGTCCAACTCTCCCTGGGCCTCCAGATGGAGGCACTGAGCTAATATCAGTAATGACCAGTTATTGTTTCATCTCCCACGTGGGGTCTCCAGAGCCAGGTAGAGGGCTCCTCTAGTGAATATTCACAACTGCCTGGTAAGAAGGTGTTAGCTCCATGTTCCAGATGAGGATAGTGAGACTCAGAAAGGTTAGGTGACTTCCCCGAGATCACACAGGAAGGAGTTGGTGGTAGACTCCATCCCTAGTCTGTGGATGCCGGAGCACCTATCTACTCAACAGAGTTGCCTCTGCAAAGACTACAATTAGTGACCCATGTTTTGTTTTTGCCAGGCCCTATGCCAAGCACTGCATGTGCAGTATCATCTCATGGGTCCCCTGGTATCCCCATGAGGCAGGTACTAGTGTTGTCCCCAAATGGCAGAGGAGAAACCTGCCCTGTGTTACCTGGCTGAGCCCCAGTGGGAACCGGGTGCTATCTGTTCTGCCTGCGCCTGCACTGCCTCCAGGCCACTGCATACCTCAAGTTGAAGTTTCTCTGTGTGTTTGTGGGTTTTTTTTCCCTCTTTCCCAAATTGCATAAGGCAAGAGGAGCCCAGCACGTAAGTGTGTGTGGAGCTAATCCGCATCCAAACACTGGCTCAGGGCGGGAACCCTGCCAGGCCCTGCGTGCTGGGTCTACCTGGAGTCATTGCCACTCTAACCACCATCTAAAATTAGCTGTCACCCAAAGGTGCATGTCCGACTAACCTTGGGGCCCCTGCCCTGCCCCTGACCACCTCAGTCAGGCTGAATCTGCAGTCGGCCCCACCTGAACACACACACACACACACACACACACACACACACACACACCTTTTTATAAGTTAAAGCTCTAAAGCCTGTTTGTCACTCCTCCAGCAAGCGGTGCCTGGGAGGGAGCAGCTCAGCTGTGAGCCTGCTTGTTTACTTCTGTGACAGGGAGGCTCCTCCTTTCCTCCAGGACTAGCTGGAGTCTTTTGCAAGGGGGACCAGCCTGACCCATGGGAGAAGAAGGGCTGGGAGGACCCCCAGTTCCTGCCTTCAGGCAGGACCACTAACTCCAGCCTCCTCCTCCCCACACTGGGAACCCTCACTGAGCCCAGCTGACCGGGGCCAGAGGCCTAGAGAGGGGAGGGGTCTTGTCCAAGGCTACCCAGCACTTATGGAGGAGCCTGTGACCTTAGAGGTGGGACTTCTTGAGGTCAGGGGATGGTCACTTTTCATTGCCATGCTAGTGGCATGATTGGCTGTTCCAGTGTGCAGTGTGGACAGTCACTGCTCACCAATGGCTGTGGTTGATCTAATCCTCTCTCTCTCTCTCTCTCTCTCTCTCTCTCTCCCTGCCCCACACCATTACCTTGCTGGCTGCTCGCCCACAGACAGACAGCTCCTTACGGCCTGGGAAACCCGCCAAGGCGCCGGCGCCGCTCCCTGCCAAGGCGCTGTGAGTGCTCCAGCACCAGGGACCCTGCCTGTGCTACCTTCTGCCATCAGACACCCTGGTAGGTGGGCACCGGGCCTGCAGAGGTAGGGGTGGCTGCTGGCCGGGACCCGCCCTGGGAGCAGGGTGTCCAGAAGGCCAACAGAGGGGCCAGTAGGGGCCAAGCAGGGTCCTAGGAGCCATAGGCAGCCCTGGGTCCATGGCAACACCCTTACTGCGGGCACCAGTCTCCTCTGAGTGCCTCCCTCTGCAGCTCTGGGGGCTTCTGAGGTGTCCTCGCTCCTGCCTGGGCAGGAGAAATGTTCCTCAGGTGAGGCTGAGGGAACTCAGGCCCAAAGAAAGGACAGGCCTTGTGTCAGCCCTCAAGTGATCAAGCTCCCCTGGCTTTAGAGTCCAACCAGAGTCCTGGGGCCTTCAGCGCTTCCTCAGGAAAGAGCTTCTGGGGTCGGGACGCCAAGACACCATCCTGGTGTCACGGAGTTGCTAGGCTTGGCGGGGGGTGGTTTCCAAGGCTCCTCACTGTCCCCGGCCTCAGTATGCTCTTCTGTAAAAGGGATGGGAGATTCTGTTCCTCCGCTTGGACCACGTGGGACAGCAGGAACTGGCTTTCAAAATCCCAAGCTCCCATTCCCGTGATGGTTTACAAGCGAGTCCTCCTCTAGGGCTCAAGCTGGGGCTCCGCCCCTGCCTCAGTTTCCCCTGAAGCTGCAGGTGGCCGGATTCTGGGAAGGCCGGCTGGCCATCCATCTGCCTGTTTTGAGACTGAGAATAGGTTCCTGGTAGCTCAGTTTTCCTCATCCCCACCCTGCCTGGGAAAGGAGGGATGCCAGGTGCACAAGGGTGGAAATGGATCTGCTCCTGAGGGCGGGTGGGTGGGGGCTGGGCTGGGCCTGCAGCCAGGTGGCTTCTGGGCCCTGGATAGCCCCTCACTGGGGCCCTATTGCTCTCCATTCAGGGCTGAAGCCGGGACAGTCCCAAGCAGCCAGTCCCCTGCAGATGTGTTCCAGACTGGAAAGACATGGGCCAAGGAAGGAGAGCTTCTCCAGAGACTAAGGTGAGGGCATCCGCCTGACTGAGCACGCCCTGTATGCCTTTCACATTTCTCTTATTCTCCACATGAGGCAGTGAGTCCTCATTTTCCCTCCAAGAGAACAGAGGCTCAGAGAGGGAAAGCCACTTGCCCAAAGTCACACAGTGGCATCTGGCTGACTCCAGAGTTTACACTCTTAAGCACTGTCTTTTGTTACCCTTGGGCCTGGATGTGTACCCTTTAGAGGGTTTAGGGACTCCTGACTGGGAAGCGTCACAGTTGTTCATTCAGGCTGTCTCCATCAATTATCTCCCACAACCTGGGACTTGGAGGGGCCAATTGCCCGGCCTGCTGTCTCCTCCCTGCCCAGTCTGCACCTCCTTCCCACTGGCCTTAGCGTGGCTCAGCTCGAGGCTTAGCACAGGAGGTGCTTATTAATATTTGTCCACCAGTCAGCCTTAACAGAAACCCCACCTCTGCCCATGCATCAGAATGGCCCTGCTGGAGCAGGAACCGCCTGATTTAAACCCCAGCCCTTCCACAAACAGGGACCTCAGGCTTGCCCCTCCACCTTCTCTGTGCTTCAGGTCCTGCTATTTAAAACATGGAAATGATTGTCCGCTCCACAGGGTGGTCGTAGGGTTGGGTGCATGAAGTTGGATGCAGGAGAACTCTAGGGATCTTCACCACTTCTAGTCTCTGCCACCAAGGGCTCCTTAGGGCTGAACAGTGCTGGGGTCCACAGGATGGGAACCCCTGTGGGGGAAGAGGAAGAAAAAGAAAAGAAAAGGCAGGATTGGGTGATGGGCATGAGCAGGCATTTACCCCCAAGTTGCCCAAGGATGAGAAAAATTAGAATAAGACTTTGCAAGCCCATAGCACTTCACAGCGTGCAAGGAGCTTGCTTTGCCCATGAAGCACACATCCTTAGGGCAGTTCAGGCCTGTTTTGTATCTTTTAGGCTGAGAAAGGGTCTCAGAGAGGTGGCTATCCTCACCCACATTCCCATAGCTGGGGACTGAGGCCAACCTCCAATACCCAGGCTAGGACTCTTTGGGTCAAGAAGTGGATGCTTGGACATTGCCAGGTCCTGGTCAGGTCCAGGTTCAAAGGGCAACTAAAGTCCTATTTGTCTGGGCTGGACCACCTTGAGCAGGACCCTGAAGAAAGGGTTGAATGTGGTAGGTGCAGTTTGGATGAGAGGAAGATAGAAGCTGGGTTGGAAGGAGGACAGCAAGTGTGGAAGAGGAAGGATGGATTTGGGGAAATTCCAGGGCTATTATTGGTCTTTTGGTCATCCTGACAGCATTTGACATTGAACATCAACTTTGTCAAAAACTCCCATGGGCAGAGAAGCTTCTAGGCCCAGTCTGGCCTGTCCCAATGTGTAGGCTTTGCTTTCAGGCTGTGGCGACCCTCTGAGCCCAGGACAGCCATCACCTGGGCAAGGGCTCTCGACCCCATTGGCCCTGCTCTGTGGGAGCTCATGAACAGTCTGTGTCTCCTGAGATGCTAAGTTGGTCCTTCTCGATTTCCAGGGACATCTCTGCTGCCAAGATCCGCTTTGCCAGGCGACAGCGGGAGGCAACAAGGGAGCCCAGGCCAGCACACTCCAGGTGGAGGAAGAGATAGCACCACAGGCTGGAGGAACGTTGAGACGGAAGCCCGTGTGGAGGCGGGAGGAGAGAGGCCGCTCGTGGAGGCCCTCCACCTGTTTCCTGGGCCAGGGCCTAGGCCCCAGCTGGCTGGACCCACTTGCCGGGACTGGCACAGTGCTGGCCTCCCCACCCGCGAGGGAGCCTTCCTCAAGGCAGCTTGGTGCACTCACGCTGCGCAGCAAAGCCCTCGGCCCCCAGACGGCAGGGCAGTCTGCTGGCGATGGCTGCTGGCCCACAGGCCTGCAGGAAGTGACTGAGTGGGGCCTATGTGAACCTGGAGGCCATAACCTGAGGAGCATCCTGTTTGCTGGACTACAGTCCAGAAGGGACCTTGCAGTGCGGCACATCTATGGCAGTCCTGGAGGCTGTGTCCCAGGAGCTGGAATCCTGACCAGCCCCATCTGTCCTCTCTGGCTTCCCCTTCCCAGAGTCCTGGTCCCCCTCATGCCCTTGGGACATGCCGGTGATAGCCTGCTCTGCTTCATCTCTCTGTATATAACTTATTTGCTCTAAGGACTTTGAGAATCCCAATTATTTATTTTAATGTATTTTTTTTAGATCCTCAATTATTTACCCAAGAACTTGTGTTTGTAATAAACAATGAAATGATACTCTGATATTTTGTCTTGGCTGAGCAGAGGTGGGAGTCTTCTCTTAGTTAGGGGGACCCAGGAGCAGAGAAAGGGACCAGGGTGGGTGTGGAAGCACCAGGTTCTGGCCCTTCTCTGGTTGCTAACTTGCCCTCTCTGATCTATGGTGCACCTAGACAGCCATCTGCAGCTGTGATCAGGATTCTGGGACCTATGTTCTCACCAGAACAGAAACCAATGGCCAGGACTTTCCCAAGAGCATGTTTAGAAGATGCCAAAACTTTGAGGGCATGGAGACTGGCTTCTGCTCCAGCTGCCCTGTCCTGCCAGGGGCTGACTGCACGGCCCAGAGCAAATTTGTCCTGTGAGGGATGGAGCCGGATGGATTCAAGGCTGTGCACAGCCCTGGTGGTCAGTCATGGGTACTGTGGTGAACCATAGCCTGGTCCTGGCTGTGCCCTTCGCCTTGGGCCTTGGCAGGGCCCTGAAAGAGTTTGACACTCTCTGACTGAGGACGCCTCAGGCTCTAGCACTAGGCTTACCAATCCTGCTACAGCCCAAGAAGCAGCCCACCTGGATCCCAGGGACAGACTGCAGCCAAGGGTCTCCTTGGCTGGATCCACGGCCTCCATTTCTACAGACTCCCCTTTCAAGTAAGGCATGCCCTTTTCCCATGGCAGGCCTGAACTGGGAGTGGCAGCCTGTGACCTGAGCAATAATTATTTATCTATTTCTCTAACACTGCCTTGTCCAAAAAACCAATCCTGACCTCCTCATGGAAGAAAAAACGTGTTAATGTGTATTGAGCTACTACTGTAGAGTAACACACTGAATACTTTATCCAGATTAACGCGTTTTATCCTCACAACAATCCTGTGGTGCAGGTACTTTTATTATTCTCCATTTTATAGATAAGGAAACTGATATCCAGAGAAGGTAAGAGACTTTCCTTAAGTCACACAGGGAGTAAGTAGCTGGCATCAGGGTTAGAACCCTAGTTTTCTGCATCCGAGTCTGATTATACATGTGCATAATGTGTTGATTGAATTCATGGATCACCTGCAGTGTGACCTTGAACAAATTTCTCTTTCTGAGCCTTTTTTTCTAATCCAGAAAATGGGAAACAATAGTCCTCAACTCCCAAGACTGGTGCAATCGCCAGACAGGCAAACTGCAGGGCCAGGCTGAGCCCAGGGCCCCAGGAGCAGAGGCTGCTTGTCAGGTTGCCAATGTGATTATGTAACATGTGGGACGGGGACAGAGCCAGAGGACCTGCAGAGACTGGGACTGGCCGGAGTGAAGATGGGGAGGCAGGTGTCGTGTCAGAGAAAGACTCCTGCACAAAGGAACATGCCGGCCACCTCAAAACAAGAACAGGACTCACATAGGAAGAAAACGGGGAGGGATTACAGGAAGAGGAAGAGGAACAGTGTGCGGGCGTGACCGGGAGGTCCCTGTGGAGGACCAGAGGTGGCTAGATCAGGCAAGGGCTGAACAGCAGAAGCTGAAGACAGAGGAAGCCTGAAGGTCAAGTGAAGGAGCTGGATTTTTCTCTCGTGGACCATGGGAGACACCAAGGACCCATGGGCAGCAGGAGACCTGCTCAGAGCTGGGCTTTGGAAATTTGGCCTCAGAGGGGTGGTCAGGGTTGAGGGCAATGGAGGAGACAGGTGGCAGTCACCCACCCCTGGCAGGTTGGTGGTGCCTCCTGGCTAGAGAGGCCTGGTGGGACCGGGTGGACCCAGCCTCTTACTGCCCAGGGTCAGAGCACCCTTTTGCATGGCACTGAGCCCAAGGCCAGGGGAGGCTCAGTCCCTAGCATCCCAGCATCCATCACAATTAGCCTGCCCCCTTCGGGCCCTGAAAGCAGCAGCTGGTAGCCAGAACTGACCAGCTGTTGGGGGCTTGGCAGAGGCTTTGGGGAGCCCTGACTGAAGGTACGCTGGAGGCCTGGGAAGCAGGAGCTCACTGCCCGTGGCACCGGCCCCAGTTCAGGGTTCAGAGATCAGTGACCCAAATGCCTGAGCAGCGGAGATGATTAGAGGGAAGAGAGGAGGCAGGTACAGGCCGGGGTGACGCTCAGTCCCTCAGATCGTTGGTCTCCAGGAGTGGGGCCTCTGGCTTGGGCCCTGTGCTTCAGGGTCCCTGACTGGGCCCTTGTCTAGCCCCACCTCTCTCACAGGACAAGCACTTTGCAGGACCGAGGGATCACTTGTGCCTAAAGTCTGTGCCTATTTCTAGATCACACTCTAGGTAGCTGGGACCCAGATGTGGGGAACAGTGGATCACAGTTTGGGGGGAACCAGAGAAAAATGTGAGAAGCAGCTGCCAGGTCAAACGCAACACTGGTAAGGGTGGTGTCTACATTTTAGAAAGTTTGCTTTTTGTGGAACCAAAATCTTTCCCCTCTTAGCCAGGCGCAGTGGTTCAAGCCTGTGATCCTACTACTCAGGAGCCTGAGGCAGGGGGATCGAAAGTTTGAGCCCAGACTGAATAACTTAGCAAGACCTTGTCTCAAAATAAAAAATAAAAAGACTTGGGGGTGTAGCTCAGTGGTACAATGCCCCTGGGTTCAATCCCCAGTACTGGGGGAGAAAACACTCCCCATCTCCCTCCTTTCTGGTAAATACCTAACAAGTTTTTTTCAAGATTTTCTGAGCAAAATTGTGTTCCTTCAACTAGAGCCCTAGGCAGAGATAATCCAGAAGGGGCACAAGATGACTCAGATTTATCCGGGTTACATTTACAGGAGAAGATGTCTGTTCAGACCCAGGCGGCTGAGGACCGGGCCCTAGGCTGCCTGTGTACAGCCCTCACCAGGAAAGAGCCCCAGAGAATTCTCCATCTCTCTCTCTCTCTCTCTCTCTCTCTCTCTCTCTCTCTCTCTCTCTCTCTCTCTGTTTCTCTTTTTCTTTCTCTGAAAATAGAGTCCAGGGTCAGTTCAGATAAGTCATTTGCTATCAAGGCAATAAATTCCTGGAATGTGGCCATCCATTCATTCAACAGAGATAGATAATTGCCTCTGGGGAGACTGGTGAGCAAGACAGACACAGCCCCTGCCTCACAGGCCAAGAGAAGGGCCATTCAAGAAAATGCTGCTGGATGTTAAGATAAAAATAGGAGCTCCTGTTTACTGAGGGCTCAGCAGTGCTCTCCACGCAGTAACTCCCGGTTTCTCCCAGCGACCTCATTCAAGGAGGTCTAGCATTGCCAGTCAGGCCTGGTGTGGGCGCCCGCAGTCCCAGCTGCTCACAGGAGGACCCCTTGAGCCCAGGAGCTGGAGATCAGACCCGGGCAACACAGACCCTATCTCCAAACAAACAAATAAAAAAGTGGTAGACAAGATAACCAAGACACAGAGAGGTTCTGTCATTTGCTCAAAAACACACAGCTAGGATGTTGTTCAGCTGAGACCTAAACTCCAGGCTCTTCTGTGTTCTCCTACCTCTCTGAGAGGGAACAACTACATTTAGATGGACTTCCTGGGGAAGGGGAACTCAAAGTGGCTTTCTGGAGGAGGTGACAAGTGGACCAAGCTTGAGAGTCTCCGTTGAATGAAGGAGGCCTGGGAAAGGTTGGAGAGTCAGGCAGGAACAGGTGGTACACTCCTGAGCACCACACCAAGCCCTGGGCACCAGCCTGGGGGCTGGTGCTCTAGGCAGAGGACACCTACAGCAACTGCCACCCCTCCACAGCCTTGGAATAGGTCTCCCAGGGGAGACCAGAAACGCCTGCCATTAGTGCTTCATGCCTGTGCACATCATGAAGCTGCCCCCGAGGTCTCCCAGGTGGCCAGGGATGGCAGACAGGAACAACTGAAAGGGACAAGAGGTGGGAAATGCCGTGAGTTGCCCTTGAAGCTGATGGCAAGGCAACCGAAGGACCGGTAGGGTTTACACACGCCGGCAAGAGGACAGGGCATCCCAGCTGGGGGAGTGTGCCAGGCTTGTCTGGCCAGAGCGTGAAGAGTCCAGGGAGAGGCAGCCAGTCTGAGCAGCAGGGGTCAGGCTAGGAATAGCGTCCAGTGCCAGGAGTCGGGTCCCGAGTGGGGGAGCTAGCGAAGGTCACTAAGCCAGGGAGAGCCAGGACGGGAGCTGCCTCCAGCTGCTGGCTTTCCATTGGCCCTTCCCGGGCTATGCTTTCTGCTCGCGTGGCCCCTCCTCTCGAGGGAGAGCAGAGTGGGGGCCTCGCCTTGGCCTGCCAGGGATCCGAGCCAAGAGCCCTCAGCAGCTCAGAAGGGGGCCGTGTGCGGGCCCGCCAGGAGCCCTGGAAGAGGAATGCAGCCTAATTAATTCTCCAAAGCTCCCAGGGCCTCGCCTTGTGTGAGCAGCTGCCAGGACAGGCCTGCCAGGACGCCACCGGCCCAGGCTGTCGATCACTGGGTGCTGAGGCAGCCAGGGGGACTGTGGGCCACAGGTTGGGGAAGAGGGACTCGGGGGTTAGCCCCTTGTATCCAGGAACACACGTGTCCATGGGCCCCTTCACAACCAATGAACAGCAATCGTAGCAGTAAGAGCCAACAGGCCTTGAGACCTGCGGCACACTTAGTACCCCTGAGTATACCATACTCACTTGTCATTTAATACTCATAAGGACTGTGAGATGAGTACTGTTACTATTCCCATTTTGCAGAGGAGGAAACTGAGGCTCAGAATCATGCAACCAGAAAGCAAAAGCAGGGAAGCCGGGATTGGACCCAGGCAGTCCAGGTGCCCAGAGTATTCATCATACCCAGCCTTGTGGGGTGGCTCAACAATGGCAACTAAGGCCTAGGAAGGTGGCGTGCATTTCCCAAGGACAGCTGACTAGAAAGGGATCTGGGGACAGTGACTAGAGTAAGGACTACCAGGGGTAAAGGCCACTCCCCTGGCCTTGACTCTTATTGCCTCCTCCTGAGGGTTCCCATAGGGTTTTTCCTCTCCAGATCTCTTAGGTCCCTGAAAGATGTGTGGCTCACTACATCAGGGCAGATGGGCTACAGGAAGTGATTCTGTCTGCGTTTGCTTTCTATTACTGTAACAAAATACCTGAGATAATCAACTTAAAGAAGGAAGATTTATTTTGACTCATTATCGGAGGTTTCAGACAACAGTTAGTTGGCCCTGTTGCTCTTGGGCCTGTGGCTAGGTGGCACGTCATGTGGGGAGCACATGGCAGAGGAAGTCACTTACCTCCTGGTGACCAAGAAGCAAAAAGAGAGGGAAGAGGAGGGGCTGGAGTCCCACAATCCCCTTGGAGGGCACACCTCCAGTGAGATAACTTCCTTTTGCTAGGCTCCACATCCTAAAGGTTCCACCACTTTCTCAGGATGCCGCAGGCTGGGGAACCACGCCTTTCACACAAGACCCTTTGGCGAACACTCATCTAAACCATAGCACTCTCTGGGTCTCCACCCATTCGGACCCAATTCTGCCACCTGGGCCTGTTCCAGTAGAACAGTGACAGTCCCATGTGCTGAGTCTCATGTGAACTGCACATGCTCAGAGCATCCTCCTAATCTATTACCCCCCCTTGCAGGTGGGACAGAGCCAACAGGAGTTCAGTGAGGTGTGGTCTGGCCTGGAGCAAAACCTTGCAACTAGGAAGTGACAAAACCAGGAAAGGCAGCCGTACTGGCCAGACGCCCGAACTCTGCCCTTACCAGACAGCAGCTCAGAAAGAGGGCAGCTCAGTCACATCGGGTCCCTCACTGAGCCTCACAGGGATGAGAAGCCTGCCCTCACCGGGTTGTTTTGGAGTTCATTAATAGATATCACGAAAAGTCTCCTACATGAGATACTGCCCTGAGTTCTTTATTTAATTTAAAGAAATTTTTCCAGACAAGATTTTATTCATGGCTACATAAATATGTCCTTATAAAGCTTTCCATCATGCTTTCATTTACCTGAAAGTGGTATTTAAGTTTGTCCCACTTTCCACCAAAGGGGATCAGAAATTGCCACCCCCAAAATACACCCCTTTTGTATCAGGATTGTTCTGGGCTAACCGCAGTTGAGAGGCAGCACAGGCAGAAAGAGCTCTCTTCCCCTGCCCCGCCCATCTGCCTAAAAGCAGGACATAAATTTCCCTCTGTGAAGGTGCTTCCCCTCCTGTCTCCTGTACCAGGAAGAGAACACCCATTAGCACCGAGACAGAGCCAGCACCCAGACAGCTCTGCACAAGCAAACCTCCCAGAAATAACCTTGTCCTCCATGAACTCCCCTACATAATTACCTTCCCGCACATTGTCACCCCTAGAAGCCTGAACCCCTTTTTCCTTTGCACAAATTTATCGTCCTTTGTTAACAAGATATATGAGCCCGAGGGTCTGTCATCTTCAGGTCTTTTCTATGAAGACCTTTGTGCATGCAAAAATGAAAATACTAACATCAAATAAATCCGCATGCTTTTTCTCCTGTTAATTGGCTTTTGTCAGTTTAATTTGCAGGCCCACATTACAGAACTGAGAAGGCAGAGGAAAGGATTTTTTTCCCTTCCCTACTCCAACAAGAACATAACACTGAAAAAAATTAATGAAATAATTAAAATAACATTTTGCAGCATACTTGTACACAAATTTTTATATTCATTCTTAATTCAATTTTCCCTATGTATTTTTATTGAAATATAATTCACACACTCTAAAATTCACCCTTTTAAAGTGCATGATTTGAAGGTTCTCAGTATATTTGCAGTTATACAATCATCAGCACTATAATCCCAGCACATTCTCTTTTTTCTTTCTTTTAGCCTGGACAACTTAGTGAGACCCTATCTCAAAATTTAAAAAATAAAAAGAGCTAGAGATGGAGCTCAGTAGGAGTGTGCTCCTGGGTTCAATCCCTAGTACCCCAGAACAAACCAACAAATGAGTGGAAACGTCAATCTCGCACTTCCGTAACCTGTTCTCCTGCCATAGATCAGCTCAGTCTTTGTTTTAATTGCTCCAAGGTGGTCCACAGCCTGGACCAAAGGTTCTTTATTCAGTCATTGCCCACTGATGCTGTTTGGTTGGCCCCGAATAAATGTTCATATAACCATTCTGCTGTCCACACCATATTTACACCTTTGTCCACAAAGGACAGATTATTAGAAATAATCTGGGTCAAAGGACAAGCACTCTTGAAATATTCTGCTGAAAATGGGGTTCCAATGTGCTCTGCTACTGCCACTGGGCGTGAGTGCCTATTTCCTGGAATCCCTTCCGGCACCGGGTTTATTGATCTCTCACTCATCATTGGCTGGTCTATCGGGAAAGCACTTCTTAACGTGGATGCTGACGTGTAAAAGAGATAAGCCCACCTGTGGTTTCAGGTACTCCCAAGGCTGAGGCAGGAGGATCACCTGAGCTCAGGAGTTTGAGACCAGCCTGGGCAATGCAGTGAGAACCTGTTTAAAGGAGAGAGAAAGAGAAAAAGAGAGATAAACCTGTTGGGCCTCTGACTGAAGAGGGTGGGGACATGGAAACAACCCAAGTTCCGCTTCCTCCCCACTTGTACACAGGGCCCCTGCAGTGTCCTCCAGCACTGGTGTCTAGGATGCCCTTGGGCTGAGGTCCAACTCTCCTGGGCCTAGGGCTTGGCCTCGGGGAGCTTGGACAAGGAGGAAGGTCTGACCCATCTTCCTCAGTTGACCCCAACTCCCACAGTAAGTGTGCCTTTAGTGGGGACCTTATGGGACAGCATCTTCATCTGAAAGCATGTGTGATGGGGGACTTTAGCGTCCTGGACCTGCAGGTAGAGAAAGTTTCTGGGGTGTCCTGGTTGACCTCTCAGCACGTAACCCAAACGGGCTTTGTGCAGAGGCAGGATCCTAGCTTGCCCCGGATGAGGCCTTGCTGTGTGGACCCGGACAGAGTGCCGTCCCTTCTGGGTCGCCAGTCTGAGGACATCCCTCCCAGGGAGTAGGTGCAGACAGACCCCTCTGGAGGCCCTGCACAGGCCACACAGATTACTTACCCCTGGGGTGGGAGGAGGGTTTCTCCTGGGAGGAGAAACAGGGAGGGTAGCAGAAGCGAGAGCACCCATACCCATATCCCATGCGTGGGATCTAGAGGTGCCAGGGGGTGGTGCTAGCCATGTATGGAACTGCACTGTGATCTGCAGGTGTGAACACACCTGAGTGTGCCTTTGCATAGGTGAGGCAACGGACACCCCCGGAGGTGCCTCCTCGAACTCTGTGAGATGTGACATCTCCTCCAGCCCCGTGCCCACCAGACTTGACCCCCTATGTACCATTTATGCTGAAGGGCAATGTCACTGGATAAGCTCTGAACATCTTGTTTTATTTACGTGTGGCTTATTATTTTAGTAATTAACCTGTTATTCCAAACCTTATTTATTTTAAAAACAAACACACAGACGCAAAATTCAGATGGAATCTGAAGGGAAACACAGGAGTGGGGGTTTCCCGGCACAGCCTGCGGGGAGCATGGTAAGGGCAGGCCAAGGGCAGGCCAAGGTCAGGATGGGAGGGCGGGAGCGCAGCCCAGAGCCCCGCCTCCGCTCCAACTGCCCACCCGGAGTCCCATCCCCTCTCCCTGTGGCACAGGTGGGGGTGGGGGTGTCAGACAAGCCTGCTCTGGAAACCCCGGGCAGGTGGCCCCCGCTCCAACAGTGGCAGGGCAAAGTTCCTGCTCTCTCAGCCGCTCATACCTCGTCAGTAACTGTCTGGAGCTTCTAATCCTAGGAGGCTCCATGCAAGCCCTGGCATCTGCCCACATTTTTCTCTTCCTCCTGCCCCTGGAATAATTCCTAAGCATCTCTCCCTCTGCCTGAATTGCCTCCTGGCCCGTCACAAACTCCTACCCACCCATCAAAGCCCACATGCCTGGCCACAAGTTTGTCTGTATTCCCAGGTGGATTTTGGACCCCTTGGGGCAAGAGCAGACCCTCTGCATGCCCAGGTCTCCACAGCCCACTGGGCCTGGCCTGCCTTGCATCAGTATGAAATTTTAAAAATTGGGAATAAAAAGGGCTGGGGAAGGAAGCAAAGGGTTTCATAAACAACAATGGTTGGTACAAACAGCAGGTTGTTGGGTGCCTCCAGACCAGGTGAGTCAGCCTGATCCTTGCCCTGCCTGGAGAAAGGAAGAGAAAGCACCATTTATCAATCTCCACCTGGGTCATGGAAGTCTTATCGCTCTTTTGGGGGGCGGGCTTTTCTGGGGATTGAACCCAGGGACGCTTTGCCACTGAGCTACAAGCCCAGCCCTTTTTATGTTTTATTTTGAGACAGGTTTTTGCTAAGTCACCCAGGATGGCCTCGAACTTTCGATCCTCCTGCCTCAGCCTCCGGAGTCGCTGGGATTATAGGTGTGTGCCACCCTGTCCATTTAAGCTCACCACAAAACTGCAGGTAAGCAGTATTTTTATCCCATTTTATAGAAAGTGACTGTCCTCAAGAAGAGTCCTCCGCATAGCTGGCACTCTAGCACCAGCCTCCAGGGCTATCCCCAGGCCCTCAGGCCCTTTTTCTCCTTTGAGGAGCCCCAACCACACCCCCAGAGCACTTAGCAGGTATCTGAAACTCAGCCTCGGAAATTGCTGCAGTTCAGAGTTCATGCCATCAGGAGCAGACCCGGGTGATGGATGCGTTAATATGGGTTGGTGGAGACAGGCCCCAGCTTCCTCACTCTCTGGGAGGGACAACCTCAAGCCTGGGCCTATGCCGTATCCCAGGTGGGCGAGGCCCAGAGGTCCACCTCTCGATCTGTAGCTTACCTGGACTACCTCCTTTAACTTTCTCATTTCCCACATCCTTGTGGCTTTCTGGAATCCCCTCACAAAAATACACATCGCCTTTAAACCCTTCTGGTCTCTTTCTAGGGGTCTCCACCTAAGATGGGGGGCTGCAGATACAGAGACTATGCGTACCCTGGTACCCCAGGAAACTGTTTTCCAAAGAGGCCACTGTTTCCGAGGACATGGGACTTGGTCATTCAGAAGAGGCTGGGTGGAGGTGTGGGGACACCACAACTGCACAACCTGAGGAGCCCTCGCTGGTGGGACACAGTTCAGCTGCAGCCCCAGGCTGTGCACAGCGTCAAGTGGGGCGTGGGGCTGCATGTGCAAAAGGAGAGGGTGGGGGTGTGAACACAAGCCTCTGGGAGGAGGCCCACAGAAGCTCTCGGGCTGGAGGCCGCACCCACACTTCCCTCCCTTCTCCAGAAGTGCTCTTCAGACAACCTCTGCCCCAGCAGGTCCAACCCTGCCTGAAAAATCCCCAACACTCAGCCGGCCTGGGTCCTTCCAGGAGGGCAGAGAGGCTGCCCGTGGAAGGCCCAGACGTGAGTCTGAGCAGCCCAGTCCTTCTCTGGGTCTCGCACAGGGCCTGGGTTGGGGTAGGAAGGGAATGGAGTCCCACGAGGGCCGGGGCGCTCCAGTCCTCTCAGGCAGCCACCTGCACACACTGCCTCAGTCACGGATATCTTGGCCCTTGTCCCCACGCACTTTCAGATAAAGACATTCCTTGATTCACAGGGAAGTTTTGGTGGCAGAAACTCAGGTACTGACAAAGATGTTGCCTGACTTCCTTCTCTCAAACCCCACCACAAGAGTCCCCAAGCATGCAACCTGTGGGCAGAGCCCAGTGGGAAGAGCCAGGCGGATTTGGGTTCAGATTCTGTGTGAATTGAAGAAGCCTCTTCACGTTTTTGGGCCTCAGCTTCCTTCACTGTAAGATGGGTTGAATGTGCCACCCTGGTCCCAGGTAAGTGTCTGTCATCTCCTTTAGCGTTTAATGAGGCTGAAGAGAAACTCTGATTTCCATTGACAGAGGAGGCAATGGAGGCTCAGACAGGAACTAAGGAGGCCAGGCCCTGCTCAGGTGGGCAGAATACTACCTTGCTGACCCCTGCCCAGGGAACCCTGGACCCCTCAGCCCAGCCACCGCCTAGCCTGCACATTCCAGCCTCTCCCTGCCTGGCCCTGCCCTGACCTCGGGCTCACCCACTGGCCCTCTTTTCTGTGCCCGCCTGCGGAGCAGCTGGGGCTGGGCCGGCCGTATCGGTCCTGCTCTGGATACCTTTGGCCTCAGGCATGCAGAGAGCTGAGCCAGGAGGTCAAAGGGATCAAACCACAATCTGACCCTCCTCTCTGGAGAAGCTCTCCGAGACTCACAGCACCTAGGATAAGTGGGCACGCCTGGCCACGGGGACCCACTGGCTTCAGCTTGGAGGGTAATCACACCTCCTTGGTTAGCCTAAGAAAGGATCAGAGAGCAAAGAGGGTAGGGGTGGGAAGACTGGGGGAGGAGAAAAAGGAAACAGAGGCAAATGATGGACCTGTATAAGTCCATCTGGGTGGATAGCCAAAGAAATGCCTAGATAGGTTCATTTTTAAAAAACATGTTCTAGAATCTTCATAGTAGCACTCTAGTCGGACTGGAAACTAGGCAGGATCTCAGCAATTGTGGAATGACTATATAAATTGAACCACAACTGCACAAAACCATATAGATGATCTGACAAACAGGAAGTACAAAACCAAATAGTATATAGCATTGTGTCCTGTTAATCTAGTTTTAATAGACACAAACACTATTGCTCTGGGGGAGGGGCGTGGGTAGTGACTAAAAGGCAGCAGGAGGGGGCTTCCAGGGTCACGGTCTTGATTAGTTTCTTGCTCTACCTGCAAGTTGCATGATGTTTTCAGTTTGTGAAAATCCATTGAGCTGGTGATTTGTTCACTTCTGTGTACGTATTATGCTTTCAAACTCCATACCAATCAAATCTTGTGCCATGCACTCTTTCCTGTCTGGTTTGTTTGGCACAGGATGGGGTTTTTGAGATTCATACAAATTCATTCATTTCATTGCTGTGTAGTATTCCACTGAATTTGGAATTTGGGTGTTTGTTCTGTTGTTGACGGGAACCGGAATCTTTCCAGTTTAGAGCTATTAGAAATAGTACTCCTTTGAGCCAGGTGCTGTGGCTCCTGCCTATAATCCCAAGAATCAGGAGACTGAGGCAGGAGGATTGCAAGTTCAAGGTCAGTCTTAGCAATTTAGTGAGATCCTATCTCAAAATTTTTAAAGCACTTGGAATCAGTCATGGTAGTGGTTGTATGCCTGTAATCCCAGTGGCTAGGGAGGCTTGGGCAGGAGAATTGCAAGTTCAAGGCCAACTTTAGCAACTTAGAGAGGTCTTAAGCAACTGAGTAAGACTGTCTCAAAATGGAAAATAAAAAGGGCTGGGGATGTAGCTCAGGGGTTAAGCACCCTTGGATTCAATCCCCAATACCAAAAGAGAGAGAGAGAGGAGAAATAGGTCTGTTTGGACATTTCTCGGGTGCCTCTTGGTTGACACGCAGGTATTCCAGCTGAGGGTAAGCTAGGAGTGAGGCTGCTGGGCCGTGGGGTTTACACATCTTCAGCTTAAAGATACTGAAAAATAGTCTCCAAGGTGTTCTGCGAATTTACACCTCCAACAACTGTCTGTGAAGCACCTGGTCTGGCCAGATTTCCTCCATTGGGTGTGAAGTGGCACTGCAGTATGCGTTGAGGTCCCATTTCCCTGGTGCCTAATAAAACGGAGCTCCTGTCCTCACTGGGGTTTCCTAGGAGCAGACCTGAGACAGTAAAGAATAGGTAGTTTATTTGGCAAGTATTTTAGTCTTCCCAGGCTTCCAGAACAAAACAGCACAGACTGTGGCTTAAACAAGAGAAACACTTTCTCACAGTCCTGGAGGCTGGAAATTCAAGATCAAGGTTAGGCAGGGTTCTGTTTCTGGGGAGACCTCTTCTGATTTGTGTACAGCCACCTCTTCTCTGTGTCTTTGCATGGGCTCTTCTGGGTAGAGAGAGAGACCTCTGCTGTCTCTTCCTCTTCTTCCAAGGACCCCCTCTGATGACTTCAGTTAACCTTAATTACCTCCCTAAAGGTAATTACCTCCAAAGGCAATCAGGTTAGGGCTTCAACATGAGAATCTGGGAGGACACAAATCAGTCCATAGCAGCAGGTGATCTGGAAAACCTAGAGGGGAGTGAGGAAGGGAGACAGGGAAAAGGAGGAGGCCAGCCTCTTAGCAAGCATGCTGCCATCTTGGGCATCTGGAGCATAAGCCCTGCGGGGGGATCATAAATCACACCCCCAAGGGAGAAAGGGAGCTGAGTTTTTATAAGGCAACTCCTGTCAGTCATGATTGAGGGCACTTCAGGGTGTGTGTACGTCATTGGGGGTTGTGTTAACCCGCTGGCCATTGAGCCAGAGCAACCTTGTGCTGCCTGGGCACAGTACTATGCATGGCCATTGGAAGGAGCCACCGCTGCAGTCCATTTTCATGGCTATTCAGCAGCAGCTCTGGCTGTCGTGAAGTGGCTACCCAAGGGGAGCTGAGTTTTGAAGGATGAGTGTTGGTCGACCTGGCAGGTAGGGGCATTCCAGAAGGGGAAGTGCATGGACCAAAGGCCTTGAGGGAGGACGCACCTTTTCTAACCTGGGGCTACAGCGGGAAGGGGAGGGATATGAGACGAGGTGCTGATCCCATGCGAACGTCTGATGGGAAAAATGCCGCTTGGGGACTCTGGAGAGAGCACCCCGTGTGTGTATGTAGCCACCCAGAAACCCAAGCTGGGCTCTGCCCATCAGGTCATCCCAGGATGGTGTCTTTCAGGGTCCCCCAGGTCCTCCTTCTGTCCCCCATCCAGCTCCTGGCACAGTGAGCACCCCCAAATCCAGGAATGCCTCCCACAGGTAGGAGACACAGATACCTCAGTGGAGAGACTCCTTCCCAAGCATGAGCCCTGAGGAAAGCAAAGACCAAGAGGCCAGGACTCCCAGGGGGCAGGTGCTGCTCTCTCCCCTAGAGGCCAGGCCACAGCAGGGGAGGTGGGGGAGGGAAAGAGCTGACCTCAAGGTTGGACCCGAACAAAGGGCCTCCAGTTAAGGGAAAGGCCACTTAGTCTGTGACCTTAGAGGGCACCTCCTCCCTGAGGCCATCTCACATTTAGAAATGGTGTGTCTGTTCCCCGTAGCCATGGAGCCTGAGCCATGAGGGCTGAGGGTCAGGGGAAGGCCCAGGAGTGTGGGCCTGGATGGGCTGCCCCACTCCCTCTACCCTTTCTCTGTTCTGGCCTGCGGGAGGTTGGGAAGCAGGAACTTTAGACAGGTCTGAGCAGGGGCTGACTTCTCCACAGAGCTATCCGTTTGGAGCCAAGCTACACTCACCTCTGCAGTCAAATAATAAGCACCTTCTCTCCAGAGAGAAGTGTGACCCGGACAGGACCTGAAGGGTCAGACGCAGTGGACACCTGTGTCAGTCCAGCCTTTTCTTTCTTTTTTTAAATATTTTTTGTTATAGATGGACACCATACCTTTATTTTATTTATTTATTTTTATGTGGTGCTGAGAATCGAACCCAGGGCCTCACACATGCTAGGTGAGCTCTCTACCCTGAGCCACAGTCCCAGCCCTGTCCAGCCTTTTCTTGACAAACCACATCTCCTCTATTAATACTGCTTTGTCCACGTGGCTCAGATAAGAAAGCCTGCCACACACCCAGGCAAGGGGGCCTCAAAGGCCTCCAGTCAGCCAGCTGGAGCACCCACTTCCTAGACCCAGTCCCTGCTTCAAGGATAAACATGTGACCCAAATCAGGCCAGTGGAAGCCTCCCTCCCCTGAGACCTTTGCTAGAGCTCTCTGGAACTCTTGAGATCGTGAGCTAGAAGGATAAGATTGTAGCATCTGTTGGTCACCTTACATCAAATGAAACAATAAAAATCTGCCCAGAAAAAAAATGTGAAGAAGAGGCAGACATAGCTAAGAGATAGAGAGAAAGGTAGTCTTAATGATATTGTTTAAACACCCAGATGTAGCCATACCTGAAATTCCGTGGCTTCCCTTCACATGAACCAAGGCAAAGCCTACTCTATGTATGTTGTTCAATTTCTGTCACTTGCAATCTGAAGGGTTTGATTGAAACAGTAGGTGAGAACACTGCCAAGCCCTTTCTGCACCTTCACATCCCAGAGATCACAGAGATTGCAGGGAGTTCCTTGTTAAAGGCCACCGTCACCGAGCTGCAGTGACGAAGCAAAGATCATGTCCTGCTGCCCTTCTTGGACAAGTGGCAGTTGTGGAATGCAAGGTGGAGCCGGCCCTGCCAGCAGTTTATGTTCAGGAGTTTCCCACACTAAAAGGGCTGAGTCTTGGCCAGTTGCCCTCCAACTCATTCCCAGAGAGTTCTAGAAGTTGGGGGGGCGGGCTGTGATGCATTGTCTGACCAACAATTCTGAGGTCCTTTAATCACTTTATCACTTGCAAAAATGTGGGATCTGAGCTATGTAGATTTAGGAGAAAGAGAAAGAAATATCACAATATATTTTTTTGCATCTCCAGCATCAATTGGCCTTATTCAATTGTTATTTTAAATTATATTCAACAACCCAAATGTCCATCAATAAGGATCTGGTTAAACAAATTATAGTGCATGGAGTTTTTAAAAAGTGAGGTAGCACAGAAATAGATTGTCATAGAAATATGTGATGGCTGATCTTGTTTGTCAACTTGACTGGGCTGAGAGATGTCTCAAAAATCGGTCAAGCATAGCTCAGCGTGTGCCTGCAAGGGTGTTTCCAGAGATGATTGGCAGGGGTCAGTGAACAGAGGGGCAAGACGCTCTCTGAGTGAGAAGGCACCAGCCAAGACTCTGGGGGGCCCAAATGGGACAATAAAGGAGGAGGAAGCCCACAAGCTCAATTCTGGAGCCACGTGTCTTTTGCTGCTGCCGTTGCCTGTGGACATCAGACTTTAGCTTCTTTGGTCCTTCAAGGTTGACTCACACCAGTGACTTGTCAGGGGGCCTCTAGGCCTTCAGCCTCACACTGGAGCAACTTCTTCCTTGGTTCCTCTTGTTGTGAGAATTCCAGCTTCTTAGACTGAGTAGATACTGGGCTCTCCAGTCACCAGACAGCCATTGTGGGCCTACCCAACCTCTGATGGTGTGAACCAACCCAATAACTCCCTCTTGTAAGTATATACATATTCTATTGGTTCTATTCCTCTAGAGAACCCTGACTAGCACAAAATATTTCTAGACCACATGAAGTGTATTGTGCAATCCACAGAGTAATATGTATAGCATGTGCCCATTTTCAAAAAAATAAAACCCTGTAAGTCCTATCATTTGCAGGAGATTAATCATTTATACACTAAGATGTGTGGGAGAAGAGAAGAAAAAAATCCATTCTCTTTGGGGGAAAGATTCAGTTGCTCTAAACTTTGAGTTTCCTATAAGAGATGTTTCCCCCTCCCAGGGTGGGTGAGATCTATGGGATAGAAGCTTGAATATTTTCTTTGTCCATTTTCTGCTTCTATAACAAAATACCATAGACTGGATAATTTATAAAGAAAAGTTCTTTTCTTACATTTCTGGAGGTGGGAAGTACAAGATCTAAGGGCCACATCTGGTGAGGATATTTTATTGCCTCATAACATGGCAGAGCACATCAAGTAAAGAACAGGAGAGAGAGAGAGAGAGAGAGAGAGAGAGAGAGAGCAGAAACAAGAAAGCATGTGCCAGAGAAAGCTCATTTTTATAATAAAGACACTCCCCTGACAACTAATGGCATTTTTTATAAGGGTGGAGCCTTCATGAACTAATCACCTTCTGGTACCATCACAGTGGCAATTAAATTTCAACATGAGTTTGGAGGACACATTCAAACTTGCATCCTATCCTTCATGCCCCCCAAACTCATGTCCTTCTCACATACAAAATGCATTCCTTCCATTCCAGTAGTCTCCAAAAACTCAACTTCTGCCAGTATCAACCTCAAAAATCCAAAGTCCAGCATCTCCTCTAAATCTAATATGAGGGAGACTCAGCCATGATTCATCCCAAGGCAAATTCCCCCCAGCTGTGAGCCTGTGAGATCAAAACAAGACATCTGCTTTCAGAACAGAGTGGTAAGCGGGCCTGGGATAAAAATTCCCATTCCCAAATGAAGAAATGGGCAAGAAAAGAAGGGTAACTGGCCCCAAATAAGTCCAAACCCCAGCAGAGCAGGGCTCTGCTGTCTGGTGACTGGAGAGACCAGTATCTACTCAGTCTAAGAAACTGGAATTCTCACAACAAGAGGAACCAAGGAAGAGCAGAGTTAAATCTTAAGACTTGAGAATAACTTGGACTCTGTGTCCTTCTTCCTAGACACTCTGGGATTGGGTTGGGGATCCTACCCTTAGGGTTTTGCTGAGCTTAGGGCAGGCAGCGACTCTCATGGATTGGCATCTCAGGCCTGCTGTTCTCCCAGGCTAGCGCCCCACACTGGTAGCTCCGTGGTTCTGGGGTCCCAAGGGTGCCCCCACTCCCACAGTTCCACCAGGCATTGCCCTGGTGGGGTCTCTGGTAGTCCTGCGAGTAGCTGCAGCATCCTCTGAGGCCCAGGGGGAGGCCGTCAGGCCCCCTCAGCTCTGCACACCCCCAGAGTCAGCACCACATGGTCACTGCTAATGCTTACTGCTGTGTCCCAAGGTGGAGCTGGGCAAGGAGCCTGTGGAGGCAGGTCCTAGGCCCCCTAACCACCCTGCTCGCCTAGAACTTTGGGACTGTTATGGTAGAGGTGGCCTTGAAGATCACTGGCATACTTTGGGGTCTTCCTCCCATTCTCTTAAAATAGCGCATGTTTGTCCTCTATCTACAGGAATCTCCTTAGCAAAAGGTCCCTTGGTCACATCCTTGGTACTTTCTCTGGAACACTTTTCCCCTCTTTACATGGTCAAGTTGCAATTTTTTCAAATAGTCCCACTACTTCTCTTTTAATTATAAATTCTGTCTTTAAATAAATCTCTTTCCTCTTTCATTTCACTGTAAGCAGTAAAAACTACCATATGTAGCTTCTTCAATATTTTGCTTAGAAATGTCTTCTGCCAGATATTCTAGTTCATCTCTCTTAAATTCCACCTTCCACAAAACTCTCAAGCACAAAGGTCTTGGCTACCATGTAACATGATGGCCTTCGCGCCAGTTTCCAAGACCTTGTTCCTCCTTTGAGCCTGAGACCTCATCAGCATGGTCTTTACTGTCCATATTTCTACCAGCATTCTGACCATGACCACTGGAATAATCTCTAAGAGGTTCTAGACTTTCCTTCATCTCCTCCCTCTCCTCCTCTTTCTCCTTTTTGGCACTGGGGATGGAACCCAGGCATGCTCCACCATAAGCTACACCCCCAGGTCTTGTTCTTTTTTTACTGAGGCAAATTCTGGTTAAGTGTCCAAGGCTGCCCATGATCCCCCTGCCTCAACCTTCTGAGTCCCTGGGATTACAGGGTGTGCCACCACACCAAGCTAATATTCTTTCCTTCTGACCCCTCGTGAGAATCATCCTGATGCTCCATTCGCAGCACCCTAGGTTTTTTCCAACTTGCTCTTCCAAATCCCTCCAGCCTCCATCTGCTACACAGTTCCAAAGAAGCCACTTCCACATTTTCAGGTACTTGTTGTGGGAAGTACTGCCTCACTTCTCAGTACCAATTTTCTGTCCTAGTCAGTTTTCTGATGCTATAACAGAATACCACATACTGGACAATTTATAAAGAAGATGAATATATTTCTATAGTTCTGAGTTTGAGAAGTACAGGATAAAAGGGCCACATCTGGCAAAGGCCTTCTTACTGTGGCACCACATGGTAAAAGACATCACATGGTAAGAGGTAGAGGGTGGTACAGTGGCATGTGCCCATAATCCCAGCTACTCAGGAGACAGAGGCAAGAGGATCTGAAGTTCAAGGCCAGCTTTGACAGTTGAGGAAGACCCTGGCTTAGAAGTAAAAATAAAAAGGGCTGGGGATGTAGCTCAGGCGTAGAGTGCCTCTGGGTTCAATTCCCAGTAATGGAAAAAAAGAAAGGTGGGAGAGAGAGAGAGAGAGAGAGATAGAGAGAGAGAGAGAGAGAGAGATAGAGAGAGAGAGAGGGAGAGAGAACAGGTGACAGACAGAGCTTACTTTTATAAGAAAGCCACCTGCATGATAACTAAACTATATCCCACAATAATTAATGGCTTTAATCCATTCATGAGGGTGGAGTTCCCCTCTTAAAGGTCTCACCTCCCAACACCATCACAGTGGCAATTAAATTTCAACATGAGTTTGGGGATCCTGAAACCCTATCAGGTGTCCTCATGGCAACAGAAAAGGACCTCCAAGCCTCCAACATCCTTCTGCTCAAGTGTCTCATCCTGCTGATTTCTAAGCCTTAGGTTTTGTCCCAGTTGTCATTACCTGTTAGGCAGGTGGATGGAATCTGGGGTCTGTTCTGACTTGAATAAGGACAAGTGGAAGCCCCAGAGGAGCTGGGCCAGCCAGGACACACTGGGAAAACTCCCTGAGGCCTGCCTGGGACTTCGGGGTCAGCATGCCACTGTCCAGGGTCCTGACTGGTAAGGGACTGACCAGAACTCTCAGTGGTCTTCTGACACTTGGATGGTGGGTGTCCCTCCCTCCCACATCAAACAGGAGATGAGTGTGTCTATACACCTCCCTGGTCCTTTCTCAGCCCAAGCACTCCATAGAAGGTTGAATGTAGGTTCCCAAAACATATGTCCACATCCTAACTCCTGGGACCTGTGACTATGGTTTGGAGATAGGGTCTTTGTGGACATGTTAAAAATTTCAAGACAAAATCATCCTGGTTTATCCAAATAAGCCATCAATCCAATGGCGAGTGCTCCTATAGACAAAGTCTGAGGTAACTGAGATGCAGAGATGACTCAGAATTGGAGAAGAAGGATGTGTGAAGACAGAGACAGACTGGAGTTAGGTGGCCAAAGAAATGTCAAAATGCATCTAGAAGAGGAAGGAAACAGACTCCCAGTAGTATCCTAACAGGGAACACAGCCCTACTGACTCTGAGTTTGAACCCTGAGGCTGTGGCCATTTGTTGTGGCAGCCCAAGAAAACCAGTGCCCATCCCACACCACTCTCCCTCCTCTCCTGAGGGCACAGACCACACTTCCTTCAAGACAGCATCCTACAGAGTGCTAGGGTTCTAGAGGTGGGCAGAGAAAGGGTGAGGCACCGGGCCCCGCAGGCAGCTGCTTCCCCTCACCTTCACCTCATCTCTATCTGCTTCTCCAACTCCCAGGTGCTCCCTGGGAAGTGGAAGGACTCACCACTTCCTCTCCAGCTGGGTAGAACTTCCCTTTTATTATGCCTGGAATTCTTTCTACCTGTGGCTTAGGGCAAAATTCCAAATGCAACCCTCTAAGATTTGCTTTTGATAGCCACAGCAAAGCTTTGGGGACAGACAAGGAATCTGTTCTCTCTCTCTCTCTCTCTCTCTCTCTCTCTCTCTCTCTCTCTCTCTCTCTCTCTCTCTCTCCCTATCTCGATGGTGTTAATTCTCTGATATTTTCTATCTCCCTGCTCCTCTTCTTGAAAATATCTCAGTTCTCCTTCTGGAATTCATTCCACCCTTACCAGTATGCTTCAGAAGAAGCTGACCCCAATTTCATTTCCAGGGGACTGAACTCCAACTGCTGTCATGGAATCCCAACCAGTCTAGGGAGATTTGTGGGAGCCTGGGGAAAGGTCTTTCCTTGCCCTCCAGTAGAGACAAATTCTCCCTTCCTTTGAATATCATGATAGTGAATGACTAGCTCAGTCATGTGGCAGTTTGAAGGGAAGTCAGCCCAGGGATGAAGCCATCAGACAGAACAGGGCCCAGTAAAGGGAACTATAAAGAGATGGACTAGAGTTGCTAGATCAAGCCATCTCTGAAGCCCATTCTATCTCTACAATCTGTTTACCTGGGCCAATGTATCTCATTGTTAAGCCTATTTGTCTTGACTGTTACTTGCAGCCCAAAGCATTCTAACCAATATGTTACTCGACAAAGCCAATTTTTAAGACTTGTTTTGTTATGGGCTTTGAGATTTAAATAAGCATTGTTTTTTTTCCTCTTTATATCACTGTCCTACTTATTTCATATAAGAAAATATCACACAAAGAACATGAGACAAAATACATATTTTCAAAATATAAAATTTTTTTTATTTCTTTAAAATCAAAGATATTGCCCATATTACACCAACATTCATACAAAAATCTGTGGGAAGAATGTCTAAACTGTTAACAGCAGTCACCCCTGGGGAAGAAAAATTGGGGGGAAGGGATCTCCCTTTCAAGGTCGTGTATTACTATAATGTTTGAACTTTTAGAGTTAGCATAAATTACAATTGTAACTTAAAATCCTGATGATTAAAAAGTAATCCAAGACAAACAGAGTTCCCTAGGTGCTTGTTCAACAGGCATTTTATCTGTTAGACAAAGACTTAAAAAGGAACAATATTTCTTTAAAGTTTGGATACAGATTTTCAGCAATTTATGACCTGATCCTTGATGGTTCAGAAGACTGAAAGTTCCCTGCCACAGGAAAACCTCAGCTAAAGCTTCCAAATGGCAGTTCACAGGACCTGGTGTCTCCTGGGGTCAGGAGAGGCACTGTGGCTGTGGGGTCCAAGGTCTAGCTCCTCCCTTCCTCTCATCCTACGTTCAGGGCAAAGCCACCACACCCAGCGAAGTCGGAAAGTCATCCTCACAAGACCCTGCCTCTGCTTACACTTCTGCAGGAGCCAGGCTGCCCCCTCTGGAGCCCCGCACCCTCCTTGGATAGAGCTGCAGACCCTTGGCATCTCCATACAGTCCCCAGGCCTTAGAGAAGAGATCCCCAGCCCAGGCCCCAGCACCCCTGGGCACTCTGCTCTGGCCCAGGGCCCCCTGTATCCTCCACAGGCCCTAGCTGCATGGTCCTTCGCTGGGTTTCCTCTTAGGCAATGCAAACAGGCTGTCTCTGACATTCCCCAGGAGTAACACCAGGGCTGATGGTCCACCCACAAGGAAGGGCTAGAGAAGGTGGCTCTGGGACCAGGGCTCGCTCAGATATGGGCTGGGGCAGACAGAAGCCACAACCCACCACCCCTCCTCCTTGGGTACGGGTCTATACTTGTTTCCTGGACTTGGTCTCTCTCTGCAGCATTCCTGAGACATTGGTCTCAGGAACAGAAAAAAGAATTCAGCATGGACTTTCACAGGGTGCTGTGTGGGCCCTACTTCCCAGAATCTCAACTTTCAGAAAAGCTAGTATGGGGGACTCAACCACCACCATCCCTGCCCACTGCCCTGGCCTGGCATGGAGATGGGTCTGGAAAGAGGCCTGAGGGGAGGTTTGGCGACTGCACTGTTTCCCCCATACTCACCTCTCCTACTGGAGGACACTTCCTCACAGGCATCAAGAAGTCTACGGACCCTGGAACCTCCTCATTCAATTCTGACACCTGCCTGGGTGGGCAGCGACTGCCCAGTCTACAGGCCCAGCCTGACCCCTGTGTTGCTTCTGATCCCCGGAGAGACCACAGTTTCCAGTCCTGTGTTGAGCATTGGGGTTCAGAGGTGGAGACCCCAGAGTGGCCTAGGGTAGCCTAGGAGGGCAGGTCGATAGAGACTCGGATGAGAGCAACTAGTGGCTGCCATGGTTGCAGCATGACTGTGTGGTGCTGGGTGCTGACAGCAGATGTGAGGCTGAATTGCATCTGTGTTGGTCAACTTTCTGTTGCTATGACAAAATACCTGAGAAAATCAACTAAAGGAAGAAAGATTAATTTGGGCTCATGATGTCAGAGATTTCTGTCCATGGCCAGCTGGTTCCATTACTCTTAGACCTGTGATAAGGCAGGGAGCACGTGACTGAGCAGAACTGATCAGCTCATGGCAGGCAGGAAGCAGAAAGAGAGAGAGAGAGAGCACAAGGAAGGGGAGAGGACCATGTACACCTTTCAAAGGAATGCCACTAGTGGCCTCCTTCCACCCATTAGACCCACCTTCTAAAGTTTCCACCACCTCCCAATAGCGCCACCATCTGGGACTGAACTTCGAACACCTGAGTCTTCAGGGGACATTCCAGATCCAAACTATAACAGCATCAGTCTGGATCCTTGAGAAGCAAATGAGATTCTTGCTTGAACACCAGAACTACAGCTTCTCTCATAATCTTGTCTCCTTGGGGAGCCCCTCTGCAAACAAGCTACCCCACGTCATCCCCTGCTTTAGCAGGTATTTAAAGCACTTACGGGCACGTGTGTGACATGTTTTACTTGTTTTGTTGGTCACGTGTCTCCCTGCACTCAGACAGAAGCTCTTTGAAGACAGGGCTTCGTCCGTGCTTTTCTTGTGTCCCCAGGCTTGAGGACAGTCTGGCACAGAACATAGATCTGTAGATTCACTATTCCAAGAGAAGGGTGATGGCTGAAAGCAGTTCTTGTCTCTCCATCTCCTTCACCATCCACTCGACCAAGCAGTCCCCAAGCCCTAGGGAAGCTGCCTCTGTCCCAGCTCTGTCACTTTGATTCCTCCTCATTCCCAAATCAGCCTCTCCACCCCTTACTTGGTGCATCTTAATCTTCAAGGATTCTCTCGCCCAGTCTCAAGCACCACCTCCTGTGCAAACTGCTCCGGTCCCTCTGTGATCACATGGCACGTTCCTGCACCCCAGGTCCTGTCACTCCTACTGGAGTGATTTGCCCCCTGCCCACGCACTTCTAAAGAGAAGATGCTCCAAGGTGGCCGTGGGCCTGTTTCTCTCTGGGTCCTCAGGACTTCTGTGGGTGGGGCTGTGCATAGCATCAGAGCTCCAGAAATGTTGGAGGAGGCACAGAGGAGTGAGTGAAGGAACAAAAGAAGGAGTGAAGGAATGAAGGAGCCGTCCCCGCATTAGTGAACGGGTGTGCCAGGCGGCCGGCAGACGCATGAATGAGCCAGAGAAGTTACTGAGTGAATGAGTCAGTGCCCGGGGAGGGAGCGGTGAGTGAAGGAGGCTCCCCAGCCTTCTCTGGCAGCCCTGGCATCAGTAAGTCCCCGCCACCACCCCCCAGCCCTGGGCTGGTGCTCCGTGCCAACCAGCCCCACAATGCCTCCTCCCAGAGCCAGCGAGTGTAAGTGCTGCTCAGCGCACGCTGCCTGATGCTGGCCAGACCCTGCACCAGGCAATGAATCACACAGGGTCCTGCCCTGGGGCTCCCAGGACTGGGGGCAGACAGTCAGCCTCATAAATAAACTGGATGCCATGCTGGGCAGACATGTGTTCCGGCAGGGTGGTGAGCTCAGGACTGGCTCCAGAGCCTGGGGCTGGCAGGGCTCCTCCGGAGCAGGGATCTGGGAGAACCTGGGGAGGGGAGCCTGGAAGGAGGGCAGAGAAAGGACACCAGGACAGTGGGGATGGCACCAGCAAAAGCACAACTGGAGGGAGCAGAGGGCTCAGTGGGAGCTCTGCGGGGGACACTTGGTGGGATCTGGTGTTCAGGGAGACGGCAGGGGCAGGGAGCAAATGCTGGGCACTTGAGTTGGACTTGGCTGAGACTAAGATGGGGACCATGGCAAAGGCAGAGTGGGGCACAGGGACAAAGGATGGAACCCTGTGTATTCCCGGAGGAGGACAAAGGCTCCACGGAAATGCCATAGGGAGTGTTTCAAGGACTTTCTAGGGAGCCCACAGCTGGGTGCTGCCCCCAGTGTTGCAGGATCTGCTCTGACTTCTCTCTGCGAGGGAGCCGCCATCATCCTTCTGGTCCTAATGTTCACTGCCATCAGCCTGAGGCATCAGGGGCTCCCAGACAGGGGAGGGTATGGGCGGGGGGCGGGGGGCAGGTGAGACTTCCAGGTAGAATGCTTATAGGTCAGTGCGCAATGATTCTGACCATGGTGCAGGGGCAGGGGGTATGGATCTGGGTATGATTCTAATCCAGACAGTTGGGCTCCAGAGTTAGGCTCTTGGTCATGACATCCCATGGTCTCCCACAGCACCTAGTAGTTGAACTGGGCAGGCCTGGATCCAGGACTCTACCCTCCAGGGCAAATGTTCTTTCTATTCTGCTCTGCGCCCTTGACCTAGGTTGGGGAGTTTTGGGCTCCTTCATTGAAAAAGAACCTTGGCAGTTAGGGATCTCAGTTTGTCAGGGGTGCAGTGGACGGGTAGGAAGCCGATCCCAGGGACAGAGGGCCTTTGTCTGCCTGCAGATGGGCAGACAGGCCTGGGCCATGTGGCCAAGCCCAGGGGCCAGCCGGGTGCAAACTCATTAGACAGCAGCCCAGGCTGCCAAGGAGACGGCACAATTAGAGGGCCCAGCCTTCTCCAGGAAGCAGAAGCCGCACAGTGAGAGCTGCTGAGCTGTCCTGCCTTCCACCTTGGGCCTTGCTTCCTGGGAGTAGCTGCAGTTTATCTTCCAAATAGTAGCAGCAGCTTTGTCCTCGGTGATGGAACCACGGAGGTGCTGGGTTAGCTGATTGCACACCTCTCCTCCATCACTGAAGGTCCTTGGAGGTTGGGATTCCTGACTCCACTGCACTGGTCTATTTATCCATCCATCCACTCAACAGGCATCTACTGCAGCCTGCTGTGTGCAGTACTGGGCTGGATCCTGGGGACACTGCAGGGAACACCACGGACAGAAAGCCCTGCTCCCATCTGTTCTGGAGGACGAAGACAGATGGGAGAAAACAAAATAATTCATCCATGCTGGGAAAGGAATAAAGGGGCGATGGAAGATGGGTCAGGGAAAACCACTTGGGAGAAAGTGATCAGAGAAGGCCAATCCAGGAAGGTGACCGTTCACAGAGGAGGAACTGAGGTTCAAAGTAAGGAGCGACTTGTCCAAGGTCACACAGCTGTTAATTACAGGAGCTGGGCATTGATCCCAGGCCTGCCTGACTCCAGACAGAACCAGCCGTGGTCTTCGGGAGACCCTTCCCACCAAGGCCCATTGTATTTGTTGTAACATGGTCACAGTGTCTCTGATTCCCATCCACAGGAGCCTTAAGTTGTAGGTGGGCTTATCACCTTCATTTCTCAGGCAGGAGACGTGAGGTCCAAGAAGAGGCTGCACTCAGCTCAAGGTCCCAGCAAAGGACTGATAGAGTAGACACGAACCAGAGTCTTTTGGTCCCCAAGTCCGTGTTCCTCCTGCCACACCTCAGCTCCTTCTGGGCCAGCACTTAGCCCACATGAGCACTTGTGGACCTGCAGGAGGCGGGCCACTGAATAAGCCATAAGTCCTTAGATAAGGCATATCTCCTCTGGGGCTTCCATTTCTCTATTAGAAAATAGGAAATTGATCCAGACCAGTTCTGAAATTCCCCAAGTCCCTTCGGTTCAATTCACATACCTTAAGGAGTGTTGTGCCCTGGGGAGACAAATGAAGGAGGGCCTGCCTTGTTCCAAACTCACGGGTAAGAAGGCCATGAATTCAAGGCAGACTGGTTGGGGAAAACATTCTAGGGGCAAACAACAGAAGCAGAAGCACGGGATTATCATTTAGGATGTGGAAGACCATTCAGAACTTTTTTGCGGTGCTGGGGATTGAACCCAGGGCCTTGTGCTTGCCAGGAAAGCACTCTACCAACTGAGCTATCTCCCAAGGCCCCCATTCAGAACTTTTATCCAACAGTCCCAGTTCCGTACACCTCCCCATCTTTCCAACCCCTGCACCTGGATGAGTTTGTTGGCCGCCATAACTTCTGCCCCATTTCCATTCTAACCTGGGTGGGTTCTAGGAGAGCCTCCCAAAAAGAAAGGCTGAAACCAATCCAGATCTCTCCAGGCCACCAACTGCTCACAGGCTGTGTGACCTTGGCAGGCAGCGCCTCCCGCCACTCAGCCTCAGTTTCCCTATGGATTAACCCAGTGGGAACATGGGAGCTAGTTGGTACCATAATAAAAGGCCAGGTTTATAAGCACTTTCTTCATGTGAGGTGGCAATCCCAGAAGACGGGTAATATCATTATCCTTGATTTACAGATAAGAAAGCTGAGCTTTACAGGGGTGGAGTCGCTTGCCCAAGGCCACACACTAGGAAATGGCCCGGTGGGGATCCACACCCAGGTTTGCCTGACTTCAGAACCCTGCTCACAACAAAAAGTTGCTGACGCGAATAAGTGTCTGTGCCCTTTGACCTGTGTGGCAATCAATCCCCAGGATTTTATCTGTAGGAAATAATCCAAGAATCCAAAAATATGCTCATTGCAGACATATTTACAACATGGTAGATAATTGGAAGCAACCCACGTGCCCAACCCCAGGGCCCTGTTTGTTTTAGAAGTTGAGCAGCTTCAGATGAATTGCAGCTTGTTGAACACCAGTCTTGTCAGGGCCCTCTTGCCATCCCCGCCCCACCCTGAGAAGTGAGAGTTGATCTCCTCTCGCTTAGACAAGGCCTCCAGTTTCAGAGAGGTTGAGGGAGTGACTGAGGGCACACAGCTAGAAACAGTCCACCCTAACACTGATCTAGAAAGAAGAGAGTTAAAACTCAGAGAAGCCAACGGACACGCCCCCACACACTCACTCTCAGGGCTTCAGGGTCAAGAGCAGGAGAGTTGGGGCTTGACTTGGGGCTGCACCCTCTGAGCCCACTTTCCCAAACTGCCACTACTGACCTGATTGGGAAACTTCCATCAAGTCATTTAGCCTCTCTACACCTTGATTTCCCAACTGGAAAATGGGGATCATAACTGTCCACTGCATCTGGTAGTTGTGGGGCAGGGGGTTCTGGCTGCTGTGGTTTGAGTGACTCCCAGAATTCCTGCACTGATCCCAGTCAGGGAGCGTGGGGAGGTGGACCACGAGGGCACAGCCTCCTCCTTGATGCATGCTGTCCCCGTGGGCATTCCCGGCTGCCTTTCTCTTTTCCACTGTGAGTAGATGCAACTTAAAACCCAGGAGCCAAGCATATGCCAGCACTGTGGTCTTCAACTTCCCAATCTCCAGAACTGTGAGCCAAAATAAACCTCTTTCCTTTACAAATCATCCAGTCTTGGGTATTCTGTAAAACAAGGGAAAAGGGACCACAACAGAGCCAATGTCACCAGATAAGCCAAAAACACACCCAGGCTCGATGTGAAGAGAGTGGTTTTGAGTGATGGTGGGAGTAGAGGTGAAAGAGAGACTTGGGAGAGGGTGTGGTGTGAGAGAATTGGGAGAAGAGAAAATAGGTCAGGAGGGGGCTAGCTGTCTCAGGAACAGGCTTGCAGGTGAATCCCCGTGGCTGACATTAATGGCCTCCCGAATACTGCATATTTGACCATGTCCAGTGACAGTCCTATGGGCCAGGGCTTTCACCCGAGTTACACATGTCCTGAGGTCAGATCTGCCCACAGGGGTCCCAGAGCTAGCACAGGCTGACCACACAGGAAGGGTCGGGTGCCTGCAGAATGAAGGATTTGGTTTAGTCTTTCAAAGGCTTTCTGGGTTGAAAAGCATGTAACCCAGAGGTAGGAAGGGCTTATTCAGGGTCACACAGTAAAACGTCTGTCCTGTCTCTCAGGCACCTGGCCAGGAGGGACCCTGGTGTGACTTTACAACCAGTCAAGGGACCCAAATTCAGGGGTTCAAGATTCAGCTGCCCATCTCTCAAGGCTGGGGAAACAGACACCGATAATAGGAACGTGTTTGGAAAGGAAACTGTTAAGTATGGAGTCGGGGTGCATCCAGGACCCGCAGTGGATGAGAATGTGACCCTGGGGGCTCCAGGAAGGTTGAGGCCAGGACAAGACTTCATGGGGGTCTGAGTGACCCCAGATGCTGCAGGGCAGGAGGTAGCAGGGCAGGCACAGTCCTTGGAGCTAAAGCCTCACATGGAGAGGGAAATCCAGGTGACCCACCACACGGTCCCACGGCGGTGATGCCAAGACGCCAGAGGCCCACAGCTGCAGGGTGGGGCGTGGCAAGCTCCCAGCTGCTGCCAAAGCAGATCAATTAGTAAACAGACAACAAGTCCCCAGCGACAAACACCCCGCAGCAAGTCCCAGCCCATCTCTCTGAAGGGCTCAGAGTTTGGCCTGCTCAGATTTCCCACCTCTACCAAAGGAAGTGGGCAGCTTAGCCTTGGACTTGGAGCAGACAACGCTTCTTCAAGCCAGTCCTCTGTCCCTTCCCCCATGCACACCCATCAACAAATCCCCTCTGTATCTGTTGCTTGTCTTCTTTCCTTGCTAGACTTCACCTTATCCCACCTGTCTGTTATGAATCCTGCTATCAGTTTACTGACCTTCCTCCCAAACTTTCCATAGCTCCTCATGTCCACAGGGTCCAGTTCAGACCCCTTGACTCGATATTCATCTCCATGTTCTCATCTCTGACTTAAATACCCTCTGCTTCCCCTTTGTCCCCGAGTTGTCCCTCTGTCTTGGGACAACCTCCTAACCTGGCCTGAAAATCCAATATGGCCCTTGCCCATGCAGAGCCTATGCCTTTATCCGAGGGACAGATGACCTCTCTGCCTGTCCCAGGAGTATAGAGGAAATACCAGGCCCTTTCACTTCCCAGAAATGTGTCTTTGGGGAGCAAGTCTTAGTTTCCTCTTCTGTAAAGTGGGGGCCATAACCACTGCCCAGGAATCAAAGCTGTTAGCACAGGGCACAAGGCAGAGACCGCTCTCAGTACGTTCGCCATTCTCAGCCTCACCAGGGCCGCTCCTGTTTCATGTGGTCCCTGCAGCAAGCACATTTCCCCAGCACTGAGCTTCAGCAGGTAACAGGGTTGCCAAGCCACAACTTCCCATGAAAACACAGAAACACCTCCAGCCCAACTTAAACATGAGAGAGGGAGGCCCAGGACCCCAAAGGCAGTTAATGGCAGAGCTGGACAGGAAGCCAGAAACTGCTCCTGTCTAACTTTCCGCGTTACTCCTCCTAGTTGTCTTGGAGAACCTGCTCCCTCCTCCAGCCAACACTCACTCACGTGGTCTTCTTTCTCCCCTTTTCCCTCCCTTCCATCCCTGAGAGGCCTTTATCTGACCTGCCCTGGCGGAGCCAAAGGGCAATTGCTAACTTGCCTTTTCCCTACTCAGCTAAAAAGCCTGGATTCCTTTCCTCCTGGGCCCTCCTGGATGGCTTGGTTCTCAGTCTTGAGGGTCTATAGGTGAAGGAAAGCAGAACCTCTCTGCCCGTCCGGTCCCCAGCCCTCCTCTCATCCTAGCCATCGGACTTTCTTTTACCCTCTTCTCTTTAGCTCCTTTCCTCTCTTCTTCCTTCAGTCCCATTTCCTGGTGGTAAAATCTCCATGGCCCCTCCCAGACCCAAGAAACTGTCTCTGCCGCTCTCTACCTTCCTTCCTCCACCCAAACTGCTCCCACTCAAGACATCAGCAGCCTCCATTCTGCTAAACCCCTGGGACTTACAGTCTTCGACCTGCCTGATCATTCTGCACCATCTCCTCCACTGACCGCTCCCTCCCACGGTCCTTTGTGTTCCCTCTCTGCTGCCCAACCAGAGACTCCTTGGCCTCCTTGGCAGGTTCCTTCCCCACCCCAGCATTAAGGCTGGTCTGCAGTCTGCTGGGTCTCTCTCATCCTCCTAGCCCTTCCCTAGGCACTTCATGACTGAATACCCGTCTCTAGCCAGTGATTCCTGATGCACGTTTGTCCCAGACCCGCCTCCTGAGCCGGGGCCTGAGCACCTGATGGCCTCCATCACCTCTAGCACCTCAACTCAAGCAGCTCTAGAACCAGCTTATGGTTCCCTCTCTCTCTCTCTCTCTCTCTCTCTCCCTCTCTCTCTCTCTCTCTCTCTCTCTTTCCCTCCCTCTCAGTCCACTCACTCCCCCAAACCCTCGCCTCTATACATTGCCCACCATTCACCCAGTCATTTCAGCTGAAGACCTGGGAGTCCCTGGCCTCTTCTTTATCACCCCCCATACCCAGTTAGTCACCAAGTCCAGCCACCTGCAGGGCATCACCTGATCCCATCACCACGACCTAAATGCCGCTCCCACCTCTCCCCAGGATGCCTGGAACAACCTCCTCTCAGGGTCTCTCCAAGACACACTTACCCCACATCCCTTTTCCTTACTGCAGCCAGAGGAAACTTTCTAGAACACAGATCTTTTTATGCCATTTCCCTGCCTAAAACTCCTCCCTCTCCCAACTTTTCTCCAGTAAAGCCCCTAAACTTTGGCGCTCTTGCCACCCCCGCCCCCACACCTCTGGCCTTTCAGCCTTGCTTTCAGCCCACCAGTCTCCTACCGCCTCTGAGGCTTTGCTCTTGCTGGTTTCTCTGCCCAGATGCTTTTTCTTCTCCTGTGACCCATTCCCAAGAGATCAGGCCAAGGTTTCTTCCACGTTTCCTACCAGCCTGCCTTTCCCCCAGGGCTCCTGGTGTTCCATCAGCGGCCAGGTTGTCTGCAGTTACCCATGGGTGCCTGTGGTTGCTTGATTCATGTCTGTCTGGGCTCCTGGACTGCAAATTCTGAAAAGGCCAGGGGCCATGTCTGTCTTCTCACCCCACAGCTACCCTGTACCTGGCACGTGGCATCCCCAGGCCCAGCTGACCAGGCCTCACCCACCCTCACAGCCAGCGTGGCTGCCCCGTGCACACACTCTAGTCTGAAATCCAAAGACCCCACAATCGGACCCCACCCCTCTCTCCAATCTCCCTGGCTCTAATCTTCCCCTCTCAGACTGGGGAACCTCCAATCTCCTCCCCTAGCCTCCCACCATCTTCCCCTCCTCTCTCTCCTCAGACACTCTTCTTCCAACGATAGCCAGCTCAAGCGTGTAGTCCTCAGCCAGGCCTCTGCTCCCGGCCACACAGCCATCCTCCTCTGAATTGATGAGGTGCCTACTGACCATCCCTCCAGGTGTGCCCCACTCTCTCCAGGATAAAGCACAAAGCCTGTGGGGCTCTTCGGGATTCAGTCCACCCTGGCCTTGTAGCACTCAGACCCCCATCGTCCCTGCCAGTCCCCTCCCCTCTCCCGGGCCTGTGCACCTGCCCTTGGCCCACCTCTCACCATGACCCACTCCTGCTCCTGCTCAAGACCAGCCGACCTGCCCTCTTCTTGGAAGGGCTTCCTTGGGCCCCTGGTTGAGGTCTGCCCTCTCCTGAGTCCCTCACAAGAGCACCTGGCCTTTAAAGCCTTGGTCCCGGGGCTCATGTCCTGCCACTACCTCTTACTAACCGCACGATCTTAGACAAGTTACAAACCTCTGCTAAGCCTCAGTTCCCTCACAATAGGATGGGAGCAGCGACAACCCCGTTCTGCAGAATTCTGTGACTGAATAAGGACATCCACCAGAAGTGTTCAGCCCGGAGCCTGTCGCCCGCTACCTGCTCCCAGAACTCTCTGAGCACCTTTCCTCCTTGGATCCTGACTGGTTAAGGAGCTGTTCTTCCTGCTGGCCTCCTGTTAAGAGGGGAGACTCTGTCCCTTTCATCTGGACCCCCCTTGCCTAGCTCAGTGCCTGGTCCCAAGAAGGCCAATAAATGCTTATTAATGAGCTAATAGACCACACACTTGGCACAAATCGCCCTATTGTTCCTTCCCTTTCTGAGGGTAAATCTTATCTCTCCTGACAGGATCTGAGCTCCAGGGGGTGGGGGTGGGGTGCAGAGGGAAGGCGAGCAGGAGGTGTCTCCGTGTCAGGGCATTCAGAGGGGGAGGCATCCTCTGGAGACATTCCTCTACCCCCCACAGTGCCCAGCCCCGAGCAGGAGTGACAGATGGGGCCCACCATCTTCCCCCAGAAGGAGTCGAGTCCCCCTGCGAGGTGGTGCCCTAATTGCTTCTGTCCCTCCCTCCACACACACATCTGCTTTCTTAGGCAAGAGCCGGCTTGACATCCTCACCCGGAGTTCTCTTGGCTATGGGTTCCCAGGCAGCTTGGCCAGCTTCTTCAGCAGAAAAAGAGGGAAAGTTTTCTTAAAGTCACAGAGCACAAAGCCAGAACCAAGGGTGAGATCAGCCGCAGAAAACCCACCTTGGAGGGGCAGGATCCAAAGTGGACATGGACGGCAGAGCAGTGGGTTCAAGCATGTGGGACTCTGCCCAAAGACAGTCTGGGGCTTGAATCCAGCCTTTGCCACCAAGCAGCTGGGGACCTTGGTGGTTGTCCTTTCTGAGCTGTAGTCCTTTGTGAAGCAGGAGGAGCGACAGTGCTAGTCAGGAGGGCTGAGTTCCACCAGAGCTGGACGAGTGGGTTGTTATTACGGTACTGCTGCACATCACAGCCAGAAAGAACCCCAACCGTCCTTTCAGAGTAAGGACACTGTGGCCTGCAAAGGTGGCCAGATGTGGTTGGGACATATGGCAAAACTGGTACTTTTATTTTCCTTCCCATCACTAAGGACGTTTTCCAGAGAAATAGGAAGAATTTGCTCACTAAGCCTTGGACTCAGGCTTGGGTGGCCCAAGCATCTGTGCCAACGTGGGACCTGTTAGCAGGAGGCCACTCATTGCTCATGGGGGTGGCACTGCCCATCCACAATGCCATGGCTGCACGTGCATGGCCTCCACATGCAGTCCACCCGGGGCACAGGGGCTGTGGCTGGGTTCACTGTGCCTCGCCTTGGTCTTTGTGCCAATGAGGCGGGACGCTGCCTGCTGCCCCTTCTCCAGCTGGACTCAGCTCTCTGGCCTCTTTTTCGCCTGGCCCCGGGGCTCCGCCTGCCCACCTGTCTGCCAGATGGAGCTCCTGCTTCTACTCTTTCCCTCCTTCCCACCCACATGCATCTTGCCTGCTGCCTTTCCTCTCCCCAGTGCTGGGAAAGACCTGATGGGTCCATCTGGAGGACTCGGGGTGAGCACTGGAGGCTGCGGTCCGTGGGGCTGGGGGCCAGGCCTCTTGACCACAGCTCAGGGAAGTGGTAAAGGGCCTGCTTGCCCACCCTGGACAGGGGACTGCACTGGGTCAGGAAAGCAGGTCCCAAGATCTTAAGAGAGAGGCCCAAGATGTTTTCAGTGTGGAAGGAAAACCAGAACCCAAGCTGCATTCAGACAGAGAATAAGCACCTGACAGCACCTATCACTCATTCAGCAGCTGCTGTCTTTTGGCGCTGATCACACCCTCATCTCCTCCCCTCCTCGCAGCCGCTCCTTCACAGGAGTGTGTGAGGAAGGAACGGGAAGATGAACCTGGAAAGAAGGCACTTAACCTAGGGTGAGCAGGCGGTGGGAGAGGCTGCCAGGTACTTCTCTGTGGAGGTGCAGATAGGGCTGCTTCTTGGAAGAGTCCTTCCTTCCCAGGGAAATGGGACTTAGCCAGGGTGAAGGAAGCATGTTTCTCTTGGCTTTGCAAACACAAAGCCAGGAGATCCCTGTGGTCTCGGGGAAGGACGGGACAGGACTTGCTGTAGCCTGACAATGGTTTCTCCACCTCTGTGGTTTGTAGAACCAGCTTCTGAGGACCACTGAGCACATTCGCAAAGGCAAGAATCCTCCATATTTAGTGTTATCTCTTGCATTACTCAGCTCTGTGTTACTATAATAAATTACCTAAGATAATCAACTTTACAAGGAGGAAAGGTTTATTTTGCCTCATTGTTTTTGAGGTTTTGGTCCATGATCCGCTTGACTGTTGCTCTTGGTCTGTGGTGAGGTAGCACATCATGGCGGAAGCACATGGCAGAAGGATCTGCTTGCTTCGTGGCAGCCAAGAAGCAGAGAGAGAAAGAGAGAGAGAGAGAGAGAGAGAGAGAGAGAGAGAGAGAGAGAGAGAGAGAGAGGAGACTAGGGTTCTGATCCCCTTTGAGGGCATGCCTTCCCAGTCACCTAAAACCTCCCTCTGAGGCCCATCTCTTAAAAGTGCTCACCACCTTCCTATAGTGCCAAGCTGAGGACCAAACCTTTAATCCATGGGCTTTTGAGGGACATTTAAGATCCAAATTAGAGGCATCTTTTATTAGTTGGAATAGTTCATTGTCCAGAAGAGACACTAAGTACCTACTCCCACCCCAAGAGCATGGGAAGGATCTAGAATAATGCCCGGCTCAGCTTGGGGTCTGGGATGCTGGCGGGAGAGCTGGTTCTGGTTTCCCACTTGGTTGAGGCTAAAAGCCCTTCTTGGCCCAGCATGGTCATTTGCTTGGTGGCCAGTGGCCAAGTGTGTAAGTGTGACTCTAAGGATGCTACAACCTCAGGGCCAGCCTTTAGGAACCACAGAGGTAGGGGCTCCACTGTGACACAGGACAAGGGTCCCTTAGGCTGTGCAGGACACATTTTTCAACTGCGCCCCCAGTGGTAGCTGCAGAAGCAGTAGTACTGATGGACTGCTGAGAAGTTCAATTTCTCTCTTCCTGGACGAGAGACCTGCTGGGTTCATTCAGAGAAGGGTGGACAATGACTTCAATCGGGAGATACAGGCAGATATTTGAGCATATGTTGGAAAATGAAGAGATTTAGGATAGAGGCTCCCGAGCTAGTGAGGCTGGCAACTCTGGTTACACTTGCAAAGAACCTGACGATCTCCTGGGCCCCTCCGGACAGCCCTGCGATTGGCATCGCTAAGCCTGTTACACACGTGAGGTGCAGAGTTACACACGGTGGCTAAGCGTTGGACCTGGGATGGAATGTCCTCCTCTCAGGACTCCACAAGGTGAGAGCAATGGCCAGCCAGGCCAGGCAAGGCTCAGCTGTGGCAGGTGCTGATCCTCTGAGCACTGTCTGCATGCACAGACCCCCAGGTGGAGATCCCCAGCTGCAGACAGAGCAGAGGCCTTTGTAATTGGGGTGGGGAGGAGAGAAAAGGAGCAAGTTACAGAAAATTAAGGTGATAAGTGGCAAGAAGAGAAGATGGGAGATAATGCTCAGGCCATTCCCTGCCTCAGAACTTTTATAAGTGTTGTTCCCTCTGCCAGGGACACTTGTCACCCTGCTCTTCTCACAGTGGCTCTTTCTCGTCATTCAGGTCCCAGCTCAAATGCTCCTTTCTCCAAGAGACCTCTGAGCCACAGAAGGGTTCGCCCCATTATTTTCTATGCTCAGGACAATATTTCCTCCTAAGAATCGATCACAATTTGCATTAGTATTATTAAAACTCCTCTGGGTAAGCCTCTCTCAGGAGAATGGGTGCTCACTGGGGGGCGGTGAGATTCCTGCTCCCCCAGGCATGTTCAGAGAGGCCTCCAGCAGTGGACAAGACACCTGCCAGGCCTGGGTCGGCTGCTCAGGAACTCCAAGCGGAGGAGGAGAGGGGGATCCGAGGAGGAGGAGGCTGCAGGGTTTCCTAGGAGATTATCAGGAGAAGGGATCTTTAGGCAGAGACGTGGTTCTGTCTGCCAAAACTTGCTCAGAACCGTTTCCTGGCTTCCTGGCCAGATAATTGCAGACAAAATAGACAGGGGCCTGGGCAGTGGCTTCAACCCCTTTGTAGAGCGAGGGGCCCAGGGTGGGGCACGCAGGAGCAGGTACCAGAGCCTGAGTCATGGAGGGAACCAGTCCCACTCGGCATGACTGAAACTGGGTTCTCCACACCTTTCTGAGGGACGGAGAGCAAGGTCTCCAACTTCCTGTCTGCGGTCTGAGAATCTACTATGCATCTGAGCTGTACTGGGCCCAGTTCTGAAGAGAAGGAGCCACTGACGCTGATTCTGGACAGCTAGGAGGGAAGACACTCTGCATCCGGTGGCACTGACTGGCACAGGGACCCAAAAGGGGGAGTTTGGAGGGCTCCAAGTTCTGAGCTCTTTCTCTGCCCTGAACCCCTATAGGGGATTGGAAGGAGGGAAGGACCTCACCTAAGTCACCCCACAGGTGCTAGTGGCACCTGGAACTCTGATGCCTGAGATTTTCAGAGGGACTCGTGCTTTGGGGTTTGAGAATTCTGGGTCTGTGCGCATGTGCCTCACGTGTCTGCGTATTTGTACACATGAATCTCTGCTTGTCCCTGTGTGTGCATGTTTCCAGTTAGGTTAAGAACATCTCACATGTGCCTGTGCCTGTGCGTGTGTCCTCGTGTGGGATCTCTGTGTTTCTGGATGTATGTGGAAGTACAAGTGATTGTGTAAGTCAGGCACATTCAGTCGTTCCACAGGTATGTAGAGTGCCTACTATGGGCCATGTGGGCCTACAGAGTAAGCAATAAATCCAAGGCCCCTTTCCTCGTGTGACTTACATGTAGCGTAAGAGACAGGCCATTTGTGAGTGAATAAATAAGTAAATGAATACTCAGTAGGAGTCATGGTTGTGCAGGGGGAGAGGGTGACCTGGGAAGGACAGCTTCACAGAGACCAGGAAATTGCTTGGAAATTCAGAATCTCAGGCCTCAACCCAGATCCCCCTGGTACAGAAACTGCATTTTCACAAGAACCCACAGATGGTTCCAATGCACATCGACTGAATGTGTATGACTTATGCAATTGAGAAGCACTAGGTTAAAATAGATTCACAGACATTGACACAAAGGGGAGGGAACAGGCAAATGCCACAGGTCTGCTGCTGCTGCTGCTGCTGGGTTAGGAGTTTGCTTCACTTCCCTTCCCTGAAGGCAGAATCCTTTACTCCTGAAGATGGACCACACAGCCAGAACTATGGATCTGAGGCCAGGGAGGGCCTGCCTGGCTGGAGCTGTGGTCTTCACTGACTTTCAATCCGAGACCACTTCTCTCCTCACTGCTTCCTATTCCCTCTAGGGAGTCAGAATTAATGGCCCCAGCCAAGTCTTCTCTCTTTCTCTGCCTATGAACCCAGTGGCAGAAGGACTTTACTGATCAACCGCATTCTCAACTTTCAGTCCAATGTCAACATCCTCACATTCCCTAGCAGGACACTCCTTCCTTGGAACCAACATTTCTCAATCCCAAGCTTTGGGACTGGAGCACTGGGTAGGGTTGGGAGAAGTACCACTCCTGCTTCTGCTCCTTGGTCCCTGGCCATGTTGTTCAACTTTGTTGAGAATGTATATGACACCCTCTAGGATGGCACTCTAAATCCATAGTGGGTTTTCTCCTCTTCCATCTGCTTCTGGAATTAAGTTCTTCATTAGGTCATTCCATAATTCTACAAGCCCAGCTGCTTCTGAGCACTGGGGCATGTAGCATCAATGGATCTTACTGGTTTCAGTTCATTGACTTACTTCTCTCTCTGAAATCAACTCCTTGGTCTAAAGCAATGCTGTGTGGGATACCATGACAGTGGATATAACCTTCAGTGTTGCTGTCTAGATGGCACAGATACTGTGGATTTTGGCAAGCAGGGAAAGCAAATTTAAATCTACAATCTCAGCTACCCACCAAATAACCATCTCCTTCCATGAAAGGAGTCTAAAGTCTTCTATCTACCACCAAGTAGCATACAGGGCCACTTTGTTTACTGAACCCATTGATCAAAGCACTAGGATGGCTGGTAAGAAACTAACTAGCATCCACAGAGCAGGTCATCTTGTCCACCTGTTCACTGGGACCCTTCTAGTGTCTTCAGGAGTTTTTGGTGAGTGCTATCCTAGGACGTAAGTGTGTTTCTGATGTGGGGTCCATTCTAGGAGTCCAGTCCCATGCATCTTCCTCATGCTGCCTTTTCACCATTCCTCCCATCGTATCTCCTCCAAGGTCCTGTCCATATGGTCAGATCATTAGCCACTAGCCGTGAGTCATTATAGAACTTAGGTTTTCTGCTCTTCTGGACCAAGACAAGGAGATCATCAAAGTACCCCCCAGGGTCAGGGCTCCCCTGTTCTGTCCTTCAGGGATACTCTACGTGGTGCTGTGCTATCCCAGCATCCCACTTGCAGCTGGTGCCAGCATACCATGCAGAGCCATTTGTAAACCAGAATCAGAATTTTTCTCTTCATTGAGTTGGCCATGGGGAATTTCTATAAGAGTATACGTGTAGAGAAAAGGTTGGCAGTGGGAACCACCTGCTTATGCACCATACTTGTACTTTCAGGATCTGCTCCAGTCCAGACCCATTTATAGCATCTTTGCCTGATGAAAGAATGTTATTGGGCATGCTGAATTTAATGGCTAGGTGGATCAGACAATATGGCGGGTATCTTGGATTAAATGATTACCTCGTAGTCCATGGTCAGGTGTTTAGCCTCTGACAGTGCCAAGGGGCAAGCCAGGATCTGTTTCTCAAAAGGCAAATGATTTGCCAAAGAAGGCCTGGCCTTGCTCCTAAACTGATGAGCCTCTGCTGTGTTCCTCCTACCTGGTCTTGCCAAAGGCTCCACACAGCATTGCAATCTGCCACAGACACTTCAAGCACCATTGAATCTAATGCATCATAAGAACTTGTCTGGAAGTCTTAACCGGCTCTGATCCCATTCGAAGCCAACAGCTTTTTCAATTACTCAGAAAATGGTTTGAAGTTGGATATATAAATACATGGGATATTTTGCTTTTTTAAAATCTAAAGTAACCCACTAAGTAATGTGCCTCTATATGAGTGGTCAGGAATGCAAAGTTTAACAACCTGGTCACCATTTCCCTAGAAACTTAACTGGGACCCCTGTATTTCATAAACTCTTCCTTTCTCCCTCTGAAACATAACTGTATTTCAAGTTACCTACCTCTAGGACCTAACAGCATGATATTACCATAGTACTGTACCAGTGAGATGCTCTATGGGATGATGAAATGATTGAGGTCCCCAAGAACAAACAAACTGGCATAGAGTTAGAGAATTGGTAGTCCTAAGGCAAAATGAGCTAGAGGAAAAGAATAGATAGTAAGACAGGAAGCCAGAGTACTAGGAGGATTCCAGCTTGCTCTTTTATACTAACCCCTCTTGGGGTGACACTTCAGGGTCCCACAAGAGCTATACCAATTCCTTCTGAGGATGATGCCCCTAATAACCTCCCTCTAGGTTCCACCTCTTAACAGGTCTCTCCACCTCTTCACGTCACCACCCTTTTACCAAGCTTCCACCACATGAATCTCTGAGGAACACACTTAAACCAAACCACAGCACCATGTACCCTCTGACCTTTAAGAGCCAAGCCATGACCTCTGTCACAGCAGGCTCCTTCCACTTCCACTGAAATCAGGGATCCATTCATTATGGCAACTTCCCCGGCATGCCAGATGCACAGAGAACAGCCTTTAGCAGGTTTTTCAAAGAGGCTGGTATTTCCCTCATGGGTGACAATTTTTAAGTTCTCAAGGAAGACAGCATCTCCTGGGCTCCCTTCGGGGTCAGAGTTTAGGGTAGGAGGATACTTCTTTCTTCTGAATTTCTTATACCAAGAAACCTCTCTGAGCTCCTCAAACCAGAGCATTGAATTAGAGGCTCAGACAGGCCAGATCTAAAGTGAAATTCCTTGTGAGAATTTATCCCTACATGTATGCCCCAGAACTTAGCCAAGGTAAATTAGCAAAGTGTTGTAACTCTGTCAGCGACTTAAGCTTCTCCTCCAAGGTTTGAGTTTATAATTGGTCCCCAGGAACATGCTAGAATCTGATCCAGTCCTCAGCCTAAAGGGAGGATGAAGAGTGCTGATTTCCTTTGCAAATGCACCCCCTCCACTGAGGGTCTTTAACAAAGGCAGGTCGAGGCCCTCTGATTGGGGAGGAGGGCCAGCTTGGTCAACATAGGGCGGGGGGGTGGGAGGGTCTGGATCCCTGAGTCTACCCTCCTCCTGCCTGTCCTCATTTTGATTCTCAATTCTCGCCCTTTCTAGATTAATTCTTGAAATTTTATGGACGAACTATGCAGAAGCTGTGAATTCAACTAACATTGTAGTTCGGTCACCCATAGGATCAAAACAGGCATTTGGTGTTTGGTCATTTCTGCCCAGCCTTGTAAGAGACGAGATTTTTTTTTTCTTTTTTCTTTTTTTTTCAGATTAAAAAAAAAGTTCCTGAACTTTGACCTAAGGCTATAGGGAATTTTGTTTGTTATTCTCCACCTCCTTTGTGTGTGAGTGCTGCACGCGAGTGTGTATATTACTAGGGACTGAACCCAGGGCCCTTTGTCACTGAGCTACAACCTCAGCCCTTTTTATTGTTTATTTTGAGACAGGGTCTCACTGAGTTGCTTAGGGCCTAAGTCGCTGAGGCTGCCTTCAAACTTGCGATCCTCCTGCCTCAGCCTCCCAAGTTGCTGGGATACAGGTGTGTGCCCCCACACCTCCGTTATTTTCTCTCTTTAAGTGAGGTGTCATGAAAGCAAACATTCTGAGCCTCAGTACTTGAATTCCTCCTGTTCTTTCTTTGTTTATCTTCCTGTTCTTCATTCTGCTCTAGGGCACGTGGAGCTCAGGCCCCTAAAGTCTTGTCTTCTATGAGTATTAAATTTTAGGCCACCACAAGGGACACTTTGAGTGGTTGTTTCGTGGCCGGGTACCCTGAGCTGCCAGGACCCACTCCGTAACAATAGCTGTCATTTCCCTGCCTTCAGTCCTCACTGGGCAGTAACCAGTCCCAGCTGCCCATGCTGCCCTGTGGGCCTCTGTCTGCATCCTAATTCCGCCATCAAACTCTGTTCCCGTCAGAGTTCTTTTTTTTTTTTTTTTTTTTTTGCAAACAACAGAAAGAAACTGGTTGACTTATGCTGCAAATAACTGTATTGCACTCACAGGCACCAGGAAGCTCACAGGACTGTGGAAGCAGGACAATCAGGCTCAGACAGGAGCCAGGAAACAGACACGACCCCGCAGCAGGAATGATGGACTCAGGAATTGCCTCTGGTGTATCCCCACTTGCCTCCCCTTTCCACCCTGAATAGTCCCTTTGCTGATCCTGGGCCTTTGGTTACTCTTTCTTCCATGGTATCTCTCTCTCTCTCTCTCTGTGTGTGTGTGTAGTATTACAGGGTTTGTGGAGTAATGAAACTAACACTAAATTAAAAGTGAATGACCCTGGCTAGAGTTCCATCCCTACCACTCTGCTTGCTATGTGACCTTGAGCAAATCACCGAGCTTCTCTGGGCCTCCGTTCCAGTATCTGGAAAAAGGACGATATCAGTTCTCCAGCCCCCTGAGGTGCTCTGCTGCCATAGCACCCTTTCTTTCACAGACAGCATTTAGCTCAATGTGTAAGGAGACCGTGTGAACTACACCAATCGCGTCCAGTAGACCATGAGCTCCACAAGGTCAAGGACTTCATTCACCTGCTCAGTGCCATCTTCCCAATGCATGAAATGGACTATGCACCCAATAAATATTTTGTGGAATTAAAAAATCAATAAGCAAAGGGATAGAGAAGAGCTTTGCAAACTGTAAAGAGCTATGCACATAGAAGTGCTGGTGCTTTGGAGTTCCAGACCTCGCTTCAGTTCCCAGTCTTGGTGGGTCAGAGTCCTGCCGAGTAACCTTAGTTTGGGCCGTGGATTCTGCGTCTATAAAATAGGGCCACACTCTCCTTCAACAGCTGTGGCTAGACTTCCACAGGAGTGAGTGTGGAAGGTCCAGCCCTGGGTCAGGCCTGCGCAGGCTTGGCAGACAGCCAGCAAGTCCGCCTCAAGCCCCAACTTTGCCCTCTGCTCCCTGGACAGTGAGGGCAGGGCCGGTGATGCAAGAGGTCTCTCCTTGTTCAGACCCTTGGGATCTTTCAGATCCCACCACTAAGCATGCTGTCAAAATGAGGCCCTTGGTATGCCAGTGTGCACACCCAGGTGGCCTCCAGGCTCCACCTGACAGAGCAAAGGAAGATCTGGCCTCAGAGGACCCAGCGCGGATGGGCATTCCTAACAGACTGTGAGCCTGGACAGGCCTTTCCCTTCTCTGGATCCTCAGTTTCCTCATCTGTAAAATAAGACCTGTTGGGGTATAAGATACATGTGCCCTCAATAAATATGAACTGTTGCTATTTTATTAAATTTCCTGAATTCTGTATATTCAGATAAGTGAACTACTTTCCCTGTCTTGCTTCCCCCACTGTGTACTTAGTCTCAGCTTCTGGAACCAGCTGCCCAGGGTCCCCTCTCACCTGCACACCGGAATCAGCACTGACCCTGCATGAGGACCATCGGGAGCTGTCTGTCCATCCCTGCCCCCTGCCTCTGGGCTCTCTGTAGGGCTTGATGGCACCTGGGGCTAGGAACCTCAAGGCCCGGCACACACTTAGGAAATGAGTGGATGAATGAAAGCATATTGCCTTTTAAAAACAGAAAATATCCCACATACAGAAGGGACCCATCTATCTCCTCATCTTTTTAAGGATGAGAGGAGCTAAGCCTGCAAAAAGATGTGTAGGGAAAAAAAGAAAAAAGAGGCATTGACATTAGACCCAAAGAAACGTCCCTCTTCAGTGTTGTTTGCTGAACCCTGCAGGAGAAGGACATGAGAAAGGGGGTACGCTTTCCTCACCCTACCCAGAAGCGGAGGTCTGAGGAGGGGTGGTGAAGGTTGGGCGAACTCGCCTCCACTGGCATGGAGCTCAACTGTGGGGCCAGCCTCCTGCATTACTGGGCAGCCATAGTCACCCACTTCCTGCACCTACCTCTCCTGAGGCTGTGATCTCTCAGAGTGGTCAGTCAGAAAGCACCCAGTCTTTCACGAAAGAAGGAGCTTTCTGATGGCAGCTGTCTAATTAGGGAGCAGGTTGATGTGATAGACAATGAACTTGGCAGTGGAAAGATGTGGACTTGACCAGAGGCTCCTGGGGGGACTCTAAGGTGAACCTTCTCTCATGCCTGCTTCAGCTGGGTGCCATGGCCCTTTTCCCAGGGAGGAGCTGAGGGAAGGGCATTCCAGGCAGATGGATGGCACATACAAAGGCCCAGAGACAGGAGACACCCGACATCTGAAACAAAGACAAATTGTCTAGACTTCTAAGCCAGGACAAGGGACCCTACTATTTGACCCCTGAGTACAGACAGGGCCAGGGCCCGGGAGACACTGCTCTCAGGGAACTTAGGAGCAAACCAGGGAGACAGATGAGGAAGAGATACACACGTGAGCACAGCCGTTTGGCACAGAGGTGATTGATGGAGAGCGACAGGAGTGGGGTGGCCAGGGAAGGACTTCCTGAGGAAGTGACACATAAGCTACGCCCTAAGAGGTGGGAAAGGCACAAAAAGAGCTATGCAGAGAGAAGAGGGAACAGAAGACACAGAGGTCTGGGATGGTGGAGAAACAGAAAGGAGACCAGAGCGGCGGAGGCCCGGGAGGAAGCAGGGAGGGTCTGAGAAAAGGTGGAAGATGTGGGTGACCCTCACCCCGCCACCCAGCGCCCCACCGTCTCATGGCCCCCGGTCTCGCCCTCTGCTTGGAGGCCCGGCTCCTGGGCAGGCTGAGGTTCAGGGCGAGGGCTCTGCTCCCTGCTCCTCTCTCCCCTGTTTCAGGGACCCTGCTTCTGGCAACAAGCTCCCGCCGTCCCAGTCCCAGTGAATTCAGTCCTCAGCACCCTGTGCAAGCTCCTCAGCCTCCTCACAGTCCCACAGCTGGGGTCCCGGCACCCAGCCCAACCTCAGCCCCGGGAGCCCGCGTTCCAGCCCAAACCCAAGGGGCTCCAGACGCCAACCTGGATGGTCTTTTAGCCCCAAACCACCCAAGGAGCTAGCTCTGGGGACAGCGTGTGGGGCTGCAGGTGGCCAAGGGCGGCACAGGGCAGGAGATGGCAGAGCCAGACACGAGATTCCAGACTAGATAAGCTGCTGGGCCTGGGAGGGGGCCTGCGTGGCGTTCCTGGGCGGTGATGCCATCTCCCCGCCACGGAGGGCGGCAGGCAGGAGCCTCGGGTTCCCCCAGAGGACGCGTCCTGCCGCTATCTGATGAGGGAGCTGTCGGTTACAGGAAGACAAGACTGTTAACAGGACAGCTCCAGGGAGCCGGAAATTAACCCACCACGCCAGAGGCAGGAGGGGCTGGGTAATTAAGGGGCCCTGCAATTCAGGCACCTCAGGTGAGGCCAGCTGTCCTCAGGGAAGGGACTAAGATCTAGTCAGTTGGGGCCTCAGAGGACTTCAGGGCAGTTCAGTCCTGCTCCCCAATCTTTCTTCTCTACAGACCCCGTCCCCCACCTCTGTCTGGCCACATATGCAACTCGCAAGTGGCACTCATTCCCACCTGGACTCCTGGGTGTCTCTCCCATTCTGCTCCATCCCACTCAATCCTCAAGACCCTGTCTTCCACACAAAGCTTCCCTGGACCAATCCAGTGGGGAGGGACACCCTGTCCTTACACAACACAACCCTGCCATGTTGTAACGAGGACACAGATAAGAGAGAGGTGACCATCTGCACAAGGTCACACAACAGGAGCAGGACTAGAACTCAGGACTCATGCTCACACTGAGGTTCCTTCCCCATACTGAGAATCGTAAACCACATTGGACCTGAATATCTTCTGCAAAACACAGGACACAGACTAACGACTATCAAGGGTTCATGAAGCATCAACTTCATTCCAGATTCTGATTAGGGATTGGGATGTGATGGGCAAGCAGTCATGGATGTATCCTGTTCGGAGGGAGTTTGCTGTAGGCTATGGGGTGGAGAAATCCCTAGGATCACCTGAAGGCTTGTTCAACAATAAACCAAGAAAGGGTCCAAAGAAGAGGCACCCAGACTGATGGGAGCTTATAGCAAAAGCATGTAGCTTAGGCTGGGACCCAGGACAGGACTCTCTGGTATAAGTGTGTTTTAGTTAGCTTTCTGTTACTGTGACAAAATACCTAAGATAATCAACTTAAAAGAAGGAAAGGTTTATTCTGGCTCACAGTTTCAAAGGTTTCAGTCCAAGGTTGCCTGGCCTTACTGTCTGGATCTGTGGCAGCACAGTACATCATGGCAGGAACACACGGCACAGGAGGCCTGTTCACCTCATGGCAACTAGGAAACAAAAACAGATACAGAGGAGGGGCCAGGTCTCAATACCCTTTTCAATGGCATGCCCCTCAGTGACCTCGCTTCCCTTCCCTAGGCCCCATCTCTTATGGTTCCACCACCTTCCAATAGCACCACAGGCTGGAGACCCAGTCTTCAACACAGGGGCCTTTGAGGGACATCCCAAAATGTAGCCCTGTGTGGACTGAGGTCTGGAGAGTGGGTGGGCGGCAGACAGAGGAAAGGCCAGCCTGGAACTCCAGGAAGGCCAGAGCTCAGAGCAAGGGGAAGCGGGCCAGGGAGGGCCAGGGCTGTCACAGGGCCCAGATGACACAGGCCTCCCGCAGGGACAGTAGCTCTTGATCCTAAAAGCACAGAGATTTTCAGCCCAGAAAGGGGCAGCTGTGCCTGGCAAAGGTGTCTGGCTGCAGCCTGGAGAAGGGCTGGAAGGGCACCAGGTGGATATGGGCCTCCCGGGAGGCTCCCTCACCAGTCCAGCGGGCAGTCAGAGAAGGGCCACCAGGGACTGTGAGGCTGGGGTCTCCCGGGCAGTGAAGGGGAGTCGGGAAGGGTCGTGGAGAGGGAGGGGTCAGGGAAGGCCGCGCAGGCTTGGGTCTGTGCGGTGAGCAGTCCGGCAGCGCTGAGACGCAGGCACTGGGAGGTGGGGAAGTCGACCCCAGCTTGAGCTGTTTTTAAGACAGTGTGACTCCCAGGAGCTGGGAACCCTGGTGACAACCCAGGGTCACCTGGGTTGACCTTTGTGGTGGGCACCTACTGAGCTGCCCCTTCGTCACTGCTCCATCGTCCAGAGGGGGAGACAGGCTCCGACCACAGGAAACAGTTTCCTGCAGTTCTGGGCTAAGAGCACAGGGAGCCGAGGTTGGAACCCCTTTGCCCCTCACACACACCCCGCTTCTCCCCCTGAAACGCTCCCAGGATGCCTGAGCCTGGCCCAGAGGGGCAATGGACCAGGAGCCCATGGCGCAGAGGGAGCTGCAGCCGAAGCATTAGTGGGACCAGCCCCATAGGGCAACCTGTGAGGAGCCGCTGCTCCTTTCCTCTGTCCTTGCACCAACAGGCACTCATGCCAGCTCTGTGCTCTGCCCCTCTGTGGGCTCTTTACGCCCAAGACGGTACTACTGTCCCTATCTTACCGTCAAGGAAATGGAGGTGCAGAGAGAGGACAGGCACAGGGTGAGCTAGCAGCACAGGGCAGAAGTCCCTGGCTCCAGAATCCCAGCGTCTCTCTCCAAGAGCTGGAAGGGGCTCAGGCAGGAGTGGTGGGCAGAGCCAGGGGCCCTGGGCTGCAGCGGGTGCAGGCTGAGGGTAGAGGGAGAGGACGGGAGGGAAGGTGGCCAGGGGGAAGCTTCTGAGAGCCCACTGCCCGCTGGGTTCCCCGCTCTTCTGCCCACCCAGGGACCCAGGCAGTGTCCCGCACCCAGAGGGCTCCCAGCCTCTTGGGTGGCTGTACTCAGTTCTCTGCTAAGCTTCGTTAGGGACTCTCTGGCCAGTGCTGGACCCTCTGGTCTCTATGTTCCAAACAGAATTGAAAGAAGGGGCCCGAGAACAAGCAGGTGGAGGCCATGCTGGCTGAGGAGGGAACCGCCGTGGAAGGGTGTGAGGAGAGGAGAGGGACCCTGCCCGTGGGGACAGGTGGGAAGGTCCACGGGGCAGAAGCAGCTGGTGTCCTGTGACCCTGAGGGATGGGAGGGCTGGGGGCAGGGCTTAGAGGGCCAAGAGTGGCCAGACGGAGCCTGGGGGAGGGGTGAGGACGGCAGACACGGCCTGGGCCAGCAGGGGGCACTGGTGCCACAGAAATTCGTCCTGTAGGCCAGCAGGCAGCCTGCAGGGGCCTGGGGACCCTGGAGCAGGGAAGGAGCCTGGCACAAGGGACTGTGTGTGGTGTCACGAATGAGCACAGGCTGAGCAATTTGCATGGTTGCACTTGAGCCGGAACCCCGGTTAGTCCTCTCCATGTGGCCTCGAAAGTCTTCATCCACTGGGATTGCCACAGAGAAATCCCGAGACTGGGGACTGAACCACCGAGATCGGTCTCCTCACATCTGTGAGCTGAGTGCTCTGGTGGAGTCCTGGTGAAGGTCCTCCTCCTAGCTTGGGACAGTCGCCTGCTTGCTGCATCCTCAATGGTAAGCAGACTGAGGTCCAGGCTCTTCCTTCTCCTAAGGCCACAGTCCTGTAGGAGGGTGCATCACCCCCACGACCTCACTGAAACTTCCCTGTCTCCTGTAGAACCCCATCCCTACATATAGTCCTATTGGGGGTTAAGCAAATTTGGGGGCGCAGGGGACATCGTTCAACATATGGCTTGGAATGGCTTCACTTTCCACCTCTGTAAAACATATGCTCACGGCACTCATAAAGTGGGCCCCTTAGGCCTGTGAGAACACTAGGGTCAATTTTAAAATGTTGTTATATGACTTCTCTTTCCCTCTGCTTCAAACTAAACTTGTGCAGTTGGTGTTGATACTCAGCTACAGAAAAGGCTCAGAGAAGTTGAGTCATCTGCCCAAGATCACACAGAGTCCCATCTGACTCCAGAGCCTGTGCTCTTTCTAGCATGCACAATACCTCAGGGCAGACTGACCGTTCCTTCTCTACATCTGGGACAACAAGGGGCCTCTGGGAAAACACTTCCACAGGGAACTCTTAATAGTGGGATGTCCTTCCTGGCAATCTGACCCCCTCTGGAAAACCAAACGTTCAGGGTAATAATCCTGTCTCTGCTAGAGATGGGCGACCCTGAGAAAGCCTCTTACACCAGCCTCAGTTTCCCCTTCCTGACAATGAAGGTAGGGGTTATTAGGCGTAAGACATGGGGCCTCCCCCCACCTGGTCCTCTTTGCTCCTCCACCTACCTGTTCTACTTCAGGACCCACACCCATTCCAGGGCACCCCAAGATTAGCCCCCAGGCTGGGGCAGGAGGCAACCTCCTGGATGCACCATCTCCATCCATCCCGGTGGGGCTGCGGGAGCCCAGCAGAATGTCCTCCTGATGCGCTGGGCTCCCCGAGGCTTCCCACAGGAGCAGGCTGACCCCGGGTGGGGAGGAAGATCATCTGGGCGCGAGGACCCAGGACCAGGGCTTGCAAAGCAGAAGCAGAAGGAGAAGCAGAAGCTTGCTCTGGGCTCCTTCCTTGGACCCTGAAACTTCTGGGTTCCCCTGGTCACAAGGAATGGCAGAGTCTGTACCCACCTGGAAGGACCCCCGCCCTGCCATCCCTAACCATCCCTGGCCGTGCCCGTTGGGTAATTGAGCTGCAGTACAAGAACACGCGTTGGCTGACGTGCCAGGCCTGCGGTTCCTGTCCCCGTGCACCCAGGGCCCTGCGGGGGCAAGGCACTCCATTAAGGAGGATTCTGTGCTTTGGAGAGTCACGCGCGTGAAGCACTGCCAAGAAACCCCGCGGCCAGGCCTGGGGTAGGACTGCAAGTGCTTTGGAAAGAATTTCTGGCAACCCTGCCACATCATTTTTCACCAAGATGTCCAGCGCTCCTCAGAGAAGGGCAGCGTCAGGAAACCGAACATCTCTGCCTCACGGGGTCTGGCAGGGGCAAACCTGCATCCGCCAGGGAGCCAGGCCGTTCTGGGCGCGTCCAGAAGCGGTTGGACTTGCAGAAGAGGACGCTCTCCCTCTCGGTCCACATTTCCCCGACCATACCATGAATCCAGGGCTTCTTTATGTACATGTGAAAAGCAACCATGTTAAAACAACAAGCCACACCGCCTACCTCACCAGAAACACTTCTGGCAATCTGAAGACTCCTGTGTTCTGCGGCTCCCCCGGTGGTTGGGACATGTGAGGATGGGGGCCCTGAGGAGACCGAGGGTCCCATTGGCTTCTTCTAAGAAGCAGCTGCCCAAGCCAGGCACAGTGACATGGCTACTCAGGAGGGGAGACCCTGTCTACATAAAAACAAAAAAGATCCGGGTTATAGCTCAGTGGTAGAGCCTCTGGGTTCAATTCCCAATGCCACACACACCAGAAAAAAAGGTAGTCCCATCAATGGGAGTATTCTCATGGGGTTCACCGGCTCTCGCTGCCACTGACTAGCTGTGCGACCTTGAGCAACTAACTTAACCTTGCTGAGCCTATTTCCTCATCCAGAGAATGGAGACAGCAATGGCACCCACTTTCCTCACCTTTCTTGGTCGCTGTAAACACGAGGTGAAGGATGCAGGTCACACCCTTGGCCCTGTGTTGGCTGTGTCACTGTGTGCAAAGCCTGGACATGTTAGAGCCATTGGAATATCCCGCCCTGTCCAAAGGCTTCCTCTGCCTCTGAGTCTTCATTTATTCATGGGGCTGAGGGTGACACTTCCCTCCAGAGTCACCAGGAAGCAAGTGAGCCCAAGAGGTGGAGAAGCCCCACTGAGCTGCAGAGGTCTAACCTATAGTTTGCAGCCCCAAGTGGAGGAACTCGGGACCTTGGCATTAGGCTTCGGGGCTGCCTCTTCCTCCAGGAAGCCAAAGCCTGTTTCTGGCTCAATAGAACAACCTGGCTCCAACTTCCACAGAATCCCAACAATTCCAGTCCCCAGGATCTTGGCCACACAGCACTGAGGTCCAGCCCCAATTTCCTTTCCCATCTGTGTGTCCTTGGAGAAGTGGATCAGTGCCTCTGAGGACCCTGGGGTTCATCCTTAAAGTGAGGGCTCTAGTCCCAGGGCTCTTAAGAAGAGCAAATAATTCATCAGGCACACAAAAGGTGCTCATTATACACAGCCTCCAGCCAATGCAGACCAGCATGCTTGCCATTTAAATCTAATTCAAACCAGGTGCAGTGGCACATGCCTGTAATCCCAGTGACTCAGGAGGCTGAGGCAGGAGGATCATAAGTTTCAGGCCAGCTTTAGCAACTTAGTTAGACCCTGTCTCAAAATAAAAAGGGCTGGGGATGTGGCTCAGTGGGAGAGGCCCTTGGTTCCATCCCCAGTACTACAAAAACAAACCAACAAGCCAAGAGGAACCTAATTCAGATAAAGCAAGATGAAGAACCCCTTTCGCAGTCACATGATGGCCCTCCAAGGAGGGTGCTGCTGTTGTAGCGGACAGTGTGGTACAGAGGGTCCCATTGATCCTGGGATCTTCTGACCCGATGATGGAAATGAAATCAAATCAAGCTGCTGCTGGGTTTTCCATTCAGGAGGGGACGGCTCCGAGAAAAACTTCAGGCTGACTTCCCCCGGGAAGAAGGGAGCTTGTTTTCTGGGTTTTCCTGCAGCTGTTCACGAGAAGCAGGACACCCTGACCTTGACCATGCAAAGCTGACACTGGCCGAGGGCGACACACACCAAGCCCCTGGGTCTGCTCCCGGGCCAAGCACCAAGGCCCAGAAGTGCATGTGCCCTGCGAGGTCCCTGCCCCACCGTGTTGCAGAAGTTCTCCTTGACGACCCGCTCCAGCCCCTGGCATCTCCCTGGCCAAGCCCCTGCCCAAAGCCAGAGACCAAGCGGACACAGCTCTGCCATCACCACAGACACCAGAGCACGACTTGCCCCACAACGGTGCCAGGCTTGCCTGAGAGCACAGCCTTGTCCCCTGCAGGTGACTTTGCCTGCTGCACCCTGCCCTGTGCCAGCTCACCGAGCCCAGGTGAGGCCCTGCAAGTGCACTCGGGTGAGATCCCACGTCACGACAGGGGCCACAGGGAGACCCCAGGTCGTGGTCAAGCAGGCAGGCCTGCAGACGCGACAGGTCAGGGACAAGTCGGTGAGCTGCACTGAACCTGGGGCACCTCCTCCTGGCAGTTGCTGTATTTCCAACCTCTCAGGAACCTTCCAGGTGGGACTCATCACCACCCCTCCTTTACAGCCAAAGAAACTGAGGCCTGAGAGGTGACAGTCATCTTCCAGGTCCCCATCCCTATCTGCTGACATGGGGTGTGGCGCACAGAGGGCCTAACCATGACCGTGGCCAGGGGCCAGCTGCAGAGACAGCACGGAGACAGATTCCCAGATGTCCCTGTCCCCCTGCCCTTCCTGTGTGAGTGACTCTGGCTGCTCTACTCCTGCTCTGTTAAATGGGAAGGGGAAACCTAGCCACGCGTGCCTCAGAGAGCGCAGCTGGCCACTGCCAGCCAGGGCTCAGGGCTTTTATTGCCGCTACGAATGCACAGGAATGTTGGGAAACCAACCCGGCCATCCTGAGCAGAGAGCTGGGGGCGCTGGGAGGGGCCTCGGTCCTGCTGTGAATTCTCCAGGCCGGCCCCTCACCTTTGACCTGGCAAGGAGGGCCCCCCTCGTCCCCTCCTGCCCAGGAGGGCTGTGGCAGCGGTGACAGGACAGCAGGCCCCCAGCACGCAGCAGATGCCCAGCCCAGGACGTCCCCCAGCCTGGCACTTGCCGCTCAGCCCTGGGAAGGGAGGCCCGTCCTCACTGGCATTTCCGGAGTGCTGGGCGCCAGGGTGGGGGCTGGGGGCTGGCACCGAACACAGCTCCACAGCCAATTGCTCACTAATCCACCCTCCACATCTGCTTCAAAATAACTTAATTAGCCTGGAAGAGCTGCTGGCAGCCTGCCAGGGAGGGGCCCCAGAGGAGGGGCCCACAGAGCCTCCTGACAGATGGGGCCCCCCACACTGCAGGAAGCACCCTGATAGGAGGACAAGGGACCCTCCCTCCCTGAGGAATGTGCCCCTCCCTCATCACAGGGACCTGCCCACCGTGGGTCTGTGGCCTTGGGACTATTCAGCCCCATTGAACAGATGAGGAAACCAAGGCTCGGGGGCCCAGCTGCCCAGCACCTCAGACAGGCTACGCTCTGCAGTGCTCAGGCTCGAAAGAGGAGGTGCCCACTGGGGGCAGAGGGTTCAGCCCTCCAGAAGGCTGGCAGGTGTCCAACTGTCCTTCTCCCCAGGGGGAAGAGATTGAGGCACCAACAACTCACGGCCCTGCCAGTGAGATCCAAAGTGGACGTCATGAGGGACCCCCGCTGTGGGGAGGGGCTGGAGGAGGGCCTGTGCCATGAGGACACGCTCTAGGGTGGGCATCTGTCCACTCGGGAAGGCTGGGGCCACCACGCTGTCTCCTTGCCCCTCAGGGAGCCTGGCCACAGCCAGTATCTGATAAGATGGCTTCCAGGACTTCCCCTGCTGCCCGCCCTCAGGGACACGATGAGTGTCCTGGAGATGGCCAGGCCTTGGGACGTGGTGGCCAGCGTGGGGCTCAAGAGGGCGGGAAGCAACTGCTGCCCATCAAACCCTTTCTGACTGTCCTCTGCCAGCTGCTGAGCTGGGTGCTGGCCAGGCCCCTGGGGGAAGAGGGCGTGTGCGCTGTGCGTGCTTGTGCGTCACTCAGGGGGACTGAGAACACCCAGCAAGTGGGAGCGCTGCTCCATGCTGTCAGGTCCAAGGCTGAACTCACCACCTCCCTGTCTGTTCCCTCCCGCCTCGGAGAATGTCCTGAACCAGCAACCCCCAGGTTTCCCACAGCAGACGTCCATCTCCCTCTCCGTCCTCCCAGGCGTCACCCAAATGCTCCGCCCAGGGCACAGAATCCCTCCACCTCCCAACCCCAGCCCACCTGATCACAGGCCCCATCGGCATCCCTCAGGACTGCACGAGTCCTTGACACCTGGGTCCCTATTCTGTGTACTCCCTGCCCCCCCACATACCCACACCCACGGACACAGACACACACAAACCCACACGAACACACATGCAGGTCCATGTTATAGACACACACATACATGCACGTGCATATGCACACAGCTAAACACACCCCCCCCAGCTGTCGAGGGGATCTTTCTAGAACTCAAATCTGGCCAGGTTGCACCCCCTTTTGACCTCGGCACTGGGCTTGGCCCGCTCACCTCACTGAGAACCCAGCAGTGGAGTGATTTATAACAGATTGGGAGTCAGCCAGGTGTGGGTCTGAATCCTGGGTGGGCCACTGGGCAACTGTGTGACTTTGGATGAGTCACAGCACCTTTCTGGACTCCCTCCTCATCTGGGAAGCAAGGTTGCTAACAGCTTTGGTGCCCAGGCGGGGTGGGCTGGGTGCCTGCGCCACACGCTCCTGCTCAGCCTGGCTACTCCCACCTGTCCCCCAGTGCTCACCTGGACGGGGCCAGCCTCCCCTGACCCCCAGTTGGCCCTTCGTCTGGGCTCTAACCCTCCCTCAGCACCCAGTTCCACACGAGTCTATGTCGTGCTCTGTCTACTTGTGAGCATCTCACAAACGGGGCCTGGGACAGGTGCTAATCAAGTTTGATGAATGAATGAATGAAGCACAAATCCTCGCAGATGGACAGGTGGGGACATTCCTCAGGGAAGTTCACCAGACACCACACGCACAGTCACACTGCATACAAACTCAGGGTGCCCTCTTTGCTGTTTGTGGCCCCAACAGCCAAGAGTCAGAGGAGCCGTGGGGCAGGTGCCTCTTCTCCGAGGAGTCCCCGCCACACCCTCTTGCCACAGCCCAGCGTAGCCTGAGCCCAAGAAGCAAGCACAGGATCCGGATTTGAGGCTTGAGGAGGGTGTGGGTCCTGCCTGGAGCACACGGTGTCTCCAAGCCACGTGGGTCTGCAGCGGGCAGCCTCGAGGCCCCGAGGCTGGCCAGCAGGGCAGCCTGCAGGGGTGGCAGAGTTGCAGGCTGCCAGCTGGCAGCTGGGGTGTGCCTGGGCCTGGCAGTGCCGCCAAACGCCCACTTCACCAGCCGTTAGTTTCCAGGTCTGCCCACAAGCTAGCAGGCATGCTGGATCCAGGCAGCCCCAGGGAGTCCTGCCAGAAAGAGGCAGGACACCTCTGGGAGGGTGACCCGGGAGAAAGGGGGAGGGGAGGGGAGGGGGTGGGCCAGTCTCCACCTCCCATCCCCCCAGGTGAGGACACCAGGCTGGAGACCAGGGCCGCCAGCACAGTGTGACCTGGGATGAGTCGCAGACCTTTCACAGCCTCAGGTGAGACTGTGCACAATCAAGTGATAGGGGCAGGCAGGAGGTCTTTGGGCTACCTGTGCATTGAGGATTCGTGTCCCCCCCAGGAGGGGTGGTGTGAGGAGTTCTGTGGCCACAAGAGGGCGCTCGAGCTTCACCCCGCAGGGAACCAACTCTGGGTAAGTAAGGCTCAGGACCTGCCAGGGGGCTGCTGAGCAGGGGCTGAATCTTTGGGGTGGTGCAGACTAAGTGTCCCTGTCCCCAGTCAAAATCCTTGTCCACACTTTGTTTCTCTTCGTCCAATGGCAACACTGCCTGGCTTTCGTAAATGTGTGCTGAATAAATATGAATGAATGAACTGCAGGACACAGTAGAATTATTAAATATTTTATGGGTAAGGAAAGTAACTCAGAGAGGTTCAGGGTTTACCCAGGTCACACAGCTAATGGCATGGAGAGGGTTATTCCCACAGTTCTGGAGGTCACCAAGCTTTGGTTGAAACCCAGGGAGGTTACCAGCACTTGCGTGCTCAAAGCAGAGGTAAAACCCTGGTGCTGGTCCCTCCAGGACCCATCTGCCACAGAGCCCAGGACCCGCGCTGTGCATCGCTGAGTGGTGATAGCCATTAATAAGAAGTTAACACAAGCTAGGTGCCTGCAATCCCAGCAACTCGGGAAGCTGAGGCAGGATCACAAGTTCAAGGCCAGCATAGTAACTTAGTGAGACCCTGTCTCAAAATACAGAATAAAAAGGGCTGGGGATGTAATTCAGCGGCAAAGTACTTCTGGGTTCAATCTCCAGTTTAAACAACAACAACAAAAGTCACCACAAGCCACAAGGGCCTTCACAGGTGCCCATAAGGCATCATTACCCTCTGACTTATGGAAAAGGAAGAGGGCATAAGAGAGGTTAAGAACTTGCCCAAGGCCACACAGCATCCAGTGAGACCACTTTGGTCCCAGAATCCACACTTCCCTACCTGGACTGTTTCCATGAGGGAGCCCCTGGCCTCCTCCCCCGAAGTCCACGCAGGGTTTCCCACCAGCTCAGGTCCCCAAAGACGTCACCCAGAGGGAAGACAGACAAGGCACAGAGGGCACAGGCGGCGTTATAGGCCTGTAAACACAGACTCCTGATCAGCAGCAGGACGCCATCGCCGCCCGAGACGGCCGTCCCAGGAGTGGGAGTAAGAGGGCCCGCCAGCTTTCCAGCCAGGACGCCCCCACCCTGGCCTGGCCCTCCCCTCCCGCCCCTCACTCCTCACCCCAGACCTGGCGCCTGGCCAGGACTTCACCCTCGGAGTTCCCAGCACCGCTGACACGCAGGGCCCCCTGCTTCTGGGTTCCGGGGTCCCCCAGCAACCTTGCCCACCTCTGCACTCTGTCCAGCCGTCCTGCCCCCGCCACGCCCTGGACACGACCTCACTCTGACTCCTGCCCCTCCGTCCCCCCTCCCAGCCTTGGCCTCTCCATCTTTCCCACCTGGCCCTTCACCCCAACCCCGTCCCAGGCCTCGCTCCTCCTCTTGGGGGCATTGGCCTCTCTCCAGCCTGGACCTCTGGGGACCTTTCTGCAGCCATAGTCTTGAGCACCCATGCTGCCCCCCCCCAAATGTCCCACCCTATCTCCCCAAAATCCGACCACGGGCCCCGGCATCCCTCCCACTCCCTCCTCACCTCTGCTCCCCTTCATCAAGCAACGCCCCACCTCTTGGGACGACCTTTAAAGCCTCTCCTTTACCAGCTCCCACCAGGCCATCCTCTCTTCCCAGAGACACTTCAAGCGCCACCCTGGGCCCCGTCTCCCTTCACCTGCCATTGCTTCCTCAGCCCCCTGTACAAGGGCTCTGACCCAGCCTCTCAGGACATCCTGGCTCACTCCAGCAGCCTAACCAAGGCCCAGGAAGCGCTCAGTGACGGGAAGTGCCCAGCTTCTCCCCGAGGCTGCCTCCCTTCCTGAACCTCATCTCTAACAGGGGGCTGTTGGAATGTCCAGGTCCTGGGAGCACTGTGGCCAGGCCCCTCACTCAGCATGGTGGCCTTTCGGTATGTTACCTATCAGAATGGCATTGATTTATAACCCTGCATATTGGATATAAATGCACCATTTTCCAAAAACCAAAATAAAACATCAAGACGCAAAAGGCCCAGGAGTTTCGAAGATCCCTGCAGGGTCAATTAGGGTGAAACAGCACCTCCTGATAGGGCTCTGCCCGACCCCAGGCTGGCAGCTCGGGCAGGAGCGCTGTGGGAGCTCACCAAAACACCTCCAGGACAGCTGAGAAGAGGAGGGACAGGACCTTAGCCCCCTGGCCGTGTGCATCTGGTCAGACCGGGGCCCACTCGGAGCTGCAGAGTCTTCGTCTGGAGCTGAGGTTTCTACGTATTACTCAGGCAGGTAAGTTCAGGTCTGTGGGTCGAAGCCAAGGATGGCAGGCAGCGCTTGTCATCCCCTGGGCACAGGTCCCAGGATTGGATCTCCGTAACAGTGGTTTCAGTGGTTTCTGGAAGGGGGTGGGGCTTGACTCCTGCTCCACCTCCCTGGAGGCAGCTCCGTTCCCTCTTGCTTGGACAGGAAGCGGGTGGAGGTCAGCTTCAGCCTCTGCCATTGCTGCACTAACCAGTTCGGCTCACCCCACTCTCCAGGTGAAGGGACCGAGACTCAGCTCCAAGACCCAGGATCCTAGCTTCTACCCGTGCACATGACCCAGACCCAGCCTTGCCTATTCTGCCCTGCAGGGCAAGGCCACATCCCTGCCAGAGGCCCCATGTGCTCCCTCCATGCCCTACTGCCTGGCAGAGATCTTGGAGCCAGCAAATCCAGTCTCCACTTACAGCTGGACGGCAGGAGGAAAGCTGTATCCTTTCTCTGAGCCTCAGTTTGCCTATCTATAAAATGGGACAGCAGTGGTAGCTGTCCCTGGGGCCTTGGGCAGATACACACTTACGTAAGATGACTCAGGCACAGCACAGGTACAGTGCAGGGCCTGGAGTGAGTGCTCCATCAAATCTAGGTTGTCTGGATCCTCACGATCCATTCATGAGATGGGATCTATTAGCCCCAGTAAACTGAGCCGCAAACATTTAACCCTTTAGCCAAGGTCGCAGAGCTCTGGAGCAGGGGAGAAGAGCTGGGCTCAGCCTAGGTCTGCCGGCTCCAAAGAGCTAAGACGGAAGTGGGAAAGTCAGCCTAGCGCCCCAGGGCAGGGAAAGCAAGACAAGGGGATAGAAGGGAGAGAGGCGCCAAGGCCCAGAGGGTGTCAGGACAGAGGTGAGGCGGCTGCCTCGGGCAGAGGGTCAGTGCCCGCGGGGTCAGTGCTGGCCGCTGTGGGTACTCTCACCCTTCCTTTGTTCCCAGTGACCTTGCCTCTGCCTGCGTAGCCACTGGCATCCTAGTGAGGTGCTACGGGCAGAGGTTTGGGGTGACACTCCCACGTGACAAAGGCTCAGCAGAGCCTCTGGACCCTGGGGCTGGAGCCAGGGTTCTGCGTCCCTCTCCTGGTGACCAGCAGCAGTTTGGTGTCATAGGAGCAGGAGGTGGGCATGAGCCCTGAGCAGCCAATAGCCCTAGATGACCTCTAACCAGCCCTAGTGACCTGGGGCACCTGCAGGGTGGTGGGGCCCACCCACAGCCCCCAGACCCCCTGCACCGCCCACAGGCCCTGTCCATTCCTCCTAAGGCCCCAGCAGCTGGGAATTCCTGGGCCGGAACAGAGTCGGCAGGCAGGGGCCTGGGAACCTGGCCTGGCAGCCAGGCTGGTTACGGCTCCTCTTCCAGTCGGAGGAGGCAGGGCAGCCAGCCGCCTCCCAGCCAGAGGATCTCAGGATCTGGATCCCAAGAAGCCAAGGGTTGGCAGGAACCTCGGACTGTGGTTTCTCCTCCTGGTCTGCAGCGGGCATCAGAATCGCCTGGGAGAAGGGTGAAAATGTAGACTCGGGGCTCCCTGCTCCCCTGCTTCCTGAAGCTCAGGGTCCTGGGCATATGCTCATTTCAAGCAGCGGGATGCATGCCTTCCAGGGGCTTCCTGCCACTTCCTGCTGTCCAGAGACAGATGCCAAGGGATGGCTGAGCCTCCCCAAGCCCCTGTCGCTCCATCCATGGGCCTCCTCAGCACCCCCGGCCGAGAGCCGGGTTCTGGTGCTCAGACCCAGCAACAAACCCTAGATCCTCTAGCCAGAGGTGGCCCGGCCCCTGCCTTCAGCCTCCCCTCCCGCCCAAGACAGGCGCCTGGTTTTGTTTTCCTTTTCTTGCTAAAGGTGCCGTCTGCATACAGGGCTGTGCAGTATTCTGAAGTGAACCTGGGTGTGCGCTGCCTGCGCAGCCTCCCGTCTCCCTCGCTCCAGAGCCTTCCAGCCGACACCCGCGCCTGCCTCCCCGCCCCCATCGTTCTGACCTCTGTCCTCCCAGGAGGGGTGTGAGAGGCTTGTTTCTGGGATGATCTTTTGTCCTCATCAGGCCCCTAGACTGGGGCTCCATGGGATGGTAGAGGTGACCCTCCTGTACCCTGGTGCCACCAGGCACAGAGCAGGTGCTGGAGAGACTGTGGGAGGGACAAGAAGGCTAGAGGGTGTGCACCTGCCCCAGGAGCCCCTGGGATGAGGCGCAGGCTCCTCGGTCTGGCATTCAGGTCCCCTCTGGTGTCTGTCCCACACCTGTCAGACGTTCCCTTCCCCCGCTTCTCCTTCAGCCCTGGTCTGCAGAGACCACGCTGGATCCACGCACCTAACTCTCCCAGCCGCGCCCATCCCCAAGTTCATGCCCCCTTCCCGTCATGTCCCCCAACCCCACACATTGCCTCCCATGGATGCATGGCCTTCTGGAGTTCTGGACTCACACACCGAGGACAGAGTGTCCACTGCGGCCTCCCTCGCCCCAGGAAGCTACTGGGGCTCTCATGACCTCTCTCAACCCTGCTTCACAGACCCAGCTTAGATAAGTCAGCACAGTGACCTGAAGTCACATATTCGGCTGAGCAAGGAGCCAGAAGATTCGCTCTGCCATACAGCCACACACTCACAGGTGTGGCCTTGGGGCGGTCCCTTCCCCTCCCTGGACCTCCATTGGCTCCTCTATAGAATGATACAATCAGGCTTGGCGGATTCTGTGCTCCTTGGGCTCCGACGTCTCCTGCAGGCGTAAATAAGTATTTGTTAGATCAACAGCTGGCCCCAAAGACCAAGTTGTCATCGGCGGCGGGATCCCTGCAGGCACCTGCTGGAGGCGTTCCATGCAGGATCCAATGGCGCCAGAGCACTGGCTGCGGAGCACTTTCTGGGCAACACCTGGGTCTCGACTCTCCTCTGTAAGATGGAGAGCATAGCCGGCTGGTGAGACAGAGAGAGAGTGCACAGAAGCAGGTGCGAGAGTGCTTGGCACATACTGGGCGCTCAGTCTGTAGAGTTTAGCTCCTGCTGGCCCTCTAGTGCCCAGGGTGGCTCCGCAAAGCACTGGAGTCAATGCCCGGGATTAGAGGGCGGAGCAAAGTGGGGCAGCAATGTCTGTATCTAGCCACCAGAGGGCGTTAGGAGGCAGCCCACGCTACCCAGGTGCAACCAGGATTTCCTTACAGAGTACCCAGAGACCATTCCTGCTAGGACAGCACCAGTAGAGGATGGCCCCTCTGCCAAGTGAAGATGGAGCCTGGTTCCCTGTACAAGGGAGATCACATTAGCCTGACATTCTACTCATTTCTATCATAATCTGTGACCAACGGCAGCCCAGAGGGCACTGAGACATTCCCACCAGAACCATCTACACCCATTTAACAGATGGGGAAACTGAGGCCCAAAATAAGGAGAGACTGGCACTAAGTCATGAAGTAAATTTTGGCCTCCCTGCTCAAACTAACCTTCTTGTACACCCCCAATAAACGTCTGTGGTATTAGTCCTGAGCAAGACTGGGGAGACGGCACCCCTGCCCACCTCCAGGGCTCCTTGGCTGGGAGAAGGGAAGCAAGTCTAACAGGAAGGTCTCAAGGATGGGGATAGAGAGAGGGACACAGACAAAGAAATGGGGGGAAGCAGAGGAGCATGGAGGAGAGAGACAGGTAGGAGAGATTTGAGAGATCTGGAAGTGAATGGCAAGGGGGAGACAGAGCCCTGGGGGAGAGCTGAGAGGCAGGGGCAGAGAACTAGCTCTGGAGAAGGGAGAGCGATCCCAAGGCAGGGTCGGCCTTGAAGAGAGGTAGACAAGCAAGAAGCCAGAGAGCAGGGAGGTAGACTCAGACAGAAGGAGAGCCAGGGTGGCCAGAGGAGACGCTGCCCGCTGCCCCGGGCCACCCGGGCTTCACTCCAGACTGGAGAAGGGGGGTCTCCACTATGCCTTCCGGGAGCACAGCCCTAGCTCTGCCCTCTCCCCTCCGCTGCACCGGCTTCGGCAGGTTTGTGGGCCAGACACCCCCTCCAGGGGTTGGCGGTGGCGCTGGGCTCCCTGGGGCACCCGAGGCAGACGGGCAGGGTCCTCAGGGCCATGTTGCTAGGAGATGAGGCCATGGGGCCCCAGCCTGTCTCCTGAGCCTCCCCCAGGGCGGGGCTTGCAGCTCACCTGGGGCCCAGACTGTTCCAGCTCCCACCTCAGCCCTGTCAGGGCCCTGGCCTGGATCCTCTGGGCTCCTGTGCAGCCAAGAGGTGGTAAAGGCAGAGGGACTTCATATCTACCAAGCGCCAGCTCTTTGCCAGGCCTCACCAGCTCCTGGCACCCTGTCCTGTCCCAGGTCATGGGGTCTGGTGAATTCCTGAGAAACATTTAACCCTCAGGTTTGGGTTTATGTGTAGGGAGGCCTGGTTCAAATTTCAGCCTGCTCTTTACCAGCTGTGTGACCTTGGGAATGTCACTTTCTCCCTCTGAGTCTCAGCAACCTCATCTTTAAACAAGGACAGAATCTGTCTCACAGAGTTGTTCAGAGGGGGAGGGCATGCTGGGGTGCTACAGGGATAGAGAAGGCTGATTTTAAGCCTGTCCCTGTCCCTGAGTGAGCAAGCAGGGGCTGCAGTGGGGAGCACCTCCCTGCTCTTCCTCCACCACCAAGTCAACCCTGTGCTGGCCTCACTTTGAGGCCATCAATTCACAGCAGACTCTAGGGAAGGCCAGACCCCTCCCCTGGGCACTTAGAGACAATGAGAAGCAAAGCCTGGGAGAAGGTAAAGCCACGCCCATGTCCCCATGTCCCTGTGTGCTGCTTGGGGGCTTCTGGTTAGAGCACATTACCTACCAGGCCGTGTTTTAAGCACCTCAGCTAATCCCCTGATCCCTCCCAAGGGCTCATGGTGACCCTTATCCCCAGGGCCCCCTTAACCAGGAATGGGGAGACAGGGCTTGGACCAGGCTGGCAGCTTGAGAGCCCCCTTTCCTGCTTCCTATTCTTAACCACCAGACCCCCAAGCCTGGCAAAACCCAGAGATTCCCCTCAGGTGGAGGCCAGGCCAGGGCCCCTCCCCGGTGCCCTGCTAGCTCCTGGCCTGGCTTGGCAGGGTGGTGAGAGGCCTTGAGGGCAGCGGGAGGGCCGAGCTGAGGCCGGACTGGAGCCTGATTTACTGTCTGTGTTGCCTGTGGGCTGCGCGCTCCAAGCAGGCTGTAAATCTCTGGTTGCAGCACCAGCCACTGCCCTGGCAGGCCGCAGTGGGCAGCGCCAGGAAGCTGCAGAGCATGCCACCGGGCAGCACCTTCCCTCACCTGGCCCTGGAAGCTGCCTCGTGGAGGAGATCTAAGAACTGCCCCCAGCTAAGGTCTGGTGTCCCCAGCATCCTCTGGGCCAAGGACCCATGGCCGTGCACAGGGCTCCCGCCCAATGCCCCTGACTCTGTGCCTGCGTCTACCCTCACATCCCCTGGGACCGCCACTGGGACAGGAGAGGCAGGGTGGGGGTGGGGGCTGCTATCGACAGCTGTGCTGGGGCCACTCCTACCTCAGCACCTTCCAAACCAGGCCCATGGCTATGAAAAGACACCTAAGGTCAAGGTCAGCCCTCTCCCACCCGAGCCTCAAGGACCCACAAGCGCCTCGCCCTTCACTTAAAACTTAATAAGATGAAAGTGGCCCTCTAGCTCGAGGCACTCAGAGCCACCCCTCCCCATGCCAGCTCCGTCCATCCTCATCCTACCCGTGAAGGCTGGGTGCACACAGGCTGGTCTTGGTCCACTTCCTGGGGCCCCTGGCCCTCGGCCAAAAGCTCCCTGCCTGGTCCAGGCAGCTGACAGGAGAGAGAGAACCACAGGGCAGGGGTGGGAGTCACACATCTGGTGACCTATGTCGGGGTGGCTCCCTGACAGCATCAACCCCCTCCCTGGGGGTGCAGCCCCTGGCCTCCTGGATCCACCTCCCACCCCTTCACCCCTCCACGCCCTCCCAAATGAGTTCAAATCCTGACTCAGGCCCTCTCTAGCATCCTATGATGCTGAGCAAGTCACAGGGCTGCGTGTGACTGATGTAAGCGTGGAGGAGCATCCAAGGTGCAGTTATGACCCAGGGACGTGTGTGGGCTTGGGTCTCAGACTGTGGGAGAGCCTGGGGGAGCGTGGGAGGGCGAGACCAGGTCAGGCGCAGGCCTGTGTGCACCACACGCCGATGCGCGGGGTCTCGTGTGTACGCAGATGTGTGCAGATGTGCACACACATGTATGTAACCTGTGCAGTCAAGTGTGTTTGTGCACACACCTAAGTGCGCGTGCTCCCCTGAGCCCCTCCTTCCTAGACTCCTTCCCTCCTTCTCCCTCACGCCTCCTCCTCAGACTCTGGCTCTCTGCTTCCTTCCTCTTCCCAGGCCCACAGCTGGGTATCCAGACAGCTGGGCCAGAGGCAGGGGTCAGTGGAGCTGATCACACTGCACAGCTTACAAGGACCCTCTAATCCTCTTAGCGCCCACTTAACCCCAGGCCCCCGGTGGACACAACCCCTGCCTGCTCTCAGCTGGTCCCGAGGCACCATGGCCAAGGGCTAATGGTATCCCCAGCCAGCACCCACCCAGGTTCATTAGTAGCAGTAAACCCCAAACCCTCCAAGGCATTGGGAGGGACACTTCTCAATCAATGAGGCTTTTGCTACTCATTATTCCTTTGATCCTCACAGTTTCCTGTGAAGTGAGGGTTTTAATGTGACAGTTTGGGGCACCGAGGCTCAGAGAGAGACAGAGGCCTCCTTGAGGCCACCCAGCAGACCAGCCGCAGAGCTGGCTTAGCTAGGTCCCTCCCACACCTGGGGCTGCAGGGAACAGGGTGCTCCCTGCACTCTGTCCTCTTGAGGTTCCTCTGTCAGGCTCTGCTTGGCTCCCAGGCCCCAACCGCTTGCGCTGCCTGCTTTCCTCGTGGCTGCCTTCACCCACCCTCTGAGTTTCCTGGTGGCAGCTCCTGTCTGCACTAAGGGACCTGCTGAAGCCGCCGGGGTGGTATCTGGTTGGATGCCCTTCCCCCACTTTCTTCCTTTCCAAAGCCGGCCAGCCTCCTTTGCTATGCAGTGGTCAGGCTGAGACCACTGGTCAGCTCGGCCCAGAGCAGTTCGGCTGAAGCCTCACGGCCCCAGTGTCCCCTCCCACAGACCACACACTCCGAGGTGGGGGACAGGGGTATCCCTCATTCCCCACCTCACCCCATTGCCCAAAGCCACCAGCCTGAGCCTTCCAGTTCCAGACCTAAATTTCACTGCCTCAGAGAACCTTCTCTGACTACCTAACGTCCCCGTTCTTCCTCTCAGGCTTCTTTCACCCCCGAATGTCACTTCCTGTCTTCATCAGCTTCCTAGCGGCCTGCCCAACTAGATGCTCGGTGTCAGGCATGAAGCAGACACATGTACGTGCACGCGTGTCCAGACGGGCCACAGAGATGCCAGGCACAGAGTAGGTTTCTGGTAAAACTTGGTTGAATGGATGAATGACGGAGGGGTGCAGGGAGGAACAAGCAAGGTGTACCTTCTGTGGCTGCCGCTGACAGAGCCGCCCTCCTCAATTCCCTGGGGTTTTGAAGGAGGAAGCAAGACCCAGACGGGCAGGGATGTGCATGGAGCCACACAGAAAGTTTGGGCCAGGGCCAGGGTGACCTAGTGGAGTCTACACAGACCCAGGGGACAGGGTCCTTTTCCCCTGGAAGCCCTAGAAGGAGAGACTCCCCACCACCACCGAAGTATAAGCAATAAACCAGGGCTGCTTCTGCCAACATAGGCAGCTACCTCACCCGGGGGAGCCTGCGGTGACTGCAGCCTGGGCCAGTACCTTGGCTGCTCAAGGGACCCTGAGCCAGAACCACCCAGCTGAGCCAATTCCTGCTCCAAGAAGCTGCTGGGCCAGACCATCGCTGTTGATTGCTTCAAGGCGCGGTGTTTAGGGTGACAGCAACAGGTAACAAACACGCCTCTCCTCATCCACCCTGACTGCCTTCCCCAACGGTCTGCCCCACCGGCCTTCCAGAAGCGCCCAGGTTGAGGTCTCCAGCGTCAGGCTTAGCCCCCTCCCATGCTACCATTTGAGAAAGGGTCCCTTGAAGTTCATGGATGAAAAACTTTTTTTAAAAATTTCTTTTTGGGGTGATAGAGATAGAACCCAGGATCTTTGCTTGCTCTGCAAATGCTCTGTCACTGAGTCACATCCAACAAGTTTCGGAAACTTAATCCCCAAAGGAAGTGTTGACTGGTGGGTCCTTTAAGAGATGAGGCCGGCTCTCAGGAACAAAGGTTATCTTAGAAGTTCCTGACAAAAGGAGGGGCTGACCCGCCACCTCCCCGCACCCTGCCATGCTCTCTCCAGCACACCTGTGATCCTCCAGCCTCAGCCTCCTGAGCAGCTGGGATTACAAGTGTTTAGCCCCAGGGAAGGACTTTCTAAACATACCTGGGATGGCGTTCCTGCTCCATCACCTTTCATGGCTCCCTGTTGCCTAAGGTTCAAGTCCCTTGGGCTGACCTTGTCCTCCAGATGACTCTCTAGCCTCCTCTCTGGCTTTCCTCTGTCTCAACTCTAATTCTCCACTGAGACTGAAGCCCTCCGTTCTCTGGACGTGGGCGTTCCATGCCTCCAGCTTCACTCACACCTGGATTCTCTCTACCCGGATTCCCCTCTCCTTCCCCCTTGTTGCCTAGAAGATTCCTAAGCTGTCCGGGCTCCGCCATGCTCACCTGCCATGAAGATCTGGTCTCTCTCCGTTTTCATGTCTTGTCCCCTACTAGACTGATGTGAGGAAACAGCTTGGGTCCTTCTCTCTTCCTGGCCTTGCGCTCTGCGGACAGCAGAGCGTCCATACAACTCCTTGAGGTTGCCTTTAAAGGCGGTGCATTTAAATGCCACTTGGGATGGGTAAGTTGGTAAAAGGAATGACAGCCGCCCCGACTTTCCCAAACGGTAGAAGGGGCGTGGTTTCACCATGTGTGATGTAGACTAGCGTCAGTACAGACGCAGAGTTTTTCTTGGAGATCGTCCAGTAGATGAAGGACTTCAGGTCTGGAGAAATCAAGTCACTTGCCCACATCAGTTTGTGTAATAAACTTTAATGAACAACTGGGTTCAGGGATGTTCTCTGAAGGGCTTGGGGCCCCTGCCTCGCCCCTGCACTCAGTGGCCTCAAAGCCTGTGTCCTTGGAGTTTATTCGTGTTTTTTAATCTTCCTTTCTCAGCAGAGGGCTGCACAGGTTCCCCACCCACCTTACCCTCCTGGTGTGTTGCTTCCGATGCACTGAAGGCAGGTAAAGCAGATGCCCAAGCTCGAGGGGGCCATCTGGAAAGGAAGAGTTAGGATTCCAGACTGATCAGGAAGGGTCGCAATGGCGCGTGGGGATGCTTGGGCGTGGCTGTGCAGTGCCCCTGCCCCTGCAGTGCCCCCTGCTGTTGTGCTCCAGGGAGGAGAGTCGTGGACACAGGAGAATGGGCTGGGGGGGTTCCAGCTGGGCGAGATGTGTTCCCATAACAGAGAGGTCTTCCAGGCAGCCACCCACCCTGGACCAATGACCCCACAGGGGAGAGGTAAGGGGCAGACTGGAACCATGGGTTCTCTCCCCTCACACTCCTATCTGAGGCACAGTGCCTGGTTCTGGGAAGGAGGACCCTGGTGGGGGTGGAGCAGCTCTGGCAGCAGTGTCCTGGGGACAAGAGGAGACAAGGAAGGAAGGAGCATGGGTTCTAGTCCCGGCTCCTTTACTAGCCAGCTGTTATGTCAAGGTGCAGCCAACTGAGCCCTCTGGCGAGAGTTCCAGAATCTATAAAATGGGAGTAATCCCCAGAGGATGGTGCTGTAGGAAAGACAGAAATAAGTTAGTAAATTCTAAAGGGCCACACAAGGATCTTCCTGATCACCTGCCAGGCAGGTCCTGGGAACTGGGGATAACACTGCAAACACAAAGCCCATTCTCATGAGGCTATGACAGGGACAGAGACACACAGTGAGTGACAAGGGATCAAGTGATGGAGAAGACAGATGGGCAAAGCTTGGCTGCCACCCGTGGCTGAAGCCGTGGGGAGGTATTACTCACTCACACTACATGTTCTCTGGGGGGACGTCTAGGCTCTGTTCCATGTTGCCCTCACCCAGGGGCCCAGGCGGAAGGGGGCTCCAGCTCCAATTCCCACAAGAAAATTATGTGGGCAATTACACCTACATTCCAAAAGCCCCCAGCTGTGGTCCTGGAAGTGACCTGTTGTCACGGGGCTACTGTGGGAAGCAGTACTGCAATGGGTAAATACACACTTCCTGGCGCCAGATAGTCTGAGGCCTCCCCAGTTGTGTGATCTTGGAGAAGCCACTTCACCTCTCTGAGCCTCAGATTCCCCATCTGTGAATTTGGGGTAATCACTTCCAGGGTCACGGTGGTGGCAAGTGCTCTGAGCCACTCCCGAGCTTTGCGAGCTCCAGAAAGGCACTAACCCTCTAGCCTCTGCCTCTGCCTGGGCAAGTCCCCTCCTTCCCCCGCATCTCCTCTCCAGGTCACCATCAGTCCCCATCTCTAAATGTCACTTGTGGGTCTTATCTCCCTTCTTTGAGTCCCAGAGCTGGAGAGATCAGAGCCTCTCTCCACCTCTCTAAGCCTCGGCTTCTGCATCTGCTAAATGGGACCAACCCTCCCAACCAACCAGGCTGTAAAACCTCGGCGCTCACAGGAAGCACAACCCCTCCCCAGGGCCTGGGCAGCAGGTGGCACCAGGTGGATTCCCAGCCGCTGGCGCTCTCCTCCCCTGGGGGGTTAGGGAAACTGTGTCCCCACCCCTGCAGTCTCCCACCCCAGCCCAGCTCTGGCAGCCAAGCCGATCCTGGCAGGAGCTGGCGCCTCACCCAGGAGGGGAGAGCAGCTGGGGAGAGGGTGGGAGAATTCCTCCTGCTGCTGGATTTGTAAAACAATTGATTAAAGACAATGCAATTAATTATTCTTTGATGAAATAGTGGAAATTACCCAAGAAAATGAAGATTTCGGCAGCAGAACATTAAACCCCTCTAATTATGTCATTTCTGAAAAAGGGGGCGAGGGATAAAGAAGATGGAAATGGGATGGGGGGAGGAAAAGAAGTTTAAAAATAGACGGAGTGACCCCGGGGCTCCACGCTGGCTGAGGAGGGGAAGGGTGGATGAGACGCTTCCCCAGGGCTCCACTACATTGTTCCAAAGGAAAACTGAGATAACAGAGCTCTCTGTGGGGGGCTGGAAGCAGCCTGGAGGGCCAGACACTGGGATACGTGCCTTGGGTGCATTAGCTCATTATCCTCTCACTGAATCTGGATTCCCTTTTTAGATATGACAGAATGAGGCTCAGAGAGGTGATGTGACTTACCCAAGGAGGCACAGTTACTAACCAGTAGAGACGACATTGAGCTCAGGTCTGATTCCAGAACCTGGACTTTTTCCACCTACCTGGTTGGAATCTACAGCAGTGGGCATTGCAGATGCCCTGGGCAGAAGCTGCTCTGCCAGCCAGCTCCCCAAGGGTCTCAGTGGCCTTCAAATCTTGGGCTGGGTGTGAGGGATAGATAGTTGCCCGGTGCTGAAATTTCTGCCAATCCAAATTGGGCTGTAAGTCCTTTGGGAAGGGATCTTTCTAGCCCGCAGTTCTCTGTGATTCTTCTGGATGTGTTTTGTGAGCCAGGGAGGTATGTCGAGTGAGCCCCGTCACGGGTCTGGCCCAGCTGTCTCTCCCTCGGACCTCCAGGGTCACTTTTGTTCCGGGGCTGGGAGCCGAAGCCCTGGATCCTAACCTGGCTCTGCTAGAAGTTGTTGGATGGAAGTTGCCCTGCTTTCTTGGGATTCGATTCTCCTCTCTGTGACAGGAAAGATCTGTTTGGTCCACTGGAGGATCCAAACACAGCCCGACCCAGCTGCAGTAGTGAACGCAGTTCCAAGAAGCCAAAATCAACGCTACAGTGGGTGAGAAGAGGGTAGAGGGGAGTCCCAGAGCCTGTGAAGGAGCAGCTACATATTCCTGCTTTGGGGCCTGGACTAGAGGGACAGGAGGAAGCAAAAGGACCCTGCAGGGGTCAGTGAAGGGGAAGAGACCACTTTTCCTGGGAAGAAGAGGAGTCTGGAATGGGGTTAAATTACTACCCCTTGGGGACACCATCCCAGAGGCCCAGTTTAGTAGAACCACTGTCACTGACGGGACCAAATGCAAAGGACCCCTGATTCTTTATCCGTTCTGCTGAGGTTCTTTTCCGCAGCTTGCTGTTTTGGTTCTCTGTTCCTGGATCATATCTGGGACAGATCTTATAATTTTTCTGGACACTCTCATGCATTATCAGTCTCTTTTTTTGTGAGTTGAAATTTCCAATCTAATCTAGCATCAGAACTCCAATTTCTCATTCAATCTTAGCAGCTCTTTCCCTCCCTAGCTGGGGCGGGACTCAGCCTGAGAAACCTGAGACGGGGAGGTGAGGCCTTCCACCAGGAAGACCAGGGAGGGCTGCTTAGGGGGCCTGTGGAGCACCCCCTTGCTGGATTCTTCAAACGGTGTGTCCCTGATGTGGCCAATGGTGCCTGCAGCTGCAATCTGCCTCTGGAGGCTCACACGGCTCAGACTCTAGAGCCTTCCTTGCTTGGAGGATAGCCTCTTCCGTGCAGCTGCCTTGGGATGGCTGAGCTGACCCTCAGAACAACCTGGGCTTGCTCCATTGACAGCTCCGAGTGACCACCCCTCTAGACTCTTCTCAAGCCAGGGTCAGGGGCTAAGGGACACATGCCAGTGTTTCTAAGTATTTCTCCTGAAGTACTATGACCCAAATAAGAAGGGTGGAAAGGCACCCCCACCCCCTCACCCATCCATCAAAGGAATCCCTGCTGCCCACTTCCCCTGCCCTGCCCTCATCCCCCTCACCTCCCTTAATGCGGCGTGGAAGTGGGTGACAAGGGCCTCAGAACTATCTTGGGGTCACCATCTTGCAAGGTCTGAACTGCTCTGCACCTCAATTTAGGTTCTTAGCCCAAGAAGCAGTTCCAAATGAGCAACCCATTACCAAAGTGAGCACCAGCTTCTCCTGCTAACCAGGGCTCCTTTGACCACATCCCCATCCTGTCACCCAATCCCACCCCGGGGCAGGACATGACAGCCTCCTGTCCACCAAGGAACAGCACCTTCTCTCCAGCCATGCTTGAGTTCCTGGATAGAGACTGTGTGTGACCTGGGGCTGGCTAGGCACCTGCGGGTCTCAGTCAGCCAGGGCCCAAGCAGGCTCCTAACTCACAACCTGCTTCTATCAGCCGCCAGCCCTCCTCTAGGAGGCGGGGATGAGCTGATTGGAGGGAGGGGCTGTGGCAGGAGAATCCCTCCCCCTGGAGGCACTCAAGGAACAAGGATGGGAGCCAGATGGCCCTGCTGGATCCTGGGTCCTGGAGGTTCCTCTATCCAGCTATTGCTTCTGCACCACAGTTTCTCCCTCTGTGAAATGGGTGTAATGATACTGAGGTTGTCAGGGTCCGGGAAGAACAACTGAGACAAGGGCCTAGCCGGGTGTTGACAAAAAGCAGGTTTGTTCCCTCAGGAACCCTTCCTTAAAGAACTCTTCCCTCACTGGGCTCTACCTCAATCCCAGAGACCAATTTTCTGGCTGAACTGAGTCTCAGACTTCCCATGTGTGCCAAGAAGAGGAAGACCGTGGTGAGGCAAAGACCCCGAAAAGAGTCCTTGGAACTGGGGCGAAAGGGAGCACTGGGGGTGGGGCGCCGTGGGGAGGCAAGCCTAGCTGGGGAGGGCTGCTCTTCCCACCCGGCTGCTCCCAAAGCCCTCCCACCAGGGATGGCGCTCCAGCCCCTCCCCCAGCTCCCAGCACAGATGGCAGGAAGGAAATGCCAAGGCACTGAGGCAGGGAGGGGCCCCTACCCCCAGCGGCGCTGGCCCATGCCAAGCTTCCCACAGGAAAAAGAAACAAGCCCCCCTCCCCGCCTATGGCACTGCCCCTCCGAGAGCCACAGCCCACTGATGCCCTGGTGCCTTGCATCCTGTTGTCATGGTAACCAGGACTAGCTGACGTGCCGACAGGCAGACCAGGAGCCGCTGCCACATGAATCACTTGAACTTGATGTGACAGACACAGGCGGGCAGCCTGCACTGGGGTGGAAGGAGGTGGTGCCCTGTGGGCAGGGATCCTGGCTGGGCCTGGGGAGCTCACGCTGCGTCCCCAGCCGAGGCAGACTTGGCACTCCAGAACCTCGTCGGACCGCGAGGCCCCGCCCTTCGACCTGCCATGGAGCCCTCTCCCAGCTCCCATTTCCTCGTTTGTAAAATTGGGAGGATGGACTGGGTGAAGAAGATGAAATAAAATAACAGGCATGGACTCGCTTTGTGAATTGAAGCATGACAAGAATCGGGCAGCCGAGGAAGGCCCGGGGTCCTGTCCTCACCCAGGCTGGGCTCAGCTCTGTCCTCCCACTTGCTGGCTCAGCGCAGCCCTGACTTCCTCTCCTGTAGAATGGGGCTAATTCTGCCTCCTTCCCAGATTCAACTTCCCACCTAGCAGGATAAAAAATGCCCCAGCCCATCAGTGTACCAAGCGCTGAATCAGGTGCTAGAGACACGGTGAGCAAGGTCGACCCATTCCCTGTTTTTGCTGAGTTGATGTTGGAGTGGGAGGCGGGCTCGACACAAGGACACAGAGGACTAAAGTAACTCTGGAGGACACTGCAAGGAACACTAAGGAGGGAGTGGGACGCAGAGTACCTGGGGTGAGGGCTGGTTTTAGGAAAGATGATCGGAGGATGAGACGGTGGCCTCTCAGCGGCAACCTCAGAAAGGAAAGGGGGATGGGCTCTTGGGCAGGCGACCCTAGGACAGAAGGAGATGGAGACTTTAACACACAGGAGGAAGGACCACCGTGGCTAGCTTGGGGCAAGCAGGCATGTGTGAGGTAGGGCCTAGTCCCCACGAGAGAGGAAGTGGAAGGTCCTGCACCTTTAAGAAAAGAAGCAGGATGCGCACCTGTGTGTGTGTGTGTGTGTGTGTGTGTGTGTGTGTGTGTGTTTTTAGAATGCTCCTCTGGGGCCAGTCCAGGTAGAAGGCAGTTACAGATGTCCCGAGCAGAGACGAGGGTGGTATGAGCCCAGGAGCTAACCAAAGAGATGGAAAGAACTAGACAGATTCGAGATAATTTGGGGAGACGGAATTACTAGGACTCATTCATAGTGTAGACACTGGTGGTGAGAGAAAGGGGAGAGAGATAGGGAGAGTGACGTCCCAGGCTCCAGCTTGAGTACATGGGTGACAGGTGGTGCCTAGTTCTAAGGTCGGGAAATCGGAGTGATTTGTGAATCATCTGTAAAGATGAGGCTCAAATCTATGGGGCTTACGTTATCTTTAGTTTCCTCTCCCCAGTTCCCAGAAGGCTTCAGACAGCACTGGAAGAAGGGTTTGGTGAGGTCACGTGAAAGGGGACCTCTGTCAGAACTCTGGTTTGTAAGGGACAGAGACACAACCGACAGGGGCTTTAGAGGGATGGAGAGGCATTTATTGGCTCAAGAATCCAAGGCCACTGGAATGGCCGGGAGCGCTGCTCCACCCCGGGCCCTCCCCATGCCAGCTCATGGCCCCACCCACAGACCTGCCTCTTTCCTGCCACGGAGTCCTCCAGAGTTTTTAAAAAGCAAAACCAATTTTTTCTTTTCTTTTTCTTTTCTTTTCAATAAGGCTAACTTGGTCACTTTGGGTCTAAAAATATGAAGACATATGATAATGTAGTTTGTGAAGAGGCAAAAGACTACCCTAGAAGCACATAGATTAAAAAAAGAAAAAGAAAGAATTACTATTCTGAAAACTATTCACACACAAAAACAATCAAAATAATTTGAAACAGGAAAAAGGAAATATGAAAAAATGCATAATAGCACCCTCTCAGTTTTTATATCCTGTAACTTCTAAGAAAGACTGACTCTCTTGCATTCCCAGTCCAAAACCTCAGAGAAGCACTTTGACTGGCTGGGCTTCAATCACGCACCATCCTTGGGTCCGTCCTCTATGGGCAGGAGTGGCATTCTTGAAGGAACCTGGCAAGTCAGCTATGGCCACGGCGCTGGAGGGAGCTGGGGATGAAGGAAGGTGCTAAGCGGACAATGTGGCAACTAAATTCCTGATCAGAGATGGGAGAGCCATGAAGTCAAGAAAAAGTTTGCAAAAGATTGAAATTCATAGGTCCAAAAGGGGCAGCCAGGGGAAAATCTGTGACTCCAAAAGGTATCTAGTGAGAACCGGGGATTAAAAAACCCTCATCCTGACAGAGGAAAGAAGGCTTCAGGATTCATATGAGGAAGAGGCCAGAAAGCGGTGCCCAGGCTATCAGGAGGCTGGGTGGGGATCTAACTGAGTCCAACAGTAACATCCAGCCAAAGACCCTGTATCACTGGAGATGGGGATGGGGCCTGCGGATTGGGGCTGAACTGGAAAAGCAGACGCAAGTGGAGGGTAGTCACTCTTGCCTTCTGAAGAATTGGTGAGTCTCTTGACACTCACTAGCTGTGTGATGTTGGGCAAGTTAGATTTCAAATCGCAAGCCTTGGCTTGCTCAGATTTAACTGATGGAAGTGTCAATTGAAATAAAGTAAAAATGAGAGGGCATCTCTCCTAAGGACCAGTGATTAGATGAGATAAAGCATGCAGAATACCTGCTACCGCACCAGCCCACAGTAAGCTCTTGACAATGTCATCTATCATCTCATTACTACTGCAGAGGGAGGTGTGGGGAGAGGGTGGATCTAGAAGAGTTCTCTTAACTTTTGAGCACTGATGAGAGAAGAGTCTGGAATATAGGAGGCTTTAATTTGTGATCAATGACTCCACCCTGAGCACCAATGAAAGAAGTTCTACTTTTTTGGTTTCTTGCTCTGAGTCAGGCACTCTGCTAGGTACTTTACTTACATTATCTCCACACAGCAAAGATTCATTCATGATAATGTATTAGTTAGTTCTTGCTGCCTAATAAGTTACCCCAACGTCTATGGCTCAAGCCAACCACCACTTACTTGTTAAGTGCATGATTCTATGGCTTAGAAATTCAACTGGGCTCTCCTCTTCTCGGCTGGGCTCACTCATGCATCAGCCGTCAGCTGCCCGTCACTTAAGTGGCTATGCTTCTGAGGGTCGACTGGCTGTCATCAGAGTGATGGGAGTGACCGAGCCATGTGTCTCTCTTCATCCAGCAGGACAGCCCTGGCTTGTTCACACCGTGGCTGGGCAGGGTTCCAAGAGAATCAGTGAAAGCATGCAAGGCCTCTAGAGGCTTAGGGTCAGAGCTGGCCCTGTCACTTCCACCACATTCTGTCGGTCAAAGCAAGTCACAAGGCAACCCACAGTCCAGGTGATGGGAGAAGCTACAAAGCTATGTTCCCATAGGGAACACCTCTTCCAGGGAGAGGTGGAGTATTGTGGTCACGTTAGCCATCCACCACAGATAGGAACTGGTATCCCTGCCATTTTACATACAAGAAAATCAAAACCTGAGAGAGGGACCCGTGTCTTGTCCAAATTATGCAGCTAGTAAGTGGCAGAATCAGGATTTGAACTCTGAGGTTTTATGCTTCACTGCACGGTGACCGTCAATCCCATTCTCTCAGGGGAAATCGGCAGGGCCCTGTCTGGCACAATCCAAAACAGCCCAACAGCCGCCAGCGAGCTTGGCTGAGGTAAAGAAAAGGCAGGGGAAAAAAAGTTGAGTCTGCGGCAGGTGAGGACCGGGGGAGAGCCTGCAGCCATGGCAAAGATGCCAGTTTTGGAGATGTGGACTTTAACCTGCCTCACAAAGGCAGGTAACTCTACTGGGCCAGCCAAAGCTGACCTTCCTCCAGGCAGAAACCTCGTCTGGGCTCAGGCTGGCAGCATCACATCAGAGCCAGGACTGAGAGAGCCACCTCTGGTGTCTGCTACTGAGCTTCCAGACCACGGGTGGTGACAGGGCAGGCCAAAAGATCAAAGAGGTGTCACAAGGTGAAATAAAAGATCTGTCCTCTGGAAAAAGCTGTCAGATCATCTGTGCCTGTAGCTAGGGTGAGCAGAGGGCATTGGGCCTGCCAGAGGACTGCCCCACCTCCTCACCTCCGCTGCCACCGCCCCTCCTCCACAGAGACACCAGAGCCATGAGCACAGCTGTGCCCAGCCAAGCTGCCGGGTGCCAAGACGGGCCTGGCGGGCTCCCTCTCATCTGTCTCTCTTTAGCAGGAACAAATGGGAATGAGGGAATCAATTAACAAGGCTCCTTAGCCAAAGGACTGCTGCTCCCTCCTCCCCCACAGGTTAACCCTTTGCTTCCGGGGCTGGGAAGGGCTGCTGGGCTTGCCTAGCATGCAGGCCCCTGGAGCACCCCAGCTGGACACCGCACTCCTGCCTTGTCTGTGCCAGATTCCACGCACAGCTGCCAAGCTGAGAAGCCAGAGCCACACATGAGCGCCTTTGTTCCACCTCAACAGAATTTGGTGCCAGTCTCAGAGGAAACTCAAGGACTCTGGCCCACCAGAGTCCTTTTCTCTCCAGGGACCTGAGACCCCCTCCTGGCTCAAAATGCCCTTAACAGAAGGCAACAGGCCTAATAGTGGCCTTCAGCCTGGGAGGGTGGGTCACAGACAAGCCCCACCTGGTGCCCACTCTGGTTCTGGGAAAGGTAGGGGCCCAGGGGACAGAACAGGATGCGTGAAGTCACATTGAGGAAGCCCTGATAACTCTCACTTCGAAAGCAAATGGTCAGCACTAAGAATTCTCTCAGGAGAATCCAGAAAGGCAAACGGAGGGACCTGGGTTCAAGTTCCATCTCAACAACTGACACGTGGCCTGATGACATTTTGAATTATTAACCAACAGGCCACTCTATCCCACTCACTCTCACCAAACAACTTTACTCTTTGTCCAGGGTCTTTCCCCAGCCTTGAGCCCACTACTCTTCTGCAACTCAGGGGGAGCCAATCATAGCCTGCTCCACCATATGAAGAGACACCGGGGTCACCCCTGCCTCCGATGAGAAAAACAAAGGCATGCACGCTTGACACTGTGTTCGAAAGATGCTCTTCTAAGTTAAGACAAAGGCAGGCAGGAAGGAAGGAAGGAGGGAGGGAAGGAAGGAAGGAAGATGGGATGCAGCTTGCGTTGAAAGAGCCACCCACCCCCACACCCAACACCCTAGACTGAATAAAAGACCCCAAAGGAAGGAGATGGCAAGAGGAAAGATAGAGGTCCGGACAGCAGGGAACACCACCTGCCCAGCCCCACCCCCAAACTCCAGGGGAGCCATATGGGAACAAAGTGTGCCCCAAGACGATGCCGCTCCACACCGGGGAGCAAATTCTGCAGCCCCACCGTTCATTCCTTCATTCCATAAGTGGACAACGAGTGCCTACTGTGTGCCAGACACCATTCTGGGCACACCGAACAGTGCGCACAGGCCCGGGGCCTGGGCTGCGTAGGGAGGAGGACTGCTCTGGGAGTGCAGTCGGCCATTCACCAGTGGCCCAGCAGGAGCGGGTGGCCTAGGCCAGGTCTTGGCTCCCCTGGATCCCCAATGGTCATAGCCTCCTATCGGAGGCCTAGCACCCCCTCTTCCTCGTGACTGGGGGACTCCTTCCACTGCTCTCCTCCATCCGAGGCCCTGCCCCGTGTCCTGGGAAGAGCACATGAGCAGTTGTCCAGAGCAGGCAACCAGAGTTCAGGTCCCAGTTCCGGCCAGATGATCTTGCCCAGACATCTTAACCCCTCTGTGCCTTAGTTTTCTCATCTGTAACAATGGGATCGACAACGTCAGAAACTCCTCACAGGGTTGTTGTGTATGTGGTGTGGCACACAGCGAACGCCATGAAAGTATTAGCCATTCATGTTATTAACACTGCTGGCTCCAGCTCCATCCTGTTGCGGAAATGGCATGGCCAGGCAAGAGTGAGCTGAGTGCTGGGACGGAGCCGTAAACACGACTGTCTGACGCCGTCCCTGTCCTCCTCCAGCTCCTGTCCCAGTGGGGCAGACACAGCAGCAGGCGACTGCAACGTAGCTCCACACAGGAAGTCTGGGATTGTGCAGCCAGAGTGGTCCCTGCCACAGACGGGGCCAGGCAGGCCCCAGCAGTCACGTCTGGGCTGGGTGAAAGGGCGAAGGGTAGGGGTCCAAGCAGAGGAACCAGGCAGTACGTGAAACTTGACTGGAGAGTCTCTGGCAGGGGTGTGGGAGGGACAACAGGGGCTGTTCCTGGTTCTGGTCGGGGGACTTGGGAGGGATGGGCGTGGAGGGCATCCAAGTGGTGGTGACTTGGGCTGAGTGTGAAGCCTCAGCACCCACCTCTCCCTGGACTATGTGCCTATGTGTGATGTGGAATTGGCTGACGTTGTGGGGGTTTGTGTGTGACTGCTTGTGGGCTTGTACCTGGGCAGGATTGCATGCAAGGGTGTGAAACAGTGTGAATTTGGAAGGGGTTGGGGCTGGGTATGCCTGTTTGAGAGAATTCAGGAGGTGATATGACCACTGTGGTGAAATGTGCGTGTGTGTGTGTGTGTGTGTGTGCGCGCGCGTCCATGGGTGTCCCTAAGACTATGATAGGTGGTTGTATATGGCTGTGCACTCCCTGTGAGTGTGTCCTTCTGTAGGCATTCGTGTCTGAGTGTGTATGTGTGTGAGACAGGGCACTGAGAGCTGCTCCCCCCTCTTCCAGCCCTGCCGCAGACACACACACACACACACACACACACACACACACACTCTTGGGGCTGGGAGGGGTGGCTGCCCGTAGCTGCCACAGCCAGTCAGAACTTGCTAATTTGCATGTTAATGAAGCCCGGGGAGCTCTCCAGCTCAAGACTGACAGGAGCCCCCGGCCCCCCATCCTCCCCTGACAAGCCTGGGAGGGGGAGCAGGGAGGGCTGGGAACCAGCTCAGGGAAGGCGAGGAGGCGACTCTGGAGGAAGCTCCCTTCCTCGCACCCTCACACCCGCTCGGCCCCACCACTCTACCTCCTAGGCTCCGTGCTGAGGGAGAAAGGGACAGGCCAGGTCGGAGCCCGGGCCAGGACGGGGGTGAAGGCCCAGGAGGCTACTTAGGGGGTTCTCACAAGCTGGAATGCCTCCCTGCCCCTGTGTGGAACACCAGCCAGCCATTCCTCACCCTGAGACCGTGTCCAAGAGCAGTGTGCCCACAGGCAGCGGGCCTCTGCCCCTGCGCGACTCCAGCCCTGCCTAAGGCACCTGCTGCGTGCTCTGCAGCCTGCATCCCAACGGGAAGGGCTGGGCCTTGGGTGGCTCAGAGCTTCCTCTTCCACCCACCACCAGAGCCCTGCCAAAAGGGGCGAGGTGGGGCAGGGAGGGGGCTCTGAAGATAGGGTTCCTAGGGTAAGAGTGCAGGGTGCCCCCCACCCCAGGTCTGAGCCCCCAGGGAAGGAAGGGTGGTGTGGGTGGGAGAGTAGAGCCCCCACAGCTCTGAGCAACAGGTCAGTCCTGCTGGGCCTGCGGGGCTCCTGCTATTTTGTTCTCAGGCTCCTGGCCCTAGCTTTCCAGTTCAGTCCCCGGATCTGTCACCCTTCCCATCCCCCCACGCCCCTCAGACTCCATCCCTTTCTCCTGCTCCTTCCTTTCTTAACCAGCCGCATCCCACCAGAGGCTGGGCTCTCAGGGGAGCTCTCAGCAGCAGGCTCCTGAACGCACTGTCTGGGTCTGTCTCCGAGGGGTGTACCCTGCCTTGGCAGGGGGACAGTCGGGCTGGGGGCCCTGGCTCCTCCCTCTCAGCCTGGCTCCATCAAGCACTTTCTTGCCTCCCTCTTCCTCTTCCTGATTGTCTCTTCCCCAGGTCTGGCCAACACCCTGGGTTTCTACCTCTCCCTCTTTCTTTAACCCAAATGCTCAAATATTCATAGTATTCATTCTCTCTCTGTCTGCCTTGGCCTTTGGGCCCTGGGCACCCACCCCTGTCCCTGCCCCATCCCCTGTGGCCAGGCCTGGTGTCCAGATGTGCCCTTGCCAGAGCTGGGAGGCAGCAAGGTGAGGGCACCCCGGGCCCTGGGTCTGCAGGTGAGGAGAGGCCCTCGCTGGTGTTAATTGCAGGGAGGCTATCTGGCAGAAATAAGGTGGGTTTTCTGCTTCAGTGATGACTGTTACAATCAAATTGTCCACAGACAATTAACGGAGTGGGAGAAATAAGAATTAGATTTCTAATTATTTTCCCAGTAAAAGCCACCCGGACCCTGCGGGTGAGGGGGAAGGGCTTTTCGGTGGAGCTCGCAGGTGCTTTTGTGGGCCTAGTTCCCTGTAGCTGGGGTGGGGAAGCCCCAAGTACTAGGTGGACACTGAGCCCGGGGGCCCCAGCCCAGCCCTCAGCAGCACCAGGAAGTGGGAGGGAAAGGGCCAACCTTGCTGAGCCTGGGGCTCTGGAAAGAGCCATCGTTCTGGAGGCTTGGGTTCCAGTACCCACCTCAATACTACTTACTGTCACCTTCCAGTTTTGACCCTCAGTTTGCTCATTCTGAAAATGGGGGCCAACAATTCCTGGGGGCAGAGTTGTGAGGAATCAAGGAGGCAAGGGGGTCACAGAGGCTGGCAAAGGCCAGGTGTCCTGTCAGGCCCCCACCTGGGTCCCTGGCCGCAAGCTCACGCCAGAGAGCGCGCGCACACACACACACACACACACACACACACACGCACCTGTGTGGATGTGTGAGTTTTTGTTGTTGTTGTTGTTTTTCTTCTCTCTCTCCCGTTCTGCCTCTCCTTCCTCACCCCCACTTTCTCCCTGGATGCCTAGGTCTGTGGCAGGACTCTCCGGGATAGGCAGGTAGAACCCAAATAGTCTGGGTGCAGAGCCTAACTCTTACCAAGAGGCTCTCCCTCCTGCATGTGAGCCTCAGTTTCCAAACCTCAAAGGAGGCTGTCATGGCGTCTACTGCAGAGGCTGACAATGGTACCTGTGTAAAGGGCATGATTCTAGCCCGGCGCACAGCATGGGCTCAGCAAAACACACGAAAATACTATCAAAGGTGTTCAGCCCTTGGCCTTCGAGGCTAAAGATGGAAGGCAGGGGCTTTCTGGAGGGGATGGGTTAAGGAGGCTGAAGGAAGAGATGAGAATATATTTATCAATCCTGGCTGAGCACAAGGTCTCCGCCTTCATCAGGGCCCCAGATGCTCAGACAGAAGACAGCATGAAAAGGACCCATGGGCTCGAGTAGGACAGTCCTGGGTTCCTGACTGGCTGTGCCAACCAGGTCACTTCCACATCCCCACGCTGACCACAGTTTTCCTCTCTGTAAAATGGGGAGAAAAGTGGTGGCTCCCTCCTGGAGCAGTTTTGCAGCTGTGAGGCTGCTCTTCACCTGGCAGTGGAGTTGAGGGCGCAGGGGCTGTTGGCACACTCCCTCTGACTTGGACACTGACACCGTACATGTCCCGCAGGAAGACTTGGAGTCTGCAGGCGGGAGCTCCAGGCCACCCCAACACCTTCCTGCCTGATTCCACATCCAGCAAGAGGGACAGCCTAGCTCTCAGATGTCCTCCCAAGAGCCCAGCCTAGTCACAGCCCACCCACCTGCACACAGGTGTCATAAGGTGCCTCCCATGGTCACTCACTGTCACATCGGTTCACACACGCTCACACTCGCACACATCCTGGGCCAGCCCCCTCCCACGCCCCCAGGAGGGGCAGCCAGGGTGTCCCCATGTGAACCTAGAGGAAGTTCATGGCCACACCCACCGGGGCTGTGCAGAGGGAGGCAGCTGCAGCCCAGCTGTGGGACTGGCGTGGGGTGAGGGGAGCGGCTTGGAGCCCCAGCTGGGAGTCAGGCGGTGTCCTGCTCCACTGCATCTTGTGCTTTAGACCACCTTCCTGCCTCTGAGGTACCTGGCTGGTCTTGGCAGGGAGGAGGTCACCTACCTGGAGGTGGTAAGCGCCTTTACCTGTATTGATTCCTCTGCCAGTTGCCCTTCACCCAAATGACAGTGACCCTGCGGGTGATGCCCCTGCAGCCCTCCCCAACCCTGGAGCTGTCTCTGCCTTTCCCCCACCCCATCTCTCTATCTCTCGCCCATGTCTCTCCCTGGGTCCCTGGGTCTCTCCTCCCGGGCCTGGGTCTCCCGCCCACCCCGCCCTGGGCTATGTAAATGTGGTATTTCCTTCTCATCATCGGCCGCCTGCCTGGCTCACATTTAATTTGATCCGCAGCGGCGCCTCTGCGGAGCCACTCATCAAAGCGGGAAGACAATTAGGTGAATGTCAGGGTGGCCTGGGCCCCATGGGGGCAACCAGGGCCTGAAGCTGGGGTGGGGAAGGGTGGGGGTCAGGGGCCTAGCTGCAATCCTGGCCTCTCTCTGGACCGTCCCCACTCAGTGGTCCCATGCCTAGCAGTAACCAGAGGTCCGAACTGCCCAGTGAAAACCAGGCTCCCCTCTGCCCAGGACCCTGCTTCAAGGAGGATTCTGGAGTCCCCACAACAGAGGAGGGGCTTGACAGACCCCTCCTGCCTCCAGCCAAGCCACCGAAAGCAGAGACCCAGACAACTACACGGGCTGGGCACTAGCTGGGTTTGGGGAGGAACCAATTCTGGACCCAGTCAGGGTCCCCTGAGAAAATCACATTCTTTTTGCAGTCCCTCCCTGGTCCTGCCCATGGCGGCTCCCTAGGAGCATCTCTTGAGCCTCATCTCAGCCTTTAACCCTTCTCTTATCTCTGCCTCTCTCCTGTGTCTCTCGTCTCTAATGATCCTAGGTGCACATGTCCCCTGTCCCCCTCATGCCTGTTGCCCCCTGGCCCTCTTCCTGTCCTGCACCTCCTACCCCTACCCTGTCTCTAGGGGGCCCCGTGACCTCAGCTGCTTCACCATGACCCCCATCTCCTCCTCCATGACCGCCACCTTCCACGTGGCCGACCCTGCTCCGCTGGATCCGCCCTCATCTCCTGCCTGCTGTCCCCCACTCCCCAGATCCCCCTGAATGAGCCCAGCTTTCCTACCTAAACCTCTGTCTCCCTCCTCTGGTCTCCTTCCAATCAGGGGTCAGCACCTTCAAGTCTTTCCCTTCTTGAAAACAATAATAATAAAATAATTTTTAAAAATACTTTCTTGGCAGCCCCACCTCTTCCACCCATCCCCGCACCCTCCTTGCCCTCTAGGGAAGCTTGTGGAGAGCTGTGTATTCTGGCTTTACACCCACTCCAGTCTGGCTTCTACACCCATCATGCCCTAGAAACCATCCTCGCCAAGGTCACCAGCAGACTTCTTGTCACTCTGTCCCTGGCCATACCTCATCTGGATGACAGGACAGCTTTGGGCAACTGACCTGGCCTTTCCTCTTGGCTCCCCACTGCTTCCATGACGTCTCTTGGCTTTGTCTCTACTCCTCTGGTTGGTCCCTTTCTGGACTCCTCCCCTGCCCTTGCCTCGCGGGCTGCTCCTGAGCTCTGTCCTGGGCCCTCTTCTCTGCTTACTCTTGAGTGATTTACTCCCTGCTCAGGCCTTCTGGAGCCACCTGTGTATCCAAGGCCTCAGATCTTCAGTTCCAGCCCAGTACTTTCTCCTGAGCCTGGGACATCACTGTCCTCCGCCTCCTGGATGTCCCGTGCATGTTCCGTGGCAACGTCAAACCCCACACTGTGCAAACCAGGCCTTCCCTCTGACCCCACACTCAGCCTCTCCTCCTGGGTTCCCCATTGTGATGGTTGAATTTGCATCCCTCAGCCTCCAGAGCCAGAGCCTAGAAGTTAAATCAGAGTCCCCCTCTCCCACCACCTCCACACAGAGGTATCAAGGGGCTGCAATTAGTCTGCCTCTGAGATTTTCTCTGTCTCTAAAGACCTTGAGCTCCCTGCTCATCATTCTTCCTAGACAGACCCGCTCAGGCCAGAATGCTGTGCCCTGGACACATCTTCTTCTCTCTACCTTCAGGTGTTTGTTTACCCTTCGTCCCCACATGGAATGGCCTCTTCCTCCTCTTGGCCTGTCCAAATCCATTTTGCCCTCCCCTTTCTCAAAGCCAACCTCCAGCCCCCTCCTCAAGGAGCCTCCATTCCCTGCTCGCCTGGCAGAACCTCCTCTCACCCTAAGCTCTGGGGCCCTTCTTTTCTGACCCATGCCTGGATACTCAGCAAAGTCACCTCCACCTTTCTCCCATGTACACGGTCTCCCCATGTCCCAGGCTCCTTGTTGTGGCCCATGTGACTGTTGTTGGCCAATGAGCTGTAAACAGAAGTGGCTTGGTTCCTTCTTGGTCAAACTGCAGAAGAACTGGTGCATGGCTTTCCAGCTGCTGTAGCAACCATGAAAGCTTCTTTCGAGATGGTGGATCCTCAAGATCAAAGCAGCATAGAAAGCTGAGTCACCCCATGAAGGACAGCAGCTCTGGAGAGATGCCTGGATCTGCAGCAGACTTGGTATAAACAAACAACAAACTTTTGTTGTGTGTATTTGTTGAGATTTGGGGTTGTTTTTTTACCACGGCACAGCCTTTCTTAGCCTGATTAATACAGCCCTCTCTAAGCACTACTTTTCCCATCTGTGGTCTAAGAATAATCATTAGCACCTCACGGGTTGGTTGTGAAGCTTAATTATACAAAGGTCCAGCACTCAGTTCTCAAGTGCCTGCTGCAGGCCAGACTCATTGTAAGGTACCTGACTATGAGATGTTCTAACTAGGCAGAGTTCCAAGGAGAGGAGAAAAGGAGATCCAGCTGTTCAAGTTGGGCACTGAACAATTCTGGGCACTGGTAAAGTGTGGTAGTCACTTCCCTAGAGTTGTGAACTATAGTAGCCCTATACTATTCAGTCATACACGTAGACACTCAGGTTTCATCCCTAGATGAAGAAGAATTGAGGATCTGAAAAGGGCATGGAAGAAACAGGTACAATGGTCAGAATAGCCTAATATTAGTATCATAATCATAACACCAGAAACATCCATGTAGTGCTGCTGTCTGCCAAGTATTGCTCCAAGCACATTGCTTAGATTCACTCATTTTTTTCTCACAATAATAACCCCATGAGGTAGAAACAATCATCCCCATCTTACAGATAAGGAAGTTGAGGCAGGATAAGGTAAGCTACCCAACATCATGTGATTTATAAATAGCAGAGCCAGGATTTGGATTCAGGAGTCTAACTTCAGAGCTGCTCTGAACCCTTCCACCATCTGTGTTCCTGGAGCTAGCACAGGGCCCCTCCAGACCCAGCACCTGAGCCCCCAGGCTTAGGGTGAGGGCAGAAGATGAAGAAACTGATTTTTTAAGAGTATTTGAGAGATGACCCACAAGCCCACCCTTTGGGAGGGCCCCAGGTGACAGAGACACAGAGTCAAGCATCCACACAGCTCCTTCTACCCTCTACCCACCCAACCCTGCCCCTTGGCCTTGATGCAGACTCCAGAACTTCTCTGGCATCCAAACAGCAGGGGACTTGGAGCACACCCAGAGGCCACCCCTTCAGCCTGGCATGGGTCCGTCATGGTGGGAGAGATGGGTGTGGAGGCTTCTCCAAACATGCTCAAGGAGAGCAGATCTATAAAAACAGGAGCTTGGGTGGAACAGGACAGAAGCCTGGGTGGGCTCCTCTAATGAGAGACAGGCTTGTGAGCCCCCGTGAGAAACGCTACCCAATGCCCAGAGCCTGCCCGAAAGGGAGGATGCTGTGCAGAAGAGTCCAGGCCGCGCGGTGAGCATGGGGGGCTGACCCCGGAGCACTGGAACATAACAGGAAATGTAAATGTGACCTCACTTGTGCACACAGGTACCTCAGCTCCATGACACATCACAGCAAAGGTAAGAGCTCAATTAATTCTCACATCAACCTACTTTACTGATGAAGAAACCGAGAGTCAGAGAAGTTAATTGCCCAAGGTTGTTCTGCCACGAAGTAGCAGAGTCTGGTAGACCCCAGGTTCATGCACTGTTCACCTCTCCAGCCACCCCTAGAAGTGCCAGCCCTCCTGAGAGAACTCCCCATGGCCCCCAGGATACCTCCTCCTGGGAACCAGGTTACCCAGGTCTCCTGCAGTCTGGTGGAGGTCTGTCTGCCAGGGTGAGCCTCTGCCTCACCCGCCCACCCGTGTGCTAGGGACAGAAGGGGGACTTTATGTGCAATCTGCCTGACTCTCCAGAAAGCACTTAGGTTTACGATGTGCATGAAATTGATCGCCAGTTGGCGCGGCCCCCGCTCGCTCAGTGCCAGCCTAGCGCTGGCAGGAGGCTATTCCCCACCCCCCACTTTCAAGGAGCATCAAAGCTGCCTGCCAAGGCCCCTCGTGAGGGTCCTTCTCCAGTAACAAGTGTAGAGTGGAGGGGGAGTTCTGCCCAGAGGCCTTTCCACAGTGCACACCCCCGCCCCGGGAGAGTTAAATAGCGCCGTGTTTTATGCCAATTTCAGCCTCTTCTGCTTCCCCTCTAACGAGCCGATGCTTTCAAAGGCCCCACTAATTGGTGTTTGCGCCTCACACGCCACGACACTTTGATAGTCATTTAGGATGTGGCCATCTATCAGACCCAGGGTACAGGGAGGCTGCTCACCTTGCTGCACCAGGGTTCCCAGGCCCGTGTGCCCCTGTGCATCTGCACAAGTGTGTACACACTTATGCACACGTGTGTGTAGAGATGTTCCTCCGAGGGAATCCCTTGTGTACCTCTATGTTCGTATATCAGCGCATGTGCCTGGTGAACACTAGCAGCTGAGCACATGGGGATGTGCGCACACTTTCCTGGGTCGATGTATTTGTGCACACAGGAAACAGTGCTTGTGTTTCGTACGTCTGTCTGTGGGCACACACACAAGAGTGTCCACAGGTCTGCTTAGGAGGTACATACTCAGGTCCTGCTGCATCCGTGGGTGTGCGGGCTTGTGTGCCTCGGCACCAGGAGTCTGCGAACGTGCGTCGGTGTTATGAGTGAGTCTCTGTCCCTGTGTGTATCTTGGTGTGTATGTGTCCAGAGGCGTGTGTGCACATGGGCTTGTGCATGACATGCAGAAGACAGGCATAACAAGGGCCCTCTGGCTGAGGGTTTGAGGCCTGGCTTTGCTATTTTCTAGCTCTGTGACTCTGGGCTATTTGCATAACCTCTCCAATCTTCAGTTTTCTCATCTGTAAAGCGGAGGCAACAAGGGCACATGCTTCGTGTTGTTGTGTGGGTAGGAGGGAAGATACACACAAAGGACGATGCAGGACACAGGGCATGCCTACAGGCAGAGGGGACCAACACTCCCCCGTCCCTGGGAACACCCAGACACCTTTCCCCAGCTTCGCCACACAGCCGGCTGCCTGAAAGAGACCTTGTGGCACCTGGGGAGAGAACCAGAAACATCCTGGCAAAGATCTGGTAGGGCTGGGGTCACGATGACAGTTGTGACTTCTGAGTCATATCCAAAGTGAGTTCACACTTTTTAACCTCCTGCCTTGGACAGGTGGGAAACTGAGGCGCAGAACTGGTGCCAGCTGGTAACAGGGCAGGAATTTGCTATCAGAAGAGACAGCCTGTAACTGGGGCTGGTGGGAAACCAAGCCACCCCTCTGATTCCTGAGGAAGAAGGTGGTTTCAAGGGGACCAAGCCATGTGTACCTTCAAGTACTCCACAAATAAATACCCAGGCCTGGAGCAGAGGACTCCTTGTCCAGGCCCTGGCCTCAGGCTGTGTGGGCCACCCCTCCAGGCCTGCCCCTCTGCCAACAGAGGGTGAAGACACAGTTCTGGTCTAACCCTACCGCATACACACCGAGAAACAGGTCCAGAGAAGGAAATGGGTTACTCAAGTTCACAGGTGAGGAAAAAGCCATAGCAGAGGTCCCTTGTGCCCCAGAACACGGTTCCTACCTTATTCACCACACTGACGCTCAGTTGGTATTGACCTTGCTGGTAGATGGTGGCTAGGGCAGGTCCTGAGCCTTCAAGCCCTCCTGGTCTCCTCAGAGAGTCTGTTGTGTGGCCGTTTGGGAGCACATAGCCTCTAGACCTGGGCTGCACTGCTCCCACTGAAGATTGAAACTAGCAGGTGTCTTTTTTTTTTTTTTCTTTAAATTTTGGAGGGCAATTTTTTATGATACTTTTTAAAAATTTTTTTTAGTTGTAGATGGACACAATACCTTTATTTTATTTATTTATTTTTATGTAGTGCTGAAGATCGAACCCAGTGCCTCACACAGGCTCGGCAAGTACTCTACCACTGAGCCACAACCCCAGCCCTTATGTTACTTTTCAATTTAAATTAAGACTTTAAAAATCACAATCAGCAGCAATAGCAGTGCCACCTCACAGTTCACATTCCCATTATTCCTTAGCACCACCAACCCAAAAGGCACCATCAACCCAAAAGTCACCACCCTCCCCAGCGTCAGGGTATGACTGTACTCCAACCTCACCAACTCCCAACCTGCAAGCTTATGTGCTCCCCACTCCCCAGCCCTCCATAAATGTCTCCAACATGGCCCCAGAATCAAGTAGAAATGGTCTTTACCATCAGCATTTCATTTCTGTCCCCAAGTCTTACCCTGCTCCGTGTTATTCCAGGATCCTATAGCTGTCCCCAAATCTGTACCCCTCCCCTACTCCCAAGATACCTGGGCCTAGCCTGTCCTGCAGAAATTCTGGGCTGGGCTTTGGCCCAGGAATCTTCACTGGGACTGGCAGCCAGTAAGGGCAGCCGGGAGGGGCAGGAGGGATGAGCAGCCCCCTCCTCAGGCCTGGCGCCCCACCCACCCAGCCGGCGGCCTGTCTGCCTTCCTGAGCTCATTAACTGCAGGTCACTGTTCAGCAGGAAAGACAAGGCGTGGGTTCCGCGGGCGTTCATTAGCCGTGAGAGGAACAGTGTGTGTGAAATTAGCAGTCACCTGAGGACCTCGATAATTTCATAATTAGGAGGCCTAATGGCTCTGGCTCTGGATGCCAAATGACTTAACCCCTCGCCTGCTGGGCCCCCAACCCCTGGCCCACGGCTGTGAGGGAGGGTCGGCTATACCCGCTCTGCTCCAGTACCCTCTCTAGGGTCAATCACATCCATTTTTGCCACCCCAGCATCCAGAAAGGGCTGGTGCAGATGAGGTGCAAAAGTTAAGTTTACAGAGTGAATGAATGAATGCGGGAATGAATGAACAGGTGTCTGAATGGGGAAAGAGCTGCAGCCCCCGCTGCAGGTGCTCAGGGGAGGAACATTCCAGGAAGGGGTGAGGAAGGGTTCTCCATCTGCATGAGTAGGTGGTGGCTGAGCACACGCCTCTGCGTGGTGTGGTGTGTGTGAGTGTTGCGCGTGCATGCACGTGTGCGAGCATGAGTGCACACACACACACATGTGGATCTGTGATGTTTGCTTCTAAGAACCTTGTGTGTGTCTATGTCCAAACTGCCATCTGTGAGCATTTTCTGCTGCCTCCTGTCCCTGTGACGGAACCCAGGTGCCTCCCTTGATGCCAGCCTCTCTTGGCACCACCTGAATCATGGTGGCTCTAGAATGCCTACGCGGGGGAGCCTGGAGGCATTCTTGGCCAGGAAAATGGTCCTAGGGAGCTTGCTTTGAATCTGCGCTTGCGTAGCAAGTATCCTCTTTTTACTTAGATTGAACATTTATTTGGGATCCTGAAAGACTGAATGGGGAGCTGAAGTCACATCCCTTAGCATAGGGGGAGCTGGTTAGGGCAGCCTCCAAGACCATCCGCCCCTTCTCAGCCTCTCTTCCCAGTTTTCCCATGATACTCAAGAGGGGAAGGCTGAGGGATGGGGTCCATGGGGCTCCAGACCTGGCACAGGCCTTCCACAATCAGGGACAAGTGGTTCTGAACCTCCCTGGACCCTGCCTCCCTCCCTCGCTCCCCTGCTCGTAGAGAGGATTTGGGAGGAGTCGAACAGGGAGAGAAGGTAGGAGGCTGAAGGGAGAGAGCAGAGGAGATGAGGAGAGAACAATGAAGAAACAGAGAGGGGAAAGGGAGGGGATGGGGAAGAAATGGGAGGAGGAGAAAGGATAGGAAGTCTGAAGGAGGTGAGAGAAGGGGAGGGGAGCAGGGAGGCTGAGAGCATTATCAGCACTTAAAAAGCGAGCAGCTCAGTTCTTCTTTGGCACAAATAATGGCTTTTTATGAATAAATCATGTGTCAGACGCCTCCCAGGGAGTGGGCATGGAGGGGGGCGCGTCTGCTGGGCTCCAAGGCTGGCGGCAAAGGGCCAGTGGCAGACCCCCAGCTGTAGGGGTGTTGCCCCCTTTCTCCCGATGGGGCCCAGCAGGGCAGAAACTGTCTCTGGAATTATCACTGACCTGAGTCAGGCAGGCTCAGTCATTCCTCTGAGGTGGTCTCTTGCACCCTACACATGAGCTGGGCTGGATCCCAGGGCCTGGATGGTCCCTCTGCTCCCCTCCTCTCCCCTCCAACAAACAACACAGCAGCCCAGAGGACCCTCCTGGCAGGGGAACACCAGCCTGATGCTCCTGAGAGAGAGAGCTACGTGCCAAGACAGGCAGGCACACCCAGAGAGGAAGCCACACAGTGCACATGTGGAGACCAGGAGAGCGCTGGCACAGGCATGGCCTACACAGCCCCAGACACACGTGTGGCACTCTCAGAGATGGACACACCACCATCTCTCTCACACACACACACACATGTACACATGAGCCCACACACACAGATGCATGGGGCCACACGGACACACACAGACCTGCGCATGCACACAGCAGCCCACCCTCCATTAGCCTAGGGCGGGGGCAGTTTTACAGCCCATATGGAGCCCAGACCCAGCTGGGCCGTCTCAGAGTCTGGTTATGGGGTGGGGCTGGGGCATTTGTCCCAGGGGAGGGCCTGTCAGTCTCTCCGTGCTCCCCACCCAGCAGGGACAGCCACACAGCACACCAGCGAGGTCTCAGTCCCCCAGCTCTGATCTTGAACCTGTGCAGGTCCAGCTCCCCTGCCTACAGTCGCTGCCTCAGAGGCAGAGGCGCCACAGGACAGCTTATGGTCACGGCCAGGGACCCTGGTCTGCCCCTTGCTAGTAGTGGAACCTCAGATTTCCTATTTGCTCCTTGAACAAAACTTCAAGATCAGCGCTACTGCCTCATCTTGCAGAAAAGATACTGAAGCTCTTGGAGGCAAAAGCACTGGCCATTCCTATCTAGGGCCCATTTTCTTTACACAAACTTTAGGCCCCACTGTGTCCTGTTTTCCTTCTCCCCTCCCCAGGTCCTCCTCAGCTGCTGGGTTCTTCTTCCTTGTGTCAAGGGGTCCTAAGGTGCAGAGCAGAGCTAGGTTCCTTCTCACCCAACTCTGTGATCCTCCACTCCACGCCACTCCCACAACCACCTCTGTCTCCCGATTCTCTGACTTCCCTCTCCAGTCCAGGTGCCTTCCTAGGCTCTGACCCCCCTGACTAGGTGGACATCAGGTAGGCCAGCATGTTGCCCGATGTCAGAGAATGCCATTTGTACAGTAGAAATGTCCCTAAGCCGCCATCCTCCCTCCCAAATCCCAAGGAATCCCGTAGCATGTGACTCAAATTGAGCCTGTCTATGGCTGATGAGCAGGCCCTGTCCCAGGGCTCTCTCTTCCTCGATGGTCCCCATGTCAGGGAATGGCCTTGTCTGCCCAAGTACTCAACCAACTCCGACTCCTCTCCCCAACCTCCCATGTCCCATCCACGACCACGTCCCAATGAGTCTACATCCAAAATACATGTGAACGCATCATTTCCTGTCCAACCCTCTGCCCTCGCCCATCCCCTGGTTTGAGCCACCATTGGCACCTTTTGCCTCTCTCACTGAGGCCCCCTCTGGCCCATGTGACTCCCTGCCACCAGCAATCTTTCCACTTCTGAGCTTTAGCCACACTCAACATCTTTTGCTTATGGAAGCCACATGCTTTCTCCGCTCTGGTTTTTTCTCTCTGACTGAATTCCTCCTCTTCCCCAAATCAACTCATCCTTCAAGGCTCAGCTGGGGCAGCTCCCCTTCCAAGGCTACCTGATCACTGCCCACAACAGCAGACCCTACTCCTCCATCCATCATAGCTGCCATCCATAGTAGTCTATTTACCTGTGTCCCCCATAAGCCTCTAAGTTCCTCGAGGGCAGAAATTGTGCCAATGCTGCTGCCTGTGGCAATCCCTATGCTTGATATAAGAACTGGCACCTAGTAGTTGCTCACTAAACCATCCTTGAAGGAATTTTTGAGTGCAGGACCTGTGCTGTGTACTTACACACCTTTCTCATTCACTTGAGATGGGCTACTATGTGTGCTATGATTTAGACCAGGAAAAAAAAAGGCTGCAGAAGTTGAAACTGTGCCCCAGATATACACAGCTGGTATACCAGAGGACGTCAACAGAGGTCTGCACCTTCAAAGGATTATCTTTCCACCATTCCCAACCCACCTTCCCAAGTTATTTTCCCTCTCTGACCTTGTTTTCTCATTTGTACCACGAGAACAAAAACTGCACCCAACACAGAGCCTGGCAGAACAGGTTCTTAGTAAATACCTGTCCCTCTGTCCCAGCCTCAAAGGCTTAATTCAGGGAAATCTCCCTGCTTCTGAGACTTCCTGCACGTGTTCACCTAAACAGGTGCAGAGCTCCACAAGGTACAGTCCACTGTCAGGAATTCAGTAGGCGCTTAATCATCGAGTGCTGAGCAGAGCAGCACCAGCGGATGCTGATGTGCACCCAGACCAAAGCCACAACAAAGGCAGGCAGGCATAGGAACCCTCACCTTTCCCATCCCCGCAATACTTTACAATTGTCCTCCACCACCGTCGCCGCCGCCCTTCCTGCTAGCCAAGGCGCGGGAAATATTTAAAACAATTTTATTCATGAAAATATGCTGTACAATGCACTCTACACGGCCTGGACACGGCACACACGCACACGCACACGCTGACGGCACGGCCACAGTACACTGCCTACGATACGCGCCGGGGACGCCGCGCCCACCGCCCGCCCCGACGGGACACTTATAAATATGGGAGAGAAGGGGCCGGGACTGGCACGGAGAAAGGGGTGTTGGATGGGGTGGGATGGTGGATCCGGAGCTGAGGCCTGTTGAAGAGACTGAGAACAGTACTGGGGATGTGGGGGTTGAATAGGGGGACAGACTGCCATAGGGTGAGGTTGGGGATGGGGGCAGCTGGGATGTGAGGGAGAGGCTGAATCATGGGGATGGGGGTCTACGGAGGGCAACCTAGGGCTTGAGGAGGACTGCTGGGGGGGGAGGGGATGGCCAATAGGTAGGTGTGAGTGAATTTTCCGGAGGGACTTGCTGGCTTCCAGTGGTGAGGCTAAGACCAGTAGGGCAAAGTGTCAACTGAAAATCAAACTAGAATTTGGGGTGGGCTATGCATCACATCACCGCAAGGGCTCCACAAATGAAACTGAGGATTCGGAAACGCCCCCTGCCCCATTTCCTAGTTGGCCTCTCCCGCCAGCATCCAAACCAGGCGGCCCGCCTTGTTCCTTCCCGCTCCCACCGAGCCCAGATTTCAGCCTCCTCTCCCGGGCTTTCTGTCCTGGGAGGAGGGGGAGCGGGTCTCAGGAACTGGGGCAGGAATGGTGGGGTGCCCCAGCCCCTACCTCTCACTTCCCTCTGTGGTCAACTTCCGAGGGATGTCTTTAGCAGGGCTGGGGCTGCCTCCTGGATCTTCCCGTGGAGCTGGACTGGGGCTGGGGACCTGGGGATCAGGATGGGAAGAGAGAGGTCCCCTGGGGAAGGGACCCGGGCACCCAGGATGCGGGAGGCGGTCCTCAGCCCGGAACCCAGCTCTGGTTAGGAGGCGGGGCCCCGGCCAGGCCGGGCGGCGGTGGAGGCAGGGCAGAATCGAAATTGAAGTCCATTTCGTCGCTGTCCATGAAGTCGTTGAGGATGATGGACTCGACATCACACTCAAGACTCCCGCTGAACATGTCGAGGTCCAGGTCCGCCGGGAATCGGTCGGGCGCGGCACCCAAGGGCCCGGCGGCTGCGGCCGCATAGGGCCCCGGCAGCGCGTCCAGCAGGAGGCCACCGGGCGGGCCCCCAAAGGCGCTGGCGTGGCCAGGCGGTGCCAGGCCTGTGGCGCCCGCGTCTCCGGGCAGCGTCATAAGGCTGATGGGGTGGGCTAAGGCACTGCGCGAGGGCGCCGGCGGCGCGTATGGGGCCGCCCCCTTGCCGGGGTAGGCAGCTGCTGCACCTGCCAGCGCCATCTCCCCGGGCGCGCCCAGCACCGGGCCGGGCCTCGGCGCGGGCGGCGGCGGCGGCGGCAGCAGGGTGGGCAGCGCTCCGGGACGGAAGGGCGGGGCGGCCGGCGCGAAGCTGGCCTGCTTGTTCTCCTGGATGGTCTGCATGGGCAGGCGCCGCAGCGCGCCCAGCGCCGGCGGCCCGAAGCCCCCGCCCCCGCCGTAGGCACCACCTTTGCAGCCGCCGAAGTAGGCAGGCGTCCCGGCGCGGGCCCGCGGCCCGTACGCGTCCTGCGCGCCGTCCAGCAGGGCCTCGGGCAGCCCCGCGCCGCCGCCGCCGTGCAGGCCCAACGGGCCTCCCAGCTCTGCCAGGCGTGGCAGCTCCCCCGGGCAGCGCGCACCCAACGCCGGCGAGAGCGCGCTCGCAGGGCTCGGGTACATGAGTGGCGATGACGGCGCCAGGGCCTCCAGGGCCTCGTCGTCCTCCAACTCGGCTGCCTCTCCGAGCAGGGGTCTCCCGCCGCCGCGGAAGTCGGCCCACGCCTCGTAGTCATCGCTGGCATGCGAGGCCGGGCTGGCGGCCCACTTGGCCGCCACAGGCACAGGCCCGGGGGCAGGCGCGCCCGGAGGGCTGTCGTCGGGGCTTCGTTCAGGCACCTGCAGCTGCTTCTTCTTGCTCGCCTTGCCCTTGATGCGAAGGAACTTGGCCCCGTTGTCCATGGACACAGCCCTGCGCCGCGGGGTCTTGCCCGTCTTTCCACCCTCAGGGTTCAGCATCCACCACGAACTTTTGCCAGTGCCCTCGTTCTGCACGCGGATGAAACGGGTGTGCAGTGACAGGTTGTGCCGGATGGAGTTCTGTGGCCAGAGACAAGGGCATGGGTGGGAAAATGGGAAGTGAGGAGGCCGTGGGAAAAGGAGGGAATGATGGGGATGGGGCGTTGGGAAAAAGTGAGAGAATAAGAATGGAGAAGAGTTGTAGGGAGAGGGGGAGGAAATAGGGGAAATAAGGTCAATGGGGTGCAGGGATTGGGAGAACAGGGGGTGCAGGTGTAAGTACCAGGTTGGACAAACCCAGAATACCCAACCTCTACCCTTAATTGCACCTGTGCACCCCCAGACACTGCCCAGAGGGTGGGGCTGGAGTTCTGGGCCTAGCTTTTTCCTGGAGCTGAGGGTTACTCAGTGCCTGCGGGATCCCCCTCTCCCCCAACTCAGTCAAGCCCCTCGCGGGGCTAGCCAAGCTGCCAGGGCCCCCCAGCAGATTATGTAAGGGCTCATGCCGCCGCGGCTCATTTGTCCGCCCCCCTCCCTCCCCAGTCTGGCATGGTGCCAGGAGCCCGAAAACCCAGGGCTCCAGAAATCAATCTCGCGGTGACTGATTAAGCCCTGTTTAGAACTAATTGCTCTTTCGTGTGTGGGGAGAATAAATTACCTGCTTTAATTTCGTGTCTTTAAAATGCAACTGCAGGTAGAGAAGACTGTTAACCCTTTGCTGGGAGTGCTGGGAGGGCCTGGCCAGCCAAAGCAGAAGAGCTGGGAGTCCCCAACCAGGATATGGGCCTAAGACTTTTCAGAGATTTCCCCCAGCTCCTCTGAACTCCAAAGAAACTGGATCCTACTAAGCCCCTCAAAGGACAACCTTTGGCCATGGAGGCCTCAGGACCCACTCCTGCTCAGTGCCTTTTTTCAGACTAGCTCAGTTCTCTTGCCTCCCACCCCTCTTGACCCACCTGCCAGAGGTCTGCCCTCAGAGTCTTTTTCTAGTGGGGTCTGTGCACAATGCCCACATATTCTCCCGTCAAGAAGACCTGGGCTCAGAAAAGTGAAATGGCTTAAGGCTCCAAAGCCCTTTCTGCTGTCTCTGGGTACCTCCCTGGCTTCACCTTTGTCGCCCTTGCCCTTATTTTCTTCTTCATTTCTGCTGTGCCAGTCAATAGTGCTCCCCAGGTCCCTGCCTGCTTTGGCCAAACCTGTCCTGGGACAGAGGAAGTCAGAGTCCAGAGCTCCACTTGTCTGGTTCCCACAGGAATCTGGAGGGGCACTTCCACTGGGCCTCCCACCTGGCTTTGGCCTCTGCTGTGGAAACAGCATGAACTTGGCTATCAGAGGGTTGGGTAAGAAGCCAGGTTCTTTGGCCACCTAGCTGTGTGACCATAGCTATGTATCAATCTCTGAGCTACTCTAAAACAACGGGCCAGTCATAACAACTTCATAAGGTTTTTAGATCATTACATGAGCTAACCTGTGGTTTGGTATTGGGTGAACACTCCAGGCTCATAGATGTTGATTAAATCCCTCACTCTGGTCAGAATATCTCACCTCAGACCACTCCACAGACCTGCTCTGTCTCTATCTCCTTCACATCATGTCCTGAGTACAGCTATGCTGGGCACCAACCACTCTTGGAAAGCTGACATTCCCCCATTTCATCTACCAGGCGACAGAGGTCCAGAGGCAAGATTAACTTGCCCATAGTCCCCCAGCCAGGCAGTGGAGCCAAGGACCCCAGATCTGCCCAGGTCACAGATTTGCTCATAACCCTTTAATCTGCCCAGTTATACTCAGTCACTGTCTCTGTGAGAGTACTCCCTCCTGCCTCCTCTCCATGGGTCTCCAGGACCCTTCCTGCTGCCCAGGGCACCTTCCACCCACTGCTCCCCCAGCTCCAGGTCTTGGCTCACTCTTCAGGGTTCTGGGCTCCCTGTCTCTAGTACTCTGGAGTTGGGTGGTGACAGCTGGGGCTTGCCAGCCTTGCCCTGCCTGGCTTCTCCTGGGGCTTGGAGAGGCAGGGAACCGGACCCCAGGGAATGGTATTCCCTCAAGTAGATACCCACTTCCCGTCCCGCCCCTACACCTGGCTCCCAGGCCCCTCCCCTACACCTGTGTTCAGGGTCCTCAGGAGGCCTCAGTTTTCTTCCCCAAAGGATTGTCAGCTTGCCAGAGGTTGCACTTCCCACCTCTCTACTTCTCCAGCTGGAGGTCCATCAGGTAACACCTCTTTATCAATGTCATTATGTGCCAGCCCGGCTCAGAATGCTGGGGGGAAGGACACCATCAGGTACCAGCACCTGGGCAGCACCAGCCTGTTCAGCCAGGTGCTCTGAGTACTTATCTCAGTACTTACCATTATGTCAGACTCCACAGAGTCATGGATTGGGACCCCTACCCCGACATGAGAAGAGTGGGCTCAGAGACTCTGAGTGACTGCCAAGGTCACACGGCTTGGTAAGCACAGAGCCCGATTTTGATTTCAGGTTGGTCTTACTGAGTCTAAAAGACATTACATTCTGCCACAAGACAGGGAATTCCCAAAGAATCTTAGGAAGCTAGTATCCCCGTGCTCCTCAAACTTTCCATGTAAGCTCTCCCTATAAGTCTGTGGGCATAAGTGTGCTGGGGGTATGTTCCAGCAGATCCACATGTTATTTTCTTGTTCCTCTCTCTCAGTGCTAGGATTCAAACCCAGGGTCTCACAAATGCTAGATAAGTGCTCTACCACTGAGCTACCTCCCAGCCCTCCATTTTCTTTATAAACAGTATGAAATATTTCAGATTACCAAGACGTGTTCCAAGCCTACAAAGGTTTGCATTCTTCTCCCCTTGGTCCCCGACCCAATCAGGTACCCGGAAGGTCAAGCCCAAGTCTGACACCATGGCTGGTCCAACCCAGGAAGAAGCAAGGACTTGCCCAAAGTGGTCCAGGACCTGTTGTCAGAGTAAGGATGTGAGCCTGACCCCTAGCTCAGTGCTCTTCCCACTCCATCAAGCTTGACTTAGGGCAAGTTTCTCCTCCTATGCAGGACTGTTTCCCTACCTATAAAATGATAACATGGGCCAGTGGTACTTTGGGGACCTTTCTGGGAATTTTCAATTTGACACTGAAAATCCTTGGTATCATCCAGCCCAGAGGTTTTCAAACATTTTTCTTAAAGCAGTGGAATTCTTTCCTAAGTAAAATTCTTTTCGTAAATGGAATCTAATGCAAACTTAAGTGTTACATACTCAAGCCAACAGGGGTGGGAGGGATAGCCTGGAGCCCTGCCCACTCAGCACCCTCTCTCTTAGAAAATAAGGCCTGTGGGGAGGGATCCTGCAGGCCAGATGGATGGAGCAGCTGAGACCTAGAGGGGTGCCCTGCACTGCCCAGGGTCATGCAGGGAGGTGGTTCAGAGCTGAGTAAGGACCTAGGCCTCTGACTGCTGATCTGGGCTTTGTACCAGGCATGCACCAGGGCTGTGCCCCATGAGAGAAGCCCAGGCCCTGCATCCCAGTGTGGCTCCTCAGGGCCCAGCTACCTGGTACCAATCAGAGCTCCCAGCCAAGATCCAGTGGCAAGCACTGATCACAACTCTGGCTCTCACAAAATCCCTCCTGGGAGGCCAGAGGCCATGGAGGAGGTGAGGGAGGTAGAGGAGGGAGATGCCTCTGCCAGGCAGCAGTAACCAGGGCTCCCTCTTGGAGTTGCCTAGCAACCCACCACCACAGCCACAGCCCTGGCATGCCTGGGTTCCCCTGATGCCCAGAGCTGGGCCATTTCTGGTGCCTCACACCTCCCACACCTACACCTAGACCTGGTCCATGCTCCTATGGGAGATAGGACCTCCCTGATTCAAGGACCCAGGGAGACCACCTTGGGGCAGAGGGAAAGGGACAGTGGGTAGGTGATACCCCATGTACACCCCATTTTCCCTCAGAACCTGGGTCAGAAAGAATAGCTCCCAGGAGCCTCACCCACCAGGGAGAGGAGGCTGGTGAAGCTGGTACAGGGCAAAGTGCATCAGCGCTGGTGTTGGATCTGGATACTCCAACGAACAGGGCAACCCAGGGGCAAGGTGCTTCGAAGCTCCAGTTTCTCCATAGTCACCTGCCTCCACCCTCACTGCCCTGCAGCACTGCATGCAGCAGCCAGAGTAGTCCTTTCCAAAACTGAAGTCATGTCCAGTCCTCCGAGGTCCCTCCCACAGCCTTGGTCTTATTCAGAACCGCAAGATCCTCAGTGACCTCTCAGCTGTCCTGCTCCATCACTCCTCCTGCCCCTCGAGCTGGCTAGACAGGGTACTACCTTTCCACAGATGTCCACAGAGACCTCTCATCTCCATCAAGTTCAGGCAGTACCTTCTGCAACAAGGCCTGTCCGGACCACTCTTTCAAATACTGCTCCTCTTCCCTGCCATTCCTTGGCCCGCTCACCCTACTCAGAATTTTTCTAAAGCATTATCACTTTCTAAGTTAATAAGTTGAACATTCCTAATCCAAATACCTAAAATCTGAACTGCTCCAAATTCTGAAACTTTTCAATGTCATGGCACTCAAAAAGTTTCAGATTTTAGAGCCTTTTGGATTAAGGATACTCAGCTGGTAAAATCTATGTGACTATTTCCAAATCTTAAAAAATCTGAAACCCAAAACACTTTTGGTCCCAAGCATTTCGGGTAAGGGATACTCAACCTATACCTAATTTATTTATCTTCTTTCAACTTTCATGAGGGTACCGTTTTTGTCCTTGTTTTAAAAACCGTACCCCATATGTTTGGCACATACTTTAAGCATTTAAATGTTTGTGGAATGAATGAATGCTAGATGAAAGAGAGGGGGGGAGAGAGAGAGAAATACTGTGTTGTAAGCAGAATTAAATGAGACTGCCTTGGCAGACACATAGTAGGGCTTATTCAAATCGGGCCGAGAAGAGGACACAGGACAGAATGAGGCAAGCAGGGAGGTAGACAGGTCATGAGTGGCAGAGAACTGAAGGAGCCACGGCAGGAGAGATGAGGAATGGCTGGCAGGTGCACCAGGCAGCTGCCCTCCCCAGCCCCCACACTGACCCAGGTTGGCTCACATCAAGGTCTCCCACGGCTCACACTACCTGGGCCACAAGGCCCCCCAGGAGCCTCAGCAGAGACAGAACCAGCTCGACCTTGCCCACAGTGCCTCTCTTGTGGACAGAGTCTGATCCATTTGGTGGCGGCAGCTCATCCATCCGGCAGGACACCCTCATCTATTCCCAGGACACCCTTCGCCCACGAGCGGTAATGCATTCATCTGACAGCACAGCCCCATTTATCCAGCACACCAGTCCCATTTATCCAGCAAGTACAACCTCATTTGCTAACAGCACTCCATTCACCTGACGGGCCCCCTCATTTATCCAGCAGGACACCCTCATTTATCCTGGAAGTCACACGCGCTCCTTCCTCCTGTGGTGTGGCTGTGTTCTCTGATGGTGCAACCCGACTGATCCAGCAGGACATCATCTCTCCAACAAGTACACTTCATCCCCTGACAGTACAGCCTCATTTATCTCATAATGCAGCCTCACCTTGCCTCCAAGTACCACCTCAGCCCCTCACAGTACAACCTCGTTTATCTTCCAGTACAGCCTCATTTCTCCTCCCAGCACAGCTTCATTCTCTGACAGCTCAACCTCATCCAATCTCACTTCCCCAGCCAGGGCCTGCCAGATCTCTGGGGGCAGGAGGGGCTGTGGAGAGAGGAGAGGTCCCCATTCTCTGTCGCCTGCCTGTAGGAGTTGTCTGGTGCTACAACTGTATCCAACTTTCCCAGGCCCAGAAGGGACCTTAGACTGTGTCCTGGGTTGCTTGGCCTAGCCAGAGTCCCACCATTGCCCTGCCTCCTGTTTTGTCCCCAGTTGAGCTAAAGAGAGCCCACAGGAAGAATTCTGGGACATGGACTCCTATGCTCTCTGCTCCATCTTTTGATCCTGTACCCTGGGCAGGGGCACAGGGAAGGTTACCTTTCCTGGGTGCACCTTCATCAAGGTGCTGGTAAATGTTTAACTGTGGGGGAAACCCACCTGATTGGATTTGTAGCTTCTGCTGATTTCTGTGGTGTAGATACTACTACCATCGCCCATTTGAAGCTGCCAACATGATGTCACCAAGTGTGGAACCAGGAAGAACTGTGCCCGATTGGCTCCATGAGCCAGTGTGAGCCAGCTCTGGCACACCACTGGCATGTGCTTCCAATACTGAGGCAGGAGGAAGGCACCACCTGTCATGTGCCAGATGTAGGCCAGCTTCTTTTATTCTAGTAACCATCCTGCAAGTAGGGACTATTTTATAAGGGGGAAACTGAGGCTCGGTGGGTTAGATGACTCCTGAGGCCTTGAAACTGGAAGTGACAGAGCCAAGTTTGGATCTCTGGGCTGTTGAATGCCAAAGCCAGGGCTCTTCCCATGCCTTCCCCCAATGTGGCAGGGGACACTCTGCTCTGCTGCCCTCCCCAGCAGCCATCCCTGCCTTGGCTTTGGAGCCCAAGTTCTCAGGGCTTTCATCAGATATGAGCATTGTGCCCCACTCACCACCGAGCCTGTGCTACCTCCTTGCCTCCTTGGGACCTGAAGACCTCCAGGGTCCTCCAAGTTCAGACCTAGGTCTTGTGTCCAACCACCCAAATCTGAGAGGTCAGGCATGGATGCCTCTCCATGTTCCATCACAGTGAGAGTCTCTGCCCAGCTCTTCCCTCAGGATACTACCCTGCCTGCTCAGTGGGGACTGTGACCCGGATCCTCTCTTTAGTGCCTACCCAGGAAACAGACACTGTGGGGCTATGGCAAGAGAGGTTTGACCCCCTCCAGGATGCTCATCTTCTTTCTCCTTCCCTCTCCCTGCATGCAGAAAGACCAAAGTCAGGTTTGGCATTCTAACTTCACCTATGTGACCTCAGACCTCCCCTGTTAAAGCCAACAGCCACAACAGCCACAGGGAGAATCTTACATGTCAAGACCCTATTTCAGAGCTCCAGGAGCAGCCTCCATCCTCCCCCTGACCTTCGTCCCTCTCTGGGATCCCAGCCTGGTCCAGGAACATACATCTGTGTCAAACAATGTCACAACTCCCTGAGTGTCTCTTGTCATGCTGCCTGGGATAAAGCTGGGGTGCTCAGTCCACATAGCCTTCTGACAGAAAGGATAACAGGGATGACCTCAGGGTCCTAAGGCCATGTGCAAATACTTGGCACAAGGGTCTGCAGCGGAGGAGGGGTAAAGGGGTATGGAGGCATATGACCATGGTGCCTACAAGTGAGTGGGCTGTCAGGTCCACAAGGAACGGAAGGTTGAAGCAAGACATTAGGTCAAGGGTAACGCTGTGGCAAATCCCCCTTCCCGGGAGAGTGCAGAGCCCTAACACCTAGCCATTGCAGCAAGCAAACCAGCAACAGGAGTCCAAGCTTACCCCTGCTCAAAAGTCCATGATCCCTTATTATTCATGGGCTTGGTTCCAACTCCAGATAGATACTCAAGAGCCTACTGGTGCCTTCCAACCCTGTCACCCCTAAACCTTCAGGTCCATCTGGGCCTCCAGCTACCCTAGATGTCCATCCCTCTGTGCCTCTGCACACCCTGTTCCTGTTGTTCTTGCCCTTCTCTCTGTTCTACCAACTTCTGCATCCCTCTGCAAACCCCACTGCAGTGCTACTGCAGATCTAACTGGAAGCCAGAGTCTGCATATGAGTTGGCCTGCCTACTTGAACTTCATGGGGCAATCCTTGGCTCACAGGCAGCCAGCAGATCGGATGGAGCCCTCAGCAGCCTAAACCACTCAAGCCTGGCATTTCTGCGCAGGTTCTGTTCAGGAAATTCCAGGCCAGTGTTCCAGGCCCTGCCACCCCTGGCTAGTGTCCTACCTGAACCTCTGGTCTCCTGATTTCCTCTGTGCCTCCCTATGACAGCACTTCCTGGGTCCCCATGAGAATTTGGCAAGGTGAAGGGAGTGAGGACTACCGTTTATTGAAGCTTTATCGTGGGCCATGCACTGGCACCCAACAATCACTATCTTACTGAGGAATAACCCTCTGAGTTGGTTTATTATTCCCACTTTATAGATGAGAAACTGAGGTCACATAGTGTAAGTGGTGCAGGAATTTGTGAATTCCCACCCAGGGCCCTTGCTCTTCTTCCTGCCTTGAGACACCTAGGGAGGAGCTGAAGCGTGCAGGAACTCCAGGGGTGGGAGCTGTCCACAGGCTCAGCACCCCTCCATAGACCCTTCACCACCCCTCACCGAGTTAAACCAGAACCCCTAGAGGCAAAGCTGAAAATTCAGACCTCTCCCTGGTGATCCTCTCAGGCAGAGCCCCGCCCTTCCCCGGCAGGCAGAACCTCCCTCCCCTGCCCCAGGCCCTGGGAGCAGCTGCGCTGACCTCACCCATCCCTGCCCTAGGCCTGGCTCTGGGGAGGGCCCAGCAGCTGTGTCCCAGCCCTGCAGGCTGGCTCCTAAGGGAAAGAGGAGGAGTGGGCACAGAGCCAAAAGAACCATCTGCTCTCCCAGGGGCACGGCCACCCGCACAGACACTGGCCTTGCCCCCAGGGGTGGCCCATGGCCCTCTGCCCTCATTCCAGGGGGGTGCTCCTGGAACCCAGGGCAGCCCACCCAGACCGGAGCACCAGCCTCATCTGCCATCTGTCTTCTTCTGGAGACTCAGAGGTCCTTCAAGACATGTTGGAGTGCCATGACGGTCTGCTGAAAAACGGACAAGTACTCAGGGGCAGAGGCCAGTGGCCAGGGCTGGGTGTGTGGAGTGTTGCCTGCCCAGCCTGGCCATGGTCTCCCAGGCTAGAGGCCCTCTTTCTCCTCCTGGGGCCTCCATCCCCTCACATCTGCTCAGCTGGCAGGTGCCTCTGGCAGAGGGCAAGCCCCTTCCCCCACAGCCCAGCTCAGGTTACAAAAGGAGGTGGTGGCTAGGCCAGCTGAGGACAGGGGAGGGCACAGGGGGAGTAGGAGGAGGCCTCACAGCTTCCCAGAGTTGGGGGAGGGGAACTGGGAGCCAGAGAGGGAAGGGCTGTGCCCAAGGTCACACAGCCTGCCAGTGGGGCAAAGACGAGCCAAAATTCCAGGGACAGACAGCCATAGGCTCAAGGGTGACCTTGAACGAATCATTTCTTTCATCTGTAAAAATGGGGAACCTAAAACCTGCTCTGCTTGCCTCCCAGGACTGTAGGGAAGGCTCTGGAGACTCCAAAGCAGCGAATCAAACAAGAGCAGGAGGGAGCTTGGCCATCCCCAATCCCTGGCTCAGGGACCAGAAAGTGAAGCATTAGAGAGGGGACTCCTCCAACATGTATGCATGCACGCTCACACACACAGATTTTAGTGTCTTAGGGTCAGGCCCTACATGGGGAGGTGGTTCCTTTTCTTTCCTGAAGCAAGTAGTAATAGTAATGACACCTGGTTAGATTTCTTGGGGACTGGACAGGTATCTTTCCTGTAATCCCATCTGTAGAGGAGGAAGTTGAGGTTTAGCTGCCCAAAGTCCTACAAAGGGTAAGTGGAACTGGGCTCTGCTTGTGCCATTTGCCTCCCAGGCTCCTAACCATACAGCTCGATCTCACCTGAGAGTCTCAAGGTATCAGAAGGTGCTGTGGAGGGCTCAGGCTGGCATCGTGGATTCTTCTGGCCTCCACCCTGTCTCAGGCTCATCTCCTCCATTGCATTCCAGTACCAGACCCATACCAGGTGTCCAAACCCTCCCCGTCCGGTCCTCTCTCCACAAGGTCCTTGAGGTGAGCGTTCTACCCTGTCATCCCTATCCTCACAGCTTAGAGTGGGCTCCTGGCTTGCCATTCATGGCTACTCTCTTGCTTCTCCTGCCCTGACTCCCAATGGGCTCCCTAAGGAGTTCTAGCTCCCCTCCCCAACCTCTGAGCACCCACAGCTGATTTTCTGACCTTCTATTCTGACCCTGAGAAGTTTTTATTCTGAATCAGAGTCAGTGTCCTCATCTTATCTTCCCAGCTTGACCTGCAGGCCCTTCAAGATCAGGGCCTAATTCCCTCTGGGCAGCACCACACAGCGGAAGCCCGCTGGGCAGAGCCCGAGCCTGAGACAACAGTGAGGCCCTGGGCCTGTAGATCAGGTGAACATCAGATTGGTCTCTCTCTCCCCCAGGGAGTTCTCTGGGAAAGGAAGAAGGGACCCAGGACCACTCCCCAGCTAGAAGCCTCAGGGCCAAATTCTAAGGGAGACAGAGACAATGATGGGCTGGGGAGGGAAACAGTGGGGAGGAAAGTGAGCTTGGAATGGCCTGGCCAGGACGCTGGGCTAGGTAGAACTAGCTATGGGGGGAGTTCCACTTCTGCTACTCATCCTGGGATGCACTTAAAGCCTCTTATTAATTTCCTCATCTGCAAAGTGGGGACAGTAACAATACCACCATCAAAGAGTGGCTGTGTTCTGATTTTTTACTTTTATTTTTTTGTGCTGGGGACTGAACTTGGGGGTGCTCTACCAGTGAGGTACATCCCAAGTCTTTTTACTTTATTTTGAGACAGGGTCTCACTAAATTGCATTGGCCAGCCTTGAACTTGTGATCCTCCTGCCTCAGCCTCCTGAGTCACGGGTTACAGGCATGTGTGCTATGCCCAGCTTGGCTGTGAAAATGTCTGCGTCAGCACATGGCAGGACGAATCCTGAGCTGGGACAGTCCAGTGTGGTTAAAGCAAGGATCAGAAGACAGGAACGTGACTGGGAGGGTTGACTGGGCTGGGGGCTAGGCCTGAGGTATCACACAAGACCTGAGGTCTGGATGGAGCAGGTCCTCTTCTCTCCTTCAACAGTTCGGGCTAGCAGGACAGGGGTTGTGACTGTCAGTTCTTCACTACACCAGTCCCAGGGCAACATACTGAATATTTACTGGCACTCCCGCCACCTGCCATGTCAAAGCCTCCATTCTCTCCATCATGACTTTCAGGACTTAAGGGTGGGGTCAGGTGCTGGAGTGGTGACTCAGTCCCTTGAAACTGACTGCATGGGGTTCGAAACTTTGGAGGACCCAAAAGGAATGAGGAGAGGAGCGGGCTCAACCCAGGCAGGCTACTTAGAGAAGAAGCTCAGGAACACAGAAAGAAGGAAAAGGCAGGGCTCGCAGGAGGCTGGTAAGCCACCATCGAAGGCATCGAATCTGAATGATCTGTCACCAGACATGCTTATTAAAATATAGATTCTAGAGGCCACCTGCTAAGAGTCTGACATAGAGGGTTTGAGATGGGGACTAGAAGCCTGTGTTGTTGAAAAGCGTCTAGGTGACTCTGATCATCAGCAGGTTTGTGAACTAGTAAGGATTTAAAGCAGAAACTTCAAGGAGACATGCTGGGCTCCAGAATCACCGAGAGGATGGGTCTTCAATCAAACCACCCAAGCACCCCACCTATTTTCTGAGGGGTGTCCCAAGAGATCAGCCAAAGAGAGCTGCTGCAGTGAGCACGTGGCAATGGCAGTGGTGTGGGGTGAGAATTTCAGTGTCATGTGTGAAGGTGGCAAAGCAAGAGCACCTGGCATCAGAGGCAGAGGGAAAGTAGAAAGGGGGGCAGGGCCCAGACAAGGCCAGGAGAGGACCCAGAGGTCCAGACAGAGAAGTTTGGGCTTGGTTGGCTCCCAGGGTAACTGAGGAGCCCAGGAGGGTTCTAGAGGAGGAAAGGACCTTTAGGCAGGAGGGCTGGCTGGCATGTAGGGCTGAGACGGCACTGGCACTAGCAGGTGGAGAAATGTGGCAGAAACAGAAAGGTCTGCATCTAAATCCAGGCTCTTCCTGCCTCAGCTTCCTCAACTGTGAAATGGGGCTATTAATGTATACCTGACAGGACCCAGGGGGGTGCAAGGAGAAAATGAATGTATTCAAAGTGCCCAACTGACTGCCTAGCACCCAGACATTAATCTCTTAATTTTCATTCCCCTTCCCACAAGAGGCACCCCCCTTACAGACCAGAAAGGTTTCTCTCTGCAAAAAGGGAGGCCCTAGGGGGAGGGTGTGGGAGGCCCCTCCCCCCCACACCACCTGGACCCCCTCCCACCTCCACATATGGGTTGGGGGGTGGGGAGAGGCAGCAAACAGCCAAACCCTCCTAAACAGGAGTTGGTTTCCATGGTAACCAGGGTGCCAGGAGAAGGGGGGCACTCCAGATCCAGCTGTCCCCCTGAGCACCCTACCCAGGCCCCAGAGCCTGAGCTAATACTCACCCAACACTCTGAACGCCCCCATCTGCCTGATTTGGGAGCCAGCTGGGACTGCCATGAGCACTCTCTTCGTTGGGGGAGAATGCTTACCACTGGGGTGCTACCACAGACAGGGCGGGCATCTCTAAGCGTAAGTCTCAAGTTCAAGACCATCCATGCCTATACTCACATGTGTCCACCGTGAGAAGTTCTCTCAGTACTAAGTACCCTCTGTCCAGTGAACCCTCATGGTTCCTAGAACCAGAGAGTTTATAAGTCACAGCACTGAAAGACCCAGCGACTGAGTTAAGGCCCTCTGGACACAGACGAGGACACTGAGGACTGGAATGGGAGAGAGAGCTTCACTCCAGCTCCCACGAACGCTGGCTCAGGTTGCTGCACTGGGGCTCTGCCCACCCCCACCTAGCCCTGATCCCACAGATGACTCCAAAGAGACCCCACAGTATTGCACCAGGACACCCTGAGTGATGCTCCAGGAGAAGGGTCATTGCTGGGGAGAAGTTTGTCCTTTCAGCTTTAAGACACACTTGAGCAACAGAGTGGGCGGAGAGGGGTTCCCAGTCACCGGATGGATGTAGGTCGAAGGAGCTGAGCTGGGGAAGAAGGCACGGTGGGTTTCATGCCCCTCCACCTCTTCAGAGAACCAAAGCCCCATCTGGAGGTTGGGGTGTGGGTTGGCCTGCCCCACACTCCCTGCTTCTCCAGGTGCCCAGCCTAGAAGTGGGAGGCAGCCCAGAGCTGGAGTGGGGAGGGCCTGACAGTCAGCTGGGAGGTCAAGGAAGCAGAGCCGTAGGGAGGGGCTCCCCTACAGCTGAAGCACGGGTATCCCAGAGGCTTGCAAGCCACAGTTCAGGACCACCTCCAGTCCTGGCAGATCGGACCACAGGACCCCATGTGGTAGTATAACTGGCTGCCACTCAATGACAGGGGAAGGTAGGCTACACGGAAAAAGGTCCCCATCCTTTCAAAGTCCAAACCCAAGCCCTTCTCTCCAGCCCCCACCCCCGCCCCAGTCCTACCCATTGGCATAGAAAAAGCTCTAGTGGGAGGGTTGTTAGAATAGGGTTCAGTTCCTAGGTCTGCCTCTTCCTGGGTGTGTGACCTCAGGGTAAGTCATTTCCCCACCTTGAAATGGGAACACTAACCCACCAGGAAGCAAGGTGTGGAGGGTTTGATGGCCCAGCACTTGGCCTCTGTCCTGGGCCTCTGGCCCTCTGGCCCTCTGGCAGGGCTTCTCCTGTCATCAACCTCCCTCCCCACCTACCCCCAGTGAGTCCCGAGGCTGGAGTCCTCAGGGATTGCATAGAAGGAGCCCCCCGAAACGCAGAAAGTGGGGGTTGGGGGCGCTGAACTTTCGAACCCGCAAACCCCCCGCGCCGTTCATTACCTTAACGCGAGTTAAAAATAACCGTCTCATCTCTTTAAATTAGTCTGTCTGCAATTACCGCCTGGCACGGCGCTGCCCGCCATCGTCCCGCTGGAGCGGCGCCAGGTGGCAGGCGGGGCCCTCACCCTGTCTGTCGGTCTGTCTGCCTGCCTCCGGTCCCCTTCCCCCGCGGCGCGGCTACCCCGGCGGCCCCAGCGGCCCCGCCTCCCGAGCTCCCCAAGTTGCGCGCGGCTGGGGCGCAGACGGGGGCCACCGGGCGGGTGGCGAGCGAGGGGTCTGTGGGGAGCTGGTGACTGGGGTGGCGGCTCGGGCCCGGCGGCGGGGGAGGGGCTCCGGGAGGCCCGGGAAGCCGGAAGGGCCCGCAGCGCGCCAGCGCTCGTGGGTGGGTGTGAGCAGGTGGCCGTGGGAGTCTGCCGGGCGTGCCAGCAACTGTGCCAGGAGCGGCTGGCACGGGCCCGTGCCCAGGAGGCGGGCAGCTGCCAGCCCCTCGCTCGTGTAGCGAGGGGGGTGAGGACACCCCCCCCTTCATCGGGGCTCACACCGCCTCCTCCTGCACCCCCACCAGCCCTTGGGGATGGGGATCCCCGGAGGACAAAGGAGGAGGGAGCCCCGCTGGAGCAGGCTGGAGGGGAGAGGGAAGGGGGCGCCCTACATTCACAACCACTGTTCAGAGGCTGTAGCAGGACCCTGCTCCTGGCCCCTCAGATCAGTCCTTCCCTTCCTGCCCCCACCCCACCTGGAACTTACAGGCCAGGGCTGGGTCAGACTGAGATAGCACCAGCCCTTCTGATCCCACCCCTCAGAAGACAGGCTGCTCTGGTCCCTGAAAGAGAGGGGAAGTCTCCATCCACTGTGCTCCTCCCCACAGGACCTGGGGACAGGAATGGGAGGTGCCCAGGCCTGGCCTGGGAGCTCCCAAAGGAGCTGGCAGCCAGGAAACACAAAAGGAGGCAGAACAACTCAGGAGCTCTAAGTGGAAGGAGCTCCAGGACTCAGAACAGCCTGGAAGGCTTCCCGGAGGAGTCCAGAGCTAAGGAAAAGTGGGACTGGAGAAGCCAAGAGGAAGTGGGAAGCTCTACCTGAATATCCACACTTTTGGGACACCAAGGAAAGAGGGGGACCTCCTGTCCAACTCCTGATCCCAGGCCTGAGACCCTCCACCCCCAGGAGAACTTAACCAGCCCGTTGGGTGAGATTCCCAGCACTGAGCATAGCCTCTCTCTAGGCTTTGGCCTAATCTGGGTGTTCTAAGCCTGCTGCTGTCTGTCTCCAATTGCTGTCCTCGGCACACCTTACTACCTCTCCATATCATATGGGGTGAGGGCTTAGCACATCAGCCTTTCCCAATCTGACTCCCCCCACCACCACTTTTCCCATGCCACCTCCCTGCCACACCTGGGAACCCTAGGTTCCAGCCTGGCACACCTGAACTATCCCCTTAATCCAACATGAACAATCCTACCTCCCTGCCTTTGGGTATACTCAACACCCCGCTTCCTCCCCCACCCCAGACTATCACTGAAATTCTTCCCTCCCCAGTGAAGGAAGCTCAGATCAAGTGCTACCTTCTCTGTGAGGACCTGCCTGGTTCCCTAAGATATCTAACCCACCTTCCAGGAACCCCGGCCCCACCCCCAGCCTTTCCTGCCTGCAAAACTCAGGGCCTGGGTGTGGAACTGGCCCAGTTCATTGCACCCTGAAGATTTCCTCACTCTATGGAATGCAGGGTTTGGTACACCCTAGGGATTCAAGTGCAATGTTTTTGTTGGGATGAGGAAGGGAGGAAGGAATAATGGGCCCAGGCCCTGGCACCTGAGGTATATTGCAGCCTCTGTCAATGTGAGAGTAGCTGAAACTTGGGGATAGCTCCTCCACCAGGCCTCTGGAGGAATTTATTGGAAATGGGGGAAGGGGTACAGGGGCAGAAAGCTCCAGGAATGAGAGGAAAGGAGGCCTCCTGAGAAGCTAGGCGGGGTACAAGGGACAGCCACTGAAGGGACAGTATGAGGCAGGTCCCCTTCAGTATCTGGGTGGTCTCTGCCAGGGCCTAGGACAGGAGCCCAAGCCTGAGGCTCCTCCAATTTCCAGCCCAGGACTGGGAGCCAGGCACAGGAAAAGTCAGTGTGCCCCCAGCAGTGTGGTGCAGTGCAAACCACATCCAACGGGCAGGAGGGAGAATGGACTCTGGTCCAGGGCCTGCCACTCACTGACACCCTCAGTAGAGTCCTATCCCCTTCAAAGGCCTCAGTCTCACCATCTGAGAAACGAACTTATGGGAATAAACTATCTTCAAGCACACTTTCACTACATTCTAGGATTTATACCTGTACCTGCTCAAAAGTCTTCAGCATCTCCCCAACCTCACCCAAGGCTGCCAGCAGACACTGGTCCAGAGGTTCGGTGGGACCCTGGAAGGAGACACCTCTGGGCTGGAGTTTGGCTTTCCCATCTTCTTAGTGCATGACCTCACACAGTTAACTTCTCCACTCTGGGCCTAAGCGAGCTCCTCCAATAATGATCAGAGTAAAACCCACCTCAGGGACTGCTGAGAACATTAAAGATATATGCACTGCCTGCACAGAGCTTGGCCCCAAGACACTCAATGAACTGCAGCTCTTCTGGCTTCCCCTCAGATCCCCTTCTGCCCAACTTTCCCTAACCACCCTCATCCACCAAGCCCAGCTGGAGCTCCACCTCCTGCAGGAAGCCTTCCTGGCCTACTCTGACCCACTTGACTCTCCACTGACTCCAACTACACATCCTCTGCACCATCCACTCCTCTCTTCACTCTTTCGTTACACATCATTAATGGCTTCTTGGTGCCAGGCTTTATGCCTGGCACTATAGGCACAGAATGGCTCTGATATTGCCACCAACTTCCACAGGTGAGATATGAAAGGGAAATAAGACAGGATACAAATGACTAATGCCCAATGCAAGTGTGGAGAGGATGTCCCAAGCTAGCTAAAAAAGAGTTAGGGGGAGCTTCCTGGAGGAGGCATCTGAACTCTGTGCCCTGAGGATAGTGAATATCAATGTGTACAGGGAGGAATGAAGGTGGGACAGGGCATGGGAAGCAGAGAGGGAGGTAGGAGCAAAGCTGAAGGGTAGGGCACACTTGGGAGGATGTATTCTGGTGGGGCTTGAACTCAAGGGTTTCAGAGAGGGGATGGGGAAGGAGACTCATGTCTACTCCTCTGGTCCATGTCCCTGCCCCATAGCAGCTGGAAAGAGACAGAAAAACTGCCAGCACAAAGCCTGAGAGCTATGGGCTCTCAGGTCAGTACACCCTGATCCCTACAATGATGTTGTGGGCATCTGGAGCTGCATGTCCACTGGCATGCTTCCTTCCTTGGACTCTGCTGGCCGCCACTACAGAGTTTGGCCCCCTCCCTGGATATGGGCATGCCTTCCTCACAAAGGCCCCTCTCCCACTGAGAGTCTGACAGCTCACCTCTTAGGCACAAATCCCCTCCAGCCTCTTTACCCCAAAGGCACAGACAAGATGGCCAGAGGATAGTTGGGTCTGCAGCCACAATTCAATCAAGCCCGGACCCTGTCCTCTCCCAAGATGGCTCCCCCCTTTCCACTGCCTGGCATGGAGGCCTCCCTGGGGTACCCCAGCCCCTTCCCCAGTCCCTAAATGCATCTGGATTTAGATAGCCAGGGAGGTGGAAGACAGGCTGCCTGGGGTGGGCAGGGACAGATCCCTGGCACTCAGCACCCTACCCTGGTTCCAGCAGGGGTCATCCCCAGCCCCCCATGCTGACCCAGGTAAAGGGCCGGCAGCATTTGCCCCGTGGAGAACTCACACCTCAGGTCACCTGCCAAGCTCCTCATCCCAGGCTGGTTGGTGCCCCAGGGTGAACTCCTGGCGCCAGAGAGAACTGTGGGCCATGGTCTGCACTCCTCACCCTGGGACTGGTTCCAGAAAGGGCAGTGGAGAGATTTGGGAGGGAAAGCAGCCACTGGCCCCAAGTCATTATTCTAGCTCTTTAAAAAGGGTGTCCTAGTGGAGAGGGTAAAACAAGAGTACAAAGCAAACTCGGGGAAGCAAAGGGAAGTCCCCAATGTCCGTGGCCTGGGAATCCACTCCTCTGCCATGTCCCCAAGGATGGGGTGGGGATGTTCCTGGGGGACGCCTCAAAGCTGCAGTCCCTTGTCACCCTACCAGACCTCCCACCCCGCATCCTTCCCCGCGAGGGAGCATTCACACAGCTGCTCCCAACACGCCCCTGCCTGTCCGCTGGCCAGCCCCACGCCCTGGGCACACACTCCGTGACCCCTGGGGGTGCCCCAAGAGCCCCCTCCTGACGGCCCGCCGGGAGCCCAGACCCACCTAGCAGCCAACGGAAGCCCCAGTCGGCATCCCCAGCCCCCTCCCCAGCCGGACGCCCCCACCTTCCAGCCTGCCGAGCTGTTGCTGTCGCCTTTATCCTTGAAGTAGGGCACGTAGCGGACCATCCAGTCATAGATCTGCGAGAGCGTGAGCCGCTTGTCCGGGGCGCTCTCGATGGCTTTGGTGATGAGGTCGGCGTAGGACAGGTTCCCCCACGCGTTCCGCCGGGAGCTCTTTGCTTTCCGCAGCGGTCCGACCTCCGCGCCCAGCGGCGGCGCTGGGGCCATTGCCGGGGCCGTCGCCCGGCGCTCCGGCCCGCAGTCCTCAGCGCCCTCGGCCACCCCTGCGCCGAGCGCTCTGTCCTCGTCGCCGGCCAAGTCGGGCTGCGGCAGGGGCCAGGTACAGGAGCGCGGCCGGCTCTGCGGCGCGAAGTCCGGGTCCACGTCCACCTGATGCGCTCGCAGCTTCGCGGCCATGGTCCCGCCCGACTCGGGCGAGGAGGGGAGGGAGGCTCCGCGGAGGGTGGGCGGGCGGCTCCGGGATCTGCGCGCCCCGGGGAGGCCCACGGGAGGGGTCCCTGGCGGCGCCGGCTCAACCGCGGGGCGCCATGGGCCGGGGCGCGGAGGCAGGGGGCTGGACACACTGGGGAGCACGAAAAGAAGCACAGACCCGGACAGTGAGGGGGCGGCGGCCCCGGAGCCCAGCGGGTACACACCTCGCCCAGCCCCGCTTCTAGCACCTGCCGCCTGCCTGCTCCTGCAGCCACCACCGCCACCGCCGCTGCCGCCACTCCCCGGGCGCCGGCCCCGCGCGCGGGCCCCGCTCTCCCGGGACGAGGCTGGATTGCACCATGCCGGAGCTCGAGCCCGTGCCGGAGCCTGCGCCGCCGCCGCCCCGTGAATGCCGCCGCCGCCGCTCCGGCTCCAGCGCCAGCTCCCGCGCCTGCCGCGCTCAGCGCCGGCTGCACCTCGGGACGGGCGGGGGACGGGGTTGGGGCGGGCCCGGCGAGGGAGAGGGCGGGGCGTGTTCGCCAGCGGCCGCGGAATCCTCGGCCTGCCCGGGTGCCCCGCCTGCAGGCTGGGGCGGGCGCGCGGAGCTCCCAGCTCGGGGCGATCCCGTCTTAGCCCCTGCACGCCACAGCGCCGCCTACGGAGCAGGGGAGAAGAGGCGAGCGCGACCCCGCCCCCTGCTCAGAGCTCCGGGAGGTGGTGCGGGGGCGGGGCCCGAATGAGCCTATTGGTCCGCGGCAGGACTGCCCCGCCCACGGCCTCGACAGGATCCCGCCCAGAAGCGCGTCAGCGGGTTATTGTTACAACCCGGGGTTTCCCAGGGCAACGGGAATGGGGCGGGACTCAGAGCACTGGCCCCGCCTTCTCCCCCAAGGAATGCCCCGCCCTCTGTATCTAAATCCTTGATGTTTCTAAGTCTTGGTTCCAGGGACCTTGGCCCCTCTCCTTCTCTTTGCGCCTTTAACTGGACTCGGGAGAAGGAATGGTTCAAGAATACCTGGGTTCTAGGCCAGGTTTTGTCACATTCTAGCTTTTCCATCTGCAGATGGGGTCTTCACGGATGCTTATGGTGCCTGTGGGTAGTTTTAGAACTCTGGTTCTCAAAGTTCAACGTGCAGCAGAATCATCCTGGAAAGCTTGTTAAAACAGATAGGCTAGACACCAGCCCCTGAGTTTCTGTTTCTGCAGACTTGGGTTGAACAGAGACTGCATTTCTAATAAGCTTCCAGTTGATGCACCAGGGACCACACTTTGGAAACCACTATCTCAGAGTCTGTGGGAGGTTATAAAGCCTGTTGAAACAAGTGCTAACCCCAAAGTTTAGAGCATTTGGGGAAGAACTTCTCATTCATTTAACCAATATGTATTGAGCACCTTTGACGCACCTGGCGCTGTCCAGGGCACCATAGCAAAGAAATCACTGACACAAATGAAATCCATACTGTACAGACTAGTGGAGGAATCAGATGTTAATCAGATCATCACTATGACTTCAGAAGGGGGAGACTAGCTGAGAGGATGGGCAGTCCATGACCTCTCCCATAGGGTGATAGGCTAAGTTCTAGCCACCACTCCACCTACCAGCCTTCCCTTAGGGTATGCCCTCTGCTTAGAAAGCACTTTCCCCTTCTCACACCCTCAGCAGCCTCCCATTCTTCAAAACTCAGCTCAAACATCAACTTAACCTTGACACCTCTAGCCCCAACCCTCACATGTCTCTGTTCCTTGCTTGCCCAGATGAATTGCTGCTCTGTCAGCAACACCTGGATCCCTTCAGCACAATATTCCTGTTTTGCCAATCAGGAACTAAGGCCAAGTGGGAAGATGACTTGCCCAGAGAGAATGACCAGGTCTAGAATCCCAAGCTCCTAATCCTCTCCTTAGCCAGTACCTGGTTCCTGGAGGAGCTGAACACGCAGAGTTCTCTGGGCAGTGGGAGTGCTGTGCGCCAACCATGGCCAATAGTCCTCTGGAGAATTTCTTTCTTCCAGCTTAGGACCCAGAGAGTAGGGCTAAGAATGAGGATGGGGGTGGGGCTGGAGGGGCTCCTCCTCACCTCCCAGGGTGGGAGCAGGCCCAACTTGCAGATGCCTGGCATGGCACCTGCCTGAGTCACATCCCAAAGGCAAGGGTGGGCATGGAACTGCTGGCTGCCCCCCTATACACACACATCCTCCAGGTGGTTCTGTTTAAATCCACAAGGGGCTGAATCACTGCTGGACCCCCTTCCACAACTCTCATGTACCCTCCCTGCCGGGGGGGAGGGTCACATTAGGGACTGTCCCTTGGGTACCCTGGAGGCCAGGCAAGCCTCCTGTCAGCCTTCATCCCTGGCCCAGCTTTAAGCATGAGATGAGAGCTTGCTTGGGACCACACCAGGGCTGGGAGGAATCTTAGCTGGGGGCCCTGGCACAGCCTGCCACCGCAGGGCTAGGAAGCCAGGTTGGCAGAGATGCCCTGGTGGCTGACTCAGGCTTTGTTGGGCCCCTGCCTTGCCCAATGTGCACAGCTGTTGCCTGGCCTCTCCTCTGGGGCCACGTCTGACACACTCAGCTCTCTCACACACACACCTAACACACCCACTGGTGTGCCATCACAATTTGGCCCCCGCTCACACATCATCATGAGCCAGTCTAATAGTGATTAAAAGTATGGGCAAGTTGCCTAACTGCTCCAAGCCACCGATTCCTACTCTATGGGCGGGTGTCACAATAGCGCTACCTTCACAGGGTATTTGAAGGATGAAATAAGATGCCGATCATCAGCCCCAAGCTCCAAATAAGTGCTAGTTGTTTTTATTACTATCGTTCATTCATATCTCCCTTCCTGCTCTTACCATGCCCTCACTCGTATCCACTCACACTTGCTTCCGCACTCCCATGTTTTTCTTGACCCCCTGTCCTGCCCTCCCCTCCCCCATGTGCTTTCCAGCTCCCGTGTAGCCTCCCTGCCACTCACTCCCACATTCATTCCTGGTCACCAACAAGTCCCCACTTGCTTACCCTTTCACTCCTCCTTCCACACGCAGGTACGCTTGCTTCCACACCTTATGAGCAATGAAATGTGCATTCCAATGCCAGCACACTTGTTTTGTGTGTCTTACCCACTTACTCGCATTACAAAGCTGGTACACCTCCCCGAAAACTAGCCTAACTCACTCCTAGCACCTCAGGTCCACTCCACCCCAGGATAAGCACACAGGCATGACTGGGACTCCTGCCGATGCACACGCCTAGGCAGACACCCCTGCCACCCTGGCCACAGGGCCTCTCCCCTCACCCTCAAGGACTGTCTCCTCCAAGTTCTTTCCCCTCCTCCCATTTCAGCTCCTGGTCCCTCCCAGCTCTCAGAATAGACCCTGCCACCACTGTTGTTGCCACTGCTGAGCTGTCAGGGCCCGCCAGAGCCCAAGTCCCCAGCGCTCAGTGCCAGCTCTCCCGGCTCACCCAGGGCAAGTGAGGACAGGAGGACAGGTTTCTCTGAAGCCTGAGGGTGGGGCTGCTCTGGACCCTACCACCCACTTCCAGAACCCACCTGGAAGACAGTTAACTCTCAGGGTTGGTTGCTACTTCTTGCACAGGATTTGGAGATATCCCCTCCTCATCCCCCACCCAGTGAAAGCAGAGGGCTGCCTCCCTTCCATGGGCTCAGAGAAGTCAAGGTTTGGGAAGAAGAGCTTTGCTAGGGCAGAACCAGACCTCTCTAACCCAATCATTTCTGGCCTCTCTTGGGGGGGGCTCCAGAGGACCCTCCCCTAAACCACATAGTTATCGAGGACCCCATCCTGCCTGTGAGAGCAGAGCCTGATTGACATTTGATGCCACAATTGTCAGGGTAAAAAGAATAGCACAGGGGTGATGTCTAGGGACACCTCTGGAAGGCGGGGAGAGGCTAGAGCCCCTGAGGAAGCCTCTGGGACAGAAAGGGGGAGCGTCTGCAGAAGCCAGAGGGGATATCAGGACAGCTGGGAGCGTCTCCAGGGTGGCTCAGGCCTGGCCCAGGCAGGGACAGTGTCAGGAAGTAGGTGGGGCTAAGCTGCAGAGGCAGAGCTAAAGGGACAGTGTAGCAATGAGGGCCCCCAGGAGAAGACCCAAGGCCCCTCTAGTTGTTTCCACAGATGTGCCTAGGGCATAGAGCTCTGCCAGCTTTGTGGAGATAGCTGTGAGCAGCCACTGCGGGGTGCCCAAGGTCATGGGGCCCAGGTCCAAAGGACTTTGTGTCTTGGTCTTCCTTAGTCAGGGGGCTATACTACCCCTGACTGGGATAGAGATGTAGTGCCCTTCTTAAGGGACAAGTCTGCTCCATGCACTCTCCTGCTCATTCCTAGGTAAGTGCTCCTCACTGAGCACTTACCCAGTACCGGCCCTGCAGAGCACTTGACAGAGAATCTGGCTCCTTGGAAGCAGGACCTTGGCCCATCCTATTCACAGCTGTGTGTTCCAGGGCCTACAGGAGGGTCTGGCACAGAGGAGACCTTCAGTAAGTAGGTGTTGAATAAAGAAATGAACTCGTTTCACCCTCACAACCACCAGGAAAGCAGATACTGTTATTCCCATTTTCTGGGTGAGAGAAGTGAGGCTCAGAGAGGGGAAGTGAGTAAACTGTGTCCCTGAGACTCCAGCTAGGGTGTAGATTTGCTCCTTGACCAGAACCCAGGGACAGGGGAAAACAAGCTTGGGGGAAATGACTTCCTTCTCTGAACCTCACTTTCCTCGTGTGTGAGATAGGAATAGCGACACTTAACCAGGGGATGATCAAGATCCCCTGTGAGATGTCCAACACAGAGTCCACGTTAAACAAGTGTGTGCTCCCTTCAGCCTTCACCTCTGCCTTCAGTTTGCCCTGGAAGTCTAGATTTTGGCAGAACCACACCTGGGATCCATGATAGCTGTAAATCCTTCCTCTTTCTGTGCCAAGGAAAGGAGAAATATTCATTTGTTAAGGCTGCTGTAACAAAGTGCCACAAACCGGGTGACTTAAAACAACGGGAATTTATCATCTCACAGCTTTGGAGGCTGGGGCTCTGAAATTGAGGTGTCCACAGGGCCGTGCTCCCTCTGAAGGCTCTGGAGGAGAGTGCTTCCTCACCCCTGCCAGTTTTTGCTGGTCGCTGGCCATGCTCATTTCCCTTGCCTTAAGATGCATAGCTCTAGCCTCTGCCTTCGTCTTAAGTGACGTGGTGTTCTTCCTTGTCTGTGTCTTCATATGGCTGTCTCCTGTGTCTGTCCTGTGTCTCTCCTCTTCCTATAATGACACCAGTCATATTAGATTATGAGCCCACCCTATCCCTGTATGTCCTCATCTTAACTTAGCTAATTACATCTGCAAAGACTGTATTTCTAAATAAGGGTCACATTGTGAGGTTCTAGGAAGGGTGTAAGTTTTGAGGGGATGCTGCTGAACCCAGTATCAGAAATATAACAGGCAGGTCCAAATTTGAATTCTGCCTCTTTCACTAAGAAACTGCCTGACTTTGGATCTCTCTGAGTCTTTTGTCTCACCAATCTCTTGGGGCGGTTGTAGGGAAAATACAACATGAAGACTTGCTGACAGTGCCAGCAGAATAAGAATTAGCATGTGCCCACAGCCTCACTGCCCTGCCATTTCCTGCCCTGTCCTGCTCGTGTGACCTCCCCCCTGAATGATCCTGACCCCAGATTTCTCATCTCCCTGATCCAATGCAGCTATCAGAATACTGGCTGCAACCTTCTTGGTGAAGTCCCTTCTCTCTGGGGCTCCGTCAAATGGGTGGGTGGGCCTGAAACAGATTCTCTCAAAGCTTCCATCTGAGCCAATGTTCACAGAGCCCTGAGACTTACTTGTAAAATACCAAAGTAGTTTGGAACTCTCAAGAGCCAATCCTGACTGTAAGGAGGAGGCATTGGAAAGGGCCTGAGGTTTCTAGAAGGTTGACTCTTCTCACTGCCTCCCTCTAACCAGATCCCCAGGCCCACCAGACCCATGGACATAGCAGATTTTCTCAAACCAGTGAGACTTCGTCTATGGGGAGCCTCCAGATGTCCATCCATGGTATCCAGGTGGACCGATTGTTCCCCTCCCCCCACTGCCTCAGCATCCAGCACTGAATGATAGGCAGCTATGGAAGGAGGCAGGAAGTACCAACCCCATCAAAGATGTGCTACGTGACCTGGATTGGTCACTTACATCACTTTCCCCATCTGCAAAATGGAAATCAAAACATCTATGCCTCCAGAGTGGGTACAAGAAAGAGAGGAGATCACGTGGCACAGAAAGAGCTGTGTAACCTCTAAAGAACTGTATTTCTCTCTCTGACTGACAACTTGACCTTGCCCTGCATTCCTGAGGTATGTGGAAAGTATCAACGCCTCCTCAGCCTGACTCTGGGTCTCAGGATCTTATTGTCTGAGGAATCCTGGCAGAAAGGCCGTGGGCTCCAGTGAATTGGGTAATTGGAGCAACCAGCCCAATGCAGGTGGCGGACTGGAGGAGGAAGGGAAAGCCTGTTCTATGCCAAGCATGGCACCATGTGTCCTCTCACTTAATCCTGAACACCACACTCTGCAGTAGTTGGCACCATTCCCATTTTGCAGATGGGGAAACTAAGGGCAACTTATAAGGAAACCTCACAGTGCTATTGTACAGATGATGATGATGATGATGATGATGATAATGACAGCTGTGGCCTGAATGTTTAAGTCCCCCCAAAGTCCCTACGTTGAAATCCTCACCCCCACAATGATTGATAATGTTAAAAGATGAGGCCTGTGGGAGATGATTAATCACTGGAATGAAGCCCTCATGGATAGGATAAGTGCCCTTAGAAAAGAGGACTGAGAGAATGGCAGTCATTGAGAACACAAATAATAATAAATACCAGCAAGGTTGTGGGGAAAAGGTACACTTGGACATTGTTGGTGGGACTGCAGACTCATACAACCACTCTAGAAAGCAGGATAGAATTCCTCAAAAAACTAGGAATGGAACCACCCTATGATCCAACTATACCACTCCTCCATATTTATCCAAAAGAATTAAAATTACCATACTACAGCTATACAGCCACCTGAATGTTTACAGTAGCACAATTCACAGTCAAATTATGGAATCAACCCAGATGCCTGTCAATAGATGAATGGATTAATAAATGGTGGTATATATACACAATGGAGTTTTACTCAGCCATAAAGAAGAATGAGATCATGGAATTTGCTGGTGAATGGGTAGAAATGGAGAACATCATGCTAAGTGAAATGAGCCAGTCTCAGAAAAATCAAGGATGGAATATTTTCTTTCATATGTGGAAGTTAGAGCAAAATAAGGGAAAGAAGGAGGAGAGGATTGGATAACATAAAGGTATAGCAAAGATCAGTAGAGTAGAAGAAAAAGACCAAAAGAGAAGGAGGGGGGATGGGAAAGGGGAGAAAATACGAAAGAAATTTTTTAAAATCATGCTATGTGCCTATATAAATATACCAGAGGGAATTTCACCTTTATGTATAAGTAGAACCAACCAAAAATAAATAAATACATGCATGAAAGGAAGATTAGCAGAGTAGAGGAAGGAGAATGGAGGGAAGAAGGAGGGGAAGGAAAAGTGGGGCAACATGAATTGAAATTGAATTCCATGCAGGTATGATTTTGTCGAGATGAACCCAACTTCTATGTGTAACTATGATGCTCTAACATGAAGATAAATTAAATTTTAAAAAGAGGACTGAGAGACCTCTTTTCCTTCCTGCCATGTGAGCTTGCAGTGAGAAGTCAAAGTATATGAACCAGAAAGTAGGTCCTCGCCAGACACCAGATCTGCCAACACCTTGATTTTGAAAGTCACAGTCTATGAGGCTTTATTATATCAGCCCAAATGGAGTAAGACAATGACAAAGATAATAATATTTACCAAGTGCTTACTAAGTGCAGCCTGTATGCTAAGTGGTTCCACAGTTCTCACTTGATCCTTAATTAACCTCGAGAGCCCGGCATTATTTTAGAAGGAGCAGCAGGGGCTCAGAGATGTGAACGCACTTTCTGCAGGTCACGAAGTCCGGCTCTAAGCCAGGTGCTCCAACCACTGCAGCTCCCTTCTCTCACCTGATTGCTGCCCATACACATCGGTGGTGTCAGGTAGGGGTGGCATAGACAACTCGGGCTAAGTATGGCTGACTGGGTAGCAGGGATGGGACATGCTATCTTCTCCCCAGAGCATTGTATGAAATGTGCTCAGACCACACCCTTAACCACCTCCTTATAATCATTGCAATTTAATACCGGAGTTAGACTGAATGAGGACGAGCATGAATGTGGTCCCCCAATATTGTCATCTTACCCTTTCTAGGTTCTTAACACCCAAGGGCAGAAAGATGGTGCCTCAGAGGGCCTGGCCCTGTCTGGAGTCCTGAGAACTTGGTCCAGCCTCTGCTCTGTGGCCACTTCTTACTCTTCCTTTAGGTGCTGGCCATGGCCTGAGCCTGGCCCCAGCACAAGGACCATTCCTTCAGCTGCAGGGCCCAGGCCCACCCTGAGGGTCCAAGTTCCCTCTGCAACTGCCCTTCAAAGGCCCTTTACCCAGTGAAGAGCCCTAACACCATACATGCTTATCCCAAGCCTGGATGCCTCCATCTGCTCGTCCTCAACCTTCACTTCATGTCCTGGCCTCTGTCACTGAGTGTGGAATGAGCACAGAAATTGAACTGAGTCAGCCTGGTGAGAAACCTGGCTCTAACTCAGGGCCCTGGCGTGTGTCACTTTCCTGAACTACCCTCCTGAGCATGGAGCAGCTCTGACCATATCTACCTCAGGAGACTGTTGTGAGGAAGATGAAAATAATAACGACGGAGAGAATAACAGCAACATTTCTCAAGGACTGATAGCGCATGCCCTCCTTGCCAAGTGAGTCCATGGCTCGTCGAATCCCTAGTCAGCCCGGACAACTTGGGTTGACTTCATTGTCATTCCCATTTCACAGGGGAAGACATGGTGATGTAAGTTCCTGGCACACAGTGGGCACGTGACAATAGCTGCTTCTCTATGACTTCGTTTTTCAACAGTTTAAATTCATAAATTAATCAGCTACATTCAAGCTGAGCCAGAGTGAACAGCAGCTGTTCCCACCTGAGATACCAGCTTGGTAAACTGATCACATGGGATGGTTCCTCGATCTGAGATATCTTACCCTCAGCTCTGTCCCTCCCAAACTGGAGAAGAGGCTGTGCTGGGATCAGGAGATGTGAGCCCCTAAGCCAAACTGGCCAGTGTTATGCTTCACTCTTCTGAGGCTCATTTTCTCCTCTGTTCATGTCACAGAGTGGGGCAGTTGTGAAGGGATGACATACAGTAGGTGCTTCCAAACTCTTGTCTCCATGACCTTGCCATCCAATTTAGTAACAATTCAAGATCTACTCAAAACACTGACGAGTTGTGTTAGAAGGTTTTTTGTTACTGTGACAAAGTAACTGAGATAGTCAACTTATAAGAAGGAAAGGTTAATTTTGGATCATGGTTTCAATCAGTGGTCATTTGACCTGCATGTCTTTGGGCCTGTGGTGAGGCAGCACTGAAGGGCAGGGGGTGCATGTCAGAGGAGGCTTCTTACCTGCTGGTGGATGGGAAGTGAAAGAGAGGAAGAAGAGGGGCCAGGTTCCTAATATCTTCTTCCAGTGCACACCCTAAATAATCCAACTTCCTTGTTCTAGGCCCCACCCTCTAAAGGGGCACCACCTCCAACAGTATTGCGGGCTGGGGACCAAGCCTTCAACACATGGGGCTATGTGGGACATTCAAGATCCAAACTATATGACCAGCCATGAAGCCATGACCACTCATGACAAAGGGGCCATGAACAAGTGAATAACCCAAGGGCTAATAGAGAGGGGGTGAGTGGCATGGGATCTCCTGGCGGCACCTTGGTGCATAAATTGCAGCAGGTACACAATGGCGCTTTCTGCCTGCTGGGAAGCATAGCGCTCAATCGTGTATTCAACTGCATAACTATCCTCAGTTTAGGTTTATGGCTCATTCTCTTTTTCTGTTTTATTACAAAACTCTTACTCCTTTTCCTCGCTTAATGCTCCTATTGTTATGTATGTGTCATTTTATAAAAATTAGAATCTAACCCAAATCCTTTTTTTAGGAAGTAAATGTGGCGGGAATGAAGAATGAGGGAGAAAATCCCAGATGCAGAAAGTATGTCACATGTAGGGTGAAGACAGCTCCAGTGCAGTTCCCTCACACACAGGATGAACTCTTAGCACCCTTTGAAACTCAGCTGAGCTGTCTGGACCTATTTGGGTATTGTACTAGTCAGAATTCTCCAAAGAAATAGAACTAATGGGAGATGAATGGATGGATGGATGGATAGATAGATAGATAGATAGATAGATAGATAGATAGATAATGAGGAATTGGCTCCTGCAATTTTGGACATTTACAAGTTCCACATCACAGTTGCATGCTGAAAACCCAGGAGATTCAGTGGTGTAGTTCCAGTCCAAGCCCAGTGACCTAAGAACCAGGAGAACCCATGGTGTACAAATCCTTGTCCAAGGGCAAGGAGGTCTCATCTCAAGTGTGGAAGCAGGAAGAGGCCAAATCCTCCCTTCCTCCTCTTTTGATTCCATTCAGACCTTCAACAAGTTGGATGGTACCCATCCATATCAGGAGTGCCATCTCCTTTCCTGAATTTATCAGTTCAAATGGTGACCTCATCTGGAAACACCTTCACAGACACACCCAGAAATAACATTTAATCTGGGCACCCATGGCCCAGTCAAGTCGACACATTAAATTAACCATCATGACCTGTCAGTCACTCCTCCTCTGTTCCTTGTGTGTTTTTTCTTTTCTAAATTCTCTGTTGCAATTTTGTTTCCATACCTGCTCAAGTACAGGGTCTTTGTCTTACTCATTTCTTCCTCAAGCCCAGCTCAGGACCTGAGTAGAGAATGGGAGGAGGTGGGGAGTGGAATATAAGAGACTTTGCAAAGGTAGAGAATTTGCATTGGATTTTCCAATAATTTTCTGAGCTCCTACAGTATGTCAAGCATGAAGTATTGAAGAATAAGAATGACATATTCATAAAAAGGTGTATGCAAAGGGCCTGCTCCAGTGACAGGCACATGATAGGCACTCAAGAAGTGATCCTGGATGGGATACGAAAGCATGGAAGTTCATCTGAAGGAGATCATCGTATGGCATAATTACGCAGAGGAAAGCCATGCAACTCTCAAGGGAAAGAAGGTAGACTTCCATGTGCTAACCCAAAGAAATAAGATTGCGCCAAGCAAAAAAGAGATGACTACCTGCCAGGCACTGTGTGGCATATGATTCCATTTCTGTCAATACCTACATGTGCAGAATATTTATAAACACATATACAAGAATTTCTAGACTCCCCCCAAAATGTTTAGGGTAATTAGTTCTAACCAAGAATGATACTAAGGGTCAGGGGAAGCTGCCCTTTTACTTTGCAAGTTTTGTATTGTTGAATATTTTAACAACAAATTTAAAATAATGAAAGACAAAAGGTGGGAGTTGCTAGAGGCCTGTCCTTGAGAAAATTGTTTAATGAATGAATGAGCAGGTGCCAACAGAGTCCAGCTGAAGCGCACAGTGGCTTGGTGATGTGTACATTCCCTGCTCAACCTGATGAGTTCAGAGGGGGTCCAAAAGCACTGAGTGCTCAGGAGGGTCTTAGGGAAGAGGCCTGGTAGTCAGTGAGGCCTCCACGGAGGAGCCTGCCACTGGTGATCCCTCTGGAGCCATAGGGGTGACCAGAGGTGCATGCATATCAGCCCCAAGCTCAGATGTTTGGTCCTCTGCTGGAGTTGGGCCCTGTCCTCTGTGTGGATTTTGTGACAGGGTCATGAGGACAGCTCTCAGTGCTCTCAAATAAGGGAGCCTTAGACATCACTAAGACCTTCCCTCTCCGCCCATTGTGTAAGCAGGAGCTGAGTCTCACCTGGTGTAGGGATTCGGGCAAGGGCAGGGCTGACCAGAGAACAGACATCATAGTCCAAATGATAGCTTTTCCAGGCTCAGGGCTTCCTGGTAGGAGTGCAGTGGGTAGAGAGGGCATGGATCTTGGAGAGAGCCAGATCTGGTTTTGGAGCTCGATACCCATCCTGTGAAACCCTAAAGACTCAACTGTCAGCTCAGAAAAATAGAGACAATAATGCCTATCATGAAGGTAATTGTGAGAATTGGAGATTAGGTGCAAAAGTGGTGGAAGGAAGTCTCCAACTTCCTTCCTTACAGAGGGGACTTCTCTAATCCACAGTGTTAGATGAGTGTAAGTGGCGTCTTTAAGAAGCATGGGAACTTAGGGACAGGGACAGGGTAGCTAGAGTTTTGGACTCTGATCTTCAGAGCTCATGGCATGATATACCTCTGAGGAGAAATCTACACCCAACCCAGACTAGAACAAGTGGAAGAGGGCAGCATGTGCAAAGCACTGGGTTCCATCCCCAGCATGGCAAAAAACAAAACAAAACAAAACAAAATAAAAAAACACTTACAAGAATCCACATCTGGAGTCTGCCTCTGATGCAAATTTCAGTTCCCAGTTCCCTCAGTTCTAATTGTGAGACCTCTTGAGGCCTCAGATTCTTTGTCATAAAAATGGGGATAATAGTTGCTCCTACTGCCACGTTTGTATGAGGATTAAATGAGTAATGCATGCAATTCACCTGGTACAGTACCTGACACTGTTAGGGAGTGTAAAGCAGAGGGGCTAAGTACTTTCCACCTGAGAGAAAAGGATACAGAGTTCTCAATGAACCTCAGGCTTTGGCTTGGAGAAAAGCCTGTCAGAAGGAGAGGGAGTGTGGCTTTGGCAACCACAGTGTGGAGTGGTGCAGAGGACAAAGGCCTGAATCAGACAGTTTCTAATAGAATACCACATCGCCACTTTCCAACTGTGTAACTTCAAACGTGTTACTCTATTTCTCAAAACCTCAGTGTCCTCATCTGCCCCTCTCTACTCTTCCAGAACACAGTAGAGGAAAACTCCAGACATTACAAGCTCCTCTCCCTTCATCTGCATCCTACCCAGTTCCTCATTCTTGACCAGTCTCATAGGAGGTCTGAGCACTGGGCTTGGTGTCTCAAAGATGCCTTCCAATCCTAAGGCATCACCTGTCACCTGTGGGACTTTAAGCAAATGACTGTGCTTGACATAATCTCCCTCGCCATGTCTGGGATAGGGGAGACTTTCCCCTTCACACACAAGGATGGTGGGAAAATAGTGGTGATGGTGCGCTAAAGGTCCCGGGTCCGCAGCACACAAGCCTCTGAGTGTGTCGGCTGGGACTCGTTCTACCGGCCTTTTCTTTTTTGATGCCTACATTTTACAAGTCACTTTAAGAATGACTCAACTTTACTCTCTTAAACCAATTTGACATGGAAAGAAACTGGCTTGAGCTGTGACCTTGGTTGCTTTGTCTCTCTGAGCCCCAATTTTCTTAGCTGCAAGGTGGCATTGATAATACCTACTTTGCAGGGTTGTTGTTAGGTGACAATGACAATGATGGTAAACAAAACAGGGGAGGAGCCAAGATTTGGCCTCACAACCAGCCACCATGTTGGCATAGCTCTGGAGTGACAGGCCATGTACCTGGGTAGGTGGAAGCCCAGCACACTGCCACCTGCTCAGCCATCTCAAAACACAGCCAAGGCCTGTCCTTAGGCTGTTACTCCAGGGAGCAGGCAGGTGTGAGGGCAGCAGGTCTCACACTGGGCTCCGGGGGAACTCTCTGCACAGCTTCCTCATAGACAGGCTGACGAGGCAGCCTGGAATTTGAGAGGGAGGGAGCCCAGAGTGAGATATCTCAGAACAAGGAAGCAGCCGGGGTGATCTGTTTGCCAAGCTGGAGTCTCAGAGTGAGCCGGACACCTCCAGGTGTTCCCAGGTGGGAACAGCTGCTGTCTGCCCTGGCTCAGCTTGAACATAGCTGATTTAATTTATGAATTTAGACTGTTGAAAAACCAAAAGCCATAGGGAGAATCAGCCCATGCCAAGCACTCACCATGCACCGGGAACTTGTGCAGGGCGTCACCATATCTTCATCTGTGAAATGAGAATGACAAGTCATCCCAAGCTTTCCGAGTTGACTGGAGATCCAGTGAGCCAGGGACTCACTCGGCACGAAGGCTTCACTTTGTCAACCGTTGGTGTGGTGAGAGAGATGTCCGCTGGGAGAGAGCATGAGGAGGGGTGGAATCTTCACAGGAAGATGATGGGGTCCGTCTGGGGCAGCTGAGTTTGTGATGCTGGTGTGACAGATGGGGATGAAGTCCTTTCAGCAGGCAGTTGGCATATAGTCTGGGGCTCTGGGAAGAAGCCTACACAGGAGATGGGGCTGGGGAGCCTGTGATGTAGAGTTGGGGAAATCATGGGGGGCAGTGAAGCCCCTGAGCGATGTTGGAGCCAGATGGGAAAAGAAGAGAGAGCCCCGGGGGTGGGAGTGGGTCTCGAAGGACACCAGCACGTTCAGGGGAGCAGAGCAAGGGTAGACTGGAAAGGCTCTCTGGGAGGAGCGGCCAGTGAGCTAGGAAACAGGGAACCACGAAAGCCAAGACAGAGTGGTGAAAGAAGAAATAACGAGTAAAAGTGCAAATGTCAAGGACAGGTCAAGAAAGCAAAGCGTAAGAGCATGTACTGCAGTAGCTGCTTCCTCAGACCCACGCAGCCCAGAGTGAGGCAGCAGCTGCCCGCAGTGTGACCTCCCAGCCCCAGCAAGGATGAGGCCGGACCATGGAGGTCACATAAGAAATCTTCTTGGCCAGGGACACTCAGAGGCCCTGGAGGGGACAATGTGGAGGCGGGGAGGGGCTGAGCCCTTCTGCATGGGAACCTGGCAAGTCTAAATAACTCTGAGCCTCAGTTTCCTCATCTGTGAAGAGAATGCTGTTCAAACTTCATGTCAGGGTTGTGTAAGATTTGGGCGACCTCGCTGACCAGCACGGAGTGGTTCAAAGGTTAGCACTTTCCACTCACTCTACTGTCACATGGAAATATTTATCCTGAACAAGGGTCCTAAACTTCCAGGAAAAGTTAAAATCAGGTGATTTAGCCTCACTTTGGAAACACAAGGAAGGGCGTAACATACTTGAGATTCATTATACTAGTCATCTCTGCTTTGTTTTCAAACATGGCTGGTCCTGGTGATAGGGTACCTCAGGTGGGATCACCAGGCTCCCCTCCGGCCCCACCATTCTGTGGCTCTTCCTAGAGAGAAATGGTCATCTGTAGATGAGTTCCCCAAACAGGAGGCAGTGAGGAGCCAACCACCCAGGTTAAGAGGGCCCGGATGGCAGGGAACTAGGAAGTGAGCCATGCAGAGCACACAGAGGAGCCCAGCAAGGACTCAGGGTGGGAGAACAAAGTTAAGTTGTTCTTAAGTGATTTGTGAAGATTCAGTCATGGTTAATGTTGACTCAAAACTCTGAGCCAGGGCCTTCACATATCTCCATGCCCACTCTCGCCAGCCTTGGGAGCAGGTGGAATTCTTCCCTATCTCAGACATGGAAACCGAGATTCTGTCAAGTGGCATGTTTTGCTCAAAGCTACACAAGCGACTCTTGGAATGGAAGGAAGTTTGGGGTCAGGAAGGAGACGTCAGTTGGACCAGAGGAGTTGGGCAGGGTGCAGATGAGGGGAGAGAGCCTTGGACAGTGGGATCTCTCAGGTTTTCTCTACTAGGCCCTAGTACAGCAGGAACAGGCACAAGACCTGGCCTCTACCACCACGGCCAGACAGCTCTAGAGTGACAGATGGATGCCTGGGCAGAGGGAGGTGTCTCCACCTAGCCAATCACCACCTGCCAACACCTCAAAATGCTGCCATCACCTGTGATTTGTCTGCTACTAGGGAAGGACTCACGATAAGGAAGAGGACAGGAGTGGGGCTATGCACTTGAAACTGAGCCCCACTGGTATCTGCGGTGACCAGGAAGACAGAAGCCACACACCCACTAGCTATGTGAATCCACAAGCCCTGGAGTGACTCTTAGGGTTAAGCCTACAACACAGGAAGGAAAACCTACAACATGGGCTTTCCAGGGAACGCGCAACAGCACAGCAAGCACCACAGAGTCCCTGCACGGAGCAGGGGCTACTACTCTCTTTCTGTCACCTGGTGTTGTCAGATGAGGAAACCAAGGTCTGGAAAGGGGCAGTGACTAGTGATAGAACCAAGACTGGGCCCCAGACCTCCTAACAGCTGGTGCCTCAACAACCCTCAAGCTTGCAATTATCCTTCCCAACTATCCCTCCAGAGTGACATGTCAGTCACAATGTCAAGGTCAGTTCAGACCCATTCCCAGATGCATGGTCTAGAGCTGCACCATCCCACACTACAGCCTCAAGTCCTGAGTGTTTAGGAATACTTGAAACACAGCTGGCCCACAATGGGGTGTGCTAGAAGAATAAAACACACATAACTGAAAAATTTTGTATGGCCAAAAAACTTTACAGGATCTAATTAACATTTTTTGTTTGTATCAGTACTGGGAACTGAACCCAGGGTCTCATGCATTCATGGCAAGAACTCTGCCCCTGAGCTACACCTCCAGCCCTTTTTGGGGTCTCACTAAGTTGTCAAGACTGTCCTTAAACTTGCAATTCTCTTGCTCAGCCTCCCAAGGAGCAGGGGTTATAGGCATGGCCACCATGTTCAATGTGTTAATGATTTTTACATACTGAAATGATATCTTAGGTTAAATAAAAATATTTTTAAGTTAATGTTACCTATTTCCTTTTAATTTTATTAAGGTGGCTAATACAATTTTAAAATTGTACGTGTGGTTCACATGCAGTTGGAACGTGCAGGTTTCTGTGTAGGGGAAATTGGAGCTGCCCCCCATCCAGACCCGCCCCACTGCAGGAAACCGAATGGAATTCTGGATCCCACATTCTAGAGCACCTTGGCAAAGAGAGGTGTATGCAGAGATGCGGGGTCAGGCATGAAGAAAGAAGACACAGCACTAACATCGCTGTCCAGTGAGCTGTATTCAGTGACCCCAGGAACCAGGTCATGTAAGGGACAGTTAATGAAATTGGACATGACCCACCTGGACAGAAGGCTTGGAGAGAGGATGTGATCACTGCCTTCAAATAGAAAAGGACAGTCATGGGGCAACCAAGCAGGCACTTCTCTGTGGCCTCAGAGAGGACAGGGATTCGAGGGGGAGATGCAGGGAACAGACCTTCCCAGTAGGGGGGCCAGGAAGGTCCAACGCTGGGCTGTGCTGCCTCCCCTGGGGACACAGAGAGCAAATGGAGTCTATTCTGAGTGGATTTGCCTTAGGAGGGATTAAGCGTGGAAGAGAGAAAGGTTGTTAGATTACCAAAGTGGAAAGTGTCCTCATCCCTTGACCTTCTGGAATACCTTGGGGCTGGGTAACTGGCACAGGTAGGTCAGGGCTGAGGGACTCTCTGGGGTTTTAGCCTAATGATAGCAACACTACAAAACCACTTATTGAGCATCTACTACATATCAGGGGACTTCACACGTTATTAATGTGCCTCTCACCCACCTTGGTAAGGTGGATAAATTTCCCCATTAGGTGCATGAGGAAACTGAGGTTCAGAGGGGAGGATGCCTTGCCCATGGCTACATAGCCAGGATGGGCCGGGATTTGAATACGGTCTGACTGACACCAGTGTCCACAGGCGTGAGGTGGTCTCCTTCGGGAGCCAAGAGGGGCAAGGGCCAGCTGGAGCCCTGGGGGGCTGGGCTGGTTCTTCCCGGGAAGCCAGGGCCCCACTGGGCTCTCCAATTAGCAAGAGCAGAGAAATGAGAGGCAGCAACAAGCTCTGCTAATGAGCTGCCACATTAAACAATGAGTCACACTTCCATACGGTGCCGCTCCAGCCCTAACCCGGAACAAACAAGCTGTGAGAAACAGTTTACAAAACAGCGAGGTGTGACTGTCTCCCTGCTGCTGCTGCCACTGCCACCATCACCAAGGCACTGCAGCCACCGCTGCGCCCGCCACCCACAGGCAGACACAGGTGCAGGGGCAGACCTAGGAGGGGCTCCTGAGTCGGCCCTGGCTTCCAAGCTCAGGGGAGTTTCCTCTTATGGAAGTGACCCCTGGACAGATCCCGAGTGCAGTGTCCACTGCCATCCTAGCCGTGGCCCGGGACCTGGGGGCTCTGTCATTTGAGCACTCTGTGACCTAGGTCAAGTGACCTAATCTCTCTGGGTCTCAGTTCCCTTATCTGGATTGCAGGGATGGTGTTAATATCTAGCTCATCCTTTCATTGGGAGGACTAACTGTCATCACCACAAAAACTGCCTGCCACTGTGCCAGGCACAAAGTATGTATGCACAAACCGTGGGCCCCTTCCTCACCCTCCCCACACAGGGAACCCAGCTTAGAGCCAGTCTCTAGAAGGCCCCTGATAATGGAGACTCCCTTCCTTTTCCTAACCTATATTGTATTTATTCGTGCCCCTGGCTAACCCACTACCTAACTGTGGGAACCTGTGGCGGGGACTGTTTTGCTTATTTCCACACTCCCAGGCCCAGCACAGGGGGGCAGCATGGTGCAATGGAAAGAGCAACAGGATTTGGGGACCGCAGCTATGGGTTCAGATCACTCCTCTGGCAGTTATTATCTATGGGATCCTAGGAAGCTATGGTGAAAACCACTTATTGAACTTCCCCTATGCCAGAAAATGTGCCAATGCTTCATGTGCTTTATGCCAGTTAATCCAATGAGGGGCATTATTACACTGTCTCAGAGATGAGGAAGTGGACTCTCAGCGGTTCAGTAGCACGCAGTGGTGGCCTGTAATGGGTCGGCCAGTTTCAGCTGAACTACAGCTCTCAGCATTCCGTTTCCTGGTTGGTTCAGGTTAGAATCTCTTAGTGCTTCTACTTCTCTCATTGAAACTTGATTGATACACATGGCAAAGTTTGCAGAGTGAGTTAGTGATGGAGCTGGAATTCAAAATGGGGATGCCTGTCACCCAACTCTAGATTTTTAACTACTCTACTCTGAAAATAACTAGTGGTAACATGGTAACTGTATGCCAGTTATGCGTAAACTTATTCAATTTCCCCCAACAATCCCCCAACAATCCTATCAGATCATTTCTATTGTTATTATTCCAATTCTTCTACGTGGGGAAACTGAGGCACAGAGAGGTCAAGAAATGTTCCCAGGGTCACAAAATTAATAAATGGGAGATCGGAGAATCAAACCCAGGTTGTTTGGCTACACAGTCCATCTTTTTATCTACTCTACTACAACTTAATCTCTAAGTCACAGTTTTCTTTATCTGCAAAATGGGGATGATCATACTGAATATTCAAGATTATTGTGATAAGTATAAAAGTGGAGTTACAGGGCTTCTGGGAAGATGAAATGTGGAGTCAATTTACCCTCTGCCCTAAAGCAACCAAAAACCTTGAATAAAATACATGAAGCAACAGTTTTCAGACACTGAACACCAGTCGGCACAAAACAGCAATCCCTGAGAGAGGAGAAACTAATGAGGTAAGTCCTACAGATGCCAGCTTCCACCTGGGGAGAGTTTCCAGGCTGCAGCTCAAGGAACAGCTCCCAGCTATCTCCCTGACTTAGGAGACAGAGCAGGGAGTCTGAGAACCTAATGCAATTAGAGTTCATGATCAGAGAACTAGAAAAGAAAGCCTCTTAGAGAGAGAAGGAGTTTCAAAGATCTTCAGGGTTCCCCCCAGGACTTCAGATGTATGTCACGTAGGACTAAGATGTGAGGAAACCACCCGGGTCTAAAGATTTTCCCAAAGATGCACAAGAAACAACTTTCAAAGTTTACACAGACCTGGAAAATTTTGTGTCTATATCAATCAGAGTGGGAAACCTCATAAATCATGGTGCATCAAGTAGATTTCTTAGAAGGGTATTTCTTTGGTGGGGGGTGGTGGGGAGTAGTGGTTCTGCCTAACAAAGCTGCAAAATAAACCTACAGGAAGAAACCTCTTTTCAAGTAACTTAGCTGCATCCAAGATCAAAGTTCAAGAAGATTTATAAAAATACTAAAATGATTAGCACACATTGAGATAAAGTTCACAAGGTCTCACATTCAACCACAAACTATCAGGCATGCAAAGAAACAGGAAAATATAACCCACATGAGAAGAAAAGCTATTCACTAGAAATTGACCCCAAAATAGCACAAAAGGTAGAATTTTAGTATATAAATCATTAAAACAATTATAATTACTACATTCTGTATATTCAGAAAGACAGAGTAATGATTGGTCATGCTAAGCAGAGGGAAAGGAAAAACAAAAGACCCAAATCAAACTTTTAGATATGAAAAAGTACAATGTCTTATATGGAAAATGACATGCTACATGGGATTAATAGCAGGATTGACAACACAGAAGAAAAGGTTAGCAGATCTGAAGCTATGGTAATAGAAACTATCCAAAATGAAGTATAGGGAAAATAGTTTTAAAAAACAAACAGATCATCAAATAGCTGTGGGACACCTTCAGGAAATTTAACATGTGTGCTATTAGAGTCCTTAAAAGAGAAGGGGAACATATAAATATTTGAAGAACGAACCAAAAAAATCTTCCAAGTTTGGAAAAGCTATAAAGAGTGAATTTAAAAAAAAAAAAAAAAATCTCAGTGAAAATTAAGCACAATAAGCATGAATAAGAGTTCACTAAGGCACATAATAATAAAATTGCTTAAAACCAGTAATAAAGACAAAATCTGAAAAGCTGTAGAGAAAAAGGTACACATAATATACAAAGAAATGAAGAATGACAGCAGACTTCTTGTTGGAAATATTTTGAGACAGAAAACAATTGGAATTACATCTTTAAAGTACAAAATGAAAAACAAAACCCAAAAAACCCACCAAAGTAAAATACTATTCCCAGTGTAAATACATTTCAAATCAGAGGTGAAATAAAGACTCTTTACAAAATAAAAAAGCTGAAATAATTGATCACTGGCAGATTAAAGGAAATCTTGAGAAAGAAGGAAAAAAATGACATCAGGGGGAAATGTGGATCCACACAAAAGAAGGAAGACTTCTAAAAACGTAACTATGTGGGAAAATATCAAATACTTTTCATAATCTTTTAAAATATGTCTAAAATACTATTTATTGGTTAAAGTAAAAAATAATGATGACTATTCTGTGTTTATAACATAGAAGTAAAACATAATTACATTAGCAATAAAGGTTGGGAGGGAGAAAATGGAAGACCTCTGTTGTAAAGTTTTTTCTATATGTGAAGCAGTATAAAATTATTTGAAGGTAGATTGGATGAATTAAAGAGATACACTATTAACCCAAAAGTAACTGCTAAAATTTTATACCTACTTAAGTCCATAAGAGAAATAAAATAAAGTCATAAAAATACCCAATCCAAAAAAGGTAGAAAATAATACATAGAACAAATAGAAAACAAATAGCAGATAGAAGATAGATTTAGACCCAGTCATAATCACATTAAATGTAAATGGTATAAATACCATGGCTAAAAGACCAAGATAGTCAGATTGTTTATACAGAGCAAGATCCAACTGTGTTGCCTGTTAGAAACTCGCTTTCAATATAACGATATAAATATGTTAAAATTAAAACAATGAATAAAAGTATATCATACCAACAATAATCAACAGAAAGCTGAAATGACCATATTAGCATAAGATAAAACAGATTTCAAGCAAAGAATATTACCAGAGATAAAAAGTGTAATTTCATGATAAAGGGGTCAATTTGTCAAAAAGTCATACTAATTCCAAACATTTATATATCTAATAGTAGGACTTTAAAATACATTAAACAGCCATACTTGGTGGCACACACCTGTAATCCCTGAGATTGGGAAGGCTGAGGTAGGATTGAAAGTTCAAGGCCAGCCTAGGCAAATTTGTGAGACCCTGTCTCAAAATAAAAAATAAAAAGGGCTGGGAATGTAGCTCAGTGGTAAAGTACCCTTGGGTTCAATCAGCAGTACTGTGAAAAAACAAAAAATACATTAAATGAAAACTCATAGAACTGAAAGAATAATAGGACAAATAATCAAATACAGTTGGAGATATTTCAATATCCCTCCTCAAAACTGATAGAACAAGCAGGCACAAAATCAGCAAGGATATGTAACAATCTTGAACAGAACTGTCAACCTACTTGACTCTATTCTCATTTATAAAACACTCAACCAAACAACAGTGAATGGACATATTTTATGTGTATATAAAAATTTACTAAGATCCAAGTATAAAACGAATTTTAATATATTTAAAATTAGTCATAGTATATGCTCTGATCACATGAAATTAAACTATAAATCAGGAACAAAGATACAAAGATACAGATACAAAGGTATCTGGAAAATCCCCAAATATGTGGAAACTAATAACACACCTTGAAATATTCAAGGGTCAAAAAAGAAAAGGGATATTAGAAATTTTGAACTGACGTGAAGTGAAAGTACCATACATCAGAATTTTTTGGATGCCACTAAAGCAGTGCTTGGGGGGAAACTTATAGTACTAAACACTTATATTAGAAAAGAAGAAAGGTTTCAAATATTGTTGTCAGCTTCTACCTTAAGAAAGAGAAAAGGAAGAGTAAATAAACCCCAAATCAGTAGAAAAAAGAAACAATAAAGATCAGAGCAAGAACACATGACATAGAAACAGAAAGAAAAAAAAAAGTCAATGCAACCAAACCCTGTGTACTTTTTTAAAGATCAAAGTGACTGTAAGAAAAGCACTAAATGAGTGGGATGCAGCAGAGTACAGGTTTTACAAAACAACCAGTCCTGGTTTCACTTATAACTTGGACGTTATCAACTGTGTGATCTTGTATTTTCCATGCCTCAGTTTCCTTATGCATAAAATGGGGATGAAAAATCCTGCCTTGTACCTTCATACATTTCTGACTAAAAACTGCTAAAAAGTCTATGGACCTAATTGGTCAATATTACAAAACTTTTAAATGCATGTCCCCTTTGCTCCAGCAGTTCCAGTTTTGGAATTTTATCCTACCTACAACATGCCCTTTTGTTCCTTAACAACTGTCTGGAGACCTAGTTGTTCCCATACTACACAATTCACCCTTTCAAGTGTATAATTTAGGAACTTTTAGTTTATTCTTAGAGTTGTGCAACTTTTATTATCACGATTGATTTTTAAATATTTTATCTCCCTCTCCCAAATTCCATACCCATTACAAGTCACTCTAATTTCCTACCAATTTCCTCAGCCCTAGACAACCACTGATCTACTCTCTGTATAGATTTGCTTATTCTGGACTTTTTATATAAATGGAATCACACAATATGCCTGTCATCTAGCAAGATGCTAGAAATGTTTGCGGTTCATCTGTGTTGTAGCATGTATCAGTACTTCCCCACTTTGGACAGCTGAGTAATAGTCCATTGTATGACAATGCTACATGCTTACCCATTCATCAGTTGATGACATTTGAATTATTTCTATTTCTTGGCTATTACAAATAATGATGCTCTGAACATTCAGATATACATCTTTATACGCACCTATTTTCATTTCTCTTGCATACACACCTAGAAGCAGAATTTCTGGGCCAAACTATAATTCATGTTCAACATTTTGAAGAATTTTCAAACTACTTTTCAAATCGACTGCCATTTTACATTCCCATTAGCAGTGTATTAGGGTTCTAATCTCTCCACATTCTCAGCAAATTGTTATGGGCTAAATGTTTGTGTCCCTTTGAAATTCATATGTTGACTCTCTATGCAATTATATTTAGAGACTGGGCCTGAGAGGAGGTGATAAAGTTTCCATAGGGTCATTATTCACGATAGCTAAAACACGGAGGCATCCCAAAGTGTCTATGGACAGATAACAAAACTGTGGTGTATACATATAGCAGGACATTATTCAGCCTTAAAAAGAAAGGAAATCTTGTCACATGTTGCAATATGAATGAACCTTGAGGACATTATGCTAAGTGAAATAAGATAGTCATGAAAGACAAATACTATAAGCTCCTGCTCATGTGAGGTTCTTAGAGTAGTCAAAACCATAAAGACAGAACATGGAATGGTGTTTGTCAAGGTCTGGGGAAAGAAGGGAAGGAGGAGTCATTGTTTAATAGGTGCAGAGTTTTCATTTTACAAGATGAAAGAATTATGGAGATGGATGCCAGCGATGGTTACACAACATTATGAATGTATTTAATTCCACTGAACTATATGCTTAAAATGGTTATGATGGTAAATTTTATGTTGTATTTAGCACAATAAAAAAATTGGAAAAAATAATTTAAAAATTGGAAAAAAATTTTATGATCACATTCATATATGTAGTAAAAGTATAACAACATACAATTTCAGGTTAGTGGTGGACTCAGAGAGAGGGACTGGGAAAGGATGAGGGTACTGAGCTCCAGCTGGGTTTTTAGTATTTTATTTCCTACAAAAAGAGTTAAGAAATAAAGATGACAAAGCATTACACCTTCGCTAAATCAAGTGAATGGGTAATATGGAGGTCAATTATGTTTGTCTGTACTATTCTAAAGTATTTCATAATATTAAATTAAGATGATTTGAAGAAGAAGAAGAGAAGAAAAAGAAGAGGAGGAGGAGGAAAAGGAAGAAAGGAAGAAAGGAAGGAAGGAAGGAAGGAAGGAAGGAAGGAAGGAAGGAAGGAAGGAAGGAAGGACACAAGTTCTTTCTCTCCACCTGCATATAAAGAAGGGGTCACCCGAGTTCTCCATGCAATGTGCATGTCTATAATCCACAAGGAGCGTTCTCATCAGAAAGCATATTGATCAGCACCTTGAACTAGGACGCACAGCCTCCAGAACTGTGAGCAATAAAAGTCTGTTGTTTAAGCTACCCAGTCTGTGGTATTTTGTTATAGCAGCCTGAGCAGACTAAAACATTGACACTGTCTTTTTGATCATATTCCTCCTAGTGGGTTTGAAGTGGTATTTCATCGTGGTTGATTTACATTTCTCTAACAACTAGTGATAGTGAGCTTGTTTTCACTTGCTTATCAGCCATTTGTTTATCTTCTTTAGAGAAATGTCTGTTCAAATATTTTGCCCAGTTTTTCAATTGGGTAATCTTTTTTTTTTTTTTTTATTAAGCTTACAGATACTTTTGTACTCCTGTGATACACCGTATGCAGAAGCCATTCCTTGCAGCATTGTTTATAAAAGTGCATCCACACGATGGATTATTATGTACTGGCAATAAAGAAAGTACAAGGTCCCAGAGTACTTTCTGGAAATTATCTGAGACTATATTGCTAAATAAAAATAAGCAAGATATAGAACAGTAGATATTCTTACTTTTTTTCAGAAGAGAGAGAAAAAAGAATATATATTATTATTTGCTTATGTTTTCTTTAAGAACCAATGGAAGAATCCACAAGAAATTTTTAAAAGTAATTACCAAAGTAGTGGGAGTTGACAGGAACAGGATAAAACTGGAATTTTTATTTGTATCACTTTGTGCATTATTTTGATTTTTGAACCATGTAAGTATGTTTCTTGCCCCAAACACAAAACATTTAAATATGAAAAAAACTTGAAATCTAGGTGAGGTGACTGGCCGTTTGTGGATACTTCCTCTGGGTGCATCTTTACCTGCATTAACTTGTCCTGTTGTTATCCCCGTGGTACAGCAGAGAGGTTAAGTGACTTACCCAAATCCTTCTGTTCCCTGAAGATAGATGTCATGGCCACACCAAGTTCCAGGCTTGCAACATTCTGGACTCCAGAGGAAAGAGGAGCACCTTCTTCTCACCCAGCATTCGCAGATAAAAAAAAATCTTAAGGGTGGACTCTGATTGGCTCTTCTGGAGTCACATGCTCATCCCTGTGTTAAGATTCAGCAGTGGTAATTCACCTTCAGAACCACAGGGGTGGAGGTGGAGTGGGGATCACTTCTTTAAAAGGAGAAGAACACTATGACAGGGGAGTAGTAACCTGTTCAGGTCAAAATCCACCCCAGTGGGGAAGGCAGGCATATAAAGTGACAATTTTAGAGTGTGGTACATGCCATGTTGTGGATCAGCACAGTGTGCTGTCTGTAGGAGCCCAGAGGAGGCAGTGGTCCAGCCAGGAGGGCTTCTGGGAGGTGGTGAGGCTCTGGCTGAGTTTTCAGAAATGCATAGGAGACCTTCAGGGAGGAGAAGAGCTGTGCAGGAGGTGAGAACAGCAACGTGAGTAATGACCCAACCAGGACAGGAGCATTATGGGCTGAATTATGTCACTCCAGATTCATATGTCAAAGCCCTAACCCCCAGCACCTCAGAATGTGGCAGTACATAAAGAGATGATTAAGTTACAACGTGACCCATAGAATGGCCTCGTCCAATCTGACTCATGTCCTTATAAGAGGAAGTGTGAACTCACAAAGGGACACCAGTGTGTGCATGGAGGAGACCAGGTGAGGACACAATGAGGAGGTGGCCACCTCCAAGCCAAAGAGGTTTCAGAGCTCAGTTCAGACCCATTCAGTCTTTGCCACCTTCATCTCTGAGGCTGGCCTTGGAGTCATGAAAGTTCTTAGTCTCTCCACGTGCGACATGCAGAGGAAGGCCCAGGCCAAAACAACCCCGACATTTTCTAGATCGGTCCCACCTCTGCCACAGAGCAAGGACTGATTGAGCACCTCCTGTGTGTCGGCCCCTGTTCTGAGAACACCCAGGGAAAGGAAGGAGTAGGCAGCCCTCTTTCCCAGGAGGGAGACAGCCTATCCCCAAGACTAGAGCAGGCAGGGAGGTGGGCCAGAAACCAGGCATAGCACTCCTTCCTCCTGCCAGAGTCCACATGGGGAAGGGCTTTGGCTGCTCTCCAGTCTGAGGCCTGGTTCAGAACCCCAGGGCAGCACCAGCAGGACAGGGGTGAAGGAATTCTTTGCCAGAAGCTTCCAGCTACGACCCCCTACCACCTGCTCATCTCTGCCCCATCTCTCACCCTTTCACACACTGTCACACTCATTAAGTGAGATAATCTGAGTAAAGCACTTAGCATCCTGCTTGGCTGCAGCGAGCACTTGATAAATGTGAGCTCGCAGCCACCCCTCCCACGGCCATACGCAGTCTGTCTGCACCGGCAGCATACGTCAGCTCTGGCAGTCACTCTGACACCGGAGTACCACTCCCTGACACACCTCACCATGCTCCAGTTTGCAGGGACTCGCAAGCACACACTCACGGGGCACCCTCACTCACACTGCACGCCACTGTTTCCCCTCTGCAAACACCCACAGCAGACTCTCCAGGGACAGAAAGCCAGGGACAGACTCTCCAGGTGACAGGGGCAGAGCCATGGGAAAAGCTTGCTATCCATGAGCCAGCCCTGCCGCAGAGGCCTGAATCTGGAGAAGCCCCAGAAAGGGAACTGAGGCAGCAGGAGCCACAGTGATGCCCCCAGCCTGCTCACGGGGCCAATGAAAAGGCACCAGCCCAGGACAAGCCTCCTACAGAGAAGGTGGAGTGAGGTGTCCTGAGACTCTACAGAACCCAGCTGGAAGCAGGGCTTTGCAACGGTTGTCCTGACTCACAAAGCCTTCCCACCTCAGGTCAGAACCAGGACCCTAAGCCTGAGTGACTTGAAGCTGACTAAAGTCTGGGAGGGCTAGGGGAAAGGCTTCCTCCCAAATTCCTACCCAAGGGTCATGCGTAAAAGCCCTGACTCTTGGTAGAGTCAGAGTAGACAGGCCTGGAACAGAAAGACATCATATGAAAATGAACAGGAACTGTGGTCTGTTGATCAGAAGAACAGAAGAGGAGAGGAGCTAAGCCTAGGCTCCAACACAGGCTCAAAGCCATCAGCACACACCCAACATGGACGCCGCATGCAATCCATAGACACACTCAGGACAGAGACATAACCCAGCTTGACAGAGTTAGCAGACACACACCACGCTACGTGGCATAGATACCTCTCACCTCTCGTGTACACATACAGGCACAATATACACAGCAGGGCCACACTTCCAACAGCAGCACACAAAGCACCAGCAAGCACTGAACACATGCCCGAGCCAAAGCCCCACACAGCCAGCAGAGTCCCCTCCACTGCACAGATAAGTCAGACAGGCACAATGCTCTCAGGGACATATGTGTGCACACATGCATACACACGCACATGTGTCCCGGCATGTAGATATTGCTGCCCCTACTCAGTCCTGGATTTTCCTTTGCTCCCCCCCACCCCACACCCGCTGCCTTTCCTTGTGTCTGTGTCCATCCCACATGTCTCTTCAAGACATTTCAGGTCAGAACCTGTCAATCCTGACCTTCTCCTTCACCAGAAATCTGTGTGCACTCACCTCTCTCTCTCTCTCTCTCTTACACACACACACACACACACACACACACACACGCACACACAAGCACACACTGCTCACGGTCACAGGGAAGCCCTGGGAAGCAGTCTTAGCCCACAGTGCATTCCCTGCTCTGTGGGGCAGATGGAGGGCAGAAGGTAGGGACTCAGAAGGTAGGAGAAGCCTAATCGCCCTACCCCAGGACGTGGCCTCCTGTTGCCTTATTCAGACCCACCAGAAACCCTGCCCCCATGTGCTCCTGCCGCTTATTTGCAGTTTCAGTACACACTGTGCTGTCCCCTGAATCTCTGTCTCTGCACACTCTGCCTAGAATGCCCTCCGGCTCTAGTTGTCAGGGACTCTCAGAGTTTTCAGGGACCAGAGAATTTCATGGATCAGTTAAAACTTCAAGAAAAAGTTTGGGGAGTGACAGAAGGTTACCAAGTTGTGGTTTTGTGAGTAAGGATATTTAATATAGAGCAACGATCCTCTCTCCATGACCATTTTGTAAAAAGGACAATTTAATACCAACAAAGTAGGAAGGGCATAATCTCGGGATCAAGAGTAATCCTTTATGTTGAACACATTTAGCTTTATTTAAAACCCACCGCGTTGCCCTTTTTCTCATTTCGCCCCCTGAGCCAATGAAAACTTCACCACAAATCATTTCTGGGACCACTGAGTCCTCGGTTCACACCGTCTGTCCTCCTGGAAGCCCGCCTGACGCCCTCAGGCCCTCATTCTCAGGCTTCCCCAACGCTGGTCCCTGTCCTCTGCACACACAGCCACAATCATCATTGTTTCTCAAGGGCCCACCCAGTTAAGCACTGCCAGGTGCTTAACACAGATTATCCCGTTTTATCCTCATAACCCTGAAAGGTGAACATTTACAGATGGGACACTGTTAAGTGGCTTCCCCTGATCCTGAAACCCCTCACTGGATCCAGGGAGTAGTGGAAAGAATTGCAAAGACAGGACCAGCTGCCACTGTAGGTTTGCCCTTGCCTGGCTGTAAGATTTGGGCAAGTCACTTCACTAGTCTGAGCCTCCATGAACTAGAAAGCAAAACACCTACTTCATCATGTCCTGAGGGAGCGCATTGCCAATCTCCTGCGCCAGTGCCTGGCACACAGAAGAAACTGGACAGCGTGAGTTACTTCGTCTCCCATATTTCCCATTCTCCCCTCCCAACACCTGTGACTTTTCTATACTGCATTTTACTGATGGTCTTTCTAGCTGTCTTTCCCTGACTTCTGTGTTAAACCCTATAGCTTTCTCCTCTCCCAAAATGGAGTGGACCAGGAGAAAATCCTTGGTCCTCTTCTCTTCTATCTAGTCTCCCTCACCAGCTGAGTGCATCTAGTTTCAGGGCTTTCAATATCATCAGTACACTGATTCCAAAATGTGACTTTCCAGTCCTGATCTCTTCCCAGAGTCCAAATCTATATAATAAACTTCCTACTGGACACCTTTCCATATGGCCTCATGGGTCTTCATATAAATTTTTAAAAATACATACAAAACAGACACTTGATTCCTTTCATTCCAATCCATTCTTCTACCAATTTTCCCATCTCAGTAAGTCACAACATCTCGCCCAGCTGCTCAAGTCAAAATCACATTCCACTCTTCTCTTTCTCTCATCCCTCACCTACAATCAGCATATTTTACCACTTCATCTCCAAAATGTAACCCAAACCCTTCATTTCTCTCCATCTCCACTAATGTCACCCGAGTCTGAGCTTCCAACTTCTCTCATCTGGTTCATACCAATAATATCCTAACTGGTCTCTGCACCTACTTTACTCCTTTAAATTACTACTTTTAAAGACCATCTTCAAATCAGGTGGTGCAAGGCCTTCAGCTTTGTTCTTTTGCAAAATTGCATTGGCTATTCTAATTCCTGTGTATGTTTTATATCAATTTAAGAATGAACTTGTGATTTTTAACAACAAAAAACAACCTTACAGGGGTATTGATGGAGATTGCTCTGAATCTATAGATCAGTGTAGGCATACCAGATATCTTAACAATATTGAGTCTTCCAACCCAAGAATATAATCTGTTGGCTATTTATTAAGTCTTTATTTCAACATTGGTTTATAATTTTCAAAATAATGTTTTCAGTATTACATGTGTTTTGCTAAATCTATTTCTAAGTACTTGATGTTTTTTAAAAATATTTTTAGTTGTAGATGAACACACTACCTTTATTTTATTTATTTATTTTTATGTGATGCTGAGGATGGAACCCAGTGCCTCACACGTGTAAGACAAGCACTCTTCCACTGAGCTACTACCCCAGACCCAGTGCTTAATATTTTTATGCTATTTTTATAAGTTTTTAAATTTTACTTTTCCAATTGTCTACTGCTAATATATGGAAATACAATTGATTTTATATATTGACTTTGTATCCTGCAAATATGTTAAATTCCATTATTAGTACTAGGAGTTTTTTGAAGACGCTTTAGGATTTTCTATGTAAATAATTATGTTGTCTACAAATAAAGGCAGTTTTACCTCTTCCTTTCCAGTCTTTATACTGTTTATTTTCTTTTCTTACCTTGTTGCATTGTCTAGGACTTCCAGGGCAATGTTGACTAGAAATAATGAGAGCAAGCATTTTCACTTTATTTCTGAAGAGGAGAAAAGCATTAATTCCTTCATCAGAAAGTTTGGTATTACCTATTGATTTTTCAAAGACACTATTTAAAAGTTTAGGAAGTTCTCTTCTACTCCTAGTTTGTTGAGAGGTTTTTTATTTGTTTGTTTGTTTTTGGCACTGAGGATTGAACCCAGGAGTGCTTTACCACAGAGTCACTACGGAGCCCCTTTTATTTTTTCTGTTGAGGCAGGGTCTTGCTGAGTCCAGGCCTCAAACTTGCGATCTTCTGCCCCAGCCTCCCAGCTTGCTGGGATTACAGGCATGCACCACTGCACCCAGCAGGTTTTCTGTTTTTTCACATCATGAATGGGTATTGAATTTTGTCAAGTGCTCTTTTTCTGCATTGATTAAGATGATCTTATTTTTTCTTTTATTCTGTTAATGTGGTGAATTATATTGCTAGTTTTTAAAACGTTAAACTTTGCATTCCTAGAATAAACCCCACTTAGTAATAATGTATCATCCTTTTTATTTATTGATAGACCTGACTTGATAATATCTTGCTAAAGATTTTTGCCTCTGTTCTTGAGTGATATTGACCTATAGCTTTCCTTCCTTGTAATATCTTTGTCAGGTTTTGCATCAGAAGTATGTTAAAGATTGCTGCAATTTTTTTTTTCTGCTCCCCTATCAAGAAGTAAAGTTTAATTTCATCCCTTTTGTATCTGGGCTGCCTTAATGACTTAGTTGACCGACAGAAGTGTACTTTCAAAGCCACGTCACAAGCAGTTTTGCAGTGTCTTCCCAGGTTTCCTGCAACACTTATACTCAAAGACCTGGGCTGCCGTGTAGACTCAACTCCCCTGATGTGACATGCTGAGAGGGAACTTAAGCTAACCAAGAGGCCATGTGGAGAGGACAGACGGATGCCCAGCCAGACTCCAATTATTACATACCCCAGCCATTTGAGCCTTATGGGCCAAGGCCCTATTGTGGAGCATAGATGAGCCATCTCTGCTGTGGTATGTCCAAATTCCTGACCCCAGAATCCCAAGATAGCATAATAATAAATTGTGTTTTAAACTGCTACCTTTAGGATAATTGTTTGTACAGAAATGACCAGCAGAAGGACTCTGCCAGGTTCATGAAAAGAGTTGGACTATGTTCCTTCTCCTCTGTCCGAGAGCTTATGTGAGATAGATATTATTTATTCCTTAAATGTTTGATATAATTTACCAGGGAAATCATCTGGGTGGAAAATTTTCGTTATAAATTTAAATTTTTAATAGATAGTTATCAAGACTTTCTACTTTTTCTAGAATGATCTTTTAAATGTCCATAAATCATATCACTTCCCTTATGAAAACCCCACAATGGCTTCCCCTTGCACTGACAATATAATGAAAGTCCCACCACGACTTAGAAAGTTCTTTGTGACTTAGCTGCTACCTGCCTTTCTCATCTCACCTGGAGCTGCAATCCTGATTTACAGGGCTGACTCCTTCATAATTTTTAGGTTTCAGCTCAGGTGTTACCTCCTTAGGGACGTCTACTTGATCAACAAGTCAAAACTCTCCCTGTGTCAATAGCTGTATATCATATTACCCAATTTAAAAATTTTATACCATCTATCATTCTCTGACATCATCTTTATTCTTAGTTCACTTATTTATCTTTATATGATCACAGTAACTTTCTAGAATTTTAGGTATCTGTAGGCAGGAAACTTGTTGGTTTCATTCATGTCTATATCCCTGGAGCCTAAAACCAAGTGTCATAAAAGGTCACAGAATATGGCACACCTATAATCCCAGCAACTTGGGAGACTGAGGCAGGAGGATCATAAATTTGAGGCCAGCCTCAGCAACTTGGAGAGGCCCTAAGCAACTTAGTGAGAACCTATCTCAAAAAATAAAAAGGACTGGGAATGTAGCTCAGGGGTAAAGGCCCCTTGGGTTAAATCCCCAGTACTCCCCGCAAAAAAAAAAAAAAAAAAAGTCATAGAATATTTATTTACTAAATTGTGGACTTGTTGCCCTGGAACCCCGGCCCTCACCTAATATCTCTGATTGGTTCCCCCAGAAATGACCAGCATCAGGTAGAAGAATGGGCAATTCCAGTGGCTACACCTGCCCATAGGTGTTCTCATCCTACCAGGGTCAGACTCCAGCTCCCTCTCATCGTTAGCAACCAAGAGGCAATAGGCAACTCTGAGGCTACTGAGGAGAAGGGACCAGTGTAGTACCTGGGAGCAAAGCTGTGGCTACTAATTCCAACTGAGAAACCGCTCAGTCCATGTGCCTCTTTGGATAAATAGCTTCCGGTCTCTGGCTCTCACCTGCTGCATTGTATACACTCAGACTTTCCTGAATAAAGATCAATCCCATCCCCATATTTCTATGGTTCTAACTTGGCCCAATACCCTTGTTATAGGTGAGGAAACGGAGGACATCTAGGCTAAGGAGTTCTACCCATGCCACAGAGCAAAATAGCTGCAAGTGCTGGAGTTCATAGATTTTCCCCTGGATTTATGATCCCACCTACGAGGGCATCAATTTCAGAGATTAACAGCTGCAGATGATGGCATCAAACCTGCTGCCCCAGCAGCCCTCCAAGTGCATCTCCAATTCAGGTTTATCTTCATTAAGCAAGTAATTCATTACGGGCGGTAAGCATTCACATCAGAGCGAGAATATTAAAAAAGTAATTATATTTTTCACAGTGCAGCTTTCTGGGTAAATTGTATGCAAATTGCTGTCTAAATCAGGCTGGCAGATCCTGAGCCGATCTCGGCACTATTTGGGGGGATTTTTTGGAGGCTGGACTAGGAGCCCTCCACTCACCTCTGTGAGTATCCAGCACAGGGTCTTGCATTCAGTCACGGAACGCTCAAAATGGTAGCCATTGCCAGGGCTTAACTCCATCAAGCCTCAGTTTCCTAATCTGTAAAGTAGGACCCCTATTAGGACTAAACAAGGGAATGAAGAGCACAATCTCTGGCATAGTTTCTTCCTGGCATGGGCACTGGGGGCAAATGACTTCAGAAAATGGCAAGACATCCCTGAGGAGGACTGCAGGTTATATGAATGAAGCATTGGAATCTACGGGCTCAGGGCGGGGGCAGCTGCTGGGCAAGGCAGGGGGCACTGGTGAGGGGGCAGTAGGCCTGGTTTCCTTCTCATCCTGGCTATGCCAACAATTCACTGTGTGTCTTCAGTTCACCATGTCTCCTTCTGGACTCTGGTTCATACCCAGCACCAGTAAGTCCTGAGTAACAGTCACCAGCTCATGCACATGACCACATTGCTCCATGATTGCACTGACCTCTAACCTCTGGGAGCAAGGAGGCCCCTGCTGAAAGGGGGACCCAAAAAGTAAAAACATCAGCTTAGAGGGGAAAAGGAGCCCAGAGAAAGGTGTCAATGACTTAGAGTCACATATCTGGTAAGTGAAGGAGAAGGAGCAGTGTTCCAGGTCATGGCTGCTCCAGCACATGCCATCAATACCCAATATCAAATAGGGCACTTCAAGGACTAGGTTGGAAACTAGAAAGTGCAGTTTTTGCACATCTCGGGGTTGAGATGTGATCCTGGGCTGGGATCTGGGGCAAGTTACTTCCCATCTGAACCCTAGTTTCTCCATTCATCAAGTGAGGCAGTTGGGAGACAGAGCTCTATGGAACCTCATTGTGAGACTTAGGAGGTAGAATTTGAATGACATCCTTTCCCTTCCCCCAGGGAAAAAAACTCTGAGAAGAGATCTGAAACTGCCCAGGGACCTAAAGGCAGGGAAGGCTGGTTCCTAGCCTACTCCAACCACATACTGAAAACCAGCTGATGGGGATGGTTTAGGAAGATTTGCAGTGCCCCTTTGTGATGGGGCCACCTGCTACAGAGCCCCAGCAGGCCAGGGTCCATGTTACCCCAGAGACAATCCCAAGTAGGGTCACACAATTCCATACAAAGGTGCTACGCTGGCATACAGTGCAACTCTAGGGACATGGCTAATTCTGGCAGCTACAGTCAGCAAAAATGCATCCACATCCAGACATACCCTCTGGTTGGCGCACACAGCTACACCCATGGAATGAGTAGACAGGAACAAGTATCCATACCAACCTGTCTGGATATGATTATGCCTGGTAATACTTTGACACAGGAACACCTACTGTGGCCATCCAGTGGAGATACACCACAGTCACAAGGGAATACTTGCTTACACCCAGACACAGACCTCGCCGACCCAGCTCTTGTTCACAAAACTTCAACTGTGCAGACTCTTGATTCCACACTGATGGGGCTACACCACCAGGACAGCAGCTGCCCAAACTGCATGCATAAGCAACTGCTTCCATATGTGGCCAGACCCACGTGGCTCTGCACCCACACCTGCAAAAACCTTCTTGCTCTCCTGCCCAAGCATCACTTTGGAGTCATGCAGGGGATTGGAGAAGATAGCCCAGGCACAGGCTCTGCCTTCTCCCCCACCCTGACCTCTCTGACACATAGCCTAGGCCACAAGCAATCTCGCTCTCAGCCAGTCAGCCTTCCACATCCTTCACGGAGGCTGGGTTTAGGGTGGTTAGAGCTGGGAAGGGACTTGTGGGGTTTTCTCCAGGCTATGAAAATCCTCCTGGGAGCTTCCTCTCTGGCTGGTATTTCTTCAACTCATCTTTCCAGAAGAAGCTCAAGTCTCTCCAGAATCCTTTCATGACCATTGTAGCAGCACTGCATCCTGGGTACAGCCATGGTCAAGTCTGGCTCCTGTCCTAACTCACTAGGTGAACCTGGGCCCATCCATTTCTCTGGACCTCAGTCTCTCCTGCACCATGGGGTGGGGAGGAAAGGAATGAGGAGGACAGCATTGAATAGAGCTTGACAGACCCTTCAACCCCATATTTTTCAGGATGTACTTTCCCCAAGGACAGTGGCAACCAGAACCAGACCCTCAACTCTGGACATCTGCTCTTCTGTTCTTTCCCTGCTCTGGGCTGCCAACTCAGCACCACTAGCAAAGGCAGAGTGCAGCAGTGCAAAGAGCAGCAACATGTCAGAGAGGGCCATGGGCACACACTGTGCATCTTGAAGTTAGGCATCTCATGGTCTGGATCCACAGCTTCTCCTGCAGGGTCTGAGTACCCGAGTCACTTCGCAGACATTAGCTAAGTCGAATCCAATTCAGTCCTTCCTAGCCACGTAGCCTTGGGCAGGCAACTTGTTGTCTATGAGCCTCACCGTCCTCCACTGCAATGTGGAGATAACAGCTCACCCCTGGCTACAGGCCATCACGAGGTTCCTTCGAGACTGTGCGAGGAGGTGGGGTGCACCAACAGGCCTGCACTCTCACTTTTCTGGTCCCCCAGTGGTGATACCTAGGACTTGGGGAAGAAAAACTGGCCCCAGGTTCAGGATGGGGAGAGTTGACTGAGGAGGGTCTGCACATACAGCCTCCTGGCAAACAGCTTGGACTTCTAAATAGGTTGCTCGTCTCTCTTGCTGCACTAAGGGCACTGCAAGACTCCAGCAGGTTGCTGAGCTGTGGGGATAAGAATGGAGGATAAATGCTCTCATACCCTCACCAATAAGTCATAGTGCCATCAGTCATCAGTCAGGAAGGAACCCACCAAGGAGAGAGGGCCCCTTTGTATCAGCCGGCGAAGCCCTTTCCAAGACAGGTTGCTCCCTGCCTTCCAGGCTGCCTGTTCTGTGGCTGGGCAGCCCTCACTGCCTCCCAGGAGAGTCTGTGTTGGTTGGTCCCAGTTCTGCCCTCTAGGCTGCTTAAATGTATCTGCCCCTTCCGCTCGGGACAGCCCCAGACCAACTGGGTGCCCTGCCCCTGCCCTTCACCTCCCAGGCCTCCTCTGCAGGTGAGACAGCAGAGCAGCTGTGGCTTCTGTCAGCGGGTCTGCATCCTCTCACCTGCTTGGACATGCCCCAGTGTCTAGGCACATGCATACACTTGCAGACGCACAGGCTCCCATCCTGGGAGGGCAAATCCACCTCCCCTGTGCCTGAGCTTCTGCCCCTCCTCTCCTGGGTCCTCACAGCTGCTTGAACTGCCCTGAAGACAAGGAGCAGGGAAAGGTGGAGGCGGCCCTGGGAGGATACATTTCCCACCAAGAGCCCTTCCTCTTCCCCCTCCCCCTGCCTTCTGCCACTTTCCTATGTCAGGGCCATGCTGATGACACCAGAGAATCCATCAAATGCCACCCCCATGTCAGGTCATGTCACAACATAATTAAAGCATTAGATCTTCGTGATGAAGCCGTTGCCATCAATTCTGAGAGTGACTGATCCAATCTACAGAAAGGGGAAATTTCTCTCCGCCCGCCACAACCATCACAGCTGCCTTTTCCTCCCCAAGAAGGGAGATGGCATTGCTCATTCTGTTTGGGGCTCCAGGCCCCAGGCTGGGTGCCAAGAGCTGAGCCATGTAGGGGGAGGGCTGGCCTTGGGGTCTGTACCCCTTTTTCTCTGCATCCACTGGGGGCCAGCAGAGCCTGTAGACCTGGGATTCCTCCAGATTCAGTCACCAAGTCATTCTGTGACTTTGGTAAAGACCCTTCCCACTTCTGGGATTCAGTGCCCTCCTCTGTGAGTAGGTGGGGAGGAAGGTGACTTGATCTTTAAGGACCGCGGAGATGGAAGGCACAGGAGCATGGCGCCAGATGACGTGGGTTCCAAACTTGACTGTGCAGCTGTGGTCACGTGAGTTCTCTTTCCCCTCCCTGCTCCTGCAGGAAAGGTGATGATGCATGCCTCCTGTGACAGTTAAAGATGGGGAGTGTACCAGCCTCGCTCAAAGAAAATGTCCCGACCTCTCAGCACCCCATCTCTTTGCCCTGGGCTCCTGGCGGGTTCTTCCTCAGATATTGGTCAAGGCTTGAATTTAAGCCTGGTTCTTCTTTACCTAGGACAGCTAAGTATGGACACAACAATGTTGGCTCTGCAGAGGGAGAAGGCTGACAGAAGAGATGGAGCAGGCAGGGACAGAAGGGATGCCTGTGCTACTTCTCAGATGATGTCACCATGAGTACGTCCAATATAAAGGGTAGAGGAACCAGGCTCATGCGAACCAAGAGTCAAGGATAACACAGGACAGAAAGAAAACTCCAATCAGTCAAGACCATCAGTGTATGACTGACAGGCCCAGAGAGGGATAAATAAAAACTGGGGAGGTGGCCACAGCCTCCAAACTGAGACTGGTGGGAGGTAGAAGCAAAGACAGAGAAACCAGACTGAGGCTATTGCAGTGACCTGAGCAAGGATGCTAGTAGTTTGGATGAAGTTTGAGGAGGAGCTGAGGGATAACTTCAAAGTCAACTGAAAGAGTTACCACTTATGGAGCTACCCTTGATCAAGTTTGAATGTTCTGTGGAAGAAGAATGCTGGTGATAGTAATTAGGAGTTGATTTTTGTGACCCTGATTGACATGGGGTGGAAATGTGGAGCAAACAGGGGATCCACATATGAATTTAGGGCAGAGTCTGTGCTGGGGAAATGCACTTGAGACTCCAGAGTCAACAGCAGATAGACAGTCTAAAGCCTTGAGCTTGGAGGAGATTCCTCTGAAGTGAGGGGAGCAAAAAGAAGAGGGGCAAGGACTGAATCTGGTGTGCTGACTACAACATTTAAGAAGGTCAGGAAAGGAGGCTGAACCAGCAACAGAGGCTAAAAAGGGAACTTCCGAAAAGAAGAGAAAAACCAGGCCAGTGTGGTAAGAGAGGTGATCATCGAATGAAGGGTCATGACATCGGAAGTAGGATGAAGATTCAGAACAGGTTGGTGACATTGTGGAGCAAATATCTGTTGAATAAACAGGGAACACATTGAAATTCCATCAGTGGAACTAGGGTGTCAGATGGAATCCTGTCTAGGATCCAGACTCATGGATAGATAACTAAGCGATCCCAGATTAGCATAGCCAAGCAGCCTTGGAGCCCCTAAGGTCCTCCAGCCGTAGGTCAGGCAGGATGGGTTCTGGGAACTGGGAAGGAGACCCAAAGTAGTGATCCAGTGATGGCAACTGTGAGTGGAGGTAGACTTCAGAGGCGAGAACACAGATGGGTCAGAGGCAGAATTTAAATGCCATAAAAGCCTACTGAGCTGTGTTATGGGCCATGCACTGTGCAGAACCCAAAGGCACAAAATAAAGTCTTTCCTAGAGACACCCCTGTCTAATGGGGGAGAAAACCAGGTGATGGAAACCCCTAGTGCCTGATAGATAGTGGCGTCGGCTCCCTCAATTGCCCAGAGCAGCTTCTAGAACCCAGATCCCACCGGGCCCCATAGAAAGAACATCTTGATTCTGAAGGGCTCTCTGGCCCATTTGGGGTTGAGCCTCTTGTTTCTGGCATCATCTCCTAATTCTCCTGTTTTGGACCTGACCCTCTGAATATGACTCTTGGGGTCCAAGACCCCAAGGGTCTTGCACCATGACCCTTCAAGGCAGCCATCCATACAGGACCCCAGCTTGTCTGAACCTGCTCCCACACCAGTCCGGCCCCAGTCCTGCTTCTTTTTCTCTGAATCTGGATTTCTAGAACCACAGAACAAGCTTCCCGATTCTAGAAAACCTCAGTCAATGGGTCCCACTCAAGCCAGCCCCTTCAGTCTCAATCCCCAGACCCGAATTTGCACCATAATTGAATGTGAGGTTAATTTCCCCAACTGTGCCCTTGGGGCTACTATACAAGGAGCTGGTTCTTCATCCTGGCCACTTGGCCTCTGCTCAGCTCTGGGCAGTCCCCCACCCCCAGCAGCACACCCACCCTGCCTGACCCAGCCCCTCGGGTGGAAGACAGATGGTCTGTGCTCTAGCAGGGGAAAAACAATGGCTGTAGGAGCACAGAAGGGGCAAGGATTGATTCTAGCCCAGGGGCTCTGAGGCTGCTTCCTGTACATGGTGCGTTCAGGCTGGGAAGGGGTTGGACGAGTGCAGATATCATTGCGTGGGCAAAGGAGACACCCCAGAGGACGGGTGAGCACGGCAAAGCACCAGGTGTAAGGGAGTCGTCTGCTGGGGAAAGGAATAGTGATATGCCCCTCAGGGTGGAGATGGGGCCCTGGAGGAGGAAGCCGGAAGGGGTGTTGGCAACAGCCACCAGCTAAAGCCTGGAAGTCGCCAAGTGTGGCTGAGAGTAGGAAGTCCCCACTCCTCCCACTGCCACAGCCTGCTGTGGACTGACCAGCTGCCTAGTAACGATTCTTCCAGATGCCCAGGTCTGGTGTTCCTGGCTTCATGATCCAGTGCCTTCTATCCAGGACAACTAAATTGGCCTCCAAAGGCTGGGTCCCCTGGATTAAGGTGAAGAGTGTCTGAACAGTCCACAGCTTACTGTGGCCTGCATTTCCCCCAAGCCTTGATCCAGGGTCTTGAAAGTGTAGCTGCAATCAGCAGCTTAAAGATGATCTTGGAAATGATCATGTAAAATGAGAGAAGCAGAGGGTCAGGGTGCCTGGTTTCTCTGTGGAGACCTGGGCTGGAGGAAGGAGGGAGTCACAGATGGCCCCGGGGGTTGGGGAGAGAACACGCAGAACCTCAGGGCACAGGATCAGAACCGAGATGGACCTTCAGCGTATTTGGTCACCCCTGTGCAGTTCCTCCCCATGCTTATCCTTGCCAAGTAGCTGCGCGGCCTCTGAGTGCACACCACCACTGAGAGGGTGCTCCCTAACTCCTGAGGAAGTCCATTTTATCCCTGGACAGCTCCGAGTTCTTCTGTCTACATCTGCAGTCCATTCGAGCTCAGAGTCTATGCCTTCAGCCTCCACAGAAATGATTCTGTTTCCCTCTACAAGCTACAGCCTTGCAGGGAGCGGAGAATGGTAACCTCAATATGCCAGCCCTGAGAATTTTGAAGCCACTGAAATAGTTTGGGGGCCATCCCTCTGGCTTGGAAGTCTTGTATCCTGGACCACCACCTGGGGAGGTGTACAGAGCACCATCTATGCCTGTATGTGTGCCTATATATATATATCTGTGACTGGTGGCATGTGCACACTTGTGGTTGGGGTTGGCAGGTGTGCAGGCTAGCTCCGTGTCTGTGGATGTGAAAGAGCAGGACTTCCTATGGGACTGGGCTGTTGTCTCTGGTGAGCATGTGGCCATGTGTAAGTATTTATGGTGGTGGCTGGATGTGGCAGCAGAACTCGTGACAGTCAGTGAATGAAGGGATGTGTGTATATGACAAACTACCGTCACAAGTGTGAGTGTGCAAATTTGATTCTGCACACAAAGGACTTGTTAGGGCTATACGTGAACACTGCCAGCCAGATAGGTGCGGGCTTGTGACTCTGGTTAGGTTGTCTCTGTGTGTCTGATTGTGACTGTGTGTGAAGAGCATATATGTGTGACAGATTGCAATTTAATGCATATGTGAGACTGTGTTCGTGACAGATTGTAATTTAATGTGCGCGTGAGACTGGCTGAGGCTGTGAGTGTGTGAGAGACTGGTTCCATGTGTGACTGTGCACCTGTGTGTGCCAATGTAGTGGTGAGTGTGCGCTTGGGTGTGCTGGTGTAGCTGGGTGTTAGTGGGTGCCAGTGGCTGTGTGTGCAATGGTGGCTCTGAATGTCTGTCATGATGCAACGTGTTTGTGACTCCAGTGTGTGTGTGTGTGTGTGTGTGTGTGTGTGTGTGTGTCTGAGTGCAAACGAAGGTGCCTATGTTTGGAGGTGGAGGTGGGAAGGGTGAGGACGGTGCAGGATAAAAAGGGGACTAGCTCGGAAAGGTCTCCCCAACCCCATTTTAATCAGAAACGGAGCAGCTGTTAGTCTGAATAGACACTGCACAACGGCAGACGTCTTAATCTCTTCTGCATTGTGATTCACTCTGCGAAGCCCTATTACTCAGCTTTTGATAGGAGCTTACTTGTCTCAAGTGTTTTCATTATTGCCCTAATACTATCTATTAACATACTGGAGGGAGCTCACTGCTGTCTGGAGCTGGCATCACTGGGCTTTTAAAGATTATGGGCCTTGCAAATACATAACATTTTACTGCCTTGCAGACGTAATTCATTGGGTGTGGGGGGGAGCTCACGTAAATAGATAGGTAAATAGATAACCGAGTAGGAGAGAGAGGGCGCTGGAAGGAGAAAGAGAATCTGTGATCCAAACACGGCTGTCATCTCCAGCTCAAATAATCGCCTTTCAGGAGGAGGGGCCAGACAGACATCTGTCTCATTTGGGGCAAATCTAGCCTCATATTCTCATGCCTTGTATCCTGGGATGGAGGTACTGCCTAGCCCCATAGAGGAGAGTAGACCTTAGGCTTATCTGAGGGATGCCCCAAAGTGCAAATTGGGGCAAGATGCAGGGAGTTTTGGTGTGGAAAGATCATAGGATTAAGAGGCAGGGGGCTCATGTCTTAACCCCAGGTCTGCAGCTGATTTACTGGGTGACCTTGTTCCCATCTCTAAGCCTCATCTATTAACTGCAAAATGAGGAGTCTAGATGATCTAAGGAGCCAGCTCCAAAGATCCCAGTTCTATCCCAGCGGGACCAGTATTGAACTCCATCGGCCTGGACTCCTGATCCAGAAGTGACTACAGCCCTTGCACTTAACATCTCAGAACTGCAAAAAGCAAAAATGTCATCTTTGGTATTCCTGTCTTCCTGCTTTCTTTTCCTTTTTACAAAATAAATTTCACTGGAAGAATAGAAGGAGACCAAAAAAGAATGCATCCACTTTAGCCCAAGAAATCTAGAAATCTTGCCATAAGTAAATCAGACAAATCTGAGGACTCTCTAGAAGATAAAGATCAGAGAGATTCATGGAGAAAACTGGAGTGGTGATATCAGCACAGAGGAAATTGGCTAAGGAGATGTAAACTGTCTTTTCCAAAAGAACTCTGGAGAAACTCCAAGAACCAGGGCAGGGAGCAGGTGATAGCCCAACTACCAGGTAAAGAACTGCTGAATAAACAAATGGTCCAGCAGCCCCTTCCTCTCAGCCTCCACGGAATGTCGGCTGTGGCTTTTGTCCTTGATGTTGACACCTGGTGCCTGCTTTCTGAACGAGATGAAAGATCACCTTAGATGTGGCACTGAGCCTCATCTCTCCATATCCACATCCTGTGGAATCCCTCACACGTTGATATGCCACTCAGCAATATAACTCACTTTGGCCAGTGGGACATCAGCTAGCATGACAGAAGCAGAGGCCAGATAAGCACTTACACACTGGTGCTTGTCCCCATGGAACTCAGTCTCACTCTGGAAGGAAGTCCACACTACCTACCCAGGAAGAGACTCGGAAAGATAAAAACTGACATGGAGGAGAGGCCACCTGGTGGAGAAACGAGGTGCCTCAGTCAGCCGGCACCACCGAGGCCCCACACGTGTATCCAAAGTCTTCTTTCCTTCCAACTGACAAAGCAACATTAGTGAACCTAGCCCAATACCATGCAGAACAGAACAACAACTCCAGGAAGTCCACAGAACCATGAGAGATAATAAAGCATTGTTGTTTTAAGGCACTAAGTTGTGTTTTGTTATGTGGCACTAGATAACTGACACAGGAAGGATGAGTTTTGTACGTTTTGAAGCCAGAGAAGTAGAATAGGGCTAAATTTCCACAATGGATATGGGAAGGAGGGAAAAGGCAAAGACAGTGAGACAGTTCTGCTCAGGATTTCACACACAGAAAACAGTCTCCCTTACTTTGGCAATTGTGAGGGTCTCCTGCCACCCTATGTGGAGTTTTCTCACTGTTCCTAAAGGGAAGCCTCCAGAGACAAGCTCCTCCTACCAACTCACTCACACAGGGCTGCACGCAGCTTTCACTCAAGGAAAAGGCCCATCCTGGAAATGAGTCCACACAACTGTGAAAGAAATTCACATCAGTCTCCTAAGTACACAAATCAACCAGTTATTAACTTATAAGATTGAAATGACCACCATAGAGCTAGATATTTGAGGTAAATCCATAGTATGAGAAAGAACAAGATGAAAAACCCAATATGATTCATCCTAAAGAAAATGGAGATAATGTAGCAGAGGGGAACTTTAAAAGAATTCTAGGTTGTATACTCAAAGAGATCCAAAAGATATTTGCTTTTTAAATAAGAATAGATTGCTATGGAGAAGAGACAAAGAAGAAATCATCCTTGAAAATTAAAAGCAAGAAGATAAAGTTGAAGAAATCGCCTAGAAAATTCAGTGAAAACACAAAGATACAGGATATGAGAAAAATACAAGACCTAATATTTACCTTATAGAAGTTCTAGCCTGAAATAACAGAGACTAGAGGTGATGAAACAATTTAAAATATAATTTTAAAATATTTTCCAAAGCTAGAGAAAGATTTGAGTTCTCAAATTATAAAAAGACTCACCAAATGCTAAGCACAAAATACTAAAAAGGCACACACATCCTGTGACATTTCTAAGTTACAAAATAAAAACAAAATTTTCATTGCTTCTGGATTTTTTTAACCTGAAACTCTTTATCAGCCAAACTATCAAGCATGAAAACAAGTCCAAGATATTTTCAGATAATAAAGGACAAAGAAAATTTACTATCCATTCATTCCTTCTGAAAAAATAATTATGTACTTCAGCAAAACAAAAAAGGAACTCAAGAAAAAGAATGTCATAAGATTACAAAATTTTAAAAAAGAAACTAGTACCTATCTAAGAGTCTAAATAATAAGTAAAAATGAATCTATAAGACTTCATACAGTTTTTAAGAAATCATTTCTTAAAAGTATAGAAATAATGCAGAATAATAACATTTGAGACTTAGGTTTCAGCAAAATATGAGAGGTAGGAGGAAGTTTAAGACACCACTGGAAGGAACATGTACCTTGCCAATAAATAGAGAAAAATAGAATAAAGAAAAATCAATCAAATAAAAAGCAGGGGGGAAATACAAACATATCAGAAATCATAATAAATATGAATGGGCTAAACCCTCCTATTAAAGTACAGAGACTCTCTGTAGAGTAGATGAAAGAACTCTCAACAACCTACACAAGTATATGTGTGTATATTCATGTCCATACACAATGAGTCACATGGAAACAGTATAACACAAGTCTAAAAAGAAAAGAATGGAAAATGAATATATGCTAACAAAACAAATGAAGGTATAGGAATATCAATATCAGGTTAAAGAGAATTCAAAATAATAGTACTCTAGGGAACAAGGAGATACTTTGTAAAAGGCATGATCTACCCAGAAGATATAATAATGAAGTGAATTTTGTATTGAACAACAAAGCATTGAAATATAGAAAGAATTAGTTTTAGAATTACAGATTGTCAAACTTGCAAGGATACTTGATTTTTTACACCTATCCAGAAATTGAAGCTATAGGAGAATTTGAATAATATAATTTAAGTTTTATTTGAGATGTGTATAGGAAAATTTACTGAAATAAGAATACATATTGCTATGGTTTGTATGTATCCCCAAAGTTCTTATGTTGGGAACTGAATCCCTAAAGCAAAAGTTTGAGTGGTGAGATCTTTAAGAAGTGATAAAGGCAGAGCATTAGTGAATTAATGCCTTTACCTTGGGATTTAGTTAGTTATATCAGGAGTAGTTTCCTGATAAAAAGCACGAGTTCAACAGCCTTCCACCCAACCATGTGATACCTCCCACCAGAAGGCCTTCACCAGACGCAGCCCTCAATTTTGGACTTCCCAACCTCAGAACCATGAGCCAAATAAATTTGTTGAGTATAAATTACCCAGTCTGTAGTATTCCAGGAAGTGGAAACCATTTAGACCATATTTTCCAACTACAACGTAAAAAGAACTAGAATCAATGACCAAAAAGCAGTAAAACGATATGACAAAAACTCAACAAGTTGGAAATTTAAATGCACTGTTCTATTTAACACTCAGGTTAAAGAGAAACTCAAAATTGAAATGATAGATTATTTTATAAATGACATGGAGACCCACATATAATGAAATCAATTGTCAAAGCAATGCAGTACTTATGGAAAAAAGGAATAGACTTGAACACATTTATTAGAAAGAGGAAAGAGAACTGAATATAAGCAGCTGGGAAAGAGAAAACTAGAAGAAAATCCTCAATGGAAAGAAGAAATTAACAGAGATAAAAGCAGAAATTAACAAGATGGGAAACAAATGTAGACTTGGTAAATAAAACCAAATGCTGGTTCTTTCATTAATTCATTCCCTAATGGCTCAAGAAGAGGTAAAAATATTAATATCCACAGAAGAAACCAGCTCATCAAAGATCTGCTTCTAAAAATGACATCAGGCTCAGAGTGGATTTAGGGGTGGCTTATATCAAACTTTCAAGGAACAAATAACTTTTGTTATTTAAATTGTTATAGAGTGTAAAACAAAGATGGAAAACTTCCCAATGCATTCTGTTGGGCTAGTTCAGCTATAGTAGGCATCTGTTGTTTTTGCTCTTCAGTGCTCATTCATCCCTCTAGCAACCACACCCCAGTTTTCCTCAGAGGGAGCCCTCTCTATCCCTCTCTGTAGCTATGTACTTCCAGGGAAGTTGACACCATCCGCAGTTCCAAGGCTGGGCTCACAAGCCTCATCAAGTTTTGCTTTTCCCCACTGGCTGCAAATGATTCAGGGATGGGCATGTGAAAATGAAATGCAAGAGATTTTCCCGTGACTTCTAGAAAGAAGTTGCTTTTGAAACTAAGGTTACAGATCCGGGAGTAGCCACTGAATGCCACATGGAGTCTGAGGCCAAAGCTGACACAGGGGAAATGCAGAACCCCACATGAAGAGAAGATGAGCATTAACTGCAGCATTTGTCTGAAGGATGCCCTCCCCCATGCCCTTCAGCTCAGTGGGGACAACTAAGGTTGTCATTTTTGGCTGAGACACTAATCCTGGTGTACCAAAGCTGAACAAAGATACACATAAGGACATATAGCCCAATCACATTGCACAGCTCAATGACCCATAAATAAAATGGTAACCAACTTAGCCCAATTTTACATTATAAAACTGATAAATCGTGACCAAATGGGTTTTATCCTAAAAATCAAGCATTGATTTTTAATGTCACAAACTCAACTTTGCTTTTTAATTCACTATAGAGATGCATTAAAGAGAGAAAACAAAATTGGCAACTTTATAGATGATAAAAACTTTATAAAATTCTTCCTTTACCAGATAAAGGGTCCCAGAATTGTCAGTTTCATGTGTCTAACTTGGATAAACAACAATCCCAGTTATTCAGTCAAATACTAATAATGTAAGTGTTGCTGTGGAGGTATACCTTTTGGTAGCTAGGATAAGGTTCATAATCAGGGGACTTTGATTAAGGGAGCTTATTCTCAATATTGTGGGTGGGCCTGATTGAATCAGTTCAAAGACTTTATAAGCAGAAAACAGGCTGTTCAGAAGAAGAAATTCCACTGCTGGACTACAGTTTCAGTTCTAGTCCTCCCTGGTAGCCTGCCCTACAGGTTCTGGACATGCCTAACCAGTCCCCAGAATCACATAACCTTGCGATTGATCTCTTAATATCTATCTCCTGATAGTTCTTATAGAACTGTAACTGATGCAGGTATCTAACTGCTGCAAACATCAGGCATACCTGTGGCCTCCCAGAAACATTCCTTCTTATCCAGGGATAAGATAAAATGGTCATTATGACCAACATTTTAAAGGGGTGGTCAGAGAGGCTTTTACTGGGAAATGCGGTAGGCTATATAATGCCTCTTCCCCCAAATGTCCATGTTCTAGTCCCCAGAACCTATGGATGATTTCCTCACATGGCAAAAGAGATTGCTGGTGCGATTATGTGAAAATTCTAGATGGAAGAGAGGATCCTGGATCATTCAGGTGGCCCCAGTGCAATCACAAAAGTCCTTCTAAGGCAAAAGGAGGAAGAGAGTCAAAGAAGAGATGTGACCCCAAGCCAGGGAATGTGGGCAGCCTGTGGAAACTGGAAAAGCAAGGAAGTAGATGCTCCCAGAGAGCCTCCAGAAGGAAGGCAGCCATGCCAACCCACTTCAGACTTCCTATCTCCAGATTGACAAGATAATAAATTTGTGTTGTTTTAAGCCTTGTAATTGGTTACAGTCATAATAGGAAATGAAGATGGGCTAATATTTGAAGAAAGATCTGGGGAAAGAGAAGTTGCAAAATAATCAGATATCTGGGAGAATAGAGTATCAGACAGAGGGAAGAGTAAGAGCAAAGGCCCTTGGTGGGAATTCTAAAGGCATACAAAAGATCAGGAGGTACTGAGCAGTGGGATCAGAGGGAGGGGTCAGGAGGTAGGTCCTGGAGGAGTGATGGGGGTGAAGCCAACCCAGAGGCCCTGGATTGTAAGGGCTTTGGCTTTTACTTTGAAGGAGATGTAAAGCCTTTTAAGAACCGAGAGCAGAGAGGTACCTGATTCACCTTTCATTTTAAAAGGAACTTTCTGTCTGCTGTGGGTGACCAGGGACAAATTTATCATAAACCTCCCAGAGCTCTAACCTCAAATTCGACCCTGGCACAGGCTCCTTGGAAGATCCCAACCACACACTCACACAGTGGCATGTTTTATAAAATTTGCAGAAGTGGGCATTTTAACCAGAATTAGTGAAGGCCACTGAGTTCTTTCTTGACTCTTGCATGTATCTTATCTCAGTATTAGAGTGATCCCAAGTATTTTGAGGATCCTGTTCGGGAAAACTGAGTTAGGGATACCTTTAGTTTGAGTTTAGTGGGATATATTTGAGCAGTTTACAGTGCTCTCCATGTTATTGGAAGTTACTGCCAGCTGTCCTGGAGCAAGAATGGCTTCCAGGAATCCTCCTCCCGCCCACTCCACTGCCAAACCCGAGATCTTGACGTGAGAGATTTAATTGAGTGTTGTCAGCTCACAGAAATTTTTAAAATTAGTCACCGCACAAGAAAACTTGAAAAGCCCAGACATCTCGCAGCTCATGTATAAAAGAAACTTGATAAAGCTTTCCTGAATTCAACAACTCTAAAAATTTTACTCAATTTTACCAATAAATTAACCAATAAGTTGTAAAGGTGGAGGAAACTTTTCTAAACAATTGATAATAAAAAAGCTTTAATCAACCACAGTAGGGAAGATTTTATATTCTTTCTATTTAAAAAAAACAGTACAAATCAGAACATATGAACCAATGATCAAAGAAAATGAAGCCCCAAATATATAGGGGAAAAAAATTAAAAAAGCAATATACCAGACCATTAATAAAAAAAATTAGTTTTTTTCCTGGATTATGTCAGATGTTTTTGGTTTAATCTACTGTTGAAATGTATGTAATTTCCTATTATTTCTTTTTTTTCATCCTAAATAAATATGTGCTTGTATATCTACTTTAGAGTTTTTTGACTTTTAATTTTTCTTAATGAGAATCTTCAAAATTGCATATGCTTTAGGCCCCACAAGACATGAGTGTCCTGGGAAAGAGTAGAGAATGGGCAGGGTCCTGTGTTCATATCCCTTGCTAACCCTTGCCCTGCTCTGTTCTCTACAATAGAGAAGTGACCCTGCAGCCTGTTTCAGGGACCATATTGCAGCCATCTTCTCCCAGGACCTGGCCAGTGAGACCAGGTGGGAGATTAGCAGGTCAGATGAAAGGAGTAGCCAGCTCTTCCTTCCCTCTGCAGCTTGGGAGGCATCCCTGGCCTCTGCCTTCTGCCTCCATCTCCTGCCAATGACCAGGCAGACAGCCTTGGTTCCAGCTTCCTTCAAAGGAACTGTGGCCAGGAATGTGGGTGATGCCACATTTTCCTAGGGGTGGTTGCAGCTTTCTGCAGTTGTGATCGCCAGGCTGCCTCTCCATCCCGTTCGGCTTCTCACTCTTCTATCACCTGTGTAATACCCGAATCACACAGTATCACCTTCCTTCACCAAATGGTGCCTGTTTTCCTGGGGTGGACCCTGACCAAAAGAAAGAGGTAAGGGCAGAAAGAGAGACTTTGTTAAGGGGATAATGTGAGCATGCAGGTGAAAAACGAAGGTGGCATACTCCAAAGTAATAGCTTTGAAGGTAATGAGAAATGATGGCAAGGACTGATTTGCTTATCAATTGAATGCGGGGAGTAAGAAAGAGAAGAACCAGACGTTACCACAGGGCATTTGACCTAAGCACCTGAGGAACACAGTTACCATTTAGTGAGGATATGCAGCTTCAAGGGGACAGGAGGAGATCAGGAACTGGTTCCTCCCATATTCATTCGAGATGCCTATTTAATATGTGAGTTAAAGTTGGCAGTTGGGCATATGATACTTCTCAGGGAAGAGGTTCAAGATGCAGATATAAATTTTGGAGTTAATAGGAAATGGGTAGAAATCCTCTGAACATCGATGGACACCAATGGGATGAGTATAGATAGAGGTCACAGACTGAACCCTGGAGTAAACAGATGTTCACAGGTCAGGAGGATGAGGAGAGGTGGCAGAGGAGTCTGGGAAGTGTCCCAAGAGGTAATGTGTCAAGTTCTGCTCACAGATCAAGTACAATAAAATCTCAGCTTGACCACGGGGCTTTGCAATATGTTGGTCATCCATGACCCTGACAAGAGCAATCTCAGGAAGAATGTTTAGGGTTTAAAAGCCAAAAGACTTGGAGCTGGAGTTGTGGCTCTGATAGAGCGCTTGCCTAGCACACATGAGGCTCTGGGTTCGATCCCCAGCACCACATAAAAAATAAAAATAAAAAACTAAACTAAATGAACAAAATAAAGGTATAGTATCCATCTATAACTAAGAATATTTAAAAAAATTTTTTTAAAGAATAAAATCTGGAAGACTGAATATAAACAATTTTGGAGTTTGGTTATAAAGTGAAGGAGCAAAATGATAAAAGAGCTCAAAATGAAAGTAGGGTCAAGAAAGGAATATAAAAATATGTCCATACATAAATACACATTTAAATGCATGCACACATGTATAATAGCTTTTTGGTAAGGTGTAACATGCAAACAAAGCAGTCGGTGCACAATTGTAAGTGTACAACTCAGTAAATTTTCACAACTTCACATATCAGTGATACCAATACCTAGATTAGGAAAGAACATTGCCAGTATCCCAGGTCCTCTCGTGCCCCCTCCCAGTCATTCTTCACTCCTTCCTCCCCAAAAGGTAACCAATATTCAAACCATATATTTGTTTTGTCTACTTTTGAAACTTATATAGTGGAATCATACAACATGACTTCTTATACTCAACGTTATTTGTGAGATGACAATAGCAATAGTCCATTCACTTCCTTTGTCATATAGTGTGCCTTGATATGACTATTCCACAATTTACATATCCATTCCACTTCAGATGCATTGACATTTGGATTGTTTGTTATTTATGCTCTTATATTTAATGTGGCCATGAACATGCTTAAACATGTCTTTTGGCACACAAGTGTATACACTTCTGTTTTGGTGTAGATAGACCTAGTCATGGATAGGTGAATGTTCAGATTTAGTAGGTTTTGACAAACACTTTTCCAAACTGCTGTTCCAACTTACGCTCCCACCAGCGGAGTGATCCAGTTATTCCACATCTGACACTGCCCTAGGCCTTTTTAATTTCAGTCGTTTTGATGGGTGCATCATGGTGCCGGGTGGTGATTTTAGTTTTAGTTGATAACTAATGATGTTAAACACCTTTCCAAACGTTTAACGGCCATTTGAATACTTTCTTATATGAAATGGTTTAAGCTTTTTTTTTTTAATATTTTTTCAGTTGTCAATGGATATTTATTTATTTACTTATATTTTTTAAAATTATTTATTTTGCTACATTGTAAACAAATGGGGTACAACTTGTTTCTCTGGTTGTACATGAAGTAGTCATACCATTTGTGTAATCATACATGTACATAGGGTAATGTTGTTTGTCTCATGCTGTTATTTTTCCTTCCCCCCATCCCTCCCTCCCCTCTTTTTCCTCTATGCAGTGCTGGGGGCCTCACACAGGCCAGGCAAGCGCTTTACCACTGAGCCACAACCCCAACCCCTGGCTTAAGCTTTCTTTTTTTTTTTTTTTGCGGTGCTGGGGATCGAACCCAGGGCGTTGTGCTTGCAAGGCAAGCACTCTACCAACTGAGCTATCTCCCCAGCCCTGGTTTAAGCTTTTTGAGGAACCATGAGGAGGTGCTTAATGAGAGAGCAGAACGGTGACTGAATTAGGGACATTCACCTTACCCGGAATACCAAGGGCCCTCTCGAGCTTTGTGGCCATGAATTTAAGGCAAGACTGCTCAGCCTATCATGTGTTTTTCTTTAGACTTGTTTCAGTTGCAGAGAAGAAACAGGCATCAATGACCAACTGGAATTACCAAGTTTGAGAGTAACCCAAATAAGTATGATGAACTAGGTGAGGGGCACCGGGGATGAGGATGTGGGCAAGGGAGTTAGGATGTGAACCGTGGACTCTAACCCGGGTGGAGTGAAAAATAAGGGCAGTGTCACTTAATCATAGGTCCTGGCGGGTTGAAGAATTGTCAGAGTAGAAGAAAAGAGGAATGAGCTAGAGAGATTGGATGTGGCGATCTAAGAGGTGAATTCAGAACAGTAGGTCATGATCAGGTCTATGGTGTAATGAAGCTCTGAGTGGATAAGGTGGTGGAGGCCCAGATTATAGTGGAAGAGGGAGTCAAGGACTATGAGATCCTAATGCATTAGCCCATTTTGTGTTTCTGTAACACAATAACTGAGTCTGGGTCATTTGTAAAGAATAGAAATTTACTGGTTATAGTTCTGGAGGCTGTGAAGTCCAAGATTAAGGTGCTGGCAGCTGGTGAGGGCCTTCTTGCCCTGTCATCACATGGCAGAAGGTGAGAGGGCAAGATAAATTAAACCCTTCTACAAGCCCTTTTTATAATGGCATTAATCAATTAAATACCTCTTAAAGGGGCCACCTCCCAAAAAGATCACATGGGAGATTAGGTTTCAATCTATGAACTTTGTAGAGGATACAAACTTTCAAACCACAGTGTCAAGGAATCAGAAAGATGATCTATTTGAATGTTGAAATCACCAAGAATTATCACTGGATTAGAGTTGGAGAGAAGGTACGATCATTTACCAGTAGAAAATATTATCAGAGAAACAAACATATAGAGCAAAGGATCCAACAGAGTTGAGGAACACATCATTTACACATGGGAATTCACTATTTAAATAAAATGATATTTCTAAATAGGGCAGAAAGGATTGATCATGCCATAAATAGAGTTGGGACAACTATATCTCCAGGAGGAAAATAATAAAATTATACCTGTGGTTTATACCATTTACAATATTAATTTCATTCATTTTTTCTCTCTTTTTTCCTCTCTTTTTTCTTTTTCTGTCTACAGTTCCATGCTCCCAGATTAATTTTTAAATCTACTAAAAGGGCTAAACATTAAAAACTATATACTTACTAAAAGCAAATAAAAAAGAATATTCTTATCACACTGGGATGGTAAACTTTTCTAGGTAAGATATGAGATCAGAGACAATGGTAATAGTTAATATTTACTGCATGGTATGTTATGGTGGTTACCACTCCATGAACTTTTAATGTGTATTAATTCATTTAATCCTATGCAGTAAGTACTCTTATCCTCATTCTACATAAGAACACTGAGGCATAGAGAGGTTAGGTGATTTGTCTCAGTAACACAGCTAAGTCCAGAACAGAATCTAAACAATGGACACATAAATGTGTAACTTCTACATGACCAAAAAACAAATAAGTAAAGTTTAAAGAAAAAGGACAACTGAGAGAACTATTTATATTATAAATTATATAACTTTCTTTTTTTAAACAGCTTTATTAAGGTATGATTGACATACAATATACTGCACACATTTAAAGTGTAAAATTTGATGAGTTTTGACATAACCATACACCTGTGAACCCATCACCACAATCAAGAATGAACATATCCATCACCCCCTAAAAGTTATGTATAATTTGCAAACTATTTCCATATCATACATACATAAGGAGTTCCTACAAATCAATAAGGCAAAAACATAAAAATGGGCAAAGGATATGATCAGGAATTCACAGTTCAAGACATACGAATAGCTAAAAATCCTATGAAAATACACACAACCTCAGTAATAATGCTGGGGATGGAAGTTAAAAGGATGAGATAGTATTTAACCTGAGTGATGAAACTTGGCAAGGATTGATGCTACTCAAAGTTAGTGAGGGTGTGGACACAAGGCTCTCTCATAAACAGTAGTGGCAATAGGTATTTGCATACCTTTTTTTGGAATAGGGTAGATAGATATACTCTATATCTAAAATATAAGTCCCCACTTTTCTAACAGATCAGTTCTCTAGGAATCTCTCCTTTCATAATACTTGTGCTAATACATATGTGCTAATATATACTGCAGCATCCAAAATAAGAAAACATTGAAACTTTAGTGGTGGGTTATTCCAAAATTCCCAGCAATAACTAATTAATGTTTAAAATGGTACAAAGAGACTCTAGAACATTACATATCTATCAAAAAGAGTAAGTGAGATTTCTGGGCACTAACAGGCAAAGGCAGAACCTTACTTTTAAAAAAAAAACTCCGTGGGTATGAAAATGTTCACCTTTTACTTTACATATTTTTATAATTATTTCAATTCTTAACAAGTAGCTTAATAATACATGAAAATGAAAAAAGTAGTACATGCTTGTGAATAAACAAATTAGTGTAATATATAACTGTACAGAAGAAGACTGTACATCCTTCCCACGTTTATTAATTCATGAAACAAGTTAAGTGCTAATTGTGTGCCAAAGATGTGCAGAGAGTTTGCCCTCTATCAGAGAAGAACAAGCAAGTGTGTTACCTGCAAGTGAAAAGGAATACCTAATTTAGGTTGGAGGGGCAGAGACCTCTTTGGAAAAGTGAGGACTGAAGACTGAAGAGTAAAGAAGGGCTATCCCAGCAATGAACAAGGAAGAATCCATGAAGAGGGAGCAAATCACGCCAAGGCTGGAGGCTGACAGGAGGACAGGTGTACAGCGCACGGGAAACAGAGCCCAGAAAGAGCCTGGAGACTGATTAGCCACAGGAGGATGCAGGAGAGAGAGAAGACTCTGGATTTTTTAACTCTGTTAGTCTCAGGACTACATGATTTATATTCAGGGAAAGTCATCTTTTTTAGGTAGACAATTTGATGAATGCTGATGTGTATGTACGGTCATGAGATGATCACCACAGTCAAGTCAGAGAACATTCTCATCATCCTGGAAAGTTCACTGGTATGCCTTTGTTCTCAAGCCCTTCCAGGTGCCATCAGCCCTTGAAACACTGATCTGCTTTCTATGACCAGTTTTGCCTCTTGAGGAAATAGTCATAATGGATTCATAAAGTATATAACCTTCTTGACTGGTTTCTTTTACTCAGAATAATACTTTTGAGATTCATCCATGCAAATGTATCTATTGGTATCTTATTGCTGAGAAGTATATCATTGTATGGATGCACCAGAATTAGTTTATCCAACAGACATTTGGATTTCTTTCTTTGGTTGATTGGTTTCTCTGGTTTGGAACTATTAGGAAAGTTGCTAGGGACATTTTCAGGTCTCTATGTGGATGTATCATCGCAGTTCTCTAGAGTCAATACCTGAGAGTTGGAATTGCTGAATCATATGTGAAGTCTATGTATAACTTCACAAGAAACTGTTTTCTAAAGTGTCTATCCCATATTGCATTTCTACCAATATGCATGTGAATTCCAGTTGTTCTTCCTCACCAGCACTTGATATTATCTGTTTTTAAAAAATTATTACTTTAACCATTCTAACAGGTGTACAGTAATACCTCATTGAAACTTTATTTTGCAGTTCCCTAATGATTAATGTTAAATGTATTTCTTTGTTTATTCACTATCTGAATCTCTCAGGAAAGTGAACTTCAGAACTTTTAATTTCACATTAAATTATTTGTAAAACTCCAAAATGATAAGTAATAGTAAGTGAATATCTTAAAAAGTTGGGACCCAGGAGTCCTAGTTGCTCAGTGTCCTTCACTGCTGTCTCTTTTGTCTCCTTCCCAAGTCCTGAACTTTGAGAGGTATGTTAGTTCTTTTTTTGTTACTATAACAAAATATCAGAGGAGGCAGACTAACTAAAGAAAAGGGATCTGTCTGATTCACAATCCTGGAAGTTCAAAGACACCACAGCAGCATCAACCTGGCTCTGATGAGGACCTCATGATGTACAGCATCTCAAGTGCAGGAAGGCATGCAAGAGAAAAAGCCACACCTCCAAACAGGAAGCAAGAGGGGCGAGGTGGAACCAGGCGCAGGCCTGAGAGCAACCCTCTTTTGAGAACTAATCCTAATCCCTTCTGAGGGCGTGCCCTCAATTAACCTTAGAGCTCTCATTAGGCTTCACCTCTGAAAGGTTCCACCCCACCTTCCTGGACTGCCTCCCTGGGGACCAAGCCTCCAACACATGAATCTTCGGGGGACACAAGCAAACATAGCAAGAGCACTCTGCAGGGCAGAAGTCCCATCACCAGACTAAGGCCTGGCTGGACAGTCTCCAAAGATGGCTCTCCAACGAGTCATGCCTTTCAGATCCAGGCCCTTGTGAATCTGAATCTGGGCTGACCATATGTGACCAAGAAAATGCAATAGAAGTGACAACTCATGACTTCTGAGGCTAGCTCAGAAGAAGCCAAAAAATTTCCATGTTGGTTCTTTAGCAGGCTTACTCTGGAGAAGCCGGCTCTCGTGTGTAAGCTCAACTGTGTCCCATAGGTGGCCCTGGACAGAGGCTGCATGAAGACTCAGCCCCAGCTGTGCCAACCATTCCACCCAGGCAGCAGGGATGTGAGTGAGGAATGTCCATCTGGTCAAGCCCTCAGATGACTTCAGTCCTAGCCACCTCTGACTACAACCCAACCGGAGTCCACGAGGTGGGGGACTGCCCATTGTTGTTGACCTCATGAGAGATAATAATACAAGGTTGTTCTAAGTCACTAAGTTTTGGAGAGGTTTATTATGTGGCAATAGGTCACTGGTACGTGGAGGATGCCCAGGTTTGAGGGATGCTGACTTGGAAAGGTGGAGGGACCATCCTTGAGATTGGGAAGGAGGCAGGGGGCTGCTGGTTGTTGTCACGTTCCTTCTTTTCCCTTCTACATTCAAACTCCCCATCTTTACGCTGTCAGTGCCAGAATCGTGGGTGGCTACAAGAAAACGGAGACTGGCAAGAAACAGGAACTGGGAAAGTCAAAGCAGATGCCAGGCCCAGGAATGAGCCCAACTCCAACGAAATAGGAACAGTAATTCCTCGCATGTTCACAGTGCTTTACAGTTTCTAAAGCACCCCAAAATGTGTTCTCTTATGTCACCCTCATATCAGCCAGGTGAGGGGGACATTTAACTAGAAAAAGAAATAGGCTCAGGGAAGCTGAGGGTTGTAGAGAGCACAGCCCTGGTGTGCCACAGGCTGGGAGGAAAAAGAGAACGAGGACAGATTCAGGCCTGGCCTGGGATGGGAACTGGAGCAATATATAGGAAGCTGGCAAAGGCAAAGCCAAGGCCCCATTATTTACTGAGCATCTACAGACAAAAACTGCTGCTTACATACCTCGTCCCCTTTACTCTTCCTGTGACCGTAAGGTGGATGCTGTTACCATCCCCATTTTGCTCCAGATCTCCGGCACCAACACTTAACCACACGAGCCCACGTGTCCTCGGCCCGTCATTATGGTCTCTGGGACACCGCTTCTGTGGTTGGAACCTAGTGCCTGCAGGGGAAGGCAGGGTCCTGGCTGGCCTCCTTACCCCTCCCGTGCACACTGGTGTCCTCACTGCCCTTGAGTCCCTTATAGCCACGCTGTTTCTGGGCTCTGAAACCACCAGGGGCTTCTGACAGGCCACACTCTTCATTGATCCCCCAGCCACAGGCCCTGCCCAAAGTTTGGGACAAGTTGACCCTAGTTATAGGGTTTCATTCATTCATATGTTCAACTGATATTTATTAAATGCCAACTGTGTGCCAAGCACTGTGTAGGGTGAGAGCATAGTATCCGGTATAGTAAACACTTTCCTTGACCTCAAGGAGCCTGTGTTGGGTCTGCAGTGTCCTCCAGTCTCATGTGTCCCCAGTGCAGCAATGTCCAGAGGTGGGGTTTGGGGGAAGTGACTGGATGATAAGGGATCTGAGGACTGCTGGCAGATGGGACCTGACTGAGGAAGCGGGTCAAGGGGCGTGCCCTGGAAGGCGCGATCTTCTCCCAGTGGCCCTCTTACTCTCTCCTCACGACAGCTTTCATGAGTGAGCAGCTTACCTCTGCCGCACCCTTCACCATGGGGTTCTGCCTCACCTCAAAACCAAAGGAGTAGGGCTATCTGACTATGGACCGAGACCTGTGAAACCATGAGCCAAAATAAATTTTTCCTGCTCTGAATTGTTTTTGTTAGGTATTTTGGTCACAGTGACATAAAACTAACATAGCCTGCAGTCCAGCAGGGTATACAGACAACAAGTAACTATAATTTCCCTAAAGAGACTTGTAGAGAGCTATGGGAACGTATTGCAAAGGAAGTAGGGGGAAAGTATAGGGGAAAACTGAGGGAGTGGGGAGGGCAGCATGAGCAAAGGCCCTGAGGCAGAAAGGAGAACTGCACATGCAAGCAGATGAGAGGAGCTCCAGATGAGGCTGGAACAGCAGAGACCAAATCTTGTGGGACTTTCTTTGCGGGTCTAATGAGGTATTTTGGTTTTGAAGTGGGTATGGGAAGTGTTGGGACAGAGACAGCAGTGAGAAACTTTTTATTAGTAACTTGATCTGTCGGCTATCTCCATTTGGATCCAAGGTCTCATCTTAGATGACTAGATCCTAGATTTGGTCTCCCAAAGCAGAGCACTTGCCTTGACGACTCTCCAGCAGCTCTGTCCTATATCTGCTGTCCTGTGGCGCTGAGGTCTGATGGAGTAGAGATAATTCACTATCTACCCAGGATCTTGTTCCTAGATCGCTTGTTCTTGATCCCTTGTTCCTAGCCAGAGTCTGGCTGTGTTCAGGCATTCTCCTTTCTGTATGGGGCCTATGCTCCAGGGCAGCTGGCCACAGCCCACTCACAACCCAGCTCCAGAGAAGGGTCCTAAGTGCATGAGGCAGTATTGACATCCCATTCCCCTTGATTGATTTTAGGCACAGGCATGTGGGGAGGAGCCTGATGAGAGAGGGGCTTCTGAGAAAGATATCTCACTCAGAGACAACCAGAAGGAGAATGTCTTTTCTTCTATTGGACATTGCATTGTCTGCGTGGGATACCTGGATCTGGGCAGCCCTTTTGTGACTACGAGGGAAGTCAGACTAATGACAAAGAACACACTCAGGGTAGCTGCAGAAGACAGCAAGAACATTGCTTTGATGGCATCACTGAGCCGCTGTGGAGAGGCTCTTCCTTCCTCTTGAGAGAGTTCCTGTCACATGAGATAATGCATTTTCTTATCACTAAGGTCACTGAATTGGAGCTCTTCTGCTAAGTAGCATCCAAAAGCATGATCTATGTCCCTCAGGTGCTCCCTGCTCACCACCTGCACCTCTGAGGCTGTCCTCATCCTGTACACCTGCACAGACCACAGAGAATTTCTGTGGCTGCACTCCTCTGACCTGCCAGAACCTTGTAAGTGCTCTACTTATGGCACCAAAGTCCCCTTTCCCTCGCTCCCCAGCAATCTAGTGTTAGATCTTCTACCATGTCTGGGACTTACATCCCTCAAAAGTGACTTGTACCTTTGTGCATTGCATTCGGGTCCTTGTAACTGGGGATAAACAGGCTCTGCCCAAGTCCTGGGTGCTCTCCAGCTGGACTGCCCTTTTACTGGCCTCCTGGCTTATTCAGCAAAAGATGTTCCCATGTTGAGATTAGCAAGGCTGTAATCAGAAAACAGAGTCAAGGTGAGCGCTGGGGAAGACCAAGAAGCCACGAGGAAGGGGAAGGCAGAGGTTGGGTTAGGGCCCAGCACCTGGAGGCAGACCAGGGAGGAAGGAGCAGACAGGGCAGGCTTCCGACTCCTACCTAGCTCTGCTTCCCCTCCTGTCAGCCCCGCCCAGGTCTCCTGTAGTTCTCAAAGTTCTCTCAGTGAAGCACCTGGACTCTCCCCGTTACCGTGGTTTATATTTGGACTCCAAATCAGCTTGATTCAACATACAGATGGCCTACTCCTGGACCAGGTACTGGAAATGCCTTGATGAATTGTTGCCTTGGCTTCTAAGAGTATGCCATCCAAATAGCTTGCTGTCCCTGCCCCGGGTGGTAGAGACCCTGTCCCTATCCCCATTCCTCGCCCCTGAAGCCAGAGCATTCTCCTCTTCCTTCTACCCTCTCCTTCCTTATGATTCCCCTGAATCTTTACCTCTGCCAGGGAATTTTTCCTGCCTCTTACCAATTGGTACATTTTATGCCATTTCAGCAACCCTTGGAAATTTCCTACTGAATTCCATCCAGCTAAGATTAACACAGCACGTTATCCTTCGGTCTTCAGAGAAGAGTGTGTGTGTGTGTGTGTGTGTGTGTGTGTGTGTTTGCCTCATTCCTGCCAAACACCACTTTCCCCAGTGCATTGTCCTCTAGACAAATGTAGAAGGCAGCTGAGCCCAGGCCCTCCTGCCCCGGGCTCCCTGCTGAGTCCCTGCCCTTTTTCTAGATGTGTCCCCTTGATGTTCTTCCCAGACCTCAGATTCGTCATGCCCAAACCTTCATTCCAACCTTCTCTTCCTCCTCTTTCCCTGTTCTTGGATGATAGCCACATCAGCCACCCAGACACATGGACACAAGACCCCCGACTTGTCCCCAACGAACACATGCAAACCACTGCCCAGCCACACACAAAAGCCATAGACTCCACAGCTCCACAGATCTTCACCCGGGTACGGCCACGCCAGACACAAAACACGAAGCTCACACTCCCACATGGTCTGTGCTCAACCCAGAGGCCTGGTCAGTTTCACAGAAATGAAATCAGAACCACACAGAGAGGCAAGCAGAAGCCCACCCTTTCACGGAGTCGCAGCAAGTCACGCAGGGTGATAAATACACGTGCATACTCACACACACGGTCCTGGGTGATATGCTTTGTACCAGCAGCGTCCTGGGGAAATGAAACATCATTAAGTCCAATCATCTTGAACCCAGACCCGGGACCCAAGTCCATCAATCCTGCTGGGGAAGGAGGCGGGTGTTGCCTTTCCCCTGTTCTTGACAGCCCCATGATTTGTGGCTGCTCCATGGGCCCTGATGCCATAATTCACCCTCAGTGACCACGATCTGACTGCCCAGCCTGGCATTTTGCCTGCCTTGGACTCCAGGCCTGTCCTTCTGATCCCAGAACCAAGCTGTGTCCATGACCTAGGGATGGCAGTGGCCCTGGAGATCACGTAAGGACTGTCCACATGCAAGGTTGTAGAGAGGACCTCAGAGATGCTCCCCCACCCCTACATCTTCCAGGACCCCCTGGCCAGGGCACGCCAGGCGACACCCTCCCTGTGTCTAGACCACAGTTAACCCAAGCTGCCTTAAACACAGCAGCAAAGAGGCCCCTGGCAGCCCGAGCCTGGGGATGCCCGTGGGTGAGGATCCAGGCTTCCTGCACCGCCGCGGAGGCTTCTGTTCCTGTCGCCCTGCCTTCCCTTCCCCATCTCCACCATGCGCACAGGCTGTGGAGGCTCCAGGGCTGCCTTCCTGAGGAAGGGCGGTTCCTATAGCACCCCTGAGCCGGGGTTCACTGTGAAGGTGCAGCAGCGTCCTCGTGAGGAAGACAAGGTAGATGGCGCAAACGCTGCTGCGGTAGGATGTGGGGTCTGGGTGAGTGGGGAGACTGCGGTAATGATGGGGTGAGTTTTAGGGCAGAGATCCAACTCACAAGGCCACTTGCTCTGGGCTCCAACATGAGAAGGACAGACTTTCTTCTTAATTGCTGAGAGCCAGGAACAGGCTGTCCAGTGCATATGGAGCCTGCTGGAAGGGGCTTTGATAAACCCTGGGTCAGACTCAGTCCCCCTGATATTCCGCCTCTGCCCATTGGGGATCACATGAGGAGGGAGTCCCCAGGGATTAATTAGTCACAATTAGCTGCAAGCAGGCCCCAGGGAATCCCATCCCAAACTGCTCTTTTGACCTATTGCCCCCCTTCTGTCTTGGAATGCATATTTTAACCCTTGTCTATCTCTCTGGTCCTCATTGGAATACTCGAATGTTGTTGGGAAAACTGATCAGTCCTTTAGAAAACAATAAAACTAGTGTCACACTTCATTTTTCACACCAGAATAAATCAAAGGGATAAAAACATAAAATATAAAAAGCGAAATGAGTGTGCGGACAAGTACTAAAAGTATAAATGTTTGTATTGTCTAGAGGAAAATAGGCCTTTCTCAGCATGGTGGGATATATAAAAGTTGTAAAGGAACAAGCTGGGTAGATGTAACCATATAAAAATCAAGTACTGAGGAAGGACAAAAATAAATATTGTTGAAAGTCAGGAGGAAGTAGAAAAAAATATTAGTTACTAATATGCAAAATAGCTAATAAACAAGTAACTCCCACAAACAAGAAGTAGGCAAAGAACTTGACCGGACAACTCAGAGATGAAATATGAATGTCCATTAAGAACAACGTACAAGTGCTAGTTCAATACTCACCAAAGAAATGCAAATTGAAAAGAAGTGTCAATTGTCACCTCTTGGGTAGACAAAAAGTTTGTTTAAATGGACAAGGGAATTTGCTGTTGGTAATAGTGTAAAGAAAGGGTCTCTCTCTCCTGCTAGTGGGAGAGATGTGAACAGGTTCAGTGTTCCTGGAGGCCATGGACCACTGTTGCCATGGCAGTAGCTAATAAACACAGCCCTTACTGCACACCCAGCCCTCGTTCTAAGTACTTTGCATGTAGTGGTTTATTTAATCTAAACAGTAATCTCATGAAGCGAACCCTACTATTATCCCATTTCACAGATGAGAAAACTGAAGCCCATAAGGTTCTGTAGTTTGTCAGAGGCACCTTTGCTAAGAAATGGCAAAAATGGTGTTGAATCTCAGATACCTGGCTCCACTATGCCATTCTATTCCAAAATGTTAATTATGCAAACCCTTTGTCCTAGAAGTTTCTCTGCTGGGAATTAATCTTTAGGAGTTAATTAGGCAAGTGCACAGAGATATATACATTAGAACATTGCTCTCTGTGTCAAATTTGGCAGTGAAAAAATGGGAAACAATATAAATGTTCATCAATAGGAGATCCATTGACTAAATTATGTTACTTCCATAAGACAGAATGCGATGCAACCATTAAAAAAGTATGATGTATATTTATATTCACTGATATGGAAAGATTTCGACAACATATTGTTGAGTGGAAAAGCAGGTTGCAAAACAGTATGCATAGTATGATCCCATTTAGGTAAAATTATATATATATCACTCAAGATCTGAGAGGATGCTCACCAAAACGCTAAAGGTTATTATCTTGAGATGGCGGGGATTTCAGGGAATTTTTATTTTCTGCTTTCTTCCTTTCTTGTGTTGTTCAAATTTTGTACAGTGAGCATATATTATCTTTGTAAACAGAAAAGGCAATTTTTAAAAATGAGCCTCCTTGAATTGGCGTCTCCTTGCTCATATCTCTCAGCGCTTTGTTCAAGCAGCCTGGAACGCCTGCCCACTATGTATGAGGCCCAGGAGCCGGAGGACACAGAGAGAAAAGGACACCAGGAGGCAACGGGGCAGAGACCAGGCCACAGCGGGGAACAGGGAAAGAGACACACATCTGCTGAGGGCTATGGGAAGAAGCAGAGGCAGAAAGGAATGCCGAAGATGGACCAGCCAGGGGGGAAGGCCAGAAGGTAGACACAGGTACTTGGTATGGGCGCCATGTCCTGGCTCCCAGGTTGACTAATGCTGTCCTGTTAATGAAGTGAGTGATTAATAGCCAGGGGGATAGAGAGCTGGTATATGAGATTAATCCCAGTTAATGAATCCATTGTTAACAGCATTAAATAGCAACAGGGGGAGGGGGAGCGGCCTGCTCTCTCCTCTCAGTGCACCCAGGCTGGCTGCCTGTGCAGCTGCTGGAGAGGGAGGCTCTTGGCCAGAGGCAGGAGGCAGGAGAGCAGGAGAGAAGGAGAAGAAAGGTGCGTGCCCCACACGCCTCCTGCGAGCCAGTGCTTTCTCGCACGCTCCCACGTCTTAGGTGGGCAGCGTCATCACCCTGTCTTGCTGGGTTGCCCCTGTCCCTGGCTGCTGTGCCCTCTCTCTGATGCCAGGCCAGGTTCTTGCTGTCAGGCCATATTCCCTTCGAGGGCAAGCTGGGTGACAAGGCCCAGAGAGGGGAAGGTGCAAGGGGAGGCCATGAGGGAAAGCAGCCCCTGGTCACTGGAGAAGAAGGGACAAAAGGAACTCTCCAAGAACCAGGATCCAGAGACCCTTTGGGTGGTAAGATGGAGACAGAGAAAAAGTGGGCCAGCAGAGGTGCTCAGAGGAGAGCAGGGGCTAGGGTGGGCCCCCTTGCACGCTCGGCCTCTCTTCCGGGACCAGGCCTCAGGGCCTCCCGAGGCCAGGCATTGACAGAGCTGTCGGCCAGCCCAGAGCCTTTCCTGCCGTCCCGGATGCCTAGCCAGAGCTGTCTGAGTGGACCGAGCCCAGCTCCTTCCTGCTCCTCCAGAGTGCTCTGCTGTCGTCTTCTCGGCCTGAGCCTGTCTAGGCACTTCAATAGAAGCTGAAAACATGCTAACTTGTTTGTCCCTCACGATGACCTGGGTAACCAGTGACATCATTTCCATTTTACAGAGAAGGACACTGAGGCTCAGGAACAGACACTGTCCTGCCCAAGATCACACAGCAAGTAGAGCCTGAGTTTGAAAGTGGTTCTACCAGCTCAAGCTCCTTCTGCCGCTCCTCTACCTACAGCCCAGCAGCCTTCAGAGTGTGGCCTCCGGGCCCCCAGCTACTGGCAACTTGTTAGAAACGCTTTTCTTGGGTGCCACCCAGACCTGCAGGGCGGTCCCTGCCATCTGGTTTAACAAGCCTGGATGATTCTGAGACCCGCTGCCCAACATGGAGGGGGCTTCTCTCCCCAGGCAGCAGAAGGCCTTCCAGGGAAAGCAGAACGAGTCCTCTGAGTCCTCCTGCTCTTCAAACCTGCAAATGCCACACTCCTGGGGACCTCTCCTCTTCTCTGTCTACGCCCTCCCTCTGGGTGATATCATCTCATCCCATGGCTTTCAACAACATCTCTATGCTGACAGCTTCCCAATTTATATCTCCAGACCTGACATCTCCCCTGAACTCCCATCTCACACATCCCGCTACCTAGCTGACATCTCCACTTAGATGTCTAAAGCCATCTCAAAATTAAAGTGAACCCTCACTGTCCCCAAACCTGCCACCCCTCCCCCACCTCAGTAAGCAGCATCTGCATTTACCGGTGGCTGAGGCCCAAAGTCCAGGAGTCATCCTTTACTCCTCTCTTTATCTCATAGCCCACGTTCATCCAACAGGAAACCCAGCTGGTGCTATTTTTGAAATATATTTCAGAGCTGACTGCTGTTTACCACCTCCACCCTGCCGCTGCTCTCCAAACTGTCTTTCTCTTCTCACCTGGACTTGTGCAGTAGCTTCCTACTTAACCCCTTGGCTCCCATTCCTGCTCCCTGCATTCTGTCTCCAAAGTGATCCTTTGAAAAGCTACGACTGAGATTGTCCTGGTCAAACCCTGCCCAGTGACTTCCCAAGAGATGTAGAATTAAAACCATAGTCTTTGCTTTGACCTGTAAAGCCCCACACAGCCTACAACTCCCCCATCCTTTACTTCTCTCCAAACTCATCCACACTCACAGGACACCTGCCTTCTTGGCACCCCTTGATAACAGCAAGCATACTCCCACCCCAGGGCCTTTGCACAGGCTATCGTCTCTTCTGGGAAGAGTCACACAATGGCTAAATTCAGTTCTTTGCCTAAAAGTCAGAACTACCTGTCCTACCACCTCCTGATGCCCTTAATTTCTTTACTCAGTTTGTTTTTTGCATAGCATAACCTGTCATTACACCATAGGTTTATCGGTTTTTGTCTGTCTCCCCTTTCAGATGGTAAGCTACACGGGGGCAGAAACTTTTCAATCACTCAGCAACTAGAATGGTGTCTGTATTTTCTGAGCCAGTCAATGAATGAATGAATGAATGAAGAAATGGATGGATGAGATGCATTTCTCTGAACTTCTCTTTCCTCACTTGTAAAAATAGGCATGCTCTCTCCTATCGTATCCGACAAGTAAACATGTTAAAATACAGAGCTCACGACTAGCATTATTGTGGATAACAAATGAAGGATTTTCTCATTTTCTCATTCTTGCCTCCCTCCCTTCCCTTGCTTCAGAAGCCCTGTTGTCTCCATATCTCCTGCCACCTTGCATGTGAGCCTCGAGTTGGCCTGGACTTGACCAGGTTTTGCCAAGGGTTAGTAAATAGCCTGACGGTGGTCGGATCCGTCTTGCCATTGTCCCTAGGAGAAAACATGACACCAATACACTCGCATCTGTATGAAACTTTTCAGCTTCCTCTCCTCTGCTGACACCAGTCTTCACACACACCCCATGAGGTCTGCGCGTTTCACCTGTGGACAGCTGAGGATGGCGGCAGTGATGCGAGTCAGTCCCTCATCCTGGGACGCCATCCTCTCCATTCTCCCCCCACCTCAGGCCCTGTCTCCTTGCTCCCCAGCTCTCCCTTGTGCTGATTGCCCTCTCTGGGCTTCAGTCTCCGAGTTCCACTTGCGCACTGACCTCCGGCTCCCCTGCTCCTCCTCCTGGAAGTCCTCTTGAGTCTCTCTCTCTGAGCATCTCCTCTCCTTGACCCTGGACTCTCTTACTCTGCTTGCTGATGGTCTCCTGTGTGGTTTTGCTCATCAACTATACAATAGTGGCACATAATTCTTAAGTTGTATTTGCTATCTATGTAGGCAAACACCTCCAAGATGTACAGAGGAAAAAGTCAAAGCTCCTCTTTCCTGCCTCCCTCCTCCAATCCCATTCCCCCTTGTAGTATCCACTGACCACACCCTGGCCTAGCTGCTCGCAGCCCCTTCCACCTATGTAGGCTCATGAGCCAGAAATGTCACTTCAGGGATGGGATCATGCAGTACTGATGCTTCAACTTGACCTTCTCTTCACTTAGCGATGTTTTCGAGACAGCCCTGTCCGCACACGGAGTCTCTTTATAAAAGCCGTAAGACTATAGATGTGCTTCCATTCATTCAATCGCTTCTGAGCTGGTGGACATTGGGGTGGTTTCCGATTTTTCGCTATCAGAGAGAACCCTGCAGCTAAGAGTCTCAAGTGGACTTCTGTGAGCACGCGTGTGTTTCTCCCAGAGAGAAAACTGAAAGTGGAGACTCAGGGCTGGCACCACAGCTCACTGGTAAAGCATTTGCCTCACATGTGCAAAGTCCTGGGTTCAATTCTCAGCACTGCAAGGGGAAGAAAAGAAGAAAGAAAGGAAAAAAGAGAAAAAAAGTGGAGACACAGGGGTAGGATTCCCCCTTCAAAGAAACTGAGGCGATTTACACTCCGCCGGTGGTGTGACACAGTGATCCTGTCTGAACTTACAAAGCACTTCTGTGAGCACTATTTCATGTGCTCCTCACAAGAACACTTAGAGGCATAACCCTGGGACCTTTGACAGGTGAAGACTGGAATTCAACCCCATCTTGCCTCTCTCCAAGGCTCATGCTCGGGTCTGGTCATTCAGATAGGTCCCCAGGCCCCAGGACCAACAGTGGCGTGGGTGTGTGCTGGGGCGTCCCAGGGGGGTCATGAGCAACAGAGGAGCCTGGGGGGTCTCTGGAGTGGGGAGTCTAGAGGTTAGGGTACTTGGGGGGGCTTCTTCCCACTCCTACCACGGCTCAGAGGAGCCTGGGCTCAGGCTGAGAAGCAGGGCTGCTATGTTGCCATGGAAACGAGGGCTCCTCTCTCCCTCACAGCAGGAATCACGGTGATTGGGGGTGGGGGGTGGGAGGAGGACGTTTCCCTGGCAGCACCAAGGGTTGGGGCTAGGAGGCCGGTCACTTCTCCCCCTTCTTCTCCCCATTCTTCCCGACAAGGCCCAGCAGCCAGCAGGTGTTGGTGGTGAGGCTGGTGGGGCTGGAAGGAACTGGGAAGGGAGACAGCCATTGGGGGTGGGGTAGGAGTCAGAGTCTCCCCAGGGAAACTGTAGAAGGTCCCTCCTCTTAGACATCCAGTGCATCAAGGGTGCACAGGTGCCCCAAGCACTGACCACCCACATGCAGACCTCCCTCCGCTGGCACTCAGAGAGTCACACAGTCAGCACCACACTGGAGCCCAGCACGCCCAGGCTTACCCAAGGCACATGTGCATATGAACTTCCTACACACATACACACACAGCCAGCCACTCACGTGCACAGTCATGCACTGACAGGTTTGCACACTCATTCAAACACTGTCACACCCACACGCGCACTCTGCAGGCACCTGCCACCTGATGCACGCATGTGGCTACATAGTCACGCTCTCATGTGAACACGCACACGCACACCTTTCTCTGCTTTGTGAGTGACTGTCAGTCCCTGAAAGCGCCTTTCGTCTATCTCCTCCTACTCACTCCCCCTCTTCACCACCTCTCCCCTCAGCCCTCAGACTGTCCTTGGTGGGAGCCCTGCCCTCTGGGCTCAGCCCTGGAAGAAGATGCTGTCATTTACAAGGGAGAAGATTCTCAGACATAGACAGTGCTCAGCCTTGAAAGGGAGGAAGGGCTGGGTTTGCGTGGTGCGTTGTTGAGTTTGATACTCCACCCACCTCTCCTTCTAGATGATACTCCTGCCTGATCCTGTGCTGGATTTAACAGCAGCAAAAACTATCCCCCTCCCCAAACAAAACAAACAAAAACCTCCTACAAGCTTGCCACAGTATGTGAAATTGTGACTATCCAAGTAACTATGGTTAATAATAATTGGCAGCTAAGTAGCTATTTGCAGAGGCCTGGAGTAATAGGTGCTATGCTGTCGATGGTAGCACTTATTCCTTATGTCCACCTTCCAGTTAGGGAATATTATATCCATTTTGCCAAGAAGGAAACTGAAGCTTACAGAGCTCTCCTAGATTCCACATGATGGAACTGGGCCTCCAACTCAGATCTGCCAGACCCACTGATTCTAAACTAAGGGACCCTGACCTTGCATGGCCAGGTTTGCACGCACTGAGCTCCTACGCCATGCAAGGGTCCTTGGACTGAAGATCTGGACAATGGCAGGTTGACTGACACCAGGAAAACAGACACGTGCAAGTTGAAACTTCATACTGGTTACCCCTCTCCCTAGGTCCTGGGATCATTCTCTGTCTTCTAACTGGGGAACTCACAGGTGGTCTCTGGGACCCCAACTGCCCTGCGTTGCATTTGAACCTCTTCTTTCAACCTTGCCTCTTCACATCACTAGCTTGCTGAGACTTCCAAGTTCGCAGCTGCACATTGAGTCTTTTGCAGAGAATTATTCTAGTTCCATTTCCCTTCTGGTTCACTCAAACCAAGCCCAGGGAGCTTTTTGGTATAGACACAATGGTTCATGGAGATGTCATGCTAAACATGGCTTAGTTAATTCCTGAGAGGAATTCTGTTCTCAGTTATTATATTTTTTCTTCCAGCTATACTGCAATTATATCCTCCTAGTTTCTTAAAGGTAAAATGTTCTTTTTATTGAATGTGCTGACTTGACAAAATTTTAAGTTGCCCAGCTCTATGGGTTCACCTTTTTTTTTTCCCTTTCTGTAAAAGGGTCTGGGAATTAGGTTGCCTACAAATCTAATCCAACCCCTTATTTTCACAAACTAGAAAAAGGAATCCAAGAGAAGAGGCTTAACTTGTCAAAGAATCAGCTTTATTTGTGAGCTGTACAGACTCTGGGATCAAAGACCTGGTTTAAAACCAATCCAGCTATTTTGTGACCACAACTGGGCAAGTCACTAGACCAGGGTATGGCTCAGTTTCCTCATTTGTTCATGGGCTGATCAAAAAATAAATAAGACACTGCCTGGTTATCATTTGAACCTAAAGTGTCATGGACAGTTAGTTGTCATAATCCTTCAGCTGCACAGCTGAGCTTGTAGCCAAGCTTCCTGGCCCAGGTCCTATTATTCCTCCCTGCCTCAGTGTGCTCCAGAGGGACAAGGGTGGGCTATGGAGTCAGAGACTTGGCTCAAATCCCATCAGTGCTGTTCACTAGTTGCACAACTATGGAAAGAAAAAAAAAAAAAAAAAAAAAAACTTGTGTCCTCAGTGGTTCTTCATCTGAAAAGAGGGATTATAACAGTTACTTTGTGGTTGACAGGATTATATGAATTAATATATGGGAACATGGTTGACTGAAAATAAGTGGGTATTCTCTCCCTTTCTCCCAGATCCCTTTCTCTGGCTGTCATTTCCTGAATTTCGTCAGTGGTGACCAATCTTCTACTTTCTTTGAAGGAGGATTTGATTTTGGAAAGAGACTAAGGTCACAAAGTCTCCCCCAGCCAGGGAGGCAGAGGGTAAGTAATGGAGCCCAGGAAGGAATAGCCTCTGTGTCCAGGCAGGCTCCAGCTCTACAGCAGGGAGGAAGAGCTCCTCCTTGGGTGGCTCGGGGGCCAGCTCAGGAGATCAGTGTTGCCGGGGGCCCACACTTCCACATTGCATGGCCTCTTCTGGAGCCTTCAGAGGAATCGGGTTTGTGTCTCCCAGGACAGGGGTGGTCATCATGTTGGCAGTTCAGAGGGGATGGCTCTGGCCTTGGAGACTGCCTTTCATCCTTGTCAACCAGATGTCAAAGCCAGAATGACACATCATCCAGTCCACTCCCCCAGATTTGATAAATGAGAGAAGTGAAAGTTTTCCTCCCCCACATGTGCTCTGATGGACAGTAGGAAAACTTCAGGTGCAGTTCAGATAGTGCACACTAGAAAGTGACCTTGGAAATATCTAGCCCAACTCTCCTTCCTTGCCCATCCTAAATTACAAATAAGGAAAGGGAAGGTCAGGTTGAGAAAAGCCACATGCCCAAAGTGACAGAGTTCTTGTACACCCAAGTCTCCTGACCTTCATTCACCCTGTGTCAGGCTACTGCCGAGAGACACAGCTGTCTTAATGAAGAGCACATGCCTGCTCTCCCAGGCTTTCCTGAGAACAGCCAAGGAGGAACAAGAGCAAGCCCAAGAAGAAATGCTAGGAGGAGGTAGGCCTCCATCTAGGAGAAATGGGCCACGTCAATGGGATGACACGTTAAGGGGAAGCTTTCAGCAAACGGCTCTTCTGTCAGCAGAGGACAGCAGGCTAGCAGCTGTGTCCCTGACTTTCACGTTGGCCAGGAAAGTCAACTCCTGTCTGGTCTTCACCTTCTCATCTGTGAAGGAGAATGGATGTGGCATGTGTAATCTCCTGATCCTTGCCCCACAACCCCAAACCCTGCAACCCCCAGGATCCCACAGCAGGCTCTAATGGCCACAGAGTCAGAAATGTCCCATGCCACTAACTCCCACAATGCTCACTGGAGGAACAGAAGGGATAACTGGCTGCAAGTTTTTACCTCAAACTCCCACTTTATTCATCCCAGTATCGTGTTTGCCCTTGTCTCCCCGCATCTTCCAACCCCGTTTCGGCAGCAGCAGCTGCTGGGGCCCGAGCCTGGGAAAACTGCGCCACCTAGGGGCAGACAGCCTCCGCTGCAGCGTGGTGGAGGAAGAAGACTGCGCAGCTGTGCGTTCCCTGCTGGCATCAGGGATGGCTCCCGATTCTTATCTGACTTCTGGGTCTTCATGCCACCTTGAGAAGGCCGGACACAGACGGTCCAGTAGCAAGAAGGAGGCAGAGTCCAGACAGACCTCAGGCTTCCCGATTCCAGAAAGCTTTTTCTTTCCCTGCCTATTCCAAGGGCATCTCTAGGTGGAGTAACGGTTCTCAGGTAAGAAATGAGTAAGTCTTCAGCAACTGCTCTTCAGTGGGGCAGAAGTAATCTTAAATCATTGGGAAACGTTTTTGTTTCCATCAGGATTTAGAATGGGACAGTGCTGGCTGTGAGCGGTGAGCAGCCTGGTAGAGACACCCAGGGCTTGGGTGCCTGACAGACAGGGGCCAAGTCCTGGCTCTGTCAAGGATTAGCGATCCCAATCCCAATCCCAACCCCAATCCCTCCTCCAGGGGGAAGTCCCTGAGCTACCTACAGAGCAGAATTAACTTCCTCATTGGGTTCTTGGGAGGATCAGCAACCAAATCTGTAAAACACCTGACCCCTGGCGGGTCTCTGGTAAACCTGTCCTCCAGGCAACAGCTGGAGCCATGCCACCCCTCCTCCATGAGCCCAAGGCAAGAGCCAAAGGCCCATGGTGGCCTCGAGGACACTCAGGACCTGCCTCCCCTTCCATCCCCTACCTTCTCTTTCTCCACTTCCACTCTCACTTTCCACCCAATGTCACCTCCTCTCCCTGCCTGCCACTTGCCACTGGCCGGCTCACTGTCCCCCCACAGCCCAGTTGCAGTATCTGCTTTCTCACTGCCTGAGATAATGTATGCATGACCTGCTCCCTCACTGCCTTCAGGCTTTTACCTAAATGCCACTCTTCAGAGGGTCTTCCCCAACTCAGACTCCAACACCTGCCCTGTTTTTCCTCTCTCAGCATTTGTTGCACTTCTTTTGTTTACTTTCTGTTTCCCATTCAATGTGTTCACTGCTAAGTTCTTGGCATACAGAAGGGGCTCAACAAACATTTGTTAAATGTGTGGACGACGATTCAAATAATTTAAAAAGAAAGTAAAAGCAGAACATTACCCCCAATGCCCCAAATGAGTTTCCAAACTCATTCAGAGTTCACATGTGTAATACTTTCCATTTTTAAAGTCCTTTCCTCAGAGGTGCCTAGCATTTCCCACCCCCAGGACCTGAGGCAGGGGAGGGGTGGCCATGCCTGCTCTGTAGGTGGGGAGGAGGGAGCGCGGCAGATTGCAGAGCTCACATCTGGGGCCCACAGCTGGTAAGGGGTAGCGCTGAGAACCCAGACTCCAGGCTCGGTGACTGCAGAGCTTTCTCCTTCCCACGCTGCGCCTTCCATGGAGTGGGGGACCTGGAAGTACTTACACTGAAGCACTTGGTTGAAGTATTGTTCTTAGCATAAGCACAGTACTTAAGTGGCCACCCAGTCAGCTTTCCGAAGGCTATCTCAGGGGAAAGCAGAGCCTTTTGTAACATGCATGAAAGCTTACTGGGCAAGGCCAGCAACCAGCCCAGGGCAGAGAAACCAGACTGTCCAACGTAGCATGGCAGCTTCCCGAAGCAGAGGCCACTCTGTCAGGGAGTGGATGAAGATGGCAAAAAGCAGTGCAGTGGCCGGTGGGAGAGCACTGGAGCCAGGCTCCGGGGTCCTGGGATTGAATCCCAGCTCCACTGGAGGCTGTTGGCTGGTTTTCCAGGGCTCTCCTCTATTGTCACCTCGCAGCCCACCTCTGGCACAGCACTTAGCACACTGTCTTAACATGTTTGCTTTCCCCTCTGAGCCAGTGCATCTCACTTGGGAAGAAATGGAGTCCCCAGAGGACATGTGGCAATATCTGGAGACATCTTTGGTGTCATAGCTGGGGGGCTGTTACTGGAACTCAGAAGTTACAGGCCAGGGATGCTGCTATACATCCTATACTGCACGACATCCCTTAAGAATCATCTGACCCAAAGTGTCAACCATGCCAATGGGCCTCCAGACCTGAGTCCCTGAGGCAGAAGTGCCTGAGTCTTCTCTGCACACCCAGAGCTTGATGTGGCCCCTGGAGGGACATCCATGAGTGTTTGCCAGTGGAGTTAGGTCAAACGCAAAATCTCTCCATCTGTCCTGGCCCTAAAAGTCTGTGGTTAAGCCCCTTGATTCTACACTGCAGGGCTAACACTGCCTCTCAGGTGACAGGACTGATGGACCTGGGGTCAGAGGTCAGAAGATGTCCACAGGAGAAGGGGAGTCAAGTCACCTTTGTCTGTGGCACCACCTTTCTGCTCGATTCCCAGGCCCTGCTCTGCCCTGACTCACCTGTTCTCACAGGCAGCCCTGGGCATTTAGATTGAACCAACAAGAGCCCAGTCGGCTCTTCCCACCCTCGCCCCCTGCCAGCCCTTGGTGAGACACCTCACGCCCTTCTTCCCTGTAAACCAGGGTATCGTCTCTGACCTGCCCAGGGTTGAAGTGCTAAATAGGCATGAAAAAGTCTCACTACTGAAGGTGACAAGTTGGCTGGTCCTGTTAGGAGGATCCTGATATCAAGGACCTGGCTAGACAGGACAGCTTCCTGGAGAACCTCTGCTCAGTAAAGCTCTGGCCAACCGAAGTGCCCCAGGAGCAGGATCCAGACCAAGTCTTCAACAGGCAACCCCAAAGCAATGACCTCAGGCTGTTCAGGGTAGTGAGACAGTCCCTAGAGAGCTGCTCCTGCCATGGCACATCTCCTGGTGAAATATGGGGGAACCTCACATCCAGTGCCACCCCCTGAAGGTGCCCCCACATCTGTGCCCTGACCAGCATGTTGACAGCCCTGCAGGGAAGAGCCACATTAGCAGAGGAGCTGAGGCCTACAAAGGTGAAGCACTGTCGGTGGTGTCTTGGGACTTGAGCCCGAATTGTTCTTGAACCAAAACCCCCAGCCTGCCCACCAATCCAGCCTGCATCCCCTCTATCCACTTCTCCAGGGAAGCTCGTGTGAAGGACATTTCTAGGAGAAACCCCTTCCTCCAGCCCAAAGTAACACCATGTTGTGCTGTAGGGAGAAGAAGGGAGCCAACTAGGATTCTCACTTCTCCACCCATCCTGCCCCACCTCCAGCTTTGTCCTGCCCAGTGTGAGGGAGTCCCCAGAGCTGGGAGAAAATTAGCAAGCATCCATCACCATCCCTGGCAGTTTCAGGACTGAAAAACCAAAATCTGCCCTTCCCACCAGCAACCTGTGAATGCTATTCCAGAGTCTCTGCTATGATTTAAAACTCTTAGCTACATTTCTAGGATACACACAACAGGGCATTCAAGACTATATTCCTCCATCCAAAATTCCTATTTCATCTCGTGCCCCACCTCACAAAGACTATTTGCTCTTCTACAGCGGGACTCTCAGCCGGTCTGCCTGGGCTGCTCTCTCTACTTGGAAATGCCTTTCCCTAGCCTTTTGACCAAGCAAATTCCTTCTCATTCAATGTCTTGAGCCCACACACTTGAGGACTCATGAAAATGTTTTGATTTCTTTTAAAATCAGAAGGGAAAAAATGAAATTTTAGGACAAAGAAATGTTTTAATCTGTAATATTTGTCTTTATACCAAGGTTGTGTTAGTCAGTTTTCTGTCTCTATCACAAAATGCCTGAGACAACTAACTAATAAAAAGAAATGTTTATTTTGGCTCATAGTTTTGGAGGTCTGTGATACTTATTGCTCTGGGCCTGTGGCACAGCATCACATTGTGGAGGGAACATGTGGTAGAGCAAAACCAGTCACCTCATCTTCTAGGAAGCAAAAGGAGAAAAAGGAAGGAGACCCACAATTCCCTTCAGGGGGCATGATCTCAATGGCCTAAGGGCCTCCCACTAGACCCCACCTCCTAAAGTTCCCCAGCACCTCCCAGTGGCGCCACCCTGGGGACCATACTTTTAACACAGGGGCTTTTGGAGAATTCAAATTGTAAATATACTTTTTAAGTACGTGTGTGTGTAAAAAGGACCCACAAAGGCAAAAAGGCCTAAGATCCAAGAAAGTCGCAATGTGGACGTGTCCCCAGCTTCAAACCCTTGTTTGGCCACTTCCTTGACTGTGTTTCACATTCCCGTGCTCCCAGCAAGTAGCTCAGGGACAGCACAATGGCCGGCACTCAGCAAACGTTCCTGAATTCAGTGGATGTCCCTCTGCACAAATAAGGAACAGAGATCTCCTTCACCCAGGACGCACAATGATGTCCACAGTAGAGCTGTTTCTCTTCACCTATTTATTCAAATGTGCCCACAGTGTGCCAGGTACTGTCCGAGCAGCAGGAAGCAGTCAGCATTAAGAAAACAACAAGACCCCTTCCCTCACAGAGCTCACATCCGACAGCCCCTCTGGCCGTCTCTACCCTGCTGCCCCCATCCTACCCCACCACTGTCCCCCAAATCCTTGGGACTGTGAGAGAAAACACAAACCCAGGTCTCCTGCCTGACCTGCGCCAGCCCCTCCTCAGGCCCCATGCTTCTCTCAGAGGGACTGTATTCCCTCCTTTCCGCCCTCTCGGAAGGTGACTACTCCAGCTCCCGCGTGCTCATTAATTTCACGCTCCGTCTCCTGCGTGACTGACCTACTTTCTGCTTTTTCCCCAAGTGGCTGCCCAGGCACTGGGTCTCTCGCACACCTGGGGCTGGGTCTCCCTCAGTCCCTCCCTCTTCCCGGCAACCAGGTGTCTCCTCAGGCCTCAGGCCTCCCCGTCCCCACCACTGGAATGGAGGCTTCTGTGGCCCTGGGGAAGGCAGGAGCAGGGGGCTTGTGTGCACAGCCCTGGAATTTGTGACTGGATTCTTAGCCCCATTCCTTCTAGGTGCCGAGTCCTGAACAAGCCATCACCCAATCTGGGCCTCCATTGATTCACTTATATGTCTACCCTGTGTGTGGTTGTGAGACAAAAGAGTCTATTGGTGGGCATTGCTATGGATTCAAAAATATTCCTTGTCCAACTTCCCCGTGAACCTCCCATCCCAGCTGGGATACCTCAATTTCCAAAGAAGCTTGCTACATCCCTCTCTGTTCACAAGGTCCTTCCTGCCAGGCCCCTTTATCTGCCTCCTTCCAGGCCAAGCATGGAGAACCCCTCCCAAGCAGCACCCTCATCCCTTCTCTTTTTATATCCCCTCAAACAGCAGTCTGCAATTCTTTATAACTTGCCTCACTCAGGAACAGACATGAGGCAGGATTTTTAATTGGTAATCCTCATTTGGTATTCATCACATCTGGGCTTTTCTGGGAGCACCCCAATGTCAAATATCCTGCCTTCTCATCCCCATGAACACATTTCACAATAATAAGAATAATAGCTGACATTCACTGTGTGCTACTCCAAGACAGGTGCTGTTTTCTAGGCTACTTAAATTGGCTTGCTAAATCCATGACTGTTCCTATAAAGCAGGTAATATTATTCCTCCTGTTTTTCAGATGAGGAAACTGAGACAAAAGAGAGGAAGAAACTAGCCCAAGGGGGTGGAGTTAATTTTGGAACTGAGGCAGACTGGCCCTGGAGCCCAGCCCTAAACCATTGAGGAAGCCCAACTACTATTGCTTGTGCTCAGAACTGGTTTGAACATTCCTCTGTCAGGGTTGGGAGTGTAGTTCAGTGGTAAAGGGCTTGCTGAGCATGATGCACAAGGCCCTGTGTTCCATTCCTAGCACTGAAAAAACAAACAAAACACAAGTGTCCACACAGTGTATGTAATTTTCCATACAGCAAATAGGATCATTGGTCCTCTTTTCTTGGGGAGGACTGAATGGCAGTGTTGAGGCTTCTAGGACTCTTACTGGACTGGAACCAGGGAACACTGGGTTCCTTGCACACTACCTGGAAGGCCAAGGTCAATGCTGGACAGGGCTCAGCTGCATGGCTGCTCTTGTGTTACTTGGATGTTGGATACACAAAGAGCACAGAAACCATCTGAGGCTGCTGAGGAGGACATATGGTACTGCCTCAGGGGGCGGGGCAGTACCTGGCTTCAACAATGCCGTGCAGAGAGGCGGGACATCAAGGAGGATCTTCCCATTTTGCAAACTGCATTTGAAAATATGTCCAGAGGGAAGAAACAGAGAAGTCACTCAGCTACAATGCAGAGCGTGGCAGGGGCCTTAGTTCAAGGAGAAGTGCCTGGTCTCCCCACGGTGGAGTTACTGCCAGAGGGGAGATGCTGAATCCCGGTGTCACCACTTGAGTGGAGGGCTGCAGACATGACTTTTTATCCAGCAGAGTTCATTTAGTTTTAATAATGATATTAGTTTGCGATTATAAAGATAAAACATGCTCATTGTGAACATTAAGAAAAATTTTAAAAGTCATCTATAATTCCACAATCCAGAAATAAAAACCACTAACACTTTGGTGCCTATTCTCTGAGCCATTTTTTTCATGCCTATGTGTTTCCACATCATTAGGATTCTAACAGTACATGAGTATTTTCCCATTCTGAAAACCCTCCAAACCATGATTTTTAATGACTTTGTAATATCTGATCCTACAGGACCTATCACAATATATTTAACTATTCTCTTCTTTTTGCATATTTAGATTATTTTCTACTAAAACTGCAAAGACTATTGGAGCAAGAAACAGAATTGCCCGGTCACATATGAATGAAAGAACAAATGGAAGAATAGGGTTGGTCCAGATGTTTAAGGGTCTGAACAGCTGGAGAGGGGAGTGCGGAGCCAGTGCAGGGGGAAGATCTTGAGCTGGCCGTGGGAATGCTCTTTGAAGCCTTCTGAGGCAGGTGCTGCAGACAAAGCCCTGGTTACTGGTGGGCTGGTGAAGAGGCACTCCCACTTCAGGTCTGGCCTCAGGGACAAAACTCAGCGGGAACCCCAGGGAACTTGCCAACCCAGCTTCCCTGGTGGTGCAGGACTGAAAGAGGCACTCGCTCTACTTTTCATGGCATTCAAAAAACAGAACTGTCAAAAGCAGGGCCCCCAAATGTTCATATTATGTGGGAGAAAGTCTTGGGGAGAAAATGAGGAAGGAGGGGAATTATGCAATTGAAAACATGTACCAATCCAGACAGAATAATGAAGCACAGACATAAGATTTTGCACTCAATGGAAATTGCATTTAGCCATGTTTTGTGGCTTGAGAAAAAGAGAGAGACTGACTCAGAGACAGATGGAGACACGGGGCAAGGAGAAAGAGAGGGAAAAAGAGAGGAGACAGATGTGAAGACAGCAGCAGCAGCAGCCAGATGGAGTCCCTGCGAGGAGAGCGTTGGGAGCAGTGGGGCTTGGGGCGAGTGGCCCTGCCTTCTGCACCTGGTCTGTAGAGCCCAGCAAGTCCAGGAGACTTCTGACCCCAATCTGGGGACTTGGGATTATTTCACTATATTTTTCTATATATTTTTGTATTTCTGAATTTTAAAAAAAAGTGTTGGTGCATACCTGTAATTCTAGTGACTCAGGAGATTGAGGCAGGAGAATCACAAATTTGAGGCCTGGCTTGGCAATTTAGTAAGCGCTTGTCTCAAAATTTAAAAAAAAAAAATGGGGATGAAGTTCAATGACAGAATGTTCACCTAGTACATGTGGGGTCCTGAGTTCAATGACCAATAAAAAAAAAATCACTCATGGAATACTACTTAACAATAAAAGGGAGCCATTACTAATAAATGCAACAACATGGATGGATCGCAAGGGCCCTGTGCTAGTGAGAAAAGTCAGTCTCCAGGCTACCTACGGTGCAATCCCACTTACATGATATTCTCAAAATAACAAAATTATAGAAATTGGGAGCAGATTAGTGACTGCCAGGGCCAGGGATGGTGGAAGGGGTGGCCGTGACGTGAGGGCTAGCGCAAGGGAGACCTGTGGGATGATGGGATAGTTCTGTATCTTGGGGGTGACACCAGTCTATACACGGGATAAAAATGATGCAGGACACACACATGTCAATTTCCCAGTTTTGATGTGGTCCCACTGGGGAAGCTGGATAAAGGGTAATGGGACCTTTGTACTATTTTAGCAACTTCCCATGGATCTATAATTATTTTAAACTAAAAAGTCACCCCCCCCAAAGTTGTCAAAAAGCAGATCATGTCCTCTGTGTGTGTGTGTGTGTGTGTGTGTGTGTGTGTGTGTGTGTTGCAGAATCAAACACTTGGGGATGTAGGTCAGTGTATCTCCAAACCCACGTACTATTCTTAAAATCAGCTAAGTTATCCCAAGATGTTAACCACCACACAGATGAACGCTATCATAGTCATGACAGAATGTCATGACCCAAGGGTTATAATCCACATTGAAATTCTCACGTAATCTAAAAACCCACCCTGAGAGTGGAGGGCAGAGCAGAAGCCGCCTGGAGGAGCTGGAGAGCGGGCAGCTGAGCAGGATGTGCACCGCCTCCTCCCGGTTGTGTGACTTCACCTCTCTCTGTCCAGGTTCCTCACCTGCTAGAGGGACTAAGGGAGACAGTGCCCCTGAAGCTCACAATGCTTAATAGATACGAGGGCTCTTCCTTCCTTGAGGCAGCCACCAGCTACCACCTGGGCTGGGGGCAGGGGCTTCCTTTCCCTGCTGGGGCCAGGAAAGAAAGTTAAGGCTGGAAGTACCCTTAAGAAAATGCCTTACATGCTAGCAAGTGTGTTATAAAAGCTTTGTTTTGCTTTGCAGTATGGGTGATGGAACTTAGGCATGCTAGGCAAGCTTGCTTACCACAGAGCTACACCTGGAACCCTACAAAAGTTTGGGGGGGATATCCATTTTTTTTTCCTCAGAATGTTTTTTTAGAATTATATTTACCTTTAAGAGTTATTTTAAAGGGCATCTTAAATGTGGCAGAATTTGGTAGTGGGGGGTGTGGACTACTATGGCTTTGAAATGGAAACAGATAAAAATGGTAATTCCACTAGTATTTTTCAATTGTACAGATGAAAGCAAGTCTTTCTGCTGTGGTAACTGTAAAACACTGAAAATAAGGTAGTAATACTGGCCACTGGCGTCACCTGCTCAGAGTGGACCACACAGGTGGGTAGACGTGTGTCGAGTAGGCCAAGAAGGCTGAATTTTCAGGGACAGTGGAGAAGCCCTGCGTCACCTGGCCTCACCTGCAAAAGACTTTGAGGGCCTCCAGGTTTGAGGCCAACCCTTTCATTCACAGATAAGACCCACGAAAGAGGAAGCTCATGCCCAAGCTCTGGGGACTGGTACAGGGCAACAGCCTGGGCCATGAGACTCGCTTTCAGAGTGGCCATGCAGCCTCTTAGCACAGGAATAGCATTTCAGCGACACTTCACAGTGTGCAAAATGCTTTGGTGGAGCCGTTAGCTTTGCTGCTCCTTCTTGCTTTAAGCCTCCCTCCATCCAGGGCCCCACTGGAAGGTCAGCTGTCCACCGCTTGAGTTCCTCCGGTGACAGCAGCCCACTCCTTGTTGGACAGCTCCTGTCGTTGAAAAGCTCTCCTCGGCAGCCAGGTGTGATGTCCCTGACCCAGCCAATCAACCCCACACACGGTCTGTCATTCCGCCATTTGAATTCCATTCCTGTACATTTTAGAGATGAAAACATCTTTATGAGTCCCTTGTTGAAATGCAAATATGGCTGTGAACACCTAACGCCCCAGGCAGTGAAGACCTTTGGGGTGGAGTGCTGGCAGGATGCCCTGTGATGGGGTGACTGGGGAGAATCTGGAGCCATGAACCAAAGGCTGGGGGCCAGGAGGTCTGAGTACGCTGTGGGTGCTCCGGGGCCTGCATCTTGTTAGCAAATAGAACAGGGGCCTCCGGAAGGGCAGATGCCTTTCCTCCCTGCATCTGCATGCTGGCTACTAGAAACAACCCTAGCCAGTCAGGGGGCATCTGCCTGCAGAGATTGAGGGGTCCAGAAACTTCTGATGGAGATAGTGCTACAAATTCATGTTTGCAATCCCACCTCCATGCACTAAATCACAGCAATGACAGAAAAAGGTTGACTCCAAACAGGAATAGCCCTTCTCAAAATCAGGATATACATCGCTGTAGACCAGAAATGCAAAAAGAGATGGGTGGCATGGGGTGGCTCAGTAGCAGGTCCAGCAGCCCGGAGTTTGACTCCCTTAGGGTATAAGTAGCTGCATAAGCCCCATCTGAGACGGCCACCAAGTGACTACACATGTGAACACCCCACCCTCACCAAAGAGAGCCTGAGTCCTCAGCATAACACCTGACTCCTGATGGGGTCCCGGGAGTGCAGAGAAACCATCAAACCACCGTGCAGCATGAACCTGCGCAGAAAAATTAGTCCCACACCGGAAAAGCTTACAAACTAAAATTCCAGAATACATGGAGAAGATGAACGCTGACATAGACAACCAACAAAATCAATCAATGGGAGAATGAGCCCACGACAGAAAAACGTAAAATGACAGAGTTATCTGAAAACAACTTCAAAATAAATAAATGTGGGGCCCCTCAAATAACATCAAGAATAACATCCATGGACTGGAATTGTGGCTCAGTGGTGGCACGCTTGCCTGGCATGTATGAGGTCCTGAGTTTGATCCTCAGCACCACATATTAAAAAAAAAGATCCATTGACAACTAAAAAATAAAAAATAAAATAAAATAAATAAAAAATGTTTAAAAAAGAATAACATCCATCCATGAAAAGAATAATAAATTACAAATTAAAGACACTAAAGAACCATTCAGAAACACTGGTAATGAGAAACATACATATATATAATTGAAATAAGCTAAGGAGGTAGAATAAATCTAGATCGGACAAGGTAAAAGATAGGAGTAATTATTGGGAAAAAAGAACGGAGATTTAACCTAGGATGCAGCAAAAGGAGAAGAGATAAATTATGGGAAAGAGCCCTGTAGGAGTTAGAGAATGCTCTAAGTCAATAGATAGGCTGCAGATACTGCCAGTGCCTGGCCCACATTCCCCTGGCTGACCCCAGCAGTCACTTGACAACAGCTCTTTTCAGGATGACAGCTTCTGGTGTCTCCACTTAAGAGCATTTTTCTGGCCACAGGTGCATTCTCTGATCCTCAACTGTACCCAGCAGTACCTTGCCCACGATCAAATCCTTTGTTAGCTTTATTTCCTTCTCTGTCTCACTTCCCTACTTCTTCACTGTGCTCCCTGGGATCATTCTCCAAATTGACTACTTGCATACAAACTTTTGTTCTCAGGATCTGCTTTTGGGGAATTCAAACTAAGACCTATAGGAAAATAACTAAGACTTAAGCAAGACTCAAGTCCATTCTCTCATGGACTGGTAGGTCATCAGGTACTTTAGGACTAAGAGGGCAACCCATAAAGTCATCAAGACCCAGGTTCCTTTCGTCCAATTTCTACTTCGTGGTTCATCTTCATCATCATCTTCAGCCATCTCATCTTCTAGATAGCTGGAAAAAATATGGGTCAAAGGACAGCACATTCCTTTGCTTTAAAGACATTTCCAGAGAGTGCCAGAAGTCTCCTTCTTATATTCGTTGTCCATTGCTCAATTATATGTCCATATGTTGCTCAATGGAAGCTCAAAAGTGTAATTTTTTATCCCAAGAGGCCATGTAACTAATTAAAAGTCAGAGATTTTATTAAGGAAAAGAGGGGAGCGGTAGATACTGGGAGACAACAGACATTCCATGCCCCAAGCACTTAAGAGATGCCAAGTATAGATCAACAAAGTGCTATGTAGGAGTTCTAGAACAGGGGATGACCGGGGAAGCATGAGAGAAGAAACAAGGAATTCTTTAGGATTAAAGAAGGATTTGAAATGCATGCTCAATAGGACAATTAAAAGTAAATTCACATCTTGCCTACAAAAATAATCTGGGGCCAGATTCTATGAGTGGGGCTTCTGAACAGCAGTGTGCTAGGTCTCTTGAATGCTGATTGTTCATAGCTCTTCCCAGTTCTGAGCTTGGTGACGTCACATTGGAACCTTGAGACTGGCCATGGATGGAGAATGTACATCATTCTTAGCAAATGCTATGGATTAGGGCACCCTAACTCTGCACTCCACTGCTTATAGATAGGATGAGAAATTCAGACTGTTCTAATGGGAATAGAAAGCCATCAAAGGGTTTTGAACTGTGATATGGTTTCATTCTAATAACATTGATATAGAGAACAGATCCGCAGGGTACAAAAATGGAAATAGGGAGACAGATCTGGAGGCTACTACCATAGACTTGGTGAACAAGGGTCAGGAGCTGGCCTGGACAGGTCCCAAGGAGGAGCTACTTGAATTTTGTGTCCTATTTTCTTGTATTACCTCACATCCTGATTTGTCTTTGTTGACAGAGTGAGTCTGGCGGCTGGGAAGAACATGTTCTCCTGGAAAGAGCATGGGATTTGGGATCAGTGGGCCTGGAGCCACTTCTCAATACTAACCCTTGGGGAAATTATTTTTCTTCTCTGAATCACAGTGCCTTGTGTATGAAATTGAGATACTACTGGAAAGGGTGGGTGTGAAGATTAATGGAGATAAGAAACATGCAATCCCCTTTTATCCTTCTTTCCCCGGGCAGAGTGCCCTGACCCTCAGACCCCCAGGAACTATAAATTCCTTATCCCAGAAGTAGCAAGAGTGAAACTGTAGGTCATGGGATTCCCAGACTGGATGTGGTGCTCTCCAGTTTCTAGGTAGGCCACCAGCGCCACCTAGTGTCCATTGTGGGCTCATGCAGGCCAGTCTCTCCCCAGAATGATTTCTTGATATTGAAATCACCTCAAGGTTAAAAAAAATTCCACTGCCAGATGGAACCAACTACATATCAACTGTTGTAACATTCCTTGTCTAACCTGGTAGCAAACTTGCTCTTGGATATCCCGTGATCATGCTGGGGCATGTCAATCTTGCCTTGGTATCCAGATTGTAAAGGACAGGACCTGTGTCTTTAGCATCTACTCCTTTTTCTTGAGCAATTACTTTGGGTCAAGTCTTCGGACTTAATTCTTAAGAAAATTATATACTTATTCTTTATCTGGATAAATTGAGTCCAAAATATAAAAAGTGACTTGTTTAAGCATCTGGGTAAACAACCAAAGATTTGACTCCAGGGTTTCTCTCTGCAAATCTGAGGTTTTTCCATAAACACATCCCGCACAAACTGGGCACACAGCAGATGATCAGTGGGTCATTCTGTTTATTAGACTCTTTTAAAGTAGTGGTAAAAAAAGAACACTGAACAAAGTCAGGAGACCTACACTCAGGTCCAAGATCTGTCATAAAAACTCACTAAGTCATCTTAGGTGGATCAATGCCCCTCTATGGCCTTCGGTATCATCATGAGTAAAACAAAAGGATTGAACTACTGGTCCCAAAAGCTCCTGAAAATCTTAATATTTAACAGTTGGAAGGGCTGTGGGCAGGGATTAAGAAGTTGCAGCGTGGGGAGTCGGGGGGCCTGAGGCCTGTCTGGAGCTTTGCCCATCAGTAGCTGTGAGACTTTGGGCAAGTTATTTGATTTGGCCTCCATTTCCTTGTCTGCAAAATGAAAGTAATGAGATTACTCACTCTACTTCACAGAGTTATTGAATTATCTATCAGACCTTCTTAAAGCTGTGTTTGGTATGTAATAGGTGATAAATTTGTGTTTAAGAATTAGTGATTCTAGGGCTGGGGATATAGCTCAGTTGGTAGAGTACATGCCTCGCAAGCACAAGGCCCTGGGTTCAATCCCCAGCACCGCAAAAAAAGAAAAAAATAGAGATTCTACCTTCCACCTAACTGTTTATTAAGTCATTGAGCCAGATGACATGAAAGTCTTGTGTATTACAAACAAGGTTGTCCAATGGTTAATTTCTCTAAGGTTGAGTACTGTCACATAAAAATATCGTAGATAAAGCAATGATAAAGTTTGTATGTCTGACATACAAGTTTCTTATAGGATCTTTTAGACTATAACTTCAATAAAATTCTGAAGAGAAAGGCCCAATACCATGATTGCATCCTAAATCCCAATATTAAGGTAGCTTGGACGTCTAGAGACCTGGACGTCCAGGCCACTCTGGGCCTCAGTTTCCTCATTTATAAAACTGGGGATGAAACTAGCTGAGTACTTACAAATATCCCTATTATGAGACAGGCACTGTAATTGGTCTTCACATAACTAAATCAGAGAAAAGAGTGCATTGTCAAAGGGACAAGGATCCCTGCCCTCTGATTTTGGTCATTATATGACAGGAACCAAGATTAGGCAGTGGAATGCAGCATCCTCTCCATCCTATTCTTTCAGGTCTCCTGGAAAATACACAGGTGGGAAGTTGGAGACCTTGATTTATGATGGGACAAAGCCCTTTTCTTTTCAGAATCATAGGTCTCTAGAGCAGTACAGTCCACTAGAATTTTCAGAGATGATGGAAGAATTCAATATCATGTGCAGTTCAATATGGCGGTTATGTCAATCAGCTTTGTGGTTGTGACAAAATACCTGAGAAAACCAACTTAAAGGAGGAAAGATTTATTTTGGCTCATGATTCCAGAGGTTTCAGTCTGTGGTCACTTGACTCCATTGATTCTGGGCCTATGGTGAGGCAGGATACTATGGCAGGAGCACATGGTAGAGCAAAGCTGCTTACATCATGGCAGCCAGGAAACAGAGAGAGCAAGGAAAGAGCTGGGGGATGAGATATTCCCCTCAAGGGCACACCTCCAGTGACTTAGTTTTCCCAAGTAGGTCCTACTTTCTAGTTTCCACCACTTCCCAATAGTCCATTCAATTATGAGCCCATCAGCAGATTAATCCACTGAGCTTAGAGTCCTCATGATCCAATCATATCCCAAAAGCTCACCTCAGGACATCACTGCATTGGGAACAAAGCCTTCAACACTTGAGCCTTTGGGGGACATTCCAGATCTGAACTGGTAGCCATTAGTCACCAGGAGCTTTGGGGCACTTGAAATGTGGCTAGTACAACTAAGGAACATTATTTTAAATTTATTCACTTGAAAGAAATTTAAATTTAAGGTCCTTGTAACTGATGGCTACTACATTGTATACAGCTGCTGTGGAGCTCTAAGGCCACACAGGCATCTTCCTGAAGCCATGAGGAGGTAACCAAGACAGTGAGATCTGGTGATCTGCCTAGAGGCATTCAGTGACTCCATGACAGAACCGAAATCAGAACCTGGGTGGCTCCTGTTCCATGATGATCCTCTCTCCCTGCATCACTGCTGCATGCTTAGAGACCTCTGCCGTGCCCTACAGGGTTCCCTGTCTCCCCACAGTTCAGTAGTTACCCTGATGCAATGCTCTTCTGACCCACACCTACACTCTCTGCATAGCAAACTCCTACTCATACTTCAAGACCCAACTCAGACATCATACCTTCTCCACATCCCTGCCAGTTCTTCACTCCCTCCCCATTCTCCTGCAGCATTTTCCTGCTTTATTATGTCTACTTAGAATACTTGTGATGGAATTTTTGTTTCTCTCCCCCACTTGACTAGAATTCCATTAAGATACTAACAGGCTTGATTATTTCTGTCCCCAGAACCCAGACCAGAAAACTGGTCAATGTGTGTGGAATCAAATATTCGATATATACTAAATATACTACAGACTTTAAACAAACCTCATTCATAAGATAAGGGAGGTATAACTAGCAATCAGGGGGCAAGGTTTCTGCTTGTGAGTATGGTAAATTGTGTTCCGTCTGGACCTGAGGAAGTTGGAATGGGTCATCTCCAAGGCAAGTCTCAGCCCTCAAGGGGTACATCTGAGCTTGGACAGGTGGAGGTGGAGACTCTGGAGGTGGCTAGAGGTGGAGCCTCTGGAGGTGGCTGGAGGTGGCAGGAACAGCTGGAAATGAGGCTGAGGTCACTGGACCCAGGGCTGCTGGGAGATGTAGCTATGTTAGCAGCTGCTGCTGGGTCATGGGACCAGAAGAATTCAGGGACTCAAGAATTGGTGGAGGGAGGGTTGGGAAAGCAGTAGAGGAGGAAAGGAAAAGTATAGAACCAGCCACACCAGAAAGAGAAGGAAAACAGGAAAAGCAACAAAATCCCGACTGTAGAAAGTCATTCAAGCATTTTACTCATTCATTCAACAAATATTTACTCACATATTTCCTGAGTGCAGGGGCCCTTAGGCCATTGAAAAAGGAACTGAAGCCCAAAGCAGGGGGATGACTTGTTCCAGGTCACATGAAGAGTTACTGGCAAGTCTGGGACCAACAGCCGAGGTGTCTGCCTTCTCAAACACCCAACCATTGCACTGATGGAGTCAGCCACGTCCCTCGCCAGCTTCTGTTTGAAGCCCAGCTCCATTCCTCCTTCTCTTAGATAAAACTTAATATACATAATTGCTGAGTTGCCCTGTTCTCTAACAGCCCCTACTTATAAGTCTTTCTTCACGCACTCCTTCTGAGATGTCCCTTTGTGCCCCTAGGTGTGCCAAGCCCTCTGTGTAGCATGGAATAGTCCTAATATTGAGTACAGCTGCAGTGTGCTCCTGGTGGTCTTTTGCTGTGGGGCTTTGACAAAGATTTAAATGGTGGAAGTTCAGTCCCCATGACAGAATAGTAGAGAAACACACATACACACAGTTTTTTTGTGTATATATACATATACATAAATACAATATATTATATATATCATACATGTGCATATATACATATATATTATGATATATATGATATATATATATATATATTTTTTTTTTTTTATCCAAAGGATCTTTCCCTCAACTTACACATTGTGGGTGACTTACTACTCTGCTTGTGAGAGAAATTGGTTCCCTGGTCTAACTAGTCTCTGGCAAAATTTGAGAAATAACTGTCATGGAGAGGGGAAGAAATGGAGACAAGGAGAGATTAATATTCACAGAAATTCGATCACATGCCAGTCTCTATCTCATTCAATACTTACAACGCTCCGTGGGGTTCTTACAGCATTACGCTCCCTAGCTGTAGGATAGGAAACAGGCCCAGAGATGTGTGTTAAGTATTTGGTGTTAAGATTTGAAGCAGCTCTGACTCCCAAGCCCCTGTTTGGTACACCCAGCCTATGAATGCCTTCACCCTCTCCAAGAAAGAAGGGGTGAGCAGAGCAGGGTCCACTCTGCCTCCTTATCCCTAGTGCCCAGGCAAGCTGACCACCTCAGTGTAGCCTCCTCTAGCCCCACGGCCTGGGGCTAAGACCTAACAATTAGGTCTCAGTGAAGCATAATTCATCAGCCGTCAGACACCCTTCAGGCATCCTCACTTTATAAGTGGGGACACCAGAGATCCATGGAGGTAAGGCTGTCCTCCCTGGGCTCCCTCTGGTGCTTCCTCAAGCTGGCAAGGGCCAGTGATGTAAGTTTCTTCCAACTCTGTATTAAGTTGGACTGGTAGCTTGCTATTCCTCATGGCTCAAGCACGTACCATGAATACTAGCAAATGCTACAGATCAGGGTGTTTCTTTTTTCCCTTTGGGTTGCTAAAGAGATTCGATTGTTAAACATTTATCAGGACACAAAAGGAATAATAAACATTAGTGGGATATTTGGGAGAAACTCCTGTCAGAGCACAGGAAAACTGTAATTTTTATCATTAATATACATGTGACCTATGATTACTTGTGTTCAAATAATCTGAGGATTCTGTTGAAAATATATCCTGGGCCTCAGGGAATCAGAATCTCTGTAGGTAGGACCCTAGAACCAGCATTTTATCAGGTCTCTGCAGATGATTTTTTGGATACTGAGTTTGAGTATCACTGTTCTGTATCCTCACTGGTATATTAAACGACACCTCAGACAGACAGGGAAATTTTTAGATCCCCTAAAACACACAATTCTGCCTCAGTTCTTGAATGCCTGCCACCTGCTAGCTGAGGGTGGATAAGACAGGTCCAGGTCTCCTTCTGTCTCCAATTCCCTAACTGTGAGGTGACATAGAATCCACTAGTGTAGAGACATTGGAATCAGACAGAATTTTCTAGATGAGTTTGCCTGCTAGATCTTCCAACAGAACCTATTAATACATGGAAATGTATAGCTGATTCTTAATTAGCCAAATAATTCAAAGTCAAAAGAACTAGGTTAGAGTCCTGGATCTGATTCATCATGTTTTTGTGATGTAAGACAAATCCCAGAACCTCTCTGGGTGGGCGGGGTTGCTTCCTCTGTAAAACCAGCATCCACCTCAGAGGTTTATGAAAATCAAATGAGACAATTCTGGGAAAGCAAACTCATTTACACACCACTGAGTACACAGGCATTTCCTCAGCTATCTCACTTTTACAGTGGACCCTCCTCAAACCCAGCATCATAGAACTGTCTCCCTCACCAGGCTGTGAGCACCTCAGTGAGGCCTTGGGCTTACTCATCTCTGGGTACACTTGGCACACTAAGTACTTTCTAAAGGTCTGTGGTTGAATATTAATTGTAGTAGCCAGGGTTTTCCAGAGAACAGAACCAGTAGGAAAGAAAGAAAGAAAGATATGGTAACTTATCATAAAGTATTGACTCACATGATCATGGAGGCTGAGAAGTTTCACAATCTTCTTTCTGTTAGTTGAAGACCCAGGAAATCCAGTAGTGTGGCTCCAAGGTCTGAGAGCTAGAGAACTGAAAGTGGAGACTTCAGACCAGGTCTGAAGGCCTGAGAACAAGAAGTGCCAAAGGCAGGAGGACATCAATGTCCCAGCTTGAGCAGTTGGGAAGACAGCAAATTCAACCCTTTTTTGCCTTTTTGTTCTGTTCAGGTCCTCTATAGATTGGATGATAGCCCCCCACACTGGGGAGCTACTCTCTTCAGTCTACTAATTCAAATACTAATCTCTTCCGGAAGTACCCTCATAGACACACCCAGAAACAATGCTTAACCAGTTTTCTGGGTATCCCGCAGCCCACTCAAGTTGACACATAAAATTAACTACCACAAATATGTATGATCCAAATGTAGAAACAGGCATAAAGCCACCCACACATAGATCTGTTAGGGGATTACTCACAAAGAGGTTGGATGGAGGTATTATCATAGGGCTTGGGTCAAGGGTTTGAGTGGGGCATTGTATCTACTGCTGCGTAACCATGGACTTACAAGCTCGAAACCACACGTTGATTATCTCACAGGTCTATGGGTCAGGAATCCAAGCCCAGTCAAGTCCTCTATCTCATGTCTCACAAGAATGCAGTCAAGGGGTTTTCCAGGGCCGGAGTCTCACTCACGGGAAGCTTGGCTGGAAGGATCTGCCACCATGCTCACTCAGGTTGTTAGCAGAATCATTTCCCTAGAGTTGCAGGACTGCCAGCTACTGTTTCTTGTTGACTGAGTCAGAGGCCACCCTCAGTTCTGTTCCTCACCTCTGGGTGACGCTTTGGAGCAATAGCTCAGAAACTTTGGAATATCCTGGAATATCTGCAGAATAATTCAGAATCCTTACGGTGACACACAGGGCCCCTTGTCCCCCTGCACCAGGCATTTTTAATCTCACCTCTTGCTGTCTCCCTGGTATCCAAAGTTCCAACACAGAGAACCACTGTGCTTCCTGGTTGGCACTCTCTTCCTTTATATATTCTCAACTAGGAATACACTTCATTTTCTGTCCCTAGAAAACAAACAGGACAAGGAAAAACTAAATAAATAATTAAAAACAATCCTTTGAGTCCCAACTCCAAAAACACCTTCTCTGTGAAAACTTCCTTAATTCTTTTTTTTTAAAAGCTTCTGTAATTTCATATAGGCAAAACTAACCCCTCCCTCCATTCTGCCCTAAGAACCTCTTGCAGTCTCTATGGTAGCCCCCTCATATGCACAACAGTTGTTTCTGAGTTCTGTTTCTCCTATGACACAAGGACCTTAAGGCGGGGTTGTTGGAAAGACGTGAAACTAATTTGGTTTAAACAAGACTTTTGTGCCAGCTGGCCCTGTCAAAAGACTACCACAGTCTCCCGCTGAGCTGAGACACCAACACAGCTAATGAGAGTATTTATTTCAAAGCAGATGTCTCTAGAAGCTCATTGCAAGTCAAGGAAAGGCTAGCTCGATCCCCACCCAATTACATTCTCTTTTGTAGTTCACCCAGTACTTCACTCCATTGAGGAAATCTTTACTGATTGACTGGACAGAATCGGATTACCATTCAACCATGGTAATTGATTGTATCCCAATGACTGACCCCTTACTAAGAGTTTGGGTTACAGAGATGATGAATGAGACCAAAAAAGGGGGGCCATGAACAATCAAAAGCATATTTTGGAACCAAAATAGCACCTGACTCAAAAACTAGACTTAGTTACTTACTAGCTATATGATCTTGAGCAAATTATTTAACTTCTCTAGTATCAGTTTCCTCAGTTAAACAGGGAATCACACCACCTACTCCATGAAGGGTGCCACATGGATTATAGGCGATGTACCTGCCTGACACATTGCAGGTGCTCATCAAATGTTAGTGGCCTGCTCCTTACCCATCCATAGAGAATCAGTGTCTTAGGCAATAATTTCCACACACTATGATCAGTTCTATGACAGATAAAAAAGTGCTAGGGAAGCATAGTGAATGGAGGGACTTGTTCTATCAAATAGAGAAAGGGAAAGGGAAAACTTCCGACAGGATGAGTGGGAGCTGGCCAGGGGGAGGTTCAGTAGAGGGAAGAGTGTGTTCAAAAGCAGCACTGTCTTACACACCTAGGCTTCATTTTTCTCTCTCTCAGATAAGGCAGCTTCTAGGCCCCCAAAGTTAACAGAGATAAAGCAATCTCCTCCTTCTGTGACAGATAACTGATGTTTTTATTTCTGCACTGTACTAGAGAAAGTGTTTTCTCTCTCAACCAAAAATATGAGATAATCCAATTTGCAGCTAAGTTAATGCTGAGAATTGAAATGCACTGAATTTCAAAGTTCTGATTCTAAGAAGAATGTCAAGTGAGTCTCACCCCAATGCATGTGCCACATTTTGGAATATATCTTAGATGGGAGTTTGATGCTGTTGATTTGAGACATATGTATAACCTGGGAGTGATATAGTTACTGTAGGAACACTCAGAATCTCCTAACATTCTTGCATGCATAATTTCATGATTTCAATAACTTAAGACTCCCGGAATCCCAGAATGTTAGTACTAGAAGACCCCTCAGAGTTCCAACCTCCATATCTCCCTGATGGATAAACTGAGAGTAATATACGGAAAGTGACCTGTATAAGACCATACGGCAAAATCCTTACTTTCTAACACTGATACTTATGCCTCTAAGCCTCAAATCCAGTATTCTTTCTCCGGGACTACAGGTTCCCTTGAGGCATTGTTATCAGTTTAGATTGGGGTCTTTTCAAATTGTACACTTCAAAAATGGGTGTTCATTTTGAGAAAGATCCATTCCCGTTGGGTCTAATTGGTTACTTTAAACAAGGTCAGTGGTATAATACTCCAGGTTCTTGACCATTTATTTCCTCAGTACTAAGACCCTGAAAGTGATAGAATCACAGAATCTTCGGATAAAAAAGGAATTTTAGAGATTTATTTGGTTCAACTCCCTTTCCACCAAAGAAATGCACTTCTTGAATATATCCACTGATGCATTCATTTCTCCCAAGGAAATTCAGCCATTATTTGGCCACAACTTCAAATTTCATTGAACAGAACTCTTGTTTCTCTAATCTGTCCACTAAAAGAAAGAGAAGGAAGGAAATGGTGCTCACTTATTGAGCACTTATAGAGCACCATTTGAGTCCAGACAACTGTGATAGCTGTGGATAAGTCATCTAATTTAACTCTTAAAACATCTCTATAAAGTAGACATCTTTATTGACTGACTATCCCTTATTCAAAATGCTTGGGAACAGAAGTGTTTCAGACTTCAGTGTTTGTCTGGGTATATTTGCATAGATTCTACTGGTTGAGCATTCCTAATCCAAAATTCTGAAATCAGAAATGTTCCAAAATCTGAAACTTTTGAGCATCATGTTGGTGTTCAAGTTTTGGATTTCAGGTTTCAGATTAGGGATGCTCAACCTATATCCCAATTTTAGACTGAAAAATACTAAGTTCAGAGAGTTCAGAAAACATGCCCAAGTTCATCCATGACAAGTAGTAGCTGATGAATGCTCCATTGCACTGAAATGTCTTGCTTTCTCCACCTCCTGTGTCCTTCAGTCCAGCGCCATCAGCCCTCTGCATTGAAGCTCTCCTTTAAAATAAAAATACCCTGCTTAATTGCCTCTGATGACTCTTCAAAACCCACTCTAGGTAAGTAGTCCAAACTCTTTAACTGGATAATCCAGACCGTGACAATCTGGCTTCAAGCAGGCCTTGCAGGCTCACTTACCTTCACTCTTCGAGTGCATCCTAGGTTTCCCTTGAGGATGCTTTTCTGTCTCTGAACATGCTGCACTTGCTTCCTGCATGCCCTTCCCCTCTTCCTCTGACCAGAGCAATCCTGATATTCCTTTAAGGTCCACTCAAATGTCACCTCCTTAGTGAAGTCTTCCCTAGTCTCTCTGGGACAAATGAACTCTTCTCTGTTTTAGCACATTGTACAGTGGACTCCTTCTGTCCTAAGAACCTCCTTTGCATTGTCTTGGTCCTTTGTGGTCTACTACCCTCAAGGACGGGAGTTGTTATTTTGCTTTTCTTTGTATTCCCAATTCCCAGCATCTAATAAGTGTCCCTTTGACATTTATGGAACATAACAGGCTTAATCTTTTCCACATTAGCCTTTCAATTATTTGAAGACCTCAGTCTACTCCTAGTTATTTCCTCTCTAGGATAATATACACAAGTCTTTCATCTGTTTCTTGTAAAGTCTGATATCCAGATATCTTATCTGCTCATTTGCTCCTGGGCATTAATTGCTCAACATCTCTCTTTAAGTACATGACACCTAAAACACAACTCAATGGCCCAGATGGTCTGGCTGCAGCAGAACAGTGAGAGGATTTCAATTCATAATTTGGAGGGAACATTTCCTTTATCACTGCTATCTGCCAGGAGCCTTCACTTGCCTTGCTGTCTTCCACTCGTGAATAATCTAGTGGGGTAGATGCTATTTTTCCCTGTTTATAGGTGAGGATACTAGCCACCTGGTCAGGCACTTTGAGAGGAAGCTAACTTGAAAGTCACAGCCCAGAGCACAAAGTGAGTTTGTGGTCAACCAACACCTTTAGATTGTTTTTATGTTGGTTGCTGTCAAGTTAATATTTTTTTCATTACCAGTTAGTGATAGACTTAAGGGCAACTGAGGACAAAAAGAAACAGTGCCTTTAGAAGGGTGTGAAACCAAAGCACAGAGAAAAGGCATGTTGGGTTAATGACCAACTTCCTAACAATAACAGCCTTTATCTAGGAGCTTAGACAGAGTCTGGAATTTCTCAACCACATAGTTTCCTGGAACTATTTTTATTTGGTATTTTATAAGAGGAGAGAGAGTAGAAGTGTCTTAGATAAACAATGATGCTTGGGGTTCAGCACATCTCTGCAAAGCACTCACACAATCAGAATCTGAGTAGCCAGTGGGGCCCTGAGTAGCCAGTGGGGTCCTGTGTTGCAGGTAGACAATAAGCAAGCTGCCTCTCTGGCCTGTGGCTTGGGTCTGAGAGGGTCCCACTGTACATGTTCATTCCACAAATATCAACTGAGCACCATGGTCCAGATGTGAGGTGTTGGGATAGAGTGAAGAACACAGACAGGGTTCCCATCCCCTGGAGCTTCTAGTAAGTCTAACGATGAAAGTATGTGCCCAGGGTACTAGGGCAGGAGGAGGAGGGGCATTTCACCCACCCTTGGGTAAGGAGGTAAGAGAAGGTATTAGAGGAAGTTCTCAGGGAAGGTACTCTTAATTGATAAGTAGGAGTTAATCTGAAGAAGGCAGAGGAAGAGACAAATGAACAAAGAAAAGACTCCAGATGTGAACAGAGAGAGTCTCAAATGCAAGAACAGCATCAAGTTCCCACAAAGTGTGGGAAGAATTACAAGCACTTCAGTGTTTAAAATTCAAGAAGCTAGGGAGGTAGACAGGATTATTAAGTGCCTCTTGTGTATTAAGTGCTGTGACAAACCTCTTACATTATTTCAGATCATTAACTCTCTGTGTGACTTTGACCAAGTCATTGCACCAAGTCTGGGCCTCCCTGGTAAAATGAGGATTAGTAAATTCTAAGGTTCCATCTCATTTCAGACTCTGGCATAACTGAGTGGAAACGCACTCAAATCTGTGGTCCGTCTACCATATTTACAGGTATATTGTGAGGTTGATTGAGCATCAGGACCATCCATCCCCAAATTATAGGCAGAGTATTCAAGAGGATCCTATTCAACCGAAAACATTTACCACACATATACTGTGCATCGAATTTGCAAAATAGAAAGACTAAAGTTGCTATCTGGTAGGGCGTCTGTGATAAATGATACTGGAAAGGGTAAGATGGTGAGCTGTGGACAGTTCAAGTTGGGAGCGAGCACAGTTGGTGTGGAGGGTGGAGCAAGGCTTCTCGGAGGAGATGGCATTGTGACGGACCACAGGATGCAGCGCTGAAGAAGAGGCAGAGTGGGGGTGTTCCGGGTAAAGGGAGCAGCAGGAGCCTGACAACATTAACGGAACCCTGCGCTTCTGCTCCCTCCATCAGCCCCTTCCATCCTGCACCTCCTCTGTTCTCCCAAACTGCCCTCAGAATTCTCAGCTGACATTTGACACTCTCCATATTTAAGCGTAGGTCCCATGTCTCCCCTATATGGACTCTCTGCTCCAGTCATAAAAAACGACTTGGCATTTCTTAAACATGCTCCTCTGTTTTCTGTCCCTCAGTATATTTCTCCATACAATGCCCATTTCCCTAATACTCTCTCTGATCAACTTTTTCTACCCAGCATTCAAGGCCTGCTTAAAATAAGTGTTCTCTTGGTAACCCTTCCTGAATCTTCCAAATACCAAAACATTCTGATGGCATGTCCCTCGTGGCACTTGTAACTTCCTGCCTTGTGTCATAATATCTGTCCTCACCATACTGTAAACTCCTTAAGGAAAAGTGCTATGTCATGTTGGTATCTCTGCAAGGGTCCCCCATGTGGTGGGACTCAGTAACCAACTAGAAGGCCAGCTGCACCACAAACACACAGTCTCTGAGCACAGTGGTCAGAGTCCAAATGAACTTTCTGTATGTCCATTACTTAAGGATAACTAGAATCATTGTTCTATCATCCTTTGGCTATTCCTGCATATATCTCCTAATCTCAGACCTGTGTTTTGGTGGTAAAAGAGTCCACCTCTAGTTCCAGCAGTGGACTCTGGTTAGTTTCCCCATCTTTGTATTTGTTTTCGGAATGGGAACTCAGGATAAAGCTAGCTGAAGGTGTAGATGGTATCCATGAAGCAGGTAGTTGATCTGAGGGGGATAAAAATAAAACAAACCTGCAAAGAAAGGTCCTGCAAAGAACGTTAGAGAGGAACTGGGATGGTAGCTCAGTGGTAGAGCACTCGCCTAGCATGTATGAGACACTGGGTTTGATCCTCAGCAACACATAGAAATAAATAAATAAAAATAAAGGTATTGTGTTCATCTGAAACTTAAAAAAAAAAAAATTTAAAAAAAAGAATGTTAGAGAACCTCCATTTGTCCAAAATTTACTACTCTGTGATGTAGGTACATTTGTTCCATAGAGGAACAAATTCAGAGAGTTCAGGGGACCAAAAACATTAAGAAGCTTCCCTAGGGTCATCTGTTAAGTAGCAGAGCCTAAGCATAAAGTCAGGTCAGATGCACTCTGCCACTCAACATCACAGCTGACTCTGAGGGGACAGAAGGTTCAGAGTTCCTAGTAAATGGATCTTTCTCCTAGATCAAAGTTTCCAACACTTCCTCTGATCCCAAATTCCATATACAGATGAAATCTGTTTAAACTGCCCATTTGATGACTTTGGGCACCCTTGAAGCAGAAAAGGAGTCACAAAAGGCCAACAACCAGGAAGAGATATGGAAGGGAATCATCAAAATCAAGGATGTAAAGAGCTTGTGTGTTTCAGTGCCTGCCCCACCCCAGCTTCCTTTAAGCACCAGAAACCATCTCTTGCATTTCTTTCATGTCCTCTCCCCCTGGGTCGACAACACCACACTAAAAATAAAATGTCCCTCAATGTCTGTGACAGAATGATCACTTCTCTTTCCTGTCCCTTACAGAGGGCTCTTCCAGGTTTAAGTCCTTAATGTAAATACATAAACCAAGTAGAACTGGAGTATTCTAGTATCCCTTATTAAAAAAAAAATACATCCTGATTACTTTTCCTTTTCTCATTCTTCTCTTTGCTCTGTACTTTTGGCTTCCCTTTACCCTTTCCAAGGGTCACAGGGTCTGTCATAGCCCAATTCTGTTCTCTACTACTCTCCTTTTTAAAAATACAAGCATGAGCCAGGTGTAGTGGTGCACCCCTGTGATCCCAGCTACTCAGGAAGCTGAGGCAGGCGCATGGCAAGTTTGAGGCCAGCCTCAGCAACTTAGCAAGACCCTCAGCAACTTAGAAAGATCCTGTTTCAAAGTGAAAAAATAAATAAAAATAAAAAGGACAGGGGATGTAGCTCAGTGTTAATTTGCCCTTGGGTTCAATCCCCAATAAACCTTCCCCATTCCACCAATACAAACAATGCCACTTATAATGTGTTGTAATGTGCTGTGCCCTCAGAAACTGAGTGGAATACAAGTGAAATTTGTGTGCTCAAGGAAACTAGTCTAACTTAAAATCCCACAGTGTGATATATTTCATACAAAGATATTTACCAATTGACAGCACAGAGGAGGGAGCGATTAACTCCTCCTGAGAAGTGTCAGAGAAGTTTTGAAGTGGTTCAAAAAGGGAAACAGGGATCCAAAAGTCAATGTGTATACTTTTAACTTTTTTCTTTTTTAAGCAAACATGTAGGAATATCTCTATGCCAAGCTAGTCTGAAGCATTAGAGCTACAGGTGAGTGAAGTCCCTGATATCAAGAAGCCTTCAGACTAGAAAAGGAGTTTCCAAATGTACCCTAATAATGGCAATACAATGCATGTTATGCCATGGAAAGAGTTATAGAACAAACTGCCAAAGGGAATGGCAGAAAAGTATTTGAGAGATCATTTCTCACTAGGTGTAGTAGGCAGAATTCTAAGATAGTTCCCAAGATTCCTGGCACCTGTGTACATCTGAATAATCACTGAGCCATGACTGTGATGGATTTTACTTCTGTGATTAGGTTAACCTTAAGCTGACCTTAAAGCAGTGAGATTATTTGAGTGATCCTGACTTACTTAACTGTCTTTTCAAAGCTCAGAGTAACCTCTGATTGGTTGAAGAAGGAAAGTCAGAGTGTTCCAAAAGATGGAATGGGTTCAATATGAGAGAGGTTCTCTGTTGGCGAGCTAAAGGGGACCTCCTGGCAAAGACCTGAGAGTGGTCCCCAAATAGGCGGTGAATAAGAAAATGAGGATCTCAGTCCTATGACCACAACTTGGAATTCTGTCAACAACTTGTAGACCTTCCCCCTTGAGCCTCCAGACATCTTGAGTTCAGTCTTATGACACTGAGCAGAGAACCCAGCCACATGACACCAGGGTTCTAAACTCCAGAACTGTGAACTAGTCACCTACTAAGTTTGTTTTAATTTGTTACACAGCAATAGAGACTAATATAAACACTAATAACACCGCAATCTCTTAGCTGTTAACGTATTTGCTTCTTCAACTGTGAGTTCCTTGGATTCAAGCTGATCTAATTGTTCTGTAACCCAGATGCTAATTAAAATTCTGTGGAATGAAAGTTGAGACACAGGAATGCAGTTCAAGATTCTGTCCATTTTCTTTTCCCAATTGTGGGTAGACTGACACTGAGACCAAAACCTGGACTGAAGGAGGAGGCTCCCCTCCAGTCAATTGCACCAAGGCCTAGTCCAGAGACAAAGCAGGGAGCCCAGCCTTGCCTGCCCAACCCTGGCTGAGGCAGATTTCCCTCCCAAGAGTATTGCTCACAGAGGATCATCACTCAGGACCACCCCCCACCCCTGGTGTGACCAGAAAACTGTCATGTTCTAAATGATATCCATACCCACTCCATACTCAGCACAGCGGAGGTCTCGGGATTTAGATTTCACTTAAGTGTAAGCTGTGTGTGAAAGTCAAATTTACATATTTTTTGAGTAGCCATAGTGGAAGTCTTTGAACCTCATTTATTCATTTCTTGTTTTTAATATGAAACAAAACAAAACAAAACAAAACAAAAGACCACAGCTACTTACAAATAGTTAAAATCCCCTATGGACTCCTCCCTGATGACATCCCCACTCCCAAATCCCCAGAGAGAGGCACTACCTAAATTTGGTGGTTTTTGTTTCATGCATTTCATTATATTTTTATTACATGTATGTGTGTCCCTCATCAAAACTGGCATTTTATTTTAAAACTTAGAAGTGACATCATACTGTGCATCCTTTGGTTGTTGTTCAGTACTGTTTCTAAGATATTTCCATCTTATTACCTATAGCTCAAGATCGAGGGTTGGCAAAACTTTCTGTAAAGGGCCAGCTAGTGAATATTTTAGGTTTTGTGGGTCATAAGGTCCACTGTGGCACAAAGACAGCCATACAAGTTACAATAAAACTTTGCCATATAGTTTTCCTACTCCAAGAAATATTACTACTTTTTTGTTTTTTTTTTCAACCATTTAAAAATGTCAAAATCAATCTTAACTCCTAGACCAAATGCAAATAGAAGAGGGGACAGATTTGGCCCAAGGACCATTGTTTGTCAATCTTGCTCCAAAACATTCATTGTTCTTGCTTTAGTGTGCTTCTATATATTCATTCATTTAAAAAATTTTACTAAGCATCTCCTCAGGACTGTTGCAAATCAGACCCTGATCCTGCTTGTAAGAAAATTATTGTATATGTGGGAAAGATAAGATACTTTACTCAGTAATGAGACTGAGAATAATGAAGGCTCTATGAGAGGTTTATAATGACTAGCCATGAAAAGCTAATGGGAGTGGAGGCAGGAGAACTTGTTTCATATTGACACACTTGAGAAAACAGGCTCTAGAGCTGAGCTACCTGGGTTCTTCTGTGGCTCCACCATTTACTGGATGTGTGACCTTGGATAAGTTACTTCACCTTTCTGTGCCTTGATTTTCCTATCTGTAAAATACAGATCATCACTGTTGTGGTTTGGATATGAAGCATTCCCAAAGGCTTATGTGTTGAAGGTTTTTCCTCAATGTAGCGATGTTCAGACATTGCTTTTGGGAAGCAATTGTATCATGAGGGCTCTGATCTCATCAGTGGGTTAATCCATTGAAGGATTCACAGTAAAGTGGACTATTGGGAGGTGGTAGAAACTGTAGGAGGTGGAACTTGTTGAAGGAGGAGGTCCTTTGGGGAGTGCTGTTGGGGATTAAATCTTGCCCCAGCCCCTTCTGCTCACTTTCTTTGCTTCCCCACCACCTTGAGATAAGCAGCTTTGTTCCGCTACACCCTCCACCATGATGTCCTGCCTCATCTCAGGCCCAAAGCAATGGAGCCAGCTGATCATGGACTGAAACTTCTGAAATCCATGAGCCAAAATAAATCTTTCCCCTTCCAAGTTGTTTTGCTCAGGTATTTGTCATGGTGACAAAAACTGACTAACACAATGCTACTTACTATATTCATTTGTTGTGAAAAATGTCACAAGAATTAGTTAAGAAGGTACTTGTAAAGCACCTGGAAGAGTGCCTGGTTCACAGCAAGCATTATCTGAGTGCTTGGACTCTTCAAGTTGGAGGATCGTGGAAGGCAGTACGAAATCAGTTTTAAAAGATGGTTTGGATTCAGATACATGGAAATGGAGAGGAAGGCATTCTAAAAAGTTAGAATAGTGTATGGGAGAGAGTAGAGAAGAAAAGTACAAATTAGAATATAAGATAATCAAAAGGGAAATAAAGGAAGATAATGAGAAGTGCATTTAAGAAGGAGGGTTGTGATCAGATCATGGAGAGCCTTGACTTTGTCCTGTAGCTACCAAGGACTTAAAGAAGTTATTTTATGAACTGGGAAGACACTATGCTTCCAGAATCTGGCAGCTGTGGGAGGCAAGTTTGGGGGATGAGAGTCCAGAGTTAGGTTACAGTTCCCACGTTCTGGGGAATGGGACCTTCCCCAGGGCAGAGGCAGTGTGCTTTGGAAATTCACTGCATGTGGGAGACATTTAAAAAACCACTATCCCAGTCTTACAACTCAGCGACTGGGATTATAATGGAGCCATTACGTGAAATGGGGAACACAGAAAAAGAAGTTTTAGGGGAGTCATGATTTTGCTTTTTGACCTGTGAAGTTTGAGGGCTCCAAGTGGAACTGTCTAATAGAAGCGGAGCTGAGGACAAAAAAAGGTCTGGGCAGAGAGCTGATGACACAGTCTAAAGGTTTTGAGTTAATCCTTTTAGCAACTCTTAAATATGAGCATCTCATCTTAAAGGGGAAGGGAGAGAACCAGAGATGTTAAGAGCAACTCTCCACAGCAGGCTTTCTCAGTACTCCATCCCAGGACAGTCCCTCACACCCATGTGCAGAGGCTATTTGATACAATTCTGGTAAACCTGGATTTTTTGCCTTCTTGGTTTTAGCAGATTAGAAGTTGGAATAAACCGGACAGGCATAATGACAGTAAGAGAAGTAACAGCTGACTACCAGAATCTTGAAGGCTTCTCATGATACAGCATTTACATGTTCTTCACTCATTAACAGCCCAGGGGATTTCTTGATAATAAAACTTGGTACTGATTTGTGTTCATAATGAATTGGGAAAATATTAAATTTCTTTCTGTATGCTTAAATTAGAAAGGCCATGAAGTTTTAAGTATATTTTTACAAGATATTCATCTGATGTGAATATTCTGGGGAACATATCTTTAAAAAAAAGATTCCCAGACAGCAGACACTGATAAAATTGCTTCCTTCTCACTTATCTGAAGAGCCCTAGAAGAATATAAAGGATATTTTGGGCTGTGCAGCCTTGAGTACCCTCTGCCAGGGTTCCCATGCCCACCGATGCTGTCATTGGTAACCGCTTTCTTTCCTCTCATCTGCCTCGATGACTTGATTATTTCTAAGAAAGTGGGCAATAAGGGGAGGTCACAGTGTTCTGGGTCAAACAGCAGCTGCTAGAGCAGGAAGCACAAAACCCTCCCTACATGGGGTGAAGTGGAAGTGAAGGTGTAAAACAGGACACCTGCCCTGCTGTTTGATGGAAAGGCAATACCAAATCAGGAATAGTGACCAAAGTCATCTGGATCCCAGCTCTGCAGCTCATCAGCCCTGCATTTTCATGTTTTTATCCCTTTGCCTTGAAAGTCTGCCAGTGGCAGGAAATCATCCCTCAGGCCTAACCTAGGTCTTGAAAGCTCTTTCTTAAATGCAAATCTAAGGTTATTTTCCTAAGTAAAATTCCCCAATAGCTTCATATTGCCTAACAGGCATCCATAAACATTGCGGTCTCAGGACTCCTTTCTATTTTGAAAATACTACTGAAGACTCCAAAGTCATTATTTTATGTGTAGTGTGTTTCTTCTATATTTACCATATGAAATTAAAACTGAAAACTTTAAATATTTATTCGTTAAAATAACAAGCCCATTACATATTAACACAAACACATTTTTCAATGAAAAATAATTACATTTTCTAAGACAAAAATTAATGAGAAGAGTGGTGTTTTACATTTGTGCAAATCTCTTTCAACACCTGGCTTAAATGAAGACAGCTGGGTTCTAAAATCTTCTGTATTTAATCTGTTGCATATCATATGTTCTTTGGAAAGCCTCACTGTACACTCATGTGAGAATGACAGTGAAAACAAACAAACAAACAAAAAAGGTTAGATTAGGATTTTTTTTTTTTTTTTTTTTTTTTTTTTTTTTTTTTAAGTTCACTGAACCCTGGAAGGGAGTCCCAGGGTGTATCCAGATGTACTAGGCTCTCCTTCCACCTTCTGGTCTCCTTTCCTCCCAACCTGTAGCAGCAGCAACAGCACCGTACCCCAGGTCTCCCACATGCCCCCACGCCAGTCCCTGCAGCCAGCTGTCCCTGCCACGCCTTGATACCTTGGCACGCATCCTTCCTTCTGCCTGACATGAGCTTTCCCTGCAGACTCCTTCCAGAGCCAGCTTGAAGCCTTTGGCTCTGGGAAGCTCCGTGGATCCACCCTAACAGCGCCGACCACCCCTGCAGGCAGAGCACAAGTGGACAGGCGTCTCCGCACGTCATTTTCTAGCTGCGCGACTTGCACAAGTAGCTTCACCTGCGCGGACTTCAGTTTCCCCACTGCTGAGACGACGTGGCGGTGAAACCGAACTGTGGCGAAAAGCACCGGGTGCAAAACCCTGTGCACCCTGCCTGGCACGCCGAGGCTGACTGCGCAGCCCACGGGACAGCGCCCGAACCGCTAATACTCGCTAGGTGCCCCGCCCTGTGGCGTGGGCTTTACGCGCGCTAACTTATTTTCTCCTCGTACCAGCCCCTCGGGGTTAAGCGCCGAGGTGTCAGAGAAGACAGCGCTGGCGCGGAGGTGCGAAGTAACTCGCTCAAGGTCACCTCAGTCACCCACTGGAGGGGCGGGGTTGCTCGGAGCCCGCTACCCGCGGCCGCGGGATTCGAACCCCAGCCCTCTGGGCGCGCCAGTTTACCGGTGCGTGAGACGCCAACTGGACCGCAGGTCGGGCGCCTGCAGGGCCGCGGGCGGGAGGCGCGGGGTGGCCGGACGGGGTCGCTCCCTCCGCGGACCTCCCCGCGCGCCTCGCAGCCTCGCCCGCCCGCCCGCCAGCGCGAGCCCAACGACCAAGGCGCGCGCCACCTCGCGGCGGGAGGCGCGGGCGGGGCGGGGCGGGGCTGGGGAGCCCCCGCCTCCGCCCCCTCGGCCGCCGCCGCCGCCTCGGTGGAGCCCCCCGCCGCCCGCCAGCCGCTCTCCGGAGCCGCCCGCCCGCCCCCTTCCCGCGTCCTCGCTCGCTCCCTGCGCAGCGGAAACATGGCGGCGGGAAGGGAGTGAGCCGCCCCGCGCCCCGCGCCGCCGCGCCCGCAGGTAAGCCCCTCGCGGCTCCTGCCGCCCGCCGAGCCCGCGCCCTGAGGGGCTGCGGGCTACCAGAGGCCGGCGGCGGACCTGCGCGGCCGCTGCGCCCGCCCCTCCCGGCCCCGACCGCGCGTCGGTCTGTCGCGGCGGCCTGCGTGTCCGCGGCCCTGCCCCGGCCGTGTCAGCCCGGCAGCGAGCCCGGCGGCCCGCACTGCGTGTGCGTCCGGGCCCAGGGTCCGGCCGGCGGCCCGGGCGAGCGACAGCCAAGGACAGGGGCCCTGCAGAGGGTCGGCTGCACAGGGCGGCGGGTGCGCTGTCGCCCTGTCCAGGCCGACCGCGCCGGGGCGGGCGGGGAAGGGCGGGAGTCGGCGTGATGTCTGTCTGCGAGGGTCAGTAGGGCTGCCCAGACGCCGGAGGTGACAATGCCTGCGGTGCTGGCGGCCGGTCCCTGGTCCCCGGGCGGGCGAAGACCCAGGGTCCAGGGCGCGAAGGCCTGGAACTGTCAGCTACAGTCCTCCAGGCTGTGACAACTCACGTGTGTCACCTGCCTCTGCCCGGAACCCCGCCAGACTGGCCAGGAGGGCAGGTTTCAAACCTCAGACCGGGGCGGGAGCAGCTGGCACAGAGGCCAGCCAGCAGCCCTGGAGGGCTGGACACGTGGGCGCAGCAGGGAAAGGGGTTGACGAACCCCAGAACTTCTCCAAACAGGAAGGAAACTAAAAGTCATCCCAGTTCCCTTTCTCCCATCCCCATGACAAAGTATCTTTCAAAACCCCCAGGTGTACCCTAGAAATTGGACGTACTTGGACAGCTCTTCCATTGATGGAAAGCGAATCTGCTCCCCGGGAAACCCATTCTGTACCTGGACGGATCTGGTTATAGCTTGACAGAAACGCCTGCCTCCCATTCTTCCTAGTTCTTGTCCCTTATGACCAGCTGTTAAGATATCTGAAGGTAATAATCACGTCCCCTGAGATTTGGCTTCTCTTTGATAATTCTAGTTCCTTCAGTCATCTCCCCTACACAGTGGTCTCTGATCCACCCTCTTAATCATTTCTTTTCAAACAAGATCTTGATGTGACCTAAGAGTCGAAACCTAGTTGAGTTTCTACAGGAAGCTCTTTGGCCTCAAGGATTGACCTGCTTTAATAAAAAGTACTCTCCCTTCCTCATTTCTGTGCTGTGTTTTGAACTTGAAAAAAGAAAAAAAAAAAAAATAGCCATCTAATAGTGATTGTTCTGAGGAGCCGAGATCTGTTTCACGGAAATTTTCACATTCCCCCTCCTTTAAAAAGCGTCTGAATGCTTTGTCAAACAAGCTAATGTATATGCAAGGATTTTAAACTGTAATGTGCCATGCAAAAAGAAGAGCTTATTATTTTTACTCTGAAGGAGATTGAGACCTAGTTCGGTGCCAAACTACAACTTAATATTTGGTTGGAGAGGAAAATGCTTTATTACACTGAACTCTTTGCTCTATCTCTAACTGCCAGCAGAAGGCCCCAAATTGCTATGAAAAAGAACACTTTTTTGTTGCTCACTTAACAGCGTTATTTTTAACTTGCTTTTTAAAAATCACTTAACTTTGGTGGTAAGTGGGGTTATTTTTTTTTTTTTAAAAGGTTTCTTTCACCAACTTCCTAAACCCCTGCTTAAACAACTCTGCAAATTAATAATTTCTGAAGCCCAGCAGAGATGTGATGGCCTTGTAGATAAAATCTTGTGTCTGGGACCCTGTTCAAGTTCTAAGCAAAGTTTCACTGTTTTTATAACTGAGATAAGCACATACCAATAGTCAGAATTGCTTCTTTATCTTTGTTCTTATATCTTCGTTTTTATTGGTCAGTGGTTTTGAAGTTTGCAGCACATACGTCAAGTTTTGATTTCTAGTATGTTTGTGCAAATGTGTTTCCCTTTTATGTAAGTTGGGTAAATTTTTGTATAGTGCCATTCTCTACAGAACTCTGCAGATCCAGAAAAGACTGTTAACCTTCAAAGAACTTGGAATTAAAGTTAGGAGATACTAACCAGTGAGAAAGCACTGGTGTGAACATTCTCCTGAAAATTTAAGCATAGGATATTCTAACTTTTACATTTATATACTTATTATGTATAATAATATGTCCAGCACTATGCTATGTGCTGTGCTTAACTGAGCATACAAAAATGAACAAGGGACATTTCTAATCTTTGTGGAGCTGGCAAGTTAGATCCTTAAATTGGTCCCTTTAGAATAAAAAATAAGAGCTATGCATATGATGCTGTGATTAACCCAAAATGAGTGCTTTTAGGCTAGTCTAGAGGTTGAGGGAACATTTTGGGAAGAGATGATACTTGACCCAAATCTTAAATGATAAGTAGGAGAAAGGCAGGCAAAGATGAGTAGAAAATATGCTTCAAACAGAAAACAACTTGAGCAGAGGAATCAGTGTGAGAAAAGCAATGGCTTGCATAATGAACCACAGCATTTTGGGACTGATAAGAATATAATAGTAAACATAGAAGTGGTAAATTGTGAGGCTGGCAATACAGGCAGAAGCCATGCCACGTGGGCCTTGTATGCATAAGTATCTTGAATTTAATTCAATGGGTGATATTTTTAAAATAAGACATGGTTGATGTAGCATTTTTAAAAAGTGGCCATAGGGATGAAGAGAAAAGGATGAATTTGAGAAAATCTGAGGCTGTGTGATTGGATGTGCATGTGAGAGAATAAGAAGTCTAGGGTGGTGCTTAGGTTTTTAGCTTGGGCAATCAAGTGGATAGTGGTATTATTAACTGAGATAGCAAACAGTATATGATGAGTTGTTTTGGACATGTAGATTTTGTGAGTGCTTGAGTTAGTGAATTTAATGGAAGTAAGCTGGGTATTGTAGTCAGAAAAAGAAATATTAATTTATTATTATTAACATGGATGGGTTTAGGGGTTGTAGCTCAGTGGCAGAGCGCTTACCTAGCATGTGTGAGGCACTGGGTTTGATTCTCAGCACCACACATAAATAAATAAAAATAAAGGTCCATGAACAACTATAAAACATGGAGTTTAAAATTTTTTTTAAGTTAATTCGAGTTAAGTTGTCTGATGTGGAGCTCTTCTAGGTGACAGCTAGGTCTCTGTGTGTGGATAGCTGAAATACAGTAGAAATGAAGGTCAGCGAAGCTGAATATAGCAAGGAACTCTGAGACTGGTATATACTGAAGCCATCATGTGTGGATAGTGAAGTGATTTAGGATCATGGGATGTGGGGAAGAGAGGAAGATTGTGACCCAGGTGCAGTAAAAATAGGGCTTAATCAGGAGGGTGATAGATGACAGATGAGGAGGTGGGGTGAAGACTGCTATAGCCAGATGGTGCAAACCTCAAAGGAGGAGGAGTTTTTAAACATGAGTGGAAAAGTAATGGTTTTTGACTGTTTTTTTTTTTTTCCTTCAAGCAGAGTTCTTATCTCTTCATCTTTATTCAGGATTCATATTAATCATTTTTACTCTGAAGAGTTTGTTCTTAGTCTTGAAAAGCAGGAGGGCAAATACCTCATATCAAATTTTTTCTGCTAATATATAATGACAAAAGGGTTTTCCTCTGATGATTAGTGGGTGGACAGGAAACAGATAAATCATTAAGGATCTACCCATCGTCACTGGGCAGAGTATATCAGAAAGAGCCAAGGCTTTAGAGTTAGAAAGATTAGGATTCAGATGTAGACTCTGTCACTTACTGGCCTTATGACTGAAAGTGAATTGTTAAACCTCTGTGAGCTTCAAGGTCCTTATCTGTAAAAAGCAAATTCCTTTTTCATAGGGTGTCACAAAAATTACATGAAAAAATATATACTTACAAGAAGAGCAACAGGCATTTTATAGATGCAAATAATGTTGGTTCCCTTCCATCTAGTTATAAGGGGCTTATGCTTTGCCAGAAAAAATGAAATTTTTTCATGCTTACCTAAATTATAAGGCACAATATAGTATGTACTCTAAGGGAGGTAAAAGCAGAATGATTTAAAAGTTCAGAGGAGAAAGCCATCGTTTCTCAACATTTGGAAACAAGGTTACATTAAAGATGAATTTTGTTTGGTCCTTGGAGAATGAATTTCAGTAGACCAAGAATTTTGTTAGGGATGCAGAGTAAAGTCAAGTATAGTGTATGTTAATAATTAATAGCTGCCACAAGTTTGAGTATTATATTTATGTAAGTCAGTAGTGTGATATGTAGCTAGAGAGATGTCAGGGGCCATTCATTATATTGCAGACATGAAACTATGAAGTTTGGATTGGCTCTAGGTGTACTAGGGACCAAAGGTTGTACATCCTCTCTCCCTACCTCAGTTTACTATGTGTAAAATTTATAGTCAATTCAGAACTTCAGATTCTTGTTTGAAGGAGACCAAATAAGAAATTCCACATTTGAAAATAAGTTACTATGTAGGCCAATTTTAGTTTAAAAAATTTTAAGTAACCACTAGTATTTGTTTTGAAGCTATAGTTTAATCATTACAGTAACCTTGTTTTGGTAGCTTAGTGGAGTTAAGAAATGTACTGGATCTCATCAATAGAAAATGACCAAAATGCTCTGATTTCTTTTTCACTTTACCTTACTTATTTGGAGTTGAAAAGAAGCCTGGGTTCCTCAGTGTCACCAAAAATTGACTGTAGAACTATAGACAGATCACTTTGATTTTCACATCTTCAGTTCTCTTGTTTACAAAATGAGGGTAATTATAGCTGTTAGGTTTAAGCAAGATGGCATGTGTAAAGTCATTGAAATAATATTGGTCCTCTACATGTTAGGAACTGTCATGTTGGATCCCTACCTCCCTGTCTGTAACCGAGACCTTTGTCAAAGCCTTAATGCTTACTGTAGCCATCACGCATTTTCTAGAACTATTTATTTTGATAACTTTACGGCTAAATAAACCCAGCAAGTCTTATCACCTATTATCTTTGTTCTAGCCTCTCCAGTCATCTGTCATTTTCTAAACGGTTATTCTTGTGCTTTTCTGGCTTCCTCTTCCTCTTTTCCAACTGTTCTTATTTGCTCTATCTCAGACTTTTCCATTTGTTCTTTCAGTCTCCTGTTTCCTACATTGTTAACCATTTTACCGGTTGTTATTTGTGTGTCCTGGCCTTAAGTTGAAGCCAGTCTCCTTCCAGAGTACTGAAGAGCATATTACTTGCTTGCTCTGAATCCCTTTTAAATAGATGCAATGGATGCAACTCATTCTACTACATCCCTCCAATTAAGAGAGAGAGAGAGAGAGAGAGAGAGAGAGAGAGAGAGAGAGAGAGAGAGAGAGAGAGAGCTGCCTATACACAGGTTCACAAATAGCTATGCGTGAAGAAGTCTGGCAAAGTCATTGTGTCCCAAATTGTACCCAACCCTTTTTCCACTTTTTCTACTTCACCTCCTTGTTTGTTTAAGAAAATTTCTCTTCCTGAGGGCCGCTTTTGGTTTAGAGAAAATTCAAGAGTTCATATGGTGGTTATTGTTGATCACTCAGAGAGGAATAAGACATAGTCCTTTTTCTCAGGAAACTCACTATCTAGTAGAGGAAGGTAAGATAACTAGCTCTTAAACAATAACAAGTTAAATGCTACCTAAGTGCATAAATATGTATAAATTCAGAGGTAGAGGAAAAAGTCACTGATTTCTGGAATGATTATATAAAGTCTCCAAATTCATTGCCTGAGGAAAGTTCAACATAGGTAATATGAGGATAGAGGATAAGATAGAAAGCATAGGAATTTGGACACACTGCTTTGGGAATAAGAATGAAAAATCCGTCCTTTTTCTTAAATCCTTGGAATATTATAAACTCTGTTTAGTAGGTTTTCACAAGATAGATCAATTCTAATAGTTTCTTGGTAGAAAGTATTATAGATACAATTATCAGCAGTTTATTGGAGCATTATTTTGAACATATGTTCTGCATAGACACTTGGAAGACAGAAAAACAGGAAATATTCAGTGCTGTGCAAGCATTCACAGCCTATTCAGGGAGTCAAAAATGATAATTATATTGCAGTATAGTAGGTATCATAGTAATGGTGATGTTATGTGGTAGCATATCTACATATCTGTTATGGGCTGAATTATATCTCCCCAAAATTCATATGGTGAAGTTCTAACCCCCAGTTTTTCAGAATGTGATATGGCCCTTAAAGAAATATTTAAGGTAAAGTGAAGTCAAGGATAGGCCTTAATCCTATATAAATGGAATCCTTGTAAGAAGAGATTAGGACACAGACATATACAGAGGGAAACCCATGTGGAGATAGAGGGAGAATACAACTATTTATAAGCCTATGAGAGTGACCTCAAAAGAAATCAACTCTACCGACATATTGATCTTGAACTTACAGCCTTCAGAACTGAGAGAAAAGTTTGTTTTGTTTAAGCTGCACAGTCTGTGGTATTTGTTAATAGCAACCTTAGCAAACTAATACAGTATCCCTCTCTGAGAAGTTAATATCTGGTTATGCCTAGGAGTTGCAGGGAAAGTATAGGCATGTAACAACGGGGATATGGAGGGTGGGAAAGGATAGATAATTACAGGAACAGAGTATTAAAGAATAATGTCACATACATTTTCCTATATAATTTGAAATGTATAGTAATCTTTTTAGGTAGGATGCGATGTCACTGAAAACCTTATTTTCTGCTAAGAAACTGAGGTGCAGATGGAGTAAATGATGTGTCCACCTGCAAAGAGTAAGTGTCAACTCCTCAAATTCAGGTCTTCTCCCTATAGATTTTGGGTGTTGTCTAGAATAATTCATGGTCTATTTTGACCTCCTTTTTAAAACCATGTGCTGTTTGAACCTCTTGCTGTTTCTCCTACAAGTCATCATGAATTAATTTTCTTAAAATTTGAAGCATGCGAAGACTGCTGCATTATTTTTGCCTTTGTATTTACTGTAAATAGTATGATTTTTCTTTTTAAAAATGAAAATCTATGTATGTATATTCATTTTAACTATGATGCCTGTTGCTCATTGACTTATGGGCTCATTTCCAAATACTTTCTTATTTATTATAATTGCTTTACACTCATGCTTATGAGTGTATTTTTCATCTGTGACATTCAAACATGATGGAAATAAGGCTGTTTTAGCCACTGTGTCCTTATTAAGTATAATAGAAAACATGATCCAGAGTACTTGTTTTTGAAGATATTTAAGAAGAGGTCAGATGATTTAGAACTTTAGACTTCCAGTCCATTTTTTTTTTTTTTTGTGGTGCTGGGGATTGAACCCAGGGCTTTGTGCTTGAGAGGCAAGCACTCTACCAACTGAGCTATCTCCCCAGCCCCTACAGTCCACATTTTGTTGTGCCCTGATGTGTCTTTAGTTTTCAAGGGACAATAAAAATCTCCAAACTATATTAATTTATTTCTTCAAAAATTAATGGTTTTGGGAGATAAAAAATTTATGAACTCTAACAGGCATAATTCTAACAGGATCATAATTTCACATTAAGGGAATAGAAGAGTTTAAAAACATTGTCTAATTTCTTTGTGTTTATTCAAGTTTTCATTTGTTCATTCATTCAACAGATAGTTATTGAGGTCTAATTGCTGCCAAACACTGTAACAAAGATGAATGCTATAATTTTATTTTGTTTTTTAATCTTATAATTATTAATGCATGTTAATTGTACAAATTAATGGGTTAATGAATTTCAGTGTGTCATTTCCTTGCATGTAAATACTATGCTTTGATTATTTCCACTCTCCCTACTATCCTCATTTGCTTTCCCCCTTTCCCCAGTATTCTTCCCTTTCCCTTATAGTCCCTCTTCTACCTTCATCTTATTTTTTTTTAAATCTTTATAAGTTTCCATATATAAGACAAAACATGTGATACTTGTCTTTCTGTGTCTGGGTTATTTTGCTTAATATGATGCCTTACAGTTCCACTCATTTTTCTGCAAATGACATGATTTCACTCTTTTTTTTTTAACCAAGTCAAAGATTTCCAAGTCAATTTATTATTATTATCCTGACAATTAGCATCATTAATACTTTAACAAAACCACTTAAAATTAGTCAACTATCTAGGATAGATACATGTACAAAGCTATATAAATTAAAACCATTAAAAAGGTAATAGATACCATAATTTCTTTGACCATAACTTCTATGTTCAGCAATGATTATGAAATTAAAACCTAAGATAAAACTGTACACCATTTACTTTGAGTGATTTACATCTTGGAAAACAGGTTATTTTCCACATTACATATTCAGTGTCTCTGGTGGGTTGAGGAGAGAAACTTCATGATACTTTGAATACTTGTACTTTTTCCTTATGTTCTGCTGTGCATGCTGTGGAACTCTGAGGTCCACCAGACAGGGCTTGAGGCTTTCCAGGGTGTATCCAATCTTCTTCTGTACCACTGATTCAGGCCAGCATTGGCCTGTGACTGTGTAGGGTGCTAAGTGAAAGGCTGCTCCAGCAATAACTGATGATAGATATTTCAGATACTGGTCAGCATCTATCAAACTTAAGTCTCCCCAAAACTTTGCTCAACTTTCAGCTTTGCAGTTTGCAGGCTTCAAATGTTCAGTATTGGGTTAAAAATTGATTTATTGTTTGGGCAGGTAAGTCAAAAGCGAGGACTTTCAAAACTAGGTGCTCTATTCTCAGGACTTGTTTCTTCATTATCATGTGGTAATGTACACAAACTCTGTTACTTCTGGGGGGTATATTTCTTCAGATTTTGAGACTAGCTGCATGGTGGCAGTGCCCACAAACTGAAACTTCCCTCTTAGCACCGACATGGACAAGAGGAACCTGTCAATATAGTTCACAGCCAAATGCAGGGTGTCATTCTGTAGTTTATATTGCTCTCCCAGTTCAAACAGCCAGTCCTCAAGGATAACCTGCATACTGTTAGTGATGTTTGGCTGCTTCATCATGTAGCCCACTCTAGGCTTATATTTAATCTCCATTTCCCTAAGCTATGTGTGAATATCCTTGTGGTAGTGTGCTGCTTCATTTACACTGAATTTCATCTTCTAATACAATCGACAAGTCCATAGTGTGTGGCAACTCAAAACTACCATCCATTGGATAATCCAGAGGCACCAGGGGTTTTCTTGGTCCAGGTAAAGTAGCAGCTGTATTAAAAGCCAGGACATCCTCACATTGTTCTTTTAGATTCAAATGGCCTCTTTTGAGTCTCCTCTTCTGTTTCATCCATGTGAATGGTGAATGCAGGCTGTTTACTGTTTGCTTTCCAAGGAGGAACTGCAGTGACATGCTCATCATTTACAGGACGATCCTTCATGGGTACCACCCCGTGCATCTTGGGCCTCTACCCGCTGCCTTTGGTACCACGAGTGTGACTTGGGTCCGCTGCTGGCTGCAGGTTGGTAACTTTCTCCAGGTCGATGTTCTCCTAGTCCTCCTGGAGCCCACTCAGCTGCAGCTCAGGCAGTGCTGAGCATCCTCTGGGACGCTGCAGCAGTCAGCCCAACTGACTGCCGGGCACTTACCGACTTGGGCCAGCGCAGGATGCAGGGTATTGCCAGGGTGGTGTAGGTGCTGCCACGTGCAGAAGCATGGACTCCAGAGATGCAGCCAGCAGCCTCTGATTTCATTCTCTTTGTATGATAATACTACATTTATTTAACCTACTATATTTTTAAAAATCTGTTCATCTGTCAACACCTAGACTGATGGCATATTTTGGCTATTGTGAATAGTGCCACAGTAAACATAGGTATGCAGGTATCTATTATATGCAGATTTTGATTGCTTTGGGTATATACCCAGGAGTGGTATAACTGAATCACATGGTAGTAAACTTTTAGTTTTTTGAGGAACTTCCATTCTGTTTTTCAGTGTGACTGTACCAATTTACATCCCCACCAGTAGCATATAAGGGTTCTTTTTTCTCCACATCCTTGCCAGCATTAGTTTTTTTTAAATTCATTTTTATTGTAAAGAAATGGGATACATCTTGTTTCTCTGTTTGTACATGAAGTAGAGGCATACCATTTGGGTAATCATACATTTACCTAGGGTAATAGTTTTAATTCTGTTATTTTTTTCTCCCCCCACCCCTCTTTTCCCTCTATACAGTCCTTCCTTCCTCCATTCTTGCCCCCTTCCCACCCCCTATATGTGTCATAATCCGCTTATCAGTGAGATCATTCGTCCTTTGGTTTCTTGAGATTGGCTTATCTCACTTAGCATGATATTCTCCAACTGCATCCATTTGCTTGCAAATGCCATAATTTTATTATTCTTTATGGTTGAATAATATTCCATGGTATATATATATACCACAGTCTCTTTATCCATTCATCAATTGAGGGGCATCTAGGTTGGTTCCACAGTCTGGCTATTGTGAATTGAGCAGCTATGAACATTGTTGTGGCTGTATCTCTATAGTATGCTGATTTTAAGTCCTTTGGGTATAGGTCGAGAAGTGGGAAAGCTGGGTCAAATGGTGGGTCCATTCCAAGTTTTCTAAGGAATATCCACATTGCTGCACTAATTTGCATCCCCACCAGCAATGTATGAGTGTACCTTTTTTCCCACATCCTCTCCAACACCTATTGTTGCTTGTATTCTTGATAATTGCCATTCTAATTGGGGTGAGATGGAATCTTAGGGTAGTTTTGATTTGCATTTCTCTTATTACTAAGATGGTGAACATTTTTTCATATGTTTGTTGATTGCTTGTAGATCTTCTTCTGTGAAGCGTCTGTTCATATCCTTAGCCCATTTGTTGATTGGGTTATTTGTATTCTTCGTGTAGAGTTTTTTGAGTTCTTTATATATTCTGGAGATTACTGCTGTATCTGAAGTATGAGTGGCAAAGATTTCCTCCCACTCTGTAGGCTCTCTCTTCACATTGTTGATAGTTTCCTTTGCTGAGAGAAAGCTATTTAGTTGGAATCTATCCCAGTTGTTGATTCTTGCTTTTATTTCTTGTGCTATGGGAGTCCTGTTAAGAAAGTCTGATCCTAAGCCAACAAGTTGAAGATTTGGACCTACTTTTTCTTCTATAAGATGCAGGGATTTGGCCTGCCTCTTGCCTGTCCATCGCCTGCCTTACACATATCCATTACCCAACGCACAAGGTTCACCTCCCGATCGTCCGACAATAGTTAACAAACTGATCGCCGACCACCAGTGGAGCACTAGCTGCCTGCTGTTGCCTGGAAGTTCACTGTTACAGTACCTGCAGGTTTGATTACACAGTGGCTGCCGCCATTTTGAGGCAACAGCCAGGCCCCGTAGAACTCATGGCTGGACTGACTGAGCCCCGTCTCCAGGATCCCTCAGCCCGACCGATCACTCCCTGCCTCTGGGGCCCTCACATCGACTGACTGTTCCCTGCCACTAGGACCCCCAGACCAACTGACTGTGCCCTATCACTGGGACCCCAGACCGACTGATTGCAATCGGCCTCCAGGATCCCGCAACCACACCAAACACACCCGACCTCCAGGACCCCTGCCTGACCAACCACATTCCGCCTCCATGACCTCCTACTGACCACGGCCACACCCTGAGCTGCAGCTCCCCATTTGCCAACACATTTGGAAGCCAGAGCAGCCATCTTGGATAATCCTCGAAGCCGGAGCTCCGATCTTTAGGTGGGGCAAAACCCATCCTGAGATGCCTGCTGGAGGCTTGAAGCTCATTGTCAGGTACCTCTCACGCATCAGGCTACTGAACTCTGGGAGGTTTCATTACTATATGACTGTTATACTGTAGATTTTCTTTTTTCTCCTTATTGAAAAAATTTTAAGTTTTTATTTCTTTACTTTTCTTGCTCTCTTTTCCTTTTGTTTACCTATTCCCTCAAATCTCTTTCTCCCTTTTTTGCATGCTAACATCCAATTTCTTTTGATTACACTCTCACCCTATTATCTAGAACTTCTGTATATTCTTTTCTTATCCCATTAACAGCCACATTCTACATCCCTCTGCATCCTCTTTGTCCTCCATTTGAAACTGCTGACTTTATTACAAATCTGTTTGTTTTACTGAAGATAATATTTGAACTCATTCTGTTTATTATGACAATTTTGTTATTGTCCTCATACGGGCTATTTGGTCTAGGATTGCATAGTGTCTGAATTGGGCACTGCTAATATTGATCTCCCCTTAAAGAAAGGGTTTTGGGAACTTATAGGGCCACTATAAGCCTATAGGGGGAAATGTGCAATACCCCAGATCTGCACTGCTAGAGGGGAAGATACATGAACAACATGAAAAAACAAGGAAAGAAAATGATCCAAACAAATCTAGATTCTATATTAATAGAATCCAATGACAGTACATTAGAAGAAATGTCAGAAAAGGACTTCAGATTGTACATGATTAAGATGATTCGCGAAGCAAAGGATGAGATAAGAGAACAAATGCAGGCAATGAATGATAATAACAGTAAGCTGAAAGAGCAAGCACAGGAAGCCAAAGATCATTTCAACAAAGAGATAGAGATTCTCAAAAAGAAAAAAAAAAAAAAAAAAAAAAACCAAACGGAAATCCTTAAAATGAAGGAAACAATAAACCAAATAAAAAACTCAATGGAAAGCATCACCAAAAGACTAGATCACTTGGAAGACAGAACCTCAGACAATGAAGAAAAAATATTTAATCTTGAAAATAAAGTTGCCCAAACAGAGAAGATGGCAAGAAATCATGAACAGAATCTCCAAGAACTATGGGACATCATGAAAAGACCAAATTTAAGAATTATTGGGATTGAGGAAGGCACAGAGTTACAAACCAAAGGAATGAACAACCTATTCAATGAAATAATATTAGAAAATTTCCCAAACCTGAAGAATGAAATGGAAAATCAAATGCAAGAGGCTTATAGAACACCAAATGCACAAAATCACAACAGAACCACACCAAGGCACATTATAATGAAAATGCCTAACATTCAAAATAAAGATAGGATTTTGAAGGCTGCAAGAGAAAAGTATCAGATTACATATAGGGGGAGACCAATATGGATAGCAGCCAACTTCTCAACCTAGACTCTAAAAGCTAGAAGGGCCTGGAACAACGTATTTCAAGCTCTGAAAGAACATGGTTGCCAACCAAGAATCCTATACCCAGCAAAACTAACCTTCAGATTTGAAGATGAAATAAAATCCTTCCATGATAAACAAAAGTTAAAAAGAATTTACAAATAGAAAGCCTGCGCTACAGAATGTTCTCGACAAAATATTCCATGAGGAGGAAATGAAAAACAACAATGGAGGTCAGCAAAGGGAGGAACTACCTTAGAGAAAAAACACTCAAAGGAGAAACCAAGCCAACTTAAAAACCAAAAATAAGCCAAATGACTGGGAATACAAATCATATCTCAATAATAACCCTGAACATTAATGGCCTAAACTCATCAATCAAAAGACATAGAATGGCAGAATGGATTAAAAAGAAAGACCCAACAATATGCTGCCTGCAAGAGACTCATCTCATAGAAAAAGACATCCAAAGACTAAAGGTGAAAGGATAGGAAAAAACTTACAATGCACATGGACTCAGTAAAAGAGCGGGAGTTTCCATCCTTATATCAGATAAAGTGGACTTCAAGCCAAAGTTAGTCAGAAGGGATAAAGAAGGACATTTCATACTGCTTATGGGAACCATAATCAGGAAGACATAACGATAGTAAATATTTATGCCCCAAACAATGGTGCATCCCTGTACATCAAACAAATCCTTCTCAATTTCAGGAATCACATAGACCACAACACAATAATTCTGGGTGACTTTAATGTACCGCTGTCACTACTAGATAGAGCTTCCAAACAAAAACCAACCAAAGAAACCATAGAACTCAATAACACAATCAATAACCTAGACCTAATAGACATATATAGAATATTCCATCCATCAACGACTAGATTCACTTTCTTCTCAGCAGCACATGGAACCTTCTCGAAAATAGACCATATGTTATGCCACAAAGCAGCCCTTAGAAAATGCAAAAAAATAGAGATACTGCCTTGTGTTCTATCAGATCATAATGGACTGAGAATAGAAATCAATGACAAAATAAAAAACAGATATTACTCCAACACCTGGAGACTAAATAATATGCTATTGAATGAAACATGGATAACAAAAAACATCAGGGAGGAGTTAAAAAAAATTCTTAGAGGTCAATGAGAATGACGATACAACATATCAAAATCTCTGGGACACTATGAAAGCAGTACTAAGAGGAAAATTAATTGCATGGAGCACATTCCAGAAAAGAATGAAAAGTCAACAACTAAATGACTCTAACATTACAGCTCAAAACCCTAGAAAAAGAAGAACAGAATAACAGCAAAAGTAGTAGAAGACAGGAAATAATTAAAATCAGAGCTGAAATCAATGAATTTGAAACAAAAGAAACAATTCAAAAAATTGATAAAACGAAAAGTTGGTTCTTTGAGAAAGTAAAGAAAAGAGACAAACCCTTAGCCACACTAACAAAGAGAAGGAGAGAGAAAACTCAAATTACCAAAATTTGTGATGAAAAAGGAAATATCATGACAGACACCACTGAGATACAGAACATAATGAGAAGCTACTTTGAAAATCTGTGTTCCAACAAAATAGAAACTACCGAAGACATTGACAAATTTCTAGAGACATATGCTCCTCCCAAACTGAACCAGGAGGACATACACAATTTAAACAGATCAATATCAAGCAATGAAATAGAAGAAGCCATTAAAAACCTACCATCCAAGAAAAGCCCAGGACCAGACGGATTCTCAGCCGAGTTCTACAAGTCCTTCAAAGAAGAACTCATTGCAATACTTCTCAAAGTATTCCAGGAAATAGAAAAGGAGGGTACCCTACCAAACTCATTCTATGAAGCTAATATCACCCTCATACCCAAACCAGGCAAAGACACAACAAGGAAAGAAAATTTTAGACCAATATCCTTGATGAATATAGATGCAAAGATCCTTAACAAAATATTGGCAAACCATATCCAAAAGCATATTAAAGAAATTGTGCACCACGATCAAGTGGGGCTCATCCCTGGAATGCAAGGATGGTTCAACATCCATAAATCGATAAACGTAATCCATCATGTCAATAGAGTTAAGGATAAGAATCATATGGTTATTTCAATTGATGCAGAAAAAGCGTTCGACAAAATACAACACCCCTTCATTCTCTAAACACTAGAAAAAAATAGGGATATTAGGAACATACCTGAACATTTTAAAGGTGATTTATGCTAAGCCCATGGCCAACATCATTCTTAATGGAGAAAAACTGAAACCATTCCCTTTGAAAACAGGAACAAGACAGGGATGTCCTCTTTCACCACTTCTATTCAACATTGTCCTCGAAACTGTAGTCAGAGCAATTAGGCAGACTAAAGACATTAAAGGGATACGAATAGGAAAGGAGGAACTTAAGCTGTCACTATTTGCTGATGACATGATTCTATAATTAGAGGATCCAAAATCCTCCTCCAGAAAACTTCTAGACCTCATCAATGAATTCAGCAAAATAGCAGGCTATAAAATCAACACGCATAAATCTAAAGCATTTTTATACGCAAGCGATGAAACAGCTGAAAGGGAAATGAGGAAAACAACCCCATTTGCAATAGCCTCAAAAAAAAAAATACTTGGGAATCAATTTAACCAAAGAGGTAAAAGATCTCTACAAGGAAAACTATAAAACATTGAAGAAAGAAATTGAGGAAGACCTTAGAAGATGGAAAGATCTCCCATGTTCTTGGATAGGCAGAACTAATATTTCCAAATGGCCATACTACCAAAAGTGCTCTATAGATTCAATGCAATTGCAATTAAAATCCCAATGATGTACCTTACAGAAATAGAGCAAACAATCATGAAATTCATCTGGAAGAATAAGAAACCCAGAATAGCTAAAGCAATCCTTAGGAGGAACAATGAAACGGGGGGTATCGCAATACCAGAACTTCAACTACACTACAAAGCAATAGTAATAAAAATGGCATGGGATTGGCACCAAAATAGGTAGATCAATGGTACAGAATAGAGGAAATGGACACAAACCCAAATAAATACAATTTTCTCATACTAGACAAAGGGGCCAAACATATGCAATGGAGAAAAGATAGCCTCTTCAACAAAGAAGAGTGCTGGGAAAACTGGAAATCCATATGCAACAGAATGAAGCTAAATCCCTATCACTCACCCTGCAAAAAAACTCAACTCAAAATGGATCAAGGACCTTGAGATCAGACCAGAGACCGTGCATCTAATAGAAGAAAAAGTAGGTCCAAATCTTCACCTTGTTGACTTAGGATCACACTTCCTTAACAGGACTTCCATAGCACAAGAAATAAAAGCAAGAATCAACAACTGGGATAGATTCCAACTAAATAGCTTTCTCTCAGCAAAGGAAACTAATAAAAACAATGTGAAGAGAGAGCCTACAGAGAGGGAGGAAATCTTTGCCACTCATACTTCAGATACAGCAGTAATCTCCAGAATATATAAAGAACTCAAAAAACTCTACACGAAGAATACAAATAACCCAATCAACAAATGGGCTAAGGATATGAACAGACGCTTCACAGAAGAAGATCTACAAGCAATCAACAAACATGAAAAAATGTTCACCATCTTAGTAATAAGAGAAATGCAAATCAAAACTACCCTAAGATTCCATCTCACCCCAAATTTAATGGCGATTATCAAGAATACAAGCAACAGTAGGTGTTGGAGAGGATGTGGGGAAAAAGGTACACTCATACATTGCTGGTGGGGATGCAAATTAGTGCAGCCACTCTGGAAAGCAGTGTGGAGATTCCTTAGAAAACTTGGAATGGACCCACCATTTGACCCAGCTTTCCCACTCCTTGGCCTATACCCAAAGGACTTAAAATCAGCATACTACAGAGATACAGCCACAACAATGTTCATAGCTGCTCAATTCACAATAGCCAGACTGTGGAACCAACCTAGATGCCCCTCAATTGATGAATGGATAAAGAAACAGTGGTATATATATATATATATATACACACACCATGGTATATATATATATATATATATACCATAACAGCTGTAAAGAATAATAAAATCATGGCATTTGCAGGCAAATAGATGCAGTTAGAGAATATCATGGTAAGTGAGATAAGCCAATCTCAAAAAACCAAAGGACGAATGATCTCACTGATAAGCGGATGATGACACATAATGGGGGGCAGGAGGGGGGCAAGAATGGAGGAAGGAGGGACTGTATAGAGGGAAAAGAGGGGTGGGAGGGGTTGGGGGGAAGGAAACAATAACAGAATGAACCAAACATCATTACCCTATGTAAATGTATGATTACGCAAGTCGTATGCTCTTACTCCATGTACAAACAGAAACAACATGTATCCCATTTGTTTACAATAAAAATAAATTAAAAAAAAAAGATGCAGGGACTCTGGTCTGATATCAAGGTCCTTGATCCATTTTTAGTTGAGTTTTATGCAGGGTGAGTGATAGGGGTTTAATTTCATTCTGTTGCATATGGATTTCCAGTTTTCTCAGCACTCTTCTTTGTTGAAGAGGCTATCTTTTCTCCATTGCATATTTTTGGCCCCTTTGTCTAGTATGAGAAAATTGTATTTATTTGGGTTTGTGTCCATGTCCTCTATTCTGTACCATTGATCTACCTGTCTATTTTGGTGCCAATACCATGCCGTTTTTGTTACTATTGCTTTGTAGTGTAGTTGAAGTTCTGGTATTGCGATACCCCCCGTTTCATTGTTCCTCCTAAGGATTGCTTTAGCTATTCTGGGTTTCTTATTCTTCCAGATGAATTTCATGATTGTTTGCTCTATTTCTGTAAGGTACATCATTGGGATTTAATTGCAATTGCATTGAATCTGTAGAGCACTTTTGGTAGTATGGCCATTTTGACAATATTAGTTCTGCCTATCCAAGAACATGGGAGATCTTTCCATCTTCTAAGGTTTTCTTTAATTTCTTTCTTTAGTGTTCTGTAGTTCTTATTGCAGAGGTTTTTCACCTCTTTTGTTAGATTGACCCCAAGTATTTTATTTTTTTTGAAACTATTTTAATGGGGTCACTTTCCTAACTTCTCTTTCTGAAGATTCATCACTTACGTATAAAAATGTATTGGATTTATGAGCATTAATCTTATATCCTGCTACTTTACTGAATTCACTTATGAGTTCTAAAAGTTTTTTGGTGGAATTTCCAGGTTCCTCTAAATATATAATCATGTCATCAGCGAACAGGGATAGTTTGAGTTCTTCTTTTCCTTTTCGTATCCTTTTAATTTCTTTGGTTTGTCTAATTGCTCTGGCTAGAGTTTCAAGGACAATGTTGAATAGAAGTGGTGAAAGAGGGCATCCCTGCCTTGTTCCAGTTTTTAGGGGGAATGCTTTCAGTTTTTCACCATTTAGAATGATATTGGCCATGGGCTTAGCAAAGCTGGCCTTTACAATGTTAAGGAATGTTCCCACTATCCCTATTTTTTTCTAGTGTTTTGAGCATGAAGGGATGCTGTATTTTATCAAATGCTTTTTCTGCATCTATCGAAATAATCTTGTGATTCTTAACTTTAAGTCTGTTGATATGGTGATTGACATTTACTGATTTCCAGATGTTGAACTAACCTTGCATCCCTGGGATAAAACTCACTTGATCGTGGTGCACTATCTTTTTAATGTATTTTTGTATGTGATTTGCTAAGATTTTATTGAGAATTTTTGCATCAATGTTCATTAAGGATATTGGTCTGAAATTTTCTTTCCTCGATGTGTCTCTGTCTGGTTTAGGTATCAGGGTGGTATTGGCTTCATAGAATGAGTTTGGGAGGGTTCCCTCCTCTTCTATTTCATGAAATACTTGAGAAGTATTGTAATGAGTTCTTCTTAAAGGTTTTGTAGAAGTTGGCTGAGAACCCATCTGGTCCTGGACTTTTCTATGTTGGTAGACTTTTGATGACTTAGTCTATTTCATTGCTTGAAATTGATCTATTTAAATTGTGTATGTCCTCCTGGTTCAGTTTAGGTAATTCATATGTCTCTAGAAACCTGCTGATGTCTTTGAGATTTTCTGTTTTGTTGGAGTATAGATTTTCAAAATAGCTTCTAATTATGTTTTGTATTTCAGTTGTGTCTGTTGTGATATTTCCTTGTTCATTCTGAATTTTAGTAATTTGGTTTTTCTCTCTTCTTTTCTCTGTTAGTGTGGCTAAGGGTTTATCAATTTTGTTTATTTTTTCAAAGAACCAACTCTTTATTCTGTCAATTTTTTTCTATTGTTTCTTTTGTTTCAATTTCGTTGATTTCAGCTCTGTTTTTAACTATTTCCTGTCTTCTACTACTTTTGGTGTTGTTCTGTTCTTCTTTTTCTAGGTCTTTGAGCTGTAGTGTTAGGTCATTTATTTGTTGATTGTTTTTCTTCTTTTATTGAATGTGCTCGTGAAGTTAATTTTCCTCTAAGAACTGCTTTCATAGTGTCCCAGATATTTCAATATGTTTTCTCTTTGTTCTCATTTACCTCTAAGATTTTTTAATTTCCTTCCTGATATCTTCTGTTATCCATTCATCATTCAATAGCGTATTATTTAATCTCCAAGTGTTGGAGTAGTTTCTGGTTTTTACTCTGTCATTTATTTCTAATTTCAATCCATTTTGATCTGATAGAATACAAGGTATTATCTCAATCTTCTTGTGTTTGCTAACAGTAGCTTTGTGGCATAATATCTGGTCTATTTTAGAGAAGGATCCATATGCTGCTGAGAAGAAAGTGTATCTGCTCTTTGTTGGATGGTATGTTCTATAAATGTCTGTTAAGTCTAATTTATTGATTGTGTTTTTGAGATCTATGGTTTCTTTGTTCAATTTTTGTTTGGAGGATCTGTCCAGTGGTGAGAGAGGTGTGTTAAAATCACCTAGAATTATTGTGTTGTGGTCTATTCGATTTCTGGCATTGCGAAAGATTTGTTTGATGTATATGGATGAGCAACTGTTTGGGGCATAAATATTTATGATTGTTATGTCTTGCTGATTTATGACTCCCTTAAGCAGTATGAAATGTCCTTCTTTATCCCTTCTGACTAACTTTGTCTTGAAGTCCACATTATCTGATATGAGGATGGATACTCCAGCTTTTTTGCTGAGTCCATGTGCATGGTATGTTTTTTCCCATCCTTTCATCTTTAGTCTGTGGGAGTTTCTTTCTATGAGATGAATCTCTTGCAGGCAGCAAATTGTTGGATCTTTCTTTTTAATCCAATCTGCCAGTCTATGTCTTTTGATTGATGAGTTCAGGCCATTAACATTCAGGGTTATTATTGTGATATGATTTGTATTCCCGATCATTTGGCTCATTTCTTTTTTTCAACACGACTTGTTATCTCCTTTATTTGGTTGTTCCTTTAGGGTAGTTCCTCCCTTTGCTGATTTACATCGTTGTTTTTCATCTCTTCCTCATGTAATATTTGCTGAGAATGTTCTGTAATGCCGGCTTTGTTTTTGTAAATTCTTTTAGCTTTTGTTTATCATGGAAGGATTTTATTTCGTTGTGAAATCTGAAGGTAAGTTTTGCTGGGTATAAGATTCTTGGTTGGCATCCGTTTTCTTTCAGATCTTGAAAAATGTTGTTCCAGGCCCTTTTAGCTTTTAGGGTCTGGATTGAAAAATCTGCTGATATCCGTATTTTTTTCCCCCTGAACGTTTTGATTCTTTTCTTTCGCAGCCTTTAAAATTCTGTCTTTATTTTGTATGTTAGGTATTTTCATAATAATGTGCCTTGGTGTGGGTCTGTTGTAATTTTGTATATTTGGAGTCCTATAAGCCTCTTGTACTTGATTTTCCATTTCATTCTTCATATTTGGGAAATTTCCTGATATTATTTCATTGAATAGATTGTTCATTTCTTTGGTTTGTTTCTCTAAGCCTTCCTCAGTCCCAATGATTCTTAAATTTGACCTTTTCATGATATCCCATAGTTCTTGTAGATTCTGTTCATGATTTCTTACCATCTTCTCTGTTTGTTCAACTTTGTTTTCAAGATTAAATATTTTGTTTTTGATATCTGAGATTCTGTCTTCCAGGTGTTCTACCCTATTGGTTATGCTTTCTATGGAGTTTTTAACTTGGTTTATTGTTTCCTTCATTTCAAGGATTTCTGTTTGTTTGTTTTTCAATATCTCTAACTCTTTATTGAAATGATCTTTTGCTTCCTGTATTTGCTCTTTTAACTGTTGATTGGTGCGATCATTCAATGCCTGCATCTGCCCTTTCATTTCATCCTTCAGTGCCTGCATTTGCTCTTTCATCTCTTCATTTGCTTCCCTGATCATTTTAATTATGTACATTCTGAACTCCCTTTCTGACATTTCTTCTGCCATGCTGTCATTGGATTATATTCCTATACCATCTAGGTTTGTTTGGGACATTTTCTTCCCTTGTTTTCTCATATTGTTCAGGTATCTACCCCTCCAATAATGAAACTCTGGGATATTGCAGACTTCCTCTATTTACTAATATTGTCTCTGTAGATTTCCAATAACTCACCTCTTAGCCTTCAGTAGTCTGATGTCTTGGAGGGACTTGATAATGTGGTGCTCCACTAGGAAGCTGGCCTTCTAGGGGTGGTGGCCTTCGGGTGGGGTATATTCCCTGGTGGCTTGTTTGGTCCCGAATCTCTCAATACCTCCCCTTCTTGGCTCCTGGGTCTTGTCAAAGGTCCTCTAGTCCCCTGTAGGTGTCTCAGGAAGGGAGTTGCCCTTCCAATGATGATGGCCATGCTCTCAGGGGTAATTCAAAATGCCTGCACCAGCCTATGAAGAAGCCTCTGGCTAACTCTGTGATGGTGAGAACTCGGTGTGTTTGGGCGGGGTTGTTCAGTGATGGCGTCTGTCTTTGCCTGGTGGTTGGGTGGGTTGGCTACCCACCACCCAGCTCCACAAGAAGGCGGGTTGCATGCCTGCCTGCTACCTCCCTGATGCAAGCAGCCTGACTCGCCTGCCAGCTCGCTCGGCGACTGTGACCAACCAGTGATGGCACCACAGAGGTGCAAGGGTCAGGCGGGTCGCTCAGTTATGACGTCTGTCCTTGCCCTGCTTGGTGGGCAGGATAGCTGCCCACTGCCTGCCTCCACCATGTAGGCGGCCTGGCTCACCCGCCAGCTTGCTCCGCGACTGCAACCAACCAGTGATGGCACCTACCTAGGTGCAGGGGTCTTGTTTTTGTTTTGTTATTTGTTTGTTTGGAAATGGCCATTCTGACTGGGTGAGATGGAATCTCAATAGTTTTTTGTTTGTTTTGGTACTGGGGATTGAACCCAGGGGCACTTAATCACTGAGCCACATCCCCAGCCCCACTTTTTTAAAAAAACATTTTATTTGGAGACAGTTTCTCTCCGAGTTTCTTAGGACCTCACCAAATTGCTGAGGCTGGCTTTGAATTCACACTCCTCCTGCCTCAACCTCCTGAGCGGCTGGGATTATGGGCATGCGCCACTGTGCCTGACCCTCAGTATAGTTTTTGATTTGCATTCCTAATGGCTATAGATGTTGAGCATTTTTTTCATATTTGTTAGCCATATGTACTTTGTCTCTTAAGAAGTTTCTGTTCATTTATCCATTTATTGATTGGATTACTTATGCTTTTGTTAATTTTTGTAATCTTTATATATTCTGTGTTTTAACCTGTCAGATGAATAGCTAGCAGATTTTCTCCAATTCTTTAGGTTGTCTTTTCACTCTGATTGTTTCCTTTGCTGTGCAGAAGTGTTTTAATTTGTTATAATCCCATTTGTCAATTTTTCCATTTATTTCCCAAGTTATTGGAGTTCTGGAAATGATTGCCTCAGCCAACATCTTGAAGTGTTTCCTTTATGATTTCCTCTGGTAGTTTCAAAGTTTCAGACATTACATTAAGGCCTTTGTCCATTTTGATTTGATTTTTCACCGAGTGAAAGATAGTGGTCAAGTTTTAGTCTTCTGCATATGGATATCCAGTTTTCCCAGCACCATTTGTTGAAGGAACTGTCTTTTCTTCAACATATGTTTTAGCATCCTAGTTGAGAATCACTTGGCTGTAGATGTGTGGATTCCTTTCTGGGTCCTATGTTCTTTTGGTCCATGTGTCTGTTTTTATGCCAATACCACAATGTTTTGGTTGCATTGCTTTGTCATGGATTTCAAAATTAGGTATTGGGATGCTTTCAGCATTGCTCTTTTGCTCAGGATTATTTCAACTGTTCAGGGTCTCTGTGCTTCCATATGAATCTTAAGATTTTTTTTTCAGGTTCTGTAAAAAATATCATTGGCATTTTGATGGGATTTCCTTGAATCTATAAATCATCTTGGGTCGTATGGTCATTTTAACAATATTAATTCTCCAAATCCATAAACATTCCATTTTCTTGTGTCTTTTTTCCATATTTTTTTTCAGTATAAAGAATAATTTTCATTAAAGAGGTCTTTCACCTTTGTTAGGTTTATTCCTAGGTGTTCATATTTTTAGGCTATTGAGAATGGAATTATTTTCCTGATTCTTGTCAGGTTCATTGTTGATTTTGTAGCCTGTTACTTTGCTGAATTTATCAGTTCTAAGAGTCTTGGTGAAGTCTTTAGGGTTTGTAACATGGATTATTGGATCTTTTTCTAGTTGTATCCCTTTTATTTCTTTTGCTTGCCTGATTGCTCTGGCTAAAATTTTAAGTATTGTATTGAATGAGAGTGGGTGCCCTTGACGTCTCCCTGGTTCTAGAAGAAATGCTTTCAGTTTTCCCCCATTCAGTGTGATTTTGGGTCTGGGTTTGTCGTGTATAGCTTTTATTATGTTGAGGTATGAGCCTTCTAAATCTAGTTTATTCAGGGCTATTTTCATGAAGGGATGTTGAATTCCATCAAATGATTTTTCTGCATCTATTGGGATCATCAAGTGATTTTTTTATCTGTGATTCTATTTATGTGCTGTATTATGCTTGTTGATTAGTGTATGTTAAGACATTCTTGTATCCCTGAAGCAAAACCAACTTGATCATGATTGTTATGGTTTGGGTATGAGGTTCCTCCAAAAGCTCATGTGTGAGGTGATATAGAAGGTTCAGAGGAGAAATGATTGGGTTTTGAGAGTCTTAACCTAATCAGTGAATTAATCCCTGATGGGATTAACTGAGTGGTAATTAGAGGCAGGTGGGGTGCAGCTGGGGGTGTGGCTATGGGGTATATATTTTATATCTGGAGAATGGAGTCTTTCTCTGCTTTCTGATTGCAATGTGAGCTGTTTGCCTCTACCACACTCTTCCACCATGCTGTTCAGCCTCACCTCAAATCCCATGGAATGGAGCCAACCTTGTATGGAGTAAGACCTCTGAAACTGTGTACCCTAAAATAAACTTTTCCTTCTCTACAGTTGTTCTGGTCAGATCTTTTAGTCACAGAAGCAAAATAGCTGACTAAAACAATGATATTGTTTTAGTTTATTGGTCTTTTGTGTTGGATTCAATTTTAAATTATTTTATTGGGGATTTTACATCTACGATCATCAAGGATATTGACCTTATAATTTTATTTTTTCATTGTTGTGGGTTTTTTTTTTTTTTTTTTTTTAGTACTAGAGTTTGAACCCAGGGGTGCTTAACCACTGAGCCACATCCCTAACCCTTTTAATTAATTAACTAATTAATTTATCTTTTCTTTCAACTTTTTAAAAAAATTTGTTTTTATTCATAAATGTATATAGGGTAACAATGTCTATCTTATTCTACCATCCTTCCTATCCCCACCCATCCTACCCTTCCCCTCACTCCCCTCTGCATAATCCAAAGTTCCTTCATTCTTCCCTACTTACCCCCCCCCCTACTGTGGATCAGCAGCCGAATTTGTTCTTTGGTGTTTTGGGATTGGCTTATTTCACTCAGCATGACATTCTCCAGTCTCACCCTTTTAAAAATATTTTTTTATTTAGAGAGAGGGTCTCACTGAGTTGCTTAGAGCCTCATTAAGTTGCTGAGGCTTGTCTTGAACTCTTGATCCTCCTGCCTCAGCCTCCTGAGCTGCTGGGATTACAGTACTGTGCTACTGTGCCATCTTTTTGTTGTATTCTTAACAAGCTTTGGTTGTAAGGTAACACTGGCTTCATAGAATGAGTTTGGATGGTTTACTTTCCTTTTTGTTTTATGGAATAGTTGATAAACATTGGTATTAATTTTTTTAAAGCTTAGTAAAATTGGGCAGTGAATTTGTGGGGTCATATGCTTTTCTTTGTTGGGGGACATTTTATTACTGCTTAAATGTCATTATTTGTTATAGATCTATTAGTTTTTTTTTTTAAATGATCTTGGTTCATTTTTTTGGTAGAAATTTGTTCATATGTGTCTAGAAATTTTACTATTTCTTCTGGATTTTCATTTAGTTAGCATATGATTTTTCAAAATACTCCCTAAGGATCTAGTGAATTTTAGTGGTATATGTTATAACATCCCCCTTTTAAACTCTAATTTTTATTATTTGTGTCTTTTCTCTCTTTGTTTTCGGTCACTTATCTAAAGATTTGTCATTCTTCTTTATCTTTTCAAAGAACCAACTTTTATATTGGTACCAGAAGTGAATTCAGGGGTGTTTTACCACTGAGCTACATCCCCAGTTCTTTTATTTTTTATTTTGAAACAGGGTTTCATTAAGTTGCCCAGGCTGGCCTTGAACTTGCAATCCTGCTTCAGCCTTCCAAGTCACTGGATTATAGGCATTTGCCACCTCACCTGACCATAAAACCAACTCTTTCATTGATCTTTTGTATTACTCTTTTAGTCTCTAATTTATTTCTGCTTGATCTTTTTCTTTTCCTCTCCTGATTTTGGGATTGCCTACTTATTGTTTTTCTTAGTAGTTATGAAACCTTGAATATATCCTGAAGTTATTTATTTGAGTTTTTTTTTAATGTAGGCACTGATAGCTATAAACTTCCCTCTTAGTACTATTTTTGTTCTGGTATGTTTTGTTTCATTTTCATTTGGTGCTAGAAATTTTCAAATTTAAATTTCCTCTCTGATTTCTTCTATGACCCACTGTTTATTCCAAAGTGTATTGTTCAGCCTTCATGTATCTGTATTATTTTTTAAAGTTTTTCTTGCTATTGATTTCTGGTTTCATTCTGTTATGATCTGAAAGGTACAAGAAATTATTACTTTTTTGTATTGGTTAAGACTTGCTTTATGGTCTAAAATATGATCAATTTTGGAAAATATTTGTAACTATTGGATAGAATAGTCTGTATATATCTGTTAAGTTCATTTGATCTGTAGTGTAATTTAGCTCTGATGATTCTTTGTTGATTTTTCTTGTCTGGATGATCTGTTTATTGGTGTTAGTGGGGTATTGAGGTCACTGACTACTTTTACACTGGGAGCTGTCTATCCCTTTAAGTCAAACCACCCTTTAAGTCAAACCAGTAGTGGTTGTTTTATAAAATTGGGTGCTCTGACATTCAGTGCATATGTATTTGCAATTGTTATATTCTCTTGATAGATTGTTCCCTTTATCGACTTGTAGTGACCTTCTTTGTGTCTTCTAATTTTGTCTTGAAGTCTGTTTTGTCAAATATGAGTATAGCTAATCCTGTTTACTTTTGGATTCCATTTGCTTGGAATATCATTTTCCATCCTTGCACTGTCAACTTGTAGGTCTTTGCTGGCAACATGAGTTTCTTGCAGGCAGCATATTGTTGGGTTTTATTTTTTAATCCAGTCAGCCTGTCCACATCTTTAAATTGGGGAATTAAGAACATTTATATTCAAGGTGTTATTGAAAGGTATGTTCTAGTTCCCATCATTTTTTAATACTATTGTTTTATTCTGCTTGTTTTGAATATTCTGTATTCATTTCTATCTCCCTTATTCATCTTGAAGGTTTGATGGTTTACTTAATAATGTTCAATTCTTTCCTAATTCTCTTTTGCTTTTCTACTCTTGCAATGAGAATTATTCTTTCTCATGCAGTTTTCTTTTTTTTTTTTTGCTCTGTCTTAAATGTTTAACCTGAACTTCTTTTATTTTTATTTTTTTATTTTTTATTTTTTTTTATTATTGTAAACAAATGGGATACATGTTGTTTCTCTATTTGTACATGGAGTCAAGGCATACCATTTGTGTAATCATAAATTTACATAAGGTAATGTTGTTTGATTCATTCTGTTATTTTTTCCCTTCCCCCCACCCCTCCCACCCCTCTTTTCCCTCTATACAGTCCTTCCTTCCTCCATTCTTACCACCCTCCTTATCCCTAAACTTAAACCTTAACCCTAACATTAACGCTAACCCCTCCCACCCCCCATTATATGTCCTCATCCGCTTATCAGCGAGATCATTTTCCCTTTAGTTTTTTGAGATTGGCTTATCTCACTTAGCATGATATTCTCCAATTTCATCCATTTGCCTGAAAATGCCATAATTTTATCATTCTTCATGGCGGAGAAATATTCCATTGTATATATATGCCATAGTTTCTTTATCCATTCATCAACTGAAGGGCATCTATGTTGGTTCCACAATCTGGCTATGGTGAATTGAGCAGCAATGAACATTGTTGTGGCTGTATCTCTGTAGTATGCTGATTTTAAGTCCTTTGGGTATAGGCCAAGGAGTGGGATAGCTGGGTCAAATGGTGGGTTCACTCCAAGCTTTCTGAGGAATCTCCACACTGCTTTCCAGAGTGGCTGCACTACTTTGCATCCCCACCAGCAATGTATGAGTATACCTTTTTCCCCACATCCTCTCCAACACCTATTGTTGCTTGTGTTCTTGATAATCGCCATTCTAATTGGGGTAAGATGAAATCTTAGGGCAGTTTTGATTTGCATTTGTCTTATTACTAGAGATGTTGAACATTTTTTTCATATATCTGTTGATTGCTTGTATATGTTCTTCTGTGAAGTGTCTGTTCATTTCCTTAGCCCATTTGTTGATTGGATTATTTGTAATCTTGGTGTAGAGTTTTTTGAGTTCTTTATAGATTCTGGAAATTAGCGCTCTATCTGAAGTATGAGTGGCAAAGATATTCTCCCACTCTGTAGGCTCTATCTTCACATTACTAATAGTTTCCTTTGCTGAGAGAAAGCTATTTAGTTTGAATCTATCCCAGTTGTTGATTCTTGCTTTTATTTCTTGTGTTATGGGAGTCCTGTTAAGGAAATCTGATCCTACGCCAACAAGTTGAAGGTTTGGACCTACTTTTTCTTCTATAAGATGCAGGGTCTCTGGTCTGATTCCGAGGTCCTTGATCCATTTTGAGTTGAGTTTTGTGCAGGGCGAGTGATAGGGGTTTAATTTCATTCTATTGCATATGGTTTTCCTGTTTTCCCAGCACCATTTGTTGAAGAGGCTATCTTTTCTCCATTGCATATTTTTGGCCCCTTTGTCTAGTATGAGAAAATTGTATTTATTTGGGTTTGTGTCCATGTCCTCTATTCTGTACCATTGATCTACCTGTCTATTTTGGTACCAATCCCATGCCATTTTTGTTTCTATTGCTTTGTAATAGAGTTGAAGTTCTGGTATTGCGATACCCCCTGCTTCGCTCTTTCTACTGAGGATTGCTTTAGCTATTCTGGGTTTTTTATTCTTCCAGATGAATTTCATAATTGCTTGCTCTATTTATGTAAGGTACATCATTGGGATTTTAATTGGAATTGCATTGAATCTGGTACTTTTGGTAGTATGGCCATACTTTTGGTAGTATGGCCATTTTGACAATATTAATTCTGCCTATCCAAGAACTTGGCGGATCTTTCCATCTTCTAAGGTTTTCTTTAATTTCTTTCTTTAGTGTTCTGTAGTTCTCATTGTAGAGGCCTTTCACCTCTTTTGTGAGATTGATTCCCAAGTATTTTATTTTTTTCGATGCTATTGTGAATGGGGTAGTTTTCCTAACTTCTTTCTGTAGATTCATCACTTATGTATAAAAATGCATTGGATTTATGAGCATTGATCTTGTAACCTGCTACTTTACTGAATTCACTTATGAGTTCTAAAAGTTTTCTGGTGGAATTTCCAGGTTCCTCTAAATATATAATCATGTCATCAGTGAGCAGGGATAGTTTGAGTTCTTCTTTTCCAATTCGTATCCTTTTAATTTCTTTGGTTTGTCTAATTGCTCTGGCTAGAGTCTCAAGGACAATGTTGAATAGAAGTAGTGAAAGAGGGCATCCCTGCCTTGTTCCAGTTTAGGGGGAATGCTTTCAGTTTTTCACCTTTTAGAATGATATTGGCCATGGGCTTGGCGTAGATGGCCTTTACAATATTAAGGAATGTTTCCACTACCCCAAATTTTTCTAGTGTTTTGAGCATGAGGGGATGCTGTATTTTATCGAATGCTTTTTCTGCATCTATTGAAATAATCATGTGATTCTTAACTTTAAGTCTGTTGATATGGTGAATGACATTTATTGATTTCCGAATGTTGACCCAACCTTGCATCCCTGGGATAAAACCCACTTGATCGTGGTGCACTGTCTTTTTAATATATTTTTGTATGCTATTTGCTAAAATTTTGTTTAGAATTTTTGCGTTGATGTTCATTAAGGATATTGGTCTGAAATTTTCTTTCCTCGATGTGTCTCTGCCTGGTTTAGGTATCAGGGTGATATTGGCTTCATAGAATGAGTTTGGGAGGGTTAACTCCTATTTCATGAAATACTTTGAGGAGTATTGGAATGAGCTCTTCTTTAAAGGTTTTGTAGAAGTTGGCTGAGAACCCATCTGGTCCCGGACTTTTCTTTGTTGGTAGGCTTTTGATGACTTAGTCTATTTCATTGCTTGAAATTGATTTATTTAGGTTGTGTATGTCCTCCTAGTTTAGTTTAGGTAATTCATATGTCTCTAGAAACTTGTTGATGTCTTCCAGGTTTTCTGTTTTGTTAGAGTATAGATTTTAAAATAACTTCTAATTATGTTTTGTATTTCAGTTGTGTCTGTTGTGATATTTCCTTGTTCATTCTGAATTTTAGTAATTTGAGTTTTCTCCCTCTTTCTCTTTGTTAGTGTGGCTAAGGGCTTATCAATTTTGTTTATTTTTTCAAAGAACCAACTATTTGTTAATTTTTCCGATAGTTTCTTTTGTTTCAATTTCGTTGATTTCGACTCTGATTTTAACTATTTCCTGTCTTCTACTACTTTTGGTGTTGGTCTGCTCTTCTTTTTCTAGGGCTTTGAGCTGTAGTGTTAAGTCGTTTATTTGTTGATTTCTACTTCTTTTGTTGAATGTGCCCCATGAAATAAATCTTCCTCTAAGTACTGCTTTCATAGTGTCCCAAAGATTTTGATATGATGTGTCTTTGTTCTCGTTTACTTCTAAGAATTTTTTTAAATCCCTCCTGATGTCTTCTGTTATCCATTCATCATATAATAGTGTATTATTTAATCTCCAGGTATTGGAGAAGTTTCTGTTTTTTATTCATTTATTTCTAATTTCAATCCATTATGATCTGATAGAGTACAAGGTAGTATCTCTATTTTCTTGTATTTGCTAACAGTAGCTTTGTGGCATAAAATATGGTCTATTTTAGAGAAGGATCCATGTGCTGCTGAGAAGAAAGTGTATTCGTTCTTTGTTGGATGGTATATTCTATATATGTCGGTTAAGTCTAAATTGTTGATTGTGCTATTTAGATCTATGGTTTCTTTATTCAATTTTTGTTTGGAAGATCTATCCAGTGGTGAGAGAGGTGTGTTAAAATTGCCTAGTATTAATGTGTTGTGGTCTATTTGATTTCTGGAATTGAGAAGGATTTGTTTGACGTACATGGATGAGCCACTTTTGGGGCATAGATATTTATGATTGTTATGTCTTGCTGATTTATGCTTCCCTTAAGCAGCATGAAATGTCCTTCTTTATCCCTTCTCTCTAGTTTTGTGTTGAAGTCCACATTATCTGAAATGAGGATGGATACTCTGGCTTTTTTGCTGAGTCCATGTGCATGGTACGTTTTTTCCCATCCTTTCACCTTTAGTCTATGGGTGTCTCTTTCTATGAGATGAGTCTCTTGCAGGCAGCATATTGTTGGATCTTTCTTTTTAATCCAATCTGCCAGTCTATGTCTTTTGATTGATGAGTTCAGGCCATTAACATCCAGGGTTATTATTGTGATATGATTTGTATTCCCAGTCATTTGACTCTTTTTTGTTTTTTGACATGATTTGGTTTCTCCTTTATTTGGCTATTCCTTTAGGCTAGTTCCTCCTATTGCTGATTTGCATCGTTGTTTTTCATCTCTTCCTCATGGAATATTTTGCTGAGAATGTTCTGTAATGCTGGCTTTCTTTTTGTAAATTCTTTTAGCTTTTGTTTATCATGGAAGGATCTTATTTCATCATCAAATATGAAAGTAATTTTTGCTGGGTATAAGATTCTTGGTTGGTATCCGTTTTCTTTCAGGGCTTGGTAAATGTTGTTCCAGGCCCTTCTAGCTTTTAGGGTCTGGATAGAAAAATCTGCTGATATTCTTATTGGTTTCCCCCTGAATGTAGTTTGATTCTTTTCTCTCGCGGCCTTTAAAATTCTGTCTTTATTTTGTATGTTAGGTATTTTCATAATAATGTGCCTTGGTGTGGGTCTGTTGTAATTTTGTATGTTTGGAGTCCTATAAGCCTCTTGTACTTGGTTTTCCATTTCATTCTTCATATTTGGGAAATCTTCTGATATTATTTAATTGAATAGATTGTTCATTTCTTTGGTTTGTTTCTCTAAGCCTTCCTCAATCCCAATAATTCTTAAATTTGGCCTTTTCATGATATCCCATAATTCTTGTATATTCTGTTCATGATTTCTTACCATCTTTTCTGTTTGGCCAACTTTGCTTTCAAGATTAAATAATTTTTCTTCAATGTCTGAGGTTCTGTCTTCCGGGTGTTCTATCCTATTGGTTATGCTTTCTATGGAGTTTTTAACTTGGTTTATTGTTTCCTTCATTTCAAGGATTTCTGTTTGGTTTTTTTTTTTCATTATCTCTAACTCTTTATTGAAATGATCTCTTGTTTCCCGTATTTGCTCTTTTAATTGTTGATTGGTGGGATCATTTAATGCCTGCATTTGCTCTTTCATCCCCTCCTTCAATGCCTGCATTTGCTCTTTCATCTCCTCGTTTGCTTCCATGATTGTTTTAATTATGTACATTCTGAACTCCCTTTCTGACATTTCTGCTGCTCTGCTGTCATTGGGTTTTATTGATATAGTTTGTTTGGGACATTTTCTTCCCTTGTTTTCTCATATTGGTCAGATGTCAGTGGGACTCAGATATTGCAGATTTCCTCTATTGGCTTATAGTGTCCCTGCAGATTTCCAGTGTATCACCTCCCACCCTTCAGTAGCCTGAAGTCTTGGAGGAACTTGATAATGCAGTGCTTCTGAAGAAAGCTGCCCCTAGCCCGCTACTGGTTCCAGGGCTTGGAGCTGGCTCTGTGCAGAAAGGCTCTCACTGGGGGGCCTACTCCGAGAAGCTCGCCCTGTGGGAGGAGCCCACTGCCAGAGTGAGCAGGGCTACCTGGGGAAGACTCTAGCTGCCCTGCTGTGCTCTGATAAACCGCCCCTATCCGTGCCTGCCGCCCAGGCCGAGCTTCACCCGGTAGGGGATACTCACCCCATGGCTCTATTTTAATCCGAGTCTCTCAATGCCTCCCCTTCTTGAATCCTGGGTTTTGGAGGGACTGGAGATGCAGTCACCCTCTAGTCCGCCATCTTGGATCGCCCCGTGGAAAAGTCATGCAGTTATTTTCTTCCAGGACTTAAAGTACATCATTCCATCCCCTCCTGGCCTTTAGACTCTATACTGAGAAATCTGTTGTTCATCTGATGGGTTTAACTTCATATGTGACTTAATGCATCTCTCTTGCAGCTTTTAACATTTCTTTGTTCTATAGTCTTAATAGTTTATAATAACTTGTGGAGAGTTTCTTTTTTTGACCATGTCTGTTTGGGGTTATAAATGCCTCCTGTACCTGGATGTCTATATCGTTTCCAAGATTTGGGAAATTTTTTATTTCACTGGAATAAGTTTTCTATGCCTTTAACCGGTACGTCTTTCCTTGTCTATTCCGATTATATCTATATTTGGTCTTCGAATAGTGTCCCATGGCTCTTATATGTTCTCTTCATTCTTTCTTATTTTTTTACTCTTATTACTGTCTATGATAATTCATCATCTTGTCTTTAACCTCTGATTTTTTTCTGTTTAGTCTAATATATTGGTGAAGCTTTTTTAAAATTACTTTTTAATTTGTTATAATCGGCTACACCTGACAGTAGAAAGCATTTTGACACATTGTACACAAATGGAGCATAACTTCTCATTCCTGTGGCTGTAGTTGGCTACTGGTGAATCTTTTAACTGAGGTTTTTTTTTATTATTATTATTAAGTTATTGAACATTTCATTTCCAAGATTTGTTTGGTTCTTTTTCAGAATCTGTATCTCTTTTTATTGAATTGCTTTTTCATATCCTGCATTGTCTTCCTTAATTCATTCAGCTGTTTATTATCTTTGAATTCACTGATAATTTCAAAACAGTTCTTTGAATTTTTTTGTCCAACATTTCGTCACCTTTGTTATTTTTGGAATTAGTTACTAGAGAGTTACTAACTTTTGAAGGAGTCATGTTGCTTTGTGTTTTCATATTTCTTATGGTTGTACCTTGAAAGTTTTGCATCTGTTCTGGTAGAACAGTTTGTCAGTGATGTGTCTTCTGAAAGAGTATGGGAGCAACCTATGCTCAGGTTCCTCATATGTGCAGTGTTCCCAACAGTTGTGCTATTGCTGTTGCTATGGGGATGAGAGTTCAGGAGTGGGACTTCAGGTCCCTCTTAGCTATTTGGGGCCAGAGTGTTGGCTGGGGTTTGTATCTCCTCTGTTCTTTAACTTGAATTATCTGCCAGAGTTTGAGCAGAACTTGGTCATGGCTGGAACAGGTATGATTTCTCTCAACTGGCTCAGATGTGATTTACCTACCCAACATTCTTAAGGTGCCAGACTCAATCCCCACCATTGTTAAAAAAAGAGCCAACAAACTTTAAAAACAATAACATAAACCAGATATATAAATACAGTAAAAAAAATAACAATCACAGTACCAATAACAATAGGAGAAAAAGGGGCAAAAATAATAATAGTAGATGATGAAACAGTTAAAATTTAATAAAATTAAAATTAATTTTAAAAGATAACAGGAGAATAGTAAGGAAGGGGAAACAAAGTAAAAAAATTAAAGAAGAAAAAATGTATTAAAATGGAAAAAATGAAGCTGGAGATGGTGGTATAAGTCTGTAATCCCAGTGACACCAAAGGCTGAGGCAGGAGGATTACAAGTTGGAGGCTAGCCTCAGCAATTTAGCAATACTGTCTCCCCAAATAAAAAGGATTGGCAACATAGCCCAGAGGTAGAACACATCTGGGCTCAATCCCCAGTATCTGGGGTGGGGGGGAATGAGGAGAAGAAGAAGAAGAAAAAAAAAAAAAGCAATGAAAGCCTTAGAAAATGACAAAAAATATTGCGAAATTTAAAAAATAATATAAGAATAGAGGCGGGGGGGAAAAGAGTCAAAATTTCCTCCTAGACTGGCTCTCTTGGATTTGAGGTGCTTCTTTCTAGGTCTTATAATGTTGGAATCTGCCAGGCGTGGCAGGAGTATGAGGGCGGGCATCACAGCTAAAGCCTATTGGGTTTCCTCTCTGCTCAGACCCAACAGGTTGGTGTCTCAGGTGTTATCAGGCTGTGCTCTGCATTTCTTACCTACAGGTTAAGGAAATGTTGACTGTGCCAGGGCTGTATTCCTTCTAGAAGCTTTTTTTTTATACTGACCCCATGGCAAGAAGAAGGTTGGTGCCACCACAAGCCCTTCTTGCCCACTGAGCTTTGGTGGTACATGGACTGTGCCAGGTGAGTGTGCACTCCTCACTCCAGAGGCCTTGGTTCCTGCACCCAGTGGAGTGGCTAATGTTTGGGCAAGCCCTCTTCACCATTCAAGCTTTGGTGGTATGTAGTTCACATGGGATGGGTGTATATTCAACCTGAAAGTGTCTAGTGTGTGCCCCCATGATTTTGTCAAATTACCAAGCCAGGTGTATCCCCAGAAAGCCTCCAAAAGTGGGAGGTTAACCAAACCCCTGAGTTCTGTGCTGCAGGGCAGGGACTAAGGGGTGCAGGAATGAGAGATTTGTCAGCCTGGGTCTCCTCATTCTCACTCTTGGCCCCTTGTGAAACCACAAATGACTGGTGTAGCTCCTCGTCACAGAGTGTGGAACCACCAATCAGTATGCCCTCCACTCTCCTCCCTATCATAGTCCGTGCTCCTCACTACTTAGGTCTCAGGGAGTTTGTGTTAGACACTCCCCCAAATCACCACTGTTGATGTGGTTGGGTGTCCACAGGAACCTTGAATTGTGTTTGTTTTGGGTTTTCTGCACCCATATCGGTTTAGTTCCTAACAATAGGACCCTCTTAAGATGGCTCCTGGGTACAGCACTTTGAGAATTTGGATGTAATGAATCTCTTCTCCAAAGTTAGCTTTTTGTACGGGAGGGTATCTTTTTAGACCAAATCCACAAACTGGGTTAAAGCTTGTAAAAACCCTGTATTTCTCCTGCAGTTAGGATGCCCAGTCTGCTGTTATGATTGGGGTGTACATTCTCCAGCTTATCTTATGCTTGCAGTGGGGAGCCAGGGTTGAAGTTGTAAAGTTGTAATTTTCTCTGAGATACCTTTCTGATTCTCCATGCTGTTTAGGTTTCCCCTCACTTCTTAATTGATTCCCACAGTTATTCCTCTCTTTGCTCAGAATATATCAAATGCCGTAATTTTAAAACTGGAAAGACAAGAATATATAGTTGAAGAATATATTTGTGGTACATGTATCAGCCAAATATTATTATCTGGACTATTAATTTTCAGGATATATAAAGAACTCAAAAAACAAAAATAAAAACAAAAAAACAAAAAACAACCCAATAAATAAATGGGCAAAGGAAATGAGCAGACACTTCACAAAAGAAGAAATATGATCGGTCAACAAGTACATGAAAAAATATTCAACATCTCTAGCAGGTAGAGAAATGCAAATTAAAACTACACTGAGATTTCATTTCACCCTAGTCAGAATGGCAATTATCAAGACTATAAGTAACAGTAAATGTTGGTGAGGATGTGGCGGAAAAGGTACACTCGTACATTGTTGGTGGTACTCCAAATTGGTGCAACCAGTCTGGAAAGCAGTATGGAGATTCATTAGAAAACTAGGAATGGAACCACCATTTGATCCAGTTATCCCACTCCTCAGTTTATATCCAAAGGACTTAAAATCAGCATGCTATGTCAACACTGCCACATCAATGTTTATAGCAGCTCAATTTGCAATAGCTAAACTATGGAACCAGACTAGGTGTCCTTCAGTATATGAATGGGTAAAGCAATTGTGATATATATATATATATATATATATATATATATATATACACACACTGGAATATTACTTAGCCATAAAGAGAAACAAACTTATGACATTTTCTGGTAAATGGATGGAACTGGAGAATATCATGCTAAGAGAAATAAGCCAGTCCCCCAAAAGACAGGCCAAATCTCTCTGATATGCAGATGCTAACTGACAATAAGAGGAGGGGATAGGGAAGAATAGAAGTACATTGGATTAAATAAAGGGGAATGAAGGGAAGGGAGGGAAATGGGAACAGGAAAGATAGTAGAATGAACTAGACATCACTTTCCTATGTTCACATATGAATATACGACCAATATAATTCCACATCATGTACAACCAGAAAAATGGGAATTCATACTCCATGTATGTAATGATAATAATAATAATAATAATAATAATAATAATATGTCAAAATAATTCTACTGGCAAGTATATCTAAAAAGAACACATTTTTTTAAAAAGATAAAAAAAAAGTCATCAAGGAAAAAAGTTACTATCTGTAATAATAAAAATTCTTACAAATGGATTAGAAAAAGACAAATCCACAGAAAAATGACAAGAACATAAACAAGGCAACCTAAATATTTATTAGCTATTTGCCAGTAATTAAGTAAAGACAAATTTCTAATAGGATGATATTTCATACCTGTCAGTTTGACAAAATTAAGAAGTCTGACAATAGCAAATATTAGTAAGGGTGTGGAATTAAGGAATATCTTGTACACTATTGATAGGAATAGAAATTGCACAACCATAGTGAAAAACAATTTGGCAATATCTGTTAAAACTAAAATGCACATAACTATCTACAATCCAGCAGTTCCACCCCAAGGTGATATACCCCTTAGAAACTCTGCATTATATGCATAAGGAGATATACAAAAATATTTATATGACGTTGTAGCAAAAATTCAAACTAGTTCAAACATCTATTAATAAAGGAATGAAATATTGTGGCATATTTACCTAGAATTCAAAACAATGAAAACGAACAGACTGGATCTGTATAACAACTTGGTTAAATCTCACAAATAAAAGGTGTAGTGTGAATTAAGCAAATTGCAGAACACACTTATATAAAGCTTAAATTGTATTTCAGTTGAATTGTGAATATATAGTTGTCCACTCATTATTCTTCATACTTTTTTATGTATCCGAACTATTTAATTAAATAGTATTTTAAAAGAATAATAGTTTTTACCCTTTTTATGAGTGTAATACAAGGAGGAAGGGGATATAAATTATTAGGATAAATCATATAAAATTTCAATATGAGTTGAATATTTTCTGTGAATGCTTTATAAGATTAATCTGACTTTGGTCATATACTTATGAGGAATGAAATAAATTTTTAAGTTTTGGCCCTTGTGCATGTTAGGCAAGTGCTCTACCGCTGCTGTATGACCAGCCTTTAGATTTAGGTTTTTGGTTTCTTTTTGTTTTTTTTGTACCGGGGATTGAACTCGGGCACTCAACCACTGAGCCACATCCCCAGCCCTATTTTGTATTTTATTTAGAGACAGGGTCTCACTGAGTTGCTTAGGGCCTTGATTTTTGCTGACGCTGGCTTTGAACTTGTGATCCTCCTGCCTCAGACTCCTGAGCTACTGAGATTACAGGCATGTGCTACTGTGTCAGGCTTGGATTTAGTTTAAGAAAAAACTTTTTTTAAAGTGAATTTTAAACCGAATTCATAGTTCTACTGAATTTATAGTATCTTATCATCAGTTATAATTGTACCTATATGTAAAGAAAACCATTCACAAAAATCTATCTTCAAGGACACATTCTGTAAAAACTTACTTTAATGATTCTAGAGGTCCTCTTTCTACAGAAATCTTAGAAAATATTGCTAATGAATATCAGTAGAGCTGGCAACTGTTTTCTTTCTTGTTCCAGAACCCACTCTCCAAACTCCCTAACTCTGAACTCTGATTTCTATCTCGCCTCCAACTTAATTACATAATGCAGCTTTACTTAATGGCAAAGCAAGAATTTGTTATTTGGGCTAAATCATATTAACTGCCTCAACCAATAAAGATAGGGTTGTTTTTATGCTGACCTTGACACTTGGGTGTTACAGCTATCTTCTTGAGAACTGCTAGTTTAATTTGGCGAAATGTTGTGGGGTTTTCTTTCTTTGTCTGCCTCCCCACCTTAACTTATTTTATTTCACTTATTTAATTTAAAAAGTAGGCAGGAACTGGGAATGTAACTCATAGTAGACCACTTGCCTAGCATGTGCAAGGCCCTGGGTTCAATGCTCAGAACCACAAAAGTAAATAAATAAGAGTAGACAAGATAAACAAACATGTGATTGAAATAAAAGAGAATGAGGCAAAAATATTTAAATTAATACATTTAATTTCTTCTAAATTCAATAAAAGTTTTTGCTTATGAATTTATTTTGAATTTCATATAAATGTAAAAGAATTGGTTTCATTTTTGTTTAACATGTATTAATATATATTAATAGGGTTCAGTGTATTTCAAAACATGCATATAGTATGTGCCAATCAAATCCAGCCTTTTTTATTTATTTATTTACTTATTTATTTATTTATATTATTGTAAACAAATGGGATACATGTTGTTTCTCTGTTTGTACATGGAGTAAAGGCATACCATTTGTGTAATCATAAATTTACATAGGGAAATGTTGTTTCATTCATTTTGTTATTTTTCCCTTCCCCCCACCCCTCCCACCCCTCTCTTCCCTCTATATAGTTCTTCCTTCCTCCATTCTTGCCCCCCTCCCTAACCCTAACCCTAACCCTAACCCTAACCACTCCCACTCCCCATTATGTGTCATCATCCGCTTATCAGTGAGATCATTTGTCCTTTGTTTTTTTGAGATTGGCTTATCTCACTTAGCATGATATTCTCCAACTTCATCCATTTGCCTGCAAATGCCATAATTTTATCATTCTTTATGGCTGAGTAATATTCCATTGTATGTGTATATATATATATATATATATATATATATATATATATATATCACTGTTTCTTTATCCATTCATCAATTGAAGGACATCTAGGTTGGTTCCACAATCTGGCTATTGTGAATTGAGCAGCTATGAACATTGTTGTGGCTGTATCTCTGTAGTATGCTAATTTTAAGTCATTTGGGTATAGGGCAAGAGTGGGATAGCTGGGTCAAATGGTGGTTCCATTCCAAGCTTTCTGAGGAATCTCCACACTGCTTTCCAGAGTGGCTGCACTAATTTGCATCCCCACCAGCAATGTATGAGTGTACCTTTCTCCCCACATCCTCGCCAACACCTATTGTTGCTTGTGTTCTTGATAATTGCCATTCTAATTGGGGTGAGATGGAGTCTTAGGGTAGTTTTGATTTGCATTTCTCTTATTACTAAAGATGGTGAACATTTTTTCATATATCTGTTGATTGCTTGTAGATCTTCTTCTGTGAAGTGTCTGTTCATATCCTTAGCCCATATGTTGATTGGGTTATTTGTATTCTTCGTGTAGAATTTTTTGAGTTCTTTATAGATTCTGGAAATTAGTGCTCTATCTGAAGTATGAGTGGCAAAGATTCTCTCCCACTCTGTAGGCTCTCTCTTCACATTGTTGATAGTTTCCTTTGCTGAGAGAAAGCTATTTAGTTTGAATCTATCCCAGTTATTGATTCTTGCTTTTATTTCTTGTGCTATGGGAGTCCTGTTAAGGAAGTATGATCCTAAGCCGAATGTTGAAGATTTGGACCTACTTTTTCTTCTATAAGATGAAGGTCTCTGGTCTGATTCTGAGGCCCTTGATCCATTTTTAGTTGAGTTTTGTGCAGGGTGAGTGATAGGGGTTTAATTTCATTCTGTTGCATATGGATTTCCAGTTTTCCCAGCACCATTTGTTGAAGAGGCTATCTTTTCTCCATTGCATATTTTTGGCCCCTTTGTCTAGTATGAGAAAATTGTATTTATTTGGGTTTGTGTCCATGTCCTCTATTCTGTACCATTGATCTACCTGTCTGTTGTGGTGCCAATACCATGCTGTTTTTGTTACTATTGCTTTGTAGTACAGTTGAAGTTCTGGTATTGGGATACCCCCTGTTTCATTCTTCCTGCTAAGGATCGCTTTAGCTATTCTGGGTTTCTTATTCTTCCAGATGAATTTCATGATTTCTTGAATTTGCTTGATTTCATGAATTTGCTTGATTTCTGTAAGATACGTCATTGAGATTTTAATTGGAATTGCATTGAATCTGTATAGCACTTTTGGTAGTATGGCCATTTTGACAATATTCATTCTGCCTATCCAAGAACATGGGAGATCTTTCTATCTTCTAAGGTTTTCTTTAATTTCTTTCTTTAGTGTTCTGTAGTTCTTATTGTAGAGGTCTTTCACCTCTTTTGTGAGATTGATCCCCAAGTATTTTATTTTTTTCGATGCTATTGTGAATGGGGTAGTTTTCCTAACTTCTCTTTCTGAAGATTCATCACTTATGTATAAAAATGCATTGGATTTATGAGCATTAATCTTGTAACCTGCTACTTTACTGAATTCACTTATGAGTTCTAAAAGTTTTCTGGTGGAATTTCTGGGTTCCTCTAAATATGTAATCATGTCATCAGCGAACAGGGATAGTTTGAGTTCTTCTTTTTCCTATTCATATCCCTTTAATTTCTTTAGTTTGTCTAATTGCTCTGGCTAGAGTTTCAAGGACGATGTTGAATAGAAGTGGTGATAGAGGGCATCCCTGCCTTGTTCCAGTTTTTAGGGGGAACGCTTTCAGTTTTTCACCTTTTAGAATGATATTGGCCATGGGCTTAGCGTAGATGGCCTTTACAGTGTTAAGGAATGTTCCCACTATCCCTATTTTTCTAGTGTTTTGAGCATGAAGGGATGCTGTATTTTATCGAATGCTTTTTCTGCATCTACTGAAATAATCATGTGATTCTTAAGTCTGTTGATATGGTGAATGACATTTATTGATTTCCGAATGTTGAACCAACCTTGCATCCCTGGCATAAAACTCACTTGATCGTGGTGCACTATCTTTTTAATATATTTTTGTATGTGATTTGCTAAGATTTTGTTGAGAATTTTTGCATCGATGTTCATTAAGGATATTGGTCTGAAATTTTCTTTCCTCGATGTGTCTCTGTCTGGTTTAGGTATCAGGGTGGTATTGGCTTCATAGAATGAGTTTGGGAGGGTTCCCTCCTCTTCTATTTTATGGAATACTTTGAGGAGTATTGTAATGAGCTCTTCTTTAAAGGTTTTGTAGAAGTTGGCTGAGAACCCATCTGGTCCCAGACTTTTCTTTGTTGGTAGGCTTTTGATGACTTAGTCTATTTCATTGCTTGAAATTGATTTATTTAGGTTGTATATGTCCTCCTGGTTCAGTTTAGGTAATTCATATGTCTCTAGAAACTTGTTGATGCCTTTGAGGTTTTCTGTTTTGTTAGAGTATAGATTTTCAAAATAGCTTCTAATTATGTTTTGTATTTCAGTTGTGTCTGTAGTGATATTTCCTTGTTCATTCTGAATTTTAGTAATTTGAGTTTTCTCCCTCTTTCTCTTTGTTAGTGTGGCTAAGGGTTTATCAATTTTGTTTATTTTTCCAAAGAACCAACTCTTTATTTTGTTAATTTTTTTCTATTGTTTCTTTTGTTTCAATTTCTTTGATTTCAGCTCTGTTTTTAACTATTTCCTGTCTTCTACTACTTTTGGTGTTGGTCTGCTCTTCTTTTTCTAGGTCTTTGAGCTGCAGTGTTAAGTCATTTATTTTTTATTTTTTCAAGGAAGAAAATCTTCCTCTAAGTACTGCTTTCATAGTGTCCCAGAGGTTTTAATATGATGTGTCTTTGTTCTCGTTTACTTCTAAGAGTTTTTTTATTTCCCTTCTGATGTCTTCTGTTATCCATTCATCATATAATAGCATATTATTTAACTTCCAGGTATTGGAGTAGTTTCTGTTTTTTATTCTGTTATTTATTTCTAATTTCAATCCATTATGATCTGATAGAGTACAAGGTAGTATCTCTATCTTCTTGTATTTGCTAACAGTAGCTTTGTGGCATAAAATATGGTCTATTTTAGAGAAGGATTCATGTGCTGCTGAGAAGAAAGTGTATTCCTTCTTTGTTGGATGGTATATTCTAGATATGTCGGTTAAGTCTAAATTGTTGATTGTGTTATTGAGATCTATGGTTTCTTTATTCAATTTTTGTTTGGAAGATCTATCCAGTGGTGAGAGAGGTGTGTTAAAATTGCCTAGTATTATTGTGTTGTGGTCTATTTGATTTCTGGAATTGTGAAGGATTTGTTTGACGTATATGGATGAGCCACTGTTCGGGGCATAGATATTTATGATTGTTATGTCTTGCTGATTTATGCTTCCCTTAAGCAGTATGAAATGTCCTTTTTTGTCCCTTCTGACTAACTTTGACTTGAAGTCCACATTATCTGATATGAGGATGGATACTCTGGCTTTTTTGCTGAGTCCATGTGCATGGTATTTTTTTTCCATCCTTCACCTTTAGTTTGTGGGAATCTCTTTCTATGAGATGAGTCTCTTTCAGGCAGAAAATTGTTGGATCTTTCTTTTTAATCCAATCTGCCAGTCTATGTCTTTTGATTGATGAGTTCAGGCCATTAACATTCAGGGTTATTATTGTGATATGATTTGTATTCCCAGTCATTTGACTCTTTTTTGTTTTTTGACATGATTTGGTTTCTCCTTTATTTGGCTATTCCTTTAGGCTAGTTCCTCCCATTGCTGATTTGCATCGTTGTTTTTCATCTCTTCCTCATGGAATATTTTGCTGAGAATGTTCTGTAATGCTGGCTTTCTTTTTGTAAATCTTTTAGCTTTTGTTTATCATGGAAGGATTTTATTTCATTGTCAAATATGAAAGTAATTTTTGCTGGGTATAAGATTCTTGGTTGGTATCCGTTTTCTTTCAGGGCTTGGTAAATGTTGTTCTAGGTCCTTCTAGCTGTTAGGGTCTAGATTGAAAAATCTGCTGATATTCTTATTGGTTTCCCCCTGAATGTAATTTGATTCTTTTCTCTCGCAGCCTTTAAGATTCTGTCTTTATTTTGTATGTTAGGTATTTTCATAATAATGTGCCTTGGTGTGGGTCTGTTGTAATTTTGTATATTTGGAGTCCTATAAGCTTCTTATACCTGGTTTTCCATTTCACTCTTCATATTTGGGAAATCTTCTGATATTATTTAATTGAATAGATTGTTCATTCCTTTGGTTTGTTTCTCTAAGCCTTCCTCAATCCCAATAATTCTTAAATTTGGCCTTTTCATGATATCCCATAATTCTTGTAGATTCTGTTCATGATTTCTTACCATCTTCTCTGTTTGTTCTACTTTGTTTTCAAGATTATATATTTTGTCTTCAATGTCTGAGGTTCTGTCTTCCGGGTGTTCTATCCTATTGGTTATGCTTTCTATGGAGTTTTTAATTTGGTTTATTGTTTCCTTCATTTCAAGGATTTCTACTTGTTTGTTTTTCAGTATCTCTAACTCTTTATTGAAATGATCTTTTGCTTCCCATGTTTGCTCTTTTAACTGTTGATTGGTGGGATCATTTAATGCCTGCATTTGCTCTTTCATCTCCTCCTTCAATGCCTGCATTTGCTCTTTCATCTCCTTGTTTTCTTCCATGATTGTTTTAATTATGTACATTCCGAACTCCCTTTCTGAGATTTCTTCTGCTCTGCTGTCATTGGGTTTTATTGATATAGTATGTAAGTTTGTTTGGGACATTTTCTTCCCTTGTTTTCTCATATTGGTCAGATATCAGTAGGACTCTTGAGGTATTGCAAATTTCCTCTTTGGCTTATAGTATCCCTATAGATTTCTAGTATATCAGCTCCCAGCCTTCAGTAGTGTGAAGTCTTGGAGGAACTTGACAATGCAGTGCTTCCGAAGAAAGCTGCCCCTAGCCTGCTACAGGGTCCAGGACTGGGGGCTGGTTCTTTCGTGGAAATCCTCTCACTGGGCGGGCCTGCTCGTAGAAGCTGGCTGTAGACAGGGCCTGCCACCACCGGAGGAAGCCGGGCTGCTCGCGAAAGCCTCTTGCTGTCCTGCCCTGGTCCCAGAAGCTGCCTGGGGGCTGGGACCCGCCGCTGGGTTCAGGACTTGGGGTTGGTTCTGTGCAGAAAAGCTCTCACGGGGCGGGCCTGCTCCGAGAAGCTGGCTGTGGCTCTCGCCTCCCGCCGGAGGGAGCAGGGCTGCTTGGGGAAGACTCTCTCTGCCCTGCCCTTCTCTGAGAAGCTGCCCACTGTCCGGTCCTGCCACCTGGGCCGAACTTCATCTGGTGGGAGAGACTCACCTGTAGCTCTATGTTGGTCCAAGTCTCTCAATACCTCCCCTTCTTGAATCCTGAGTTCTGGAGCGACGGGAGATGCAGTCACCCTCTAGTCTCCAGCCTCCTTTTATCCACTCCCCACTCCTGCTTCCTATCCTCTAGTAATCACTATTCTATGTTCAAGGCTACTTTTTTTTTTTTTTAATTTACACATGTGAGAGAGGACACATGGTACTTGTTTTATTGATATGGCTTATTTCATTTAACATAATGTCCTCTTGTTCCATTCATTTATAGCTAAATAATATTCCATTATGAATATACAGCACCACATTTTCTTTATCCATTCATCCATTGATGGACACCAAGGTTGATTCCATATCTTAGGTATTACAGATAAAGCAACAGTAAATATTGGGAATATGGGCATGCAGGTATCTCTTTGGAAGACTGATTTCATTTTCTTTTGATATATACCCAGAATTGGGATAGCTGATTCACATGGTAGATGTATTTTTAGTTTTTTGAGGAACCTTCATATTGTTCTTCATAATGGTTGTATTAATTTAATCTCATCAACAGTGTATGTGAGTTACTTTTTCTCTATTTCCTTGCCAGCATTTATTTTTTGTTTTGTTTTTATAATTAAATAGGGTGATAGGATCTCATTACAGTTTTGATTTGCATTTCCCTGATGGCTAATAATTGAGCATTTTTCATATATTTATTAGCAATTCGAACTTCTCCTTTTGAGAAGTATATGTTCAGGTAACTTGACTATTTTTTAAATTGGATTACTTACTTTTGTGTTGTTTTTTAGTTCTTTATATATTCTGGATATTAATCCTTTGCCAGGTGGATAGTTGGCAAATATTTTCCTCCCTTCTATAGATAGTCTCTTTAATCTGTTGATTGTTTCCTTTGTTGTGTAGAAGCTTTTTATTTTGATTTAATCCCACTTGTCTTTTTTGGCTTTTGTTTTATGTACTTTGGGGATCAGATCCAAAAAATCATTGCCTATACCAATTTGTTGAAATGTTTCCCCTGTGTTTTCTAGTAATTCAGATCTTACATGTAGGTCTTTGATCGGTCTTGATTTGATTTGGGTACAGGGTGAGAGAGAGATATCAAGTTTCAGTCTTCTGCATGTGGATATCCAGCTTTTCCAGCACCATTTGTTGAAGAGTCTGTTCTTTCTCCAATGTTTTTGGCACCTTTGTCGACAGTCACTTGGCTGTAGACTTGCGGGTTTATTTCTGGATTCTCTGTTCTATTCTGTTGATCTATGTGTCTGTTTTTATGCAAATACCCTGCTGTTTTGGTTACCATGGCTCTGAAGTATTTTTTTGAAATTAGGTATTGTGAAGCCTACAGGTTTTTTTCCTTTTGCTCAAGATTGATTTCGATATTTAAGTGTTTTTTGTTCTTCATTATGAGTTTCAGAATTTCATTTTTCTAGCCCTGTAAAAAATGTCATTGCATTTTGGTGGTGATTACATTGAATCTCTAGATCGCTTTGGGTAGTATTAACATTTTAGTGACATTTATACTTACAATACATGAAAATGAGAAGTCTTTCTGTTGTTTTTCTGTGTGTGTGTGTATGTGTGGTTTTTCAATTCTTTCATCTGTGTTTTATAATATTCACTGTAGAGGTATTTCACTTCAAGTTTATTCCTAGGTTTTTAAATAAATTTTTGTAGTGATTGTGAATGGATTGCTTTCATGGTTTCTTTCTCAGCAAATTTATTACTGCTACATGAAACTACTACTGATTTTGTGTTGATTTTTTATTCTGCAATATTAGTGAATTCTAATAGGTTTTTAGCAGAGTCTTTATGGTTTTTTGTATGTAGAATCATATCATCTGCAAATGGTGATAATTTGAATTCCTCCCTTACTCTTTGTCTATTTTTAATTTCCTTCTCTTGCCTAATTGTTCTGACTAAAACTTTCAGTATTATACTGAATAAGAACAGTGAGAGTGGACACCCTTCTCTTGTTTCAGATGTCAATAAGGAATTAGGAAAAAGTTGAAAGTTCTAGTATGATGTTGGCTGGGGTTTGTCATTTGTAGCCTTTATTATGTTTAGGTACAATCCATCAATACCTAATTTGTTCAGGGCTTTTATCAGGAAGGGATGTTTAGTTTTATCAAATCCCTTTCTTTCGTCTGTTGAAATGATCATATTATTTTTATCTTTCGTGCTTTGATTTGGTATATCACATTTATTATTTGTGTATGTTGAATTATCCTTGAATCCCTGGGATAAATACAGCTTGAGCATAGTAAATGATCTTTTTAAAGTCATGTTGGGTTTCATTTGCTATTTTATTGCGAATTTTTGCTTCTGTGATCATCAGATATATTGGTCTATAGTTTTTTGTTAGGTCCTTTCCTGGTTTTGATATCAGTGTAATGCTGGCCTTGTAAAAGCATTAGTAGAAGGATTCTCTTCTTTCTGTACTTTGGAATAATTTTAGAAGAATTTATGGCAGTACTTCTTTGAAAGTTTGATAGACGAGAGCAGTGAAGCTTTCTGGTCTTGGACTTTTCTTTGTTGGTAGACTTTTGTGACTGATTCAAGCTCACTACTCATTATCATTCTGTTCAGGTTTTCTGTGTCTTCATAGTTCAATTTTGTTAGGTAATATGTGCCCAGAAATTCATCCATTTCTTTGAGGTTTTCCAGTTTGTTGGCATATGCATTCATGATAATCTCTAATGATACTTCATATTCCTGTAGTATAAGTTATACTGTCTTCTTATCTCTAATTTTATTTGTGTCTTCTCTTTTTCCTGTTTAGTTTAGCTAACAGTTTGTGTCATTTTGTCTTTTCAAAACAACTCTTCTTTGTTTCATTGATCCTTTTTTTAGTCTATTTTTGGATGATTTACCACTTTTGGAAGTATGGTGTCAAAATCTCTCACTATTATTATATTGGATCATTTCTATCCCTTTAGAGCTAATGTTTTATAAACTGAGTACTCTAGAACACTAGGTACACATGTTATATCTCTTGTTGAGTTGATTCTTGGATCATTTATACTGACCTTCTTTGTGTCTTTTTACAGTTTTTGTCTTTAAATCTATTTTGTCTAAAAATAGCTACTTCTGCTCACTTTACTTACAGTATCACTTCTTGTCCTTTCATTGAAATGTTAATAATTTTTTGACTTCTGTATTCTCAACACTAACAGAATTTTCTTTTGTTATCTTAAATCCCTTAATTATGACATTTAAATAAACAATTATGCTGGAAAAAGTGTCACTTTGGGCAACTTACTAATTTGCTGATATTTCTGGTAGTTACTAATGAAAACCTATATTTACTTACCTAATGTAGTAAATGCTTACGTAGTAAGTGCTCAATGCATATTAATTAAATCCAAATTTGAATTAATGAACTATTTTCATTCTACCTAATTTTTTCATGTGTGTACTTCTTTACCTTATATTTAGACGGAACTATATTTTATTCTGATTACATGTTAGAAATAGCTTTGTTGTATGATGATGGACATTTAAAAAATCCCATACTTGCCACCCCTAATCTACTAAAAAGATCCTTAGATAATTTCAGAGACTGGTTTGGTAGTCCCTGCTATATTTATAGGTGTTTCCTTTTCTACACATTAAATAACCCAGGATCCTGGGAGGGAAGACATATTCAACTTTGTATGACCATTATATGCTTTGGTGGTTTCTGATACATTGCTGGGCTCATATTTTGTTCAAAATAAATATTGTTATAATGTCCTTCTTTTGTGTTCCTGGTAAAGAACAGAACTACTATTTTATAATCTATGGGAGGAGACAATCAAACTTGTGCTGTATGTTAAAGTTTAGTCTATTTCCCTTGGCTGCCTGATCATATGGATCATCTGGAATACTTAGGAAGAAATAACAGACACTTGACCTGGAGATTCATTTAGTAGTTTTAGGGTATTGCCCCTGGTGATTATTTTTGGGAAAAAAAAAGCAGTATTCTAGTTTTTAAATATTGGTAGGATGTTAATGTTAATATTGGTAGGATGTTTTGGTTGCAGAGCACAGAAACCAAACTCAAATGAGGCAAAAAAGAAATTTATTGGTTTACTTAATATGAAATAGGCTAGAAAGGAAGGTATTAGTAGTCTGCACCTTGCTTCTGGATTGTATCTTATCTTTATCAGGCAAGAAATATGCAAATGAAGTATTTGGGAGGACCCTGTGAAGTATCAGACTCCTTCATAGTTAGGTTCTAACTTTTTGCCTTTTCTCATATGTTTTTAGCCTTGGTTAGAGTTTTCCAACTTAGCAAGTTTCCAGCGCAGGCGTAGGCAGAATGAACCTTTTTTTTTTATAAAAGTAAAGCCTCATTTCCTTCCCAATGCTTTCACATTTGACCAGTTTACCTCAAGGCTTATTTCTCCAATATGCATTGGTATGGCTTGGTTGTTATAGCTGACTTTTATTTGAATTGGTCAATATAATATTTTTAATTGGATGATATTCAGACTGGTTTGGTTATTAAATACTTTGATATCTGCCCTATTTCATATTAAGCCACATGTATGAAGGCCACATGAATGGTCAGTGCACATCATATCCTATGTTTTTCCTACCAAGTCTCTTTTTGCAGCGCACTTCAGTAACTGGATCCCAGTACACAACAGGCCACAGTTTGACAAGTTATCTCATACCACATTGAAGGATGGCCAACCTCCCAGCATAGTACAGAGAAATCTGCACTGCTCTGTTACAACCTCTATCCAGTTAATCCTTCATTTGTACCAGTCTTCTTCTACATACCAATTTCTGTATCATATAGGGTTCTTTTGGTTGCAAGTAATGGAAACTAACTCTGGTTAACTTAGTCTACATCCATGATTCAGAATCACTGGGAGAGAGTCTTTAAAATAAAAAATTCCTGTACAAAGATAAAGTATTTTTTAAAAATTTATTGTATTGGTATCTCCAAGGGGATGAAATACAGGAATTAGTATTTTTAAAAAGCTCTTTAAGTGAACTGGGAGTGTAACTCAGTGGTTGAGCAGTGTTTATGGTGAGCAAGGCCCTGGATTCAGTTCCCTAGCATCATGCCAGGGGGTGGGGCAAGAAGAAGCTTGCTAGGTGATTCTGATACTTACTTTTTGTCGGCAGTTTCAATGAATGGCTTCTTAATCCATTTGTTTTCTCAGGTGTGAAAACTGGGAGTAATTTCTGAGATTACCTTTTCTCATTTTCAGTTCATTGTTAGTACCTATCAGGACTGTATCCTAAATATCTGATGGATCTTTCTACCCCTTTCTTCCTTTATCTATGCCGTCATAGTTCTTCTTTTGGACCATTGTATCAATCCCCTAAATGATTTTCATGCTTGTACTTCTGCACCCCATTCCCCAGCAATGCTGTTGCCACAGATCATGTTATCACCTCCTAGCTGAGATCCAGGCACACAGGGTCCCTTTTTGTCTCTTGAATATATGAAGCTTTTACCTGTCTCTGGGATTTTGCACATACTGTTTGCTTGCCTGATTGTTACGGTTTTTCAGCTTAAAAATCTCCTCCTTATGGAGGTGTCCTGACTGGTCTTCCATAGTCACTCTATTTGTTTCTGCTTTAGCACTTAATCATACAATCTATTTTTTAATACTTGTTTAACAATTCCATGGGGTCTTGCCAGTCTTACTGTTATTTTTATTTCTTGTCATAGTGCTTGGCATATGATGGCATTCACTATGTTGTTATTGAATGAATGAATGAATCTTCACTGACGCCATCCTGGTTCATGCTTCTATCATCTCTCCCCTGGATTACTACAATTGTATCCTAACTACTCTGCCTACAACAGCTTTGGTTTTCCTGTTATCCATTTTCCATGTTGCTTTAGGGTTAACTTTAAAAATTTTTGAAGTCTGATACATTTTTCCTTACCTCTTCATATACTTTTCATTTATCTTAATATTACTTATATAATTTTTTATAATTTTAAAATTGTGGTAAAAATGTAGACAACATAAAATTTGCCAGTTTAATTATTTTTAAGTATACAGTTTAATGGCATAGAGTACAGTCACATTGCTATGCAACTATCACCATTATCCATCTCCAGAACTTTTTTCATCTTTAGAAACTGAAACTCTATACACATTAAATAACTTCTTCCTTTCCCTCAGTTCTTGTCAGCCACTATTCTACTTGCTGACCCAGTAAATTTAACTATGTACTTCATATGAGTAGAATCACACAGTATTTTTTCTTTTGTGTCTGGCTCCATCTTGTAGCTTGTAGAACTGTCTAGTCTGGTTTTTTTTTTTTTTAACTCCTAACACTTCATTTCTTGCTTTCTGTTTGTCATTCATACTGCCTTCTTCTTGTTCTGTGGGCTATTCATGCCCTATCCCACCTATCCTCACACATATTCCCCATTCCCCACTTCTTGCGTCCCCCAACAACTACCATTTGACTTTTTGTCTCTGAATTTTGTCTCCTCCAGGAACCTCATTTAATAATATCATAATATTTGCCATTTGTGGCTCTATGTACTTTTGAACTTTTAAATATGATATTGGTAATGATGGGGTTGACATATTTATTGCTATTTTGTTGCCAAGCATATTGTTTATTTAATCTTCACCATCTTAGCCAGTAAAGGACTTTATCCATCCTCACTTGATAATTAAAGACAAGGCTAGGGAGATTAAATAATTTATCCCAGGTCATAGGTATATAAAGCACCAAGTGCAGATTTTATCAGTGTTCTCTCAGTCTTGTGCTTTGTTCTATACCCCAAAAGTTAATGAAGTATTTCTGGTTCCAACTTATGTCAAGATGGTGCTAGAAAGGAACTGAATAGTTTTCTTGTCCTTCCTAGTTCCTTGTGCTCTTATATATCAGTTTACCTTATTTAGATTTTTTAAAAATAGCACAAGGAAAGTTACAATAAAAAATGTGAACTTTATTTTCAGACTCCTTTAGACACAGCCTTTTACTTTGGTAATTAATCTATTACTTTGGTAATTAATAGATTAATTACCAAAGTAAAAGGCTGTGTCTTTCATTCATATGTTCCTAGCATCAACCTGGCATTTAGAAGTCTCTAAGACATGTGTTTAACTAACCTGAACAAGTTGTGTGTTCTGAATCTGCCCCTCCTTTCCTATCCAGGTAAACTGGTTTCTGAAATACAGATACCTCTGAATATAGTTTCTGCATTCAAGGAGCTTAGAGTCTAGTTGGAGATGACACATATAAAAAATATCAATCATCATCAAAATTGATTCCTGTTTTAAGTCAATTCCTGTTTGTACCAAATATGCTGACTCCAAATGGTTCATTTAAAAAATGTATTTTAGTTATTTATAGGTCTTAGTTCACATAAGGAATATTTTTTGGGAAGTTAATTGTCATTATTCCGTGAGTCATTGAATTGGAGGCAATCCCTCTAAACACATATGTGTATCATATCCCCTGGTGAAATTCCCTCAACTGCTGCCTGTCCACAATCCAGATGGTGCTTGCCATCCTGTGGAATAAGTAAGAAGTGATTGAATCAGGTGAGGAATTCTCAAACTGGAAATTGTGTCTCTTGCCTTACATGAGCAAATAAACCTCAGTCCCCAAATACCTGGCAAATATCCCAACTCTTCTCTGATAGATATGTCACCATATATCAGCTCAAAATTGTTATTTCTTAAGAAAACTATCAGCCTAATTCTGCATATGAGAAAAAGAATATTGCTGAATGTATAATATATTAGTATATGATGTAAAAATATTTACAAGACCAAGTGACATACCTTGTGAGCACATTTTCCTATGTACTGTCACTGGTTATCATTGGTTATATTGGGCCATAGAACCCAGTCATAGTATTCTCTTTTAATCATGACTATTTTGATACAACTGGTGTATTGAAGTTCAATTCTGACACTAACCACCCAGAACTAGTGTCAGAATCCCACAGTTTCAGAGGAGCGTGGTGCCTAGTAAGACTGCCCCTACTTTAGATACCAGCCTCAAGTAAGAGCCACAGGCCACCCAGACCAACTGACTGCAAATCTGAAGGATCCATGACCACTCTCAGATTTAGTAATTCACTAGAACAACTCAAAAGAATTAGGAAAGTGCTGTACTTATGAGTACAGGCTTATTATAAAGGACACAAATCATGAACAGCCAAAGAGACACTGACCATGATGCCTAGGAGAGTCTTGAATGCAGAGCTTGTGTGCCGTTTTTCCATGGGATCAGGGCACATAACCCTTCGTTCACCAACTGAGAAGCTGCACTGAGCTTCCGTGTCTAGAATTCTTATTGTGGTTTCATCATGTGGGCATAATTGATAACTCAATCTCCAAACACCCTCCACTTCCCAGAGTTTGGATTAACTCAAAGTCTCAACCCTCTAATCATATGTAAACAGACTCCCATCCTGCTCCAGCTCATTAGCAGAAGCTCAGGTGTGAACCTCAGAGCTCATGAGTGAGAGATACTCCTGTCTCTTGGAAGACTTCAAGGGTTTTAGAAGCTTTGTGCTAGGATTCTGGGTCAAAGACTACACAAATTCTTTATGACGTGATACAGAAGAGAAAGTTTAGTGTAGTGGTTAAGAGTAATGCAGTAAAAAGTTATTTAATTTTATTTCCTCATGGGGATGTGGTGAGGTTTATATGTGTCCTTTAGTATAGTATAGTTCTTTAGTATAGTATTTAATACCATGCTTAGTGCATATTAAGTGTCTTGAATATATAGTAACTAGTATTAAGGAGTATTTTAGTTTCCTAGGGCTGCTGTTAACAAACCACAAATTAGGTGACTCAGAACAACAAAAATGTATTCTCTCACAGTCTGGAGTTTAGAAATCTAAAGTCAAGGTATCAGTTGGGTCATGCATCTGAGACTGTGTGGAATCCTTTCTTGCTTGTCTGGTGGTGTCTGTGTTCCTTGACTTGGAGCTGAAGCACTCTAGTCTCTGCCTGTGTTCTCTCTCATATGGTGTTCTCCCTATGTGTCACTGTCTTTATCTTATATTTAACTCTTCTTTTAAGGACACCAGTCAGGGTAGGATTAATGCCTACCCTCATGACCTCATCTTAATTTGTTTATATCTGCAAAGATCCTATTTCCAAATGAGGTTATATTCACAGATACAAAGGGTACAGAATTGGGGGACACAGTTCACAGTTGTGATCCCCCAAATTCATGTCCTTTTCAGTGCTTTCACTGCATCCCAGTATTTCCAAAAGTGTTAACGCATTCCAGCAAAAACTCTTAAATCTAAAATCTTATCTAAATATAATTATATTTATATTATCTCATCTTCTTAATCTCTAAGTCAGGTGTGAGTGATCCTCTAGGTAAAGTTCATCCTGAGACAAAATCCCTCTCTATCTGAGATCTATGAAACCCAGAGGACAAGTTACCTGCTTCCAAGATGCAAAGGTAGAACAGTCATAGTCTCATCACAAATGGGAGGAATGGAAGGAATAAAAGGATCACTGGTTTTGGGGCTATAGCTATAGCTCAGTGGTAACACTGGAAGCATCCCAGGGGCACCTCAGTTAGTCATAGGATAGATAATTGACCTATAAATTATGGATTACATGAGTCCTTTATAGCTATTTCTAGTGGATGGTTATATTTTTCAGTTTTTAGTTATTTTTCAAGAACACAGCCTCAGCCCATTTTAATGAGGACCTATACCTTTTTTAATTCCCTTATGCCAATATCAGTGTTTATAGGTCTCTTAGAGGATACTCTATAAAAATTGATTTGCAGGGCTGGGACTGGGGCTCAGTGGCAGAGCACTTGCCTAGCCACTTGTGAGGCACTGGGTTCTATCCTTAGCATCATAAAAATAAGCAAATAATGGCACGCTGTCCATCTACAACTACAAAAAATATTAAAAATTGTTTTGCTTTGAAAAAGGCTTATCCATGGCAATTCGAATAAGAGATCAGCTCTGGTGATAAATAAGAGACATTAGTTAGCTGGGCTGTCATTTTGTTTTGTTTTGCTCACACTGAGCTCATTAATAAATTGCCACAGTAGTAATATGAAAGTAAAGAACTTTCTAGAATCTCAACTGCCACACAGAGTGCTAGCACAGACCTGTAGGGAACTGTGTTGTTGTATACAGTTTGGTTAAAGGGTTTCAGGCTCCCCCACTCCCACATCCCCCGCCTTTGAAACATTTATATTTTGCAAAATCCAGATCCTGTTTTAGTGCTTGTATAGTTTGTAAGTGAATATATTTAAATTCAACTCATCAAACATGTATCTGATACCTACTATTGTCAGGCAGTGTATTAAATCCTAAGGATGTAAAGCTGAATAAGGCTTCACCATCAAATAGAGGCAAGAGATGTAAACAGATAATTATAATATAGTATTTAAATGCTTTAAGCTTAAACCAGATATAAATGTAGCATAGAAGAGGAAATGGTTATCTAGGGAAAAGACTTAGGAAGGCTGACGAAGAGAGGATCCATTGATTTCTAAGTTAAATTGTGAAGGATGAGTTGTAAGTTAATGAATTGGGTGTTTAGTGGGAAAGTGTGTTATTATAGATGAGTTGAGGGACTGTAAGTCATTTAAAATAACTTAGGGGATGAAAGTAAAAAGGAAAAGATGAGTAGTAAATCATGGTAGAGAAGTAGTCAGGGGCCAAATCTTTAAAAGATTAGATTTTGAAATGCCACATATGCCTGTGACTTTGGTGGGTTTTATCCTATAGTCTACATGAATCCACTGAAGGGCATGGATTAACCAGAGAAGAAACATGATCCAATTTTTATATTCCAGGGATTACTTTGGTTACCATATGCTTATTGGAATGGAAGTAGAGAGAGGTTAATTAAGTTATTGACTACTTCTGTGAGAAGGAAAAACAATACTGTACAAAGAGCACAGCCTAGATTGTTTCTGATCTCAATTTAATCATGTCCTAACTCTAAATCTGAAGCTTCTTCATCTGTTAAATGGGAATATGTGATTTCACTGGATATTATGAAAAAGTGTGTTGACATATCCAAAGAACTGAGTTTAAGTCTTAGCTGTTATATTTCAGATTCTGTTTCTGTTAAGTTTTAGGTAACAAGTTTAGGATTTTTTTTTTTTTTGGTACATATTGTAGTGTATTGGTATATGCCTATGACATTATTTGATCAATTTTGCTTCTCAGTAACTCCTCTTACTCTACCCTCTTCCCTCCCCCATCCCCCACTTCTTTACCTTACTGATTTAGACCATTCTGTTTCAGTAAAACAGAAAGAAATAAAATTTACAAATATTTTACACTTATACTAAGATATGTACTTGGGGATTTCCCAAACATTTAAAAAATAATGCAACTAATGCTTTTTCCTTTGGACACCATTTGAGACCCTCAATTGGAGAATCAAGATAAATGTCTTTTGTTGAGGGAGTACACTAGGAAAAACTTGAAGCCCTAGCTCAACAAATGACCAGTTTAACTGAGAAATAGCATTGGAGTTTGCTCTTTCTGTTCCTTCAAATGTTTAATAAGAATGATACGAATACTTTTTCTAGCCACCTTGCATGTCTATTGTGAGGATGACATTTTTTTTTCTTCAGTAAACATTTGCTAAACAACTGCTATTCAAGGTCCTGTTTCCAAGAAGGTTAAACTGATTACTATCTGAATCCCAACTCCAAGTGAAAAAAGAACTGTAAAAGATGTATAAAATAACTATAATACCAATAAGACAACATGTGAGATAACTTTGAAATTATAAAGAACTTGGAAACTGAAAGTTTTATTCAATAAATAACTGTCTGAATTTATTGAATAGCAATCAACTGACAAACTACATAAATTTCATCAGCTGTAATTCACCAAAATACTCATGGTTCACCCAGTGCTGTGACTGAGGCAATTGCAAGTTCTTTTATTGCATTCCAATCTTAATTACTACTCAAGTCACTCATCATATTTCACACAATGATATATGTATAGGTTATAGAAAAGCTAAAAAAGAGTTAACAGCGACAAGAGGGTTTTAAGAGACTGTACTCAGAGCAAAGGCAGAGAGCAGATAGGAATGCCAAAGAGTCACTGCAAGTGGTCACATAAGATTTCAAACTAGCCAAAGAACTTGTACAGAGCATGGAATTTATTCTAGGTCAAGATCTAGAAAACAGGCATATTTGAAGTGGGCTGTGTCACAGAGAGATCCAGCTGAGCTGAAGCCCCAGAGACAAGTTAGAGTTGTAACCTGTTGACCTCATGATACATTCAACACATGGTCTGGTAAGAGGATGGATTGTGTGTGCCACAGTATCACTGTCTTAGGTCCCTCTCCTTGTGTGTGTTTCAGATGAAGGGGTTGAATCATTCCGTAGTGTAGCATGTCTTAAGATTGTGCTTTGTAGCTGGGAATTATTTTTTTCAGTAAGTTCTGTATGTCTGACATCTAGTGATTATCTGTTTGCCCAGACAAGTAAACAAATCATTCTGCCTTTAGCACTTGTACTCAGAATGGAGTAGCTCAGGGCAAAATTCTATTTTATATAATGGAGTAACTCAGAGATAAGGGACTACTGTTCTGTACAACATAGGGCAACTCAAAACAAGGCACAGCCTTCTCTCCACAGTAGTTATGGTGAAATAAAATTAGGCAAAGGAGTATGATCTAATAAACTGGGATGGGGGAACTTAGCAAGGCTTGTTAGTCAATTTCTTTCTGACATCTCTGTCTTTGGCTCCTTACCTATGGATATTGGGAGGAAACCTCTCACATAAGGGTCCTTTGACCTGCTTTGTGGTTAGTGCAGAAAATAAAACCTTCCTAGGTTTTATGACCTTCAGAGGAGAAGAGTGGAGGAAGGTGAGAGAGGCTTTCCTGCTTCTGCTGTTTTCTCAAGATTCCTTCAGCTTAAAATATTTCAGGATAACGTGTCCTGAGCCCCCTTGCATTTTCTGGAGAACATCTTTAATCTATTTAATGTCACATTAGAGTAGGTTCTTTATAGAAGTCCTTGACTTTTTCTACTTATAAAATACTTTCAAAAATTAATAAAAATAATACTTCACGTTTTGGGCCTAGTGGCCTAGTGACCAGAACAGACCAGTACTGCAGCTATAAGCTTTAGGTGAATATACTGGGGTGCTAGCACTGGTCATAGAATCTCAGGGATCATAATACCATCCTTCAACTCTCTCCAGGAAAACTGGCCTATTTAATATGCCCAAGCAATAAGTACAGTCTTTTGCCTGTGTTTGGTTAGAGGCTCTCAGCTTTGATTTTCTCCAAAAAGCTCTGTTTAAATTATATAATTACTGAAATAATTCAAAGTTTCTGGTTCTTTCGCAACACTCTTCCCTATTTTCCAGTGCTTCCAAGTAGCCCTGTACTCATATTTTGAAAGTCTTCTTCTGACATCTGAATGCCATGTCTTTTAAGTGGCTTTTAATAAGATAGAATTTGCCTTTGTGTTTCATGTATTTCCTTAATAAGTTGTGAAGACTGTATTCAGAAAAGTCTTCGGAAAGCTAAATTATGTTCATGATTGTGTTGCTCAATCCCTTTCATCCTCTCAGTACCTTTATGTAATGATTCTGTCAAATTTCAGAGAGACTTACTGTAAAGCGCCTAACTTGTTTAATTTTGAGGTTTTCCTTAACTGTCTTTCTCTCAGAAATACAACTTATGGATTCTAATTACAAGACTTCCAAGTAAAATACTTTAAAAATTCATATTTATATTCTGATTTCAAATTTATAAATCTATTGCCACTTAAAATTCAGAAATAGATTTGGATCCTATAATTTTTAATTCTGTGCCTTTTTTCATAGCGGTTTCATACTTATTTTCTCCTCTACTATACACTACTTCAGTGTTGGGATCTAGAGCTGAATAAACAGCAAAGACAAATAGGCATGGATAACATCAAATGGTACTAACTGCTATGTGGATAATTAAAAGTGTGGTAAACCAGGCCCGGTGGTGCTTACCTGTAATCCCAGCAGCTTGGGAGGCTGAGAGAGGAGATTACAAGTTCAAAAGCAAGGTGCTAAGCAACTCAGTGAGACCCTGTCTCTAAATAAAATACAAAATAGGGTTGGGGATGTGGTTGTGGTCCAGTGCCCCTGAGTTCAATCCCTGGTACCCTCTCCCCCCTCCAAAAAATGAATAGTGTGATAGACAAGGTCTGTGTGACTGTAGATTGAGTAATCAGGGAAGGGTTCTCTGAGAAGGTGACGCCTGAAAGGTAAGCCAGTGGTGTGAATATTGAGTGGAGCATTCCAGGTAGTGGAATGAAGGCCCTATGAGCTGAGGAGACTCCCATGTATAGATCAAAATGAATGATGAGTGCCATAGGGGATAAGGCATAGCTAGGGGTCAGATCATGTAGGACTACCCTAGTTCATGATAAGTTACTTGGATTTACTTTTAAAGGCTGTGAAGTACCTTTGGAAGAGGTTAAGCAAGGGAGTGATGCAACCTAATTTACATTAACACATAATCAAGAAAGGACCTTAGAGTGGTAAATACTGAGATCCTCTAATCCTGACATAGGCATTAGACTATGCATACTGTCTACTGCTAAGTCATACCAAATTGCCCAATTTTCCTTGAAACCCCTAAACCTCAGAGATAATAAATTTTCCCAAATTCCATTGCTTCGTATCTCAGCTCCACCATTCTAATTGTGTAGCCTTAAGCAAATTAAAAGACCACTTTCTGCCCTGGTTTCCTCTTCATTAAAATGAACAAAATAGTAGTACTTGTTTTATGGAAGAGCTATGAGAACTAACAAACTTAAAACTTAAAGTGCTTAGATCTGTCCTTGGTAAGGACTTAAGACATGTTTAGTTTTATCATTTATTTCCTTAGTTGTCCTATAGCCATATGGTTGTATGACTGGAAGTACTATATTTTAATTTTATTTAAATTAAAAATTAAAAACTGATCTTCAATTAAGTTTTTGGGAAATTTTTAAGTATGTTTGGAACAACTCGAGTATGTGAATCTTTTTTTTCAAATTATAAATGTAGGAAATCAAAATACAGATCTAGTATTTCTGGTGAAAACTTAGCATATAAATTGAGGTAAACTATATATATAAATATTAGATTTTGAAGACTTATTATAAAAAGAATATTTTTTTCATTAATGATTTTTTAATGATTACTTGCTGATATGATATTTTATTATATTGGGTTAAATAAGATACATTAAAATTATTTTCACCTTTTTTTTTAGCTTTAAAATGTAACTACTAGAAAACTTAAAATTACATAGGCAGTGGACTAGGGCTGTAGCTTAGTGGTAGAGTGCTTGCCTTGCACATGTGAGGCACTGGGTTCAATCCTCAGCACCACAAATAAATAAATAAATAAAGATATTTTGTCTATCTACAACTAAAATTTTTTTTTTTGAAATTACAGAAGTGGCTTGAATTATATTTCTGTTGAATGATGCTGCTCTTGATCCTGGGTCAAGAGAAGGAGATGAGAAAGAGTATGAACTAAGAGGGGCACTTTTTCTAATTACACAAATATCCCTGGAGATTCTGCAAAAACTTCAACCAGTAGAATCTCCCTCCCCATCAAGTTATGTTTGCCTTCTGCCAAAAATCAGTGCCTTTGGTGACCCTGCTCTAATAGGAGTGTTTTCTGTTTTTTTTAGGGTATATCAGAATGGAAAAAAGATTATGAGTCACTGGTCTATTTAAAGGGTATTGCACAGGCTAGATACCTGTCAATTTTGATGAAATAAATTTTTGGAGTTTTCTGAACTGTTACTACCATATAAAATTGTTCTCTGAGATAGTATATCACTAATCCTAGTCCAGTGAACTCCAGGGACTTAAAAGTGAGGCAGAATTAGAGTAGATTTTTAATTAAAGTGTGAATTGCTGGGTAAAAGGCTGAGGAAGTTGAGGAAGGCATCTCATATTCTAAAAGCTAAATTTCGGGGATTTAAAAAAAAACTCAAAAAGCTGAGTACTAACTGAGGAGATGAAAGATCTCTACAATGAAAACTATAAAACATTGAGGAAGGAAATTGAAGAGGACTAACCCTCCACCCAACTCCCATCAGTTCTATAATTTTTATTCTACTCTTTGTCTGTGAATTTGCCTATTCTAGGTACCCAGTATAAGTAGAATCATATCATAGTTTTCCTTTTGTGTCTGATTGACTTCATTTTGTATAATATTTTCAAGGTCCATCCATGTTGTAGCAGATATTAGAATTTCATTCCTTTTTATGGCTAAATAAATATTTCATTGTATGTATATGCTACACTTCATCCATTTTCTTTTTCCACCCATTGGCTATTGTGAATCATGCAGTTGGAAACAGGGCATACAAGTATCTGAACCCCTGATTTTAATTTCTTTGAGTATACACCTAGGAATTGAGTTGCTAGATCATATAATTCTATGTTTAACCTTTTAAAGAACTACCAAACTATTTTCCATGGTGGCTGTACCATTTTACATTGCAACAAGTATTGCGTGAGGATGCAAATTTCTCCACATCCTTGTCAACACTTGTCATATATCTGTTTTTCATAACATTCATCCTAGTAGGTGTGAAGTGGTATCTCATGTGATTTTGATTTCCATTTTTCTAGTGGTTAATGTTGTTGAGCATCTTTTCACATAATTATCGGTCATCTGTGGAAGACAGATCTTCTTTGGAGAAATGTCTATTGAGGTCCCTTGCCCATTTTTAAGTTGAGCTATTTGGAGTTTCTTTTGGTTGTCATTGAACTACAGGTATTCTTGTTGTATTCTGGATATTAATTGATATATAATTATTTGATATATAATTTGCAAATATCTTCTCCCATTCTTTAGATTGTCTTTTTATGCCTCATAGTGTTCTTTGAAGCCCAAATTTTTTTTAATTTTGATGAAGTATAGTTTAGATTTTTCTCTTTTGTTGCCTACTGCACTTTCGTATACTAACAGACCCCATGTGAAAAGATTTTCCCAGTTTTCTCCTAATAGTTATAGTTTAACTTATATTTAAGATCTTTAATGAATTTTGAGTTCAGGTTTTGGTATGGCATAAGATAAGAGTTCAGTTTAATTCTTTTGCATGTGGATAACTACTTTTTCTAGCATCATTTGTTGAAAAGTATCCTTTTCCCATTAAATGGTTTTGGCATCTTTGACAACAACCAATGACTATACATATGAAGGTTTATTTCTGGCCTCCCTGTTTTATTCCATTTCTCTCTCTCTCTCTCTCTCTCTCTCTCTCTCTCTATATATATATATATATATATATATATATATATATAGACACACACACATATAGATATAGATAGGTAGATAGAGAGATAGATAGATAGATATTCTTATGCCAGTACTATCCTGTTTTAATGACTGTAGCTTTGTAGTATGTTTTAGAATCAGAAAGTATGAGTTTTCAAACTCTGTTGCTATTTTTCAAGATTCTGTTTGAGTTTTAGAATTGTTTTTTCTATCTGTGTTTAAAAAAAAAGGTTACTAGAATTTTCATAGGGATTGCATTGACTTTGTAGATTTCCAGGGTAGTGTTGTAATCTTTTTTTTTTTTTTTTTTTTATTGCCCAGTACTGGGAATTTAATTCAGGGCTTGGCCACTGAACTATAATCCCCAGTTCTTTTTTCATTTTTATTTTCTATTTTGAGACAGGGTCTTGCTAAACTGCTGAGATTGGCCTTAAACTTGAGATCCTCTTGCCTCAAAATCCCAAGTCACTGGGATATCAGGTATGTGTCACTACACTAGCAGTATTGTAGTCTTAACATTAGATTAATCTTCTAATCTACGTACACAGGTTGTCTTTCTGGTTTTTTATGTCTTTAATTTCTTTTAGCAATGCTTTTACTTTTCAGTGTACAACTCTTTTCCCTCCTTAGTTAAATTTATTTCTATATATTTGGCTATGTCTTATAATATTTTTAAAAATGTTTTTAGTTGTTGATGGACCTTTATTTTATTTATTGATTTAAATGTGGTACTGAGACTCGGACCCAGTGCCTCAAACATGCTAGGCAAGCACCTACCACTGAACTCAGTCTCAGCTTGTTTTATAATATTTTAAATGGAATTATTTTCTTACTTTCATTTTCAGATTGCCCATCACTAGTATATAGAAATGCAAATGATTTTTGTACATTGAATTTTGTGTCCTACAATTTTACTGAATTCATTTATTAGTTCTAACAGCTTTTTTTGTGGAGTCATTAGAGTTTTCTACATGTGAGATTGTATCCTCTGCAAATCATTTTACTTCTTCCTTTCAAATCTGGTTGTCTTTTTTTTTGTTTGCCTAATGTCTCTGGCTAGCAGTGTGTGTTCCATATTTGCCCATTCAACCAGTCATAGATTAAATATATGTATTTTTAAAATTTTGTTTTTATTTAATTAGTTATACATGACAGTAGAGTACACTTTGATACATCATATATAATGGAATGTAATTTCTCATTCTTCTGGTTATACATGATAACCAAGTCATATAGTTATATATGTATATGGGGTAATAATATCTGATTCATTCTACTATCCTTCCTACCTCCCTACCCCCTCCCCTCTCTTCACTCCCCTCTACCTAATCTAAAGTAACTCTATTCTTCACTAGCACCTCCCCACCCATTGTGAATTAGCATATCAGAGAAAACATTTGACTTTTGGTTTTTGGGGATTGGCTTATTTCATTTAGCATGATATTCTCCAGCTCCATCCATTTACTGGCAAATGCCATAATTTCATTCTTCTATAAGGCTGAGTAATATTCCAGTATGTGTGTGTGTGTGTGTGTGTGTGTGTGTATCACTTTTTTTTATCCAGTCATCTGTTGAAGGGCACCTAGGTTAGTTCCATAGTTTAGCTGTTGCGAATTGAGCAGCTATGAACATGGATGTGGCTGCATGACTGTAATATGCTGATTTTAAGTCCTTTGGGTATAAACTGAGAAGTGGGATAGCTGGGTCAAATGGTCTGTACTGAGCTTGTGCCAATTTTTTTTCTTGTCCCTATTCCCTGAACAATACAGTATAACAACTATTTACATATCATTTACATTTTATTAGGTATTATAAGCGATTTAAAGATGAATTAAAGTACATGGGAGAATATACATAGATTATATGCAAATTCTGTATCATTTTATATAAGGAACTTGAGTAGCCATTGATTTTGATATCCACCAGGAATCTTAAAACCAGTCCCTCATGGATATTGAGAAATGATTGCACTATGCTTAATAAAAGTAGTTAAAGTGAACATCTTTCTCTTGGTGCTATTGTTAGGGAAAAGACTTTTAGTCCCACTATTGAGTATACTGTTCACTGTGGATTTTTTCATCTGTGGCCTCTATTATGTTGACAAATTCTTAATTTATTGAGTGCTTTTATTATGAGTATAGGTTACATTTTGTCAAATGCTTTATCGGTATCAATTAAGATTATCATGTAATTATTGTGGGTTTTTTTTTTTAACCTCCTTATGTTTATGTGGTATACAAGATTGGCTAAACCATCTTTGCATTCTGGAAATAAATCCTGCTTGATACTTGTATATAATAATCCTCTTACTATGCTGCTGAATATAGTTTACTAGTATTTCATTGAGTATTTTTGCATCAGTATTTGTAAGGGCATTTTCCTGTTTTTATTTTAAATTTTTGTTGGAATACAACCATGCTGATTGATTTCTGTACTGTTTCTACTTTCATACTACAGCAGAAGAATTCAAGAGTTGCAACAGAGATCACCAAGCTGGAAAAATTTACTAACTGACATTTTTTGGAAAGGTTTGCCAACCTCTGAGTTACACAAACAAACCTCCTTACTCTTGCTCCATACTGGCCAAGAACTTTTCTGGTTCTCATTTGGATTTTTGTGTAGATGTACCTTTGAAGTTAAATAGCCCTGCTCATGCTCCATTGAATATTGTAGGTCATGTGGCATTTACATTTTTCACAGAAATTAATGAGTTAGCATTTTAGTTTATTCATCATTGTTTAATTAATTATAGATCTGTCCTCAAGGGTCAATTCTATTTTTAACAGAATCAGGATTTGGAACCAAGCTGAGGGAAGAATCCTGGAAACTAGAAAGGTAACCACATTATTGCCTTTGGGAAGCTCATTCTAATGACTTCCTCTGATAAAGACTTACTTGCACTGCATGTCTCCTTTGAGCTATAGTAGTTCACGTTTGTATTTTTCTATCTTTTACTTCTAGATTTCTTCATCATGCTAAGGAAGAATGATTTCTCATTTGGTATAGCTGATGGTAATATGCAAAAAACAGATCCTTGAAAAGGTCAGAACCTATATGCACACATGACAGAAATAGAAAGTTATCTTCTATTAGGCTGTGTTTGAATGTATGTATCACAAAAAAACAATGAGAATGATTTTTAAAAACTCATCCTTCCTTCCCAAATTATCTTACAGTTTTAACAAATCCTGTGTATCATTTATACAGCTCTTTATATCTTGTAAACTATTCTCCACACAATTTTCTCCTATAGTCTTCACAATAATCTGAAATAAGTACTGTTTTTAATCCTATTTTATGGAAATAATGATGAGTTAAGAGACTTTTTCAAATCTTACAAATCTTAAATGCAAGGCTTAGTCCCAGGTTGTTCTGCCTATAAATCTTTCTATTCTCATACATCACAAGTTCTTAATTAGTTTTAGAATTTAGTATACATATAAGTAGGCAATCTGTATGAAATTAGAAAAGATGTATGTATAAATCTGTGGGAAAATGCCTTTATGAATGTAAAATATCATTAGTGAATAGAATCTTAACATTGAAAGCTTAACATGTGATCTTAGGGATGATACTATAGTCCTCCATATATAATATAACATTGTCTTAGAATGGCAAACAAAGTTCTTCAAGAGTTGCCCTTTGCCTTCTTTTCTAGCTTCATTGTATTCAATTCTTGTCACTTGTCTCTGTAGCCTACCATATGGCTTTCTGTCTCTATAATCCATGACTAGTTGTTGTCCAAACACATTGTCAATTTCCACTCCTTAGTACCTTTGTACTATATTCTCTTGGTAAAATGTCAGTCATCTTTCTTCTCACAATTGTAATTCAACTTCATCTCTTTTGTGAGGCTTTTCCCAACTTCTTAGTTAAAGTTGATCATTTCATCCTGCTTCCCAGAACACTTTGTACAGCAAATCTCTTATAGAAAAAATCATGTTATGATTGTGTATTTGAATTGTTGTCTCTCCTACTGATGATCTGTGAATTCTTTGTGAGCATGAGTGAGACTTGTCTTTGTATTCTTAACACCACATAATACAATTAGCCTTAAATACATTTGCTTAATGAATAAAATAGCAGCTATAGCTCTTTTTTTTAAAGACCTGTACACTATTACAAGTGGCAGACTAACCACATAAAAATACCTAGAAGTTTATAAATATGTGAAAAACAATATAGTGTATACTTGAAATATAGCTGAAATGATTAGAGCCAGATAAATTATTTAGAGATGGATTTCTGTAGGTCAGAGCTTGGCAAACTATTGCCCAAAGACCAAATCCTACGTGCTACCTGTTTTAGTTAATTAACTCTTGTTGGAACATAGCCACATTCATTAATTATCTATGTGTGACTGCTTTCATGCTATAGTTGTAGAGTTAGTAGTTGCAACAGAGACCATATAACTCATAAAACTGAAAATATTTACTCTCTAGCATTTTACAGAAAAAAAAGTGCCAATATTGCTGTAAGAGATGGATTTTGAACAGGTATGAAAAGAAGAGGGACATGAATTAGTAAAGCATGAGTGCTCATCGTTATGCAATGAAAACTAGTCAATAGTTATGTGAAGTCTTTGCTATTATTGTCTTTATTTTGTGGTTAAGGAAACTAAAACATGAGGAATTAAGTTACTTAGCCAAGATTATACACTAATAAGTGACAACCAAATCCAAACCTAGGCAGTCTAGCTGCTGAGTCTTCATAATAAAGGAGGAAACATCTGGATATATTTGGTAAAAAATACTCATAAGCTTAGAGTACTTAGTTCAAGTAATTAGGAAGTGTGCTTCCAAACATGATAAAGTGAAAATAGACCATAGAAGAGTAATATTGGGAAGCAAGATGTCTAATTAGAAGAGTATACTATGGATTAGGCAGAATGGGAGGAAAAGAAAACAGATACATTACACATTGAGACATGTTATAGTCAGTCATTGAATGTAGTATTGACAAGACCAGAAAGCAGTTAACTTTTCTTTCACACTTAAAAATTGTCTTAACATACCTGAAGAACTGGCATACCCAACTCAGAGATTAGCTATGACTTTCAAGGAGATAGAGGGCATTCAGTGACCACAACCCCCACAACATACACACCTATACCCTGTATATATTACAGTTAGCAAAGATGTCAAATCATAACACACATCATTCCCTTTCATCCTGTTTTGTCCCCCTCTGGGGACTGATTTATGTTCAACTTCACATGACTACTGTGGTAAACATTCACCCCTTGGGCTGCTTTTAAAAATGTATGCTTGTTGTATGTATGTTAAAGTAATACATATGCACTATTAAAATTTTGCCATCGGAAGTATACTAAGTAAAAAGGGAAAGTTGCCTTCCATCACTGTCTCACTCTCTAGAAAGAACCTTTGTTAAAAGTCTGATTGTATGTAAAGTTACTGTTATTGATGGAAATGTGCTGGGTTATCCTATGTATTAGGGTTATTGATAAATAAAAGAATTGAGAATCACTCCCCTAAGGCCAAGATCCACTACCAGAAATGGAAGGAATTTTCTGGGGAGATAGGAGATTTCCATTGAAGCAAGAAATGTAAGCACAGAAACTTTTTAGGGATTTAGAAAATTCAAGCATTGGCTAAAGTTGGTGTGATCAGAGACCGGGAGGAGGAGGCATTAAACTAAATACCTTAACTGTAATTAAACTTCAACAAACTTTTAGTATTATTACAAACCTTTTGGGGGGGGGGCAGTTTATACCAACAGACTGATTACCAGGTATGAAAGAAAGGATTCCAGTGTGACGTTGACCTGGTTACCTTAAGTAGGGGACAAAGTGGTGTAAGAGAAAATCCAGTATATAAAATCTAACTTCATAGAACAAATTACTTTCCAGTAAACATTGAATTATTTTTATAGATTTCTTTTAACTTATTAACCATCTTAGTATCCTCAAAACATGCTGTTTTTTATTTAAAACCCCATTTATACTTGCTTTTCAGAACTATAAATAAAGCAAGCACACATCATTTATTATTTCAAAAAAGACTACCTGCCAAGTTTTGTGTGGTAGATATGGAGGAAATAATTGAGCTGGGCCTTGCTACTACTGCCCCGTAGACTCACAACATGAAAGAATTTAAAAGGGACTGAAGAGATAAGGAATGTAAAGTGCCTACCATAGTGCTGCTAAGTTATAGATGAAGAAGCAGAAAACATGCTTCCACTGCAAGCTGCCACTTGTGCTGTTGCTGTTGCTATTTTTTCTGCCCCCATATCACACTTCTATAACTCTTCAGAGAGAAAGTTGGTGTTACATATATGCATATACATACACAGTGATGCTTCTCAATTTATGATAGGGTTACATACAATAAACCAATTATAAGTTGGAAACATTGTAAGTCAAAAATACATTTAAATACACCTAGCCTACTGAACATCATAGCTTAACCTAGCCTACTTTAAATGTACTCAGAACACTTACATTAATGAACAGTTGGACAGAATCATCTAACATAAAGCCTATTTTATAATAAAGTGTTGAATATCTCATGTAATTTATTGAATACTGTACTGAAACTGAAAACCAAAGTGGTTGCGTGGGTACCTTTCACACCATCATGAAGTCAAAAAATTTTAAGTTCATGCTGAAAAAACTGAAGTTGCACAGTGTTGTTTGTGATAATGAAACCAGAACTCAGATTTGGAATTTCACTTCAAATGTTGTCCTGTTAAGCCTTGCTCTTCTTCCTAATGATTTAATATCTTCACAGAGAACGTGTCTTACCTTTGGTTCAAGTCCCTCAATGATCGTGAGTTCTTACTTTTCCTTCACAGAGAGGTTATTCCACTTTTGGATACCTTTGACTACCAGAAAGTTCTAGTAAAATTCAGTGGAGCTATCTACCTGTAACTTCCACCCACTAATCCTAGGTTTCTCCCTTGGAGTGATATTTGACAAGTGGAGCAAATTTCATCACTCCTTTACATAAGAGTCTTCTAGGTATTCGCAAACAGTTCTTATGTTTCCTGAGTCATCTCCTGGTTAAATCTCCTTTGTTTTTTAAACCCTCAATCTCCTTATTGCTTTCATTTAAATTAGATCGTGTGCCTGTATCTCACTCAGAGTATAGGGAGCACATTTGTACATAAAACTCTACCACTGATATATTCTGACTGGCAGAGAGTACAACATTCAGAATTGTTATCTCTTTTATTACAAATACTAGCTATCTGGTGGCATAGTGGCATGCCCTTGTAATACCAGCTACTTGGGAGGCTGGGACAGGAAGACTGAGTTGGAAGCCAACCTGGGCAACATAGCATGACTCACTCTCAAAAGAAGAAAAGAAAAGAAAAAAAAACAATAACAACACCCTCTCCCCCTGTACTAACTATAATGATGAGGATGATGTAACCTTACTTATTGCCTGATATCAGATCTATGTATGTCTATCTAAAAGTATGATATAGCACCACTGGAACCACTGAATTACTTCTCTGTTCAAGAAACCTGAGCCAGAAGCATTCTAAGAAGTGCCCTGGATCATTCCTACATAAAATCTCTGGAAAGGGTAAACATTATACATGGTTACAATCTCCTTAGGACTGCTTAGAACAAAGGGAGTTTGGACCTCTCTGTATTTTCATTAGCCATTCATTGCTACCTCCCTTGCTTGTTAAAGGAAATATTGATTTTCTCTGGGATTCTTCTTTCTGTATGTATACACAGAGATGTATAATTACTACAAAGCAAATGGGGGCAGGGAAAATGCCAAGGGGAGATCTGCTTCATCTTTGTTCACATCTGCTACATGGAAGAGACAGGATTTATTGCTGTCTTAGAGAAAGGGATTGCCTAGTTAGCCCCACCCACCCACCCACTTTCTGGCAGATCGTCCCAGAGGAATATTGCATCTCATCACACCTATCTCCAAATGAAGTAAAAGTAAATGAAGGATATTTGGAGGCAGAGAATCAGCTGGGAGTTACTAGGAATACTTGCTAATGAGAGAGTAGCTGATCAGTGCTGCATTCCTAAGTAGTCCTGTCCCCTGCCTCCCTGTAGCCTGTCCTCCGTGACCAGAGTGAGCACATGTTCTGTTTGCAGCTCTTCCATTTTGAACTCTGTACATATTGACACAGGACTGTGGTTTGCCACTGAAAGAGTTCTTTATTAGTGAGTCTTCAGAGGTTATTTGATGAATCTCTTTTTTTTTTTTTTCTGTTATTCAGTTTAATTTCTGGGGGAAAGCCCTCCTTCTCTGTTCCCTTCTATGCTTTCTTTCCTCCACCCCATTTGTATGTGCAAACAAGCTTGAATATTTGTTTTTTTAATTTCTAAACTCTATGAATATTTAACACATGGTACGTACATTTAATCTAGCTTTACCTCTTAAAATCCCACTATGCCTAATCTTATTCAATGTCCAGAACAAGCTAATAAGCATTAACACTTTCATTTTTACTATAGTGAGTAGACTATCCACATTCACATGTATTCTCTCCCAAACTGGGCTATTTTATACTGGAAGCATTTATAGGGTTTCTTTGTGTGAGTGGGGTTTTTCTTTGTTGTTTGTTTTGTTTTATTTTTAGTGTGGGAACGGGGGAGGTACAGGGATGGGAGACAGAGTGAAAGAATAGTCTGGGTTCAAATCCTAACTTTTTTTTTAAGTTGTTGATAGAACCTTTTTTTAAAAAAAAATTCATTCATTTGTATGCGGTGCTGAGAATTGAACCCAGTGCCTCACACCTGCTAGGCAAGTGCTCACCACTAAGCCACAACCCCAGCCCCTAACTTATTTTTTAATATAATTATATATATCTTTATCTATCTATCTATCTATATATATTAGTTGTAGATGGACACAATACCTTTATTTTATTTATTTATTTTTATGTGATGCTGAGGATCAAACCCAGTGCCTCACACGTGCTAGGCAAGTGCTTCATCACTGAGCTACAACCCCAGCCCAAATCCTCACTTTTTTACTAACTGTAACCTTTTCAAAAATTACTCAAACTTTCTGGGTGTCGTTTCCTCATTAGCAAAAAGTAATGATAATACTGTGCTGCTTGGTGAAAATTCAACAAGATGGTATCATTGAAATACTTATCCTACTTTCTGGCACATGATCAATGCTTAAAAATTATAACTGTATGATGTTAATGATAATTATTAATATATGTTAGTCAGCTTTTCATTGCCATGACAAAAAATACCTGACAAGAACAACTTAGAGAGGGAAAGTTTATTTTGGCTCATAGTTTCAGAGATTTAGTCTATAGTCAACCAACTCCATTGCTCTGGGCCCAAGGTAAAGCAGAACATCAGCAGAGAGGAATGCAGTGGAGGGAAACTGCTCTGATGATGGCAGTCAGGAAGTACAGAGGGGAAGGGGCCACAGAGAATATGAATCCTTCAGCACACCCCCAGTGGCACACCCCCAGTGACATACCTCCTCCAGCCACACCCTACCTGCCAACAGTTACCACCCAGTTTATCCATTCAAACTAGGATGGGCTGATGTAATTACAGCTCTCAAAATCGAATCATTTTACCTTTGAATACTCCTGCATTAATATAGGAGCTTTTGGGGACACCTCACATCCAAATCATAGCAGTATATAAGAAATAATTTATAACTACATTTTTCTCTTTTTAAAATATTTTTTAGTTGTAGATGGACATAATACCATATTTTTTAAATTTATTTTTATGTGGTGCTGAGGATCAAACCCAGTGCCTTACACGTGCTAGGCAAATGCTCCACCACTGAGGCACAACCCCAACCCCTACATTTTTCTTAATCTCATAATATATAAAGAATTATTTATACTTTTCCATGCTTCAAGGGATGGCTAGTTGCGATTGCTTTGTTGCATTTTGAAAGAATGCTTCCATAGCATTGTTTATATTTCTACCAGATATTATCTTTCAAGAATTTCTGGAAATACCAGAATCTTCACATTCTCTAATCTGTATTGTTCCATACAGTTGCCACTAGTCATGTGTGTCTACTTAAATTTAAATTTAATAAAAATATAACTCCTTAGGACACTCCACCAGCCACATTTCAAGTGCTGAATAGCCCATTAGACAACACGGATATAGAGCATTTTTGACATTGTGGCACAGCACTGCTTTAGATATTAGTAGTCTATGCACTTGTGTTTTTTTCTCAAAAACCAAGGAGAATATATTTTCCAAGATCATACAGAAACTACTCTCTTAATATTTGAGGGCTCTGAATACCTTTTTTTTTTTTTTTTTTTTTTTTTTTTTTTTTTTTTTTTGCGGTGCTGGGGATCAAACCCAGGGCCCTGTGCTTGTAATGCAAGCACTTTACCAACTGAGCTATCTCCCCAGCCCTGAATATCTTATTTTGAGAATTCAGATTACTCTTTTTATTGTAACTTCTTAGTATCATTTCTGGTTTTTTAAAATAAATACAGGTACTTTCACTTCATCTAAGAAGATTGAATTACCATAATTTGTAAAGGTCCCAGTCAACAGTAAAAGGAGGTCAAAGGAAGAAGAAGCAAAATAGAAGTAATTCTAACAGAATTATGTAGCGTTGTTACTCAGATTGTGAATACTTGAGTTCTCAGGGGTTAACTAGTAACAGGAGTTTGCACAGTCTCTTTTGTTAAGTATATTCTACTATTCAGGATCTGAGTTTTCCCTGTGGGAATGGTAATAAACCACATTTCCCCCTAACAATACTTGTTATCTGCATCATGTACTTTTACAGCCATTTTCTCAATGTAGTATATATACACAATGGAGTTTTACTCAGTGATAAAAAAGAATGAAATTTGGCATTTTCTGGTAAATGGATGGAAATGGAAAACATCATGCTTAATGAAATAAGCCAGTCTCAGAAAAGCAAGGGTCAGATATTTTCTCTCATATGGAAACTAGAGCAAAATAAGGGAAAGAAGGAGGGGAGGATCAGATATCATAAAGATATAGGGAAGATCAGTAGAGTAGAAGAAGGTGATTGAAAGGGAGAGAGGAAGGACAAGAAAGGGGAGGAAATGCAGAATGAATATAACAAAAATATGTTATGTGCATATGTAAATATTCCATAAGGAATTTCACCTTCATGTGTAAGTATAATGAACCAATCAAAAACAAATAAATGAGTGAAAGGAGAATCAGTAGGATAAAGGAAGGAGATTAGCAGGAAAGAGAAGGGGAAAGAAAATGTAGAGGAACAGGAACTGAAATCAAATTCCATGCATATATGATTTTGTCCAAATGAACCCAGCTATTATTTGTAACTCTAATGCTCAAATAAAATAAAGCCATTTTCTCATTTGGTATTTCCACCCTCTAAAGCAGGTAGCATTGGGGTCATTCCCATTTTTGCTGAGAAGCAAACTGAGTTTCAGTGCACTTATTTGCACAGAGTCTTAAAGGGAAAACGGTCTGTAAAGGAAAATATAATTGTTCAAATCAGGATAAAATTTTAACTTCAGATTCAGTGTCTTTGTTTTATTTATATTTTTGTTGTTGTTTTTGCTTTACTGCCTCAAACTGGTATAGGAAATAGTGAAAGTTCTTTAGAGAACTGTGAGGCACTCTTAAAGAATTGCTGCAGTCTCATGTGTCCCGTGGCCATGTGTTTTGGCTGCCATAACAAAATACTAAAGACTAAGTGACCTAAGTAGCACAAATTTATCTAGACGTTTTGGAGACTAGAAATCCAAGATAAGGTGTCAGCAGGATTGGTTTCTGTTGAGCCCAGTCTCCTTGGTATACAAATGGAACCTTCTCTGTGTCCTGACATAGCCTTTTTCTTGTGGTGTTGTTTTTGTTGTTTGTTTATTTGTTTTCCTGTCAGATTTAGGTCCCACCCTTATGAATTCCCTGAATCTTAATTATCTCCTTAGAAGACCTGTCTCCAAATACAGTCAAATTGGGAATTAGGGCTTCAACCTATGAATGAGGTTTTTAGTATTTTTTGATTTTCTGGCATAACTTAGTTAGAAATCATGTTTTTACTCAGTATTTGCATGGGATCAAATATAGGAAATATCTGTGTTTATTTTTGTGAATATAGAGGCTAGTTGCCTCTATATGATACTTGCTATAAAGTAACTTCCAACCTTGAGATATTTTAATAGCAAAAAATATGTATCAAATGTACTACTTTTCTTTTACCCTCACCTACATTGTTAATACTTAAAGGTCTCAGTACAGGTTTTATAACCATCCTCCTTCTTCTCCCCTCACCTACTTTGCAGATGGAGAAAATAACATACAGAGAAACTGGCTTGTCAGAAGTCAGAGCAAGATATTGGTGGATCCAGGGATAAATCCCAAACCCTGTAACTCCTTAAGCAGTCTTTAGTTCATTGACTATGCAGCCTAGTGGTAAGTATTCATTTATGCTATCATAGAGGTAAGAGGGACTAAGAAACTGAATTAGGTTTCCATCACTGTGAAAAAATACCCGAGAAAATAAACTTAAAAGGAGGAAATACTTATTTCACTTCATGGTTTCAAAAGTTTCAGTCCATGGTCACTAGGTCCTGTCACTTTGGGCACATGGTAAGACTTTTGAACTTCATGGCAGGGAACATGTGGTATTGCAAAGTTGCTTTCAGTAGTTGGGGAGCAAAGAGAAACAGAGGAAGGGGCTGGAGTCCCAATATATTCTTAGAGGGCATGACCCTAGTGACCTGCTTTCTCTATCTGGGCCCTACCTCCTGAAGGTTTTACCACCTCCGATAGTGCAACCAGCTAAGGACCAAGCCTTTAACATATATGCCTTTGGGAATCACTCTAGAACATTCTACCCTGGGTCCCAAAGGCAAATGTCCACTTCATAATATAAAATGTATTCAGTCTCTCTAAGTCACTAAAGTCTCAACAGTTCCCGCACTGTTGAAAAGTTCTAATCCTCTCTGAGACTCAGAGCAAACTCTTAGCTGTGAACCTGTGTAAAATAAGAAAAAGAAGTTACATACTGATAGGATAAACGTAAAATCCTATAGCTCCATGTCCAGTATGCAGGGCACACCAAGGTGTAATGTGAGATCCAGAAGGCTTGAGCAGCCCTGCCCCTATAGCCTTGCTGGCTGCAGCCCACATGAACTCTCTTGGGTTGACTCTGCTCTCTGTCTGAAGCTTTCCTTGGTAGATGCTCCACATTCCTGACATCTCTAATTTCCTGGGGTCTCCAGTGCTATTTCAGTTTCTCTTATGACTTTATATGTTTCCCTCTCAGGGGCTACTTGCAAGATTTCTTACCCTGCCATGCTCTGTCTGGCTTCCCACACTTTCCTTTGAAATCTTAGTGGAAGCCTTCACGACCCAACTCTTGCATCCTGCTTACCTAAAAACTAGCATCATGCTAGGAGTGGTGGTGCATTGCCTTGCCTGTCATCCCAGCAACAGGAGGCTGAGGTAAGAGGATCAAAAGTTCAAAACCAGCCTCAGCAACTTAGTGAGAAAGCAACTTAGTAAGACCTGATCTCTAAATAAAATATAAAAAGGGCTAGGGATGTGGCTCAGTGGTTAACCACCCCTGGGTTCAATCCCCAGTACCAAAAACCAAACCAAACCAAAACAAAACCCAGCATCATATGGATAACACCAAGGTCTGCATAAAGTAATCGTGTCTGTTTGGACCACAGCTTTCGCCACCTCTGCTTGCCTGGATAGTTGAATGAGGGGAGGGTAATTAATCCAAAAAGCAATTCCCTAGGTAGCCCTATACAAACAAACAAACAAACAAAAAGTGCCGGGGGGCTCTCTTCTCAAATAAGTCTTTTAAATGAGTTTACACTGTACACTCTTGAGTCTGGAATGGGTAAACTCCTGCTGCTTCCTGCAAAGCCTTCAAGGCATCTTTTCTGTTTTCCTGGTACAAAGAGCTTGAATCCTTCTCCCCTCCTCCTTCTCCCCGCTCTTCCTTAAGAGACAAGGTCTTGCTGTGTTGCCCAAGCTAGGCTCAAGCAATCTTCCCACCTTAGCCTCCCAAGTAACTGGGCCAGTAGGTGTGCCAAGGTGCCTGGCTTAGCTTCTTTTAAATGGAGCTAATAACTTGAGCAACCACACCCACCTTAGCCAGAACTTTACATGCACTTCTCTGGCCAAACTACAAATTTTTAAAAATTTTCGCTCAGCCAGCACAGTGTCACATGCCTATAATCTCAGCTACCTGGGAGTCTGAGGCAGGAGGATCACAAGATTGAGGCCAGTCTCAGCAATTTAATGAGACCTTCTCTCAAAATAAAAATTTTAAAAAATAAAAATAAAGGACTGGGAATGTAGCTCAGTGATAGAACACCCTTTGGATTCAATCCCTGGTAACCCCCAACCCCCTGAAAAAAAAAAAATTCATTCTGCTTTTTACTTTTGATTTTCATTAAATCTGCCTAAAAGCAGCCAGCAGTACTCATGCTACAGCTTAACTGCTGTTTTGCCTTAAAATTCCTACCTTCAGATTTATTAATGGAAACCTTTAGACTCAATCTTATACAAAGTTACAGGGCATAGACAAAATATTTGCCACAGTGTAACAGGCATGACATCTAGACCAAAACCAATCCCCAATAGATTCCACTTTTCCTTCTGAATCTTTTGAGCTCAAGTCTTTGCTCTCTGCATTCCTATCAGCATTCTCTTCTTTTGAGTTCTTACCAGAATCTCCCTTCAAGCTCTACTTATAGTATTCTAGGCTTTTTCTGGCCCACTCCTCCAAAGTTTTCCAAATTCTTCCTGCAACCCAATTCCATGGGCTTCTGAACCACATAATCAGGTATAGTCACAGCAATGACTCCACTCTCAGTACCATTTTTCTGTTTATCAACTTTGTGTCACTGTGACAAGTACCCAAGAAAAATCAGCTTAAAAAGAGGAAAAAAAATTTTTTTTGACTTGGGGTTTCAAAGGTTTCAGTCCATGGTTGCTTAACCCTGTCACTTTGGTTCCATAACTAGAGTAAACATGGTAAGGATCATGTGATAGAGCAAAGCTGCTCACATCATGGTAGCAGGGAAGCAAAGAGAGGAAGGAGTCAAGAGTTCCAAAATAGTTTTCAAGGACAGACTCTCAATGACCTACTTCCTTCAACTAAGCCCCACCTCCTAAAGTTTCCAGCACTTCTCAATAGTGCCACCAGCTGGGGACCAAGCCTTCAACACATGAGCTTTTGGGAGACATTCTAACCTGTAACAGAGCAAGGTTTGAATTTAAGGAAAAAAATCTTCATTATTTATTAGACTTACTCATTATCCTTTTTCTTTTCTTTATATCCATGATGTCACTTTTTTTTCATTAGCATTGAATTTTTCAAGTTGGGACAAGAGGTTGAAAGTTTTGATCTTTAAATACCTAAAAATGTTTCTCTAATAGTTTGGTCACACTACAGATTATTTTTAAGAAATAAAAAATGATTATTTAATGAACTTCTTGTCTCTGTTATACATTCTGCTAGATACTATATCATCTTAAATATCATTAAAATTTATAGCCCTTTCTGGTAATTACTCATACTTCACTTTTATAGTGATTTTTAATAGTATTAGTTGAATTTATTAGAAACATAAATTTTAGGGTTTAGATTAGAAGTCAAATCTGAGATTTACACACACTGAGACCCTATAAAAATCTCTAAAGGGAAAAAAAGATCTCTGTGTTAGCATAGTTTTCTAGTTTATTGTAGCTTACCCTTTCTTATCCCTTACTCAGGACTTATAATTTGGGTGATCTGTCTTTTTTGGGATTAAGTAACATTTGCCCTCTGCTTGACTCTAAAATTATGGTATTTTCTCAAAAGCCTATTCTACCTTTGTTCCTAAAATAAGTTGGGAGTCTATTAGTTATTACAGAGATTGAACAACTAAGCCAAATGAAAAAAATTATTGAATTAGTATATTCTATCCTCTGTTCCTTTCCTCTTCTCTTTGCCCATTGTTGGTTCTTATTATAACTCTGCTTTCTCCATTATAGTAAAACTATGGCCACTAATGTGGACCACTTCCTACTTCTCTTATCAGGTGTTTGCCCATGTGTCTTACTCCCTATCTGCACTGAACTGCAGTTGTCCAACATGGTACTGTCCAAGAGAAATTAATGCAAACCACGCATGTAATTTAAGTTTTCCTAATGGCCACATTAAAAAGGTGAGAAGAAGCAAAATTAATTTAGTAATTTATTTGTATATCTAAAATACTATTTTGACATGTAACCAATACAAAAACGTATACTGCAAAAATCTTGGAAATCTGGTATGTGTTTTATACTTACAGCATATCTTAATTCAGATACCAAGTTTTATTAGAAATATTTGATCTATATTTAGATTATAAGAAATTTACAATTCAAAAAATAGATTAACATATTCAAATCTGTTCCAAATACTTAAAACTTTCCCCAGTAACTGTACTGTTACTAAAATTTTGAATTAGTAAAATTAAATAAAATTAAATATTCACTTCCTTAATCATGCTACATTTCAAGGGCTCAATAGCTCCATTTGACTAATGGCAATGGTACTAGATTGAGCAGCTCTATTATAGTGCTTTTTATCATCATTTCTTTTATTATAGTGTTCTTCATCTATCGCAAGATTTTCTCATTATTTCCATCCTCATTCCCCAAAATTCAATTTAAGTGTCATCTTTTTCTTAAAATTTTAACTTTTCTTACCACCATTCCTCATGTAGAACTGACTCCTCCCCTCCCCTCTTCCTTCTGAGCCTCTATACCAACTTTTAACATAATATCCATAATACTTTATAACACTTATTTATGTTTTTCTCCCTCTTCTAGAAGGTAAAGAGAATGCCTGCTTATTTTTTGCAACCTTATTACCTAGCACAGGGCTTAGAAACTTATGTACAGTCAATTAATTTTTGTTTAAAGCATAAATGGATTTTATTTTTTAATTTTTATTGGTTCTTCCTACTTATTCATAACAGTATAACCTGTTTTGATACATTTATACAAGCATGGAATATATCGTATTGTGGATGTACATGATAGTGATATTCACATATGTACATAGGAAAGTTATGTCAGATTCATTTCACTCTCTTACCTGCTTCTGTACCTCCTCCCTTTCTTTCATTCCCCTTTGTCTAATCCAGTGAACTTCTGTTCCCCACCCTGTCCTTTATTGTGAGTTAGCATCCAAATATCACAGAAAACAACCTTTGGTTTCAGGAGATTGGCTTATTTCATTTAGCATGATAGTCTCCAGATCAATCTATTTACCGGCAAATGTCTTAAAGTCATTCTTCTGTAGTATTCCATTGTGTATATATACTACAATTTCTTTATCCATTTATCTGGTGATGGGCTTCTAGGTTGGTTCCATAGCTTAGCTGTTGTGAGTTGTGCTGCTATAAACGTTGATGTGACTGTGTCACTGTAGTATACCGATTTTAACTCCTTTGGATATGTACAGAGGAGTGGGATAACTGGACCAAATGGTGGTTCCATTTCTAATTTTTTGAGGAATCTCCATACTGCTTTCCAGAGTGGTTGCACCAATTTGCAGTCCTACCAACAATGTATAAATATACCCTTTCCCCCACATCCTCACAAATATTTATTGTTACTTGTACTCTTGCTAATTGCCATTCTTGTTGGAATGAGATGAAATCTCAGTATAGTTTTAATTTGCATTTCTCTAATTGCTAGAGATGTTGAACATTTTTTCATATATTTGTTGACCATTTGTATTTCTTCTTCTGTGAAGTATCTTTTCAGTTTCTTTGCCCATTTATTGATTGGGTTATTTGGTTTTTGGTGTTAAGCTTTTGAGTTCTTTGTATATACTCAAAATTAATCCACTGAGGTGAGGGCAGCAAGATTTTCTCCCATTTTGTAGGCTCTCTTTTCATGCTGTAGATTGTTTTCTTTGCTGTGAAGAAGCTTCGTAGTTTGCTACTGTCCCATTGATTGATTTTTGCTTTTATTTCATGTGCCTTAGGAGTCTTGTTAAGGAAGTTGATTCCTAAGCCAACATGTTGGAGTGTTGGGCCTACATTTTCTTCTAGCAGTTGTAGGGTATCTGGTCTAATACCTAGGTCTTTGATCACTTTGAGTTGAGTTTTGTGCAGTGTGACAGATAGGGGTTAATTTTCATCCTACTACATATGGATTTACAGTTTTCACAGCATCATTTATTGAGGAGGTTATGTTTTCTCCAATGTATGTGTATGGCACCTTTGTCTAGTATGGGGTAATTGTATTTTTGTGGGTTTGTTTCTGTATCTTCTATTCTGTTCCATTGGTTTTCTTGAATATTTTGGTGCCAATACCAGGCTGTTTTTGTTACTGTAGCTCTGTAGTATAATTTGAGGTCTGGTATTGTGATGCCTCCTACCTTGCTTTTCTCTCTATGGATTGCTTTGGCTATTCTGGACCTCGTTTTTTTTTTCCAAATGAATTTCATGACTGCCTTTTCTATTTCTGTGAACAACATTGTTGGACTTTTAATTGGAATTACACTAAATCTGTATAGTGCTTTTGGAAGTATGGCCATGTTGACAATATTAATCATGCATATCCAAGAACAAAGGAAATCTTCCCATATTTTGAGGTCTTCAATTTCTCTCTTTAGTGTTCTGTAGTTTTCATTGTAGAAGTCTGTCACCTTTGGTTAGATTAATTCCCAAGAGTTTTTTTTTTTTTTTAAATCAGATATATGGTATATTTCCATTTGTATAAACTTCCCCCCACCAGGCCCTGTTTCTCCTTTATTTAATTTATTTTTTTTCTATTTTTTATTTTTTTTAAATTTATTTTTATTGTAAACAAATGGGATACATCTTGTTTCTGTTTGTACTTGGAGTAACAGCATACCATTTGCATATTCATACATTTACGTAGAGTAATGATGTTTGATTCATTCCGCTATTTTTCCTCCCCCGCCACCCCTCCCACCCCTCTTTTCCCTCTATACAGTCCCTCCTTCCTCCATTCTTGCCCCTCTCCCACCCCCCATTATGTGTCATAATCCACTTATCAGTGAGATCATGCGTCTTTTGGATTTTTGAGATTGGCTTATCTGACAGCGTGATATTCTCCAGTTTCATCCATTTGCCTGAAAATGCCATAATTTTATTATTCTTTATGGCTGAGTAATATTCCTTTGTTTATATATACCACAGTTTCTTTATCCATTCATCAACTGAAGGGCATCTAGGTTGGTTCCACAGTCTGGCTATTGTGAATTGAGCAGCTATGAACATTGATGTGGCTGTATCTCTGTAGTATGCTGATTTTAAGTCCTTTGGGTATAGGGCAAGGAGTGGGATAGCTGGGTCAAATGGTGGGTCCATTCCATGTTTTCTAAGGAATCTCCACACTGCTTTCCAGAGTGGCTGCACTAATTTGCATCCCCACCAGCAATGTACGAGTGTACCTTTTCCCCCACATCCTCTCCAACACCTATTGTTGTTACAATCGCCATTGTAATTGGGGTGAGATGGAATCTTAGGGTAGTTTTGATTTGCATTTCTCTTATTACTAAAGATGGTGAACATTTTTTCATATGTTTGTTGATTGCTTGTAGATCTTCTTCTGTGAAGTGTCTGTTCATATCCTTAGCCCATTTGTTGATTGGGTTATTTGTAATCTTGGTGTAGAGTTTTTTGAGTTCTTTATATATTCTGGAAATTAGTGCTCTATCTGAAGTATGAGTGGCAAAGATTTTCTCCCACTCTGTAGGCTCTCTCTTCGCATTGCTGATAGTTTCCTTTGCTGAGAGAAAGCTATTTAGTTTGAATCTATCCCAGTTGTTGATTCTTGCTTTTATTTCTTGTGCTATGGGAGTCCTGTTAAGGAAATCTGATCCTGAGCCAACAAGTTGAAGATTTGGACCTACTTTTTCTTCTATAAGATGCAGGGTCTCTGGTCTGATCTCAAGGTCCTTGATCCATTTTGAGTTGAGTTTTTTGCAGGGTAAGTGATAGGGGTTTAGTTTCATTCTGTTGCATATGGATTTCCAGTTTTCCCAGCACCATTTGTTGAAGAGGCTATCTTTTCTCCATTGCATATTTTTGGCCCCTTTGTCTAGTATGAGAAAATTGTATTTATTTGTGTTTGTGTCCGTGTTCTCTATTCTGTACCATTGATCTACCTGTCTATTTTGGTGCCAATACCATACTGTTTTTGTTACTGTTGCTTTGTAGTATAGTTGAAGTTCTGGTATTGCGATACCCCCCGTTTCATTCTTCCTGCTAAGGATCGCTTTAGCTATTCTGGGTTTCTTATTCTTCCAGATGAATTTCATGATTGCTTGCTATATTTCTGTAAGGTACATCATTGGTATTTTAATTGGAATTGCATTGAATCTATAGAGCACTTTTGGTAGTATGGCCATCTTGACAATATTAATTCTGCCTATCCAAGAACATGGGAGATCTTTCCATCTTCTAAGGTCTTCCTCAATTTCTTTCTTCAGTGTTTTATAGTTTTCATTGTAGAGATCTTTTACCTCTTTGGTTAAATTGATTCCCAAGTATTTTTTTTTTTTTTTTGAGGCTATTGCAAATGGGGTTGTTTTCCTCATTTCCCCTTCAACTGTTTTGTCACTTGCGTATAAAAATGCTTTAGATTTATGCGTGTTGATTTTATAGCCTGCTATTTTGCTGAATTCATTGATGAGGTCTAGAAGTTTTCTGTAGGAGGTTTTTGGATCCTCTAAATATAGAATCATGTCATCTGCAAATAGTGACAGCTTAAGTTCCTCTTATCCTATTCGTATCCCTTTAATTTCTTTGGTCTGCCTAATTGCTCTGGCTAGAGTTTCAAGGACAATGTTGAATAGAAGTGGTGAAAGAGGACATCCCTGTCTTGTTCCTGTTTTTAAAGGGAATGGTTTCAGTTTTTCTCCATTAAGAATGATGTTGGCCATGGGGGTAACATAAATAGCCTTTACAATGTTCAAGTATGTTCCTACTATCCCTATTTTTTTCTAGTGTTTAGAGAATGAAGGGGTGTTGTATTTTGTCGAATGCTTTTTCTGCGTCAATTGAAATAACCATATGATTCTTATCCTTAACTCTATTGACATGATGGATTACGTTTATTGATTTACGAATGTTGAACCATCCTTGCATTCTAGGGATGAACCCCACTTGATTGTGGTGCACAATTTTCTTAATATTTTTTTGGATACGGTTTGCCAATATTTTGTTAAGGATCTTTGCATCTATATTCATCAAGGATATTGGTCTAAAATTTTCTTTCCTTGTTGTGTCTTTGCCTGGTTTGGGTATGAGGGTGATATTAGCTTCATAGAATGAGTTTGGTAGGGTACCCTCCTTTTCTATTTCCTGGAATACTTTGAGAAGTATTGCAATGAGTTCTTCTTTGAAGGACTTGTAGAACTCGGCTGAGAATCCGTCTGGTCCTGGGCTTTTCTTGGATGGTAGGTTTTTAATGGCTTCTTCTATTTCATTGCTTGATATTGATCTGTTTAAATTGTGTATGTCCTCCTGGTTCAGTTTGGGAGGAGCATATGTCTCTAGAAATTTGTCAATGTCTTCGGTAGTTTCTATTTTGTTGGAACACAGATTTTCAAACTAGCTTCTCGTTATGTTCTGTATCTCAGTGGTGTCTGTCGTGATATTTCCTTTTGCATCATGTATTTTAGTAATTTGAGTCTTCTCTCTCCTTCTCTTTGTTAGTGTGGCTAAGGGTTTGTCTAGTTTGTTTATTTTCTCAAAGAACCAACTTTTCGTTTTGTCAATTATTTGAATTGTTTCTTTTGTTTCAAATTCATTGATTTCAGCTCTGATTTTAATTATTTCCTGTCTTCTACTACTTTTGCTGTTATTCTGTCCTTCTTTTTCTAGGGCTTTGAGCTATAATGTTAGGTCATTTAGTTGCTGACTTTTCATTCTTTTCTGGAATGTGTTCCATGCAATGAATTTTCCTCTTAGTACTGCTTTCATAGTGTCCCAGAGATTTTGATATGTTGTATCGTCGTTCTCATTGACCTCTAAGAATTTTTTAATCTCCTCCCTGATGTTTTTTGTTATCCATGTTTCATTCAATAGCATATTATTTAGTCTCCGGGTTTTGGAGTAATTTCTCTTTTTTATTTTGTCATCGATTTCTACTCTCAGTCCATTATGATCTGATAGAACACAAGGCAGTATCTCTATTTTTTTGCGTTTCCTAAGGGCTGCTTTGTGGCATAACGTATGGTCTATTTTTGAGAAGGTTCCATGTGCTGCTGAGAAGAAAGTGAATCCACTCGTTGATGGATGGAATATTCTATATATGTCTATTAAGTCTAGGTTATTGATTGTGTTATTGAGTTCTATGTTTTCTTTGGTTGGATTTTATTTGGAAGATCTATCTAGTAGTGCGTTAAAGACACCCAGTGTTGCGTTAAAGTCACCCAGAATTATTGTGTTGTGGTCTATATGATTCCTGAAATTGAGAAGGATTTGTTTGATGTACAGGGATGCACCATTGTTTGGGACATAAATATTTACTATCGTTATGTCTTCCTGATTATGGTTCCCATAAGCAGTATGAAATGTCCTTCTTTATCCCTTCTGACTAACTTTGGCTTGAAGTCCACTTTATCTGATATAAGGATGGAAACCCCTGCTGTTTTACTGAGTCCATGTGCATGGTAGGTTTTTTCCCATCCTTTCACCTTTAGTCTGTGGATGTCTTTTCTATGAGATGAGTCTCTTGCAGGCAGCATATTGTTGGGTCTTTCTTTTTAATCCATTCTGCCAGTCTATGTCTTTTGATTGATGAGTTTAGGCCATTGATGTTCAGGGTTATTATTGAGATATGATTTGTATTCCCAATCATTTGGCTTATTTTTGGTTTTTAAGTTGGCTTGGTTTCTCCTTTGAGTGTTTTTTCTCCAAGGTAGTTCCTCCCTTTGCTGACCTCCATTGTTGTTTTTCATTTCCTCCACATGGAATATTTTGTTGAGAACATTCTGTAGCGCAGGCTTTCTATTTGTAAATTCTCTTAACTTTTGTTTATCATGGAAGGATTTTATTTCATCTTCAAATCTGAAGGTTAGTTTTGCTGGGTATAGGATTCTTGGTTGGCAACCATGTTCTTTCAGAGCTTGAAATACATTGTTCCAGGCCCTTCTAGCTGTTAGATTCTGGGTTGAGAGGTTGACTGCTATCCGTATTGGTCTCCCCCTATATGTAATCTGATGCTTTTCTCTCGCGGCCTTCAAAGTCCTATCTTTATTTTGAATGTTAGGCATTTTCGTTATAATGTGCCTTGGTGTGGATCTGTTGTGATTCTGTGCATTTGGTGTTCTATAAGCCTCTTGCATTTGATTTTCCATTTCATTCTTCAGGTTTTTTTTTTTTTTTTTTACATTTACATAGGGTAATGATGTTTATTTTATTTTTCCCCTCCCCCCACCCCTCCCACCCCTCTTTTCCCTCTACACAGTCCTTCTTTCCTTCATTCTTGCCGCTCTCCTTAGCCTAACTCTAAATCTAACCCTAAACCTAATGCCAGCCCCTCCCACCCCCCATTATATGTCCTCATCCGCTTATCAGCGAGATCATTCATCCTTTAGTTTTTTGAGATTGGCTTATCTCACTTAGCATGATATTCTCCAATTTCGACCATTTGCCTACAAATGCCATAATTTTATCATTCTTCATTGCGGAGTAATATTCCATTGTATATATATGCCACAGTTTCTTTATCCATTCATCAACTGAAGGGCATCTAGGTTGGTTCCACAATCTGGCTATGGTGAATTGAGCAGCAATGAACATTGATGTGGCTGTATCTCTGTAGTATGCTGATTTTAAGTCCTTTGGGTATAGGCCAAGGAGTGGGATAGCTGGGTCAAATGGTGTTTCCATTCCAAGCTTTCTGAGGAATCTCCACACTGCTTTCCAGAGTGGCTGCACTAATTTGCAACCCCACCAGCAATGTATGAGTGTTCCTTTTTCACCACATCCTCGCCAACACCTATTGTTGCTTGTATTCTTGATAATCGCCATTCTAATTGGGGTGAGATGAAATCTTAGGGTAGTTTTGATTTGCATTTCCCTTATTACTAGGGATGTTGAACATTTTTTCATATATCTGTTGATTACTTGTACATCTTCTTCTGTGAAGTGTCTGTTCATTTCCTTAGCCCATTTGTTCATTGGATTATTTGTATTCTTCGTGTAGAGTTTTTTGAGTTCTTTATAGATTCTGGAAATTAGCGCTCTATCTGAGGTATGGTTGGCAAAGATATTCTCCCACTCTGTAGGCTCTCTCTTCACATTTCTGATAGTTTCCTTTGCTGAGAGAAAGCTTTTTAGTTTGAATCTATCCCAGTTGTTGATTCTTGCTTTTATTTCTTGTGCTATGGGAGTCCTGTTAAGGAAATCTGATCCTGAGCCAACAAGTTGAAGATTTGGACCTTCTTTTTCTTCTACAAGATGCAGTGTCTCTGGTCTGATTCCGAGGTCCTTGATCCATTTTGAGTTGAGTTTTGCGTAGGGTGAGAGATAGGGGTTTAATTTCATTCTATTGCATATGGTTTTCCAGTTTTCCCAGCACCATTTGTTGAAGAGGCTATCTTTTCTCCATTGCATATTGTTGGAACCTTTGTCTAGTATGAGAAATTTGTATTTATTTGGATTTGTGTCCATGTCCTCTATTCTGTACCATTGATCTACCTGTCTATTTTGGTACCAATACCATGCCGTTTTTGTTACTATTGCTTTGTAGTAGAGTTGAAGATCTGGTATTGCAATACCCCCTGCTTCGCTCTTGCTACTGAGGATTGCTTTAGCTATTCTAGGTTTTTTATTCTTCCAGATGAATTTCATAATTGCTTGCTCTATTTCTACAAGGTACATCATTGGGATTTTAATTGGAATTGCATTGAATCTGTATAGCACTTTAGGTAGTATAGCCATTTTGACGATATTAATTCTGCCTATCCAGGAACATGGGAGATCTTTCCATCTTCTAAGGTTTTCTTTAATTTCTTTCTTTAGTGTTTTGTAGTTCTCATTGTAGAGGTCTTTCACCTCTTTTGTGAGATTGATTCCCAAGTATTTTATTTTTTTCGATGCTATTGTGAATGGGGTAGTTTTCCTAATTTCTCTTTCTGAAGATTCATCACTTATGTATAAAAATGCATTGGATTTATGAGCATTGATCTTGTAACCTGCTTCTTTACTGAATTCACTTATGAGTTCTAAAAGTTTTCTGGTGGAATTTCCAGGTTCCTCTAAATATATAATCATGTCATCAGCGAACAGGGATAGTTTGAGTTCTTCTTTTCCTATTCGTATCCCTTTAATTTCTTTGGTTTGTCTGATTGCTCTGGCTAGAGTCTCAAGGACGATGTTGAATAGAAGCGGTGAAAGAGGGCATCCCTGCCTTGTTCCAGTTTTTAGGGGGAACGCTTTCAGTTTTTCACCATTTAGAATGATATTAGCCATGGGCTTAGCGTAGATTGCCTTTATAATGTTTAGGAATGTTCCCACTACCCCAATTTTTTCTAGTATTTTGAGCATGAAGGGATGCTGTATTTTATCAAATGCTTTTTCTGCATCTATTGAAATAATCATGTGATTCTTAACTTTAAGTCTGTCGATATGGTGAATGACATTTATTGATTTCCGAATGTTGACCCAACCTTGCATCCCTGGGATAAAACCCACTTGATCGTGGTGCACTGTCTTTTTAATATATTTTTGTATGCGATTTGCTAAAATTTTGTTGAGAATTTTTGCATCGATATTCATTAAGGATATTGGTCTGAAATTTTCTTTCCTCGATGTGTCTCTGTCTGGTTTAGGTATCAGGGTGATATTGGCTTCATAGAACGAGTTTGGTAGGGTTCCCTCCTCTTCTATTTCATGTAATAGTTTGAGAAGTATTGGAATGAGCTCTTCTTTAAAAGTTTTGTAGAACTCGGCTGAGAACCCATCTGGTCCTGGACTTTTCTTTGTTGGTAGGCTTTTGATGACTTAGTCTATTTCATTGCTTGAAATTGGTTTATTTAAGTTGTGTATGTCCTCCTCGTTCAGTTTAGGTAGTTCATATGTCTCTAGAAATTTGTTGATGTCTTCGAGGTTTTCTGTTTTGTTGGAGTATAGATTTTCGAAATAGCTTCTAATTATGTTTTGTATTTCACTCGTGTCTGTTGTGATGTTTCCTTGTTCATTCCGAATTTTAGTAATTTGAGTTTTCTCCCTCTTTCTCTTTGTTAGTGTGGCTAAGGGTTTATCAATTTTATTTATTTTTTCAAAGAACCAACTATTTATTTTGTTAATTTTTCCAATTGTTTCTTTTGTTTCGATTTCGTTGATTTCGGCTCTGATTTTAACTATTTCCTGTCTTCTCCTACTTTTGGTATTGGTCTGCTCTTCTTTTTCTAGTGTTTTGAGCTGTAGTGTTAAGTCGTTTATTTGTTGATTTCTACTTCTTTTGTTGAATGTGCCCCATGAAATAAATCTTCCTCTAAGTACTGCTTTCATAGTGTCCCAGAGATTTTGATATGATGTGTCTTTGTACTCATTTACTTCTAAGAATTTTTTTATTTCCCTCCTGATGTCTTCTGTTATCCATTCATCATATAATAGTGTATTATTTAGTCTCCAGGTATTGGAGAAGTTTCTGTTTTTTATTCTGTCATTTATTTCTAATTTCAATCCATTATGATCTGATAGAGTACAAGGTAGTATCTCTATCTTCTTGTATTTGCTAACAGTAGCTTTGTGGCATAAAATATGGTCTATTTTAGAGAAGGATCCATGTGCTGCTGAGAAGAAAGTGTATTCGTTCTTTGTTGGATGGTATATTCTATATATGTCCGTTAAGTCTAAATTGCTGATTGTGTTGTTGAGATCTATAGTTTCTTTATTCAATTTTTGTTTGGAAGATCTATCCAGTGGTGAGAGAGGTGTGTTAAAATCGCCTAGTATTATTGTGTTGTGGTCTATTTGAATTCTGTAATTGAGAAGGATTTGTTTGACGTACGTGGATGAGCCAATGTTCGGGGCATAGATATTTATGATTGTTATGTCTTGCTGATTTATGCTTCCCTTAAGCAGCATGTAATGTCCTTCTTTATCCCTTCTGATTAGTTTTGGTTTGAAGTCCACATTATCTGAAATGAGGATGGATACTCCAGCTTTTTTTGCTGTGTCCGTGTGCATGGTATGTTTTTCCCCATCCTTTCACCTTTAGTCTATGGGTGTCTCTTTCTATGAGGTGAGTCTCTTGCAGGCAGCATATTGTTGGATTTTTCTTTTTAATCCAATCTGCCAGTCTGTGTCTTTTGATTGATGAATTCAGGCCATTAACATTCAGGGTTATTATTGTGATATGATTTGTATTCCCAGTCAATTGACTCATATTTGTTTTTGACATGATTTGGTTTCTCCTTTATTTGGCTATTCCTTTAGGCTAGCACCTCCTGTTGCTGATTTGCATCGTTGTTTTTCATCTCTTCCTCATGGAATATTTTGCTGAGAATGTTCTGTAATGGTAGCTTTCTTTTTGTAAATTCCTTTAGCTTTTGTTTATCATGGAAGGATCTTATTTCATCATCAAATTTGAAGGTAAGTTTTGCTGGGTATAAGATTCTTGGTTGGTATCCGTTTTCTTTCAGGGCTTGGTATATGTTGTTCCAGGCCCTTCTAGCTTTTAGGGTCTGGATTGAAAAATCTGCTGATATTCTTATTGGTTTCCCTCTGAATGTAATTTGATTCTTTTCTCTTGCGGCCTTTAAAATTCTGTCTTTATTTTGTATGTTAGGTATTTTCATAATAATGTGCCTTGGTGTGGGTCTGTTGTAATTTTGTATGTTTGGAGTTCTATAAGCCTCTTGTACTTGGTTTTCCATTTCATTCTTCAGATTTGGGAAATTTTCTGTTATTATTTCATTGAATAGATTGTTCATTCCTTTGGTTTGTTTCTCTAAGCCTTCCTCAATCCCAGTAATTCTTAAATTTGGTCTTTTCATGATATCCCATAATTCTTGTAGATTCTGTTCATGATTTCTTACCATCTTTTCTGTTTGGCCAACTTTGCTTTCAAGATTAAATAATTTTTCTTCAATGTCTGAGGTTCTGTCTTCCAGGTGTTCTATCCTATTGGTTATGCTTTCTATGGAGTTTTTAACTTGGTTTATTGTTTCCTTCATTTCAAGGATTTCTGTTTGTTTTTTTTTTTCAGTATCTCTAACTCTTTATTGAAATGATCTCTTGCTTCCCGTATTTGGTCTTTTAACTGTTGATTGGTGCGATCATTTAATGCCTGCATTTGCTCTTTCATCTCCTCCTTCATTGCCTGCATTTGCTCTTTCATCTCCTCATTAGCTTCCCTGATCGTTTTAATTACGTACATTCTGAACTCCCTTTCTGACATTTCTTCTGCTGTGCTGTCATTGGGTTTTATTGATGTAGTATCTAGGTTTGTTTGGGACATTTTCTTCCCTTGTTTTGTCATATTGGTCAGTTGTCAGTGGGACCCTGAGATATTGCAGTTTTCCACTACTGGCTTATAGTGTCCTGGTAGATTTCCAGTGTATCACCTCCCAGCCTTCAGTAGCCTGATGTCTTGGAGGAATCTGATAAAGCAGCTCATCTGAAGAAAACTGCCCCTAGCCCCCTACTGGTTCCACGGTTTGGAACTGGCTCTGTGCGGAAATGCTCTCACTGTGGGCCTGCACTGTGCAGCTGGCCGTGTGGGAGGAGCCCACTGCCGGAGTGTGGAAGGCTACCTTGGGAAGACTCTAGCTGCCCTGCCCGGCTCCAATAAGCCACCTCTATCTGGGCCTGCCACCCGGGCCGAGCTTTACCCAGTGGGCAGACTCACCTGTGGCTCTATTTCAGTCCGAGTCTCTCAATGCCTCCCCTTCTTAACTCCTAGGTTCTGGAGCGACTAGGGGTGCAATCTCCCTCTAGGCCGCCATCTTGGATCGCCCCGTGAAGAGAGCCTGCAGCCGGAGTGGGCAGAGCCGCCTGAAGAGGTCTCTGGCTGCCCTGCCCTAATCCCAGAGGCTGCTTGCTGATCGCGGCTCTCCACTGGTTCGTTGCCGGAGTACGCTGCGCTGCAGTGGCTCCGGGACTCGGAGCTTGTTCTGGTCAGAAAGGCTCTCACTAGTGGGCCAGTTCCGTTCCGAGAACCTGGAGAAGCTGGCTGTGTGGGCGGGGCCCACCGCCGGAGTACGCAGGGCTGCCTGTGAATGACTCTAGCTGCCCTGCTCGGCTCCGATAAGCCACCTCTATCTGGGCCTGCCACCCGGGCCGAGCTTTACCCAGTGGGCAGACTCACCCGTGGCTCTATTTCAGTCCGAGTCTCTCAATGCCTCCCCTTCTTAACTCCAGGGTTCTGGAGCGACTGGGGGTGCAGTCTCCCTCTAGGCCGCCATCTTGGATCCTCATTCTTCAGGTTTGGGAAATTTTCTAATATTATTTCATTGAATAGGTTGTTCATTCCTTTGGTTTGTATCTCTGTGTCTTCCTCAATCCCAATAATTTTTAAATTCGGTCTTTTCATGATGTCCCATAATTCTTGGAGATTCTGTTCATGATTTCTTACCATCTTCTCTGTTTGGGCAACTTTATTTTCAAGATTAAATATTTTGTCTTCATTGTCTGAGGTTCTGTCTTCCAAGTGGTCTAGTCTTTTGGTGATGCTTTCCATTGAGTTTTTTATTTGGTTTATTGTCTCCTTCATTTCAAGAATTGCCATTTGGTTTTCTTTTTGAGAATCTCTATCTTTTTGTTGAAATGATCTTTTGCTTCCTGCAGGTTCTCTTTCAACTTATTGTTATTATCATTCATTGCCTGCATTTGCTCTCTTATCTCATCCTTTGCTTCATGAATCATCTTAATTATGTATAATCTGAAGTCCTTTTTTGACATTTCTTCTAACATACTATCATTGGATTCTACTAATATAGAATCTAGATTTGTTTGGATCATTTTCTTCCCTTGTTTTTTCATGTTGTTCATGTATCTTCCCCTCTAGCAGTGCAGATCTGGGGTATTTCAAATTTCCCCCTATAGGCTTATAGTGGCCCTATAGGTTTCCAAAACCCTTTCTTTAAGGGGAGATCAATATTAGCAGTGCCCAAATCAGACACTATGCAATCCTGGACCAAACAGCCCCTATGGGGACAATAGCAAAATTGTCATAGTAAACAAAATGAGTTGAAATATTATCTTCAGTAAAACAAACAGGTTTGCAATAAGGTCTGCAGTTTCTAATGGAGGACAAAGAGGATGCAGAAGGATGTAGAATGTGGCTGTTAATGGGATAAGAAAAGAATATACAGAAGTTCTAGAAAATAGAAAGGGTGAGAGTGTAATGAAATGAAATTGGATGTTAGCATGCAAAAAAGGGAGAAAGAGACTCTGAGGGAACAGGTAAATAAAAGGAAAAGAGAGCAAGAAAAGTAAAGAAATAAAAACTTAAATTTTTTAAAAAGGAGAAAAAAGAAAATCTACAGTATAACAGTCATATACTAATGAAACCTCCCAGTGTTCAGTAGCCTGATGCCTGAGAGGTACCTGACAATGAGCTTTAAGCCTCCAGCAGGCGTTGCAGGATGGGATTTGCCCCACCTAAAGATCGGAGCTCTGGTTTCCAGGATTATCCAAGATGGCCACTCTGGCTTCCAAATGTGTTGGCAAATGGGGAGCTGCAGCTCAGGGGTGGACGAGGTCAGCTAGAGGTCCTGGAGACAGGATGCGGTTGGTCAGGCAAGGGTCCTGGAGGTCGGGTGTGTTTGGTGTGGTTGTGGGATCCTGGAGGCCGATTGCAATCAGTCAGTCTGGGGTCCCAGTGATAGGGTGCAGTCAGTTGGTCCGGGGGTCCTAGTGGCAGGGAACAGTCAGTCGATGTGAGAACCCCAGAGGTAGGGCGTGATCGGTCGGGCTGAAGGATCCTGGAGACGGGGCTCAGTCAGTCTGGCCAGGGGGCCTACGGGGCCTGGTTGTTGTCTCAAAATGCCAGCAGCCACTGTGTAATCAAACCTGCAGGTACTGTAACAGTGAACTTCCAGGCGACAGCAGGCAGCTGGTGCTCCACTGGTGGTCGGCAATCAGTTTGCTGACTATTGTCGGACAATTGGGAGGTGAACCTCATGTGTTGGGTGATGGATAGATGTAAGGCAGGCGATGGACAGGCAAGAGGCAGGCAAATCGCGCATGATAGACACCTGACAGTGAGCAATCTGCACTCAAAAAAGGCATCGATATGCTGGCAGACTACAGGTCATCACAGCAGACAAATGGGGTAAACAGCAGGGGATCGATAAGCAGCAAAAACTGCCTCACCAAGAAACAGATATCCTCTGCTTGAAACTAGAGTTGTGGAGTGACAAGGAACGAAGCCTCCCTCTAGTCCGCCATCTTGGATCTCCCCATTTTTTTTTTCTTTCCTTTTTTTTGAGGCCATTGTGAATGGGATAGTTTTCCTAATTTGTCTTTGAGCTGATTCATCATTGGTGTATAGGAACACAATTGATTTATGGGTGTTAACTCTGTATCTTGCTATTTTGCTGAATTCATTTATGAGTTCTAGAAGTTTTATGGTGGAGTTTTTTGGGTCTTCTAAATATAGGATCATGTTGTCAGCAAGCAAATAGTTTGAACTCTTCTTTTCCTGTTCGTATCCCTTTAATTTCTTCCTTTTGCTTAATTGTCCTGGCTAGAGTTTCAAGGACTATGTTGAATAGAAGTGATGAAAGGCGGCATCCCTATCTTGTTCTAGCTTTTAGAGGGACTGCTGTCAGTTTTTCTCCATTTAGAATGATATTGACCTTGGAGTTTTTGTATATAACTTTTACAATGTTGAGGTATGTTCTCTCTATCCCTGATTTTTCTAGTGTTTTAAAGATGAATGGATGCTATATTTTGTCAAATGTATTTTCTGCATCTATTGAGATAATCATGTGATTCTTGTCTTTAAGTCTATTTATGTGGTGAATTATATGTATTGATTTACATGTGTTGAACAAACCTTGCATCCCTGGGATGAAACCCACTTGATTGTGGTGCACTATCTTTTTAATGTGTTTTTCCATGTGATTTTCCAGTATTTTATTAATAATTTTTGCATCTATGTTCATCAAGGATAATCGTCCAAAGTTTTCTTTCTTTTATGTGTCTTTGTCTGTTTTTGGTATCAGGGTAATACTAGCTTCATAGAATGAATTTGAAGGGTTTCCTCCTTTTCTGTTTCATGGAATAATTTAAGGAAGATTGGTGTTAGTTCCTCTTTAAAGATTTGTAGAACTCAGTTGAGAATCCATCCAGTCTTGGACTTTTCTTCGTTGATAGGCTTTTGATGGCATCTTCAATTTCATTACTTTAAATTGATCTGTTTAAATGTTCTCTATCCTCCTGATTCAGTTTGCATAGGTCATATGTCGCTAGAAATTTGTCAATTTCTTCAAGATTTTCTAATTTATAAATTTTCAAAATAGTTTCTGATTATCCTCTGTATTTCAGTAATGTTTATAGTGATATTTCTTTTTCATCAAAAATTTTAATAATTTGAGGTTTTTCCCTCTTTCTTTTAGTTAACTTGGCTAAGGGTATATATCAATTTTTAAAATTCTTTTCAAAGAATCAACTTTTTGTTTTCTTGCTTTTGAATTTTTTTGTAATTTCAATTTTGTTGATTTTTGGCTCTAATTTTAATTATTTCCTGTCTTCTACTGATTTTGGTGTTGATTTTTTCTTCTTTTTCTATTACCTTGAGATATAATGTCAGATTATTTATTTAATGTCTTTCTATTCTTCTAATGAATGAGTTCAATGCTACAAACTTTCCTCTTAGAACCACCTTCATGGTGTCCCAGAGATTTTGATATGTAGTATCACTATTCTCATTTATCTCTAAGTATTTTTTATTTCAGCTTGATTTTTACTGCTATCAATTATCATTCAATAGGATATTATTTAGTCTCCAGGTGTAAAGTACCTTCTATTTTTTATCTTACCATTGATTTCTAGTTTCATTCCACTATGAGCTGAGAAAATGCAAGGTATTATCTCCATTTTTTTGTATTTACTAAGACTTGCTTTGTGGCCTAGGATATGATCCATTTTAGAAAATAATTCATATACTGCTGAGAAGAAAGTATATTCAGTCATTGATAGATTAAATATTCTATACATATCTGTTAAATCTAAATTGTAATTATCCTTTTTAGTTCTGTAGCTTTTTTATTTTGCTTTTGTTTGGAAGACATGTTGAGTGATGAGAGGCATGTTAAAGTCACCCAGTATTATTGTATTGTGGATTACTGATATTGAAAAGGGTTTGTTTGATGTACATAGATACTTCATTATTTGGGACATAAGTATTTATGATTGTTATTTCTTGTTGTCTTATTCACTTAAGTAGTATGAAATGACCTTCTTCTGATACAAGAATAGAAACCCCTGATTGTTTACAACATCTTTGTGAATGATATGTTTTTTCTCCTTCCTTTTACCTTCAGTCTGTGGATGTTTTTGCTTATGAGTTGAGTCTCTTGGAGACAGCATATTGTTGGGTCTTGTTTTTTAATCCAATCTACTAGTCTGTATCATTTAATTGATGAGTTTAGATCATTTACAGTCAATGTTATATTTGAGAGATGATTTTTATTCCCTGTCATTTTGATTTATTTCTAGTTTTTTAAAAAATATTCAGTTGTACATGGACACAATAACTTTATTTTATTCATTTATTTTTATGTGGTGCTGAGGAACCCAGTGTCTCATATGTGCTAGGCAAGTACTCTACCACTGAACTATTACCTCAGCCCCTATTTCTGGTTTTTAATTTGAATTAGGAATTAGTTTCTCCTTTGATTGACTCTTCTGGTATAGTTCCTCTCTCTGCTCCTTATCATTTTTTATTTTTCATTTCTTTTTCATGAAATATTTTTATTGACTATGTTTTATAGTACAGACTTTCTAGTTGTGAATCCTTTTATTTTTTTGTTTATTGTGGAAGGATTTTTTTTTTTCATCTTAAATCCTGAAGCTGAATTTTGCTGGATATAGTATTCTTTGTTGGCATCCATTTTCTTTCAGAGCTTGATATGTATTATTCCAAAACCTCCTACCTTTTCCAAAACCTCCTCCAATTTTCTGGATTGAGAATCAGCTGAAATCCAGATTGATTCACCTCTAAATGTGACCAGTTGTCTCTCTCTAGCAGATTTTATAATTCCATCCTTATTCTGTATGTTAAGTATTTTCATAATAATGTGTCTTCGTGTGGGTCTGTTGTAATTTCATATATATTTGGAGTCCTGTATGCCTCCTGTATTTGATTTTTCATTCCATTCTTAAAGTTTGGGAAATTTTCTCATATTTCATTAAAAAGATTGTGTATTCCTTTAGTTTGTATTCCAGAGCCTTTATCTATCTGATGAATATTAAATTTGGCCTTTTCAGTTACCCCATAATTCTTAAAAATTCTGCTCATGGTCTCTTAACATCTTTGTCCTTGATTAACTTTATTTTCAAGATTACATACTTTGTCTTCATTGCCTGAAACTATCTTCCAAGTGGTATAGTTTGTTGGTGATGCTTTTCATTGAATTTTTATTTTGGTTTATTGATTCCTTCATTTTGAGGATTTCTGATTAGTTCTTTTTCCGAATCTTTATTTCCTTATTGAAGTAATTTTACTTCTTATATTTCCCTCTGATTTCACTCCTTACACTGTCTTTTACCTCATAGATCAGTTTATGAACTTTCTAAATTCCTTCTGTGGCTGTTATGGTTTGAATGTGAGATGTCCTCCAAAAGTTCATGTGTGAGACAATGCAAGAAGGTTCAGAGCAGAAATGATTGGGTTGTGAGAGTCTTAATCCAGTCAATGATTTAATCACATGATGGGATTAATTGAGGTGCAAATAAAGGCAAGTAGGGTGTGGCTGGAGGAGGTGGGGCATTGGACATGGCTTTGGGGTATATATCTGGCAAGTGAAGATCTCTCTCTCTCTGTCTCTCTCTCTCTCTCTCTCTCTGTCTCTCTCTCTCTCTCTCTCTCTCTCTCTCTCTCTCTCCTCTCTCTGCTTTCTGATCATCATGTGAGTCACTTCCCTCTCCCACACTCTTCCACCATGATGTTCTGCCTCACTTTGAGCCCCGAGGAATGGAGTCAGCCTTCTATGGATTAAGACCTCTGAAACTGTGAGCCTTCAAATAAACTTTTCCTCTTCTAAAATTGTTCTAGTCATATCTTTTAGTCACAGCAGCAAAAAAGCTGACCAAAACAGTGGTATTTCATCTGCCATGGTGTCAATGGATTGTGTTATTGAGGTATTTTGATTTGTTTGGATGGTTTGTTCCCTTGCTTTTTCATATTTGTGTGTCAACCTATCTATCACTATGAATCTGAGGCAACAGAATTTCTACCCTATAAACTTATAGTGTCCCTGAAGGTTTCCAGTTTAGGGGGAAGCAAATAATAACAACAATCAATGCAAATAATATATAGCATTAAACTAAATACTTAGTTCCTACTATGACGTCTACAATGTTAATCGCCACAATAAACAGAAATGGTATGACATTCAGTTGCCAAATAGTAAAAAAAGTAAGTTTACAAAAGGTTTTGTAATTTCAAAAGGTCAGTAGGAGGAATGCAAAAGAGATGTGCTATATGATGATTGTCAGGGGGGAGGAGAGAAAATAGAAGTAAAAAATTAAAAGAAGATTGAGCTGGGCACAATGGTGCACACCTGCAATCCCAGTGGCTCAGGAGGTTGACGCAGGAGGACCAAGAGTTCAAAGCCAACCTCTGCAACTCAGCAAGGCCCTAAGCAACTCAGTGAGACCCTGTCTGTAAATAAAATACAAAATAGGGCTGGGTATGTGGTTCAGTGGTTGAGACCCAGTACCCCCCCAAAAAAAAATTACAGGATGATTGAAAAGAGAACAATGGAATATGGCTGTTAGCAAAAGAAGAGGGAGAAAGAGAATCAAGGGAAGCAGATAAGTGAAAAACTATACAAATCAAAACCAAAATATACTAATTAAAAACCCTAACCCTCAAAAGACAGAGCCATGAAAAATAACTACCTTTGAAAATGCTGGAAATGAGAAAAAGTAACAAATATGTATATGAATAAGTGTCCATGAACCGAGGGGCCAAGATGGCGGACTAGAGGGCGGCTGCATTTCACGTTGCTCCAGGACGCAAGATTCAAAAGAGGAGATAGTGAGAGACTTGGGACCAGCTCAAAGCCGCCGGGTGAGTCTCTCCTGTTGGGGAGGCGTCCTGGATGGGGCGGTAGCCCCGGAACGCAGGGAATTTGTGAAGTGGAGTTGCTCGGCGAGACGCCCCTCCCCCCGCTGGAGCGGTAAACACGGACAACTGGGATCATCGTAGAGGAGGCGGCTCAGCACAGCGCTTGGACTCGAGCAACCACTGGGGCTCCAGTGGTACCCCAAGGAGGAGGAGGAGGAACAGGGCGGGTCACTTGGACTTGGAGTGACTGCCTAGGGCTACGGGTGGTTGGTGGGAGGAGGAGACCCGAAGTGAGTTGTTTGGACTCCTAGTGACTGCATCGGGCGGCTGTCTGGAGGAGGAGGTGTGTGTCGGGTCTCTGGGTCTCGGAGCTATTGTACGGGGCTCCAGGTGGTGGCTCAGAGGAGGGGCTGCATAGCCAGGCGATTGGTGCAGAGCAGGGTCCCAGGAGCTAGGTGGCTTCTTGCTGGAAGAGCCGCACAGAGACATGCCTAGGGGCGGAGTGAAGTTTCCAGGGCGGTAGGCAGATTCTCTGGGAGAGGCAGCCTAAGGAGACTCGCCTGCGAAGGGTGAGGCTCCCAGGCCCAGGACATAGGTCCGGGCCCTTGGGATCGTTGCAGAGGAAGACAGCCCAGCCCAGGTGGTAGTTGTAGATTGAGGGGAACCTCTAAGAGGGCAACTGACCAGCGAGACGTCCCCATCGAGTGACTCTTCCTGGCCGGGGGAGGTTTTCCCACAGGGACGGTAAAGCCAGAGACACAGGCACAAATAGGCCTTGCCTCAGCCCGCAGTCTAGTTCCCCATTGGTCAACAAGTGGAGGCACCTCTGCCCACTAGCAGGGAATATACGCCACCTGAGGGTTACCACCCCTAGAGAGGCAGCTTCTTCGTGGAGCTCTGAATTATCAACCTCCTCCAAGACTTCAGGCTACTGAAGGATAAGAGGGGATATACTAGCAATCTTCAGGGACATTATAAGTTGATAGAGGAAATCTGCAATATCTTAATCACCCACTGATTCCTGAACAATATGAGAAAACAAGGGAAGAAAATGCCCCAAACAAATCTAGATGTTACATCAATAAAATCCAATGACAACATGGCAGAAGAAATGACAGAAAGGGAGTTCAGAATGTACATAATTAAAATGATTAGGGAAGCAAACGATGAGATGAAAGAGCAAATGCAGGCATTGAACGATCGCACCAATCGACAGTTAACAGAGCAAATTCAGGAAGCAAAAGATCATTTCAATAAAGAGTTAGAGATATTGAAAAGAAACCAAACAGAAATCCTTGAAATGAAGGAAACAATAAACCAAGTTAAAAACTCCATAGAAAGCATAACCAATAGGATAGAACAGCTGGAAGATAGAACTTCAGATATTGAAGACAAAATATTTAACCTCGAAAACAAAGTTGAACAAACAGAGAAGATGGTGAGAAATCATGAACAGAATCTCCAAGAACTATGGGATATCATGAAAAGGCCAAATTTGAGAATTATTGGGATTGAGGAAGGCTTAGAGAAACAAACCAAAGGAATGAACAATCTATTCAATGAAATAATAACAGAAAATTTCCCAAATCTGAAGAATGAAATGGAAAATCAAGTCCAAGAGGCTTATAGGACTACAAATACACAAAATTACAACAGACCCACACCAAGGCACATTATAATCAAAATACCTAACATACAAAATAAAGACAGAATTTTAAAGACTGTGAGAGAAAAGAACCAAATTACATTCAGGGGGAAGCCAATACGGATATCAGCAGATTTTTCAATCCAGACCCTAAAAGCTAGAAGGGCCTGGAACAACATTTTTCAAGCTCTGAAAGAAAATGGATGCCAACCAAGAATCTTATACCCAGCAAAACTTACCTTCAAATTTGACGATGAAATAAAATCATTCCATGATAAACAAAAGCTAAAAGAATTTACAAAAAGAAAGCCAGCATTACAGAACATTCTCAGCAAAATATTTCATGAGGAAGAGATAAAAAACAAAGAAGCAAATCAGCAAAGGGAGGAATTATCATAAAGGAACTGTCAAATAAAGGAGGAACCAAGATGTGTCAAAAATTTTAAATATGAACCAAATGACTGGGAATACAAATCATATCTCAATAATAACCCTGAATGTTAATGGCCTGAATTCATCAATCATATTGTTGGATCTTTCTTTTTAATCCAATCAGATTGGATTAAAAAGAAAGATCCAACAATATGTTGCCTGCAAGAGACTCACCTCATAGAAAGAGATACCCATAGACTAAAGGTGAAAGGATGGGGAAAAACATACCATGCACATGGACTCAGCAAAAAAGCTGGAGTATCCATCCTCATTTCAGATAATGTGGACTTCAAGCCAAAGTTAGGCAGAAGGGATAAAGAAGGACATTTCATACTGCTTAAGGGAAGCATAAATCAGCAAGATATAACAATCATAAACATCTATGCCCCAAACAGTGGCTCATCCATGTATGTTAAACAAATCCTTCTCAATTTTAGAAACCAAATAGACCATAACACAATAATACTAGGTGATTTTAACACGCCTCTTTCACCACTGGACAGATCTTCCAAACAAAAATTGAACAAAGAAACCATAGATCTCAATAACACAATCAATAATTTAGACTTAACAGACATTTATAGAATATACCATCCAACCAAGAGCGAATACACTTTCTTCTCAGCAGCACATGGATCCTTCTCTAAAATAGACCATATATTATGCCACAAAGCTAATGTCAGCAAATATAAGAAGATAGAGACACTACCTTGTATTCTATCAGATCATAATGGATTGAAGTTACAAATTAATGAAAGAGTAAAAAACAGAAACTACTCCAACACCTGGAGATTAAACAATATGCTATTATATGATGAATGGATAACAGAAGATATTAGGAAGGAAATTTAAAAATTTAAAAATTCTTAGAGGTAAACGAGAACAAAGAAACATCATATCAAAATCTCTGGGACACTATGAAAGCAGTACTTAGAGGAAGATTTATTTCATGGAGTGCATTTAATAAAAGAAGTAAAACTCAAAAAATAAATGACCTAACACTACAGCTCAAAGCCCTAGAAAAAGAAGAACAGACCAACACCAAAAGTAGTAGAAGACAGGAAATAGTTAAACTGAGAGCTGAAATCAACGAAATTGAAACAAAAGAAACAATACAAAAAATTGACAAAATAAATAGTTGGTTCTTTGAAAAAATAAACAAAATTGATAAACCTTTAGCCACAGTAACAAAGAGAAGACGAGAGAAAACCCAAATCACTAAAATTCGGAATGAACAAGGAAATATCACAACAGACACGACTGAAATACAAAACATAATTAGAAGCTATTTTGAAAATCTATACTCCAACAAAATAGAAAATTTCGAAGACATCAACAGGTTTCTAGAGACATATGAATTGCCTAAACTGAACGAGGAGGACATACACAATTTAAATAGACCAATTTCAAGTAATGAAATAGAAGAAGTCATCAAAAGCCTTCCAACAAAGAAAAGTCCAGGACCAGATGGGTTCTCAGCCGAGTTCTACAAAACTTTTAAAGAAGAGCTCATTCCAATACTTCTCAAAGTATTCCATAAAATAGAAGAGGAGGGAACCCTCCCAAACTCATTTTATGAAGCCAATATCACCCTGATTCCTAAACCAGACAGAGACACATCAAGGAAAGAAAATTTCAGACCAATATCCTTAATGAACATCGACGCAAAAATTCTCAACAAAATTTTAGCAAATCACATAGAAAAACATATTAAAAAGATAGTGCACCATGATCAAGTGGGTTTCATCCCAGGGATGCAAGGTTGGTTCAACATCCGGAAATCAATAAATGTCATTCACCATATCAATAGACTTAAAGTCAAGAATCACATGATTATTTCGATAGATGCAGAGAAAGCATATGATAAAATACAGCACCCCTTCATGCTCAAAACACTAGAAAAAATAGGGATAGTGGGAACATTCCTTAACATTATAAAGGCAATCTACGCTAAGCCCATGGCTAATATCATTCTAAATGGTGAAAAACTGAAAGCATTCCCTCTAAAAACTGGAACAAGGCAGGGATGCCCTCTTTCACCACTTCTATTCAATATCATCCTTGAAACTCTAGCCAGAGCAAATAGACAGTCCAAAGAAATTAAAGGGATACGAATAGGAAAAGAAGAACTCAAACTATCCCTATTTGCTGATGATATGATGGTATACTTAGAGGAACCAGGAAATTCCACCAGAAAACTTTTAGATCTCATAAGTGAATTCAGTAAAGTAGCAGGATATAAGATCAATGCACATAAATCTAAGGCATTTTTATACATAAGCGATGAATTTTCAGAAAGAGAAATTAGGAAAACTACCCCATTCACAATAGCTTCGAAAAAAATAAAGTATTTGGGAATCAATCTCACAAAAGAGGTGAAAGACCTCTACAATGAGAACTACAGAACACTAAAGAAAGAAATTAAAGAAAACCTTAGAAGATGGAAAGATCTCCCATGTTCTTGGATAGGAAGAATTAATATTGTCAAAATGGCCATACTACCAAAAGTGCTATACAGATTCAATGCAATTCCAATTAAAATCCCAATGATGTACCTTACAGAAATAGAGCAAGCAATTATGAAATTCATCTGGAAGAATAAAAAACCCAGAATAGCTAAAGCAATCCTCAGTAGAAAGAGCGAAGCAGGGGGTATCGCAATACCAGATCTTCAACTCTACTACAAAGCAATAGTAACAAAAACGGCATGGTATTGGTACCAAAATAGAAAGGTGGATCAATGGTACAGAATAGAGGACACGGACACAAACCCAAATAAATACAATTTTCTCATACTAGACAAAGGGGCCAAAAATATGCAATGGAGAAAAGATAGCCTCTTCAACAAATGGTGCTGGGAGAATTGGAAATCCATATGCAACAGAATGAAATTAAACCCATATCTCTCACCATGCACGAAACTAAACTCAAAATGGGTTAAGATCTCGGAATCAGACCAGAGACCTCGCATCTTATAGAAGAAAAAGTAGGTCCAGAGCTTCAACATGTCGGCTTAGGACCAGACTTCCTCAACAGGACTCCCATAGCACAAGAAATAAAAGCAAGAATTAATAACTGGGATAGATTCAAACTAAAAAGCTTTCTCTCAGCAAAGGAAACTATCAGCAATGCAAAGAAAGAGCCTACAGAGTGGGAGAAAATCTTTGCCAATCATACTTCAGATAGAGCGCTAATCTCCAGAATCTATAAAGAACTCAAAAAACTCTACACCAAGAATGTAAATAATCCAACTGACAAATGGGCTAAGGAAATGAATAGACACTTCACAGAAGAAGATATACAAGCAATCAACAAACATATGGAAAAATGTTCAACATCTCTAGTAATAAGAGAAATGCAAATCAAAACCACCCTAAGATTCCATCTCACCCCAATTAGAATGGCAATTATCAAGAATACAAGCAACAATAGGTGTTGGCGAGGATGTGGGGAGAAAGGTACACTCATACATTGCTGGTGGGGTTGCAAATTAGTGCAGCCACTCTGGAAAGCAGTGTGGAGATTCCTTAGAAAATTTGACCCAGCTATCCCACTCCTTGGCCTATACCCAAAGGACTTAAAATCAGCATATTACAGAGATACAGCCACATCCATGTTCATAGCTGCTCAGTTCACAATAGCCAGATTGTGGAACCAACCTAGATGTCGTTCAATTGATGAATGGATAAAGAAACTGTGGTATATATATACAATGGAATATTACTTAGCTATAAAGAATGATAAAATTATGGCATTTTCAGGCAAATGGATGAAACTGGAGAATATCATGCTAAGTGAGATAAGCCAATCTCAAAAAACCAAAGGAAGAATGATATCGCTAATAAGTGGATGATGACACATAATGGGGGGTGGGAAGGGTTAGTGTTGGGGTTGGAGTTGGGTTTAGGGAGGGGGGCAGGAATGGAGGAAGGAAGGACTGTATTGATGGAGGGGAAGGATGGGAGGGGAGGGGGGGAGGGAAAAAAATGTCAGAATGAATCAAACAACATTACCCTATATAAATTTATGATTACACAAATGGTATGCCTTTACGCCATGTACAGACAGAGAAACAACATGTATCCCATTTGTTTACAATAAAAAAAAAAGTGTCCATGAACCATTCAGAACACAGAGAGAAAAAGAAAAGGGAAAAAAATTCTTGGTGAAAAATTAAGGAATTGTTTCCATTGCAGTGGCCAAAATGGTCAATGAGAACCTGAGTTCATTGTTCCCAAGTGTCCTCCTTTCTGTTCCGTCTTGAGGTCTGTACTGTGCACAAGAGGAGTGGCTGTAGGCTGTCAAATTCTTCCTCTTTTTGTGTTGCTCATCAAATTTCCAATTGGAGTTTAAAAATTCTTGACTTCTTTCTTGGCAGTGTGAGGTAGAGTGGGTTTGAGAGTGTTGACTCCTCCACTCTCAGTGACACTGTAGAGTTCTGTGAGAGGACTGCCCATAGGTGGAGCTCCTGAAGGTGGTGGGGCTTGGGTCTAGGCAGGTCCCAGGTACTTTGTTGAATGGCGATTTGTCTAAAGATATTAAATCAGAGCACCTTCAGTGTCTGGCAGCTGCTGATCCATGCCGGGAGACTCCACCCCTAGAATCTCCCCTGGGTTCCACTCATGCATTGGAGGAGCCAATCCTTTGCCCCTCCACCACCCACAGACCCTGCCCTTCCTGTCCTCCTGGGCTCAGTCTGCAAGCACAGTCACACCTACCCACCTGTTCAAATTCCTGCCCTATCCCAGCTAGTCCTACAAGCCATCAGACTCAAAGAGGGTGAAGAAATCAGGCTCTAGGGTCTCTATGACCAGTATTCCCCTGCGTAAAACACTGACCATGCCTGCTTTTCTCCTGGTCTCCTAGGCATACTCTGGGTCATGCCAGCAGGTGTCTACCAGGTCTGTTTTCCAGACCCAGCTCAGATTTCCCAGGTCTAGGCTCCTGGACTTGCTCTTCACAGCCACCAGCCACATGGCAAGCTAGCTCCTGCCTCAGCTCTCTGCAGACAAGAGGAGACACTAGGCATCTTTCCCACAGGAGGATATAATGTAGCACACCCTCTGGATCAGTTCAGCAGTGTGCTTGATCTCTAATTTCTCTGTGCCAAGATGCCACAGCACCATCTACAATGCAGGTTTCCTTAGTCCCCATCCCTACTTTGCTTATAGTGGATCAACTCCGGCAGCCACTGATGGTGATAGTGGACTTTCTTCTTAATTTTATTATATTCGATCTTCTGAGTCCCCAAGCTGTTCTGAGTGTCCAGAATTAAATCCCAGTAAAATCCTCTTTCACTCACTTCACTGAGAAGCTGTTTATCCACTTTCTTGATCTCTCATCATGGAGCAGCTTGGAAATTAACCTCCTCTACTCTACCATCTTTTTCTCTCTTCATGAGTGTGATTTCAATAAGGAAGTAACAAAGACTTTAGAGTTGTTTTGAAAATAGTGAGTTGGAAATGGGATTTAAATGTCAAATTGAACAACATAAAATAGAAAGTGATCTACTATTCCTTCATTCATTTCATTGATTCAGATATGTAAAATATAAAGGAAAATATGACATTTCATGTTTATAAATAGTTAATAAGATAAACACATGTTCTTAATCAAACACAAATATATACACATGGGATATGGATATGTTGCTACTTCAACCCCCATGGTATTATTTGGTCCTTAGTGAACAAGAATTCCAAGGTTTAATAGAACCTTAGAAGTTTATTTTCTTTCCAACCCATAAATTCCCTCTCAGCTTGGGAAAGTTTCCACATTTGGTGATGAGTGGTCATCCAGCCTTTCTGCTTGCACATTTTAGGGGATTTAAAAAAAAAAAAAACCTTCTCCAGGAGAGTTCTCATTGCCAGAAAATCTCTGACATCTGCTTCCCTGAAATAAATGCTTTTTCAAATACCTGCAATCAAAAGATGATGTTTTGTGAAATCCCTTGTAAGCATCCGATAGAATGCAGTTTTGTTCAATGATCTATCTGCAGAATCTAGAATAGTGACTGACAAATAGCAGATAAGTATTTGTTAAATGAATGAATCCACCTAAGCAGGATTCACATTGTTGCTTCAATTCCATTTTTCATTGTGGATTTACTCTACTTTTGGACTATTATTATACACCTTTCATTGCTTTTGTCCCACCAAACCTTCCCCTCCATGACACTATTAAACTTACTGAGCCCCAAATTTCTCATCTTTAAAAAGATACTGGCAATACCTGAAATGCTACATATGAAAATGACTGACTCTTGCCTGCTGTATGGTAACGGTCAATGTTCTTTAAATCTGAAATGGAATTAGTTACAGCAACCTCTGTGTTTACCTCACCCTGACATCCCATGAATGAAAGTTCATTTTTTAAGATTGATTCATTTTAAAAAATTATAGCAAAACATATATAACAAAGTTTACCATTTTAATTTTTTTCAGTGCTAGATATTGAGTCCAATGTCTCACAGCCAAGCACTCTACCTCTGAGTATATCCCAGCTCTCCATTTTAACTAATTTTTAAGTGTACAGTTCAGTGACATTTATGTTCAGAAAGTTCAGAAAAACATTCACTTATGCAACCATCTTTCCCATCTATCTATTGTTCATTTTTCATTTTGCAAAACTGAAACTCTGTACCCATTAAATAATAGCAAGTTCATTTTTAATATTACATTAGCATGATTGAAATAGTAAATCTATTATAGAAAAATTAAGATTAAAACTAAATATGAATGACTTTCATATTATCTGCAGTTTTAGATGATCTGTTTTCAGTTTTTCTTAGTTAACATGAATAACTGCTATCTAACCTTAGTGGTTTCTATAGCTAAGTACCATTCTCTATATTACAATTGTTTTGGTGAGAGTATCATTGAAATATTGACTTATTCATATGTATAACACTTCTCTCATTGTTTAACTGTTTCTGAATTTGGTAAAAAGATTTTTTTAGTGCTTTCCATATGTCAAGTTCCAGGAATGCTTACTGGCTTAGTAAGTATTTAGCTGTGGTATTCTGTGACAGGCATAAAGGTACAAGGTTGAGCTAGTACTTTTCTTAGTATTACCAAACATTTTTCACAAAATAACATTTGTCCTAGACCTTGAGGAATAAACAGAAATATCTGGAAGACAGAAGTGGGAATATGTTTGGCCACAGTTTAGGGCAAGATCCTTAAAGACTTTTAAAGGGAGAAGTGACATATTTTATCTAATCTGTAGTTTAGAAAAATAATGTTGATTTATAGATAGAAAAGGGCAATAAGATCAGGCACAAGATTAAGTCACTGTTTTTATTAATGAAAGTAAGAGATAATGAAATCTAAACTCACAATAGGTGCAGAGGAGTTGGGAGAGGGGAGCTGGTCATTTTAGAGATAGAACTGACAGAATTGTATAACCCAATTGATTTGAGAATCAAGGGCAAAGGAGAGCAGAGAATTAAGAACTCAGGTTTCTGACTTGTTATTATTAACTGGAAAAGGGACTACCAGAGAAGAAAGATATTGCTTGGGTAAGAGGCATAAATCTGATTACTAAATAGTACCATACATGTCGTACTACATTAAACTACATATCATAATACACTCTGAAACATGACCACATTATTCTTAGAGTGCTTTGAAAATTTCTAAATAAGTAATTCCTTTCATTATGTGTGAAATTCTATCAGATGCTGTCTTCTCATTTAGGAATTGATGCAAGAGCTGATTGCATGATACACTGAATACTTTGTGGCACTAGTTAAACATAGTTGTTATATCTTTTTCTTTTTTGGGTACTGCTTTCCAGGTTCCTCAAGTTCATGTGAGGAATTAAAGATATTTCTTCTTTGAAGTTCCTTTTTCATTATCTTGAACTGAACCTTATTTGATTCCTTTCTACCCAGTTAAGTTTATTTTGTTTATTTTGTTTCACCCTTGAGCTTGGCTTTTGTTCTTCTCTTTTCTGGAGTACCTTTTTTTTTTTTCCCCCCCAAAGTTGCACTGGTTGGTTTTTGTTGTTTTGTTTTGTTTTTTGTTTTATATTTTGTGTGTGTGTGTGGTTTTGTTTTGTTTTTTGTTTGTTTGTTTGTTTTTTGTATAGGGGATTGAACTCAGGGCCACTCAACCACTGAGCCCCAGCACCAGTCCTGTTTTGTATTTTATTTAGAGACAGGGTCTCACTGAGTTGTTCAGTGCCTCACTTTCGTTGAGGCTGACTTTGAACTTGCAATCCTCCTGCCTTGGCCTCCTGAACCACTGGGATTACAGGTGTGCACCACCATACCTGGCCTCACTGGTTGTTTTGAAACTGTTTTATTGATGCTCTTCTAGGCCAGTTTCTATTTATCATGACTTTCTTGAATCTGTTTTTGTATATACTGGTAGCTCCTCTTAAGTGATGTAATAAAAGCACACATATAAATGGAATAAATATTGTATATTTAATTTTAAACACATTCTTTCCATTATAAAAATAATTGTGAAAGTATTCAAACATACATTTAATTATGATCTCTTAATATGATCTCTGTTAGTAATTTCAGGTCTAGTTTCTTTTTTTTTAATTGTAAATAAATGGGATACATGTTGTTTCTCTATTTGTACATGGAGTCAAGGCATACCATTTGTGTAATCATAAATTTACATAGGGCAATGTTGTTTGATTCATTCTGTTATTTTTTTCCTTCCCCCCCACCCCTCCCACCCCTCCTTCCCTCTATACAGTCCTTCCTTCCTCCATTCTTACCACCCTCCTTATCCCTAACCCTAAACCCAAACCTAACCCTAACACTAACACCTTCCACCCCCCATTATATGTCCTCATCCGCTTATCAGTGAGATCATTTGTCCTTTAGTTTTTTGAGATTGACTTATCTCACTTAGCATGATATTCTCCAGTTTCATCCATTTGCCTGAAAATGCCATAATTTTATCATTCTTCATGGCAGAGTAATATTCCATTGTATATATATGCCACAGTTTCTTTATCCATTCATCAACTGAAGGGCATTTATGTTGGTTCCACAATCTGGCTATGGTGAATTGAGCAGCAATGAACATTGATGTGGCTGTATCTCTGTAGTATGCTGATTTTAAGTCCTTTGGGTATAGGCCAAGGAGTGGGATAGCTGGGTCAAATGGTGGGTCCATTCCAAGCTTTCTGAGGAATCTCCATACTGCTTTCCAGAGTGGCTGCACTAATTTGCAACCCCACCAACAATGTATGAGTGTACCTTTTTCCCCACATCCTCTCCAACACCTATTGTTGCTTGTGTTCTTGATAATCACCATTCTAATTGGGATGAGATGGAATCTTAGGGCAGTTTTGATTTGCATTTGTCTTATTACTAGAGATGTTGAACATTTTTTCATATATCTGTTGATTGCTTGTATATGTTCTTCTGTGAAATGTCTGTTCATTTCCTTAGCCCATTTGTTGATTGGATTATTTGTATTCTTGGTGTAGAGTTTTTTGAGTTCTTTATAGATTCTGGAAATTAGCGCTCTATCTGAAGTATGAGTGGCAAAGATATTCTCCCACTCTGTAGGCTCTCTCTTCACATTACTGACAGTTTCCTTTGCTGAGAGAAAGCTTTTTAGTTTGAATCTATCCCAGTTGTTGATTCTTGCTTTTATTTCTTGGGCTATGGGAGTCCTGTTGAGGAAGTCTGATCCTAAGCCAACAAGTTGAAGGTTTGGACCTACTTTTTCTTCTATAAGATGCAAGGTCTCTGGTCTGATTCCAAGGTCCTTGATCCATTTTGAGTTGAGTTTTGTGCAGGGTGAGAGATAGGGGTTTAATTCATATAGTTTTCCAGTTTTCCCAGCACCATTTGTTGAACAGGCTGTCTTTTCTCCATTGCATATTTTTGGCCCCTTTGTCTAGTATGAGAAAATTGTATTTATTTGCATTTGTGTCCGTGTCCTCTATTCTGTACCATTGATCTACCTGTCTATTTTGGTACCAATACCATGCTGGTTTTGTTACTTTGCTTTGTAATAGAGTTGAACATCTGGTATTGCGATACCCCCTGCTTCGCTCTTGCTACTGAGGATTGCTTTAGCTATTCTGGGTTTTTTATTCTTCCAGATAAATTTCATAATTGCTTGCTCTATTTCTGTAAAGTACATCGTTGGTATTTTAATTGGAATTGCATTGAATCTGTATAGCACTTTTGGTAGTATGGCCATTTTGACAATATTAGTTCTGCCTATCCAAGAACATGGGAGATCTTTCCATCTTCTAAGGCTTTCTTTAATTTCTTTCTTTAGTGTTCTGTAGTTCTCATTGTAGAGGCCTTTCACCTCTTTTGTGAGATTGATTCCCAAGTATTTTATTTTTTTTGATGCTATTGTGAATGGGGTAGTTTTCCTAACTTCTCTTTCTGAAAATTCATCACTTATGTATAAAAATGCATTGGATTTATGAGCATTGATCTTGTAACCTGCTTCTTTACTGAATTCACTTATGAGTTCTAAAAGTTTTCTGGTGGAATTTCCAGGTTCCTCTAAATATATAATCATGTCATCAGCGAACAGGGATAGTTTGAGTTCTTCTTTTCCAATTCGTATCCCTTTAATTTCTTTGGTTTGTCTAATTGCTCTGGCTAGAGTCTCAAGGATGATGTTGAATAGAAGTAGTGAAAGAGGGCATCCCTGCCTTGTTCCAGTTTTTAGGGGGAATGCCTTCAGTTTTTCACCATTTAGAATGATATTGGCCATGGGCTTAGCGTAGATGGCCTTTACAATGTTAAGGAATGTTCCCACTATCCCTATTTTTTCTAGTGTTTTGAGCATGAAGGGATGCTGTATTTTATCGAATGCTTTTTCTGCATCTATTGAAATAATCATGTGATTCTTAACTTTAAGTCTGTTGATATGGTGAATGACGTTTATTGATTTCCGGATGTTGAACCAACCTTGCATCCCTGGCATAAAACTACTTGATTGTGGTGCACTATCTTTTTAATATATTTTTGTATGTGATTTGCTAAGATTTTGTTGAGAATTTTTGCATCGATGTTCATTAAGGATATTGGTCTGAAATTTTCTTTCCTCGATGTGTCTCTGTCTGGTTTAGGTATCAGGGTGATATTGGCTTCATAGAACGAGTTTGGTAGGGTTCCCTCCTCTTCTATTTCATGGAATACTTTGAGGAGTATTGGCATGAGCTCTTCTTTAAAGGTTTTGTAGAAGTTGGCTGAGAACCCATCTGGTCCCGGACTTTTTTTGTTGGTAGGCTTTTGATGACTTAGTCTATTTCATTGCTTGAAATTGATTTATTTAAGTTGTGTATGTCCTCCTCGTTCAGTTTAGGTAATTCATATGTCTCTAGAAACTTGTTGATGTCTTAGAGGTTTTATGTTTTGTTGGAGTACAGATTTTCAAAATAGCTTCTAATTATGTTTTGTATTTCACTCGTGTCTGTTGTGATATTTCCTTGTTCATTCCGAATTTTAGTAATTTGAGTTTTCTCTCTCTTTCTCTTTGTTAGTGTGGCTAAGGGTTTATCAATTTTGTTTATTTTTTCAAAGAACCAACTATTTATTTTGTTAATTTTTCCAATTGTTTCTTTTGTTTCAATTTCGTTGATTTCGGCTCTAATTTTAACTATTTCCTGTCTTCTACTACTTTTGGTGTTGGTTGCTCTTCTTTTTCTAGGGCTTTGAGCTGTAGTGTTAAGTCGTTTATTTGTTGATTTCTACTTCTTTTGTTGAATGTGCCCCATGAAATAAATCTTCCTCTAAGTACTGCTTTCATAGTGTCCCAGAGATTTTGATATGATGTGTCTTTGTTCTCATTTACTTCTAAGAATTTTTTTATTTTCCTCCTGATGTCTTCTGTTATCCATTCATCATATAATAGTGTATTATTTAATCTCCAGGTATTGGAGAAGTTTCTGTTTTTTATTCTGTCATTTATTTCTAATTTCAATCCATTTTGATATGATAGAGTACAAGGTAGTATCTCTATCTTCTTGTATTTGCTAACAGTAGCTTTGTGGCATAAAATATGGTCTATTTTAGAGAAGGATCCATGTGCTGCTGAGAAGAAAGTATATTCGTTCTTTGTTGGATGGTATATTCTATATATGTCCGTTAAGTCTAAATTGTTGATTGTGTTATTGAGATCTATAGTTTCTTTATTCAATTTTTGTTTGGAAGATCTATCCAGTGGTGAGAGAGGTGTGTTAAAATTGCCTAGTATTATTGTGTTGTGGTCTATTTGATTTCTGGAATTGAGAAGGATTTGTTTGACGTACATGGATAAGCCACTCTTCGGGGCATAGATATTTATGATTGTTATGTCTTGTTGATTTATGCTTCCCTTAAGCAGTATGTAATGTCCTTCTTTATCCCTTCTGACTAGTTTGGCTTGAAGTCCACATTATCTGAAGTGAGGATGGATACTCCAGCTTTTTTGCTGTGTCCGTGTGCATGGTATGTTTTTCCCCATCCTTTCACCTTTAGTCTATGGGTGTCTCTTTCTATGAGATGAGTCTCTTGCAGGCAGCATATTGTTGGATTTTTCTTTTTAATCCAATCTGCCAGTCTATGTCTTTTAATTGATGAGTTCAGGCCATTAACATTCAGGGTTATTATTGTGTTATGATTTGTATTCCCAGTCATTTGACTCATTTTTGTTTTTTGACATGATTTGGTTTCTCCTTTATTTGGCTATTCCTTTAGGCTAGTTCTTCCCATTGCTGATTTGCATCGTTGTTTTTCATCTCTTCCTCATGGAATATTTTGCTGAGAATGTTCTGTAATGCCGGCTTTCTTCTTGTAAATTCCTTTAGCTTTTGTTTATCATGGAAGGATCTTATTTCGTCGTCAAATCTGAAAGTAATTTTTGCTGGGTATAAGATTCTTGGTTGGCCTCCGTTTTGTTTCAGGGCTTGGTAAATGTTGTTCCAGGCCCTTCTAGCTTTTAGGGTCTGGATAGAAAAATCTGCTGATATTCTTATTGGTTTCCCCCTGAATGTAATTTGATTCTTTTCTCTCGCGGCCTTTAAAATTCTGTCTTTGTTTTGTATGTTAGGTATTTTCATAATAATGTACCTTGGTGTGTTTCTGTTGTAATTTTGTATATTTGGAGTCCTATAAGCCTCTTGTACTTGGTTTTCCATTTCATTCTTCAGATTTGGGAAATCTTCTGATATTATTTAATTGAATAGATTGTTCATTCCTTTGGTTTGTTTCTCTAAGCCTTCCTCAATCCCAATAATTCTTAAATTTGGCCTTTTCGTGATATCCCACAATTCTTATAGATTCTGTTCATGATTTCTTACCATCTTCTCTGTTTGTTCAACTTTGTTTTCAAGATTAAATATTTTGTCTTCAATGTCTGAGGTTCTGTCTTCTGGGTGTTCTATCCTATTGGTTATGCTTTCTATGGAGTTTTTAACTTGGTTTATTGTTTCCTTCATTTCAAGGATTTCTGTTTTTTTTTTCAGTATCTCTAACTCTTTATTGAAATGATCTCTTGCTTCCCGTATTCGCTCTTTTAACTGTTGATTGGTGGGATCATTTAATGCCTGCATTTGCTCTTTCATCTCATCCTTCAGTGCCTGTATTTGCTCTTTCATCTCCTCGTTTGCTTCCCTGATTGTTTTAATTATATACATTCTGATCTCCCTTTCTGACATTTCTTCTGCTCTGCTGTCATTGGGTTTTATTGATATAGTATCTAGGTTTGTTTGGTACATTTTCTTCCCTTGTTTTCTCATATTGGTCAGATGTCAATGGGACTCTGAGATATTGCAGATTTCCTCTATTGGCTTATAGTGTCCCTGTAGATTTCCAGTGTATCACCTCTCAGCCTTCAGTAGCCTGAAGTCTTGGAGGAACTTGATAATGCAGTGCTTCCGAAGAAAGCTTCCCCTAGCCCACTACTGGTTCCAGGGCTTGGAGCTGGCTCTGTGCAGAAAGGCTCTCACTGGGGGGCCTGCTCCGAGAAGCTGGAGAAACTGGCCGTGTGGGAGGAGCCCACCACCAGAGTGAGCAGGGCTACCTGGGGAAGACTCTAGCTGCCCTGCCATGCTCTGATAAGCCGCCCCTATCCGTGCCTGCTGCCCAGGCCAAGCTTCACCTGGTGGGGGAGACTCACCCCATGGTTCTATTTTAGTCCGAGTCTCTCAATGCCTCCCCTTCTTGAATCCTGGGTTCTGGAGCGACTGGAGATGCAGTCACCCTCTAGTCCGCCATTGGATCCTCAAGTCTAGTTTCTAATGTTTATTAGTGATCTAGAAGGAACAGATATAGCAGGAGACTAAACATATAGGGTATCAAACCAGGAGAGAAGGCAAACACTTGGAGTGGGACACTAGCTAGTGTGACTGTATTGTAGAAAAGGGTGCAGTCATAACAGATAAGATCAGAGAAATGGCAGGAGCCAGATCTGTGTGACTTTGTAAAGCACCCTTAACTCAGTTGGAAACTTCTGGGAAATCATTAAACAGAGAAATGATGTCTACTTGATGTTTCAAAATGCTCACTCTGATGCTGTATTAGTCAAGATTTTCCAGTGAAACATAGGAAAAGATGGACTGACTGATTGGAGATATATTATGGGAATTGGCTCACAAAACTGTGGAGGCTGTGATATAGTCTGTAAGGTGGTGGTATAATTCATTCTGAGTCCAAAAGCCTAAAAACTAGAACTGAAGGTGTAACTCTACTTCAAGGCCAAAGACCTAACAAATGATGGAGAGTAGGAGGGCATGGGTATAAGTCCTGGAGTTTGAGGTTCAAGAACCAGGTGCTCTAATGCCCAAGGGAAGAGGATGGATGTCTTAGCTCAAGAAGCAAGAAAGAATTTGCCCTCCTTCATCTCTGTGTTGTATTTGGGCCCTCAATAGGCTGAATGATGCCTACCCACATTTGTGAAGGTGATCTTCATTTACTCTACTGGTTCAAATATTGATTTTTCCATAAACACACAGACTCAGAAATAATGTTTACCAGCTATCTGGGCATCCCTTAGCACAGTTGAGTTGGTACATAAAATTAGTAATCACAAGTTCACTCCTTGTCAACTTGGCAGTCACATGCACCTCTTTAAACCATACGTGATTCTCAAATGACAATAATCACAAGGTCACAGTTCTGCCAAATATATACATCTATTCAGCATACAATCCCTTCACCAGGAGAGAAGGTAAAGTTGGTCTTACTCTTCTTCTAATTTCCTGTCATTAAAATATTATGATGTAATAATACTTAAATATTGATTAGTTATTAGATATTTTGTTATATGATAAGAGAATAAGAAAGGAAAGAGCAAATATAATTTGCTTAATATTATCTATATATATACACATAGTCACAAAAAATTAAGGAGGAAATGTTCATAACAATTACAATCCTCATTTCTATAATTGGTCACAAGGTTATAGCCGGTATTTATAAATACCTTCTCCTAGTACCCTTTCTGTATTCCCTTTGCCTTCATATGAAGACTCTCAACTGGTTGTGATTCCTTATATCACTTGTGACCCAAACCTTTACCCCTGAAGGGTCTGGGCTATTCATAGTCCTGCCTGGATTAGGTTGTTTTTCTTTTGGTCTTAGTAACAGGGAATGGTAATACCAAGAAGCATCCTAAGGAATCACTGTATTCCAGGCATATTCTTTCTTTACTCCATTATGAGTTCAGTTTTCCTTTGGTAGTCCAGATCTGTTGCCTCAGTTGACACTGAAACTCCTTATTGACCTGTTGACTCAGAAGGATGGGAAAGTGGCTAGGTGGCCATCTTAACTTCCAACTTGATGGAGGCATTATTGTGCCTCTTAGTGAAAGTATTTCTGTCTTTGGAAGTCAGACCTCTGGGCCAATAGAACATGAAGTCATGAAAATAGAAAGCAAACATTTTCTTAGTAGGTCACTGGGCTTTGTGGTGAATGAAATCACTTATTTCTATTTCTGCTTCTTGATTCCTGAACTCGTGAATACTGCTATTAGAGAAACAGTACCAAGTACTGGACATTAATTCAGAGCATGTACAACTTATGGAGGATCCCAAGTTTTCAAACGGCCATTCTTCTCCTCTCAAGCCAGCTGCCTCAGGATGGTGGGGACATGGTAAGATGAGTGAACTCCATGAGGATGGGCCATTGCTGCAGTTCTTTGGCTGTGAAATGAGTTCCTTGGTCCGAAATAATGCTATGTGGAATACCAGGATAGTGGATAAGGCATTCTGTAAGTCCACGGATGGTAGTTTTGGTAAAAGCAATGCATGCAGTGAAGTTAAATCCATATCTAGAGTTAAATGTCCATTCCAAAAATAATGAAATGCTGCCCTTTCATGATGGTCCAGTATAATCAATTTGCCACCAAGTTGCTGACTGATCATCCTGCCTAAAGAATGGTGCCAAGTCAGGGGTTCAGTGTTTGTCTCTGCTTCTGGCAGTCTGGGTACTCAGCAGTGGTGATGGTTAGATGGGCCTTGATGAGTGGAAGACCCTGTTGCCTAGATCATCAATAGCTTGCATGCAACTAAGCCATGAAAGTGCCATTTAGTGGACTGGGGAAGGCAAAAAGAGGAACAGGTTGGCAAAAGATGACATTCTGATTTAGTAATGTTAACTTTGAAAAATTCAATTGATAACCATGGAAGGATGACCTATAGGTAGGCATTTGTATACGGGAGTGTGGAATTTTAAAGAGACCAGTGCTGAAAATGTAAATTTGAAAGTAATCTCAATGGAATGGTGAATATAAAAACTGTATTTTTAAAATTTTGTTCTAATTAGTTATACATGACAGTAGAATGCATTTTGACACATTGTACACAGATGGAGCACAACTAGAAAAACCCTATTTGAGGAAATAATATGAGGAAGTAAGGAAGCAATAACTATAGGTAGTTCTTTGAGTTTTCCTATAAAGAAAAGAACAGACATGGAAGAATATAATAGAAAGGATATGTGTGGGATTAGGAAAGGGACATGGGGAGTGTTTGGGGCATTTTTTAATAGAATAAAGGAGCAGTAAGAATGCTGATGCAGATGATCTATTAGGTGATGCTTGTGAAGTCATTGAGAGGATAAAGAAGATGTGATCTGGAACAAACATGGAGGGCTGGATTTTGTTAAAAGCAGATACATCATCCACAGTAACAGGAGACAAGTCAGAAAGAATGACACGTGAGTGGATTAATTCTTTCACCCAACATTGAGCACCTGCTGCTATAAAACACACTGGTAATACAACACTAAACAAGATCAATTCTTGTAAAATGAGTGGAAGGATTTCTACTCTTATTTCTGTTTCTCACTGCAATCTGAATTAAAGTCTTTCCCTCAGAGTGCTATTAGGAGAGGGACTATTTGGACTATTTGGAGTTTGAAGAGCAAGAAAAGAATACCTGAAAGTGGAAGAGCAAACATTATGGGGAAATGTGATATGATTTCTGGGCAGTATAAAGTGGTATTAGAGATTTGTGGCCATGATTTTAAAAGTAAGATCAATAAACTGTATTTGCTCAGCATTAGTGAGAATTAGTGAGGGTAGATATGGTATATATTGATAGTAAAGTTAGCCAGAGTTTAGAATCAGGCTTTAATAGGTAAGTTTGGAGAAAAATTTGGGGGACTTAAAAGTGTTTGCCAGGGAGTATTTTAATGAAGGACCATGGATCTCAGCTGGATAAGAAGAGAACTGAGGACCTGATGGGTGATTGATAGTAGGAAAATGGTAGAGTTAGTAGATAAATCTAAATATTTAAACATGGAAAATATATTCCTATTAAATGAGTAATATATCCTCTTTATATAAAATATATTTGAAAATACATAAAATTAGAAAATAGAAAAGGGGACCCAGTACTACCACCCCAGTATAATCGAATATTTATATTTGCTCTGTTTACTTCCATCTTTTTGTGATAATTTTTGGGACGTATACTCATTTGTTAGGGCTACCATAACAAAGACCACAACATGATGGTTTAAGTGATACTAATTTATTTTCCCACAATTCTGGAGTCCAGAAGTGCAAGATCAAGTTGTCAGCAGGGTTGATTTCCTCTGAGGTCTCTTTTCCTTGAGGTATAGATGGCCATATTTTCCCTGTCTTTATGTCACCTTTTCTCTGGCCCTGTCTAACTTTTTTTAAATAAGGACATCAGTAATATTGAATTAAGGCCTACCTTAATGACCTCATTTTAACTTAAGTATCTCTTTAAAGACCTTTTCTCCAAGTACTGACACACTCTGAGGTATTGGGGAGTGGGGACTTCAATGTGAAATTTGGGAGGGCACAGTTCACCTACGTGGGTGCTCTTTGTTTTTAGTTTTTTACATATTTGTGATTATTTTATGAATGTAACTTTTATTCCCTTGTTTTACCTAATAACATTATAACTTAAGTATTTTCCCATTTGTTCTTTAGCCTTTGTGAAATTTAACAACTGAATCTTAATCTTCTGTTTTGAACATTTAGGTGTCCTTCCTTTTTCTGTTACTATGAATAGTTCTAAACCATTTTAAATATAACATTTTTCTTTGTATTATTTCCTAGCATACAATCTCAGAAGTGATGACTTCATTAAAAACTGTTAATGGAAACTGCCAAATTGGAGAAGTAGTGAATCTTGTGTTTTCTTTCTACATGACTCTTTTCTCTTTTCCTGCAGTAATAAACTGGAATGATGTTAGAAAATACAAATATGGTCACCTATCAGAGTCTGCATCCCAATATCAAGGTAAGAAAAAAGCTATTTAGCATGAAAAAGTTTTATTTGACATCTTTTACCCTAAAACCTTTGTTCTTAGAAGTCTGAGTTTACAAATAACTCACTTTTTAAAGAAAAATCAAATATTGACATTATTAAGGTATCTGTAAAAAGTAACATTTTATTTTGAGCTGAAAATCTGGAAACCTAGATGTCATATAAATAATCCCAATTATAGTCAGAGTTTTAGGCAGAGTTGCTTAGTCTCTCCAGATTTCCATAGTTTTTATTAGTTTAGTCTCCACAGGCAAAATTGGGTGCTGTACTGCCACAAGTACTAACTAATAAAACTCATTATCTTTTAAAATGAAGTAATTGGATAAACAAACTCTCAAATCCCTATTTTACTCCAGAATTGCATCTTTCTACCATTGCAGTATTTTTCTCATGATGACCTATGCTATAACATTTTTTGTCTAATAGAAACTGGTGACATCCTGGAGCTAGGTAAGAATTTTTCTTGTTTCTGCTAAGTAAAAGGAATTACTAAACGTGAGATAAGATTGTAATCAGTTTAATCCACTAGGAAAAGAATTCCATGTGTCTCTGTCTCATAATCCAATGAACTCTCTGCTCACCTCTCTGATGTAGTTTATCAGTGTCACATCAAGTTCTTTTTCAGGAGGTCACAGACAAAGCTAACAAAAAGGAAGGGGGTGTGGCTGATGATGTAGACCATAGAAAGAAAGGAAACTGAGCCACACTGAAAGTAGCTTCTTAATTCACTGCATTTAGAACTAAACAAACTCCTACTGTCCATAAACCAAAGTATAGTAACAGAAAAAGGAAGGAATTTGCCCAAAGGAGATTAATTATAAATTGAAGTAAAATTAAACCTAAAAATTTTCTAAGTGTATAAACTAAATTAAAACTGAAATATTAAAATATTATCAAGTTAACAAGTCAGATTGGTACTGCTTTTGATTTTCATCACTACATAGTATACTTCAGGATTAGAATTTGAGGAATAAAACTGATACTAATATTTCTCAGTCAGTTTTCATGGTTTCTACATAAACATTAATCTTAATGTCTTAGAGTCCTTTAAAATCCTTTTACATAGTACATAAATGTTGGTATCCTGATACCTTTATTAATTTTTGTACAAGTATTTTGATATATTTTGTTATAGCAATTTCATGTGTTCAGCCTCTTATTATCTATTTGCTTCTTATTGCCTTTTTCTCTGGGGTGGGGGCAGGTACCAGGGATAGAACTCAGGGGTACTCAACCACTGAGCCACATCCCCAGCCCTATTTTGTATTTAATTAGAGACAGGGTCTCACTGAGTTGCTTAGTGCCTCGCTTTTACTGAGGCTGACTTTGAACTCAAGATCCTCCTGTCTCAGCCTCCTGAGCCACTGGGATTACAGGTGTGCACCACCAGTTCTGGCTTCTTCTTGCCTTTTTTTCCTATAGTATAATACTTCCCATTTCCCAATGACACAGAGCATAACATAAAGGAGAACACTAAGAGTCAGAACCTCCTGGGTTTGTTGAGAGCCAGATCTACTACTTAATTACTCTTTAATCCTTCATTTTCTGATTTGTAAAATGTGGTTAATTCCATTCTGCCTACTTTACACAGTTGTGAAGAAGACTGTGTGAACTAATGGATGTGAAAATATATTGAAAACTTTCAAATACTAATAATGTAAAGGATTGTTTTGACTTTCACTCTGTTCAGTGATTTTTCTGATTTTGAGTCATATCTTCTGACATTCAAAAGTGAAGCATTATGAATGTGAGTGAGCTGAAAAAAATTGAAATGAAAATATGCAGGTAAAAGTACCTGGCACTTGGTAAACAAGGAGTTATTTTTATTACTCCTTAAAACCTTCTTCAAGATTTCTAAGATGCCAATGTATAGTGGAAAAATTCACAGACATAGGAGTCAGGCAGAACTTGTTTCAAATTCCTGTTCCCCACTTCTCACTTTTGTACCTTAAGGCAAATAAATCTTTTGGAGCTGATTTTTTCATCTTTACAGCCCATTTCCTCCTACTTTCAGGCCATAACGAACAAGGGAGATGCTATGCTGGTCTGGCATGCTGCAGGCAAATGGAAGACAGTGATATCTGCTGCTGGTTTTGTTGCTAATATGAGTAATAATTGTAGTTCAAGGACAGCTTTAGGCATGTAAACAACCTATTTATTGAAAGGGCATTGTGAAACATGAATGCTCAATTCACATAAAGTGTATCAGTTGACAAGTGATGTTAAAATTTGAAAGTGTAGTTTTCCTCATGAGAGTACTAGTTAGCACAGGCATAGCCTTTGATATGAGTTAATACTGCACTTTTTTTTTTTACATGAGCATTGAGAACAGCCCCAAATATCAAAATGAAATAAAATTTAGTAGATCTATGGAACCTTAGTGTTGGAAAAGACCTTAAAATAATCTGCTGTGGCAGATTTGACATTTTGAATTTCTTATAAAATGTCTTATTTTGAATTCTACAAGTTGCAAGGGACTTATAGCCCCCTCAGGTAAATTGCTTCATATTAGATAGACATTGGGCCAAAATCTGTTTCTCTGTAAATTTTTTTTTCTTTTCTTTTCTTTTTCTTTTTCTTTTTTTTTTTTTTTTTTTTGGTACCAGGGATTGAACTCAGGGGCACTCAACCACTGAGCCACATGCCCAGCCCTATTTTGTATTTTATTTAGAGTTAGGGTCTCACTGAGTTGCTTAGAGCCTCACTTTTGCTGATGCTGGCTTTGAACTCAAGATCCTCCTGTCTCAGCCTCCTGAGCTACTGGGATTACAGATGTGCACCACCACACCTGACTGTTTCTTTGTAATTTCTATTAGTCACATTTCTACCTTTTATGGCCATCTGAAACAGGTTTAGCCTATTTTTTACACACTGGTCTCTGATTATTAGAAAGCAGGTGTAGGGACTACACTCTCACTGCTGCTGTGCCACTTTCCTAATTTAAGCCACTATCATCTCACACCTAAATTACTGGCACAGCTTCCTAACTAGTCTTCCAGCCTCTGTACATTCTTCCTTCGAATCCATTGTTCACCCTGCAGCCAGAATGAATGCATCCCAAGCCTTTCAGCAATTGTGTTTCTCATTAATGTTGTGTAGGAGGCAATCTGATACCTGAATACTGCCTCTATCTACAACTGATTTTCTAGACTTTTTCTTTAAACTTGACCAGTAAACATACCAAAAGATACAGTTTTTAGAACTCCTTTTGCTCACCTCCAAGCCTTTATACATGCTTTTATTTTCCTGTCTAAAACAAAAATTTCCTTTATCTTTGGCTTCTGCTTATCTTTTTATACTTGTGCTTGGGATCCTAACCATTACTTCCTCTGAAAGACTTCCACAAACCCTCCAGGTGCTCCTGTAATACCCACCACCTCTTCAGGTATAGCTTTTACCACAGCGTATTAGAGTGGATTGCTTGACCTCTGTGTCTCACTAGACCAAAGCTCTTCAAGGGCAAGGACAATAGTTGGATCATGATTATGTCTCCAGCATAATACTGTAAATATTTGATGACTGCATGGCTCTGAGACTTTGCTTTCTTACTCATGCTAAGCAGTCATAAACTGTTCCTTCATTTGGTCTTCGGGTGACATGGTTTTGTGTCTCTTTGCCACAGGTCATCATTTCAACTCTGCTTTGCTGTATCTCTCTCAAAGTAGCTCCCAGATGAAACTTAATATCCCACATGTGATTTTACTAGTCCACTAAAGACTAGGACTATTACTTCTGGGCTGCTTTTCTTTTCATTCACTCAAAAACTTTCACTGAACCTGTATTTAACTGTGAAGATTTTTAAAATGAATAAAATATAGTTCCTATCCATAAAGAATTTATATAAATAATTATAATGATATGATGTTATGACAATAGAAGCACAAACAGGATATTAGAGAAGATATGGAAATGATAGGATTTGTTCTGGAAAGATAGGGAAAGTTGGAAGGCTTTGCAGAGAAAATAGCATTTTTACTGAGTGTCATTCAACCAGTAGAGGTGACATGGCAGAGATAAGAGACAAAGAAAACCAAAAGTTTGTTTAAGGAAACTCATAAGTCTCCTTTGAACTTGAATATTGTGATTCTGTATCTATGAAGCCTCCCAAATCCAAATCTTTTTCATTTCAGGATACTTGCCTGAACCTTCCAAAAAGTCTTTACTTTCTTTTCCCTGTCTTTCCTATTGCCTGAAAAGAACACTAAACTTGCTCAAGATGCTTTATTTTTATTAAATAAAATACCTCAAGTGACTTCCTTTTTCATCCTTCTTTAACGAGGAAACTACATGGAAATGTTAGTGAAGCAACATCTTAGTTGAACATCTTTTATACCCAATATTCTCCAAATTTTGAGACATTTAATGAAAGACTGTACATATTAAATCACTCAGATTCTTGTATGCATATGTTTTTAAAATCAAAAGTAGCTGATAGAAACATATAATAATTAAAGTGTTACACTGATACTAAGAGCTAAACTTCTACTTGAAACCTGTCTTTTTCAATCAGTATTTGATGAACTCTTGGCTTTTAGTTAAGAGGTTGTCTCATAGTATGTTTAAAAGGATACTAATGATATAATTCAGTTTCTGTTATTTGTTTTCAGAAATTATTTTTTGGCTTAGTGTTTTATTTTGAAGTGATCCATTAAAAATATTCAGCTAGGGCTTTTGGTGGGGATAGCTCAGTTGGTAGAGTGCTTGCCTTGCATGTGCAAGGAAGGTCCTGGGTTCAACCCCCAGCACCACAAAAAAAAAGAAAAGAAAATCAATCTATTGATTTAAAGGACTCTGAGCAAAGTTTTGAGAATGAATGTGTATCTTACAGCTTTAGACATTTTAAAATGGGTTTTTATTAATACTAGATATGCCACAATTTATAAATCATCCGAAAAGTGCCAAGAAGACATAGCATTGAAGGTATGACTTATGAAAAAGACTTGCTCTAGCAGATATTTAAATTGATTATGAAATGATATAAAACAGTGCTTCTCATGATAGAATAGATGGGCTAATTAGAAGAACAGAATAGAGTCCAGAAATAGATCTAAGAATATATAAAAAATTAATATAAGATCAAGGTGGCATTTCAGATAAGTGGGAAGAAGATGATTTATTCAGTAGATGACATTGGAGCACATTTATTGAATAAAGGTGAAAAGGAAAAGCTAGAACCTTACCTCATTCATTTCACAAAATAAATTCCAAATAGATTAAATACTAAAAAATGAAACCAGAGAAATCATAGAAGAAAACATAAGTTAATATTTTTTATAATATTAAAGTGAGGAAAGCATGGTATGAAAACCAAGAATCCATAAAAGAAAAAAATTGGAAACTTAAGGACAAACTCTACCAAACTGAAACATACATCCTCAGTTTGAGGACAGAGGACTTATACTCTTCATTGATAAAGATCCCTTAGAATCTGTGAGAAAATAAAAACAACTCAGGAGAAAAATAACAAAAATAAAATGTAAATTAGATGATAAGCATAAAAAGTTTTAATTTTATTAATCAAAGAACTACAAATAAAATATTAATAGTTCTTTTTTCATTGATAAGATTCATCAAAATTATAAAAGATTGTGCCTACCAACAAAAGTAGGGTCCTAATTAGAATAAAATATATGTGTCTATAATTTTATGAAAATGTATGCTACTGTCATGTATAACTGAGAAGAACCAATAAAATTAAATTAAATAACTAAAGGTTAACTTTTCCTTTAAAAAAAAATAGCAGTTTTAGCAAAGGTGTGGGAAACACACTCTCATGCAGTTTGATGGGCATAGAAATCTGTATAATCTATCCAGAGAATATTTTGGCAACATGTATTATATCAAAATCTAAAATATTCATGCTCTTAAGTAATCCTACCCTGGAATTAGTCCTAAGCAGATATCTGAAAAGTATTCAAAGAGTATGCACTTAATGAAGTCAGTAATATTTATACAAATTTGTTAAGTTATATAAATTATGGTATATATGAACAGTGGAATACCACTTAAACAGTAATCTTGGAGTAGGATTTCAGATCTAAAGACATTGATTATCCTTATTACTCTCAGGCATTTGAATTCCACACTTAGGTGCAACAAAGTAGAGTTCTTGTAGAAGAATATGACCAGAATGGTAGCCAACATGAGATACCAACAAACAAACAAACAACTTATTTATTTATTTTCTTTCTTCCCCATTAGAATGTAAGCTCCACGTGGATAGAGACTGACTCTATTGCTCTTGGCTATAGATTCTCAGTGCTTAGAACTAGGGTTAGCATACAGTAGGTGTTTAATATTTGTTGGATGAAGAAATAATAGAAAAGAGGATTCAAGCATTCAACGAGGTGAAATCCTGTGCTTTACATTTTACTGGCCTATTATGTCATTTGTAGGTCCCTTCATTGTTGGGATCCTATTTGCCTAATGATAAATGTCATTGTAGTGTGGTGTGTGTTAAATTTATAAAACACTTTCATAAGCATTATTCAGTGAGATTCAGTAAGATGACTGGCTTTTTCTTATCTGTAACATCACAGCTTAAATAGTTTCTCTGCAGAGCACATGTCCATAATTTCACTAAGATAGCTCCTAGTTCATCCCATTGCCTCATTTTATTCCTTTCAAATACTTATTACCTTATTTATTTGTTTATGTGTTAATGGTGTCTCAGTATACAATAGAATGTAAATTCCATGAGGGCAGGGACTCCCCCGCCATACTGCATGACTCATGGAGAATGTTCAACAAACATCTATTGAATAATCATTGAAAATGATAAATGATAATGTTTGGATGCTTTGAATTATAATATTTGAATATTTGAAAACACTCAAATTACGTGTGTTCACAAAGCATATTATACCAAAATAGTTAATAATAATTATTTTCACAATGATCCCAGATCCCAAGTATGGAACAAATTTCCCTGTACTACATTCTCAAGGCAATCTGTACTATCTCATTAACTTACATTGGTCTTAATTGTAAAAGAACCTTTGTTATTACTTATTTAATATTTCTGCTTATCTCTAGGCTGAAAGCTCTCTAAATTTAGGAACTGTATCCATATTCTTCCCATAATATTTAACTAGTTCTTGGTACTTGGAAGGAATTTAATTATTTATCAAGTGAAAAATGTATGTACAATCATATGAGATAGGTATTATCTTTTTCAGATGAGTAAAGTAAGGCTTAGAAGGATTGAGTAATTTCCCCAAGATAGTTAGCTATAGAAGCAAGACTTTAACCAACATCTTCTGACTTCAAATATCACATTCTTTCAACCTCACCAGTAGTTCCTAGACATAGGTTTTAAGCAGAATTACCTAATGAGCCTTTGAAAATTCATGTTTTCAGGCCATACTTGAACCCTATTGAGTGAGAACTTCTGAAGATAGGGTCCTGAACTTTGTTTAAATAAATGAAAAAAAAAATCTATGAGTATAGTTTTGGAATCAGTCATTTAGACCATGGGTTAGCAAACTGTATGGGGCCAAATCCAGCCCACTGCCTATTTTTGTCAGTAAAGTTTTAATGGAACACAGCCATACTAATTCATTTTCCTATTGCTTATTACTGCTATCACACTACAGTGGCAGAGTATGGTAGTTGTGACATATACTAATGACCTGCAAAGCATAAAATTTTTATTATTTTGTTTTCACTAACTCCTGATTTATACCTTGCTGTCTGTAATTTCTTTTGCAGTTATTTTAGTGTTTGCAAATGTGGAAGACATATGATGTCTGATTTTGTGGTAGGCATTGATTGTAGATGTTAAGTATTATTATTAAGTCAATAAGAACTATCTTATTTTGCAATTTACCTGATTTACTGGCTATTTCGGCTCTGTGACCAAAAGACTTGACGAGAACAATTAAAGGAGGAAAAGTTTATTTGGGGGCCCGTGGTTTCAGAGCTCTCAGTTCATACATGGCCAACTCCATTGTTCTGGGCCCGAGGTAAGGCAAAACATAATGACAGCAGAGTGTGGTGGAGAAAAGCAGCTCAGGACATGACCAATTTGAAGCAGAAAGAGCTTCCCTCACCACAGACAAAATATAAACCCCAAACACAAGCCCCCAGTGACCCACCTCCTGTAGCCATAGTTATCACCCAGTTAATCCATTCAAGTGGATAAATGCATTGTTAGGTAAGGTTCTCATAACCCAATCATTTCACCTATAAACTTTTTTTGCATTGTCTCAACACATGAAATTTTGGAAGACACTTCATATCTGAACCATAACATTTGACAAGTAGGGACTAAGATTTAGACAACCTGAACAATCATATATAAGAAAAATACCAATCTAGCTATGGTTAAAGCTATCAACCATCATAGTGGATGGACCGCTTTTAATAGATTCCTTTTTATTTAGTTTCTAATAGGGTGTTTTGTAAGTGGTGTAAGGTCTGAGGTTTCTGTCTTGTGTACCTACAGCACAGGAATTGATTACCATACTTGATATGTGTAATAGAGAACTTTAATTAATATTCTAATTACTGTGGTATCACTGATGATGTGGTAATTCTTAAAACCAAAGTCTCTTGGGTTCTTCTAGTCAGAACTCAAACTAACAAAAGCAATTAACCAGAACCAATCAAACCTCTAGGCATGTGTTGCCCAGTTTATTAGGTATTAGCCACATATAGGTATTTAAAGTTACTTAAAATCAAATAAAATTTAAAACTTAGTTCCTTACCCATACTAGCTACATTTCAACAGTTCAATAGTTACATGTGACTAGTGCTAATTTACTGGACAGCACAGATACAGAACATTTCTAAGAGCACAGAAAGTTATATTGGACATGCTGCTCTAGATAAAAGTGTTAAAGAATTTTAGTCCAGTAAAATCTAAGACATAATATTTAATTTAATCTTTCATTTGTAAGGATAGAATAATAATTTGTAATTATTTCTTTTTTTTAACAATAAAGTTATGAAATGTATTGAGTTCTTGATTTAAGGCCCTCTCAGCTAAGAGCAAATTCTTTATTAAATTCTTATAACCTCTTTAAATCTTGACTCCAGGAAATATCAACTTATTTACCCATGGACTATGTCTGGTCATGATGATTAATCATTGACTAATTCATGAAATGATTCAGAACTGACTGTGATTTCTGGCCAAATCTATTTGGCTTAGTTAAGAATGATGGTGGGAAAGGGACCAGTTTTAAAACAGAAGCTATAAAATCAATAGAATGTAAAGTCTTGGCATCATCTTTGGAGTGCTTTAGATTTCATCATTCAGTGACTCATTTTTATTCCCAGCATCTAGTGCTTTTTGCATGGCCCAAAGGGGCCCTGTGCTGCTCCACTACAGAGGAAACTTCAAGAAATGCTCGTTTGCTACAGTGTTTTAGCTTGTGAGAGTCTCTGGGACCTTCCCTGCTCCATCATGGGGTCACCTCTAGGTGGGTATTAGAGGGAGATTGGTAATTGGTTTAACCTTTAAATAAAAAACTTGGTAATCTTTTGTGGTCCACTGAAATTTATCCCTTAACATATTTTTCTGACCCCAGCATGATGTCACCTTAAAGATAATTTCTCTAGGACAGTGTTCTTTAAACTTTGAAAGACATGTTCTTATTTACTGTCATCATAAATGCTTCCCAGGTCCTCCTTTCTCTAGATAACCATATCTTTGTCATTTTGTACCTTAAAACAATGCAGCTGTGACTGAAATGGGAGTAGGGTAGGGATAGGTGAGGAAAGCCAGTATAAAGAGTGAGAATTCAAATATAATCTTACTCCCCTGGCTTCCCCTCCCCTCAAATCCTCTCACCTCATGTCTCCAGATGCCTTTCTTTCATATTCTTTCTAAGCTGAGATGGTAGGATCCAACCACATTGGGCATTAAAATCTGTCATTTGGCTGCAATAAAGGGCCTCTCCAGAAATCAGATTGTTCAGAAGGGATCTCCCTACTCCCTTTCTGCTTCTTCTGTTCTGTTTTCCATGAGCTTCCTGGGCACTTCTTTAAGACACTTGCATATCTTGCTCTGAGATTTTGGATCAATTTAGAGACTAACATGAAGAACACTTTGGGTCATCTTGAAATCATGATTTTAAAACATTAATAAATGATCCATTCAGGTCAATAAGCCCTTTTTCCTAATACTCCTTGGAGCCCAAACAGAAAAAAAAAAAAAAAAAAAAAAAGTTTCTTTATGCTCAAAAGAATTCTACAAATGGCTTAATGTTTAGTGTAGATTATATCCCAAAAGCATTTTTTAGGAAGTTGACTGTGATAGAGATTTCTATTTCCTTTACAGGTCATTTTACCTGGGACAAATACCTAAAAGAAACATGTTCAGTCCCAGCGCCTGTCCATTGCTTCAAGCAGGTAATTAATTCTCAACATCATTAATAGGTGGGAGATAGGTAGTTCACTTTTGTTTTTCTTTTGTTTTTTTTCCGGTTCCTAAACAAACAAAACATGAGGCAGAAGCCCTTTGAGTAAACTGGTGTGGCCCCAGAGTAAACTAGTTGGAGGACCATAAGTCAAGAAGTAAAATGTGGTCACTATGAATTTTAGCAGTACTTCATCCCAAGTAACACCCTTTCCTTCTTCTTCACCTCCTTGAGGACATTCTGTGTTACTGAAAATATTTGTTATTTTTTACTGTGGCTTTCAACTTACACAAATAAGAAGGAGACTTAAAGCCGTTAGACAGTTCTTGAAAGAGGAGCAATATTCCTTTCTCTGTACTGAATAACTTTGGCACAATCTTATCTTCCTCTTAGAATGTTGACACTGAGTCCCATTGGGAAACATTCAGGAACTGATAAGAGTTCATCCAGAGCTTCCACACAGAACGAAGTGCTGCAGAGATGCACATGTGATGTTGATTGTGTCAGGAAGTGATAAGTATGTGATAGACAAAAAAGTGTACTGCTGCTGAAAAGATCTTAATATCAGAAAGTTTTTACATCTCTCTTTCTTTAGCACGCAATGATTATTTCCTCTGTCAATATTTTAAGTTTGAGTTCTATTTTTATTTTCTAAATACAAATACAAATTCAAATTATATTTGAATACCAACTCAGGACTTCTGCTCATTTGAAATAATAGGGGCTGAATTCATATTTTTACCTGAAACGTTTTCTGAAAGTCATATTGTAAACAATAGTTTTCAAGTCACTGAAGATCAGGCAATAAGCAGCGATCTTTGAGAGATGGACAACACATGAATTGATCCCTGTGTGATATCCCAGCTTACTGTGTAAAGAGAATTTCCAGATCATGGCCCAAGAAAGAGGAACCCAGACTGATACAGCAGACTCCCTAATTTGAGGAGATGTAACTGGGAGTGAAGGGATAGCAAATTGACTAGAATTTGCAGGTCAAAGTACCAGAGAAGAGAAAACTTCACAGAAAGAAAACTACAAAGATCTACAGAAAGTCTTTTTCAAGTATTCAGGAAAGTACTACTGTCCGGTGCATGCATATGAGGAAACTACTTAAGGCCAAAGGAAAACCTATCTGACAGGATTAGAAGGAATAGAGCTTGGAATCCTTCCTGATCCCACCTACTCCACTGAAAAAAATCTCTTAATTCACTGGGTATTGAGTTAGAATACCTAGGAAATCTTGCTTGGTAGCAATTATATTGATAACATAGCCTAAGCACTGTTGCAGACTTGCCTAACAAATCATAAAATTAATACTCAAAAGTAATAAGCTATTCCCATGTAGCAACATCTAGGAACAAAGCACAAGCAAATTATAGAAATGCAAAAATATCTGTTACCCTACAGATAAAATTCACAATGCCTAGCATCCATTCATAGATTACTAGACATGCAAAGAGGCAGGAAAGTGCAGTCAATATTAAGGAGAGTAACCAATTGATTGAAACCAACTCAGGACCTACACTGATCATAGAATAGAGGACAAACACATTAAACTAATTGTCCTATTTTTTTATTCATTGTACACAAATCAGGTACAACTTTTCATTTCTCTGGTTGTACAGTTGATTGACATGTACAAAATTTAAGCAGAGAAAGGGAAGATATTTTTTAAAAAGACTTTGCATTGTACTACTATATGTGAAGTAAAAAATATACTAGATGGTATTATGAAAGAAGAAAGATTAGTAAACTTGAAGACATAGCAATAGAAATAATCCAAACTTAAATGCAAAAATAAAATGGAGAAACAAAAAGAAATACCAGTGAACTGTGGGATAGCTTCAAGAGGCCAAAGAAACATGTAATTGGAGTTTCCAAAGAAGAAAGTATTTGGAGAAATAATGAATAAAATTTTTTCAAAAATATGAGGAAAATTATAAAATATACAAGTTCAAGAAGCTCAATGAACCCCCAAAATGAAAATCAAGAAGAAAACTATACTGACATGTCATAATTAAATTATACAAAGTCATTGATAGGGAAACCTTAAAAGTAGCCAAAGAAAAAAGACATTGTACATATAGCTAATATACAAATGACATTGAATTTCTTGTCAGAAATAATGCAAACAATAACAAAGTTGAGTACCATCCTTAAAATGCTGGAGGAAACACTATCAACCTAGAATACTATACACAGCAAAAAATGAAGGTGAATAAAGATATTTTCAGATAAACAAAAGCTGAAAAAATTATCAGTGGAAAATTCACATTACCAGAAAGGTTAAAGGAAAAATCCAAAAGGAAAATCATACCAGATGAAATAACAGATCTATACAAAGGGATTAAGGTCACTGGAAATTGTAATAACAAGAATAAATATTTTTTCTTATTATTAAATTTCTATAAAATGTATTTGCTATGTAAATGATAATATGTATTGTGGGGATTACACCTATGTGTAAAATGTATGTAGCAATAGTATAAAGGCAGGAAAGGAGAAATCTAAATATAGATATACCATAAGGTTCTTATACATAAAGTAGTATAATGTTAGTAGAATATAAACTATGATAAAGATGTTTAATATAACCCTAAAGAAAATACTAAAATAATATAAAACAAATAGCAAGATAGTACATTTAAATCTAACCATATCAGGAATCAAATTAAATATAAAAGGTCTTAACATCCCATTAAAAGGCTGAGATTGGCACATTGACAAGACCTAATTTATATACTGCCTGCAAGAAAAATTACACTTCAAATATAAAGACTAATAGGTTAAAAGTAAAAGGATGGAAGATGATATATCATGCTGATATTAGCCCTAGTGTAAAACCATAATATATAGCTGAAATGAGTATAGTAATCTTAAAATATATTTCAGAGTAAAGAATATTACCAAGACAAAGAAGGTAATTTCATAGTGATAAGGGATCATGCGATCCTTACAAAATGAAGCAAAAATTAATGGAATATAAAGAGAAATGGATAAATCCAAAATACATCCATATTTAGACTTTTAATACTCTTTCTATAATAAAAGAACAAGTTGACAGAAGTAAGCATATAGTAATTTTGAACATTACTATTGACTAATTTGACCCAGTTGACTCACATACTCTCCAACATCAGTATGGCATACATTCTTTTTAAGTGCATGCAGATCATTTATCAAGTTAGGCCATATTATTAACCATAAAACAAAACTTGAGAAATTTTAAAGGATTTAAGCAGTACAAAGTATGTTCTCTGATTATAATTGGATTACATTTTTTAAAAGTCAAAGCAGAAGATTACCTGGAAAATCTCCAAATATGTAGACCCTAAGTAAAGCATTTCTGAATACCTCATGAGTTCTGAGACACCAAAAAGGACATTAGAAAGTATTTATAAATGAATGAAAATGAAAACAGAACATCTCAGAATTTGTGGGATGCTACTAGAGCAGTACTTGGGAAATTGTATAGCATTGAGTTCTTATTAGAAAAAAAAAAGGTTTTAATTAATGACCCACTCTTCCTCTTCAGAAAACTAGGGAGAGAAAAGAGCAAGGTAACTCTGAAGTAAGCAAAGGACAAGAAACATTAAAGATTAGGACATCAACCAATGAACAAAAGACAGAATTTTTTTTTTTTAAATAATCAAAACCAAAGCTGGTGCTTTGCAAAGATTAATAACACTGATAAACCTCTAGCCAGAGTTCCCAAGAATAAAGGAAAGATGATGCAAATAACCATTATGTGAAATTAGAGAAATTATATCACTGTGAAGTTACAGATTAAAAATAAATTATGCCTCTAAATTTGATAACTAAAGTGAAACAGATAACTTCCATAAATAATACAAATTACCAAATCTTAGTCAATATGATAGAAAACCTGGATTTTTTTTTTTTTTTTTTTTGCCGTGCTGGGGATTGAACCCAGGGCCTTGCACTCTACCAACTGAGCTATCTCCCCAGCCCGAAAACCTGGATTTTTGCTACAGAAAATTAATTTTTGGTTAAAGGCTTTCTCACAAAGAATATTACAGATCTCAGTGACTTCCCTGGTGAATTGTTTCAAATATTTAGGGAAAAATATTACAAAGTCTACACAAATTCTCTCAGAAGATTTAAGGCAAGGCGATACCTTCAACTCTATGAAATGAATGTTTCTGTTGCCCAAACCAGAAAACAATACTGAAAGAAAACTACACAGCAGTATCCCATGAATATATGAAAAAATCCTAAACAAAATTTTAGGAAAAAGAATCTAATAATATATAAAAATAATAATTCATCTTGACCAAGTGGGATTCTAGGAATACAAGTTTGGTTTAAGTTTTAAAAAAATCAATCAATGTAATTTGTCATATGAACACACTAAAGAAGAAAAAAATGTATAATCATCTCAATAGATGCATTAAAAGACATTAGACAAAATTCAACATAAATTACTAATAAAAATTCTCAGGAAACTAGAAAAAGAAGGGAATTTCTTAAAGGTCATTTGTAACAATCTACAAATGATATCATATTTGATAAGGATTAAATGTTTTTCCCTTAAGATCAAGACAAGGATGTCTACTTTTGCCACTTCTATTCAGTATTGTCTTACCAAAGCAAATAATCCAGAAGAAGAAATGAAAGGGATTAAAAGATTAGAACAAACACAAAGGAAAACATACGGAGTGCAAATAAGCACATGAATAAGGAGCTCAACACCATTATATTATTAGGGAAATAAGAATAAAAGTGATTAATATACTCTCACTATGCATTTTATTTAAATGACTCTGATTTTTAAAAAGTCTCAAATAGTGGCAAAGTTGTGAAGCAAATGAAAATTTCATATACTGCTAATGAAAATGTGAAATGGTTCACCTACTTTGGAAAGTAGTTTGGCAGAAAGGCATCATCACACTAGTGAGTAAAAGAATGCACTAAAGAAACTGGGAATTGAATAATAATACATTCTTTTTTAATATTAGTATTTTTTATTCATTGTACACAAATGGGGTACAACGTTCATTTCTCTGGTTGTGCATGAAGTAGAGTACACAATGGAATATTATTCAGCCATAAAGAAGAATAAAATTATGGCATTCACAGGTAAATGGAGGGAATTGGAGAATATCATGCTAAGTGAAATAAATCCCAATAATAATGCGTTCTTAACTTTTGAAAAATTTCATCCTCAAAACTAAAGCCAATATTTTACTCAGTGGTTTAAAATAATCTAATAGAAGAAATAACAGAAGAAAAACTACCATTTATAATAGCAGCCAAAGAGGGGAGGAGGTAAACTAACAAATATGCAAAACTTACATAAAGAGAACTTTAGAAGGCACCTTTCCAAAGGTATAATCCATTAAAAAAATTTAAAATTCATGGAGTGGACTTTTTCAAAATTAAGTACTTCTCTTCTCCAAAAAGACACTTATAAAAATACTCATAAATCACATAACTGACAACAGTACTCCCAAACTGATTTATAGACTCACTGCAATCCCTGTCATAATCCCAGGTGCTTTTTCAGAAGTTGACAAATTGATTCTAAAATTCAAATAGAAATACAGGAGACCCAATAGCCAAAGCAGTCTTGAAGAGTGAGAATCAGAGGTGGAAAACTCATATTTCCTGATTTCAAAACTTACTGCAAATCTACAGTACTCAACACATTGTGGTTCTGATATAAAGAGAGACATAAATTATTGGATTGGAATTGAGAATCAAGAAATGAACCCATCAATTTATGGTCAGTTGATTTTCATTAAAGGTACCAGCATAGTTCTTTGGAATTTTCAAAAACAGCTGGAAATCCTCTTTCTCCCTCTGTACCATATAAAAAAATTAACTCCAAGCGGATCATAAACCTAAATGTAAAATCTAAAATTAGAAAACTCTTATAACACATGATCTTAAATCTTCACGATCTTGATTTAGGTAATAGTTTATATATAGTTGTGGCACCCAAAACACAAACAACAGAGCAAATAGATAAATGGAACTTCAAAATTAAAGCTCCTGTAATTCCAAGGATACCATCAAGGAAATGAAAAGGTAACACACAGTGGGAGTAAATATTTACAAATCATATATCTGATAAGTGACTAGTATCACAAATATTTTAAAAACTCTTACAACTCAATAATAAAAGGACAACACAATTTTAAAGTGGGCAAGGAGTTTGAATGTATATTTCTCCATATATTAAAAAATTTCTAATGAGCACATGACAGAAATTCAAATGTCATTATCTTTAGAGAAATGTAAATCAGAATTGTAGTGATATCACTTCACATCTACTCACTAGAGGACTAAAATTAAAAAGATAGATAATAACAAGATTGGTAAGAATCTAAAGAAATTATAATGTTCATACATTGGTACAGAAACTATAAAATCCTATAGTCACCTTAGAAAACAGTTTAGAGGTTACTCAAAATGTTAAACATAGATATACCACATTACCCAGTAATCCCACTCATAAGTATATAACCAAGAGAATAGAAAACATAGGTCCCCACAAAATGTACCATAAATGTTCACCACATTGTTATTCATAATAGTCAGAAAAGAGGAATAATCCTAATGTCCATCAACTGATAAAGAAGCAATGTAGTATATCCATAGAATGGAATATTATTCAGCAGTGAAAAGGAATGAAGTACAGATACGTGCTATAATGTGGATGAAACTTGCTAAGGGAAAGAAACCGTTCACATATTGTTCACATATTACATAATTCCATCTATATGATATATCCAGAATAGGCAAATCCATTGTAACAAAAATCAGATCCATAGTTTCTAGGGACTGAAATGAGAGGGGAATGGAAAGTACCTCCTAATGAGTACAGGGAGGATGATGATACTGTTATAAAATTAGATAGGTATGATGTTCATATGACTCTGTGACTATACTAAAAATCATTGAATGCATACCTGAAAAGTGTTCATTTTCTCATGTGTGAGTTAAGCATATACCTATCATGTGAGCCAGACATTCTGCTCTTAGATTTTTATGCAAAAGAAAAGAAAGTCAGTTGGTCCTCCATCTGTGAGTTCCATATCTGTGGATTCGACCAACCCCAAATCAAAAATATTTGGGGAAAAAATGTGTCTCTGCTGAACATGGACAGTTTTTTTTTCATATCATTATTCCCTATACGATACAGTATAATAATTATTTACATAGAATTTATGTTTTATTAAGTATTGTAAGTAATCTAAAGATGACTTAAAGTATACAGGAAGATATGTGTAGGTTTTATACAAATATTACATCATTTTATATCAAGTCCATAAAAATGAACATCTGCAGATTTTGGTATTTCAAGGGCATCCAAGAATTAATCCTCCACAGATAACCAATCAACAGCAGTTTATTTTCATATATAGATTTGTACATAAATGTTTATAGCAGCTTCATTTGTAATTGCCAAAAACTGGCAACAAATTAAATGATCAGCAACATGATATGCCACTTAAAATAAAAAGAAATGAATTACAGGTTGAATATCCTGTAATTTTAGAGACCAGGACAGACTTTGGAATATTTGTATATTATATAATGAGATATCTTAGAGATATGACCCAGTTCTAAACACAGAAATCGTTTATGTTTCATATACACTTTATACACATCCTGAAGGTAATTTTATACAGTATTTTTGGGTGCACTTGTGTTTTGACTGCAACTCATCATATGAGACCAGGTGTGGAATTTTCCTTTTGTATCACCATGTCAGTGCTCAAAAAGGTTCAGATTTTGCAGCATTTTGGATTTCAGACTTTCCAATTAGGGATACTCAACCTATATTGATACACTCAACAATATGGGTAAATGTCAGAATAGCTGTGTGCTAAGTGAAAGAAGCTAGATAAAAAGTGTATTTCCTGTATGATTCCATCTAAGAGTAGAAGATACAAGTCAGTCTATAGTGATAGAAAGTAGATCAGTGGTTACCCAGGCATGGGACTCTGGAAGGAACCAGGAAAAGGTGTTACAAAGGAGCATATGAGATCTTGAAGGTGATGGCCATGTGCATTACCTTGACTGTGGTAATACTTTCATGGGTATATATGGTGTCACAGGTATGTACACATGTCAAGACTTACAAAGTATATAGTTGTATATAAATTATGAGTTGATTTATAAGTTAATTTTAAAATTTTTAAAAATATTTACTCCCAGTAGTCTGTGTGGTAGATGTACAGACCACTATACTGAATATTCCATGAAGAGACATTAAGGATATGATAGTTTAATGTGATGTAGTGGTCCTGAAAAGAAAGTTTTATACCAGAAGGGGTAGGGTATTGGAAAAATAGGTTGAGAAAGTATTTAAATAACTGGACTATATGAAACATTCGTGTCCTTTTTTCACTATGAGTTAATATTTGATACTTTATGGGAAAGAAATTTTACCCTTTATCTACTTTCTTGTGTTTGCTTTGTAGGAAACTTTCCTGAGTGTTAGAGAATAACTCAGATAGGTTGCCCCTGGGCCAGTTGTAACCCATTTGAGTCAAAACATATATCTTCAGGTTCCATCTCTTGACACCCTTTTTGAAAATGCAGCTTACTTTTAGTCTTCTTAATCCTCATGAATTGTTCTCCTCAGTCCTACACACCTCCAAGCAACGAGTTCAAGATCAGCATGAAATTGGAAGCACAGGACCCCAGGAATACCACATCCACCTGTATTGCCACAGTAGTTGGACTGACAGGTGCCCGCCTGCGCCTGCGCCTTGATGGCAGTGACAACAAGAATGACTTCTGGCGGCTGGTTGACTCGGCTGAAATCCAGCCTGTTGGGAACTGTGAGAAGAATGGGGGTATGCTACAGCCCCCTCTGGGTGAGTAACTGAACACAGGATTTTCCTAGCCATTCTGTTAGGTTCCAAAAATTATACTCTTATCATGGGAAAGAAGAGGGTCCCCTCCTATCCCTTCTTTTTCATATGGTCTCCTCAAAAGGTCCATCCAAAATAAAATAAGCTGCAAAATCTGGACATTTCCAGCTCTACATTAGCTTATGCTATGCAAGCTTCTCTCATATTCTTCCTTTTCCCAACAAGAAACCACATCCTTCATTTTTTGTTTGTTTGTTTTGTTTTGTTTTTGTCAGTGCCCATTTATCCCAAGAGAGGAAGTGGAAGGCAGTCTTAACCATATAATGTTCTCCAAAAAAAACAAAAAGTTACACACATACACACACACACACACATACACACACACCATGAAGCTTTCAACAAATACTGTGAAGGAGTGAAAGAAATATCTCTCAGTTTAACCATGACTGCTACAAGGTCCCTTACTTCCTCTCCTCCAAGTTTTCACTTGGTACTTGGAATTTTCTCATTTTGAATCCATTATTAAGAAAATCCATTATTTTATTTAAATTAATAACCCCACCAAATTTTTCTCTTCCAGATTGAATTTCCAGATTGAATTCACTTTTTTTTTTGCCTAAATATATGTGAGAGATTCAACCCATCTCATCAATTACTATCAATCATTATTACAGCAAGTTTTGATGAGGAATATAGAGGAATAGACTTTGGACCGTGTTGTCCTCAAGAAGCTGAACTAGACTAATCTAGCTGAACTAGATTAATCATTTTAAAGAGCTCCCCAGGTGCTTGTTTAACATTTTCTTCCATTTAAAAAATTATTTGTAATATGAAATTTTAAATATACACAAATTAAATATTATAATAAATGTCCAAGTATTCTTAATTTTTAAAAAAATTTTTGTAGTTGTAGATGGATAGCATGCCTTTATTTTATTTGTTCATTTTTATTCAGTGCTAAGGATCAAACCCAGAGCCTTACACATACTAAGCAAACACTCTGCCACTGTGTTACAGACCCAGCCATACTTCATTGTTAATCATTATTAACATATAGTCAATCTTGATTTATCTGTACCTCTTACACTCCCTGTCCTCCTATCTGGTTGTCCAAACATAATATTATTTTATAATAAATATTTAGTATGTTTCTCCCAAAGGCAAGGATAATTTTAAAAATTGTCATAATGATATTATCACATGTAAATAAACTAATAATTCAGTATCAATAAATATTTGATTAATCTTTAAATTATCCCTGTTGCCTCTTTCCTCCCTGCCCCCTCTCTCCTTTTTCTGTCTTTTTTTCTCCACACTTCCCCTACAACATTTTTTTTTAAATCAGGATATAAGATCTATACATTGCAATTAGCTGATATGCCCCTTGAGTCTCTAATCTGTGGAATTATCTCTCTCATTTTTCTCTTTGCAATTTATTTGTTGAAAAACTCAAGTCATCTGTCTTTAAAGCTTACCACAATTGTATGTTGCTGACTATATCCCAATTGTGTCATTGAACATGGTTCTCTCTCCTCTATTTCCTAGAAATGGTGCTAGATCTAGAGATTTTCTCAGATTTATGTTCTATTTTTCCATAACAATATTTCATTGATGGTGGTATTTATTTCTGTCAGGAAGCATATGTGGTCTGATTGTCTCATTTTATAATGTAGCAACCATTGATGCTTATGGCTTAGATCAAGAGTCAAAAGATTTTCTCAGTAGGCTACATAGTAAATATTTCAAGCTTGTAGATCTTTTATAGCTACTCATCTTTGTCCTTGTAAATGTGAAAGCACCCATGGATGATACAAAATAAATTAATAAGCAGGACTGTGTTTCAATAAAGCTTTATAAGAAATAGATGATCAGCCCTGCTGGTTGTAGTTTGCTAACCCCTAGTATGTTATATTTATTCTTATAAAGAGAGCTAATAAAATTGACATAAATTAGGAAAATAAAATAGACTTTAATCAATTCTTGCGTTATCCTGAGATGATACAGTTCATACAGGATTATTTTCTTTATTTTTAAAATGATGAGTTGATTTACTAGCATCCTCCAAAAGTATTTAAGAAAGGTTGTTTTTGTTATTGTCTAGTATCATAAACTTTTGATATTTTGATCCATTACACTAATAGTCCATATTGATGCTTGAATTGTCCCATTTTGGGACAGTAGAAGCCTCATCAGATTGTCTCCTTATTCTTATATAAATTATTAATATTTGGTAGCTATTGTGGACTTTTGAACTTTCAAAATGTTCCAGGTTCATCTTGTATATTTCCCACCCCAGGATAGAATGAGATATTTCTTCTAGGTGTCTGGATTCCTTTTAGTGAGAAGTTGAATTTAGAGATCATAATCTGAGCACTAGACTACACAGTACTACAAATAGGGTGGTCATTCTTTCTAGGTCTTTTTGTTAAAGACAGGCAGGGCATCGTCAGTTCATATTAATACGTCCCACTAAAATTCAGGACAGTGGTATTTAGACCTATTAATCTCTACCTTTTTGAATCTGTATCTTCTTTATATCACAACAAAATCCTTGTTCTCCACATCAACAAATTAACTCATTTGCTTCATTCCACAATACACATGCAACAGTTTCAGCCTAGTTACCCAACACTACTACCATTATGATTGTGGATAGCGTTTGAGTTATTTGCATTTTTTTTCTTACCCTCAAAGGAAGTATAGACAAATAACATGATATAAGGTCATATGGATTACTTTCTTTCTGGATGACTCCGCCACCAACTTGATAATTAAGATTCAATTGTTTCATTTGTTTTTGGAATTGCATTTTAAAAATTAATTTGGTTTTATAAATACATTAAATATATTCATCATTTTAAAAGCAATTTTTATAAAACACGAGGGTAAATCCCCTTCACCCTATTCTTTCCTTCTTCCATATGTTACCACTTAATTTTATTGCTTATCCTTCCATTTTAAAGAGATAGGCAAATAATGTACACATAAATATCAACATATACATTTATATATGTACATATACACTGTATATAAATATCAATATATACATTTATATGTGTATATACACACATATACTTGCCTATAAATACTTACATAAATGATTGCATACTTTACCTGTTTTTTTCAACCCTGCTGTTTTCATTTATTGATATGTTCTAAAGATGACTTCAGAATACTGTGGAGATATTTGTCATTCCTTTTTACAACTGCAAAGTAAAAGTATCTTATTCTCATGCTGTTTTATGAATCACTATTTAAAAACACATGGTGAGGCTATTAAAAAATATAAGTTCCCAAAGATAATATAATGGACATCTAAATCAAAATCTTTCCAAAAATTCCATAGAAACATGCAGATTAAAAAGGAAACATACCATTCATAAGCATGCCTAAATATAACTAGGAGTTAGGAATATCACAAATTTCAATTACATACTTGTGGGGACATGAAGATCTGAAGCCAGCAGAGCTAGTACCAGACCCAAACCAGAATGAAAAATTTACATATATAGAGTATTATAAAAAACACACACAGAGAGAAAGAGCAATGGAGATCTAACACAGCCACAATCACTCCTAGAAAGCAACAGTCCCACCCAGAATGGGAAATATTGAAAATATTGAAACAGAGCTAATACCTAGTGATAGAGTATATGCTAATGGAGAATCAGAAAGCAGAGTATGAGTTGATATTGTGAAGGACTAGAGATAATAGTCTTGGAAAGAAAATAACCTTTGAGGGATAGGAAGACTTACTGTTGATGGGGAGATATGAAGCAAGAGGTGGAATTTATAGTTATGCAGAAACCAAAAAGAATAATAAATTTAAAAGACATTCTAATCTTCTCATCCCATCCCAAAGAGATCCATCTATTAAAGGCACTATGTTTCATTACGCCAACTCATAACCCAAGTTCCCTGCCAAATTAGAACCTATTTCTGCCAGTTCAGGAAAATGTAAGAAACTTCAGAATCACCAGGAAATATCAGTCAACATCTACAATAACCTGTATGTGAAGAAAAACAGAAGATAAAACAGTTTCAACTACTGAAAATCCTACTGCCAATACCAGTGACTAATCAGAGGGAAACTATTACACAACAGACCAACTTGAATTAACAAGTACTGGCAGATAGGAATAAATACCTTGAATCATAAATTGGGAAAATCAGGCTAGAAATGCACAACAGACCAGAAGATGTTGAAATAGATTGTCCAAGCTCAGGAAAAAAGTTGAAAAAACAAAATCATCTCAATTCCAAGATGAAAAACAGGACAGTAGATTCAACTGAAAATATAATAAGGGACATTGAGAAGAGAAATAAAAACAGACAAGGGAATAAAAATCAATATTAAAAAAGATTTTAAAGTATCAGAGAGGAATTGTTAGATGTAGAACATAGTCAACAAAAGCCAATGTGTATATGTGTATGCATGTACAATTGGATCTCTGAAAGAAGTAAACAAAACAACGGAACAGAATTAAAACTTAAACAAAAACTGTTCCAACTATTTAAGAAATCCTGAACCTATGTTTAAAGGGCCTACTTCATTCCTGGGAAAAATTAATTCAGATTGGTTAACCCAAAGATAAAATCTAGTAAAACTATTAAATTCTTGGAAAAATTTTCCTAAGTTTCTGGCAAAGAAAAGCAAAGCTTCCTTCCCTCCTCCAAAGGAAAATAAATCACATTTGCATCAGATTTCTTAAGAGCAAAGTACAAAGCAAGACATAGTAGAACAACATTTTCAGAAAGTTCAAGGGAAGAAAACAGATCCAAAGATTTTATTTCTAGTTGAACTGTTCTTTAGGTACTGAGATTATAATGAAGCACTTTTAGCCTACAAGGACTCAGGGAATATTGTAACCACAAGCCCTCTCCTTGGAATTAGTTAGAGAAAGAGTTTCATTCAACTTAAAAGTAATCAATCTAAGATACAAGCAAAGGTAGGGACAAGGGTAGAATTATTTATATGTAAATATAGAACTGGTGATAAAGACCTTAATCTTAAGAGCAGCCCAAGAAAATCAATCAAAATAATATAGGGAAGAACAAGGAGTGATAGCAATTTACATGCTTGTGTATTTAGGAATAGCAAACATAAAGAGAAACTCCCCCGGGACTGAAATCCAGTGCCACAGAAAGAACCTCCTTTCCCCCATTCTCAGAGCTAAGGTGTAGACCTTGTTAGAAAGGACACAGCCAAGGCTTGCTGGTGTTCAGCAGTCACTGTGGTGCCATGTTGGGAAACTTAATGGAAATTCACCCTCTGTGGTTCTGGGAAAGCTGTTCGTTGAGCAGTATTTTTGGGGAGGAATGCTACTACTATAAAACAACCTGTAGTGGCAGTGGTGATGGCTGGAAGTGCAGCATTGCTGGTCACTGGATGTTGCTGGCTGCCACAAGCTGCAGGAGACCAGCAGCAGGGAAGCTATTAGTGTTATAGGAGCCTATGGAGCAAACACTGGAACCAGGAGTAAATCCCTTTGATTCTGTAATGTCTTTACATAGGACCAAGATATTACTTAACATTCATAAACCAATTAGTAGAATCCTAAAAAAGGAAAAGGAGAATTAAGGACACTATAAAATGTATTAATACAAAGGTAACCACTAAAACAAAATCCAAAACTTCCTAAATGCCAAAAGAACAAAAAGATCAAGAAACGCCACATACAAAGATGAACTAAAGCTGGGCATGGTGGCATATGTCTGTAATCCCAGCAACTCAGGAGGCTGAGGCAGGAGGATCGAAAGCTCAAAGCCAGCCTCAGCAATTTAGTGAGACCCTAAGTAATTTAGTAAGACCCTGTATCAAAATAAAATATAAAAAGGGCTGAGGAGGTGGCTCAGTGGTTAAGCACCCCTGGGTTCAACCTCTGGTACCCACCCCCAACAAAAATGAACTAAATATGAAAAATACAGGTAATAAGGCATAATTGTGACAGAGTTGAGGCCAAATGTTTAACTTATTTTAACAAACATAAATGGATTTAACTCACCCATTAAAGTTTTCAACTTGGTACTCAAAGTAGAACCCAATTCTGTATACAGAAAACATACATGAAGTATTTTGAACAGCTTTTTTAAAAAGGGCTATCAAGGAACTGTGAACAATATAATTTGAGAAGTTGCAATACTGATAATAGACAAGATAAAATTCAGGGCAGGACACATTTAACAAATTAAAGAAGCCACATCATAGTGCTTAAAGGTTACACAATTCAAAATGAAATTTAATAGTTACAGATATTTCTGTACCAATTACAGAGTATTTGTCTTCATAAAATATATTTGGAAGATGAAAGATGTAAGCAGACACACTAATAAGAAATTTAATACATCTCTTGCAAGGCAAGACAGGCCAAAAAATAAACATATTAAAGGCTTCAATGAATAAAATTGATTTTGTGTGTGTGGGCATGCATGCGTGCAAAGCTTGGAATAGTCAACCTTAAAAAAGAAAAATTCTGACACATACTGCAACATAGGTGAGCTTTGAAGACATTATGCTGAATGAAATAAGCCATTCACAAAAGGGAAGATATTATATGAGACACCTAAAGAAGTTAGAATCATAGATACAGGAAGTATAATTGTGGTTGCTAAGAATTGGGGGGAGGAGGAAATTGGGAGTTATTGTTTACAGAGTTTCAATGAGGGAAGAAAAAATTCTAGAGATGCATGGTGATGATGTTTGCACCACAAGGTGACGTTGAATTTAAAATAGTAATATAAAACTACACAAATAAAACACAGAAAAAGGACTGAAAAAGAAAGTGTCCATGAGCCATGGGACAACCTCATGCATCCTAACATATGTATAATTGGAGTCCTGAAAGAGCAATTGGGAACACAGAAGTTATATGAAATATGGTAGCTGGAATATCCTTAAATACAAAGAAAACTATAAGTTTACAGGCCAAAGAAACTCAATGAGCCTCAAGCAGAAAAAAATATGAAGTAAAGGACTCTAAGACACATCTTTACCAAATCACTGAAAAATGAAATAAAGAAAAAAATCTTAAGAGCAGCCAGAGAAAAAACAGGCACACACAGTGAAAAGAACAAATAATTACAGCAACTTCACATCAAAAGTAATGTGAGCCAGAATATAATAGAGCAGTACTAAGTTTTAAAAGAAAAAAAAATTGTTAAACTAGAATTTTATACCCAGCAAAAATGTCTTTCAAAAATAAAAATGAAATAAAGACGTTTGCAGACAAAGTTTGGAGAATTAGTCACCAGAATATTAACACTATGAAATGTTAAATGAAGTTCTCTAAACAGAAGAAAAGTTACAACAGATAAAAAAAAAATAGCTTTCAGCAAAAGAATGAGGAACATTTGTAAGTAAATTTAAAAAGTACTGTAAAGCCTTTACGGTAAAAATGATATGCCACTGGCACATAAATAGATAGGCTAAGCAGTGAAAATAATAGCAATCCAGAAATAGATCTGGCTGTATATGAAAATTTGATATATGATAAGCTTAGTGTCTAAGTCTGCTCAGGCTATCAAATGAAAAGACCACAAACTGCTTGACTGAAACATCAGAAACTTATTTTCTCACAAATCTAGAGCCTAGAAAGTCCAGGATCAAGGTTGGGCAGGATTCACTTTCTAGTGAGGCTCCAGCCTTCTTTTCCTTGCTTCCTAATCACTGTATCCTTACATGGGAAGGAGGGAGAAAGAGAAGGAAGGAGGAGGAGAAGTTGGGGAAAAAGAGGAAGGGAGATTTCTACCTCTTTTGATAAGGATATAGTCCTAACAGATTAGGCCCCACTTTTATGACCTCATTTAACCTTAATTACCCCTTGAAGACCTTACCTCCAGGTATAGTTATATTAGAAGTTAGGGCTTTAATATGAATTTGGGGGGAATACATTCAGTTCATTGCAGGTATCATATTAAATCATGGATTAAAATAACTTTTTTAAAAATAAATGACATTGGGATAAGCAGGTAGCGCATTTGAGAAAAGATATACTACAATCCATATATTTTAGCATATACCACAGTAAACTGCAATTGGATTAGAAATCAAAATTTTAAAAATATAACCATAGAAGTTCTAGAAAAAGCCCACAATTTTCTTTATAAATTTGGGGTATGGAAAACCTTGCTAAAAATGACTCAAAATATGGATAGACTGATAAATTTGATGGCATAAATGTTAAAAATGAAACCCTTTGTAGGGAACATAATACTTCCACACAAACTTAAAAGACAATAAATTGAGAAAAATATTTATAATATATATCACAAAAGACTACAAATGGGTAATTTTCTTTTTTTATTATAAACAAATGGGATACATGTTGTTTCTCTGTTTGTACATGGTGTAAAGGCATACCATTTGTGTAATCATAAATTTACATAGGGTAATGTTGTTTGATTCATTCTGTTATTTTTTCCCTTCCCCCACCCCTCCCACCCCTCTTTTCCCTCTATACAGTCCTTCCTTCCTCCATTCTTGCCCCCCTCCCTGACCCTAACTCTAACCCTAACACTAACCCCTCCCACCCCCCATTATGTGTCATCATCCACTTATTAGTGATATCATTTGTCCTTTGGTTTTTTGAGATTGACTTATCTCACTTAGCATAATATTCTCCAATTTCATCCATTTGCCTGCAAATGCCTTAATTTTATCATTCTTTATGGCTGAGTAATATTCCATTGTATATATATACCACAGTTTCTTTATCCATTCATCAATTTACAAATGGGTAATTTTCTAAGGAAGAAATGAAACTGCAAAGAAATTCTGATTTTAATAATGTTAGTGATTTGGGCATAATAATGCAAAACCATTTTGCATGTATTGAAATAGAGCAAATGAATAAATAATATAAAATATGGAATAGAGAAAGATGAGAGAAAACCATGCAGTATTAAATTTGAATTGTAGAATGTGTGAACCCTTGACTTAAAAATATATTTATATGTATGCATCATATGAATGAGATATGTATAATATGTATGTATTCCCAAGCTCTGTTGAAAAGGCCAAAGCAATTAAACCTCAGTAGCAATGTAAGCACCTTGATTTTGGTTTCTAAATTTCCTTCTTCACTAAAAGGAATCATTGGAGAAATGACTGATTCCAAGGCCACACAGAAAAAAAAAAAAAAAAGAAAAAAAAAAAAAACTAAGGTGAATCTCAAACATTTTATTATACTAGAAAACAAATAAGTCTCAAAGAATGATGTAGACAAATGAAAAGGACAAAGGACTAGCCAAAATTGGAACAGTATGATTGTCAAAAAGGAAAATAAAAATGAAGAATGGATGGTATTCATGGGATCTATGTCATACATAAAGCTGTAGCTCAAACTGGAGAAAAAGAAGGAGGGAGGAATTACTGACTCATATAACCAGGACATCCAAGGAGTTATCGGGATTGAGTGTGTCTAAATAGAGGATTTTAAACACTATCACATCTGCCCATACCTGGCCCTACTTTGGCCTTATATGCAGGTGTGTTCTCCATGTAACACTGCCAAGTCTACACACATACATAAAGAAAAATACATTTTAAAGTTGGAGACAAATCTTCTTTGCAGAATTCAAGCTAATTATTATAGAAGGAATGAGAAAATATCACTATTTTGTAATCACTATTTTGCAACTATTTTTAATATTTAGTTTGGGCCAGGGTAACCAATAAATGTGAAAACCATTGGGTTAAAAAGTACCTAGGGGAATAGGATAGTCACACAGCCTCATAGTTTCTCTGTATGGACTACCTATTAATTTCAAGAAGAAATTACAGTGAAGAAATCTGTCTTATCATTCCTTCACATATGATTTAATTTAATATCACAATAAACAACTAATTAAAATGGGATGCCTCTAGAAATAGTGTATTGAAAAGTAATCAATATCATGTGTAGTATTTTTGTCAAAACCCTTTGACATGAATCATGAGGAAACAATCAGAAAAAGTCCAGATCATGAAACATTCTATAAAACAACTAACCCAAACTCTTCCAAAAATGTCATTGCCACGCCAGGTGTGGTAACACATGCCTGTAATCCTTTTCCTCATAGCTCCCTATTATTACTGACCTATTTTACAACCCAGTACTGTGGTCGTTTCTTCTAACTAGGGCTTCCGGAGCGGTAGTTGTCAAACTTGGCTGCTGGTTACAGCCACCTAGAGAGCTCTTAAAATTTGAGGACCTAGGTTTTAGATGAAGTTAACTCAGACTTTTTAGAAGCAAAACTGATTGAGAAGTTCCCAGGGGATTCCAGTTGTCCAAGTTTGAGAGTGACTGCAGAAGCTAGCCTGTAGTGAGGTCCATAGTCAAGTATGTGAGGAGCCCAGTATAAATTGGTCATATGCTTAAATGATATATACACTGACTTTCGTATGTTCCTGTCAGTAAACTATCTTTTCATTCACTTAGTTAGCTTTCAGGGTCAGAGGAAAAGTGAATTATAAAAGATACATTTCTTATCGTCTGAACTTTATAGAAATTTACTGAAATTTGTAGGGGAAAACAAAACAGAATTTTTGAGAGTTGACTTTGGCCATATTGCCTATCTTACAAAGGCAGTTTTTTAAGTATTCACTGAGCTCCCTCTTCTCTATAGCAAGGCTGTTAGCATTGGGTAATATGAAAACTCTCTATAACTATCCATGTCCATTCCTTTGCCTATCTCAAGAGTAGTCACAACTCCCACACCCAATTAAATTAATCAGAATTAACCTGTGTTGAAGTGTGTCTATGAGGATGTATGTAGCAGGGTAATGACCATAGAGTCTTGGCAAAACTAACAGGAATCTTGGCGATCCTTCCATAGTACCAGCAGACTGGATATTCTCTTCCTCAGTGCCTCTCTTCTAGTTCTGCTTATGCTTTTCTCTCACCCTTGGGGTGAGATTTTGATAGACTACCAACGCAGTTTGGAAATGCTGCTTTAGTTCAGTGTCCTTATCTGACAGAAACAGAAACAGGAAAGGGAAGTGAGTTGCCAAGCTGTCCACTGAGTTAGTGGCACACTTACATATGTTTGCTTATATGTAAAGCTCTTCTGGGAGGAGAGAATGGATAGGAGTGTCACAGAATCATGGTGATAGTCAAAGAGTCTGATAACTCCATAAAGCTTGGAATTATTATATCATAGGACAGTGGTGGAGTGGGTGTTCCTGGTGTGACTTGTCCTGTTGCCTGCCACCAGAGGATGTGAACTGTGATTAGACTGTAGACCTGCTGATCTACGTTTGAATCCATAACTCCCTCAGGTCATTGCTGGTTTAAACAGCAGGAGCTTCACTTACTGAGTATTCATACAGTCTTGGGAGCAGCTGGAAGCCCTTTAGAACTACTTCTTGAGGAATATTTCCAAAATAAATCCTAGGAAAGTAAGTACAGAGCACTCAGGCTGCTTTGTGTGGAATTAAAAGAAATCTGACTTTGTAATATCAGCCTAGTTATTGACCATGTAGTTGTGTGGGCAAAATTAAATTACTTCACCTTTACTTTTAACCTTGAGTTTCAAGAGATCGTTAATAAACTCTGCTATGTGTGACTTTTGTGAGGATTAAATGGAGTGACATAATCAGTTCCTGGCACTCATTTAATAAGTAGAGAATTTTTTACTTCATTCATTAAAATGCCTATGAAACTTACATTCTACTTGGAGAAGATATACATGTTAGGATTTATAAAGAAAGAAGATTCAGACACTGATAATGGCTAAGAATGAATAAGGAGCAGGATACATTTAGGAGACTCTTAGGTAGAGTAGTCTGGATATGCCTGTCTGAGGTGATATTTAAGCAAAGAACTAACTATAATGATTTGAGGAAAGGATGTTTGAGGAAGTGGGAAACAGCTTGGTGTGTTTGAGAAACAGCCCAGGGGAATGATGTGAGTAATGAAGAGTAGGCAAGTTCCAGATCATATAAGCCTTGTAAATGTGAATAAAGAGTTCAGATTTATTTTGTGTTGTGGATGTAAGCCTAAGAGTGATATGATCTGATTTGTGGGGTTAGTACTGAGGGATTGAACCTAGGAGCTTTCTACCTCTGAGCTACATCCTCAGCCCTTTTTATTTTATTTCGAGACTACAAGTGGCCCAGGCTGGCCTCAAACTTGTGATGCCTCTGCCTCCCAAGTAGCTGGGATTGTATCACTGTGCCTGACTGAGTTATATTTTTTTAAAGAATATCTTTCTAGGACTTAAAATCAGCATACCACAGTGACGTGGCCAAATCAATGTTTATAGCAGCTCAATTCACAATAGCTAGATTGTGGAACCAACCTAGATACCCTTCAATAGATGAATGGATAAAGAAACTGTGGTACATATACACAATGGAATATTATTCAACCATAAAGAACAAAAATTATGACATTTGCAGGTAAATGTATGGAGTTGGAGAATATCATGTTAAATGAAATAAGCCAATCCAAAAAAAAACAGACTGAATGATTTCTCTGATAAGTGATTGATGATACATTATGGGGGTAGGGAGAGGTGGGAAGGATGGATTGTGTAGACGGAAATGAGGGATGGGGAGTGGGCGGGGAAAGGAAAGATAATAGAATGAGACAAACATTACCCTATGTACATGTATGAATATGCAAATGGTGTGACTATACTTCACATACAATCAGAGAAACGATAGTTGTACTCCATTTGTGTACAATGAATCAAAATTTAAAAAAAAAAAAAGAATATCATTCTAGCCTGGCTTGGTGGTACACACCTATAATCCCAGCAGCTCAGGAGACTGAGGCAGGAGGATCACAAGTTCAAAGACAACTTTAGCAACTTAGCATGGCCCTAAGCCTCTTAGTGAGACTCTGTTTCAAAATAAAAAATTTAAAAAGAGCTGGGGATGTGGCTCAATGGTTAAGTGCCCCTGAGTTCAATCCCTAGTACCAAAAAAACAAAAAACAAAAACACATCATTCTGGCTTCTATGTGGCTACCAGGTAGTAAGGAGACAGAAGAAGCAGGGAGTCCAGTTAGAAGTGTAGTAGTCTGGGCAGTGTCTGACTGTGTCTTAGGTTAGGATGTGGAAATAGTGAAATCTGGTTCAATTTAGAATATATTAAGTTGAAAAGCCATCAGATTGGCTTATTGGGTAATTGGATTTGGGAATGACAGAAAGTTAGGAATCAAGTGTGACTTTAGGCTTTTTTCTGTATTCATTTCAGTTTAATGAGTGATACCATTAATTGAGGTGGGATGGTGAGAGGATAGTAAAATCAACAGTTTTATATTAGACTAATTCAAGATCTTATACATCCAAGGAAAGTTATAGAATAAGACAGTTGGATATATGAACATGAAATTTAAAGCAGAGGTTTGGGTTACAGGTACATATTGGCAGTCACGGTGTAACTGGAAAAGATTGGAGTCTAAGAAGAAAAGACAGTGACTGGGCACTGGGGTTCTCCCACATTTAGAGGTTAGGAGTCCTTTCTCTTGCAAGTACCCCAGGCAACTATTTAACTTGAAGAAAGCCTCCTATTGCTTTTATTCACCTTCTCATCCTTCTGCACAACTTTATGACCCCAGCTCTTCTTACCAAGAGACTAAGTGATAAAATTGCTGAAGATCTTAATGTGATGAGTAGTGATGAAGACTCTAGAGACTGAGAAGTCGACTTTGCTATTTCCTCGCTTACTAGCTTTGGACATTTTACTTAATTTTTCTAAGCCCAGTGATCATGAGAAAGTTTCTTAGTCTTTCTACACTTTAGTTTTGTCATCTGCAATATTAAATCTTTGAACTGGTTGACCTTTGAGGTCTCTTTCAGTGTTAAAATTTTGTGCTATCTATGACTCTCCAAGAATATTGGTATACTTGAAATTGGATGGGGGAGGTTCCACATTACCTCAGGAGTTGGGAACTAAGATACCTTAACATTTCCCTGCTAAAAGTTGTGCCTTGCCCTTCTACCCTTGAAGAAACATGCTAGGAGGCAGTGAACATAGTAAAGAACCATGAGGCTGGGCTAAGACCATCATCTATTGAAATACGTCTCCACCATTTAGCATGACCTTGGACAAGTTGCTTCTGTTTCCATTTCAACTTCTGTAAACTAGGGATAAATAATTGTATCTGATTCATGTTGTTATTTCAAATATCGAATGAGAAATGGCATGCAAAATGCTTAATACATGGTAAGTATTCAATGCATATTAGCTATTATGATAGTACTATTTTAAGCCTTGGAAGATTTTTTAACTACTTGAGTTCAAGATGAGATAGAAGGCCCCTTCCTTAAAAATGTAGCCAGGAATTACATGGATGAACACTTTAGTTATTGAGAACTAAAAGCGTAAAAGCTGAATTTTCTATTTTCTAATTGTGCAGTCATGCCTCCCAGCTCTCTCTTTTATCAGACTGTGGAGAGTACTTTTCCAGAACAGTTGTGCCTTACCATACCTTATCTATCATGTACTGAACTATTTGTGGCAAATCTGCTCCTGGGTTGGCTTACTGCAACCCTTCCCTCACTTAAGGAGAGTTGTTTTTCCCACATACACCAGATCTGAATTTTTGAAGGACAAAAGTGTTTTGTTTTTTAAAGCATAGTCAAAAGAAGGATAACAGCCAAAACCCTAGCTCAAACTGGAGAAAAAGAAGGAGGGAGGAATTACTTACTCATATAACCAGGACATCCAAAGAGTTATCGGGATTGAGTGTATCTAAATAGAGGATTTTAAACACTATCACACCTGCCCATACCTGGCCCTACTTTGGCCTTATATGCAGGTATGTTCTCCATGTAACACTGCCAAAGCTACACACATTTATAGCCATGATCTCAGGAAAATAATCTCTCCTTCAACATCCATATAATGTAGAAAATAATTGGCCTAACTTGGGGCACATACACATATACACTCTTGGTTTTGGTGAATCTGATGTTCTTAAGTAGTATTATTTTCCACCCAAAGACCAGGTAGGTAGGGCCACATGAATGACATCCCCACCCAATCATGTGGAGTTAAGGTATTGTTTCTGTTTTTGTTTTTCCAAAAAGAGAAAAAAAAGTGAGGCAATAAAAAGTAAGTGATGGAAGTTTTAGATTAAAGGATAAAAATGTCCACCTTTCTCTTGCATTTGTTGGTGGTTTCTGTCCCAGAAAACCTCTTGAACATGGGAAAGTTTGCTTGGTCTAGCAAGTTCTGCAACAAAAAGTGTAAGTTGTATGAAGCTGTAACTCTTTTATTCCCATTTCCTTTTCTCATTTCCTCCCCCTGAAGTTAACTATAGTTAGTAGTTTATCCCAAATGCTGAGTCTTCATTTTACCTGCATATTGACAGATTAGTAAAATGGGTAAAAGCATAGGTTGAGGACTCAAATTACTTGGAATTCAGTCCTGTTTATGTCATTGGCACACTGTGAAATTGTAAGCAACTTAGTTAACTTTGTGCTTCTTTTCTCCCCTGTAATATGTAGATAATAATACCTGTACCCTAGGGCTGTCTTAAGAGCTAAATTAGATTTGGTGTAAAGTGATAGCACACAGTAAACTACTCAAGGATGGCAGATACTTTTGTAATTTCCAGCTCTGCAGATTTGATGCTGAATGGATTTTGAATGGATTGAGAAGGCTGAGGTAGGCTAGAGACTGTCAAGAAGCATTTTATTTTGGTGTCTCAGAATGAAGAATTGAAGGCAAACTATAAGAAGCACTTGGGGCTCATATTATACAACATGACAACAATAATGGTCTTAGTTTTACAATTCATTAATTAAATTATTCACTTTTACTTGATGAATGACAATGAACAATTAACCCCTCCTGACCCCTGTACTCTTTCAGAAAATGAAAGTTTGGGGGAAGGATGGTCCCCTCTGACTTTGTCATTCCACGATTCTTAGTTGTTAAAATAGACAAGGAATATAAAAAGTATTTTGTACTTGGTTTGTGTTTTCAGATGTGTATGTGTAAGAGAAAAACAGAAAAATGTTGAATTAATTTATATTGAGACAAAGTAATTTGCTTGTATATTGAGCTTATCAGTTGACATGTTTGTTTACTTCCTGAGACTATTAGATCCCCATTTATACTCTGAATCATTTCTAAGTATTTGTTAATCCTATCTCACAACTTCTTTGGATTTTTCAAAGAAAGTGTTCTAGGCAATATGATATATAGTGTGTAATATTTGCTGTGGAGTCAGGAAACAGTTTGGAGACCCTGCAGCATTACCTGAGACCAGTTACATTTCCTCCAGTGTGTCTCCTTTTCTTCATTTTGTCTAAAGAGGCATTTCTTTTATTTAACTTTTAAGTCTGTTCCTAATAGCTGTGATTCTATGACTGTCACAGCTTGGATTATGTCAGAGTAGTTGGAATTTCTTTTTTTTTTTTTTTTTTTGGTGGTGCTGGGGATTGAACCCAGGGCCTTGAGCATGCGAGGCAAGACTTTACCAACTGAGCCATATCCCCAGCCCTGGAATTTCTTAATCTCCTCTCTGTTGTGTTTGCTGCAGGATTTCGGCTGAATGCCTCCTCTTGGCCCATGTTCCTTTTGAAGACGCTAAATGGAGCAGAGATGGCTCCCCTCAGGATTTTCCACAAGGTAGGCTGTCCCTCAACTATCACCAGCTTCAAGGTGCTTCAGATCAGATACTCACCTCCTTTCAATTACTGAGACACTGGCATCTTCATTCTGTTTATGGCCTAAGGATGCCTTCTCAGAAACTAGTTCAGTAGAAGAATTTTTTTAGTACTTATGTGGTAGCAGTTATTCTCAAAGAAGTATATTTGACTACAGTAAAAGGAGGATTCCTCGTTTTTTGGTTCCAACTGCCAGTAATAAGTTAATAAGATCCTTTTCATTCTTATCTATAAAGTAGAGCTCTGTCTACCTTACAGGGTTGTGAAGAAGTTAAAATGTATTTATTAGGAGAACTATAAAATATAATATAAATCTAAAGGAACAATTCTTACAGAGTTCTATAGAGTTTATGTTCTAAACAGAGAGGAAGGAAGGAGACTTTTTCGAGTTCCTACAGTAAGTTTGGGGCTTTATATATACTATCTCGTTTAATACCCACAGCTAACTTTATGGATTAAGAATTATTAGTTCCACTTAATAGTTAAGGAAGCATACTTTTGAATAAGAAACTTGCTCAAGATCAATGGCTAAGTGGTGGAACAGGAATCCAAAACCTGTATTCATTCTTCCTTGTTTCTCAAGAGGAGAGGCAGATAGTCTGCCATTAGGTTAATTCTCTATTGGGGTGAGAGTTAGTGTAAAGGGGGCTAAATTAGGTTAGCCTATACTTCTAGTTAAATCTAAACCCTGAGAGCCTTCTGGTTCTTAAAATTCAGTGTACTGGGCAACTCGAAAAGTCTTTTACTACAAAATACCTAAAAATGCTGTCAGGCAGGGAGAGACCTAACATTCTTTTCACTGGTTTGCTGAGCATACTAGAAAGTAAGGAAAATCTTCATAGACCAAAAATGAAGGAAGAAAAACAATAATATTAAATGTGTATACTGAGCCTATAGAGCCTATAGCTTCCCTAAAGGCTTTGCCAATCTCACTTTCTAAGAATATTGTCTTTTTATATATATAGTAAGACATAAGATGAGGCCTAGGGCCCATGCCTGGCAGGGAAATATACCTGCATGTCACATAAAAACCAGAGCATGCCTTTGAAGGGTTTACCCCTAAGTGAGAAGATGATTGCACTGATGAGGAAGAATCTCTGCTGGACCATGTGTAGGGATGGGAGTGGAGTCATCTCTGGTTAACAGAGCCTTTTCCCTTGTTGTCCCAGATTTGCATACACTCCCTTTAGGAATTCCACACTTGTGTAGATATTTCTGGATGCCTGAAAGAAGCAACCCAAAATCTCTGTGGAGGGTTTGATGTCACTGAAATCCCAGAAATGAAATATCACTGAAGCAATTAGTCTCAAATTAGCCCTGAAAAACTTTCAAAACAAATCTACCATGAGGGTGAATCAGTAGACATAACAAAAAGTAACATAACCCCAAGAACTTTCAACTAATAGAAATATCACCTAGAGATTATAACTTAAGTAGTTGAAAATGACTAAAGAACTTAAAGAAGGAATAAAAAAATGAGAACATAAAACACAATTTTTAAAAGACAGATTTGAAAAATAGACCAAATCAAACATCTAAAGATGATACTTAAAGAAAAAAATTAATATATATGTAACTTAAACATACACACCTAAAGAATTACCTGGAAAACATGTATGAAGACTTTCCCTAGCTTGCAGCACACAAGAGAGAAAAAGATGAAAATATTAAGGGTAAAAAGCAAGAATACTATTAGAAGTCCTGACAGATGCTGAACATGAAATCCAGGAATATTAATTAGAAAGAATATTAAAGAGAAAATATTCAAAAAGACAATAACTGAGAGTTTGCCAGAGCATGTAATAAAAACAAATACAGATTAACACTTCATAACTATAGGAAACTAAAAGTCAACAGAGAAGATCTGAGAAAGTAATTAAACAGAATGCCTTCAAAGGGTTCAGCTGACAGCATGTTTTTAGATAGCAGCAGTATACACCAGTACTGAGAGAAAATAGTCATCCACCTAGAATTCTATATCTAGTTATACTATCGTTGCAGAATGAAGGTAAAAATAAGATTTATCAAACAAACCAAAGCAAGTGGATGTAACAACTGAATGAACAGCTGAAGATTTTATTTCAAGAAGAAGGCAATTGAACCATAAAATTAGAATGAGATGGAAGAAATAATGGTGAGGAAATATATAGTTTAACATAGATAAAACTAATGAAGCTTTGCTTGTTACTGTGTAAAGCAATTATAATAACTAAAGAAATAAATTAACAGTATAATAATGTAGAACTAAATCATCTACACCATATAACTTAGGAGTAGTTGAGATATTCGAAAGTTCTTGTATTGTTAGGGACTAGAAGTAAAGATGAGTTTTAGTCTTTCTTACTCAACTATATAGTTAAAATCTTAAGGGGATTCATGAAAAGATTATAAATAGAATTAAACTTCTGAATCAATGGATAGAAGGAAAGGATAAAAACTTAGTTGATGAAAAAGAAGTAAAAGTACCTTGAAAAATCAAGTTAAGTAGAAACATAGATAATAAAATAACTAATAAATTTAGCTGGGCACAGTGGCACACACCTGTAGTCCCAGCTACTTGGGTGACTGAGACAGGAGGACCACTTGAGCCCACGAATTCAAGATCTGGTGCCTGGGAAACATAGACCCTATCCCAAAAAAATTAAAATTTTCAAAATCCCATTTATCATAAGAAATGAGGCTAAACATCAGTTTAATCACATAGAGATTCAACCTTTTTAAGCTCTACCATATATTTAAAATAGATACTGCTTAAACATAATGACACAAAAATGTTAAAAGTAAAAGAACACAGGGCTCGGGTTGTAGCTCAGTGGTAAAGCACTTGCCTTGCACATGTGAGGAACTGGGCTCAGTCTTCAGTACCACATAAAAACAAATAAGTAAAATAAAGGTATCATGTCTATCTACAACTAAAAAAAAATTTTTTTAAAGTTAAGTAAAACAACATACCAGGCAGACTTTTCTCAAAATAAAACTGGTGTAAACTATACCAAAATCAAAGGAAACTTTAATGCTAAAAAGCATTAAAAAATTTACCACCTAATCATTAAAAAGTACAGTTTGTGAAGATTAAAGCACTTATAAGCATCTATGCTCCTGAAAAACATAGCATCAAGATATATAAAAATTTGACAATTACATTGACAAAATTGGAAAATCCACAACCACTAAGGAGTATCTGAATGCGTGTCTCTCAATAATGGATAAATTAAGCAGATAAAAATTGATATATCAAACAGTATGAAATCAGTTGATGCTTTTAAAAATCAGTTTATTCCTACTTAACAGCAACAAATGGCTCAAAAATAATTTTTAAAAACCATTTATGATAACAATAGAATCATATTGTGCCTAGAAAAGATATTAGTAAAAAAAATCACAAGACACTTATAGAGGAAATTTTAAAGTCTTTATTGAAGAAGTTTTAAACAGAAAGGACTGTCAAGTTCATAGGTGAGAAGGCTCAATATCATACATAACAAAGGTTATTTTTCCCCAAAATTAATCTATAAATTCATTGTAGTTCCAGTCAAAATCTTTTCTTTAATTCTTTTTTTGTAGGTGTAGATGGACAGAATGCCTTTATTTTATTTGTATATTTTTTATGCGGTGCTAAGGATCGAACCAGTGCCTCACACATGCTAGACAAACACTCTACCACCCAGCCCACCAGTCAAAATCTTACCATATTGAGTTTTCTGTAGCACATGACAAGCTGTTAAAATTCACTGAAAGATGAAGGAGAAAGAGCAACCAAAACATTATTGAAGAATCACAGAGTAGGAAGACACTTCCTACCAGATACTCATTTTCTAGGATATGTTGTTGGTACAAGATGAGACAATAAGACTATAAGGGCAAGAACAGAGTGTACAACACGTTGTTTTGAAACTTGACCTATGCAGCTACTTTACAAATTAGCATCTAAGATTCTACACACTGCTGTTGAGTGTGTATGTTTCAACCACTTTGGAATACAACTTAGCAATATTTAATAAAGCAGAAGATACATATGTCTATCCTATAACTCAGCAATTCTACTCCTAGATATATATTCTAAAGAAACCCTACCACATGTATACAAAGGAACAGTGCAATAATGATCATTAAGACTCTTTTGAAATAGTAAGCAATTAGAAACAACCGTAAATGTCTATTTAAAGAGAATGAATAGACTGTGATACATACATATGACAGAATGCTAGTAGCAGTTAAAATGACTGGAGCTAAATTTATCATGGATAAACTTGATAAAAAATGTTGAACAAAAAAGCAAGTTGTAGAATGATGTGATCACTACAATACCATTTGTATAAAATTTTAAAATGTGCAGATAGATATGTACACATATAGTAAAGTATAAAAACAGGCATGGGTAATTGTTAACCTCTGTGGTAGGTGAAAGAATGGGGCAGGGAAGGGAACAAGGGGAGATTCAGCTTTATCTCTGACCTTTTATTAAAAAATAACTAAATCAAAGCTTCAGTTTGGATTAATAAAGTAATAATTTGGTGTACTTTGAAATCCATTTTAGAGAAAAACTAAATCTCCATTGTAAATCTTGCATAACAGTCATTTTTTTAATCATCCAGATGAGACAACAGTCTGTTGATGTACCCAGTCCTTCTCTTTGTGTCTAGGTCTGTATATTTTGTTTCTCATCCAGGAGCCACCATCGCCTTCTCACAATTTCTTCAAAATGGGAATGAAGCTAGAAGCTGTGGACAGGAAGAACCCTCATTTCATTTGCCCAGCCACTATAGGGGAGGTTCGGGGCTCGGAGGTGCTTGTCACTTTTGATGGGTGGCGAGGGGCCTTTGATTACTGGTGCCGCTTCGACTCCCGCGACATCTTTCCTGTGGGCTGGTGTTCTTTGACTGGAGACAACCTGCAGCCACCTGGCACCAAAGGTAAAGGCCCTTGAAACCAGGATGCAGATGATGAGGGAGATCACCTAGCTCTGTCACAGCCTGTTGCCACCAGAACATGTCACTAATAAGCAGAGGAAGAATGAGGGCCTGCCACTTAGGTACCTCCCAAGGCCTTCAGAGAATAGTCATTAACAGTAAAGAATTAAGTATCAAATGAAGCCAGACATGGAATTTGGGATAAAGTGCAAATTCCTCTGTGTAAATATCCCTATTTATTCTTAGGCAACTAACTTCTCATCTATCTTACTTTTGCCTCTAACCCATTTCAAAGTGTGGGTGGTAACATTCTCAAGGTAAATGTCTTTCTCAGGCCTTAGGGACTTTGTAATGAGCTAGGGTAACACTGTGTTTTAAAAATATTCCAGAAGCACTACAGCAAGATGGGAAAATCACAAGCTTTGAAGTAAGATAGTGATAGGTTTGAGATCCATCTCTGCCTTACCAGCTGTGTGGCTTTGAGCAGTTAATTCACCTCTCTAAACCTCTGATTTCACATCTTTAAAAGAATATCTACTTCATAAAGTTTTCGTGAGGAATAAATGAGATTACATCTGGCAAACAGAAGAGACTAAAATAAATTTTATAGTTATGCTATATTTGTTATAATTACTATATAATTTTATAGTCTATCATTATTATTATGCTATTATAAAATTAACCACTAATAATGGGAGAATATAAAATATTATAATAGTACTACAGACTAAATGAACCATAAATGATACTTTTGATGATGATGATAGTGATCCTCACCATCATAATGATAGAGATCATCCAGGATAGATTTTGAAATGGCTACCTTTAATAAGGAAAATAATAATAATCCCATCCTCTTAAGTCTAAAATGTACTGGTAAACCTGAAGGAGGAGAAAGTCACCCTTTATGTTGCCTCAGAGTCTCTTTTCTAAACTTCTGTTTGTTAATTTAATTAGCCAAATACTTATTGAGCACACCATTGTAAGACAATCTGAGGATACTTCAGTGACAAAGATGAACAATAATCCTGCCCTCATAACACTTTTGTTCTAGTGGGATAAGACAGAGAGTCAGTGTTTAGATCAAGAAATAAGACCATTTCAAGTGCTAAGGATATAGCTCAGTGATAGAGCTCATGCTTAGCCTAAGCAAGAGCCTGGTTTCAATCTCCAGCACCAAAAGAGAAAAACAGACAACAAAAAAGGGAAGTCACTTTAGGTAGATAATTTCTATAGAAGGAAATGAGATAATTTCAAGGAAACAAAGTCTGATAAGATAGTGACAGTGAAGGTGAGTTATAATGGAAGCTCTATGTTTAATAGTTTTATTGAAGTAGAGTTGATATAAAATAAGTGGCATATATTCAAAGTGTACAATTTGAAAAATTTTGAATAACTATATATCCATGAAATCATTACCCCAATCAAAATAGACTGTGATACATACATATCCCCCAGTTTCCTTATAGACGGGGAACTTCTTTAGATAGAATTTCTTTTCAGGAAAATTTGTCTGAAAAGTCAATATTTTAATTGAGACCTGAATAATAAGAAGGAACCATCCAGGAAAGAGTGCCAAGCATGCAAATGGGACAGCTAACGCTGTGGTCCTGAGTGTGAACAAGCTCACTTTATTTCCAGGGCAGAAAACAGTTACTAGAATGCACAGCCTGAGTGAGAAGGTAGTACAAGTTAATGCTGGGGAAGCAAACCAGTGTCAGAAGATGTCGGGCTTTGTAACCAGAGTGAGAATTTTGAACTTTATTCTATACTTATTAGTGAACCATTGGAGGGTACTAAGCTAGGGAGAATAAGTGACAAGGTCTGATATACTTTTTGAAAATCACTTGAGCTCATATCCAGAATATAAAAGAACACATATGGCTCAGCAGTAAGAAAAAATAAATAAACAATAGGCAAAGGATTTAGATAGATATTTCTTTATAGAATATATACAAATGACTAATAAGCACTTGCAAAACTGCTCAGCATCATTAATCATTAGGGAAATATAAACCAAAATCAGTGAGACACCACTTCACACCCATGGGTATTGCTGTAATCAACAGATGAACAATTACAATATTGTGGAAGATGTGGAGAAATTAGAAACCTCAAATAGTGGTGAGAACCTAAAATAATGCAGTTGAAAACAGTTTTGAAGTTACTCAAAATATTGAACATACTTATTACGTGACCCAGAAGTTCCACTCATAGGTATATACTCAAGAAAATAGAAAACATATGGCCACACAAAACACATTATGAATGTTCTTGACAGCATTATTCATAATAGCTCCAAAGTTGGAACAACTCAAATGTTCATCAGCTGGTGAATGGATAAATAAAATGTGGTATAGACGTATAATAAAATACTATTTGGTAAGAAAAAAGGAATGATAGTGTTACAGCATAGCTTTATCACGAAGACATTATAAGTGAAAAAACATGCATTGTGTGATTGTATTTATATGGAATGCCCAGAACATGCAGATACATAGAGGCAGAAGTGGATTTGTGGTTGCCGCGGGTCAGGGGAGAAATGGGAAGTGACTGCTAATGGGTGTGGGGTTTTATTCTGGGATGATGAAAATGTTCTAAAATTAGATTGGGGTGATGTTTGCACAACTCTGTGAATATACATAAACACTGAATTTTATGGCATGCAAATTATATGTCAATAAAGCTGTTACCTAAAAAATCACTTAGACTGCTCTGTGGAGAACGGATTGTGCAGGGGTCATTGTGAATGAGGAAGAGATAAGGATGGCTTGGATTAGGATAGTGCAGGCAGGATGAGGGGGAGATACTTCTTTTTTTTTTTTAATTTTATTGTAAACAAATGGGATACATGTTGTTTCTCTGTTTGTACATGGCGTAAAGGCATACCATTTGTGTAATCATAAATTTACATAGAGTAATGCTGTTTGATTCATTTAGTTATTTTTTTCTCTTCCCCCCCACCCCTCCCACCCCTCTTTTCCCTCTATACAGTCCTTCCTTCCTCCATTCGTGCCCGCCTCCCTAACCCTAACTCTAACCCTAACACTAACCCCTCCCGCCCTCCATTATGTGTTATCATCCACTTATTAGCGATATCATTTGTACTTTGTTTTTTTGAGATTGGCTTATCACACTTAGCATGATATTCTCCAATTTCATCCATTTGCCTGCAAATGCCATAATTTTATCATTCTTTATGGCTGAGTAATATTCCATTGTATATATATACCACAGTTTCTTTATCCATTCATCAATTGAAGGACATCTAGGTTGGTTCCACAATCTGGCTATTGTGAACTGAGCAGCTATGACATGGATGTGGCTGTATCTCTGCAATATGCTGATTTTAAGTCCTTTGGGTATAGGCCAAGGAGTGGGATAGCTGGGTCAAATGGTGGTTCCATTCCAAGTTTTCTAAGGAGTCTCCACACTGCTTTCCAGAGTGGCTGCACTAATTTGCAACCCCACCAGCAATGTATGAGTGTACCTTTCTCCCCACATCCTCGCCAACACCTATTGTTGCTTGTATTCTTGATAATTGCCATTCTAATTGGGGTGAGATGGAATCTTAGGGTGGTTTTGATTTGCATTTCTCTTATTACTAGAGATGTTGAACATTTTTCCATATGTTTGTTGATTGCTTGTAGATCTTCTTCTGTGAAGTGTCTATTCATTTCCTTAGCCCATTTGTCGATTGGATTATTTGCATTCTTGGTGTAGAGTTTTTGAGTTCTTTATAGATTCTGGAGATTAGTGCTCTATCTGAAGTATGATTGGCAAAGATTTTCTCCCACTCTGTAGGCTCTTTCTTTGCATTGCTGATAGTTTCCTTTGCTGAGAGAAAGCTTTTTCGTTTGAATCTATCCCAGTTATTGATTCTTGCTTTTATTTCTTGTGTTATGGGAGTCCTGTTGAGGAAGTCTGGTCCTAAGCCGACATGTTGAAGCTCTGGACCTACTTTTTCTTCTATAAGATGCACTGTCTCTGGTCTGATTCTGAGGTCCTTAATCCATTTTGAGTTTAGTTTCGTGCATGGTGAGAGATATGGGTTTAGTTTCATTCTGTTGCATATGGATTTCCAATTCTCCCAGCACCATTTGTTTGTAAGAGGCTATCTTTTCTCCATTGCATATTTTTGGCCCCTTTGTCTAGTATGAGAAAATTGTATTTATTTGGGTTTGTGTCCGTGTCCTCTATTCTGTACCACTGATCCACCTTTCTATTTTGGTACCAATACCATGCCGTTTTTTGTTACTATTGCTTTGTAGTAGAGTTGAAGATCTGGTATTGCGATACCCCCTGCTTCACTCTTTCTACTGAGGATTGCTTTAGATATTCTGGGTTTTTTATTCTTCCAGATGAATTTCATAATTTCTTGCTCTATTTCTGTAAGGTACATCTTTGGGATTTTAATTGGAATTGCATTGAATCTGTATAGCACTTTTGGTAGTATGGCCATTTTGACAATATTAATTCTTCCTATCCAAGAACATGGGAGATCTTTCCATCTTCTGAGGTTTTCTTTAATTTCTTTCTTTAGTGTTCTGTAGTTCTCACTGTAGAGGTCTTTCACCTCTTTTGTGAGATTGATTCCCAAGTATTTTATTTTTTTCGATGCTATTGTGAATGGGGTAGTTTTCCTAATTTCTCTTTCTGAAGATTCATCACTTATGTATAAAAATGCCTTAGATTTATGTGCATTGATCTTATATCCCGCTACTTTACTGAATTCACTTATGAGATCTAAAAGTTTTCTGGTGGAATTTCCTGGTTCCTCTAAGTATATAATCATATCATCAGCAAACAGGGATAGTTTGAGTTCTTCTTTTCCTATTCGTATCCCTTTAATTTCTTTGGACTGTCTAATTGCTGTGGTGAAAGAGGGCATCCCTGCCTTGTTCCAGTTTTTAGGAGGAATGCCTTCAGTTTTTCACCATTTAGAATGATATTAGCCATGGGCTTAGCATAGATGGCCTTTACAATGTTAAGGAATGTTCCCACTATCCTAGTGTTTTGAACATGAAGGGGTGCTGTATTTTATCAAATGCTTTTTCTGCATCTATTGAAATAATCATGTGATTCTTGACTTTAAGTCTATTGATATGGTGAATGACATTTATTGATTTCCTGATGTTGAACCAACCTTGCATCCCTGGGATGAAACCCACTTGATCATGGTGCACTATCTTTTTAATATGTTTTTCTATGCGATTTGCTAAAATTTTGTTGAGAATTTTTGCGTCGATGTTCATTAAGGATATTGGTCTGAAATTTTCTTTCCTCGATGTGTCTCTGTCTGGTTTAGGTATCAGGGTGATATTGGCTTCATAGAATGAGTTTGGGAGGGTTCCCTCCTCTTCTATTTTATGGAATACTTTGAGAAGTATTGGAATGAGCTCTTCTTTAAAGGTTTTGTAGAACTTGGCTGAGAACCCATCTGGTCCTGGACTTTTCTTTGTTGGTAGGCTTTTGATGACTTCATCTATTTCATTACATGAAATTGGTCTATTTAAATTGTGTATGTCCTCCTCGTTCAGTTTAGGCAATTCATATGTCTCTAGAAACCTGTTGATGTCTTCAAAATTTTCTATTTTGTTGGAGTATAGATTTTCAAAAATAGCTTCTAATTATGTTTTGTATTTCAATCGTGTCTGTTGTGATATTTCCTTGTTCATTCTGAATTTTAGTAATTTGGGTTTTCTCTCGTCTTCTCTTTGTTAGTATGGCTAAAGGTTTATCAATTTTGTTTACTTTTTCGAAGAACCAACTATTTATTTTGTCAATTTTTTGTATTGTTTCTTTTGTTTCAATTTTGTTGATTTCAGCTCTGAGTTTAACTATTTCCTGTCTTCTACTACTTTTGGTGTTGGTTCTTCTTTTTCTAGGGCTTTGAGCTGTAGTGTTAGGTTGTTTATTTTTTGAGTTTTACTTCTTTTATTAAATGTGCTCCATGAAATAAATTTTCCTCTAAGTACTGCTTTCATAGTGTCCCAGAGATTTTGATATGATGTTTCTTTGTTCTCATTTACCTCTAAGAATTTTTAAATTTCCTTCCTAATATCTTCTGTTATCCATTCATCATATAATAGCATATTGTTTAATCTCCAGGTGTTGGAGTAGTTTCTGTTTTTTACTCTTTCATTAATTTGTAACTTCAATGCATTATGATCTGATAGAATACAAGGTAGTGTCTCTATCTTCTTGTATTTGCTAACATTAGCTTTGTGGCATAATATATGGTCTATTTTAGAGAAGGATCCATGTGCTGCTGAGAAGAAAGTGTATTCGCTCTTGGTTGGATATAAATGTCTGGTAAGTCTAAATTATTGATTGTGTTATTGAGATCTGTGGTTTCTTTGTTCAATTTTTGTTTGGAAGATCTGTCCAGTGGTGAGAGAGGCGTGTTAAAATCACCTAGTATTATTGTGTTACGGTCTATTTGGTTTCTAAAATTGAGAAGGATTTGTTTGATGTACATGGATGAGCCACTGTTTGGGGCATAGATGTTTATGATTGTTATATCTTGCTGATTTATGCTGGGAGATACTTCTTGATCAGGGAAGTTCCACTCCTCTATATACTGCAAGAAACATGTGCCCAGGAGTCAGTATGAGAAATTTGTTGCCAAACCTCTTCATGCCTTATAAAGTTATAACTCTGAGAAGCAGCAAGAGAGAGGTGCCTTGGAACTGGTATTGCAGTCATTTTTGTTCCTTTGAGGTTAAAACAGGATAGGCTCTGGCGCTTCAAGCTTCATTCTGTAAGTAGGTCGATTTTCTCAGTTTCTTGCCTAGAAAATTATTTTATTGGAAAATCTCCTAGAGACATTAGGAGGACTCTGCAGAGTCGGAGCTGGAAGTTTGTGTCCAGGAATTGAATCCATGGGCATGCATTCCTTTCTGACTACACTCATGCTGATAAGAAGTGACTCATAATGTGGTTGATTCTTCCAGAGGAGTTTTCTATATCTCTCTGAAGACCTTAGATTTTTATTGGAAGATGGCCAGAAGGACCAGGCTCAGAAGGCAGATAGACCTTCTTCCAATGATATTTCCAGATAGGTTCTTTGGTCATTATTACAGCATGTATCATTCCATTGTTCCCTCCAGTAAGCCTTTTCTCCCTGACCTCATACCTCAGTAGGTCCTACAGTGGAGCTTTCCATACTAGCAGACGCTCGGCCATCTCAGTATCCTGGCTGGGGAGCAAGTGATGCAATGTGGAAAGAATGTGATTACACAATTCATTTCACAAAACAAGATGTTCTCTGTACATAAGCTTGTTCTCTTTCTAATCATACCATCTCCTCCATCCTTTCTGCCTTCTGGTCGTTAGTGTTTAAATGTTTAAAAATTCAAAGTAAGATGAGAATATTTGTTGCTCATAAGTAGAAAAAAAACACCAATGTTCATTTAGTGTTCTTTGTACAGAGTGTTTCATTTTATCATCCTGGTAACACTGAACCAGGTATAATTATTTTCAGATACATTTATTTATGAGAAAACTGAAGCTCAGACAATTAAATGACTGCTCTGTTGACATGAGTCTAGAGGGAGAGACCATGGAGATCTCTTCATGCAGCCAGCTGTCAGGGCCAGTACACTTTGAGCTGTATTGCCTTCACACATCATCCTCATACTCTCCCCATTTTCCACTGGCCTCTCTTCAGAGCTTCATTTGAGATCCTGGATTTTGGGTCCCAGAGCCTGATAGGAAATTAAAAAGAGGTAGTGTGGTATTATATCAGCACTGAGCTGGATTCTAGTCCCAACAGAGTTATTACACTTGTTTTACCTTTGAGCAAGTCATTCTACACGTGAAAGACTGAACTTGGTCTTTGAAGGACCTTCTACTTCTGTAATACCATGTTGTTTAATGATTCAGAAAATAGGTAGCAAATGATTTTTGTGCCCCTGTCTCCTACTTGATTTCAGATCAATCGGCTCACCTACCACCTAGCGCCATCTAATGAAGAGAGTCCTGCATGCCAGCTGTTCACTGCCTCTCCTTTTCTCCTTTGCTAGGCCAGTAGTATCCATTTTAGCTCCTAAACTGATGGGCATCAGCTACCAAGATTCCAACTAATCCAGGGTACTTGGTTATAAAAGGAAGAAGCTCCTTGTTGGCTTATTTTTTGCAAGTCATAATTGAAATAGACATGTGCTCTTTTTTTTATTAGTGCATTATAGTTATACGTATCAGGGTTCATTTTGACATAATCATATAAGCATGGGATATAATTTGCTTTCCCTTTTCTTCCCTTCCTCCCCTCCAATTTCTTTTCCTCTGCTCTACTGGTCTTATATTTATTTATATTTTAAAGTAATGTTTTGTAGGTATATATTAAAGGTAAAGTTCACTGTAATATATTCACCTAATATGTACATAGGATGATTTGATAAGCTTCATTCTACCATTCCTCCTTTTTCCCCTCCCCTCTTCCCTCCCTCTTGGTCCTCCTCCTCTACTCCACTGATCTTTCTTCTGTTTTCATGGAAATCCCCTCCATGTGCCTTTCCACCCACCTTATTGTGGTCTAGTTTCTGCATATGAGAGAAAACATTGACTTTCTGAGTCTGGCTTATTTCCTTTAGCATTATATTCTCCAGTTCCATCCATTTACCCACAAATGCCATAATTCCATTCTTCTTTATAACTGAGTTAAACTCCATTGTGTATATATACCACATTCTCTTAATCCATTCATCTGTTGATGGCATCTGGACTGGTTCCATAACTTGGCTACTGTGAATTGTGCTGCTATAAACATGTATGTGGCTGTATCCCTATAGTATGCTGATTTTAGTTCTTTTAGATAAATACCATGAAGTGGTATCCTGGGTCATATGGTGGTTCCATTCCTAGTTTTGTGAGGAATCTCCATACTGCTTTCCCAGCATGATTGTACTGATTTGCACTCAACAGTGTATGAGTGTTCTTTTTTCCCCACCATCCTCATTGACCTTTTTTATTTGTAATCATGATAATTGCCATTCCGATTGGAGTGAAATGAAATCTTGATGTTGTTTTGATTTGTAGCTTGCTAGGGATATTGAGCATTTTTTCATATATTTTTGGCTATTAGTATTTCATCTTTTTGAGAAGTGTGCTTTTTAGTTTTTTTGTCCATTTATTGATTTGTTATTTGTGTGTGTGTGATTTTTTTTAGTTCTTTATATATTCTGAATATTAATCCCTTGTCTAAGGAGCAGGGGGCAAAGATCTCCTATTCTGTAGAACCTCTCATCATGCTCTTATTTGTTTCCTTTGCTTTGCAGAAGCTTTTTATTTTTTTTCATATTATTTTTTAAGTTTATTTGTATTGTAAACAAATGGGATACATCTTGTTTCTCTGTACATGAAGTAAAGGCATTCCATTTGTTTAATCATACATTTACCTAGGGTAATAGTTTTTGATTCATTCTGTTAATTTTTTTCCTTCCCCTCACTCCTCCCACCCCTCTTTTCCCTCTATGCAGTCCCTCCTTCCTCCATTCTTGGCCCCCTTCCACCCCCCATTATGTGTCATCATCCGCTTATCAGCAAGATCATTCGTCCTTTGGTTTTTTGAGATTGGCTTATCTCACTTAGCATGATATTCTCCAATTTCATCCATTTGCCTGCAAATGCCATAATTTTATTATTTTTTTATGGTTGAGTAATATTCCATTGTATATATATACACCACAGTTTCTTTATCCATTCATCAACTGAAGGGCATCTAGGTTGGTTCCACAATCTGGCTATGGTGAATTGAGCAGCAATGAACATTGATGTGGCTGTATCTCTGTAGTATGCTGATTTTAAGTCCTTTGGGTATAGGCCAAGGAGTGGGATAGCTGGGTCAAATGGTGATTCCATCCCAAGTTTTGCAGAAACTTTAATTTGATACCATCCCATTTATTGATTTATTTTATTTTATTAATTGTACTTTAGGAGTCTTGTTAAAGAAGTTGGTGCCTGTGCCAGCATGTTGGAGTGTTGAGCCTATATTTTCTTCTAGCAGGCTCAAAGTTTCTGATCTAATTCTTAGGTCTTTGATTCACTTTGAGTTGATTTTTTGTACAGGGTGAGAGATAGGGATCTAGTTTCATTCTTCTGCATGTGGATATCCAGTTTTCCTAATACCATTTTTTATAGGGCTGTTTTTTTCTCCAGTGCATGTTTTTGGCATCTTTGTCAAATATCAAATGATGTGTCTGTGTAGATTTGTCTCTGTGTCTTCTATTTCATTGGTCTTCATGTCTGTTTTGGTGCCAGTACCATGCTGTTTTTATTACTATATCTCTGTAGTATTATGTGTGATCCAGTATTGTGATGCCTCTAGCTTCATTCTTCTTGCTCAGTATTGCTTTGGCTATCCTGGGTCTCTTATTTTTCCAAATGAATTTTAGACTGTTTTTTTCTAGTTCTGTGAAGAATATCAGTGGTATTTTAATGGGGATTGTATTTAATCTGTATAATACTTTTGGTACTATGGCTATTTTGATAATATTAATTCTGCCTATCCAAGAACATGGGTTGTCTTTCTATCTTCTAAGGTCTTCAATTTATTTCTTCAATGTACTATAGTTATCATTGTAGAGATCTTTCACTTCCTTGGATAGATTTATTCCCAAGTATTTTATTTTATTTTATTGTGAGATTATAGTGAATAGGACAGTTTTTCCTGATTTCTTTCTCAGCATATTGATAATTAGAGTATAAGAAAGCAATTAATTCATGGATGTTGATCTTGTAGCCTGTTATTTTATCAACTCTAGAGGTTTTCTGGTGGATTTTTTGGGAGGGGAAATCTTCTAAATATAGGATCAGTAAACAAAGATAATTTGACTTGTTCTTTTCTTATTTGTATCCCTTTAATTTTCTTCTCTTACCTGATTGCTCTGGCCAGAGTTTTAAGGACTTTGTTGAGCAAGAGTGATGAGAGTGGACATCCTTGTCTTGTTCCTGACTTTGGAAGAAACGCTTTCAGTTCAGTATAATGTCATATATAGTCATAACAATATTGACATATGTTCCTTCTATCTCTAGTTTCTCCAGTGTTTAAAACATGAATGAATGCTGCCTTTGTCAAATGTTTTTTCTGCTTCTATAAAAAGAATCATATGATTCTTGTTCCTAACTCTATTTATGTGGTGATATGATTTATGTATGTTGAATCAATCTTGCATCCCTGGGATGAAAACCACTTGAACATGGTGTACTATCATCTTAATGCATTTTTGAATACATTTTGCTAGTATTTTATTGAGGATTTTTGCATCTATGTTCTTCAGGGATATTGATCTAAAATTTTCTTTCCTTGATGTGATACTGGCTTCAGAGAATGAATTTGGCAGTGTTAACCTCATTTTCTATTTCATAGAATAATTTAAAGAGGATTGGTACTAATTCTGCTTTAAAGGTTTGATAGAACTCAACTGAAAATCTATCTGGTCTTGGACTTTTCTTCATCAGAAAACTCTTCATTGCTGTTTCAATTTCATTACTTGATATTGGTCTATATATTCCTGGTTCAACTTGGACACATCATATGTGTTTAGAAATTTGTCAGTGTCTTCTAGATTTTCCATTTTATTGGAGCATAAATTTTCCAGATAGTTTCTATTGATCCTCTGAATTTCAAAAGTGTCTGTGATGATATTTTCTTTTTATCTCTAATTTTTTATTTGGGTCTCTCTCTTTTGGTTAGTTTGGCTAAAAGTGTATCAATCTTGTTTATCTTTTCAAAGAAACAACTCTTTATTCCATTGATCTTTGTATTGTTTTTTCATTCTTAATTTCATTAATTTTAGCTCTGATCTTAATTATTTCCTGCCTTCTAATTTTGGAATTAGTTTGTTCTTCTTCTAGGACTTGGTGTGTAACATTAGATTATTTGTTATCTTTTTTAAATACCTTTATTTTATTTATTTTTATGTGGTGCTGAGGATGGAACCCAGTGCCTCACACATGCTATGTAAGTGCTCTACCATTGAGCTACAACTCCAGCCTTGGTATCTAATTTTTTAATATAGGAACTCAGTGCTATAAGCTTTCCTCCTAGAACAACCTCCATGCTTTCCCAGATATTTTAATAGGTTGTATCTCTATTCCTATTTGTTTCTAATAATTTTTAAATCTTTCCTCTGATTCCCTCTGTGATTTGTTCCTCATTTAAAGGTATATTATTTAATCTCCAACTGTTAAAATGATTTGTTTTTTATCTTGTCATTGATTTCTAATTTTCTTCTATTATAGTTCACTAGGATGTAAGGAATTATCTCTGTATTTTTTGTATTTGCTTTTTTTATATGTGCCTTAAATTATGATCTATTTTAAAGAAAGTTCCATATGCCACTGAGAAGAAAGTAGATTCTGTTGATGATGGGTGAAATATTCTACAGGTGTCTATTGGGTCCATTTGATTAATAGCATTTTTTAATTCTGAAGAGTCTTTACTCAGTTTATGTCTGGATGACCTATTTAATGGTGAGAAAGGTATGTTGAAATCACCCCGTATTATTGTGTTGTGTTCTAGTTGATTCTTTATATTATGTTTTATATATGTAGGTGAACCATTGTTTGGAGCATAAATATTTATAATCATTATATCTTGCTGTTGGATGATAACCTGGATGAAATGATCTTTTTTGTCTCTTCTGATTAATTTTGATTTGAAGTCTGATATGAGAGTAGCTCCCCCTGCTTGCTTTTGATTTCCTTTTGCTTTGTTTATCTTTTTCCATTCTTTGACCTTTGGTCTATGGATGTCTTTGCCTGTAAGGTGAATCTGTTTTAAACAACATATCGTTGAGTCTTGTTTTTAAATCAAGTCTGCTATTTTAATTGGAGAGTTTAGGACCCCTTACATTTAATGTTATTATACAGAGATCATTTTTATTTCCTTCCATATTTCTCCTTTGTTCTTGCTGTTGTTGATTTTTTGTTTGTTTTTAACAGTAATACTTGTTTATTCCGGACAAACCTGTAGAGGGGGACCCAATGAAGACTGAGACCCATCTTGCGCTTACAATCTAGGGTAGATATAAGGAAGTGATTGAGGGGAGAATTTTTGTGGTTAGGCCATTGTTAAGGGTCATTAGAGAAGGGTCGTTGTGGTGTCACTTTCATAAGGAACCAGGCGTTTTTCAGGATTTCAGTCCCAGATAACAATTTTATTTCTTATGATGATGGAGTGTTTGGGGTTTCTTTGTATGATGTTGTAGTATTGTCTTTGGTTTAGGTCAGACTGAGTCAGAGTGACCTTCAGGTGACTCCTGTTCTGAGATGGAGGATATGTTTCAAAATGGCATTGTCTGTGTCAAGCTCTACCTAACATTCCTGCCTTTTTCTTTTTCTTTGATTAGAAAGGGATGATGGGAGAAGGGGTGGTGTTGTATCTTAAACTAATTCCACTGAGAGGGGGCCATCAGTTGAGGACTTCTGTAGGTGCTGGTATTGAGCAGTTGTAATGGAACTCTGAAGGAGAATGTTCTAGACTCTATCAATAGTGGCATATGTGGCCATCTGTAAAAAGGTGGTGAATAGCCAAAACCAGGAGGTTCCAATGGCAAGACCAATAAATTATACGGGAAATTGGAAAGAGAAGGGGGACTAGGCAAGTTCTTATCCCATTGGTGGATAAACAGATTTAAGTATTATTTCTACACAGGAAGAAGATTCCCTGATTATAGTCATGGCAACCAGAGTGATGATAGGAGAAAACTTGCTTTAGCTGGAAGCAGGGTCTTTTAGGGAAATTTTAACAGGAGTATAGTGTGTGACCACAGTGGACTTAGAGATATTCCACACTGTGGTTGACATCTCAGGGAGGAACACTGATTAAGATGTTAGAGGGGAAAGAAAGACATCTGGTTGGCATACAAGGATTAAGGAGAGGAGTGTGGGGAGCTATGGGGGGAATTAAAATGAATAGAGGCTTTAAATTTGGATAAGATATCCCTGCTAAGGATAGGAGTTGGACATCAAACATGTGTGGGGCCTTCCAGTCAAGCAGCCAAAAACGAACAAAAGACTTTAGCCTAAAAATAAATAGATAGATAGATATTTTAAAAATGACTTTAGCCTCAGGTTTTAATCTGGGGTGGTAGGATCCCATTCTTTGAGGTCACCATTTCTATCTGCCTCAGTCCCTCTCTGAAGAGGTCCTTGACTGCTGTCAGGGGAAAGGGACTGCTCTAATGTCTTTGAGCTGATGGTAGATATTGACTGTGGCAGTCAAGGAATCCTTCAGAGGGTCTGTCTAGAATGCCTCAATGGAAGCATGGACCAGCTCTCTGGAGGGTCATATTTTCATGACCATCTGGAGCTTAATGAACTCTAGGCATCTTGTGCATCATGGCAGTCCAGAGGTCCATAATAGCAGTTGGCAGATGCCTGGACCAGGTCTACATGGAGATGGATCATGCTTCAACAATAATAAATTATGCAGTAAAGCCTTATTTTCTGCACAAAAACAATCAGTGATATCAGCCAGCCTCTGAAGGCTATGAAGATAATAGCATTAGAGATTAGGATGTGGTCTGACATTTCATTTATTTGTGAGTGGAAGTCATTCAAAGCTTTAGAAATATTAGTAGAGTTGCTAGAAACACAGAATTTAATTTTTATAATGACACAGTTGTCCCCTTGAGCTGGGGAATGCCATCTTCTGTAAGGTAGCTTTTTATGGTATTATCTCTGTGTTACTGGAAGGATCACTTAGGACTCTGTTAATGAAGTCAGGGCTTTTATGTGCCACATTACATCTTTTAGATTAGACAATCATACTAGTGAAAAACAAATTGAGTTTACCTATGTAGGATGTTAGGAAAATTTATAGGTCTCATACTGACTTAGAACAAACTTGTGATTCTGATAGTGTCTTTTGTAACCCTTTTTTTATAACTTTCCAGTTTTATTTACTTGTCAGAGGACTGACACGAGTGTACATTTTGAGCTACATTAAAAGAGCCATTGCCTCTTTCTTAATGTCCATGTGTGACTTGTTTTATTTTTACTCTCCTGCCAGGTGTTTAAGACCAAGTTTGTCAAAATTGACTTTGTTCCTATCTGCCATTAAGAGTCAACTGAGATTCCTCAAGAGATCATTCTTGGAAACACGTGAGAAACTCTTGGTTCCTTTAGCCTTCCTTTACCAGTCATGCCCCTGCCATGATGGATCTGGGTCGTGCTGATTACATGTAGCTTCCCTTAGAAGCATCAGGGACATTTCCCTTTCCAATGGCCTTCCTCTTTGAAGAATATACACTGGTTGGCTTCCTGTTCTCTAGGGTCCTCTTGATGCCCCTGATCAGGAGTTCAGGCAACTCACCAGAGTTACGAGGCCCTTAGAGGATCCTATCATTACCTGAGTCCTAGGTGACATTAGAGGGCAGGGGCCAAATTATGGCTGTTTTTTCCTTTGGCCCTTTGACTTGCTTGATTTTGGTTTCCAGGTGGCCATTCATCCTCCATAGGGGCAGATCTACTTCCACCATCTATTCTTAGAATTCTCCAGATCTTTTTCCCTTTCCAGTTTATTTGAGAGTTAACCCTTGAATATTGGTCTCTGAATAAAGATAACAACAGCAAATAAAAGCATTTAGAAGGGTAGACAAAGCAAGGCTAAACAGAACAAAACAAATTTAGGTACACAAGATCAAAGTTGGAGGAAGATTTGGGATTTTGGTTCCAGAAAGCCTGGAAGTCCCTTAGAGACTTTATTTAGGCACCAGAGAGAAAGAAGGTGAAAGTTTTGAGGGTTAGTGGGACATGTAGAGTAGTTGGGAGTCGCCCGAGCACCAGGGGAGAGATGCAATTCTGCAGAGGAGAAAAACTATTTGGCTCATGCCCTGGGGATTAATGGGTCTCCTCTTTCCCAAAGACCTCAGATCAGACTGACTTCATTTCTGGAGCCAAGATTCATCAGGTGAGGTGTCCTCCCCATTGGGCCAAGTCAGTCAGAAATAGAAGTGACCAATACTGGTTGATAATTAGTACTCCTGAGAACTGTCAGGGTCAGATTCTGGACATGAGACCTTAGTGCAGTACCAGGGAGTTGCCCCTGTCTTCTGCCTTCAGTTGCCTCAAGCCTTCCTCTATCCCTTGTACCAATTCTCTCCCACAGAAAGGAAACTGAAGCAAAACAGGACTGACATTCCCAATGCCTAAGCAAAAGGGGATTGGTCCCATCTACCTAGCAAGTCTGTCATCTGAGTCTTAAGACTAGCAGCTGTGCTACTCGCTTTTAGCTTTTAACTGACTGACAGGTGCCTAGTGTTTAAAGACAGTTTGTCCACTAAGAAAAAACAAAAGAGAAATGAGCTCCCTTGTCCATATTACTCACCTTTCCATAGAACCCAAATGAGCCCCCTTAAATGTAGCATGGAGGGTGCAATGGGTGGGTTCTTTGTCTTGCAAATTTGAGGAATGAGATCCATGAACACAAGGGTCAGACAGAGCAGAGTAACTGGATTTAGAGTAATAGAAAGAAAGCAGAACTCCCAAAGAGGGAGGGTTTCCAAGAGAGGGATGCCTTGAGGGGTTTTCATTGAGGAGAAGAATGTGAAAAGTTGAGCAGTTTTGGTGGAGAGAAAATCTGGATCAGAGGTTCCAGGCCTGGAGTGGATGGAGGCCTGAACATAGGGAACCTGGGACCATTTGCCATTACAGTGGAGAAAGTTTTCAAGATCTCAGAGTATTTGAAAGTCATATGTGCCATTTTCAGGCCAATGACTTATTGTCTAGCTTGTGCTGGGGCCAGGTAGTAGGTTTGACTATGTCTTAAAGACCCAGGATCTGCGTATGTTTGGAAAGGCACCCCAAGCGGGTGTCTTGAGGAGGCTTGGGTAGTGTATGGCCCATGATGCACAAAAAGGATTGAGGAGGGCCCCCAAGGACTCTGGCAGAGAGATAAATCAAAATCAAGGGGCACCCCCACAAGAATTTTGGTATCTCTAAGTCTTCCCAGGAACAACCACGGAACAGCAGGCAATTGATGGGTGTACCCAAAGAAAAAAGTCATTACCACCCAGTGGCAGGGGTCTCTCACCCAGTGGTAGTATTTATCAGAGGAACAGTATCCATGGAGAGAGAAACCATGGCACAGATTCTAAGAATTCAGAGGAGTGTGAGGGAGTTACTCACCCAATAGGTGGTGGCCAGTGGTGGATAAGAACTCCAACAATGTGAGTGATCCTTACTGGAGCCACCAGAGGAAGAGTCAGTAGAATGAAAGATGGAAAGAAAGAGAGGCTGGGTTGAAATCAAGGGAAGGTCTGGAGGTACCAACCTTAGTAGGAACCTCCAACACCAGTCCCGGGTTTTGGCACCAACGTGTAAAGAAAGAATTGAATGAAGGAAATAAAGAAGAGAGGCAACTCAATAGTAACACAGGTTTATTTGGGACAGATTTGCAGAGGGGGACCCAGTGGAGACTGAGACCCCATTTTGATTTATTTCTAATATTTAATTCAGACTTGATTCTCCTTTAATTGACTATTCTTCAAGTGTAATTCATCCTATGCTGGTTTTACATGAAATATTTCATGGAGAATGTTTTGTAGTACAGGCTGTAGTGTTGTTATGAATTATTTTAATTTTTCTTGTCATAGAAGATTTTTTAAATTTCATCTTCAATTCTGAAGGACAGCTTTGCTGGATATAGTAATCACCTGTTTTCTTTCAGGGCTTGGTATATATTACTCCAATACCTCCTGGTTTTTAAGGTCTGGGTTGAGAAATCAGTTGAAATCTGAATTGGGTTACCTCTAAATGTGACCTGCCATTTTTCCTCTTGTGACTTTTAAAATTCTAACATTATTCTGTATATTAGACATTTTAATTATAATGTGTCTTGAGGGGTTGTTTAAATCTTGCCTATATGGAGTCTTATACACATCTATTTGGATTTCCATCTCATTCCTAAGATTTGGAAAGTTTTCTGATATCATTTCATTGAAAAGGTGTTACACTACTTTACTTTGTATTTTGGAGCCTTCATGTACACCAACAATTCTTAAATTTGGGCTCTTAATGTTATTCCAGATTTCTTGGATATTCTAATTATTGTCTCTTAATATCTTTGTTGTCAACTTTATTTTCAAGATTAGTGAATCTTTCATTCCCAGGATTTCCATTTGGTTCTTTTTCAGAATCTCTATCTGCTTATTGAAATGATCTTTCACTTCCTTTATTTTCTCTCTGAGTTCATTCCTTACATCTTCTTTTAGCTCATTGAACATTTTAATTATAAACTTTCTAAATCCTTTCTCTGACATTTCCTCCACTATGGTGTCAATTGGATCAGTTGTTGAAGTTTTATGGGCTGTTTGGGTGATTTCTTCCCTTGCTTTTTCATATTGCTTATATGTCTACCCATCTGTTAGTATGATTGTCACTTCTGCTGTTATGTAAGAGAATATATAGTGAACTTATTTCTCTTAAGAATTCCAGGCTAGGCAAATATCCAAGTATTCATACTTTCATTCAGTGTGTGTCCTCTGCTATTCCCATATCAGTACCACTTTGAGAGAAGACTGGAGCCACCAGAGGAAGAGTCAGTAGAATGAAAGAGGGAAAGAAAGAGAGGCTGGGTTGAAGTCAAGGGAAGGTCTGGAGGTACCAACTCTATTTATTTAAACCCTATTTATTACAATCACTTCAGGACAGTCACATACTATCAACTTTAGGAAAAACAAAAACTTGTTGATAATGTTCTCTGTAGTTCCTCTAATCCATGTGTAAAATTGTAGTAATGTTATAGAATAGGTTAAGAAGTTAGTTATTAAAGATAGTAAATTACAATTATATAGGGGGAGAAAATATGCAAAAGAAATTGAAATAGATGCATGCTTTATTTTTTAAATTTAAAAAGCAAAATTAAGAATCCAGTGCATATGGCAAGACAATCCTAATCACACTTTCAGCCATCATAGCAATGCACTAAACTTCCCCTTGCTCTGATTTCAGATGGGAAAGCCAGTTTCAGATTATAGCTTAGTTTCCTATGTACTTTTACAACAGGAAGTGATCTTAAGACCCATACTACTTGGCACTTATGTTTTTATTAAAATTTATTGTTATTCCAGATTATATATCCGTCTTATATGACTTTTTCTATTTAATGTATTAACTACCCCATAAGATGTAAAACAGTGCTAGGCTTTCAGTATTAAATGGTGTTAATTGAATCTGTCTGATTTCTATATACTAATTCAAGTATGAGAGTCTGGTACAGGTGCTGCCCTAGAGAACACCTTTTGGAGAAAATGGTCAATCAGGCCTCCTTTACTCTCTCAGTCTATCATTTTCGTCTGGGACAGATTTCACTGTACAAAGAAAAAACTTCAAACTCTAACCCAATGTTATGACTAATGTGTAGGAGTTTTATACTGGCCTGTAGGGTAAGAATTTGGTGTTTAAAAGTCAAGCTTTTAGAATATCTTTTTCTTTTTTTTCTATGGAAAGTGTTTTCTACACTTTTAAGAATATTTCTCTTTTTGTCGTAAAACTATATAGGAAAATATGCTCCATTCACTTTTGGATTATGGAATAGAAAGAGCATTGATTAAATTGTAATCCTGGATTACAGAGGGGGACAATAGGGTAGAGACACAACTAAGGCCAGATTTATAGGTCATAACTTGAGGTCATTCAAGTTCTAACCATCAAATCATAACTGAATACTAGTCATTGAATGGATCAAGAAAGACTCTACAGTTCTTTGAGTGTGTAGATCAATAGAAAATTACAACTTTGGAAGAGCAAAGTGCAGAAATACCTCTAATTTAGATGGAGGGATTGGAGATTGGAGATCACAGAAGTCTTCAAAATGAAACCTGAAGAGTAGGGAGATAAAGACAGAGCTCCAGCTAAAAGTAGGAACATGTGAGTGGAGGTCCAGAATTTAAAAAGTGTAGTTAAGGACCAAAAATACATTTAAAATGCTAGATGATGGATTGTAAGGAGAGAATTAGGGATCAGGCTGGAGAGGCAGGCCCAGGAAATGTACAGCTCCCCTTAGAGGTTCCTTTCAGGAACTGGGAATTAACCTGGTGAGCAGTGAAAGCCATTTAATGGGTTTTAATTGTAGAATTACAGGTCAGAGCTCTGTTTTGAACCATCACAACAGCAGCAAAAGGATGAATGGTGTCCAGAGGCCATAGATATCAGTTAGCAAGCTGGTATTACATTCCAGGTCAGAGAGAGAACTAAAGCAGTGATGTTGTGGTGGGAAGGACAGGACTGATGCCACATTACTCTTGGTTAAAGAAGCCAAAATGTAGTTCTTGAAGTTTATTTCCATAACCTATGACTAACAAACTACCCCTAACATGGAAAATAATGTTAGACCTTTGGTATAAACATTAATGAGAAGCTGAAAATCTTTCTTTCTGCTATTTCTAGAATATAAGATTTTTTTTCTACCTGAATTTATGTGAAATGTTAAATGGAACCAATGTATTAACTTAATCTTTATATCCACAGTAGTTGGTACATAGTAATTATTCAGTATAATGAAATAGGTTATATTTTCTGATTACATTTCTATTCTTATCTAAAGCCATTATTCAGACAATATTCAATGAATTAGAAAAATGAGGGTATTGCTCTGATCTATAATTTTAAAAGCTTCTTAAGCTAATGTTCTATTTTTAAATTTAGGAAACATGATGGCCAAAGTAAGAATGTCAAAAGACATTGAGTCTCTTCTCCAGAACAAATATGAACCTACTTCTCAGTTTCTAAACACTTGTACATCTCTACACCTAGACCGCCCGCTACCCTTCCACCCAAGTTTTTTTCTAATATCCTCAGCAAGCAGAAAGACATGATATATACAGGAAATATTTGATGCCTTATATGTTCCTCTTGTCTCCTAAGTGTTCACTACCCATGCCAGAAAAGCTAGACATGTTAGTTAATAAGGAAAGCAAATTATTTAGTTCCCTGAATGAAAATAATTATTTCTCACCTATTTTCCCCGTTTGTCCTCTCAAATGTATTGTCTCCAGCCTTGCCTTATTTAATATACCATTTTTTCTTCCATTCATAAATATACACAAACATGCACACACAATCTCTATCTTTATTCCAGCTTTGTCTTTGTAATCTTTCACATCTGGCAACTCTAGCCTTTACTTATGCATCTCTTCAACAGTTTTGGAGCAGCCCATGTTAGCAATGTTAGGCTCAGTAGAGATTATGGAGAGTATCTACTTTCCAGGTCGATTGAATGATTTAAATGAAAAATGCATGTGTAAATACATAGCACCATGTAATACATAATAGATGCTACTATAGATTGGGTATATCTATTGATATAATATAGAAATTATAGAATTAAGATGCTCATGTATCTAAGAAAAGTGGAACTGCACATAGAGCCCACAGACCCATGGAAGTATTCTAGTTTGGTCAGGAAAATAAGAGATGAGGTTTGTACAGTAAGCCAGTACTTCCATAACAGGTTTTCTCTTCGTTGTTTACTTAGGTACACAAATAGAAATTGGAATATGGGGAAATGAGATGCATAGTACCATAATATGAGCAGGGAATCTGGGTTCTCCCACTACTTATATCTGCCCTAAGAGACAGAAGAATCTTGTCCCACACTTCTCTTCCAGATACTGAAGCTGCCCCTCGGCTCTTTCTGTTTTCTTTCCTGCCTTCACCAACTTTAGATGCCTGAGAATGGCAGCCATTTTATTTTAGTATGTGTATTAAAACAACTGATATCTCTCAAAGTCCTGAAAATTGTGAGATATGACTTAAGTAGTTCATTAACTTGATCATACTGCTTATTTTTTGGGACACAAGAATTGTAGTAGGGTTTTTGTCGGGGGGAGGTCAAGCTTTAGTTGTTACACCTATTGTGTATAGCATCAATATATATTGACTTATAAAATTCCCTATTTTAAATAAGTATTGCTGAGTCTTAGGAATATCATATTGGAAACGTATTATAAATATTGTTACTAAATTTTCCCCTTAATTCCCTGCATGACTTTTTGAGGAAATATTACAGTTATAAATGAGAATTTCTGAGTCTCAGTAATGACTGACTAGAAGAAAAACAAAATGTAAACTTTCATGTATATCAAGAAGATGAGGGAAATCTGGTAAATTCTTAAACAGAGTAAAGATGTACAGGAGATTTTAAGGATAATGTAACAAGACAGGGGTTTGATTGTAAGCTTTTAAAATTCATTGTCATAAGCACCGTGCAAATTCAATTCCCATCGAAATTCCAGTGACATTTTCATAGAACTAGAAAAAGTAGTCCTGAAATTTGTTTGGAAAAATAAGAGACCCAGAATAGCCAAAGAAATCCTTAGCAAGAAAAGTGAAACAGGAAGTATCTCAATACTGGACCTCAGATTACACTACAGAGCTATACAGCATAGTACTAGCACCAAAACAGGCATGAAGACAATAGAATAGAATAGAATAGAATAGAATAGAATAGAATAGAATAGAATAGAATAGAATAAAGACAAAGCCAATAAATACTAGATACACTAAATACTAGCTCTGATACTAGACAAAGGTGCCAAAAACATATCTTATAGAAAAGATTGCCTTATTAACAAATGGTGCTAGGAAAACTGGATATCCATATGTAGAAGAATAAAATGTAACCCCTACCTCGCACCCTGCACAAAAGTCAACTCAAAGTAAATCAGAAACCTAGGAATTAGACCAGAAATCCTGCAACTGCTAGAAGAAAATATAGGCCCAATTCTCCAACATATCAACACAGGAGCTAACGTCCTTTATTGACTCCTAAAGTGCAAAAAATAAAATAAAATAAATCAACAAGTGGGATGGCATTAAATTAAAAATCTTCTGTACAGCAAAGGAAACTAGAGAGAGCCTACAGCTGATCCAAAATAAGAGGAGGAGATCAGGAATTTAAAAAACCAGACAAAGAAAGAGGGAGAGAAAGGGAAAAAATAGAAGGAATTTCATCAAAATAGAGGAAAGATCAGTAGAGTAGATGAAGGGGATTGAGGAGGAAGAAGAAGGGACAGGAAATGGAATGAATCTGACCAAACATTTCATATGTGCTTTCCATGAATGTGGCATGGTGGATCCCATCATCAGCTGTATCCACAGAATAATTTTTTAAAAAAAATTGAAACAGTAAATAGATTGAAGAGGAATAGTGAAGTAGAGGGAGGAGAGTGGGATGGGGAAGTGCTTGGACTGAGTGGGAGTGGGATGTGTTCCATGCTTTTGTGATAATATCAGGGTGTATCCTGGTGTTATTTATAACAAAAAGTAAATTAAAATAAATAAATAGGGACTGGAGATGTGACTCAGTGGTAAAGCACTTGCCTGGCATGTGTGAGGCTCTGGATTTGATCCTTAGCACCACATTTAAATAAACAAATAAAACAAAAGATCCATTGACAACTAAAAAATATTTTTAAATAAATAAAATATAAAACATTTAAAATTTTTTCTTATATTGAGGAAAACTGGCACATGTCCACTTGACTGTGACTGAATAGCAGGTACTACCTCACAGTGTACTTTTATGTCACATCTCTGAGAGACCTCAGATTTGAAAACCCTCTTCTGAGAATATATAGCCTTCCATTTGCTAGATTGCTCCTTTTACCTATAGCTTTAGGTAACTAAGTCACACATTTTAGTTTCAGTAATAAAATGAGTCTTTGGAAGCTGACTTGTGGTCCATCATGCATGATTTTAGTTATCTTTCAGTTTTCCCACTCTCTACAGATGGAGCAAACCAAAATCTCTGAAAAAATGTGACATGTCTTTGTAGTTGCAGAGGGCCCTCCCCACACCATAGGGATAAGAGTTGGAAGAGAAAAAGGAAGCTGGATATGGAGTACCAAATGTGTTAACTAGCTAGGAGCAGGAAGCAGACATACTTTATTAAGCGAACTAGAATTCAGGAGTGGAGTTTCAGCCTTGGTACCAGGCCAGCTGGCAGCATATAACTGAACTCAGCCAAATTGAGCACAGCTAATAAAGAGCACATCCTCTAAATCACTATGCCAAGGCCAATGAGAGACTTCCATGAATGAAAATAATATTCCAGTCCAGGAAGCCAGTAAATGAACTAGATTTCCTCTGTTCTTTTTTTCTTTGTTCATGTTTTGCATCATGTAGACACATATACACACAAGCTGGACTGTCATACATTTTATGACATTTCCATTTCCATATGCTTTGTTATTGTTGCAGAGAAGATAAATCTGATGATGAATTTCTTTGGAGCCGTTGAGACTGCTAAATAAGGATTATTTAGAGAAACTTAGAAGGCAGCTGAGTCCTAATGTCCTTCATTATTATAATTAGGCATAAACATGTCTAAACTAAACAGTTTTTTTATCTTTTTTATTTGTAGATGCATTTCCCACATTTACATATCTGTTTGATAGTAACAGAGTGGAAAGAACATGGACTTTGGAGACTGAAAGATATAGGTTCAAATCTTAACTTTAGCAATGTGGCCTTTGGCAAGTCTTTTAACCCATCCAAGTTTGGTTTCTCCGTTTTGCAATACCCAAGTGTGGTGGTTGTCTCAGGAAAAGCACTTTTGTGATTGAGTTGCAAGGTGAACTAGCCACATTTTTTTTTATCAAGCATTATCTTGAAAGAATAACTGACTTGCATACTTGGCATGCATTTTCTTCAAAATTAAATGAGCTGATCACATCAAGGAAGACAATCTGTAAGCATTTGCTGACAATGATAAGTTTATTAAGCTTTCAGGTAAAAAACATAGTTTTGAAAAATTTGTGTCCACCTTGAATTTCACATTTTCCTAATGCACAAAGACTTCAGAATCCCTCTTTACCTTTCCCACCTAGAAGTTATTTTAGTTAAGGCAGCTAGGTGTCTTAAAATTGAATGTGAGATTCAAGTCCATAAATACTTATAGAATCATAGAATCTCAGGGTTAGAGAACCTCAGAGATCATCAAATTCAACCGCCCACTTATTCACCTTGAAAACATCCCCTATTTAAATTCTTCCACACACAGAGATTTGTAACCTTCCAAAGGAGCATCTTCCATTTGTGATAGCTCTAATGGTTAAAAATATTATTTTTATTTGTAGATAAAAATATGCATTCCCCTAGTATCTATTCCCTGGTTCTAATTTGTTTCTTGTTTCACCTGAAACCTTTTCATAGTGTTTGATAATCTTGTTCCTCCAGGTCCTTTTTTTCTCCAGCCATTGAAATTAAACCAAACTTTGGAATATGATGGTTATGTTAAATAAGAGAATTTTATATTTTCTACTAGCAGGTAGAGATGATAATTTACAAGATTTGGATAGTTCTTTTTTAAATTATCTTTTATAATAATACCCACATTTGGTAAACCAAATATTTTATTTAGTAAAAATTTCATCACATAAAAGGCTTCTTTCTGTTTCTCCTGTGATTATTTCTCTTCATTCAAATCAGTAGGAATATAGAGTATTTGCTCTGTAGAAACACGGAAGCCCACCTTAGCACTGAATTCACTTACATATATATGGTCATTAATCAGAGTATTCCTCATGGAAAAGAATGCAGGTCACCAGGCAAGACCATAATATCTCTTAACTCTTATGTTTTAGATATGGTGTCCCCCAAAAGCTCGTGTGTAAGACAATGTAAGAAAGTTTAGCAGCTCTCTCTCTCTCTTTCTGCTTTCTGATCATCATGTCCTAAGCTGCATTTTTCCTCTATATACTTCTGCCATGATATTCTGCCTCATCTTGGTCACAGAGCAATGGAGTTGGCCATCTAGGTACTGAGACCTCTGGAAAGGCAAGCCCCAAATAAACTTTTCCTCCTCTAAAATTTGTCTTGTCAGATCTTTTGTCATAGTAACGAAAAAAAAAAAGCTAACTAAAACATTAACCTTTCATTTATTTCCTAATTAGTACTAGGTAAAACTAATTACCTTTTCTAATATTGTTTAGAAAGACATTTAATGAGCACCATCTTAATAAAAGAAGTTAACATTTACTAAGCTCATGCAGGGTCCCAAAGACACGTTGATAAATTATCCCAGTAAATTTCACAAACCTCTTGTGGGATTTATAGTAATTGTCCTTGTTTTACATATAAAGAAACTAGAACTTAGAAAGGAGAGGGGAAAGAATAAGAGCTAAAAGTTTTTGAATCCCTAAGTCATATCAGACATGGCATTCATTTATCCACATCCTTAGACTTTATCTTAGGTAAACTTCATACTCTATAACTCGAAAGAGGCTATTTTTGCAAGGATTTAACCTAAGTCCGTGGACTTCTAACTTCAAAATCTTTGTTCTTTCTACTATATCACTCTTCATTTCTTTATTCCTCAGAAGAGGTATAGAGATAACCATGAGGTAGGTAAGGTTGATGTAAGTATACATGTGGAGTGAGGTAGTTATTGTTAAAGTAATTTGAGAATTGTGAAGTGTGATTCTCATATGAGGGGTTCCCATCAGTGATTTTGGAAATGGATTACTGAGACCTACCAGAAACTCCAGAGCTTATACCAGCATCTGATGGTTGGGAAGGGTTTGAAATGTGTGTTGGAATTGGAATGTGAAGGATTGGGTGTAAAAGCAACATTCTTCAAAGCACCAGTAGCTAGTCACTCCACCTTTGGACAAGAGAAATCAGCTTTCCAGGCCAATCACGACCCACGTTCAACCATAGAAAATGAAATGTAATTGACGTGTACAGAGGAGGTCATTCATAACTGAGTAGAGCCATCTGTATACGTAATCTTGCAACCAACCCTGCCAATTCAGATATTCCTAGGAATTTTAACTTTCATGTTAAAATTTGGGTTTGGAAAAGCCATCTAGAATCCCCTAGACACAGTGCCCCTCAGGGTATTTTGAGTGCACATAAGTTTCTATGTTTTTGCTTCACAATACTTGGAAGCCTGTTTGGATCTAGGTTTATGGTACCTCTCTGGTTATTTGTATTTTTTAGTGACAATATACTACCACACTTCTATTTGTTATGTGTGTGTTTTCAGAATTATGTTAACATAAATCAAATAAAATAATGTTATTATCTTAACTAGCCAGGCAGGAGCTAGTTCTCAGCCCTATCCAAAAAATTAAACAAAAACAATATATGTATTTTCCACATAACATTAAGGAGTTTTCAGTCTCTTTCTCAGTAACATCTGTTGACTTACACTTGCCTTTCAGTATCATGTGTGATATTCAAAATTGAAAATTCAGTAAATTTAATCAAAATACTTGTTCCTCTTATGTATTAGTAGTATGTGAGTTATAGCAGGGAATTTAGGTTTTTTGTTTGTTTGGGGTTATTGTTTGTTTGTTTTTGGCAGTGGCAGGTAGATTTTATTGGCCTGGGACATAAAGGGAAGAATGACCCTCACCCATGGGGGATGGAGGGATGGAGATTGAAGGCATAATTTGATGGTGACTTGTGGTAGAATCACAGGTACTGACTAGTTGGAAGAAGGGGAGCCAAGGGCCAGGTTGGCTGGTAATGGCAAAGGCTAACTTTCCTGCTGGTTGCATCTGCACAGAGACCTGGGGGGAGGCAAGGAGTCCAGGGGCTGAGTGCAGAGCCTGGGAGTACATGGGGCGCAGGGAGGATGAGTCAGCGAAGCCAGTCTGCTAGTTACCATGTTCCATCTGCTCTTGCAAGAACAGGGTGTAGGAACTCTGTTTGGGTGAGCTGAAAGTGGCCATGCCCAGCACAGGACTGTGGCTGTGGCTGAGGTAGGTACGGCACTGCAGGAAATGCTGAAGGTGCTGTAAACTGCTGACTTGGACTGCAGCCTGACTGTGTGGGACCATAATGAGGTGAGGGCTTAGCAGTCCCATAAGCACCACCTGGACTGCCTTGGAATTGCCCATGCTTTGGAGTCCCTGGGAAAGCAGCTGCTAAGTCCACGTTAGTTGCTGGGTGGTGTATACTTGGGGTCCAAATACCTGTTTAGCTCTGTCAGCTACCATGAGGGCGCCTGGGCAATCATGTCCTCCAGAGCTCCCCTGCACACTGAGGAGGTGAGTTCCTGTGTGAACAGTCAGGCTGTGCGGGTATGCAGCTGATGTTAGAGTAGTCAGTTCGCTCTTCTCTTTTCTCCTTGGTTTTTCCTCCTGTGTAAAACTTTCTTGAACTGCAAGAAAAGCTGGTGCTCCTCTTCCTGTAGGGCCAAAGCTTTTCCTGCAACTTGAGAATTTGTTCCTTGGCCTCCTCTTGTGACATTCTCTCTTACATCTCCCTTTTCTTCCTTCTCTCCTGTTCTTCCATTCCATCATCTTGTCCCCCTTGTCCTCCTCCTACTCCATCATGATATACAGGTATGGCGCCCTGGTCATAGCAGTGGAAAGCTTGGGATATTCCAGGAGTGTGGGCATGGTGCTGCCAGGGGTGCAGGGACCATAGGCACCAGATTCATCACTGATTGCCAGACCTCAGATGGTACCTTCTAGATAACTCTCTCTGCCAAGATTTAGTTTTATTGGGGGAAATGAGATAAGAATAAATACAAAGTAGAAAGAATTGTTGCTTATTTGACTTTCTTCTGCATTCTGCTTATGTTTGCTCTATATTTTTTAGAACTATAGAATTCTCATTGAACTTTCACAAAGGAAACACAGACCATTTTGGAAGTTTACTAAGACTTTGACTTTGAACAAGTTATTTAACCTCCCTTAGCTTTAGTTTCTTCATCTGTAAATTGGTACAATAATATCTCCTATTCATAAGCTCTTCAAAAAGTGAATCTTTATCGTTCCCAGTACCCTTTCAAAGGATCTTCAAGGTCAAAACTATTTTCATAATAATATTTTAACACCACTTTCCTTTTTTGCTGGGTTGATTTTTGCACTGACAGTATGAAAGCAGTGATGAGTAAAACTGCTGGTAGTTTGGCATCCAACTAATGATGGCAATATTTTTCACACATTGCAGGGGGAACCAATAAAAAAAGAAAAATCAGGTTCACTTAAGAATGTCCTCGATTAAGCAACAAATTTGTTAATTTAATAAATCTCAACCTTTGCATGTATATCTTTTTAATCTTCTGTGTAATGAAAGCAATTCTGTTATTGCTGACTTTCTGTGGTTACTTTAAGAAAAAGCATTGTACAGTTGAGCTGTCATCTGAACTAGCCACGTGTTTTGTGGAACTCCATTTTTACTGGAAAGAATGCCTAACAGACAAACTGGTTATTCAGTTTGGCTATATATTTGGCAGACATTTTCTCAAAAATGAACTAAGTGAACCTGTTATTTCAAGAAAACAACTAATAACATTTGTTGCCAATGATAAAATTCAAATTTTCAAATGAAAATTCAAAATTTGGAAAATGTGTATCTGCCACCACCACCTTGTCAACTTCTCAATACTTTAAAAGCCTTTTCTGATGAGATATCAACTAATATGTTTGATATTACACAATAAAATATGCCAATATTAGGAAATACGCTTAGTGAAACAATATATTCCAAATGACCAAGTCATGATCTTGCAAAGTTATATATGGATTAAAATCCATTAAAAATCAAGATAGACCAGTGGGTTTTAATATTAACAGAGTATGAAAAGTTCACTGGTATGGTTTTAGATTCTACATTTTGATTAACATCAAAGAACCTATTATTGAGTTTTGATGTAGTACCAAGGAATAATATCCAAAATTACTTGGAAAAATTTATTAAAATACTCTTCCTTTTCCAACTAACATATATATGTGCAGCGATCTGTATTTGCTTCATATACTTTGACCAAAATGATACATGGTAACAGACTGAATGCATAAACAGGAAAATCTTATATTAGATGAGATATTACAGAGATTTGCAAAATGTAAAGTAATAACATTCTTCTAGTTTGTTTTGGGAAATACAGTGATTTTCATTAAAATGTTAGCATGTTTTTGTTAATTTAAAATGATTTTTTAATTTCTCAGTTTTAATTTCTAATATAATAAATATTGGTGTATATAACCTATACACACACACACATAAACACACACACACACACAAAACTCTTTGTGGTCCTCAGTAAATTCTAATAGTACAAAGTGGTTCTGAGACCAAAATCATTAGTTTAGTATATGCAGCAAAAAATGACATGTGTTTGAGTTATGTAGGGAAAGTGGCAAAAAATTAGGTCAGAAAAATACTAAGGAATCAAATCATAAAGGGCTTAGTAGGTTTCAGCCTAAGGACCTTGACTTTCACTCTAGGTGAGATATGAGGCTATTGGAGGTTTTTTTTTTGTTTTTTTGTTTTTTTTATTTTTTTACATTTACATAGGGTAATGATGTTTATTTTATTTTTCCCCTCCCCCCACCCCTCCCACCCCTCTTTTCCCTCTACACAGTCCTTCTTTCCTTCATTCTTGCCGCTCTCCTTAGCCTAACTCTAAACCTAACCCTAAACCTAATGCTAGCCCCTCCCACCCCCCATTATATGTCCTCATCCGCTTATCAGCGAGATCATTCATCCTTTAGTTTTTTGAGATTGGCTTATCTCACTTAGCATGATATTCTCCAATTTCGACCATTTGCCTACAAATGCCATAATTTTATCATTCTTCATTGCGGAGTAATATTCCATTGTATAAATATGCCACAGTTTCTTTATCCATTCATCAACTGAAGGGCATCTAGGTTGGTTCCACAATCTGGCTATGGTGAATTGAGCAGCAATGAACATTGATGTGGCTGTATCTCTGTAGTATGCTGATTTTAAGTCCTTTGGGTATAGGCCAAGGAGTGGGATAGCTGGGTCAAATGGTGTTTCCATTCCAAGCTTTCTGAGGAATCTCCACACTGCTTTCCAGAGTGGCTGCACTAATTTGCAACCCCACCAGCAATGTATGAGTGTTCCTTTTTCACCACATCCTCGCCAACACCTATTGTTGCTTGTATTCTTGATAATCGCCATTCTAATTGGGGTGAGATGAAATCTTAGGGTAGTTTTGATTTGCATTTCCCTTATTACTAGGGATGTTGAACATTTTTTCATATATCTGTTGATTACTTGTACATCTTCTTCTGTGAAGTGTCTGTTCATTTCCTTAGCCCATTTGTTGATTGGATTATTTGTATTCTTCGTGTAGAGTTTTTTGAGTTCTTTATAGATTCTGGAAATTAGCGCTCTATCTGAGGTATGGTTGGCAAAGATATTCTCCCACTCTGTAGGCTCTCTCTTCACATTTCTGATAGTTTCCTTTGCTGAGAGAAAGCTTTTTAGTTTGAATCTATCCCAGTTGTTGATTCTTGCTTTTATTTCTTGTGCTATGGGAGTCCTGTTAAGGAAATCTGATCCTGAGCCAACAAATTGAAGATTTGGACCTAATTTTTCTTCTATAAGATGCAGGGTCTCTGGTCTGATTCCGAGGTCCTTGATCCATTTTGAGTTGAGTTTTGTGTAGGGTGAGAGATAGGGGTTTAATTTAATTCTATTGCATATGGTTTTCCAGTTTTCCCAGCACCATTTGTTGAAGAGGCTATCTTTTCTCCATTGCATATTGTTGGAACCTTTGTCTAGTATGAGAAAATTGTATTTATTTGGGTTTGTGTCCATGTCCTCTATTCTGTACCATTGATCTACCTGTCTATTTTGGTACCAATACCATGCCGTTTTTGTTACTATTGCTTTGTAGTAGAGTTGAAGATCTGGTATTGCAATACCCCCTGCTTCGCTCTTGCTACTGAGGATTGCTTTAGCTATTCTAGGTTTTTTATTCTTCCAGATGAATTTCATAATTGCTTGCTCTATTTCTACAAGGTACATCATTGGGATTTTAATTGGAATTGCATTGAATCTGTATAGCACTTTAGGTAGTATAGCCATTTTGACGATATTAATTCTGCCTATCCAGGAACATGGGAGATCTTTCCATCTTCTAAGGTTTTCTTTAATTTCTTTCTTTAGTGTTCTGTAGTTCTCATTGTAGAGGTCTTTCACCTCTTTTGTGAGATTGATTCCCAAGTATTTTATTTTTTTCGATGCTATTGTGAATGGGGTAGTTTTCCTAATTTCTCTTTCTGAAGATTCATCACTTATGTATAAAAATGCATTGGATTTATGAGCATTGATCTTGTAACCTGCTACTTTACTGAATTCACTTATGAGTTCTAAAAGTTTTCTGGTGGAATTTCCAGGTTCCTCTAAATATATAATCATGTCATCAGCGAACAGGGATAGTTTGAGTTCTTCTTTTCCTATTCGTATCCCTTTAATTTCTTTGGTTTGTCTGATTGCTCTCGCTAGAGTCTCAAGGACGATGTTGAATAGAAGCAGTGAAAGAGGGCATCCCTGCCTTGTTCCAGTTTTTAGGGGGAGCGCTTTCAGTTTTTCACCATTTAGAATGATATTAGCCATGGGCTTAGCGTAGATTGCCTTTATAATGTTTAGGAATGTTCCCACTACCCCAATTTTTTCTAGTGTTTTGAGCATGAAGGGATGCTGTATTTTATCAAATGCTTTTTCTGCATCTATTGAAATAATCATGTGATTCTTAACTTTAAGTCTGTTGATATGGTGAATGACATTTATTGATTTCCGAATGTTGAACCAACCTTGCATCCCTGGGATAAAACCCACTTGATCGTGGTGCACTATCTTTTAATATATATTTGTATGCGATTTGCTAAAATTTTGTTGAGAATTTTTGCATCGATATTCATTAAGGATATTGGTCTGAAATTTTCTTTCCTCGATGTGTCTCTGTCTGGTTTAGGTATCAGGGTGATATTGGCTTCATAGAACGAGTTTGGTAGGGTTCCCTCCTCTTCTATTTCATGGAATAGTTTGAGGAGTATTGGAATGAGCTCTTCTTTAAAGGTTTTGTAGAACTCGGCTGAGAACCCATCTGGTCCTGGACTTTTCTTTGTTGGTAGGCTTTTGATGACTTAGTCTATTTCATTGCTTGAAATTGGTTTATTTAAGTTGTGTATGTCCTCCTCGTTCAGTTTAGGTAGTTCATATGTCTCTAGAAATTTGTTGATGTCTTCGAGGTTTTCTGTTTTGTTGGAGTATAGATTTTCGAAATAGCTTCTAATTATGTTTTGTATTTCACTCGTGTCTGTTGTGATGTTTCCTTGTTCATTCCGAATTTTAGTAATTTGAGTTTTCTCCCTCTTTCTCTTTGTTAGTGTGGCTAAGGGTTTATCAATTTTATTTATTTTTTCAAAGAACCAACTATTTATTTTGTTAATTTTTCCAATTGTTTCTTTTGTTTCGATTTCGTTGATTTCGGCTCTGATTTTAACTATTTCCTGTCTTCTACTACTTTTGGTATTGGTCTGCTCTTCTTTTTCTAGTGCTTTGAGCTGTAGTGTTAAGTCGTTTATTTGTTGATTTCTACTTCTTTTTTTGAATGCACCCCATGAAATAAATCTTCCTCTAAGTACTGCTTTCATAGTGTCCCAGAGATTTTGATATGATGTGTCTTTGTTCTCGTTTACTTCTAAGAATTTTTTTATTTCCCTCCTGATGTCTTCTGTTATCCATTCATCATATAATAGTGTATTATTTAGTCTCCAGGTATTGGAGAAGTTTCTGTTTTTTATTCTGTCATTTATTTCTAATTTCAATCCATTATGATCTGATAGAGTACAAGGTAGTATCTCTATCTTCTTGTATTTGCTAACAGTAGCTTTGTGGCATAAAATATGGTCTATTTTAGAGAAGGATCCATGTGCTGCTGAGAAGAAAGTGTATTCATTCTTTGTTGGATGGTATATTCTATATATGTCCGTTAAGTCTAAATTGTTGATTGTGTTGTTGAGATCTATAGTTTCTTTATTCAATTTTTGTTTGGACGATCTATCCAGTGGTGAGAGAGGTGTGTTAAAATCGCCTAGTATTATTGTGTTGTGGGCTATTGGAGGTTTTGAGCAGAAGACTGATGAAAGCTGAGACATGTTTTAAAAGACTCACTCTGGAGGCCATGTTTAAATTATATTAGAGGGATAGGGGCCGATCTCTTGTGTTTGGGCTCAGGTATTTCCAGTATTTTACAATCAAAAATAAGGCTGCAGTTAATAAAGTTTTACATATGTATTTTAATTGCCAGACATGGTATTATTGAGTCCAAGGGTAATAATTTTGTTAACATTTTGCCAAATTCCCCTCTATAGAGATGATACTAATTTTTATTCTCACCAGCAATGTAACAGTGCCTATTTTCCTGTAGCCTTATGAATAGACTATATAATCAGACTTTTGATGTTTTTGCCAAACTGATGGGTAAGAAATGGTTTCTCGGTATAGTTTTAATTTGCATTTCTCTTTTTATAAGTTTAACATTTTTAATTATCATTAGAGCTTTGTAGTTATACATAGTAGTTGGGTTCACCCCAACAAACTCAATCATTTATGGAAATCTATTTCTGTTCATGATCCCTTCATTTCCCTCCCTGTTCCTCCTGTCTTCCCTTCCCTCTCCCATTCTCCTTCCTCTACTAGAATTCCTCTCACTTATCTATTGATTTGTATTTGATTGATTCTTCATGTTATCCTATCCTACTGTCCCCCTTTCCTTTATTTTACTCTAACTTCTGCATATGAAAGAAAACATTCAACCTTTGAGTTTCTGAGTTGGCTAATTTTACTTAGCATGATATTCTCCATTTCCATCCATTTACTAGCAAATTCCATTATTTCATTCTTTTTTCTGGCTAAGTAGAACTCATTGTATATGTATAACACAATTTCTTAATCCATTCATGTTTTCACAGGCATATGGGTCACTTCCATAATTTAGTTATTGTGAATTATGCTGCTATAAACATTGACATGGCTGTGTTACTGTAGTATGCTGATTTTAGATCTTTGGGGGAAAATACCAAGGAGTGGGATAGCTGGGTTATATGGTGGTTCCCTTCATAGTTTTTTGAAGAATCTCCATACTGCTTTCCAGAGTGGATGTACTAGTCTTCAGTCCCACCAACAATGCACAAGTGTTCTTTTCACCTGGCAACCTTGCCAGCACTTATTGTTGTTCCTATTCTTTTTTAAAAATTTGTTATTTTTTCATACATCTGTATAGGGTAATAACGTCTGTCTCATTCTACCATCCTTCCCATCCCCACCACTCCACACCTCCCCTCACTCCCCTCTGCATAATCCAGAGTTCCTTCATTCTTCCCTACCCACCCCACCTCCATTATGGGTCAGCATCCGCTTATCAGAGAAAACATTTGGCCTTTGATTTTTTGGGATTAGCTTATTTCACATAACATGATATTCTCTAGTTCTATCCATTTACCTGCAAATGCCATAATTTCATTCTTCTTTAAGACTGAGTCATAGTTCGTTGTGTATATGTACCACATTTTCTTTATCTATTCATCTGTTGAAAGACATCTAGGTTGGTTCCATATTTTAGCTATTGTGAATTGAGCTGCTATAAACATTGATGTGGACATGTCACTGCCATATGCTGATTTTAAATCCTTTGGGTATAAACCAAGGAGTGGGATAGCTGGATCAAATGGTGGTTCCATTCCAAGTTTTCCGAAGAATCTTCATACTGCTTTGCAAAGTGGTTGCACCAATGTGCCGTCCCACCAGCAATGTGAGTGTACCTTTTCCTCCACATCCTTCCCAACACATGTTATTGCTTGTATTCTTGATAATTGCCATTCTGACAGGAGTGAGATAAAATCTTAGAGTAATTTTGATTTGCGTTTGTCTAATTGTAAGAGATGATGAACATTTTTTCATATGTTTGTTGATCAATTGTATTTCTTCTGTGAAGTGTCTGCTCAGTTCCTTAGTCCATTTATTGATTGGGTTATTTGATTTTTGGTGTTAAGTTTTTTGAGTTCTTTATATATCCTGGAGATTAATGGTCTATCTGAGGTGCATGGGGTAAAGATTTTTTTCTCATTCTGTAGGCTCTCTCTTCACGTTTTTAATTGTTTCCTTAGGAGTCTTGGTTGAGGAAGGCAGATCCTAAGCTGACATGATGAAGGTTTGGGCCTACTTTTTCTTCTATTAGGCACAGAGTCTGTTCTGGTGCCTAAGTCTTTGATCCACTTTGAGTTGATTTTTTTAATTTAATTTTTATTGTAAACAAATGGGATACATCTTGTTTCTCTGTACATGAAGTAGAGGCATACCATTTGTGTAATCATATATTTACCTAGGGTAATAGTTTTTGATTCATTCTGTTATTTTTTTTTCTTCCCCCCAACCTCTCCAACCCCTCTTATCCTTCTATACAGTCCCTCCTTCCTCCATTCTTGCCCCCCTCCCACCCCCCTTTAGGTGTCATCATCTGCTTATCAGCGAGATCATTCATCTTTTGTTTTTTGAGATTTGCTTATCTCACTTAGCATGATATTCTCCAATTTCATCCATTTGCCTGCAAATGCCATAATTTTATTATTTTTATGGCTGAGTAATATTCCATTGTATATATATACCACAGTTTCTTTATCTATTCATCAACTGAAGGACATCTAAGTTGGTTCCACAATCTGGCTTTTTGTGAATTGAGTGGCTATGAACATTGTTGTGGCTGTATCTCTGTAGTATGCTGATTTTAAGTCCTTTGGATATAGGTCGAGGAGTGGGATAGCTGGGTCAAATGGTGTGTCCATTCCAAGTTTTCTAAGGAATCTTCACACTGCTTTCCAGAACGGCTACACTAATTTGCATCCCCACCAGCAATGGATGAGTGTACCTTTTTCTTCATATCCTTGCCAACACCTATTGTTGCTAGTATTCTTGATAATCACCATTCTAATTAGGGTGAGATGGAATCTTAGTGTAGTTTTGATTTGCATTTCTCTTATTACTAAAGATGGTGAACTTTTTTTCATATATCTGTTGATTGCTTGTAGATCTTCTTTGGTGAAGTGTCTGTTCATTTCCTTAGCCCATTTGTTGATTGGGTTATTTGTATTCTTCATTTAGAGTTTTTTGAGTTCTTTATATTTTCTGGAAATCAGTGCTCTATCTGAAGTATGAGTGGGAAAGATTTTCTCCCACTCTGTAGGTTCTCTCCTCGCGTTGCTAATAATTTCCTTTGCTGAGAGAAAGCAATTTAGTTTGAATCTATCCCAGATAATGATTCCTCTTTTATTTCTAGTGCATGGGAGTCCTGTTAAGGAAGTCTGATCCTAAAACAACAAGTTGAAGATTTGGACCTACTTTTTCTTCTATATGATGCAGGGTCTCTGGTCTGATTCCAAGGTCCTTGATCCATTTTGAGTTGATTTTTGTGCAGGGTGAGAGATAGGGGTTTAGTTTCATTCTGTTGCATATGATTTTCCAGTTTTCCCAGCACCATTTGTTGAAGAGGCTATCTTTTCTCCATTGCATATTTTTGGCCCCTTTGTCTAGTATGAGAAAATTGTATTTATTTGGGTTTTTGTCCGTGTCCTCTATTCTGTACCATTGATCTACCTGTCTATTTTGGTGCCAATACCATGCTGTTTTTGTTACTATTGCTTTGTAGTATAGTTGAAGTTCTGGTATTGCAATACCCCCTGTTTCATTCTTCCTCCTAAGGATTGCTTTAGCTATTCTGGGTTTCTTATTCTTCCAGATGAATTTCATAATTGCTTGCTCTATTTCTACAAGGTACATCATTGAGATTTTAATTGCAATTGCATTGAATCTGTAGAGCACTTTTGGTAGTATGGCCATTTTGACAATATTAATTCTGCCTATCCAAGGACATGGGAGATCTTTCCATCTTCTAAGGTTTTCTTTAATTTCTTTCTTTAGTGTTCTGTAGTTCTTATTGTAGAGGTCTTTTGCTTTTTGTTAGATTGATCCCCAAGTATTTTATTTTTTTTTTTCGAAGCTATTGTGAATGGGGTAGTTTTCCTAATTTCTCTCATCACTTATGTATAAAAATGCATTGGATTTATGAGCACTGATCTTGTATCCTGCTACTTTACTGAATTTACTTATGACTTCTAAAAGTTTTCTGGTGGAATTTTCTAGTTCTTCTAAATATATAATCATGTCATCAGCAAATAGGGATAGTTTGAGTTCTTCTTTTCCTATTCGTATCCCTTTAATTTTCTTGGTCTGTCTAATTGCTCTGGCTAGAGTTTCGAGGACAATGTTGAATAGAAGTGGTGAAAGACGGCATCCCTGCCTTGTTCCAGTTTTTAGGAGGAATGCTTTCAGTTTTTCACGATTTAGAATGATATTGGCCATGGGCTTAGTTAGCATAGCTGGCCTTTACAATGTTAAGGAATGTTCCCACTATCCCTATTTTTTCCAGTGTTTTGAGCATGAAGGGATGCTGTATTTTATCAAATGCTTTTTCTGCATCTATTGAAATAATCTTGTGATTCTTGACCTTAAGTCTATTGATATGGTGAATTACATTTATTGATTTCCTGATGTTGAACCAACCTTGCATCCCTGGGATAAAACCCACTTGATCGTGGTGCACTATCTTTTTAATATATTTTTGTATGCGATTTGCTAAGATTTTGTTGAGAATTTTTGCATCAATGTTCATTAAGGATATTGGTCTGAAATTTTCTTTCCTCGATGTGTCTCTATCTGGTTTAGGTATCAGGGTGGTATTGGCTTCATAGAATGAGTTTGGGAGGGTTCCCTCCTCTTCTATTTCATGAAATACTTTGAGAAGTATTGTAATGAGCTCTTCTTTAAAGGTTTTCAGAAGTCGGCTGAGAACCCAACTGGTCCTGGACTTTTCTTTGTTGGTAGGCTTTTGATGACTTCTTCTATTTCATTGCTTGAAATTGATCTATTTAAATTGTGTATGTCCTCCTCCTTCAGTTTAGGTAATTCATATGTCTCTAGAAACCTGCTGACGTCTTTGAGATTTTCTATTTTGTTAGAGTATAGATTTTCAAAATAGCTTCTAATTATGTTTTGTATTTCAATCGTGTCTGTTGTGATATTTCCTTGTTCATTCCGAATTTTAGTAATTTGGGTTTTCTCTCTTCTTCTCTGTTAGTATGGCTAAGGGTTTATCAATTTTGTTTATTTTTTCAAAGAACCAACTCTTTATTTTGTTAATTTTTTTTGATTGTTTCTTTTGTTTCAAGTTTGTTGATTTCAGCTCTGAGTTTAACTATTTCCTGTCTTCTACTACTTTTGGTGTTGCTCTGTTCTTTTTCTAGGGCTTTGAGCTGTAGTTTTAGGTCATTTATTTGTTGATTTTTTTCTTCTTTTGTTGAATGTGCTCCATGAAATAAATTTTCCTCTAAGAACTGCTTTCATAGTGTCCCAGAGATTTTGATATGATGTTTCTTTGTTCTCATTTATTTACCTCTAAGAATTTTTAATTTCCTTCCTGTTGTCTTCTGTTATCCATTCATCATACAATAGCATATTATTTAATCTCCAGGTGTTGGAGTAGTTTCTGTTTTTACTCCATCATTTATTTCTATTTTCAATCCATTATGATAGAATACAAGGTAATCTCTCTATCTTCTTGTACTTGTTAACATTAGCTTTGTGGCATAGAATATGGTCTGTTTTATAGAAGGATCCATGTGCTGCTGAGAAGAAAGTGTATCCGTTCTTTATTGGATGGTATATTCTATAAATGTCCGTTAAGTCTAAATTATTGATTGTGTTTTTGAGATCTATGGTTTCTTTGTTTAATTTTTGTTTGCAGGATATGTCCAGTGGCGAGAGAGGTGTGTTAAAATCACCTAGTATTATTGTGTTGTGTTCTATTTGATTCCTGGAATTGAGAAGGATTTGTTTGATGTACATGGATGAGCCACTGTTTGGGGCATAGATATTTATGATTGTTATGTCTTGCTGATTTATGCTTCCCTTAAGCAATATGAAATGTCCTTTTTTATCCCTTCTGACTAACTTTGACTTGAAGTCCACATTATCTGATATGAGGATGATACTCTGACTTTTTTGCTGAGTCCATGTACATGGTATATTTTTTCCCATCCTTTCACCTTTAGTTTGTGGGAATCTCTTTCTATGAGATGAGTCTCTTTCAGGCAGAAAATTGTTGGATCTTTCTTTTTAATCCAATCTGCCAGTCTATGTCTTTTGATTGATGAGTTCAGCGCATTAACATTCAAGGTTATTATTGAGATATGATTTGTATTCCCGATCATTCGACTCATTTTTTTTTTTTTTGACACGACTTGTTTTCTCCTTTATTTGTTTGTTCCTTTAGGGTGGTTCCTTCCTTTGCTGATTTACATTGTTGTTTTTCATCTCTTCCTCATGTAATATTTTGCTGAGAATGTTCTGTAATGCTGGCTTTCTTTTTGTAAATTCTTTTAGCTTTTGTTTATCATGGAAGGATTTTATTTTGTTGTCAAATCTGAAGGTAAGTTTTGCTGGGTATAGGATTCTTGGTTGGCATCCATTTTCTTTCAGGGCTTGAAAACTGTTGTTCCAGGCCCTTCTAGCTTTTAGGGTCTGGATTAAAAAATCTGCTGATATTCTTATTGCTTTCCCCCTGAATGTAGTTTGATTCTTTTCTCTCACAGTCTTTAAAATTCTGTCTTTATTTTGTATGTTACGTATTTTCATTATAATGTGCCTTGGTGTGGGTCTGTTGTAATTTTGTGTATTTGGAGTCCTATAAGCCTCTTGCACTTGATTTTCCATTTCATTCTTCATATTTGGGAAATTTTCTGATATTATTTAATTGAATAGATTGTTCGTTTCTTTGGTTTGTTTCTCTAAGCCTTCCTCAGTCCCAATGATTCTTAAATTTGACCTTTTCATGATATCACATAGTTCTTGTAGATTCTGTTCATGATTTCTTACTGTCTTCTCTGTTTGGTCAACTTTATTTTCAAGATTAAATATTTTGTTTTCGATATCTGAGATTCTGTCTTCCAGGTGTTCTACCCTATTGGTTATGCTTTCTATGGAGTTTTTAACTTGGTTTATTGTTTCTTTCATTTCAAGGATTTCTGTTTGGTTTTTTTTCAATATCTCTAACTCTTCATTGAAATGATCTTTTACTTCCTGTATTTGCTCTTTTAACTGTCAATTGGTGCTATCATTCAATGCCTGCATTTGTTCTTTCATCTCATCCTTCAATGCCTGCATTTGCTCTTTCATCTCCTCGTTTGCTTCCCTGATCATTTTAATTATGTACATTCTGAACTCCTTTCTGACATTTCTTCTGCCATGCTGTCATTGGATTATATTGCTATACCGTCTAGGTTTGTTTGGGACATTTTCTTCCCTTGTTTTCTCATATTTCTCAGGTATCTACCTCTCTAGTAGTGAAACTCTGGGATATTGCAGACTTCCTCTATTGACTAATATTGTCTCTGTAGATTTCCAATAACTCACCTCTTAGCCTTCAGTAGCCTGAAGTCTTGGAGGAACTTGATAATGTGGTGCTCCACTAGGAAGTTGCCCCTCTAGAGGTGGTGGCCTTCAGGTGGGATATATTCCCTGTCAGTGGGTAAAGGCGCCTCCACTTGTTGACTGATGGTCAGCCAAAGGGGGACTAGACTGAAGACTGGGGCATGTTTGATCTGGGCTTCTGTCTCTGGTTCTATTGCCCTGGTGGGAAAGCCTTGCCCAGCGGGGAAGACTCACCCAGTGGGGAAGTTTCGCTGTTCCCTTTGGTCCAGAACTACCACCTGGACTGGGAAGCCCTCCTCTATGATGTTCCCAGGGGTCTTGATCTACCGTCTGGGCTGGGGAGCCTGTCCCTGTGAGGGACTCCGTCTCTGAGCAGCCCTCCTCTGCTACGTTCCCTGGAAACTGGATCTACCACCTTGACCTCGGACCCTACTCTGCGTCGAAGCCTCTGTCTGTGCAGCCCTCCTCTGCGTCTCACTGGACCACTCTACTCCACAAAGTTCCCTGCGTTTCAGGACTACTGCCCCATCCGGGGAGCCTGACCAGTGGGAGAGACTCACCCCGTGGCTCTGTGTTGGTCCTGAGTCTCTTAAAACCTCCTCTTCTTGACTCCTGGGTCTTGTCAAAGTTCCTCTAGCCTCCTGTAGGTGTCTCAGGAAGAGAGCTGCCCTTCCAATGATGATGGCCACGCCCTCAGGAATAATTCGAAATGCCTGCACCAGCCTATAAAGAAGCCTCTGGCTAGCTCCACGATGCAGGCAGGCTGGCTGGTCTGCCAGCTTGCTCCGCAATGGCAACAGACCTTGGCGTGGTGGTCAGGCGGGGTCGCTCAGTGATGGCGTCTGTACTCAGCCAGGGGTTGGGCGGGTTGGCTGCCCTCCGCCTAGCTCTGCAAGGCAGGTGGGTTGGGTTCATGCCTGCTACCTCTGCGGGGCAGGCGACCTGACTCACCCGCCAGCTCACTCTGGGACTGCGACCTACCGGTGATGGCGCCGCCCTCAGTGCCTTGAGTTGATTTTTGTGCAGAGTGAGAGATAGAAGTTTAGTTTCATTTTGTTGCATATGGATTTCCAGTTTTCCCAGCACCTTTTATTGAAGAGGCTGTCTTTTCTCCAGTAAATGTTTTTGGTGCCTTTGTCTAGTATGAGATAACTGTATTTATGTGGGTTTGTCTTTGTGTCTTCTATTTTGTACCATTTTTCTACCTGTCTGTTTTGGTGCCAATACCATGCCATTTTTGTTACTATTGCTCTGTAGTATAGTTTAAGGTCTGGTAGTGTGACGCCTCCTGATTCACTCTTCTTGCTAAAGATTACCTTGCCTATTCTGGGTCTCTTATTTTTCCAGATGAATTTTATGATTGCTTTCTCTATTTCTATGAAGAATATCATTGGGATTTTAATAGGAATTGCATTGAATCTATATAATATTTTTAGTAATAAAGCCATTTTGACAATATTAATTCTGCCTATCCAAGGGCATGGGAGATCTTTCCATCTTCTAAGGTCTTCTTCAATTTCTTTCTTTAGTGTTCTATAGTTTTCATTGTAGAGTTTTTTCACCTCTTTTGTTAAATTAATTCCCAAGTTTTTTTTTTTTTTGAGGCTATTGTGAATGGGATCGTTTTTCTAATTTCTCATGTACTAGATTCATCACTGATGTAAAGGAACATGTTTGATTTATGGGGCTGTTGTTCATATTCTTGATCATTGCCATTCTAATCAGAATGAGATAAAAATCTTACTGTAGTTTTGATTTGCATTTCCCTGATTACTAAGGATATTGAACATTTTTTCATATATTTATTGGCCATTTGTGTTTCTTCTTCTTTTGAGAAGTTTCTGTTAATTCTTTTGCCCATTTATTGATTGAGTTACTTGTTTTTGGTTTGTTTGGGTATAAGTTTTTTGAGTTCTTTTTATTCATGTAATTTGGTACATTGTCATTTGAAGGATAAAATGTTTACTATCACTGTATCTTATTATTGGATTGTTCCCTTTACTCAGATGTAGTAGCCTTCTTTGTGTCTCCTGATTAATTTTTGCTGGAAATCTGCTTTGTCGGATATGATAGTAGCTATTCCTGCTTGTTTTCTTGGACCATAAGCCTGGAATATTTTTTGCCTGTTTTCTTTAACCATATGCCTGGAATATTTTTCGTCATCCTTTACCTTTAGCCTGTGGATGTCTTGCCTATAAGATGAGTCTCTAGTAAATAGCATATAGTTGGATTTGGGATTTTTTTTTAAACTTTTTTATTTGTTCTAACTTGTTGTACATGACAGTAGAATGCATTTATACATTTTGATAGAACATACATAAATGGAGTGTGAACCCTCATTTTTCTGATTATACATATTTTAGGATCACATCAGTCATGGAGTCATATATGTACGAGGTAATAATGTCTGTTTCATTATACTATCATTCCTGGATCTTGTTCTTTGATCCATTCTGCATCTTTTAATTGGTATCCAATATGTATCTTTTAATTGGGAATTTGAAACCATTAACATGCAGTGTTAGTATGAATATATTTGTGGTTTCCTGCCATTTTAGTTTTTTGTCATATTTTATTCTGTCTTGATTCTCATTTAGTTGATTATTCTTCTGTTGAACTTCCTCTGTGAGTCTGGGTAATTGTGCACTTTACCTTTGAGTATTCTTTGTAGTGCTGGCTCAGTACTCATGAACTTTTTTCATTTATTCTTGTCATAGAAAGTTTTTATTTCCCCCTTAAATTTGAAACTGATTTTGCTGGGTACAGTAACCTTGGCTGACAGTTGTTTTCTTGTAGGGATTGGAATATCTCATTCCAGGCCCTCCTTGATTTTAGGGTCTGAGCTGAGAAATCAGAAGTGAGTCTTACTGGTTTGCATCTAAATGTGAGCTGATGTTTCTCTCTTGTGGCTTTTAATATTCTTTCCTTATTATCTATGTTAGGCATTTTGATTACAATGTCTTAGCAAACTTCTCATTTGACTGGGTCTATTTTGGGTCCTGTAAGCCTCCTGTATGTGGATATCTATCTCATTTCTAATATGAAAGAAGTTTTCTGCAACTATCTCATTGAAAATGTCCTTTATGCTTTTAGTTTCTAGCTCCATGTTCTCTTATATCCCAATGTTCTCAGGTTTGATCTTTTAAAGTTGCCCCAGAGTTCTGGTATATTCTGGTCACATGCTATACTTTTTTTTTCCCTTTCCTACTTTCTGTGTACTCAAGATCAATGCCTGTCTTCAATGCCTAAAGTTATGTCTTCAAGGGTTCAGGTTCTATTTTTTATATAATCTAATCTGTTAGTGATGCCTTCACATGAGTTTTTGAGTGATCATGTCTTTCATTTCTAGGAGTTGTAGTTGGTTTCTTTTCACTATTTCTGTTTCTTTATTAAAGTGATCTTTCATTTCCTATAAATTGCTCTCATAATTCCTTCCTTGAATCTTCTTTTAGTTCATTGAACATTTTGATAATCAGTATTTTATGATCTTTTTCTGGGTTTTCATCCACCTCACTATCAGTGGGATCCTTTATTGGGGAGTTGTGGATTTGGGGAGGAGACCTGTTTGCTTGTTTTCTCGTGTTTTCAGAGCTCTTGGACTTGTGCATCAATTGAGGTAGAGTCCTCTACCTTTTTTCTTTTTGCATGTATTCTTTTGTACATATTATCTTATTTGTTCTAGGACTTCTCTGTTTTTGATGTATGCATAGATGCCAAGAAGTGGGACATGCATTCCCTCTCTGATTGTTCCTTTTTGGGCCCATGTTGTTAGTTTGTAACTTTTATCTCCCCATTCTTTGAATTGGAGTAATGTCAGGAAATGTTTAGTTTAGCAACAGAGTCTCTAACCTGTTAGAATGTCTCTGTAGGTTCCCAGCACCTCACAGAACTGGGGTAAAATAAACAATGATAACAACTGTTGCAAACAACAAACAGTATTAAATACCCAGATCCTACTATAATGAACATTGATTGCCACCAATAAAGAGGAATGCTGAATTCAGCAGTTGTCAATAGTGAAAACAACAACCTTGAACTAGCCCTGGCTTTAAAGCAAATAGCAGGTGTCAAGGGTGATTGTATTACCATTAATGATGGGAGCAGGAGTTATATAAATCAGTTAGTTCTGAACTTTGCTTATGGTGTTTTTTTTTGTTTGTCTATATGCCATGAAAAAGTTTTAATTTTATTTTATACTTAAATTTATCAACTTTTCATTATAGGAGTTTACCCATATTTTCCTGAGGAAATATATGTATGTATGTATATAGATAGATAGATAGATAGATAGATGTAGAGTTTCCTTTCCATTACCCCTCTGAAACATATATATAAAACCTCTGAGCCATTTGGAGTTTATTCTTATATGTGATATAAGAAAGAAATCTCAATCTTTCTCCAAAAGCTTTCTACTATTCTGCCATCATTTATTAAAATATCCATCTTTGCCCCAGTGATTTGAGGTACCACCTGTATCATATACCCAATTTATATGTATGGTTGTATCTCTTTTTCCATTTCATTAGTGTCACTGTCATTAATACACTAGTACCATCATTTTTACTATAGAGGCTTTGTAATTTATATTATTATCTACTAAGGCTAAACCCTCTTTGAATTTCTTTGTTGTTTTCTTAGCTCTTCTTTCTCCCTTTTTTTCTTTTAAATTAATCTGAGCTTTAATATCAACTTGTCTAGTTCCAGAGTGCAAAAAAAGCCTTCTTGATATTTGGATTGAGATTTTATTTAATTTTTATATTTTTATTAAAAGTTGTATTAAAATTATTAAATTTGTCTTTTATTTGTTAAAGTTTACTTGTGTAGGGTTTTCAGAAGTATTTTGTAATTATTTTCAGATGGATTTTGAGTATTTCTTATCAACTTTATTTCTAAGTATTTCATCTTTCTTTTACTATTATAAATTGAGTTTCCTTTCCATTACCCCTATTAAACAACCTGGGCCTGCCACTTGGTTATAGGATGGTTCCTTGCTAACTTTCTTTATATGCTCCACTAGAATTGATCTGTATAAGCTTAAAATTTCCTTTTTGAACTTGGGTGCTTTTATGGGACAGTATGCCTTGATAACTTTCACTACTTTTCCCCTCAAGTTGATCCATTTAAATGTTCTGATTTTTACTGGGATTGATTTCAGTAAACTTGGTTTTCCTAAGAAATTCTCCTTTTCATGTAGGTTTTCAAATTTTTTTGTATAAACATGCAGAGTGGTCTCTAGATATTTTAAATTGACTTTGATTCAATCCTTTTACCCATTATCACTCTTTCTCCCTTTTATTTTGATTAAATTAACTGATGATTGGTCTATACTGTTTATTTTTTCTTAATTAAATGAGTTTTAATTACTACCAAGATTAACCTCCTCTGGTTTCCTTTCATTTTCTCCATCTCTCTCACTTGTTTGAGAAAAACACACCCCTCCAGACTAGCCAGGCTCCTGAAGCCTGATTATGCACTGTGTGAAATAGCATCCTCTACAAAATATAGATCTACCCAGAACCTCAGAACATGACCCTACTTATGATTGGGTCTTTGTATATTTAATTAGTTAACAATGACCAAAGATACAAAGTTTTAGTCTTGAAGAATAAGTTTTTGAGATTTATTTCACATCATGGTATATTAGTATACTTTTCATCATAATAAGGAAATGACTTAATAATTAACTTATAAAAAGAAAAGGCTTATTTTGGCTCACAGCTTTGGAGATTTCAATCTATAATCAATTAACCCCTTTGCTTTGGGACTATGAAGAGGGAGCACATCAGGGTGGGAGTACACAGCTAAGCAAAACGGCTAATGCCAGGACCAGGAAGCAAAATAGTAAGAGGAAGGAGCTGAAGCTCCATTATGCTCTTCCAAGGCACACCTCCAGTGACCTAAGGTCCTTCCACTAGGCCCCACTTTTCAAAGGTTTCAGCAGCTCCTGATAGTACTCCCTTTGTGGATCTTTCCTTCAACACATGGGCCTTTGAGGAACTTTCAAGATCCAAACTGTAGCAGTTGGCAACACTACATGATAATAACATAGAGTATTATTTCAAAGTTGCTGAGAGTAGATCCTAAATTCTCAGACCACAAAACATGTTAAATATCTGGGGGGATGAATATGCCAATTATCTTGCGCTAACCATTCCCAGGTGTGTGTGTGCACCCACACATGCACACCCATACACATCACACAAATATATACCACTTATAATCAGATGTAGTGGCACATGCTGGTAATCCCAGCTATCCAGGAGTCTAAGGCAGGAAGATTACAAGTTCAAGCCTGGGAAGATTGGCAAGATGCTCAGAATCTTAGCAAAACCCTGTCTCAAACTAAAAAATAAAAAAGACTAGGGATGTAGCTCAATGGTAAAGCACCCCTGAGTTCAATCCCCATTACAAATACAAGTGCACATGCACATGCACGTACACACAAATCCTTTTATTCATCAAACGTAAAATGTTGAGTTTTAAATATATTTTTATTTTTAATAGACACAGTAATCATAGATACTTAAAGCGTGTGGTGTGACATTTCAATGGTAATGACAGGTTCAGTGTGTAACAATCAGATCAGGGTAAACAGCAATCCATCATCTCAGCTACACATCATTTCTTTGTGCTAGGAACATTCAAAATTCCTTCCACCAGCTATTCCAAAAAATTCAATTAATTGTTGTCAACCATAATTTTCCTATTGCACTATAGAATATCAGAAGTTATTCTTCCAGTCCAGGTGTATCCCTGTGCCCTCTCTTAATTCTTCCTTACCCTACACCCTTCCTGTGTCCTGATAACCACTATTATATTCTTCACTTTTCTGAGATCAGCTTTTTGTAAGCTTACATGTATAAGTGAGAACATGTGGTATTTATCTTTCTGTGCCTGTCTTATTTACTTAACATAGTATCTTCCAGTTCCATCATATTGCTGCAAATGATAGAATTTTATTTTTATGGTTAAATAAGATTATATCATGTGTGTGTGTATATATATGTGTGTGTGTGTGTGTGTGTGTGTGTGTGCGTGTGTGTGTGTGTGTGTGTGTGTGTATAATACATTTTCTTCATTCCTTCATTGATGGACATCTAGGCTGATTCTATATCTTGACTGTTGTGACTAGTGCTGTAATAAGCATGCAAGGCCAAGTATTTCTTTGACATACTAATTTTAAACACTTTAGATATATAACTTTTATCTAGTAATTGGGTTGCTGGATCATATAATAGTTCTATTTATTTATTTATTTATTTATTTATTTATTTATTGTGGTGCTGGGGATCAAACCCAGGGACTTGTGCTTGCAAGGCAAGCACTCTATCAACTGAGCTATCTCCCCAGCCCTTAATTAATTTTTATTGTAAACAAATGGGATACATGTTGTTTCTGTTTGTACATGGAGTAACAGCATACCATTTGCGTAATCATACATTCACATAGGGTAATGAGGTTTGATTCATTCTGTGATTTTTTCCTTCCCTTCCACCCCTCCCACCCCTCTTTGCCCTCTATACAGTCCCTCCTTCCTCCATTCTTGCCCCCTCCCACCCCCCATTATGTGTCATCATCCGCATATCAGTGAGACCATTTGTCTTTTGGATTTTTGAGATTGGCTTATCTCACTTAGCATGATATTCTCCAACTTCATCCATTTGCCTGCAAATGCCATAATTTTATTATTCTTTATAGCTGAGTAATATTCCGTTGTATATATATACCACAGTTTCTTTATCCATTCATCAATTGAAGGACATCTAGGTTGGTTCCCCAGTCTGGCTTTTTGTGAATTGAGCAGCTATGAACATTGATGTGGCTGTATCTTTGTAGTATGCTGATTTTAAGTCCTTTGGGTATAGGTTGAGGAGTGGGATAGCTGGGTCAAATGGTGGGTCCATTCCAAGTTTTCTGAGGAATCCCCACACTGCTTTCCAGAGTGGCTGCACTAATTTGCAACCCCACCAGCAATGTATGAGTGTACCTTTTTCCCCACATCCTCTCTAATACCTATTGTTGCTTCTATTCTTGATAATTGCCATTCTAATTGGGGTGAGATGGAATCTTAGGGTAGTTTTGATTTGCATTTCTCATATTACTGAAGATGGTGAACATTTTTTCATATGTTTGTTGATTGCTTGTAGATCTTCTTCTGTGAAGCGTCTGTTCATATCCTTAGCCCATTTGTTGACTGGGTTATTTGTATTCTTCGTGTAGAGTTTTTTGAGTTCTTTATATTTTCTGGAAATTAATGCTCTATCTGAAGTATGAGTGGGAAAGATTTTCTCCCACTCTGTAGGCTCTCTCTTCACATTGTTGATAGTTTCCTTTGCTGAGAGAAAGCTATTTAGTTTGAATCTATCCCAGATAATGATTCCTCTTTTATTTCTTGTGCTATGGGAGTCCTGTTAAGGAAGTGTGATCCTAAGCCAACAAGTTGAAGATTTGGACCTACTTTTTCTTCTATAAGATGCAGGGTATCTGGTCTGATTTCAAGGTACTTGATCCATTGTGAGTTGATTTTTGTGCAAGGTGAGAGGTAGGGGTTTAGTTTCATTCTGTTGCATATGATTTTCCAGTTTTCCCAGCACCATTTGTTGAAGAGGCTATCTTTTCTCCATTGCATATTTTTGGCCCCTTTGTCTAGTATTAGAAAATGGTATTTATTTGGGTTTGTGTCCGTGTTCTCTATTCTGTACCATTAATCTACCTGTCTATTTTGGTGCCAATACCATGCTGTTTTTGTTACTATTGCTTTGTAGTATAGTTGAAGTTCTGGTATTGCGATACCCCCTGTTTCATTCTTCCTCCTAAGGATTGCTTTAGCTATTCTGGGTTTCTTATTTTTCCAGATGAATTTCATGATTGCTTGCTCTATTACTGTAAGGTACATCATTGGGATTTTAATTGGAATTGCATTGAATCTGTAGAGCACTTTTGGTAGTATGGCCATTTTGACAGTATTAATTCTTCCTATCCAAGAACATGGGAGATCTTTCTATCTTCTAAGGTCTTCCTCAATTTCTTTCTTCAATGTTTTGTAGTTTTCATTGGAGAGATCTTTTACCTCTTTGGTTAAATTGATTCCCAAGTATATTTTTTTTTTGAGGCTATCGTAAATGGAGTTGTTTTCCTCATTTCCCTTTCAACTGTTTCGTCGCTTGCGTATAAAAATGCTTTAGATTTATGCGTGTTGATTTTATAGCCTGCTATTTTGCTGAATTCATTGATGAGGTCTAGAAGTTTTCTGGAGGAGGTTTTTGGATCCTCTAATTGTAGAATCATGGCATCAGCAAATAGTGACAGCTTAAGTTCCTCTTTTCCTATTCGTATCCCTTTAATTTCTTTGGTCTGCCTAATTGCTCTGGCTAGAGTTTCGAGTACAATGTTGAATAGAAGTGGTGAAAGAGGAAATCCCTGTCTTGTTCTCATTTTCAAAGGGAATGGTTTCAGTTTTTCTCCATTAAGAATGATGTTGGCCAGGGCTTAGCATAAATAGCCTTTACAATGTTCAGGTATGTTCCTACTATCCCTATTTTTTCTAGTGTTTTGAGAATGAAGGAGTGTTGTATTTTGTCGAATGCTTTTTCTGCATCAATTGAAATAACCATATGATTCTTATCCTTAAGTCTATTGACATGATGGATTATGTTTATTGATTTACGGATGTTGAACCATCCTTGCATTCCAGGGATGAACCGCACTTGATCGTGGTGCACAATTTTCTTAATATGTTTTTGGATACAGTTTGCCAATATTTTGTTAAGGATCTTTGCATCTATATTCATCAAGGATATTGGTCTAAAATTTTCTTTCCTTGTTGTGTCTTTGCCTGGTTTGGGTATGAGGGTGATATTAGCTTCACAGAATGAGTTTGGTAGGGTACCCTTCTTTTCTATTTCCTGGAATACTTTGAGAAGTATTGGAATGAGTTCTTCTTTGAAGGTCTTGTAGAACTCGGCTGAGAATCCGTCTGGTCCTGGGCTTTTCTTGGATGGTAGGTTTTTAATGACTTCTTCTATTTCATTGCTTGATATTGATCTGTTTAAATTGTGTATGTCCTCCTGGTTCAGTTTGGGAGGAGCATGTGTCTCTAGAAATTTGTCAATGTCTTTGGTAGTTTCTATTTTGTTGGAATACAGATTTTCAAAATAGCTTCTCATTATGTTCTGTATCTCAGTGGTGTATGTCGTGATATTTCTTTTTGCATCATGTATTTTAGTAATTTGAGTCTTCTCTGTCCTTCTCTTTGTTAGAGTGGCTAAGGGTTTGTCTATTTTGTTTATTTTCTCAAAGAACCAACTTTTCATTTTGTCAGTTTTTGAATTGTTTCTTTTGTTTCAAATTCATTGATTTCAGCTCTGATTTTAATTATTTCCTGTCTTCTACTACTTTTGCTGTTATTCTGTTCTTCTTTTTCTAGGGCTTTGAGCTGTAATGTTAGGTCATTTAGTTGTTGACTTTTCATTCTTTTCTGGAATGCGCTCCATGCAATGAATTTTCCTCTTAGTACCGCTTTCATAGTGTCCCAGAGATTTTGATATGTTGTATCGTTGTTCTCATTGACCTCTAAGAATTTCTTTATCTCCTCCCTGCTGTTTTCTGTTATCCATGTTTCATTCAATAGCATATTATTTAGTCTCCAGGTGTTGGAGTAATTTCTGTTTTTTATATTGTCATTGATTTCTATTCTCAGTCCATTATGATCTGATAGAACACAAGGCAGTATCTCCATTTTTTTGCATTTCCTTAAGGGCTGCTTTGTGGCATAACATATGGTCTCTTTTCGAGAAGGTTCCATGTGCTGCTGAGAAGAAAGTGAATCCGCTCGTTGATGGATGGAATATTCTATATGTGTCTATTAAGTCTAGGTTATTGATTGTGTTATTGAGTTCTATGGTTTCTTTGGTTGGTTTTTGTTTGGAAGATCTATCTAGTGGTGACAGTGGGGCGTTAAAGTCACCCAGAATTATTGTGTTGTGATCTATGTGATTCCTGAAATTGAGAAGGATTTGTTTGATGTACAGGGATGCACCATTGTTTGGGGCATAAATATTTACTATCGTTATGTCTTCCTGATTTATGGTTCCCTTAAGCAGTATGAAATGTCCTTCTTTATCCCTTCTGACTAACTTTGACTTGAAGTCCACTTTATCTGATATAAGGATGGAAACCCCTGCTGTTTTACTGAGTCCATGTGCATGGTAGGTTTTTTCCCATCCTTTCACCTTTAGTCTTTGGATGTCTTTTCTATGAGATGAGTCTCTTGCAGGCAGCATATTGTTGGGTCTTTCTTTTTAATCCATTCTGCCAGTCTATGTCTTTTGATGAGTTTAGGTCATTAATGTTCAGGGTTATTATTGAGATATGATTTGTATTCCCAGTCATTTGGCTTATTTTTGGTTTTTAAGTTGGCCTGGCTTCTCCTTTGAGTGTTTTTTCTCTAAGGTAGTTCCTCCCTTTGCTGACCTCCATTGTTGTTTTTCATTTCCTCCTCATGGAATATTTTGTTGAGAACATTCTGTAATGCAGGCTTTCTATTGTAAATTCTTTTAACTTTTGTTTATCTTGGAAGGTGTCGGGGTTTCCGGGACCCCCAGCCTTAGGCATGGTCAAGATGGCGCCTGACGCTAAGCCAAAAGCGGCCAGCTATACAGTAAACAACCAGCGAATTCCAATGATTGGCTAGTTAACGATGTGATTAGAGCATGCCCCCCTCGTGTACCTATCCTATGCTTGCAGCTGTCCGCGTTTACCTCGTGTACTCTCCCCTGATTGGTTGAAGTGTATATAAGCCTGGTGGGTGGGAGAGTAGGGAGGCGGCGGCGGAGGCTGAAGCTGAGCTGGAAGCTGGGAGTAAGAAGAAGCCGAGAGAAGAGAAGCTGGGAGTGCGCGGAAGCTGGGAGTAAGAAGAAGCTAAGAGAAGAGAAGCTGGGAGTGCGCGGAAGCTGGGAGTAAGAGAAGTGTAGGAGAGGGACTGTGCATAATAAACTTCCAAAGCTTCAGACATTTGTCGTGTCTCTCTCTGCGGCCAGAGGGAGCGAGATAGGAAGGATTTTATTTCATCTTCAAATCTGAAGGTTAATTTTACTGGATATAGGATTCTTGGTTGGCAACCATGTTCTTTCAGAGCTTGAAATACGTTGTTCCAGGCCCTTCTAGCTTTTAGAGTCTAGGTTGAGAAGTCGGCTGCTATCCATATTGGTCTCCCCCTATATGTAATCTGATGCTTTTCTCTCGCGGCCTTCAAAATCCTATCTTTATTTTGAATGTTAGGCATTTTCATTATAATGTGCCTTGGTGTGAATCTGTTGTGATTCTGTGCATTTGTTGTTCTGTAAGCCTCTTGTATTTGATTTTCCATTTCATTCTTCAGGTTTGGGAAATTTTCTGATATTATTTCATTGAATAGGTTGTTCATTCCTTTGGTTTGTATCTCTGTGCCTTCCTCAATCCCAATAATTCTTAAATTTGGTCTTTTCATGATGTCCCATAGTTCTTGGAGATTCTGTTCGTGATTTCTTGCCATCTTCTCTGTTTGGACAACTTTATTTTCAAGATTAAATATTTTGTCTTCATTGTCTGAGGTTCTGTCTTCCAAGTGGTCTAGCCTTTTGGTGATGCTTTCCATTGAGTTTTTTATTTGGTTTATTGTTTCCTTCATTTCAAGGATTTCCGTTTGGGTTTTTTTTTTTTTTTTTTTTTTTGAGAATCTCTATCTCTTTGTTGAAATGATCTTTTGCTTCTTACGCTTGCTCTTTCAGCTTACTGTTATTATCATTCATTGCCTGCATTTGTTCTCTAATCTCATCCTTTGCTTCGTGAATCATCTTAATCATGTGTAATCTGAAGTCCTTTTCTGACATTTCTAACATACTGTCATTGGATTCTATTAATATAGAATCTAGATTTGTTTGGATCATTTTCTTCCCTTGTTTTTTCATGTTGTTCATGTATCTTCCCCTCTAGCAGTGCAGATCTGGGGTATTGCACATTTCCCTCTATAGGCTTATAGTGGCCCTATAAGTTTCCAAAACCCTTTCTTTAAGGGGAGATCAATATTAGCAGTGCCCAAGTCAGACACCCTGCAATCCTAGACCAAATACCCCCTATGAGGGCAATAACAAAATTGTCATAATAAACAGAATGAGTTCAAATATTATGTTCAGTAAAACAAACAGATTTGCAATAAGGTCTGCAGTTTCAAATGGAGGACAAAGAGGATGCAGAGGAATGTAGAATGTGGCTGTTAATGGGATAAGAAAAGAATATACAGAAGTTCTAGATAATAGAAAAGGTGAGAGTGTAATCAAAAGAAATTGGATGTTAGCATGCAAAATAGGGAGAAAAAGACTCTGAGGGAACAGGTAAACAAAAGGAAAAGAGAGCAAGAAAAGTAAAGAAATAAAAACTTAAATTTTTTCACTAAGGAGAAAAAAGAAAATCTACAGTATAATAGTCATATACTAATGAAACCTCCCAGAGTTTAGTAGCCTGATGCGTGAGAGGTACCTGACAATGAGCTTCAAGCCTCCAACAGGCATCTCAGGATGGGTTTTGCCCCACCTAAAGATCGGAGCTACGGCTTCCAGGTTTATCCAAGATGGCCGCTCTGGCTTCGAAATGTGTTGGCAAATGGGGAGCTGCAGCTCAGGGTGTGGCCGTGGTCAGCAGGAGGTCCTGGAGGCGGGATGCAGTTGGTCAGGCAGGGGTCCTGGAGGTCGGGTGTGTTTGGTGTGGTTGCGAGATCCTGGAGGCTGGTTACAATCAGTCAGTCTGGGGTCCCAGTAATAGGGTGCAGTCAGTTGGTCTGGGGGTCCTGGTGACAGGGAGCAGTCAGTCGATGTGAGGGCCCCCGAGGCAGGGAATGATCGGTCGGGCTGAGGGATCCTGGAGACGGGGCTCAGTCAGTCTGGCCAAGGGTCCTATGGGGCCTGGCTGTTGTCTCAAAATGGCGGCAGCCACGTGTAATCAAACCTGGAGGTACTGTAACAGTGAACTTCCAGGCAACAGCAGGCAGCCGGTGCTCCACTGGCGGTCGGCAATCAGTTTGCTGACTGTTGTCAGACGATCAGGAGGTGAACCTCGTGCATTGGGTGATGGATAGGTGTAAGACAGACAGGCGAGAGGCAGGCGAATGGCAGATGATAGGCGTCTGACAGTGAGCGGCTGAAGGTCTTAATACCTATGTCTTGGGAAGGTTGAAGCTGGAAACCTGGATGCCAGAGTTTTGGGGACCTTGAATCTGGTGGAGTAGACTACAGGGTTCTGTGGAAGTGGATTCCTGGATTCTAGGAAGGAGGAGTCTGGGGACTGGACTCCTTGATCCTAGGGAATTGGAGGCTGGGGATTGGACTCCTGGGCTGTGCAGAGCTGGAGCCTAAGGGCTGGGAATCTTGGGTCCTGGGGATTTGGAAGTTGTGGGACTGCTATTTCTAGTTTTTTGAAGACCCTCTACACTGTTTTCCATAATCGCTATACTAATTTGTATTCCCACCAATAGTGTATGAAAGTTCCTCTTTCAACAAATTGTTGTCAACATTTGTTTTTGTTTTGTCTTTTTATATTAGCTTTTCTAACCTGGAATGAAATGATATCTTATTATGGTTTTGATTTGCATTTTCCTGATAATTGGTGATAGTGTTTTTTCATATACTTGTTGGTCGTTTGTATATCTTCTTTTAAGAAATATATGTTAAGGTCACTTATTATATAATTGAATTATTTGTGGTTTTTTACTGTTGAGTTGTTTGAGTTCCTTATATAAATTCTAGAAATTAATCACCTGTGTTAGTTAACTTTTCATCACTGTGACCAAAATACCCAACATAAACAACTTGAGGAAAAGTTTATTTTGGCTTATGTCTTCAGTTTATGGTTGGCCTGGCTCCATTGCTCTGGGCCTGAGGTGGAGCAGAACAAAATGGCAGAAGGTCATAGTGAAGGAAAGCTGCTCATAGAGAGAAAGGGACTAGGAACACAACAAACCCTTTCAGGGCATAACCCCAGTGATCTGCTTCCTCAACTAGGTTCTGCTTCCCAAAAAACCATTCAAACTGTTAACCTATCAAATGAATTAATTCACTGATGAGGTTAGACCCCTCATGATCCAATCATTTCATAAAAGGCTTACCTCTATATTAGGGGAACATTCCAGATCCAAACCATAATATCCCTTGTCAGATGAATAGTTTGCAAACCCTTTCTCTCACTCTGTAGGTTGTCTTTTTACTCTGTTGATTGTTTCTTTTGCTATGCAGAAGCTTTTCAGTTTGCTCTTATCCCATTTGTCAATATTTGGTTTTGATGCCGTGCTCTTACAGTCATATCCAAAACATCTTTGCCCAGACCAATGTCCTGAAATGTTTTCCCTATATTTTTTTCTTGTAGTTTCAGTTTTATATTGTTCATTTTAAGTCTTGTATCCATTTCAAGTTAATTTTTATATATGATGAGAAATTGGGATAAAATTTCAACTATCCTCTTCAGTATCCAGTTTTCCCAGAACCATTTATTGAAGAGACTATTCTTTCTCCAATATATGTTCTTGCTGCTATTATAAAATATCAGTTGGCCATAGATATATGGATCTATTTCTGGGTTCTCAGTTCTTTTCCATTGGTCTAGGCACTTGTGTATATTGCCAGTACCATGGTGTTTTTTTTATTATCACTTTGTATTGTGTTTGAAATCAGGTATTATTAATGGTTTCAGCTTGCTTGTTACTTTTTTCTTGTTTTGTTTTTGCTTAGGTTTGCTTTGGCTATTCAGGATCTTTTGTAGATTTTTCCTATTTCTCTGAAGAATGTCATTGATATTTTGTTAGAGATTGCATTCAATCTGTAGATTATTCTAGCTAACATGGACATTTTAACAATACTGATTCTTCCAAGCCATAAACATAAGACATCTTTCCATTTTTTTAATTATTATTTTTTTATTTATCTTTTAATTTTTTACAGGCTGTATTTTGATTCATTGTACACAAATGGGGTACATCATTTCGTCTCTATGGTTTTTATGTATTGAAAATGATCCCTTCATTTCCTAAAATTCTCACCTCTGAACATTGCTATATTGGAGATATAATAAGCCTTGGGGACTCATTCTTCTTCAGTTTCTTTCATCAGAGTTTTATAATTTTGGGGGAGATGGGGGGGACCCAGGATTTTGACTCATTAAATGGATCTCATGTTTTTCTGTTACCTTGTTAATTTGTGCTTTTTAAATGATTTCTTCCTTGTACTTTCTTATGGTTTACTTTTTCTTTTTCTACTCTTTTTAAGTTGGAAATAGATTCATTTATGTTGTTTAATTTTTAAATATAATATTGTTGATAATATTATTTTACTTATTTCATTCATAGAAATGAATTTAAATTTATGACTTTTCCTTAAATTACTGATTTAAGATTATCTCAGATCCTGATAGGCAGTATTTTCAATATCATTGTTTTTTGGAAATTTACTATGTAATTCCTACTTTTATTTTCCCTTCCCTTCCCTTTCCTTTTTAATAGATTATTTTTAATTTTTCTGTCAATGTTTTTGTCTTTTATTTTGGTTTTGTTGTTTTATTTTGTTTTTAATATTAGTGCATGATGATGAGAGAGAATTGAAACTTGCTGGCATTTTCTTAACATGCGATGAGTTTTTGTGAGTGTTCCACATAGCCTAATATTGAGGGTATCTGTAGTGTTCAGTATGTGTCCAAGAGATCAACATAAGATGATAGTTATTTAGGTTTTCTATATCCTTACTATTTTTTTGTCAATTTGTCCCATCTTATTTTGAGAATAGTTTGTGAAAACACTGTATTATTATGCATTTTTATTTCTCCTTGCATCTCTTGTAGTTTCTACTACATATGTAACTAAGTTTGACAAGTTTATTATGCTTACGTAGAAGAGTATCTTTATTCTAAAGAGATTCATGTTGAATGAATGGCAGGCCTTACAATGGAACCTGGAGAAATTTTCCAGAGTAAAACAGTTTAGTTCATAAACAGCACTATGTTTACTCTGTCCTGGGCTACTACTCTATTTACTATACCACGGTTCATTGGAAGATGAATGCTTGGAATTTATTTTATGCCTTCCTTCCCTAATTTCTTTTCATCTTTTGGAGTAGGATCTTCCAGAACACTGACTTCTTGTATTAGTTCTCCTAAGATCCTAGGTGATTCTCTTGATCTTTTCTTCAAGTATATTTGGCTTTATTTAATTTGTTGTTGGTGATATAGTGCCAAAGAGAGCTGTCCTGTGTTTTCATGGAAATAGCTTCAAGCTTTCATTTCTTGCCGGTTATATAACTTAAGAAAGTCTTTGTGATTAACTTCTATTTTCAGATCAAGTTTAGGCTAATTTCACACACTAACTGTACATATTATCCTATTGTTAATAAGCTGGATAACCTGCCCTTTTCACATACACCTTCCTAGTTTCCTTTCCTCCAACTATCTGATACATTGTAATATACTACTAATATGTGCCTGGCATAACTTTAGGGTATACATACATACATGCCATTTAACTTTGGACATGTGGTCCCTTTAGGATATTAACATATACAAGGGAGTTGTATAACTGAAAGCAAAATACTAGCCAAGTCCTAGAGACTCTGGGGTGGTCACCAAAATTCAATACTGGAGAGTAGAATCAGAGAGCAAGCCTGAAGTAGACATCAGCAAGGTGTAGAGCCCAAGAGATCAGAGATGAGAACCACCAAGAGTTAATGACAAATTTCAAGGGACATATAAAGTATATGGAAAAAGTTCAGGGGCTGGGGAGATAGCTCAGTTGGTAGAGTGCTTGCCTTGTATGCACAAGGCCCTGGGTTCGATCCCCAGCACCCCCAAAAAACAAAAAAAAAGTTCAGGTTATATTTCCCAGATATTGCTAGTACAGACCCAGCGGGCCCATTATTGTAGGTTTGAAATGGGTGATGGTACTATTAGCACTAAAAATGCATGCTCTGGTTATATAATGAAAGTACTAATTAGAGAATGAACAGTTCCAATGTTTTTGCACCATAAAAGAATATTGTTAACATTTAAAAGAATAGGCTGTCTTAAGAGAGAGAGGTTCATATATGAATATACAAAAAGTGAAATTCCACATCATACACAACCACAAGAATGGGATCCTAATTAGAATAAGTTATACTCCATGTGTATATAATATGTCAAAATACATTCTACTGTTATGTATATCTAAAATGAACAAATAAAGGGAAAGAATAAATAAAAGGACAGGCTAACTCTGTGAGGAACACTCAGGCAAAAAAATGAAAAATAGAATTACTCTTTGATTCAGAACTCTACTACTAGTATACACTCAAAAGAATTGAAAGAAGGATCTCAAATATATAGATATTTATATATATATAGATATATATACTCATATTCAAAGCAGTATTATTCACAGTAGCAGAAATAGAAGCAACCCAAATGTCTCTCTACAGATGTATGTTGTATTAGGTTCACATTACTATAATGAAATACCTGAAGCAATTAACTTACAAAGATTAAAGGTTTATTTAGTTCATACTTCTCAAGTTTCCAGTCTACAGTCAGGCAGTTCTATCACTTTGGGCCTCTGGCAAGGGCAGCACATTATGGCAGGAACATGTAATGGAACAAACCCCTACAAGATCCTACCCACAATGACCTAAGGACCTCCCATTAGGCCCCACTTCTCAAAGGTTCTACCACCTCCCAGTAGCATCACTCTGGGTACCAAATCTTTAACATGGACCTTTGAGAGACATTCAACATCCAGACTATAGCAAATGTGTAAAGCAGAATACCTACGATGGAATATTTTTCAGCCTCGAAAAGGAAGTTCTTCGATATGCTACAATGTAAATGAATCCTGAAGACATTATTCTAGCTGTAATTAATCCAGTCACAAAAAGACAAGTGCCAAAGGATTTCACTTATGTAAGCTACTTAGAATAGGCAAAAATTATACAGAAGAAAGTAGAATACGGTTTGCTATGGCTAGGCAGGTGGGGTGTGGGGAGAAGAAATTAATGTTTAATGGATACAGTTTCCACTTAAAAATTTTTCTTTCATATATATTTTTGGTTGTTGATGGACCTTTATTTTATTCATTTATTTATATGCAGTGCTGAGAATCAAACCCAATGCATAACACATGCTAGTTAAATGCCACAACCCCAGGCCCAACAGTTTCCATTTTTTAAGATGAAAAGTTATGGAGATGGATGGTAAAGATGTTTGCACAACATAATGAATGTATTCAATAAACTGAATTATACACTAAAATGGTTAAGATGGTAAATTATGTATATTTTACTACAATTAAAAACTGAGGATAAGACTGAGTAGAATAGTTAACATTTATTGAGCATCCATGTGATAGGCCCTGTGCAAGATAGTTTACAATAACTCTAATTCTTATAAAATCGTGAGGTGATTATTAATAATAACTTTAAAAATCCCCAGGAAGTTTATGACTTGCCCAGTGTCATGCAATTAGTATGTAGTGGAGCCATGATATAACTCAAGTTTGTATGGCTCTAAAGCATATTTATTAGCCATCAGCCCAGGTTAGATTGGAATGACCACTGTAGAGATGGCCTTAGAAAAATGTGAGGTATAGTCCAACATCTGTGTTCTAAAGAGGTCTTCAGCTTTTAATGTATTAACATGTAGGGGCCAACAGAGCACACCAAGGGGAAGGGTCCAGATCACCATCGATTGCCCAGGCAGACTCCCAGAGCTAACCCTCAGCAACACAGGGAGACTATGGCATAGTTTATGGTACCTGACCTACTGTTAAAATAGATGAAGAGTCCCTGCCCTATCAAAAGCCATTCCCTCCCCCTTGTTTTCTTGAGTGCACCCTCTCTGACCTCTCACCTACATTACTAGTTGCCTCCCCCAAACCCTTCTTTCTGAAACACCCTCATCAGCATACAAAGGTACTCTGATACCTCTAATCTCTCCCATGACCTTGCCTCTCTGTTCCACCTAATGCCCCATGTCTCTGAAGTTTCACAATGAATTAATTTCCTATTGTTACTGTTGCAATTAACCAGAAATTTTTTAGTGTTCTAAAACAAAATGTTTCTTATCTCACAGTTCTTTGGGTCTGAGGTACAGGTGGGATCAGTGGTTTCTCTGCTCCAGTCTCACAAGGCCAAAATCAAGGTGTCAGCTAGTCTGAATCCTTATCTGGAGACTCTGGAGAAGGTTTTCCTTCAGGGCTCATTCAGAATGTTGGGGGTATTCAGTTTCATGTTGTTGTAGGACTGGAGTCTCTGTTTCCTTGCTGATTGTTGGCTTGGGGGGCCATACTCAACTTCTAGAGCTGCTCACATGCCCTGGCTTGTGGTCCCTTTCATCTTCAGAGTCAGTCAACAGTGAGTCAAGCCCTCACTTTCATAACTCTCAGATCTCTCCTTCTATTTCATTTTTCTTGCCTCTTGCTAGGATATGTTATTCACTTATAAAGATTCATGTGATTAGATTGGGCCAACTTGGACAATGCATGATAATCTCCCATTTAAAAATTTTAATCATATTTACATATGCAAAATTCCTTTTGCCATGTAAATGACATATTGACAGGTTCCAGAGATTAGGGAGTGGGCAACTTTGAGCATCCATTTTGCTAACTACACAGGGTTAAGACTTCTGTAGTTGCTATTTCTATCATCATCTTCCATTCTACTCTCTCCTTAGCCTTCTTTAATTGTCCTTCATTCCCGCTGAATCAGTGAAGCTGCTCTTAGCAAGAATACATTGACTTCCCTTGCTGCAAAGCCTTCCCTGCACTCACGCATAACCTCTGAGTAATTTTCAGTGCAATTGATCACTCCCTCCTCCTTGAAACACTACTGTGGCTTCACTTCTGGTACATCGTTCTCTTTCAGTCTTCCTCTGTCTGTCTCCCTTGGTCTTCTCTCTCTCAGCTGGCACACTCTACTTCTCAGCTTCTAATTGCTAGAGTGCTTCAGGGCTCAGTCCTAGGTCCTCCCCTATTTTATCCTACACATATGCTCCCTAAGTGATTCCATATCTATATGCTAATGACTACCAAAATTATATCTCAATTCTTGACCTTTCTGCAGACTTCAAACTCATTTATTTGACTGCCTGTTCATCATCTCTAGAGATCTAAAAGTCATTTAGGACACAATATAACCAAAAGAGATTTTCAATTCCTAACCTGCCCCCTTCCAAATCTATTCTTCCTTTAATTTTTCCTATCTTGGTAAATGTCCAAAAACCTAAATTTCATCCTAAATTCCTCCTTCCCTCCCCCTGCTCCATTTAATTTAGTAGGGCTGTCAGCTTTGCTTTAAAACTACCTTGTATTTATCCACTTCTTTGTACCCTCATGTTAATCTCAGTCACCATCATCTTTTGCACGAACTTTTACAAATAGCCTCCGAACTCATGTCTCCTTCATTTTTGCCTGTTTAGAGTCCATTCTCCACAGAGTACCCAGGGCAGCCTGTTTCAAAAGTAAATTAGACCATGTCCTTACCAAGACCCAGAAGGCCCTACCTGATCTGACTTCATCTAGTTTTCTTTTTTTTTTTTTTTTTTTTTTTTTTTTTTTTTTTTCTTTTTATTGTAAACAAATGGGATACATGTTGTTTCTCTATTTGTACATGGCGTAAAGGCATACCATTTGTGTAATCATAAATTTACATAGGGTAATGTTGTTTGATTCATTCTGCCATTTTTTCCCTTCCCCCCCTCCCCTCCCACCCTTCCCCTCCATCTATACAGTCCTTCCTTCCTCCATACCTGCCCCCCTCCCTAAACCCAACTCCAACCCCAACACTAACCCTTCCCACCCCCATTATGTGTCATCATCCACTTATTAGCGATATCATTCTTCCTTTGGTTTTCATCTAGTTTTCTGATCTTGTACAGTGATTTCTTTTATTCGTCCTGTTGCAGTCTCTCTTCCTTTCTCTTTGTCTTAAACTCAAGCTCATTATTTCTTTGCAGCTTTGGCACCTGCTGTCTCCTCTGCCTGGAATATTCTTCCCTGGATCCTCACATGCTCGATTCCCTTTTATCATTCCAGTCTCAGCTCAGCAGAAACTTCATTTACCACTGTACTCCTAGTTCTTACAGTATTACCTGCTACATAATATATTTTCAATACTGAATGTTGGATGAATGAGTAAATGAATTAGTGAATGGATGAATCTTTAGTTAGTAAGAAGAAAGTTGTATGATAGAAAGTGCAAAGACTTTTAAGTTAGACCTCCTAGAATCAAACCCAACCCTAAATCTTTACTGGTGACCTTGACCAAGTTACTTAAGTGTTTCATAGGCATGACTTTAAAACCCATTGTTTTAACTAGAAGTTAAAGTGTGTACTGCTTCTGATGCTTCCCAGTGAAATTTAATGGCAATGAGGATTGTCCATACTACCATTGCACTTAGTATAGAACCCTTTTCATATTAGATACTCAATAAAAGTCAATTCTTTTCATCAAGATGAACTCCATCATTAGGGAACATGCACATGTCAACTGTTTCTTCCATTCATTCATAATCATAATCTTAACAGTTTATATCTGCCTTTTAGCGACATTTTTTTTGTCATTGTCATGGCCAAGGGAATAAGGATTAGTTACAGCATGCACAGTTGAGAAGAAATTTGTCAAGGAGGGGAAACCATTTCTACACATCTTTATGTGCTGTGATGTTGTTTTAGATATGCTTCTGCCTTTGAAGTGAACCTACCTTTGCATTTTCCATGTGTAGAACCATATTACCTACCCTGTGTCCCCTGGCAAAGTCTGTGTTAGCGCTAGCGTATTCCTTAAATATTATGTGGACTCTTCTCAAGCTAACTATAGTATCTCTTTTAAACCATGCTTATTTCACCTTATTATGGACTTAAGTCCCACAACACTAGCCATACATCTTCATATAACCATACTCTTTTATAACTCCCATTCCTCTCTCCATATTGTCTGCTCTGTACCCTTACCCACCCTTCACCTGTGCCCTTTCCTAATACAGTTATTAATTGTTCAGTAATTAATTAAAATGTCACTTTGACATTTTGCCTGACAAACCTCACTTGCCTATCTCTCTTGTCCCTTCCTGTTTCCTTGCAGTGTTGGTCATTTCTCCTCTAGGTTCTTATAGTCCTATGTAAGTATGCATTTTGGCACTGTCCCCACTGAATCCTTTAAGAAACTTTTTGTCATAATTTCAACTTAACAGAAAAGTTGCAACAGTTATACAAACATTTCCCCCTGATTTCACCAAGATTCCCCAAATATTAACATTTTATCCCATCGACATTAGTAGTATCTCAGTATATAACACATTTTTCTGAACCATTTGACAATAAGTTGCACACATAATTTCTTTACTACTAAATAACATAGTATGTTTTTCTACAGACAAGGGCATTTTATGTAGACAATAGTACTAGTTTCTAAATCAGAAAATTAATATTGATATAATACTAAGACTACAATTATTTAAACCAGAAAATTAATATTGATACAGTACCTGTGTCTAATCTATAAACCCTGTTCTTATTGTGCCAGTTGTCCCAATACTGTAAATCTTTTAGGAAAAGAAAATTCTGGTTCATGAATTGTAATGTCTCTTTAGTCTCCTATGATCTGGAGTAGTTCTCTTCTTCTTTCTTGTCTTTCATGACTTTAAAATAGTTTCAGAAATATTTGTCCAACTATTGTACAGATTGACTCTCATTCTGTTTTGTCTGGTGTCAGCTCATGATTAAATTCAGACTATATATGCTATGACATTCTTTTCAAAGCATCACATTTGGAGGTACATGATAACTATCTGTCCCATTACTGTGAATAGTAACTTTACTTACTTTATTCAGACTGCATATACCAAGTTGCTTCACTGAAGTTACTATTTTTCTCTTATAATTAATTAATTGTCCTATAAAGAAAAGCTTTGAGACTGTAAATGTCCTGTTTCTCATCAAACGTTCACTCTGTAGTTTTAGCATCTGCTGGTGAATCTTGCTTGAATTAATTATTTCCAAATTATTTCCTAATTTACTCATTTCATAGATATTTATTAACTGGGATTCTAAAATAAGCAAGAGGTTTCCCTTCTTCCCTATTTATTTATGTACTTATTTAGTTACCACACGTGGATTCCAGTTTTATTCAGTGAGTTGTAATTTGTTACTATCATTTGTTTTGATGCTCAGATTGTTGCAAGCCAGTGAATGCCCGTTGAAATTGGTTTGTGTCCTTTTGACATTGCCCCGTCCTTCTTTGAGTACCTCATTACTTTCTGACCAAGGTGTTCAGGCTTATTTTGTATCTTCCACACTCACTGAATTATGCTTGGTTGTGCAAAGATCTCCGCCCAGCCTTCTTAAAGTTGTGCCCATTTAGAGCTAGAATCATGTTGGGTTTTTTTCCAACATAGATGTTTGTTAAACCTTGATACTAACGCTTCAGTTAATGTGGTCAAATTAATTAACACATAAATCAATAGTCCTTGGGCTCCTACCAATCTAGATCTCCTCCTACCTCCTAGATCCAAAGTTTAGACTCATGCCTGGCTCTGCCACTTTCACTTCTCTGAGGCTAACTTTCCTTGGTTGTCAAAGGAGGTGATAAATCTCAGCCTTCAAAGATGGTCATGAATGCCAAGTGTAATCATTAATGTGTAAGAATTTTATCAAAGTACTGTTGATTAAGGGTCTAATTCTGTCAAACTTAGTAACATAAAAATGTGTTAGACAGGGCTGGGGTTGTGGCTCAGTGGTGGAGCGCTTACCTAGCATGTGGGAGGCACTGGGTTTTATCTTCAGCACTATGTAAAAATAAACAAAACAAAGATACCGTGTCCATCTACAGCTAAAAATATTTTTTAATGTTTTGAACAATTTTCCTATCCTTTGTATTTCTCTGAATAAAGGCAGGCGTTAAATTATTTAATTATTTACTTTTAGAAAAATAAGAGAAGATTGTATTTAAATTACAAACTCAAGGTCATACCATAAGGGGCAAAACTAGAATTAGATCCTTGGTCTCTTGATACCACTCCAACTTTTTTTTTTTCAACTAGGATAATTAAGCTAGAGTGTGACAAGGCAGGTCAGGGCTTTCTGATAGAAAGAACTTGCAAATCTTGGAGTCCCTCAGGATAACTTAAGAAAATCCATTTACTAAGAAGCTTTGAAATTAGCACATAGCCTAATCTCTGTACTAGTTACTCACACAAGACCTGCATAACCTGATTTTTCAAAACTGTTCAGTATAATTATTTGGTTTCTTCTGTCCAAGTCTTTCAGGCCAGAATGGGTAACCTCTTTTCCTGTTGGCATCTTGGACCTTTATGTGTAGCCTTACAGAAAAAAGAGAAGCAAAATTATTTTCTACATTTTATTCCACAAGCAAGTACTGGTTACCAACTAAGAACCTAGCACTTCGTCATATGACTCCAAAGTGAATCTCTTACCTCTCTGCCCAGCTTACATTCCATGGTCTATTACTGAAGAAATTTGGGGCAGTCTTGGGGTTTAGCATAATCAATTTAAAATGAGACCATTTACCTTATTCATTTGTTCAAGCTAAGGTATGGAATAGGTGGAGAGTTGAATTTAATGATGGTTATGTTTTTTTCCTAGCCAAATCTAGAAAAAAGAGGACAAGAAGTGATTATAATTATGGACCAGCAGTTCTCAAACCTTTTGATCTCAAGGGACTTTTATATCTTTAATGACCTCAAAGACCTTTCATGAATGTGGGTTTTCTCTCTCTCTCTTTCCATATCAGCAGAGTAAAAATTAAAACTTAGGCTGCTTTTTTTTTTCCTTTGCACTTCTGGGAATCATGAAGCTTAGCACATGCTAAGCAAGTGCTCTACCACTGAGCCCCATCCCCACCCCGAACTAAGCTCTTTTAAAATTGAGAATATACAAGCCACATATTCCATGGGAACAACCCAAATGTCAACTATCAGATGAACACATACAAAATTCTATATATGTACACAGTGGAATTCAGCCTTTAAAAAGGACAGGGAGAAAGAGAAAAATAAATCCTGCCATTTGTAGCAACATGGATAAACCCAGAGGACATTTTGCTAAGTGAAATAAGCCACTCACAAAAGGACAAATACTACATGATTCCACTTACATGAAGTATCAAAAAGAGTTAAATACATAGAAGCACAAAATGGAATGATGGGTGCCAGAGACTTGGGGGGAGTTATTAAATGGCTATTAAATTTCAGTTACTTAAGTTTTAGAGATCTGCTGTACAACATGGTGACTATAATTAAAAATATGTATTATGCACTTAATATTTTGTTAGGAGGTTAGATCTCATGTTGTGTTCTTTATACACACACACACACACACACACACACACACAGGGAGAGAGAAAAGAGAGAGACTGACATAAGGAAAGTTTTAGAGGTAGTAAATGTTTATTGCTTTGATTGTGGATTATGAATATATGCATATATCCACATTCATATGTATACATTAAACACATGCATGTTTATATACAAAGAGTATATACAGAAAGCTGCTTTTGTAAAAATAATAATAATAAATGTATTTCAAGTAAATAGAAGAATATACTAGCATATATTCCATTAGCTATTAAAGTGATAACACCACACATGTAACCTCTGGAAAATTCTACCACAATAGAATGTATGTGAAAGAACAAATACTATTTAATATCATTATGAATATATGCAGACCCTCAAAGGGTTTTTAAGGACCACCAGGGGTCCCCATACCACACTCCAAGAACTGCTAACTGTAACATTTAAAAATCTGTGTGTGTGTGCACATGCCAGTACTAGAAATTGAACCAAGGACCTCACTCATGCTAAGCATGTACTGTACCACTGAGCTGCACCACAGCCTAAATCTACTTTATTGACAGTAAACATCTGGTTTACTTCAAATTTTCAGTTTTTACAAATAATATTACTATGAGCATAATTTTATACATATGCTGGTGTACATGTGTAAGAAATTCTCACAAGTTTATACCTAAAACTGGAATTGTTGAATCATAAGGTATATACATCTTCAGATTTATTAGATAATGCATATGGTGCCCCCAGGGATCCCTTCTGAACTCAACATCAGACTCAGTAGACTATACTTGGCATCAAATATTACCTTATAGATAGTCAGCATGCAAATTTTGTCAATTGTTCTAATATCCTCTTCCAAAAAAATTTTTTGATGCAGGTCCTAATACAAGATCATTCATTGCCTTAACTGTGTATTACTTTAGTCTTCTGAATCTGGAATAGTTCTGTCTTTTTTTTTTTTCTCTCATGATATTGACAAGGCAGTTATTATTTTTAATGTGCCTCATTTTTGGTTTGTGTGATTCATGATTGCTGACTGTGGGCAGAGAGAACACATATGTGATTTGGTACCCTCAGTGCATCACATCAGGAGACACATGTCAGTGTGTCCCATTTTGATGTCAACTTTGATCACTGGGCGGAGGTGCTACAAAAGTAGATCACTTTTCTCACTGACTTCTGGGACTTCACACTCTTCTCATGTTCTGCATTCATGGGTCATTCTTTAATGTCCTTTGCTATAGATCCTCTTCTACTTTCCAACTTCTAAATATTGGAGTGTCTCAGAAACAATTTTTTTCTTCCTTCTTGACTCTGTATTCATACCAACAAGATCTCATCTAGTTTCATGACTTTACAAACTGATGATTCTCAAATTTTTATCTCTAATCCTAGCCTCTCTGTTAAATTCCAGACTCATATATTAAATTGCCCAATTAATATCTCTGTATTTTGATATCTAATAGGATATCACAAGAAGCATATTTAAAAACTAAATTCTAAGTTTCCTATCCCAGTGAATGGTATCTTTATTCTCCCATATTCCAGTAATATTAGATCATCTGTGGCTGCTATCTTTCATTAAGTGATTTTTTTAATTTTGATTCTTGCTAAGTCACTAAAGATGGCTTTGAACTTGCAATCCTCCTGCCTCAGCCACCTGAGTTACTGGGATTATAGCCATGTGCCACCACACTAAATATGATTTTTTTACATTTGTTCTAATTAGTTATACATGACAGTATAATGCCTTTTGACACATCATACATAATGAAGTGTAGCTAAATATGATCCTAATAGAATCTCTTCAGTATAATTTTGTTTTCTGTTTGCTTATTTTCTGTTCACTGACATCCCATTATGTTGGCTTTTCTTTCAAAGTGTATTCTGAATCCAACTACTTCTCATCCTTTTCAATAATGTTATTATATTCTAAGATTCCAGTTCACCATTATCTTTTGTCTTTTTTGTTTGTTTCTTTTATATTGATACATTTCATTTCCAGCACCCAGAAGACTCACTTGTTCTTTTAGTCAAAACCTTACCTACTCAACCCCCTTAAAAGGTATCCACTATTCTATCACTCTAGATTAGTTTTTCTGTTTTCAAATTTCAAATAAAGTGAGTCATATATCCTGGTTTCTTTTGCCTAACATTTTTTTGCAATGAAATTCATCAATGTTGCTGCATGTAACAATCATTCTTTTTTATTTTTGTATAGCATTCCCCCATACAAGTATACACATTTTAAAAATCCATTCTTCTGTTGGGCAATTAGATTGTTTCCATTTTTGCCTCTCTATAAAGATGCTCTGGTACATATTCTAGTGCATATAATTTGGTGGTCATACTCATTTCTCTTGGACATATATCTAGGTATAGAATTGTTAGGTCATAGGATATACACTGAGCAATTTTTCAAAGTTATTTAGGTTCATATCAACAAGTTTGAATTTTAGTGGCTTCACATCTTCACCATTGTTAGATATTGTTAGTCCTTTTAATCTTGGCGGTTTGAGTAGAGGTATGATAGTGATAATTTTAATTTGCATTTCCCTGATAATAATACTCAGCCACTTTTCATATATTTATTTGCCATTTTTAACATCCATCTTTGTGAAGTACCTCTTGAGATCCATTTTTAAAATTAGGTTGTCAATCTTCCTATTACTCATTTTTACATGTGCTAGGTATTATTTTTCTGACACGTATTTTTCTCTACTCTGAATTTTCTTTTTCATTTTTTAGTGTTGTCTTTTGATGAATGGAATTTTTTTTCTTTTTTCTATTTTTCCTTTTTTTTTTGTTAGTTTGTTTTTGTTTTTGTTTTTGCTTTGTTTTGTTTTGTTTTTTGGTGATAGTGCTGAGGATGATCAAACCCAGGGTCTGGTGCATGATAGGCAAGTGCTCTACCACTGAACCCCAGCCCAGAAATGTTCTTTTAATAATGTTATATATAATTCTTTCCCTTTATAATTAATGCTTTCGTACCCTATTTAATAAGTCTTTGCCTAACCCAGGTTTTGATGATTTTCCCTTGTTGTTCTTCTAGATGTTTTAGTTTTCATGGTTTTTTTTGTTTTGTTTTGTTTTTTTTTTTTTTTTTTTTTTTTTTGTCTAGTGTGACATAGGATCCAGTATCACCATTTTCCATATGGATAAGACTTACTACAGTTGTCATGGATTTCTATGTAAATTTCACTGTACTTGAAGAACATATTCTGCATCTTCTACCCATCTGCTATAATCAACTGGTCTCCTTAATTCTACTCTTGTCCCCTTCACAGAATAGTCAGAACAGTTCTTTGAAGTGTATCTTGTCACTATCCTGTTTAGTGGCTTCCCTTTTTACCTAGAATAAGTTCAATTCATTTTTCACACTCTGCAGAGTCCTACTCAGTCTTCCTGCTTCTCCTTCTCTAACCTAATCTCCCTCTACTCTCCCTTTTGCACACTCAATTCCAGCTATACTGACCCCTACCCATTCCTCCAACACACTAACATAGTCCCATTTTAGAATCTTAGCATTTGTTACTCTCTCTATTTGGAAGGTTCTTCCTTCAGATCTTTGTAGACTTGTGTCTTTGCCACATTTGGGAACTCTGTGTAAATATCATCTCCTTGAAGAGGACTTCCCATCCACCCCAGTTTCCTTACCCTTATACTTTTCAGTGTCTGACATTACCTTTGAATTCGTTTGTCAACTTTCTGTCCCTCCCTCTAGGAGACAAGCTTCATGAGAGTGGAAACTGCTTCTTCCCTGTTCTATCCCCAAGGTTTAGAACAGTGCATAACCTATAGTAAGTGCTCAATAACTATTTGTGGAACAAATTAGGTATTCTTTATCTCAAAAAATTCTCAATTTAAGGAGAAGAGTAAAATTAAGAAGCACTCTAACACAGATGTCTACAGAATCTTTTAGAAGTTGTGGAGGACTCTGCCTGAATAGGGCATGGTCACAGAAAGTCTCAGAATGGAGGCAGCCCTGGGTTGAGGGTTGAAAATTTAGTATTGATGTGTGCTTAACCAAGAATAATAGAGAGCTTAATGTATAGGGCTATTGGAACATGAAGATGGTGACAGGAAATGACATCAAACATAACTGGGGCATGGCAGGGGCAAAGGCACATAAAGCCTTTGAAAATCAGAATGAAGAATTTAAACTTCTCCTCAAAGGCATTAGGGAACAAATGATTTTAAGGTAACGACACATGCTATCAGATTTATATTTCCATGTGTTTCACTACTCCTTATTACAATTATCAGATTAAAACTTCAATTTGATTGATGTGGACTTGGTCATCAGTGCTCAGTTTCAAAAAGAAGTCCTTATCCCATCTCACTGCATTACCTGGGGAAGCCATCATTTTCTCTTCTGAGCCTTGTATCTTCATTCTCAACAAGAAAAGATTGTGTGTTCCTGAGAGCCATTCTAACCCAGAGCCTATGGGTTCTGATCATGTGCCTCAACTTGGACTTAGGTCATAATGCTTCTCTAAGATACCTGGGGAGACATTTTTAATATTTTTGCTGCATCTACTAGAAATAATTAAAAACCTTCAATTCTAGCCAATTGAAATTCAGTTTTCTTCTGAAGTTTTCCAAACATTTAGGTCAAATAACAGGAAACTAGCTCCCTGGGGCAAAAACTACCTGAGCAAAAGTGCAAATTCTTTTTTCCTTCTGTCTGGGATGGGAATGCAGGCAAAGGAGGGCGTGATAGAATGAGTCTTTTTCTTGCAGTTGTGATTCCAAAGAATCCCTTCCCTGCGTCTGATGTGAACACTGAGAAGCCCAGCATCCACAGCAGCACCAAAACTGTCTTGGAGCATCAACCAGGGCAGAGGGGGCGTAAACCAGGAAAGAAGCGGGGTCGAACACCCAAGACCCTTATTTCCCATCCCATCTCTACCCCATCCAAGTCAGCTGAATCTTTGAAATTCCCAAAGAAGAGGGGTCCCAAACCTGGCAGTAAGGTAGGTAAAAATGTGGGATTCCCAGAAAGGGATAAGGGGCTATAAAGGGGTAATTCATTCATACCCATTTAACTCAGAAAGCAGCATATCTGTTCCTGTTCCCCACCTAATATATGATTTTAAGAGGAATATCCTAAACTGCCATCCCCACTTAGCTTGTTACCTGGGAGTTGATACCATTAGAGATGGAATAGTGGGGAAAGGAGACAAATTTTTACTTTGATGAAAATTACTCACATTGTAGGGGGATTCTAGTCTAATGTCTCCATAGGAGGAAGGCTCTATTCCTTGTTAACTTTCCCAGTGTGGATGCCCAGCATGTGAACAGAAAGAGCAAATTATTCTGTAAATATATTTCTTTTGCTATCATTCCCCCTTCTTTAAAAAAAAATTATTGAATACCTACTTAGTGTCAGGTTCTGTACTAGACACCATTACCTCACATTATATAATCTTCACAAAACTCTGGGAGATAGTGTTAATCTTATTTTATTATTAAGTAAATTGATATATATGTCAAGTGATTTTCCTAGGTCCTATAGCTAGTAAATAGCAGAGACTGCATTGATTGGTCCCCCAATCTTCAAATTTCAAAGTCACTGCTGCCCTACCATGTATTTAATCTCTGCATTTCCTAAGGGTCCTCTAGTGTCAGAAAAGGATAGTAAGTCAGGATCCTATGAGTACTGTTATTGGAAGTATTTAGACATGCCAGTTCTTAATGGATATCTTCCTTAGGGAAAGCATCGATGTGAAGAGGAGACTCCTCAGCAGCTTCTCTAGGGCCCCTCTACCATCCCCTCCTCCTTTCTTCCTATCAATGTATTTCTCAGACTCTCCTTCCTGAACAAGAATACCTGAGTTCCAATGCGGAAATGATGGCCAATTCCCACTGGGCAGTCCATTTCTGTCTCATGTTCTTCCCAAGGGTTGGTTAGTTTATTTGTTTTGTTTGTTTAGTAGTTTAGTACTCCAACTAACTTCAGTCCTTATAGAATATAAGCTCCTCAAGGTCCTCAATAACCTAATCTTTTTCTTTTCTTTTTCTCCTACAGTGCTTTGTATCTCTGTTTCTTGGGAAATGTTTAATATGTGCCGAATGGATGGATAGGTGGATGGATGGATGGATTGATGATGGATGGATGGATGGATGGATGGATGGATGGATGGACAATTTAAAATAATGATGTTACCCGTCTCAGTTGTCTCTTACTTATTGGCTTTAAATTCTCAATGTCATCTCCTAACCTTCCTATATAACATATAATGATATTTCTGACCTATTACCATTAACCGCTAACCCAGGTCCTGATTCATTTTTATCTCTGTTACACTTCTCTCTTTCTCATGTTGTGGAGGAAAGACTGAAGGCCCTAAGGATGCCAAGGTCAGAGAAGTCATAGTTTTGATGATGTGAACATATCTTGAAGATAGTCACAGAGGGAGAAAACTATCTGAGGGACTCCAAAGACTGAACCAATAAGCAGAAACTTAAACAGAAGGTCTTTGTCTCAACATAAATGAATAGTTGATTCTATCCCAAATGGAAATAATGAACTCCTGCCACTAGAGGTATTTTGCTAGGGACTAAGTGACTTTATGGGAGGAATGTTTTCAGGGAGAGAGATTAGAAGTATTGGATGGATGGTTGGGTAAATGATCTTTAAGATCCTTCAGAACCTAACTATTATGCTATGATTGTCTCTGCTCTTGCTCCCTCAGAAAGTCTTGAACATAGTAGCCAAAGTTCTCTTTCTTTCCATCCTTCTTGAAAGCAATCATTCTCATCACATTTGTATTTTAAGTCCTGGCTATGACTCCCTTATCCTCCTTCCTTTTCTTTTACCTACTTCTTTAAGAGTATACACCACCCATTTCACCTATGAGCCTTACATTCCTTTTTGAAGCAAAAAGGGAGGCTTTAAAGCCTGTCAGACTTAGGTTCAGATGTCACCTCCATTTGTGGCTACCTCTGTGACTCTGGGAAGTCTTCTTTATGTAAGGCTCTGGGCCCCAGTTTTCTCACCTACACAATAGAGATGATATAATGTGTGACTAGATAAAATACATGGAAATGCACCTATCTCAAGTAGTGATCATCTTTCTGCTTTCTTCTATAATATCCAGGCACCTAACTTGATCCTTCAGGGATCCTATAAAATTCAACTACCAACTTATTTAATTTGAACTAGTATTTCCCTTCATTCCTAATTCATTAGTTATTTGGATTTTCACTTTTAGTGATATTGGAAAGTATAAGCAGATGTCCATTTTTATTAAGGGTTTGCATGATGGCTTTTCCAGGCAAGGCCACTGTATGCATGCCTACTGCCATCAGCATACTCTCTTCAGACAGTGTACTGTTAGTGGGCAGACAGGTTTATAAAATTCACAGCAGTAGAACCTAAACGGGGCATTTAGTAAAAGGAGATTTCTGGATCTTGGTAATGTTCGTGTTTACTTTACATTCAGGAAATCTTTTAGAAAACTATTTCTTAGAATCTCCTGACATCTGGGCTGGAGAGGTAGCTCAGTTGGTAGAGTGCTTGCCTCACAAGTACAAGGCCCTGAGTTCGATCCCCAGTACCACAAAAAAAAAAAAAAAAAAAAAGAATCTCCTGACATCTTTATCCCCCAAAGATTTCCCTGAACAGAATAGAGAAGATAATATATTTCTCTCAAATCCTCTTTATAACTTTATTGGTTCTGTGTACTGTGGAAACTGACATAATTTCCTATGTGCACATATGAATACTCATTAATGAATCTCAACATGTGCATCCATAAGACTGGGATCCTAATTAAGATAAGATATATTCCATGCTTGTATAAATATACCAAAATAGAGTCTACTGTCATATTTAACTAAAAAGAACAAATAGACATTTTTTTAATTTTTTAAAAAGTAAAAAAACACATTTGCTTTATGGCAAGTGCCATGCTAGGAATGATACTCAAAATCAGACCCTCAAGCAGCTCCAGTATGTAAACATAATGACAATGACAATGTCATTTATGTCAATGTCAGTCCATTGACAAATGTAACAATACATAAAAGACCTAGTAGTTAGAGGGAAACTAGGAAAACTTCCTTGATAAATAGAAATGTATAAAGTAAATAAAAGAATGAAGACCATTTCAGGAAGAAGGGGCAGCTAAATATTGGAGGTGTGGACCAGGTACAACTTCAGGGTTTTTAGAGAAGTAGTAAAATTAGGAATTGCTAGAGTAGAATGTGCGAGGACAGGTAGGACAGCAAAGGAGTTTGTAGAATTAGAAGTGGCATTTCCATTTTTAAAAAGAGAAAGTACCAAGTAATATCATGCTTAAACCATAGCATGCCTTTTTTCTTTTTGCTGTAACTGCCCAATTTATAAAGCATCTGGAATTTCATATGATAGTATTGAATCTAGTGTAAAAGTGCATTAAAATCCAGCTCTGCAGAACACCAAAATCTTGTACATTGTTTCAGAAAATGTTTATTAAGCATCTATTATATGTACAGCTTTGGGCTAGATGCTGAGTGGAAAACAAAGAAAATGCAGTTCCAGCTACAAGTATATTTTTGTATTGTGGGTAAATTAAGTGCCAGGAGTAGAGGAAGAGAAGACAAGTTACCTATCATGGGTAGCAAACTTTTCCCCATCCATTTTGACAGAGGAAACCTCGGACTTTGCTGAGCCCACCACCCACCTCACCAACAACCAGCACCCCTGAACCGGATACCAGCACTGTTCCCCAAGATGCTGCTACCATCCCCAGCTCAGCCATGCAGGCCCCCACAGGTAAGAGCAGAGGACGGGACTAGCTGTAACAAGCATTTGGCCCCAGAGTCTGTACTTCCCCTTATCTTGCACCAATAGCTAGCTCCCTCTCTGTAAACCTAGGTAGAATATTTTTTAAGTGTTTTATCTTTGGCATTTGAAATGGCCTCAGAGAAACTTCATATTCTCAGAATTATCAAAGAACCTTAGGTGAGTGTTCTGCAAACTCAAGGTTGGAGAACTGGGGCCCATTGGGGGGATGATAGGAAGCACCAAGAGCTCCCTGGCCTAGTTTAGAATAATACTAACCTGCCCACCTGGGAGCTTCTACTTTTTAGTGATCCCTTCCATCTTCCAGACTCCTTGTAGCATTCCAGTAATACTGCCTCCACTCAAATTTATATGAAATTCTTTGATTTTTTTAAACAGTTATTAATGGTGGTCAACCATAGTATAATGAGAGTGAACTTGATTTTGGAGGCCAGCCAACGCATGCTAAATTCAAAGCAAAATCTGATGGCTGAATATGATGGGTAATCAACCTGGGTTATATATATCTGTTCCCAATTCATAAATTAGGAGTTATACATATTTGCTCCCATTTTATAAACTATCTATGGAGGGAACTCTAAAAAACTATATCTTTAAAATAGATACACAGTTTCCCAAAGAGTTGACTGTAAACAATAGAGCTCATTTTTATGTGCAAATTAAGAGAGGTGGTGTGTATGTGTGTGTTTGTAACCTTGCTCAACAAACACTTCATCTTCTTTAGAGATATTTAAGCAATTAAAAGATCCCCATGGAAGCCATGGAAGTTAGAGTGGTCTTTCTCTTAGAAAGAGTTGAGTTGCCCAAATCCTGAAAGAGAAAGGCTAGTCATCGTTTCCTCTCCAAATAACCTATAGAAGATGACAGAGCCTGCCAATAACATGTGTGTCCACCTCTGGTCAATGCCTTATCATGTGATTTCTCCAAATGTCATCTTCTAGATCCAGCCAGTTACTGGGTTTTCTTAGTTTAAAACTGTCGTTAGATTAATGAATAGTGTAGCCTTTGCCCCTAAACTCCATGGATGAGGAAGTAAGGACAAATAAGTACTCTGGTAAAAATATTGATTACATTTTCCAACTTCTTGACATGCCTCTTAGATACCTGTATACCATACTTGGTTTAGCCATACTTGGTTTACCTACCTCATTTTAGATACCACTAAGTGTCAAGGTGCCACAGCAGGAGCTTCTTTATGCATACCATTTCTTGCATTCACTGGGTTGGCATCCCTCCCTTGGCCTGAATCTCAAGGCCCAGGGAAATTTACACATATAAATTTCTTTCATGAGAATTTACCATGTGTCACCCTGTTTTGTTCATGTCAGGCTATAGCAGCCATTACTGATCACTGTGTCATAATCTCTCGATTAGCCCTTGGCTCACTCTGTGTGATGGATATCACTTCCCTGTCTGAGCCTCAGTTCACACATCTGTGCATAGGATTAGTCCAGGCTATCTTCACTGTCCCTTAATGGTAACATAAAAGCTATCATAGATTTAATGCTATGTACCATAGTGTATCCTTTATTACCTGCCTTTCATTTTTCTTAACTGTTTAACACTTTTGAAAATTTTTTTTATTTTTATCAATGTTTTATATACTTGTAACTGAGGAAGGTAAGATCTAAAAAAAAACAAAACAGACACCCGACTCAGCCTCCTGTCAATTACTTCTTCCCAGAGGCAGTCACTTTGAATTGAACTGATTCTTTTAGTTATTATCATATATCTAAATAGCATGTTTATATTGCTAAATTTTTTTAGCTTTAGGCAATTTTTTACTGACAACCCACTTTAGAAGATGAGGACTTAACTCTTAATTTCCTTGCCCCTTATTCAGTACCCTCACATACTTCCCTAACCCAATTCTATGATATTATAAATTTCATTAGATCAAAATTAAGGTTTTTTTAAATTATTTATAACTAGTTAGATGCTTTTCTTAGTTGAGCCATGTAGTTCACTCTGATTACCTTTTCCTATGTTGCATGTTTGGTTTTCAGGGAAAATGTTATTGATTTTTTTTATATGTTTATTTTTGTGTATTTATTATTAGTTGAACCTTAAATCCTTTTCCTATTGTATATATACATCTCTCTGCTGAAGCACAGCATGTGTTCTATCCATGTCAAACACTAGAAGAAATCTTTCCTGGGCCTTCTGAGGTCCTTCAGATTCTCTTCACCTCTCTTAGCAGTTAGATTTCCAGTTCATTCTTTCCCATATCTTTTCCCTCATGTAAATCCTTCTTAGATTACCACCCTTAGCTTTCTATGAAGCTTTGTTGTCTCTGCAGCCTCTCATCACCCACTTTCCCCCCACCCTCCACCCCAGGATTCTGAGATTTCACCTTAGAGGCATTTTCATCTGTCATCCTACACACTCATTTGGTGAAATTTCCTTAAATTCTTTCACCAATGATTTTCTCCTCCTCCTTTTTCTTTGTGTACATCTTCTAGCATACCTGCTGTCTAGATGTTGGACCTCTTAAACTAGTTCTCTAATTCTCACATCTCTCTTTATTCTTATCCCTATTCTTTGTATTTTTGTTCACCATTCTACAAGTTTTCCTCAACTCTATCTTCTAAGTTTTGTACTGAGTTTCTCATTTCTGCCATCTTAATTTTTAAATTATAATTATTTAGTATTCTAGTGACATTTTCCAAAATGTGTTTAGTGGAAATAACAGTCCTGCAAAATGCCCTGCATTGTAGAATTTTACATACATTTAAGGAATTTAGTCATATCCATTTAAGAAATGCTTTTACTCCTTCACATTTAGAAATTTGTATGTGCTGTCAAGAGCTCTTTTTTGTTCTCTGAATTTTTTAATAGACTTTATTTTTTAGGGCAGTTTTAAGTTCACAGCAAAATTGAATGGAAGGTACAGAAATTTCCTGTGTGCTTCCCTGGCCCCACACATGCAGAGCCTCCTTCATGGTCAGCAACCCCCACTGGAATGCTTCATTTGTTACAGATGATTCACTTAACTGACACATTATTATCACCCAAAGTCCATGGTTCACCTTAGGGTTCTCTTGATGTTTTACATTCTAGGCATTTTGAGAAATGTATGATTTACATGTATAAACTATTTATATTATCATACAAAAGAGTTTCACTGCCCTAAAAATTCTTTCTGTTCTTCCTGCTCATCCATTCCTCTTCCCTAATTCCTGACAACCAATGATCTCTTTTCTGTCTCCACAGTTTCGCCTCTTCTAAAATATCATTTAGTTGGATTTATACCATATATAGCCTTTTCAGATTTACTTTTTTGTTTAGTAATGTGTATTTAAATTTCTTTCATGTCTTTTCATGAACTTGATTGCTCTTTTTTTTTTTATCATTGAATAACATTCCATTGTCTGAATGTACCACAGTTTATATAGCCATTCACCTACTGAAGAACATCTTGGTTGCTTTTAAATTTTGGCAATTATGAATATAGCTGCTATAAATGTCCACGTGCAGGTTGTGTGTGTGTGTGTGTGTGTGTGTGTTTGTACATATAAACTTTCAACTCTTTTGGGTAAATGCCAAGGACAGCAATTGCTAAATTAGTAAGAATGTGTTTAATTTTGCAAGAAGCTTCCAAACTGTCTTCCATTGTAGCAGTAAAGTTCCTATTGCTCACCATTCTCATCAGCATTTGATACTGTTTATGTTCTGGACTTTGGCCATTCTAATAAGTGTGTAGTAAAATCTCACTTTTTTTTTTTTCTTTTTTTTGTTTTTGTTTTTGTTTTTGTTTTCCAATAAAACTTTATTCATAAAAACAAGATTGGGGGCTATAGTTTGCTGATCCCTGTTCTAAAACATTTTCTATATTTTAGCTGTCTTGGAAAAAAAATTTTTTTTTTATTGTAAACAAATGGGATACATGTTGTTTCTCTGTTTGTACATGGCGTAAAGGCATACCATTTGTGTAATCATAAATTTACATAGGGTAATGTTGTTTGATTCATTCTGTTATTTTTTCCCCTTCCTCCCCAACCCTCCCACCCCTCTTTTCCCTCTATACAGTCCTTCCTTCCTCCATTCTTGTCACTGTTGTTTTAATTTGAATTTTCCTAATGACATGATGTTGAATTATCTACCATCTTTATATCTTCTTTGGTGAGGTATCTGTTAATTCTATTAATGTCTTCAGTTCACTTTGCAGTTATTTTAACAATTCTTAATTTGTTTTTGGATTTTGAGAGTTCTTTGTATATTTTAGATAATTATTCATCAAATGTCTTTGAAAAATGTTTTCTTCCAGGCTGGAAGACATCTCCTTCTTATTCTTCTTTGTTTTTTTGTTTGTTTGTTTGTTTTGTTTTGTTTTTTGTTTTTTGTTTTTGTAATTGTAGATGGACAGAATGCCTCTATTTTATTTATTCATTTTTATGTGGTGCTAAGGACCTAACCCAGTGCCTCACACATGCTAGGCAAGCATTCTGCCACTGAGCTACAGCCCCAGCCCCTCTTTTTTCAAATACCTTTTTTAGTTGTCATCTAACAGTATAAAATACATTTAGTCCATTCCCAGAGGTCCCCATAGTCTCAACAGTTATGAGATTGCTCAAAGTTCAAATCTAAAGTCTTCTCTGAGGCTCGAGGTCATCTTGCATTATGAGCTCCTATAAAATTAAAAGCAGTTTACAAGTATCCAATATATAATGGTACAGAGCAAACATTTCCATTCAGAAAAATAGGGACATAGAAAGAAGGGATGGGACCAAAGCAAGATTGAAATCCAGTTGGCCAAATAAGTCCTGTAGCTCCACGTCCAGCATCTGGAGCATATGGCATGGTGATATTCTGTTCAAAGGGCTTGTGTAGCTCTGCCCTTGTGGTCTTGTTGATTTCTACAGCTTTCCTAGAACAATATCCCACATTACTGGCATTTATTAATTGCGGGTATCTCCACTACAGCTTCAGCTTCCTCCTCACATTTCCATACTTAGCCCTCTCAGGGGCTGCCCACCAGACTCCAACCCTGCTGCACTTTGCCTGGCCTCACAGGCCTTCCTTTGAAATCTTGGTTGAAGCCTCCATGACCCCCTAACTCCAGAATCCTGCATTTCTGCAAAACCAGCACCACATGGTTGACACCAAGGTCTGCCACCATCTCAAGCTCTAACCAAGCCTCCAGGGACCCTGGCTGCAGCAATCTCTGAGTGCCTGGATGGCTAAGCATGTCGAAAAACTTCCTCTCTCTCCTTTTTTTTTTTTTTTTTTTCCCTTGGTGGTGCTGGGGATTGAACCCAGGGCCTTGTGCATGCTAAGCAAGCACTCTACCAACTGAGCTACATCCCCAACCCTGAAAAAACTTCCTAACACCCCTTGTGCAAGAAGGGTGCCCCACTGGTCTTTTTTCATGAAAATTTTTGAGTCTAAGATGGATATGATCTTGCTAATTCCTGAGATGCTCTCAAGCCATCTCTTTTACTGTCTCTAGGCAAATTCTTTAGCATTTCTTTAGTGGCAGTAATTTCTTTAACAACTGCAACTTCCTTAGCCCCAGTTTTATTCCCACCTTTCAAGTCCAAGTATTTCAAATCTTTCTGCTCTGCTTTCTTCTGATTACCACAATAAATTAGGCTAAAAGCCACCAGCAATATCCATGCCACTACCTGAATGCTATGCTGCCTATAAATTTCTTCCACCAGATTAAGAAATCCATTGCTTTTAAAATTAACATCATAGAAGGTCTCAGGACACTGACCTGATGCAGACAACTTCTTAGCCAGAACCTAACACAAATGACCTCTATTAAATTCCAATAGAGTTCTCCTCCTCTGAACCTTCTTGAGTCCTGTCTTCACTGTCCATGGTCCTATTGGCATTTTGGTCTTCTGAGCTCCCACCAGAATTGGTCATTAACCTTCACTTACAACAATCTTTAAAGCATATCCAGCTTGCACTGCTAAACCTCTCAAAATGTCTCCCACAAATTGCAAGAAGCTCCAAAAACTTTTGAACCTCATGGTCAGGTTACTCACAGCAATGACCCCACTTCTCAGTACCAATTTCTGTCTTAGTCAGCTTTTTCACTGCTGTGACTTAAAGACCTGACCAGAACAACTGCAGAGGATGAAGAGCTTCTTTGGGGGCTCATAGTTTCAGAGATCTCAATCCATTGACAGCAGGCACCATTCCTCAGGGCTCAAGGTGAGGCTAAACATCATGACAGAGGAATGTGCCAGAGGGCGGCAGCTCACATGATAATCAGAGAGCAGAAAGAGAGCGAGCATGTGCCAGAGGGCAGCAGCTCACATGATAATCAGAGAGCAGAAAGAGAGCGAGAGCGAGAGCGAGAGAGAGAGAGAGAGATCTCCACTTGCCAAACACAAATATATACCCCAAAACCACACCCTCCAATGCCCCACCTCCTCTAACCACACCCCACCTACTTTCAGTTACCACTCAATTAATCCCATTAGGTGATTAATTCACTGATGGGTTAAGGCTCTCATAACCCAATCATATCTTCTCTGAACCTTCTTGCATCGTCTCACACATGAACTTTTGGAAGACACATCGTATCCAAACCATAACAACTACCTTTTCTTCATTGTATTGCCTTTGCTCCTTTGTCAAAGATAAGTCAGTTATATCTGTGCATGTGTTTATTTCTGGGCTCTTTATTCCGTTTCATTGATCTTTTTGTTGTATTTTTGCCAATATCATATCATCTGGTAATGGTAGTTTTATAGAAAGTGTTGAGGTCAGGCAGTGTCAGTCCACCAACTTTATTCTCCTTCAGTACTGTATTGGTTATTATGAGTCTTTTGTCTCTCCATGTACAGCTTAGATTTAGTTTGTTAACATCCACAAAATAACTTTCTGGGATTTTGATTTGGGATTGTGTTGAATCTCTAAATCAAGTTCCCTGTCCATGAACAAGAAATAACTCTCCATTTATTTAGTTCTTTGACTTCTTTTATCAGTTTTGTAGTTTTCCTCATATTAATCTTATATATATTTTATTAGGTTTATACCTAAGTATTTTGCTCTTCCTCTTCTCCTTCCTTTCCTTCTCTTCCTTCTGCTCCTCCTTCTCCTCATTCTCTTCCTCCTCCTGCTTCTGATGCCATCTGCAAATAGTATCGTATTTTTTGACTGTTGATTGACTGATTATGGTACTGAGTATTGAACCCAGGAGTTCTTTACCACTAAGTGACATTACCAGACCTTTTTTTTTTTTTTTAATTTTTGAAATAGGGTCCTACCAATTTGCTGAGGCTGTCCTTGAACTTGTGTCCTCCTGCCTCAGCTTCCTGAGTCCCTGAGATTATAGGCATTCGCCACTGTGCCTAGCTTAGTATTATGTTTTTAATTTCAAATTCTATTTTTTGGTTACTGGTTTAAAGGAGAGTGATTAATCTTTTATATATTGATCTTATATTCTGTGAATTTGTTATAATTGTTTATTAGTTCCAGAAGGTATTTGGCAGTTCTTTCAGATTCTCTTCACAAACAATCATGTCACCAGCAAAGAGGTATTTTTTTCCATCCCAATATGTATACCTTTTATTTCTTTTTCTTGTCTTCCTGCATTAGCTAGGACTTCCAGTGTAGTATGGAAAAGGAGTGGTGAGAGGGGACATCCTTGCCTTGTTCCTTAGTGGAAAAGCTTCTAGTTTCTTACCATTAAATATGATGTTAATTCTATGGCATTTTTATATATGTTATTTATCAAGGGGAAGAAGTCCCCTTTATTCCCAGTTATTTGGGAATTTTTTATTATGGGTATTATTATTGTGGGTATTGGATATTGTCAAAAGCTTGATCATTTATATGGTCATGTGATTTTTCTTATTTAGTTTAATGATATAATAGATTACATTGACTTTTGAAGGATGAGTCAACCTTGCATACTTGGGATAAATCCCACTTGGTCATGATGTATAATTCTTTTTATGCAATATTGGATTAGATTTGCTAATATTTTGTTGAGGATTTTCACTTCATGTTCATAAGAGGTACTGGTCTGTAATTTTGTTATATCATCTGATTTTGGTATTAAAGTAACACTGACCTCACAGAATGAGTTAGAAAGTATTCCCTCTGCTTCTAACTTCTAAAAGAGATTGTGGTTAATTGGTATAATTTTTTTCCTTAAATGTTTGGTAGAATTCATCAGTAAACCTAACTGGGCCTGGTATTTTCTGTTTGGGGATATTGTTAATCATTGATTCAGATATATGCTTGTTTATTTAATAAATATATGCTTGTTTAGATTGTATTTTTCTCCTTCATCCTTCTTTCTCTGTTTTTTTTTTTCCTTTAAGAGATAGGATCTCAATATATTACTCTGGCTAGCCCTGAACTCCTGGGCTCAAGCTAAGACTATAGGCACATGTTATTTGCACCCAGCTTTATAGTTTCATTTTGTATTGAGTTTTGCCTTCCAAGGAATTGATCCATTTCATCTAGATTATCAAATTTTTGAGCATAGAGTTTTGTTCATAGTATTCTTTTATTATTTTTTTTAATGATTATATGATCCGTAGTGATGTCTCTCTGCACCACCCTGGTCACTTCTGATATTAGTAATTTGTGTCATCTCTCTTTTTTTTCTTACCCTGGCTAGGGTCTTATAAATTTTATCTATCTTTTCAAAGAAGCAACTTTTGGGTTCACTTATTTTTTTCCACTGATTTCCTATTTCAGTTTCACTGATTCCTGCTCTAATATTTATTATTTTCTATCATCTTCTGCCTACTTTGAATTTAATTTACTCTTCTGTTTCGAGTTTCCTAAGGTAGAAGCTTTATTACTGATTTTTAGATCTTTTTTCTCTAAATGTGTTCATTACTATACATTTCTCTCTAAGCACCTTTGTCAAAGATAAGTCAGTTATATTGATGTTATATTCTCATTTTCATTTAATTCAAATTATTTTTTAGTTTCTCATATTTCTTTGACCCTTTTATTTATAACTATGGTTGTTTAATCCTCATGTATTTGGGGATTTTTCCACCCATCTTCTGCTATTGCTTTCTAATTTAATTCCATTATGGCCTGAGAGAGGACATTGTATGATTTCTAGTCTTTTAAATTTTTCTAGGAATGTTTTATGGCCCAAAATGTGATCTGTCCTGATAAAGTTCCAAATGAGGAGAATTTGTATTCTGCTTTTGTTGGATGAAGTAGTTGATTGATGCTACTATTGAGTGCAATTATGTGCTTACTGATTTGCTGCCTGCTGGATGTGTCCACTTCTGATAGAGGGGTGTTGAAGTCTCCAACTGTAATAGTGGATTTATCTGTTTCTCCTTGAAGTCCTATCAGGTTTTGCCTCACATATTTTGACATTCTGTTGTTGGATGCATACACATCAAGGATCAATACTTCTTACAGAATTAATCTGTTTATCATTATGTCATGCCCCTCTTTCCCTGATAATTTTTCTTCCTCTGAAATCTATTCTGTCTGAAATGAATATAGCTACTCCTGCTTTATTTTGAATAGTGTTATATGGCATTATCTTTCTCCACTCATTTATTTTTAATTTATGTGTGTATACTTAAAGTGCTTTTCTTATAGACAAATAACGTGTTGTCTTTTTTATCCAGTGTGAGAATCTCTCTTTTAATTGGTATATTTAGCCCATTGATATTTAAAGTGATCATTGGTATAATTGGATTAATACCTACCACATGTGTTTCTGTTGTCTATATTGACCTTCTTTTTGTTACAGAGCCCAGATTCAAGAGGAGAGGAATGGACCCCCCTCTCAGTGGGAGTAGGATCAAAGAATTATGGATCATACTTTAAACAATATCATTTAACTCTTTGAGCATAAATTACCTACACTTTTCCTACTTGAAAAATTCATTCTTTTCCTCACAAGATTTCTCATCAAAAGCCTCATCCCTTTACAGTATCAGGCTCAAGGTCTAGGATCTCATCATCTAAATCAGGTGTAGGTGCACACAAGGCCACTTGAGTGAAGTTTCTCAGGTGCACCTCCTTGAGTACAGTTTCTCTCCATTGAATACCTGTGAACTAAAGAAACAGGTCATCTGCTATTAATCACATATCCAACATACAGTGGGGGGAGCAAGCATAAGATAACTTTTCCTCATTCTAAAGAGATAGAAAACAAAGGCACGTAGCAGTTACTGATCTGTAGAAATTCTGAAATACAGCTGGGCACATGTTACCACCCTCTAATCAGGTCCAGTATTACCTCTTAGAAGTTGTTTTCCCTTGCTCTTTGTTTTGTCCTCTGAATAATCCTTCCATTGCCATGAGTAAAGCCTTCTTGCCTATAAAAGGCTAGGGGCCCAAAAAATCCTTTCTGTTTTGTACCATCTCTCAACCTTCTGGCTATGCTGGTGATACTTCTACCAGATGGGTTCTCTTAGAAATTTGAGGATTTTTTTTTTTAACTACTGTCCAGGTTCATTTATGAGATAAAAGCCACAACCACAGATGTCTGAGGACTTCCTTTTCTACTTTGGGCCTCCTGTGCAGCTACAGCTGTGAAACTACCCTTAAAATTCCTAAAAATCCTATTTAAGGGAGAGAATCTACAAGTCATGACCTTAACATTCTTACAGCCTTTGATCTGAAAGAGTCTATGAAGCATATGCTTATATCTTTCTGACATCTTAGTAAAGAATTTTATTCTGTCATTGTGGAGTTTATCTTTGACCCTTTCTTAAGGGCCAAAAGTAAAGTTGTTTGCCCTCTGGAGAGTCCAGAAATAAGAAGCAATTCTGTTTGTATGTGTGTGTATATAAATTTTTGAAGTTCATCTTTTGTCTCACATTTTAGCGTAAGCAATGAGAAGTCTGATAGCACTTTCATTACTTAGTTTGGAAATTTTAGCTATTTTTTTTGAGCTCATCAAGTACATTTTCCATTTTCACATCATGGTAGGCAATAATGTTAAATTTGCACTCACTTCCTAGCAAACATCCCCTGTCCTCCATCTTCGAATAAAATTTTCCTCACTGTCCTTTTAACTCTCACTGACAGCCTCTTGGAAAATCTTTAGGCTTATGTTAAAACTCCCTTCAATGCTCTTTCAGTTTTCATTAATACTCTTCTTGTGGCACTCTGTGCCCTTTTTGCTGCCCAGTTCCAAAGCCATTGCCATGTGTGTTAGGCCTTTGTTACTGCAGCATCTTACAACTTGTATCAATCTGTTCTGATAATAATTTGCTCTTTAACAAACCACCATAAAACTTCATGACTTAAAATAGCCATTTAGGGGACTGGGATTGTGGATTAGTGGTAGAGTGCTTGCCTAGCATGTGTGAGGCCCAGGGTTCGATCCTTAGCACCACATAAAAGTAAATAAAGTTACTGTGTCCATCTATAGCTATTAAAAAAAACAGCAATAAGGGTAGGTTGGGTGGAGAAGCTTGTCTCTGTTGTACACAGAGTCAGTTGGAGTGGCTCTAGGGGACAGAAGGATACACTTTCTTTACATGGTGATGCATTGGTTTTGGCTGTTGCTTTTTCTCTACAGAGTACTTTGCTTGGGCCCAGAAACTGGCACAGTGTCATTTCCGCTGTAGTCTGTTGGCCAAGTATGAAAGAGATCAATATGAGGAATGTCAAAGAATTTGGGGGCTGTGTGTTAAAACCAACAGTCTTCTAATGTTTGTATGGTTTTGCCTTTTATATTTCACCATTTAATCCATATAGAAAATTATTTTTTAAATCATCACCAGGTATTTAGTCAGCTTTTTTTGTTACTGTGACCAAAAGACCTGACCATAACAATAAGAGGATAAAAAATTTATTTTGGCTCACAGTTTCCAAGGTCTCTGTCCATAAATAACTGACTCCATAGCTCTGGGCCCAAGATGAGCCAGAAGATCATGGAAGAAGGGCATGGCAGAAGAAACAGCTCAGGACATGACAACAGCAGGGAGAGCTCCACTCACCAAGGACAAAATACAAACCCCAAAGGCATACTCCCAGTGACCTACTTTTTCCAGCCACACCCTACTTCCCTACAGTTACCACTTAGTTAATTCATGTCAGTGGACTGATTTACTGATTAGGTTAAGGCTTTCATAACCTGATCATTTTGCCTCTGGGCATTCTTGTATCGTCTCACACGTGAGCCACATATCCAACCCCTAACATTCTGCCCCTGGCCCCCAAAATCTCATATCCATCTCATGATGCAAAATACACTTGGTCCATTTCCAGGAGCTCGGATAGTCTTAACAGTTACAGCATTACCCAAAAGCCAAAATCTCATCTGAGACTCAAACCAAACTCATGGATGTTTTCCCTTGTAAAGATCAAAAACAAGTTGCATATATCCAATACAACATGGCACAGAATAAACATTTCCATTCCACAAGGGAAAAATAATGGATGGAACCAAAGTAAGACCAAAATCCATCAGGGTAAACAAGTCCTGTAGCTCCATGTCCAGCATCTGGGACACGTGGTGTCCTGATGTTCAAAGAACTTTTATAGCTCTTGCCCCTATAGCCTTGTTGGTTGCAGTTCACCTGGCCTCCCTCTTGGCTTGTTTCTGCTGGATTTCTGCAGCTTTCCTCAGCATGGATCCCACACTACTGGCATCTCTTAATCTCGGGGGTCTCTACCACAGCTCTGACTTTCCTTCTCACATATTCATCCATCACCCTGTCAGGGGCAACCCACAGGGACTCTGACCCTGCTACACTTTGCCTGGCCTCCAAGGCCTTCCTTTGAAATCTCAGTGGAAGCCTCCATGACCTCCTAACTCCAGTATCCTGCATTCCTAAGAACCAGCACCACATGTTCAGTGCCAAAGTCTGCCACCATTTAAGCAGTAGCCAAGCCTTTGGGAATCATGACAGCAGCAGCCTCTGAATGCCTGGGCAACTGAGCACAGTAAAACAACTTCCCAGGCCACACTGTGTAAGCAGGGTGTCCCCATGGTCTTTTCTCAAAGGAATTTTTACTTAAACACTCTTGAGCCCAAGATGGGTGTGGTCTTGCCAATTCCTGAGATGCCTTCAAGCCATCTTTCCTATTGTCTCTGGGTAAAGTATTTAGTGCTTCTTTAGTGCAACTGCTTTAACAATCATACTTTGCTTAGTCCTAATTTTACTTGTACTTCTCTGGCCAAACTGCAAGTTTTCCAAATCTTTCATCTTTGCTTTCTACTCCTGATTATCACAGTAAACTTGGTTAAAACCAATATCCATACCACCACCTGAACACTGGACTGCCTTGGAATTTCTTCCACCTGATTAATTAGTACATGACCTTTAATTCAGCCTCACAAAAAGTCTCAGGACATGGGCAAAATGTAGACAACTTATTTGCCAGAATATTACATGAATGGTCTCTTGTTCAATTTCCAATAGAGTCCTCCTTCTCCTCTGAAACTTCATGAGCCCAGTCTTTACTGTCCACAGTCCCAACAGCATTCTGGTTCTGAGTGTCCATAAAAATTGCCCATTAAGCTTCACTTACGATGTTCTAAAGCTTTCCAGCTTGCATCTCTAAACTTTTCAAAATTCTCCCAACTGCAACAATTTGCAGCTACAGATGCTTTTGAACCACATAATCACCTAGTCAGTCACAGCAGCTATCCTACTTCACAAGACCATTTCTGTTTTAGTCAGCTTTTTTGTTGCTGTGACCAAAAGACCTGACAGGAACAATTAGATGAGAAAGTTTATTTTGCCTCAGAGTTTCAGAGGTTTCTAACTATAGATGTTCAGGGTGAGGCAGTACATCCTAGTGGAAGGGCATGGCAGAGGAAGGCAGCTCAGGACATGACAACAGGAAGCAGGAGAGAACTCCACTCACCAAGGACAAAATATAAATCCCCAAAACACACCCCCAGTGACCCACCTCCTACAGCCCACACCCTATCTCCCTACAGTTACCATCTACTCACCTAGTTAATCCTTGTCAGTGGACTGATTGACCAATTAGGTTAAGGCCCTCAAATCTAATCATTTTGCCTCTGATCATTCTTGTATTGTCTCACACATGAGCTTTTTTGAGGACACAGCATATCTAACCCATAACATCAACCTGGTTATATTTTTTCCTTCCTGTGTTTTAATTGAGGTAAAGTTTGCATTTGTGAAATGTACAAATCTTAAGTGTACACTTGGATGAATTTTAATAATGTCAGCACCCCTGTAACTATAACCCTGATCAAGATGTAAGATATTTCTGCCACCGCAAAAGTCCCCTCAGGCCTCTTCCCAGTCAATCTCTGCTCCATGTAGATTCTGATTTCCACTACCATAGATTGATTTTCCTGTTCTTAAACCAAGTATGAATGAAACATGCTATGTGTACTTTTGTATCTGGTTGCTTTCACTCAAAAAAAATTTTTTCGAGAACTACCCATATTGTTGCACCTGTCAGTGGTTCTCTTTTTTTTTTTTTTTTTTTTTTTTATTGCGGGGTGATATTCTATTAAATGAATGTACCACAGTTTGTATACCTGTTCTCTTGTTGATAAGTACTAGGTTCTAATTTGAAGTTATTATAAATAAACTGCTATGGGCATTCTTATTAGTTTATTTTCTTAGCCATTTGTGGTCACTTACTTTTAGTACTCTTCTTACCCCTCAGTTCCTACATCTTTAGGTGGTTTTAGTAGAAGAATCACATTACCAGACATAGAAATCCTCACTTTTCTTAACAGACCTCAACTGATATTAAATATACCTCTATATCTTTCTTCAGAGGCATTTTGCCAATACTTAGGATTTTCATGAATTAGGTGATAAAACAGCTTTGTGGTCTCATTCCCCATTCTTTCTTGAGGGGATTCATCTTTCTTGGGTATACCGAGTCAGCTACTACTTTTCTTCTTTCTTGTTTTTGGGTTTGTTTTGAGATGGTATCCTGCTATGTGGCCCAGACAGCTCTTAAATCCCTTGGTACATGTGTCCCTACACCTCAGCTTCCCAAGTTGCTGGAACCCCAGGCATACCACAACCTCTGGTTCTAGTTGCTACTTTTCCAAAAAGCTTTCCAGCTTCCAAAATGTTATTGTTGTCTCCTCTCATTATCTATCTCAGAGAGTTAGGAGAGGATAGAGTTAAATGTACAGGTTCAATTTCTCTCATTTGTGATTTTTTTTCTTTCTTTGTTTCCCATTACCTTTCTCATCCAGCCTACCTGCTTTCTATTTTCTATTTTCTTCTCTTCATATTGCTTCTCCTTGGAACTATAAAGATGGGGATTCCACAGAGAGCATCTAGTTCAACCCCCTCATCTTTACAGACGAGAACCTGAGACCCAAAGAGGATGGCAATTTATCCAACAGCCCATATAACTAGTACCCTGATCTTTTTTACCTTTAATAGCAAAGGAGACTTTTGCCCTCTTACCTGCTCAGTGCAAGTAAGAACAGTATCCACTACTCAGTGGAAGCCTGGAAGGAGATCACAAGAGAGAATGTCATTACTGACCAAGCTGACATGGGGCCCAAGGAAACAACTGCATTTAGGATGGCTTCCATCTCCTTTGCCCCCCAACCCCTTCCCACCAGTGCCACATGGAGAGCAGCAATCAGTAGAGTGCCCAGTTTTCTTGACAAGAGAACTGCTGAGAGAAGGAATATATAGATGGGATCTGTAAACCCTTTTCATATTATTTTTCTGTATTTTTTTTATTTTCCTATTTGTATTACTCTCTGTGGGCCTGAGTATTAATGTAGAAGATAACAAAAACTATAAGGTCCAGAACAGGAAGCAAGGCAAGTGACCAGTTGTATAATGATCTTAAGTCCAATGCCAAATATACACACAAATGAGCACTCTCTTGCTATTATTGCCATGACCCCACAGCTCCTTACATATATACAAGGTGAGAGATGCAAAGAATATACAAGACAACCAAATATAGAAAATGAAAATTAATTCATCTGGGAAATTGTTGAGATTTTCTTTTCGTGACACAAAAGACAAAGTACAAATTCTGTGCCTTAGCTTTTGGTCTGGTGTATTCTCCCAGCAGGCTGTATTCCAAGAGCCCTTGGTCATGCAGCTTGGTCTGCTGGTAACTTGACCCACACCCTCTATCCCCTGCAGTGTTTCAACAGTATAGCTGCTGGGACTCCCAGTGGGGATCAAAGCTCATAGCATAATAAATGGAAGAGAACACTGTCCTCTTGAATTCTCTATGCCAGACACTCCATAAGGTTCTTGGATTTTTTTTTTTCCTGTAGTTTGTATCTACTTGAACAAAAATGGCAGCACAGGCCCCCACTTAGATAAAAAGAAGATCCAACAACTCCCTGACCATTTTGGGCCAGCCCGTGCCTCTGTGGTATTGCAGCAGGCTGTCCAGGCATGCATCGACTGTGCTTATCACCAGAAAACCGTCTTCAGCTTCCTCAAACAGGGCCACGGTGGTGAGGTCATCTCAGGTAAGCACCCCTGGGCTGGTGTGACCTCATAGCCAGAGTGCAGGCCTACTTAACTGGCTGATTTCTGATAAGGTATCCTGGTTCCTACTTCACACCCATGGGCTTTGGAAAATGTGAAAGTGTCCCATTCCTCTGAACCTTATGCATACCTCCTCTAAGAATACCCAAGCTGACTCCTGAGTCTCTGAAAAGATCCTCTCCTATCTCCTGGCTTACTCTCCCATACAGAAAATATATGAGTGTGTGGCTTTAAAGGCATTCCAGAAGGAGGAATGCAAGGGACTTGGTTGTGGCAACAGGAGTTTCTTCAAACTGCCATAGCCTCCACACTGACTTTAGGGGACTCCTGACTCTTCTCTCATTTCTCTGACTTCTTTGTTTCCTGTTCCTAAGCCAAGCACATACAGGGGAGCTGAGTCTCAAGACAAAGGGAGAAGTGGCATTCACTTTCTTTTCTACTGATAATTGGATTCAACAGCAGTGTTTTTTGCTCCTACTGAGGGTATTCACTTTTTCTCATATACCCTGCTTCTGTTTCAATTTTCTTAAGCCCCAAATTCTATTGTTTGGGGTGGGGGGGTACAGGGATTAAGTGTTTTTATTAATGTATTGTAGTTGTACATAATAGTGGGATCTTTTTCATATTCTTTACTTATTAAACCTATGAAAACTTGACCTAAAGTCTTAACTGTAATGTAATGTCATTCCATAATCCCCTGCTCTTCCTCCCTAATGAGTTGCCATAACCAGCTTCAGGAAACCCAACTGACATGGAAAACCTCATAAATCACCAAACTATTCTTTTAGCAAACATTAGCTGAACCCTCACCATATGTAAGAAGTTATTGCCAGACACTGGCTGGGAAAAGGGAATAATAGAAGAGACTCAGGCCTGCACAGGGGGAAAGAAAGAATCCTAAACATCTAACTGTGACAAGTACTAAGGGAGTAATTGGCTTCATGGAGGATGGGGGCAGACAGGGAGGAAAGCATTATAAAGGTTGGGAACTGCTGAGGAATTAAGCCCATGTCCATTCTAGCCTCTCATTTGCTTCTGTGCAGCATCCTGAAGAGACTGACTTTATTTACCTCCCCTTTAGCTGTTCTCATCTCCACCCCAGATAAGGGTTCCTCCTCTACCCCAAACTGGTTCCTGAGAGTGACCTATCTCCCCAAGTCTCCATTTCCTCACTGCCCAGAGCTTTATACGCAGGCCTTTTGCTTTTCAAAATTTATGCTGATATTTTTAATAGAAATAGGGAGTATAATAAAACCAACCGTAAAATAGTTTCAAATGTTGCCAAAATTCTGGTGTTTTTATATAGATTGGAAATTGTGTGCCTAAACCATTGCTGGCAATGGCTGTATTCTTCTCTTCTACTTAGCTTCTCTGTTCTTGTGAAAACAGCTCCTTAAATGAACAGATTTCCTGGAAGAGATCCAATCAAGTGATAGAACTATGTTCACAGTTGTTTTCACAGGTTGAGTGAAATCATTCCAGAGCCCTGGGGGTGCAACAGACCTGGCCTGGCCACTCCCCATTATTGCATGTCCTTTGGAGTTGGAAGCAAAAATCAAAGCCCTTGAGGGAGGGAGGGAAGGGGAGGAAGAGAGGCAGCCTAAGCACTGATTGCCTTTGTGTAACCAGGTAAGCCCAAGACAAGCAACCAACTGGGCAACCCCTGCCCTGCACCGTGCTGCACTGTGCTGCTCAGCTGATGTGCATGGTTCTGTTTACTTAACTCCACAGCCGTGTTTGACCGGGAACAGCACACCCTCAACCTCCCAGCAGTCAACAGCATCACCTACGTCCTCCGCTTCCTGGAGAAGCTCTGCCACAACCTTCATAGTGACAATCTGTTTGGCAACCAGCCCTTTGTGCAGACTCACTTATCACTCACTGCCACAGAGTACAGCCACAGCCACGACAGGTACCTACCAGGTAGGAGCTGGGATGGGACCTGGGCTGAGAGGGGGGCAAGACTGGCAGCAGTGCCTTCAAGGGCCAACCCTTAGACCTGCTAGCCTGGCATCTGATTTTCTGTCCACATCTGCACCACATCTGGGACTTTTTGGTTTCCTGACTTCTTTATGCTCTTTAGGATTTTGTTTTCTATATTTCTCAATTACTCTTCTTTCCTCCGGGCCCTTATCCCTAGAAAAAGCTGGCTTATGAATCCCCTTTGGAGCTCCAAACAGCGTGTGGAACCACTGTGAAGTCACAGTATACCTCCCAGTGTGAAGCTGGCAGCAAAGGTCTAACATAGCTCTCCCTTGCCAGCAGGAAGGTTTAGTCTCAGGCTGGAGATTGAGAAACTTGCTCCCTGGTGATTGGTCATCCATTCTTTCCTTTGGCACATGGCCCTAACTCTACTAGCGCTGCCAGTCTAGCAAGTCAATTCAAGTTCCTGCTATTTCCAACTAGGCCGGAAAATAACTTTTTTAGTTCAACATACCAGACTCACAATGGGAAAGCGGATGCCACGTGGCTGGGTCAGTGACTAAGCACTTCCAAGAGAGGTTGAAGAGTGAATGGAACTCACATCCCCAATCTGGAGTACAGGACGCAGAACAGAGTGGGTGAAGGAAAGCTCAGCCTAACATAGCAAGGTAGGTCACTGTTGAGAGGGAGGAAAGGCCCTTTAAAAGAGACCTGTGGACCATGTTCTGAGCAGAGGAGCGGAGAAGAGGTGTGGTCAGTGTGGGGTTTTGCTGTCTGCCCTTGGGAAAGAAAGCACAAGTCTGAAAGTGCCCCTCAAGGCTTGTTCCTATGCCAGCTTCTCTCTTTTCTTTCTTACAGTATAGTCTTAATGGACCACTTCTGACTTAAATAGTACTTCTGGAGAATGTCTCAGGGAAGTAACCATTTACCCAGTCCCCTTCTCCCTTGCACCCAAATGAGCATGATTTATATGACTTGCAGGTGGGACAAAAGATAGCGGAATAATAAATACTCCTGGGGTCAGACCATCTGGTCCCTGTAACCATGTCTGTGCCTCCTGTATGGCTCTTTTCTTCAGAGTGAACTCCTCACCCAACCTGCTCTAGATTGCTTTCTTTCAGCATCAGAGTCTTTAAGAACAAAAAAAAAAAAGGTGTTCTTACCTGCAGTTAGAATGTTGCACAAGACATGGTGAAGACAGTTGTAGAGACAAAGGCAAGTTTTTAAATATCTGCACCTATTGGCATTGAGGAACTCTGAGCTGCATTTCTGTAATGAAAGTTGGGCCTACCTGATTCTAAAAGCAAAGAAACGTAAGAAGGGGTAGCATGTCCTCAAGTGTAGCTGTTTATTTAAAGAAAAAAAATATTTCTTAAAAAAATAGGACCTTGGAATTCTTAAATGGAATACTGTAAACTAGAAAAAGCAAACCAGCAGCAGCATTCAGAGACTGGTTGGGATTGTATACATCATGGGCCTGAGGTCATGAATGTGGTTTGGGATTGGAATATGACCTTTCCTGGGAATTCTGTTCCAGTTTACTTTTCTCTGATTCAACAACTAGATAAGAAGAGCAAGCTTCAGCCAGACTCTTCCTGTTCTACCAGCTAAGAAAGACAATGAATAGGGTATCACTTTCCCCATTTTCTGCTACTTTTCCCTGCCCCCACTTTCAGACAGATAAAGAGCCAACTCTGTGCCCTTCTTTACTTTCTAAGCTCAGTTTCCTTGTAGTATGTGCTCAGCAGATTACTCCTACCATGATTTCTGTTTGCTTCTCTGAATTAGCCTTTTAACTGTGCTCAGACAAGCCAGGGCCTTGCCTGGATTCCTAACTCCTCTGTACCTCATAAGTTATTTTGACTGCTTGCCTGCCTTACTGGCCCTTTGCTCTGCCCCTGATCCTTTTTATCAGTTCCTGTGTTCTGATTATTTACCCAAAACTCTGCTGAAAAGCTCAATCATACAAGAGTTGTCTTTTGCTTTGCCCTTTGGATTTGATATTTATCACTCCTACCCACATGCCTGAGCACACATTTCTACTAGTTTGACATCTATAGGTACTACCCCTCTTGTCCGGATGCATACTGAAGCTCTCTCCCTTCCCTCTGGCTTGTTTCCACAGTACCCTACCCCTATAATCTTGGTCTAACTGGTTGTGCACTTCTAATATGGCAAATAGCCACCAAGAGCTCAGGTAGACTTCATCTCAGATTGTTTCCTTGCCTAAATTAAGACTATTACTTTCTTGCTGTTTTATTTTGAAAACTGTCAAACCTACAGAAAACTTGTAAAAATAGTACAAGGAACCATGTGGCCTTCAACTAGATTTGCCACTTAACTTTGCAATATTTATTTTTTCTCTTCCTATAAATGTATCTCTCTGTGTATGCATATATATGTATGTTTGTGTGTTTATTTACTGAATCATTTGAGAATTAACTGCAGATGAGAAAGTTTATCTTTAAATACCTTTGTATCTCTTTAAAATAAGAATTTAACATTAAAAATATATAAGAAATTTAAAATAAAAAATACTGCTAATATGCAATCTATATTATAATTCCCCATGTTGTTCTTTATAGCTATTTTTTTCTTAATCCAGGATACAATGAAGAAGTGTCCACTGCATTTCATTATGCTGTCTCTCTTTAGTTTTCTTTATCTAGAGTAGTCCCTTAGTCTTTATCTTCCACGATATGACCTTGACATTTTGAAGGATCCAGGCCAAATATTTTTGTTTAGGTTATCAAACATTTATTAAATACTCATTCTGTGCTAGATTTTATACTTGACTCTGGGGAGATAGAGATGAAACAGACTCAACCCCTGTGCTCAAAGAGCTGAGAAAGTGGGGAGAGATGTGTGGATGTGGATGTGATTAAGAGCATGGAGCAGAGGTATTCAGATGCAGCCACTCATGATGAACAAGCACTGGATTAAAAGAAGAGAGGGGAGGATTTCTGGGAAGTAAGTGTTAGAACAGAATCCCTTCTTTAGGACCACATATGCTGAATCAAGTACAAGGCCTATGGAGACTAAGTGAGAGAGGCTCCTTCAGGTCCCCTAAAAATTGATAGTGCTGGCCCCACCAACTGTTTGATTTAGCAATAACTATTAGTTTTAGCTATAACTGAAGTCCACCTAACTTTAACCTGTGGGTCTGCTGTTTTGAGATTTCCCAGGTTCCTCTCTGCTAGGGGAGATGGTTCACTTGTCCCAGGACAATGAGTTTCTTGTGTCTTTCTTTCTAGTTGCCATCCTGATCTCCAGAGTTAGTGTTAAAGTGGTTCGTCTGCCCAAATCCCAAGACTCGCCCAAGTAAAGCCAAATAAGAACTATGAAGTCTCTCAGGGTGACCCTCATCACCACATAGGTTTCCTCATGGAACTGTCAAAGTTTTCAGTAATCATGCATTTATGGTTAATTGAAGCACATTGTCTGGCACATGTGTACTTCCCAGATGGCTGTACTCTTCTACAGACCAGCTTAAACATCAAGTTTGTCAGGGAGACCTCCCACAGTCTCCTTATGTAAGAGACCCCCCCCATTATTGTCTGCCTAGATACCCTGTTCCTTTCCTTTGTAATATTTACAAGAGTTAATTTTTTAATTTACCTGCATTTTGTCATCCTCACTAGATTAAATGTTTCATGAGTTAAGGAACAGTCTTGTGTTTACCATTCTCAGTGTTCATCACCCTAATTGTCACCTGGGATTTAACAGGATTTGCTGGATGAAAAGGCCCGAGGAAATGTGGGCAACATGGTTGAGAGAGGAATGCTTTTTGACACCTTCAACTTGCACAAGGACTGTGTTTGTGTCTCCAGGTCCTTTGCTGGTCCAAGAATTTTCTTAGATCCACAACTCTAGTTCTGTACTCACTCAGTTCACCCTACAGGGAAAGCTGGGTGTGAACATGGAATCCTTGAACCTCAGAAGTAGAAAATGCTGTAGAGGTCACTGAGTGCTTATCTGATCTCTGAATAAATACTTCTAATGACAGTTGCTCTCCTTTGCTTTTTGACAGTTGATTTTATTTTTAGACTAGAATCTATAATGCCTAATTTATTTTAAAATTCCTTCTTTTTCTTCTTTTTTGGTACAGGGGATTGACTCCAGGAGCACTTAACCCCTGAGCCACATCCCCAGTTCTTTTTATTTTTTATTTTGAGACAGGATCTCACTGAGCTGCTTAGGGCCTTGCTAAGTTGTTGAAGCGTGGCTTTGAACTCATAATCCTCCTGCCTCAGCCTCCCAAACTGCTGGGATTATAGACATGTGCCACCATGCCCAGCTAAAATGCCTTCCTTCGTGAACTGAAATCTGCCACCTTGTAACCACTGCCCTTTGTTCTTCTCTCTGCATTCCAAAAGAACAAAGCTACCTCTAGCCCTCCTCCCTGCCCAGGCTGCCATTTGGATATTTGTCTCCCATGACTTCTCTCCAGAACTCTACCTCCCTAGGCTCTTTCCCCATGGCTGAGATCCCAAGGCTCCTCACCACCATCCTCTACAGGGAACACTAGTTCTTAAGTCACTCTGAGAAAAACTGCTCCTCACTGAAAGTGAGTGCACGGGGTCAGGGCCTCCCCTCTATTCCTCTGTACCCGATTGAGTAGCAGCAGCATCATCTACTTGTTGAATAATGATTGCTGTTGTGTCTCCAGCATTGCAACAGTAAATTTAACTTACATTGACCTTAGACTTAAAGTTTTTGGTGGTGGTGGTGTTTTTTAGTTTTGGTTTGTTTTTTGGTTTTTGGGTTTTTTTTGGTTTTTAGGTTTTGTTTTGTTTTGTTTTGTTGTTGTTGTTGTTGTTGTTTTTTGTATGTGTGCTGGGGATTGAACCCAGGGTTTTGTGCATGTAAGGCAAGCTATCCCCAGCCCAAGACTAAAGATTTTTCATTTCCATCTTATAGATGGGCAGACTGAATCCCAGAAAAAGGCACTGATAATTGACAAATGATCATACCAGAAACAGAACTCATCTTCCAGCCCCAACCTCAGATACCTGAACCAGTGAAATTTATTTTAGCAGTAGAATTTTTTTTTTTACAAAGGTAAGATTACATGAACCCCCAGTGTATAAAAGTTCATAGAAGCTGGGATGAGGCCCAGAGCCTCCCTGTGGAGGACCCACAGGTTCTGTGAGCACAATTGGAAAGTATCACTGTAGTCTTCTACCCTAGCCTTGTTCTGTCAAAGGCGGGAGGGTGCATAACATCAACCTTGAGGGCTGCAGCTGTAGCTCAGTGGCAGAGTACTTGCCTGGCATGTGTGAGGCACTGGGTTCGCTCCTCAGCACCACATAAAAATAAAATAAATAAAGGTAGTGTGTTCATCCACAACTAAAAGTATTTGAAAAAAAAAAAAAAAAAAAAGATCAGCCTTGAAAGGTCTAGGGCCTCCCAGAACTTTGGCACAATGCTTCATTTTTCTAGTACATCTCATTAGGACAAGATTTAAAGACCTTGCCTAGTCCAGATGCTACCATTCCAGATGTTCAGACCCCTCAACTCAGAATCCAGATCTCAGTATCCTTGGTGCTGCTGAGGGGAAGAGATTCCCACTGGTCTACATCAGCATCTGGTGAGCACTGTCATCATGATTACATGTCACATCTGTTGGTCTCTGAGGCAGCAGCACTGTTCCCAGTCAGACCAAGTAAACTGGCTGGAAGGGTGAGGTGACTCTACTGAGAACTACAAAAACTAACTAAATCAAAACAATTTTTTTTTTTCAAAGTTTGGCAGAAAGTTTAGGTTTGCTGCTCTATAAATAACAAGTAACAATTCCTCACAGCACATCCTATGTTCTCATTTAATGTTCTCTGCAGAACAGGGTGGTTTTCCCCCATTTTACACCTTAGAAAACTGGTGCTCAGAGAACAAAAAGCAACTTGTCTAGAATGACATACCTAGTAAAAGGCAGAAAAGCCAGGTGGAGAACCCATGTCTCTTGCTTCATGGTTGGCTCATGTCTTAAAGTGGAACTGTTACTGATTTCTGGAAAATCAGAGGTCTCATCTGCAGAAATAAAGTGGGGCATGATGTAAGGATCCGGAGCATCAGAGACTTCTCCTTTCAGAACTACTTCTAGGAAAGGGTACCCACAATTAACCACCTGTGGAGGGAAATAAGCTATCTGATGTCAGATTGACTTTGAGCACACGATTGCTGACCAGCCTTAGGTAAGTATTAGAAAGTAATCCTAAATGAAATGAGATGGACATCATTACCCTGTGTACATGTATGATTGCACAAATGGTGATTCTGCATCATGTACAACCAGAGAAACGAGAAGTTGTGCTCCATTCATGTACAATGAGTTGAAATGCATTCTGCTGTCATATATAACCAATTAGAACAAATGTAAAAATAAGTTGTCCTAAAATTTTAAATCATCTTGCCAGTGAGGTCTTATTGTGTGTCAGATAATTAATTTAGTGTTTATCAGAGTCCTTGAATGAATCCCAAGCATTATCCACACACATGATCTCTAAAAATCAAGAAGAACACTGATATGGTCTGGTACCCAAGACCCCCTTCCCATACAAAAGATGCAGTGGACAGGGCTGAAGATCTAACTTGGCCTGGGTAGAAGCTGGTCACAAGAAGGTGTCAGCTTTGGGTTCCTGATTGCTGTGATTGGGTGCTGCTGCCTGGTGTTGGAACATAGACCAGGTATAGAAATATCAGGGTAAGATTCCCTTTCAAAGGCTTTCATAGCCATTCACTTCTGAAGTTCTCAAGCCCTTTGGAAGGCTCCCCCTGATGTAGATTGACTTCCCATGGTATAGGTGAGGAGACAGGTTTTCAGAGAAGCACTCTGCTGAGTCGTAGAGCCAAATTCTAACCCTTATCCTCATCTCCAAGCCCAACCCCAGCTTCCCTGGAATGTTTCTGTTGAACAGGTTAAATTAAAATGGAGTGAACAAAATAGGAGCAGATCCTTTACAGACAGGCCTTCAACTGGACATCAAGCAGCATTTCTGAGATGTCCTGCTGGTTGAGCAGATTGTCAGCTTCTAATGGACCCTCATCTGAGCAAATATCCCTTCTGGTGATAGCTGGAGGCACCCCTATTCTCCACTCCTAGCACCTTGTGACTAAAGCAGTCTCTTCCATCCTAGAGAGACTCCATTTTTTTTATAAGGTCTCCTTATCCAGTAAAAGCTTAGGACATCCAGATAGAAAAAAATCCTCAAAGACTATCCAGTCTAAGAGGAGGAGTCTCTAAGCAAACCTAAGCCCAGAAAGTGACATTGAGCTTGGTTAAGGAAACCTGGTGAGAGCTGGAACCATGACTTTCCCACAGGCCTCCTGAGTCCCAGCCAGCTTGTTCCTCTTAGCAGGTACCTGAGAACCAGCACTCTGAAAGCTCACCCCTGCTCTAACCCTGGTTGTATTATTTTCCAGGTGAAACCTTTGTCCTGGGGAATAGTCTGGCCAGGTCTTTGGCACCACACACAGACTCAATGGACTCCACCTTGAATCCTACCAACCTTGTCAGCACCTCCCAGAATCTTCGAACTTCTGGGTACCGGCCCTTGCTTCCCTCCTGCAGCCTCCAACAGAGCACTGCCTCAGCTGTGCGCAGGTTGTGCTCCAGGGGTAAGCTGACTAAAGTTGGGGACTTCTGCCTCCCTCCTCTTTCCCTTCCTCCTCAGCTCTGGGAAGCCAGAGGGAACCTAGCTCTGTTGCCCTCTGTATGGTGGTAGGACTGGGGCTAGGCTTCACTGTGGTTCTTGATCAGCACCTGGAAAGTAATTGGAGTCTGGGGTTAATTTGAGAATTGGGGGAACTAAAAGCCAAAGACCTAGAGCCAAAAGTAATAGGGATAGGCTCATTCTTTCATGCACTACCCATTTATTTGAACAGCATCTATATTTGATGGAGGAATATTAAAAAATAACTTTTTGTCTTTTAAGGGAGATGCTTAAAAAAATAATTGTAAAACAACATCTCAAATGCAGTGACAGATATGCTTTGAACAGTATGAAAACTGCAAGAATGGACACCTAACCAAGCTTGGCATTTAAGAGAAGCTTCCTTGAGCAAGTGGCACCTTGTCTAAGACTATGTGAATAGCCATGACAGGGGCAAAAGGGCTTTCTAAGAAGAGGGGATAAGCAAGGACAAAGGAATAGGAGATAGTATAGGTGTGCAGTTTTATATTGCTGAAACATAAAATGCAATACCAAGGCTTCACAGAGAAAAGCCTGGAAGGGTCAGAGCATGTATTATTGGAGACCTTAAATGCCATGCTAATGAATTTAGCATTGATGGTGCAGGCAATGTGAAGCTACCAGAGGCTTTTTATTAGAGGCAAGGCATAAGCAAATTTGTGTTTCCAGCAGGCCTCTGCCTTCTAGATTGAGTGTGGACTTGAGGAGGTTAAGAAGTTTATAAGAGTGGGCCAACCAGAATGATGACAGCCTGAATTAGTGATAGAGGTTTAGAAACAAACAGATAAAAACGCTATTCATGAGGTAAATTTAGTCAGAGCTAAGAATTGTGAAGGAGGGAGTGGAGAATGTCTTCCAAGTTTAGATGTCTATCTGTGGTGGCTGGAGGAAAGGCACTGAGAGAACCAACCACAGAAAAGAAAGAAGAGAGGGAGCCAGTCGGAGGGTCAGCTAGGACACCCAGCAGGCAGCAACTACACAGGTCTGAATCTCAGAAGCCCTGATCCGAAAGGAAGTGTTGGGAGACATCAGTATGTAGACAGTAAAAAGGATAAGGTGAATGACTTCCCATGAAAATGTGTAGAATGAAAAGAACAGTTGAGCAATGATGGAGTCCTGGGAACAGAAAGAGAAACCTGCCAGGGAGGCAAAGGAACATTAAGACTTAGAGGAAACTGAAGTTGATAGTGTGATGGCCAGCAACATAGGACATGTTCTAAGGAGAGCGTAGCTGAACACATTGTAGTCATGGAAGGACTGAGAAGTATGTTGAGCCAGTAATTAGTGATCTTAGCAAGAGCAACTTCAGTGCTGGAAGAAGATGGGGACACATCAAGGGGAGCTTAGGAATAAAGAAAGATGGTGGTGAGAGGGCCTGTAAGTCAAAAGAAGGTCTTTTAGAGTGGGAACACTCAAGCATGTTTGTCAGTAGACAACTTCAGTTTTTCAACATGTTAAAAGAATATGGGGAAGAGGAGAAAGCCTTGGAGGTGGTGGGAAGGAAGAAAAATCAAAGACAGGTGGTTCAGGCTTAAGCCAGGGGAAATATACCTTCTGTGGGGTAAGAGGGAAGATCATGTCCATCAGTGCACAGAGAGAAGGCTGAGTAGGGGAGGACTTAGGAGTGCTGAAAGATTGAACTAGTCATAGGATAGGAAAAATGGATCAAGAAAGGAATGAGTTACAGGAAAAATCAGGAACCCAACTGTGCTTGGAGAAACAGTTTGCCAGTTTACAGAGCTATGATTTTCTTCTGTGATTATTAACAATCTAGATATAGAATGAGGAAAGACAGTTTGAGAATACTGGTTTTATGGTAAGCTAGTAGGACAAGATCAAGGGCAGGAATGGGAGTGTATGTAAGGAAATCAGTGAAGCTAGAGGAAGAATGAGTAAAGTCATCACCACTGGGTATGGACGGTGTCAAAGAATGTGATGTAATGCCCGCACTGGACGTAAATCTCAAGAGAGTTGGGAGATGAGAGGTTGGTGTCAGTGGATGCATTGTTTAAAATTCAGAAGTTGCTGGGTATGGTGGCACATGCCTATAATCCCTGCACTCGGGATACTGAGGAGGAGGATCACAAGTTCAAGGCCAGCCTCAAATATTTAGCAAGACCCTGTCTCAACATTAAAAAAATAAAGATCTGAGTGGGTTGCTCAGTGGTTAAGTACCCTGGGTTCGATCCCTACTACCAAAAATAAAATAATAAATTAAAATTCTGAAGTAGACTTGTTCCAAGTGATGGCAAGAACCAGACAGTGGCCTTGGCAGTAGGTATTTGAAGGAGACTGGAGGTAAAAGTTGCTGGAGGCATGGTAGTTAAATTGACCACCTCTAAGAATAATGACAGGAATTGGGGTGGAACAGAAAGTGGTGAGAAAGTACCAAAAGGTCTTCATTTAATAAGGAACAGTAACTTAGAGATCTGTATATCACTGTGACCAGGAAAAGCAGATGATTAGGTCCATTTTTGGCCTCTGAAGAACATTTCATAGGTGGATGATCTTGTAGTGGAGAAGCAAGAAGATGCCATCTCCATACCCACAGCCTGGCCTCCCCCAGCCCAGGGACATGAAAAAGCAAGGTATGAAAAAATAAAAAGACTCCATCAGCAAGGTCAGCAATGAAAGGTGACCTCACGAGAAAGAGAGCTTTCGGGAAGACAGTCAGGGAAAGAAGCCTGTGATGTCCCCCCAACCCCAGCCAGGTGGCAAAATGGAATAGAAAGAGTCCTCAAGTAGAGGTTGAGCTGAAAGCTGATTCTAGCCACACCTCCTCTGTCTTGTGACTTGGGTAAGTTGTCTCACCTCTCAGGTCTTCCCATATGCAAAATATTCCTCATGTGGAAAATAGATATGCTGATACCAACCTGGTCTTTCCACAGGAGTGTTAAAAGGATCAAATGAAAGAAGGGGTATGGACTCATTTTGGAAACTAAACCATTCCCCAGGTATGTGGGGATTTTTTGTGATTTGTGTGTTCCCCGAGGACTATTTCTGGTAGGGGTGCTTTGTGATAGGCTCCTTTCATAATACTGGCTTCAGATGGCACTGTGGCCTCCTAGGATCTCCACTCTTCCTATGGAACACATTGTGAGTCTGTCTGCCAGGTCATGGTCCAAACCTCTTTTGACCCTGAAAACCCTCATAAGACTAGAGGATTCTATTTGGCCCTAGAAATATTTGTCTCAAAGAATTTAAATGTTGAGTCTATCCCCTGTCTTCTTTCATTAATCCAGGTTAGCCATGAGTTTGTTAGTCTGTCCTCTTATGGATATGCCTCACGTACCTCAGTCAGTCACAGACAGGGACAAGCAGCCTTCCTTGAAGGGCATCCACCAGTTGTATACATTAGGGTGAGAGGCAGAGGGCTGAGATGGGCCATCTGCGAAAATGGGAGGTGAAGACAGAGCCAGGGCACTAACTTATCTCCTTCCTAGCTGTATGATCTTGGGCAAGTCTCTTCACCTCTCTTGGTTCTATCTTCTTTAAACTGAAGAAAGCGAGGACCCCCTTCAAGGGTTGTTTTAACTCACCATGGTGAGTTTCTTTATAATTTATGAAATACTGATCACCTATCTGATCACTTTTCTCCACCACCACCCTGGTGTACACCACAGTTGTCTCCTGCCTAGATTATTATCTAGCTTCCTTTTAAACTGGTCTCTCTTGCTACACTCCTTCCCTTCTAAAGTCTGTCATCCACACAGAACTTGAGAGGATCCTTTTCATTTTAAGCTGGTACGTGTCACACCTCTGCTCAAACCTACTGTCACTGAGAAGAGCCAATGGTTTTCAGTGGCATACGAGATCCTCTGTTAGCCATGCCACCACATCCCCCTCCCCTCAGTACACATAATCATGCCTCTCAGGGGTTATCTCATACCACTGTCTCCCTCATTCCGTTCCCTCTGGCACTCCCACTTTCCTGCTGGCCTTAAACATACCAGCTGCTCTTCTGCATCAGATCTTATTTGGAGGTCACCATTTCAGAGGCATCTCTCCTGACCAACACATGAGTCACCTCTTACCACCACCTGCCTCATGGATCTTGTATTCTGATGGAAGTAAGCTGACCAACAAACACATAAATATATAACAGTATTATTTATGTGAATTATCTTAGTCCATTTGGGCCACAAATGGATACCACAAACTAGGTAGCTGATAAACAAAAGCACTTCATTCCAGTGCTAGAGGCTAGAAATCCAAGACCAAGCTGCTGGTGGATTCAGTGTCTGATGAAAACCACATTCCTGGTTCATAGGGTCTGTCTTCTTGCTGTAACTTCACATAGCCAAAGGGGTTGGGGATCATTCTCAGTCCTCCTTAATGAAAAGAGTACCAATCTCATTCATAAGGGCTTCGCCCGAAGGTCTGACCTCCTAGTACTGTCACCTTGAGGGTAGGAATAAGAATTTTGGAGAAACACAAATATTCAGTCAACAGTGTATGCATATGTTCCTATTATGTGTGTATGTGGGAAAGAGAGAAAGAAAGAAAAACAGGGAGAGGGAGAGAGATTCCTAATCCCTAATTAGAGGAGCTTGTTAGATGGTGTGAGGACACGCTCATGTGTATACACTGTCCATATCTCCCCTCTGCCCTCCAGAGTCTCAGTTGCTTTCTCTGGTAGCATCACAGTGGACTTTTAGGCAGGAAGAAGTGACTAATTCACAGAGTTAAAAGCTATTGAAATGTCTATAGTTCTAGTCACTCCTCCTTGCTCTAGGCTCACTTCTCCCCTGGTCTTGTTGGTGCCCAACCACAGACTCAAAAGAAAATTTGCTAGAATCTTCTCCCCAGAAAGGAGGGGTGGGACAAGGTCTTCAACATTTTTGACTTTTGACCCAAAATCCAGAATAAAGGGTAGTAGATCTTAGTCTTTGCAAGAGTTAAGATAGGCCCTTCTCCTAACAAGCACATTTTAACTCTGCCACATGGTAGCTGTGTGGCAGGGTAACTCCAAGTGCTGAGGATATAGACATGAGCAAGGCAAAGTCCCTTCCACAGCAGAGAATTGTCTCATGAAGAAGAGAGAAGAATGTACCAGGAACTGTCATTCATTCACCTCACAAACACATGTGCAGACCAGGCACTCAGGTGCTAGAGACCCAGCAGGAACAAGATAGAACTTGCTATGGAGAGGAGACAGAAGAAACAAAATAAATGAGCACATAAAATTGTATGTGCTATGGGAGAAAAACTGAGGGTAGTTGTATTGAGAGTGATTGTGGGGATTGAGTACTCAATCAGGGATGGCTCTTACAGGAATGGATATTTGAGATGAGATTCAAATGTTGAGTCAGGCATGAAAACATCTGGACAAGAGCATTCCAGACAAGTCAGAGAATAAACCTTGTTCAAGAAGCAGAAAGAAGGCTAAGGTATCTGAAGCATGTGAGAGAGGCACAAGGAAGCCAAGGAGAGGAAGGGCCAGGTGATGGAGGCCCTCACAGTCTGTGGTCAGGAGCTCAGATTCCATTTCGTGTGCAGTGGGAGACCACTGCAGTGAGTGTTTAGAGGAGTTGATATGAATAAGTCGCTGCTCTTTAAAAGTTCCCTCGGCTGCTTTGTAGAGACTGGTTTGGAGGGCAGTGAGATGGGGGAACCTGGACAGATGAACTGTATCCAAAAGAGACAGTGAAGACTTGGACCATGAATCAGGATTAGAACAAAAAAGTTTCATAAAGGAGCTGGTACTTGAAGCCAAGACCTGCTTAGATAATTTGGAGTATGTTCCAAAGAAAGGGAGAAATTGAAGGGAGAGAAGGGGACACATTCCAGGCAGAAGAGATAAAATGTGCAAGGAATCTATGGCAGGAGATGATCAAGATACAAAGACCTTAAATCCACAGGGGGATGGAGGAGCTATTTTTGAGCTATGAGTGAAATAAAATCTATACGCACAGCACTAAATTGACATTGAGATGCCTGGCAGCCAAGATAAAAACCTGTTTCCTACCTTAGTGTAATGGGCTTTAGTGAGCTCTCCTATTCTCCAGACCTTGGAAAAGGACTCAGAGGATTATCTACCACTGTTTTTCTCTCCAGTTTCCAAGGATTTGACTCTAAACTTGCTCAGTTACCAGAACCTGTCTAGAAATGGTCCCCAGAGCCAAGACAAAAGTAGTCCACCCACTGTCCCTCTGCTGAACCCATATGGTCCCCTAACATCATTGGTACCCCTTGTCTCAAGCTCAGGCTGAGTCACAGTCTCAGTGCACAATTCCTCTGACCATTTCCAAACATCATATCTACCCTTACAGAGCAAAGATTGACTTTCCCTCTCTGGAAAACTCCTGACTCCCTATCCTGCCCTCACTCCCTCCACTTGGCTCAATTGCTGCCGAGTGCATCACCTGCAAGGCCACTGAGTATGCCCAGGGAGTGCTGAGGACATACCTGCCCGCTATAGTTGGTGCCTTCCTGTCCTACAGGATCGGACCGATACCTGGAAAGCCGGGAAGCCTCTCGACTGAGTAGCCGGGACCCCTCCTCATGGACCGTAGAGGATGTGATGCAGTTTGTTCGGGAAGCTGATCCTCAGCTTGGACCCCATGCTGACCTATTTCGCAAACACGTAGGTAACCCTGCCTAACCTCTCCCACGTTCACTGGAAGTTTTGCCACTATAGCTTGTAGACTTTTAAAGGGCATGGGCTGTCTGTTTGTTCCAGGTCCTTCGAAACAGAATGCAGGAGATGCCATAGAACCTTAGAAACAGAATCTGGGGTCTCAAACAGATTGCTGGGCATTATGTTCACTTCATTCAATTAGTGTGGGATGATTTGGCCACATTCCTACTGGGTTTGTGGCCTGGGGCTCAGCTTCAGGCACAGGGACTTAGGCCCCTTTTCCCAGGAGTTTGCTTTCCCGCCTGCCTTTGCATGAGAATCAGGGGCCTCAGCCCAAGGTAAAGAATCCCTGGCAAGTGACACCCCCCCCCCAAAACTTATCAGTCTCCCATCATCTGCTTGCCCTTCTATAAGCCTCCAACATCTCTTCAAGTGACCCTTTGGCTCCATGGCAGCATTGCCCCTGGCCCCCCTACTCTGACCATATCCCTGAATTTGGGGCTCAAGCCTGCATCCCCTTAGCCAGTGCTGCTTGATGCTTTTCTTTCTACTAGCACTTAGAGCAGGTCGCCACTCATCACTGCTACTTTATTTCTTTCACACCAGGTGAGCAGGTTTTCAAGATATCTAGAGCAGGCCTGAAGGGCTTCCAGCTATTCAATGAGGACTGCTTTGGCCCAGCTCACACAAAGTAGTCTCTGCTGTTCAGGAGAGCTGATGAGTCACAGTAGCAGTTGAGGGTCAATATAAACACAGTCTAGATACACAGACTACGAGGCTTCCTGGAAGAGATGTAGTTGAGCTGGGTTCTGGGTTTGGAGGGTGGAGAACTGCCTCCTAGGAACATAGTGCAAGCTTGTGTGAGGACCTAAGTGACTGTACTCAGTAGTCAATGCCTGGGGAAGAGGGATGCTCAGAGGCAAAATGGGAGAACAGGCAGGCTTCAGTGTCCCAGTAGCAGACATGCTCCATGTGGTTGGCACTTATGTGGGTGGCCTTTAATTAGAACCTGGGGCAGTCAGACCACCCAGGCCTCTGACAGTACCTCCCCCTCCACCCCCACTCTTCAGGAGATCGATGGCAAGGCCCTGCTCCTGCTGCGCAGTGACATGATGATGAAGTACATGGGTCTAAAGCTGGGGCCTGCACTCAAGCTCTCCTTCCACATTGATCGGCTGAAGCAGGGCAAGTTCTGAACAGAAGGCACAGCCTAGACAACCGAGAGGTCGGGCAGATGGGGCATTCTTCTTGGAAGAAGGCTACCAGCCTGCTCCTCAGCACCTCACTGGAGCTCCAGGTCACTCCAGGACTCCAGGAGGCTCTGTGGAGCCACCACTGCTATCCCGCCCCTCTTGCCATGATGAGTCCTTCCATGAAGGACCAAGGAGGGGAAAGTGTGGGCCCAGGGCTGGCGCTGCTCTTCCCCTCAGCCCTGCCATGGCTCTGAGGTCCCCTCTATTTATTTTTTAAGCCCAGCTCTCCTCTCACCAGGAGTTTAGACTGAGCACCTTCCATGTGGCAGAGGAAGAGGCTTTGGAGCCCCCTACCTGGCCGCTCTCTTCCCAGGTTTGGTGTGGTGTCCCACTGCCCCACAGTGCCTGCCTTCCCACCAGATCCCAGACTCCAAACTCATGGTGCAGACCTTTACCTTTTTTAAAAAAGATCTTTTCTTATTGCTAATTTATTGTTTCTGGACTTGGGCAGACACTCTGGATAATGCTTCTCTTGCACCAGACACTGAGTTTTTGGAGGAGGGAAACCATCCTACCCTGGTCCCAGAGAGGTTCTCCAATGGGTGTAGCCCCTTTACAGAGGACACTGCCTAGGGTACTTTCTCTTTGGTATGGACAGACCCACATGCTCCCATGGAGAGGAGAGGATCACATCGTCTGCTTCTCTCTGCCCCCACTGGGCCATTTGTATTCCCAGCCCGTCTGTGGGATGGGAGCTCTCCCACACTGTCCCCACCACAGTCCCTTGCCCTCACCAGAACTGCTGCAGAAGATCTGGCCTAATGATTTTAGGCTGAAAAGGCCCTAAGGTTGGGGGAGGGTCTCCAGGCTGGAATGTTAGCCTCCTCCACTGTCCTGTGCTTCCTTGTAAGCAAGTCAGCAGCACAGCTGTTCCTGCTGCCATCTGGACTTATTTTATGTCAATTGTTTATAAATAAAAACCAATACAGATGTCAGTGTCTTTTTAATCAGTTGACAGTCAAATCACTGTGCATTTGGTGAGCAGGTCACTCTCCTCTCCATCTTGATTTTTATGTACATAAAATGAGGAACTTGGACTTTGTGGTCTCTAAGAGTCCTTCTGATCCCAGCAATCCTACAAAATAGTCTTATCTTCCAGAAGCCCCCCAGGGCCCAGCACCCCACTGGCAGTACAGTGTGTGAATCCATTCTCTGCCTCAAAGGGCTTTGCTCTGGTGCCGCTGGACGGTAGGGGGCCCGCAGCTGCGCCATATGGGGCAGTAAGAAGTAGCCTGAGAGAGCAACCGTGAGGAGCGTCAGCTGGCTTTATCCTCACCCTCATGCTTATGATGAGGGTGTAGGGTTTTTAGGAACTGGAGAGAAAGTATAAGGAGCAGCTGCTCGGTGCAGTGTAATCTGTTAGGTTTGGATCTGGAACATCCCCCAAAGGTTTATGTGAAGGCTTATAATGTTCGAGGTGGGGATATGATTGGATCATGAGGTCTCTGACTTCATCAGTGAATTAATCCATTGAAGGATTCATAGCTGAATGGACCATTTTAGGAGGGAGCAGAAACTGAAGAGGTATAGTTGGAGAAGTAGATCCCTGGGGACAGACCCTTGAGGACTATATCTTGTCCTTGGCGCTGCTTCTTGGCTATCATGAGCTAAGCAGCTTTCCTCCACCATGCCTTTCCTCCATGATGTTCTGCCTCACATCAGACCCAGAGCAATCGTCTTGGCCCACTATGGACTGAAACCATGAGCCAAAATAAATCTTTCCTTCTGTAAGTTGTTTTTCTCAGGAATTTCGTCACAGTGACAGTTGACTGACAATGACCATAACAATAACAACACTTCCATATCACTGTGCCACACAAACTGCTCTATAGGAATTATAGTTATCTTACTGAATCTTCACAAACAGCCCCTTTTATAGATGAAGAAAAAGCTCAGGTCCCATAGGCAGGAAAGGCCAAAGAAGAGTTTGAAGCCAAGTGACCTCACTATAAGGCTGAGGTTCTTGCCAGCCAGCCTGCTTGCTGTGGGCCTTTGGGTGGGTCATTCCCTTCTTCAGGCCAATCTGGCTATGAGGGATTTGGATGAGTCTTCTTCAGGCCCTGCCAGCCCTCACCAGTGACTTTGATAGCATGACTAACTGGTCATATCCTTTCCACTTGGCTACTGTGAGGTTCTAACTACAGTCACACTGAAGCAGCCAGGGTCAAGGCTGCCAAACTAGAATAGCCCCCATTTTCCACATTCCTGAACATGAGGCATTGGGTGGCTGTGCTCTTTATTCAGGGTGCTCCCAAAGAGGGCCTGACCGAACCTAGCAACAAACTTCTGAACATCCTCCTTACTACTTTAAGAGATCCAGGGACTGAAGCTAACACCTGTATATGAGCAGGCCAGACATACTGTGAGGCTGGGCCTCATGGAGCGGAATGGACAACCCCACCTTCTCATCACCAAGAGTAGGCACTTTACTGGTGATCCATATTTGGAGTGTTTATTGTGCTGAGTTATGTATATTATCTCATTTAAACATCACAACAATCCTCTAGGATAACTACTATGTTCCCCCCCTACAAGTGCAAAGATAGAGAATGCAAGTACTTGCCCAAACTCCATAGCTAATAAAGGGCACAATACCTCACCTGCCTGCCACTCCCACCAGGGGCCTTCACCTTATTTGCAAGGAATAGTTCAATTTCAAGACTCTGGTAGGGGAGGCTGGACACAGTCTGAAGGCCTCAGATAGGAAACAGCTGCCAAAAATCCTCTTACATGGGGAAGGGCCATCCTTTCAGAGGCCACAGTCACCAAGAACTCCTTGGCTGCCCAGGTAATGACTCAGGAGCAGGGACTGGACATCAGGGAGAAGTGGGGCTCACCTTGGCTTTGAAGCATCTCTTTCAACAATGCAATAGGCATAGTTTTCAGGGTCCCTTTGAGGGCCATGCCTTTTTGAGGCAATGCACTTAAGAAGCCCATAGTTCATCTTTAAGATTCTAGGACCAGCTTATTTATAGTTAGGGAACTTTTTTACCATAAGAAATATTGCCTTGACAGAATTAATATTGTCCAAATGGCCATAATACCAAGAGTGCTATACAGATTCAATGCAATCCTCATCAAAATACCAATGACATTTTTTACAAACTAGAAAAAAACAGTCCTAAAATTTATTTGTAAGAATAAGACCCAGAATAGCCAAACAATCCTGAGCAAGAAGAGGAATGCTAGAGACATCACAATGCCTGATCTTGTACTTCAGAGCTACAGTAACAAAACCAGCATGATGTTGGCATCAAAATAGACATGAAGACCAATGGAACTGACACAAAGACAAACCCACATACCCCACAAAGGTGCCAAAAACACATAGGAGAAAAGACAACCTTTTTAATAAATGGTGCTGGGAAAACTGAATATCCATGTGTAGAAGAATGAAACTAGATTCCTACTCTTGGCACAAAAGTCAAATCAAAATGGATCAAAGACTTAGGAATTAGACCAGGAACACTAAAATTTCTAGAAGAAAACACAGGGTCAGCACTCCAACATACTGACACAGACACCAATTTCCTTAACCAGACTCCTAAAGCGCAGGTAACCAAGAATGAATAAGTGGGACATCATCAAATTTTAAAACTTCTGCACAGCAAAGGAAACAAAAGTGTAAAGAGAAAACCTACAAAGATCTAAACAGATATTTCTCAAAAGAAACAGATGACCAACAAATGTATGAAAAAATGTTCAATATCTCTAACAATCAGGAAAATGCAAATCATAACTAAGATTTCACCTCACTCCATCAGAATGGCAATTATCAACAATACAAATAATAAATGCTAATGGACCTGCAAAGTAGTACAACCACTCTGGAAAGCAGTATGGAGTTTCCTCAAAAAACTAGGAATGGAACCACCATAATACCTAGCTATCTCACTCCCTGTATTTAGCCAAAAGAACTAAAATTAGCATAGTATAGGGATGCAGCCACATCAATGTTTATAGCCGCACAATTCACAATAGCCAACTCATGGAACCAGCCTAGATACCTGTTGATAGATGAAAGAATTAAGAAAATGGATTTTTATTCAGACATAAAGAAGAATGAAATGGCATTTCTGATAAATGGATGGAAATGGAGAACATCATGCTAAATGAAATAAGCCAGACACAGAAAAATCAAATGTCAAATGTTTTCCCTAATATGCAGAAACTAAAGCAAAATAAGAGGAAAAGGTGAGGGATCAGAGATCATAAAGATATGGGAAAGATCAGTGGAAAAGGAGGAGATTGAGAGGGAGGGAGGAGGGATAGAAAGGAGGGGAAGAGGGACTGGGGAGATAGCTCAGTCAGTAGAGTGCTTGCTTTATAAGCACAAGGCCCTGGGTTCGAACCCCAGCACCCCCCCCCAAAAAAAAAGGAGAGGAAGAAATGAATTTGACAAAATCACACTATGTGCATGTGTAAAAATACCACAGTGAATTCTATCTCTGTGTGTCTATAAAGCACCAATCAAAAAAATTAACAGTTGAGTGAAAGGAAAAATAAGAAATACTGCCTTGAAAAAATCAACACTCCCTTGAAAAAATTGACACTCCACTTTTACCTGGTTTCCAGGGAAACAGAACTAGAAAAATGACTAAATGCCTAGTCTCCCAAAAGGGAAGGAACTTAACTCTCTAACCTCTGGGGTCAGAATTAAAACTTATTTAAGAAAAACAGAGCAAAAAATAATTAAATAAAAAGAAAACCAAATAAAGTCCTCAAGTGGTAGAATTGTTTCGCCAAGTCAGGCCTTCTAATAACGATCAGTCATCCAAAGCAGCGGGGCTGGCCTGGGTGGGGCCCTTGCACACATGGTGTGTGTGGTGCAGGAAAAGCAACTCCCGGGAGCCCAGCGTTCCACCCACCCACGTGCAGGAAGACATATGGGAAAGCAAGACTGAAGGATGGAGGCCTCATGACACCAGCTTCCTGGTGTGACAGGAAGACACCACTGACTCATTGCCAATGAAATCTGGAGGAAGACACCGGGTGCTTCAGGAGATAATGGTGTGAATGATGTGCAGGGGGCCAGGAGTGCAACTCAGTGGTAGAGCACTTGCCTAGTGTGCTTGAGGCCCTAACCAGCTCCATCCCCAGCACCATGGGGGTGGGGCGGGAATTAAACCAAGAGCCTAGCCTCTACTAAGGGCTGATCAGGGAAAGACCGGGCATTTTTCTGGAACCCTCTACGCACTCCCCATCTTTGGCTTCTGCCTGCTGGCCAGGTGGACTTCTGTACTTAGCTCCACTCTCTGGACCGTTAGTCCTAAGGCGTATCCACAGCACCCTTTGTTGGCATCTTTGTGGAACTTAGATCTTTCTCTGGGATGTGGCACTGGTGGGCCAAGTGGATGCACTGCCCTCACTTGGGGTGCCACAAGCCATCCCTGGGGAAAGCCTGTGGTGGCTTGCTCCACCTTACAACCAAAGCTCAAAGTTCAGAGAACTTCCTGAGGATCCAGGCACTCCACCCTTGCCAGCTGCCAGGTTTTTGCAGCCTCTTTACCCTAACTCATCCCAAGTCTTTGCATGTGGTCTTGCTACCACATTCTATCAGGCTTCAGACCTCCAGCCCAGAAACAATGACAGCAAGACATCAGAACTGTGTGCTTAGACCTGTAAGCCACTGCAGGTGCTCACAGAGGCCAGCAGCCAACAGTAGGATGGACACTGGGGAAGAGCTCCTTGAGTCTCTGAGATACCCTGTAGGTGGCTGAGCCTGGACCCATCAAAGGTAAGGCAGGAATATATATGCAGTTGGTGGTATGCTAGGGAGGACTCAGGGCTAAGCTGGAGCATCATGGGTCCCAAAAGTTCAAAGGCTATGTCCACAATAATCCTTCCAGAATTTGCTTTTTTAACATTCCTGTGTCTCCCACAGGTGTCTGAGTTCAGTCCCCTTCCTTCTCCTCTGCCCCTTGACTGGCCTCCCTGGCAATTAACACAGACTAAAATTTGGAGTTGAAAAGAAGAAAGAAAGCAGACACCCATCCCTGATTCGGGTTCAGCAATCATGGCTGTGTAGACCATCACACGGGCATTCCACTGCATCTCTGTGCCCTGCCTTTGGTCCCAAACTCTCGTTCCAAAAGTCTTAAATTCCAGAGATTTTTTTCCTCTAGTGCCAAATGAGGTTTGTCAGTAAGATCACAGACATCCAGCAGGAGGATTAAAAGGTGCTGTTTTCCCACATTCCATCACCACGAGTGGCCTGCCAAGCACCTCTACTTCTATGAGCCTGGGATACAGTAGGCAGCCCGATTCAGTTGCAGTGCATTTCTGTATTTTAAAGACTATTTTGTAAATGTATTTAAGATTACAATGAAAGACAGGTTTTGCCCTACCCCCCAAAAGGAAATGAAATGAATGTCCAACTCATATAAGACTGTTAAAGGCTACAGAGAAATGGGTGACAGCATGGCTTAAAGAGATGGCCAGTGAGGACAGGAAAGCTTTGACATGCAACTTGGTGTGGGAAATCTCATGCCAAACAGCTGCCTATGGCAAGGCGGTGAGGCGAGGAAAGAGGACACTCCTAGTTGGTTCATGTGTTTCACCCCAGGACTCTTCTGTGGCCAGCTGTCTCTTTCCACACAATCCAACACAATTGGCGTCAGCCATCCTGAAACAGCTGCAGCTGAGCTGTCCAGTGCTGTGAGAGCAGCTTGTGGATGACAGAGTTGAGAAAGGCTTGAAGGCCTCAGGGAGCACGGAGCACCTCCATAGGCTGTCCCTTCATGACCCTCAGGACTGAGGCAGAGCTGGCTATAGGCCTGGGCAAGGACAGTGCAGCTGCCCAGTCTCCTCAGAGCCCCACACTGCAGCCAAGCAGAACTGGGGCCTCTTCCTTGCCCCTACACCATCATCTCTCCTCAAGTTTCCCACTTAAGCTTCTGCCTCCGTCCCTATGGGGAAAAAAACTTAAGAAAACTCTTCGGAATGGCTGTCTGCAAGGAAGGTGCCTTCTCTACACTGTCAAACAGTCCTTCGGTGGAAGTATCACCTCTGGCCTGCACCCTCACTCCCCAGAACCAGAAGCTCCCAGAGCAGCATGAGAAAGAACACGATGAAATGCACTCACCAAAGCCCTGACTCACCAGAACAGGTTCCTGCATCCAGAGAGCCTGTGCATGGCCCATGTCTTGGTTACAGTCAAACAGCAGGTAACAACCCTGCCCTTCAAAAGAGATGACAATGCCTGACCTGTTTTTTAGGATTCGTCTAGTTAGCAACTTTTGTCTCTGGTGTAGAGAAGGGCCTTTTGTCAGGGGTGGCTCTGGAACGCATCCTATGTATTTTGTCCATCCTGGGAGCAGCTGGGACCTGTCAGTGCCCAGTAGAACCTTTCTTGCCCAGGTGTGTGGTAGACCCCTTCTTGCTGGCTCTCTGCCCTCCTTCTCTGTGGCTCTGCTCAGTTTCTGCCAGTCTGTGGGGCTCCCAGGAGCCTTGGCACACCTGAGTCCTGGCCATCTGAGAGCCCAGGGCTCTGGAGGAACAGTCAACAAAAAGGGAAGGGAATCCTGAGAACAAAAAGGGAAGTAGAGGCTTTAAGCTACAGGACAGAAAGTGTTGGCAACTGGTGGCCTGGGTGGGCATTGGAGTCTGGAAAGGCATTGCAGAGGGAGAAATATGTCTCAGCACCTGTGTTCTGGAAGCTAACCAGAGGGAGCACCATGACTAAGCTGTGTGGTCGGTAGACAGCAGTGTCTGCAGGGGTGGGAGAGGGTGGGAGTCCCTTGGTCAACTGGCCAAGAAGGCATTGTTGACTCTCATGAGATCACAGAGGCAGTTGTGCAGGCCCCGCCCATTTCCCAAGACCCTGGTTCTTGCTGCCTCCATGCCAAGCCCCAAGTGCCCTGGGAGCTTCTGGCAGGCATCAGGGAGCTGTGGGAGCTCAGAGCTGGCATTGCTCATGCTCCTCCAGGAGCCAGCAGGATATGAAGGACATAGGCCTCTTTCCTCCTATTCCTGTTTGCCCTGAATGCCCCTCCCCCAGCTGCGGTGGCTCCCAGGCCCCACCTGCCTCCAGGATCCAACCTGAAAAGATGCAGGCTGGTGGTACCTACCACACCAGCCAGAGGCTGGCTGTGCGTGGGTGAGTGGGGAGACTGGTGTGTAAACAGGCACAGCCCAAGAGTGAAACTCCTGGGCCAGGGGGCAAGGCACAGGGGTCCAGCTCTAACCCCCATTCTGGACCTCCTCAAATTATATGTACATATGCAAAGGCCATTTTTCTGGGGAGGGATCATAGCTTTTGTAAGTGTGCCAAAAAGCATAAGAACTCTCTGATCTCATTCTAACTAATTTCAGAGCCCCTGCTGGGTCTAGACCAGGCAGGGAGAAGCAGCATGGGGCTGATGGCCAGCCTTGAGACCTGGGCTAAGTCTTCTCCAAAACACCCTCTTTAGAAGGTTTCTCTGGTGCCTGGAGGCAGTAAGAATCTTCTGGTTGGCAGGAAACCCTAAGGGTAATATGAGGTCCCTAGCCTGTGGACTGGGGATGGAAGACAGGATCCCTGGGGCCATCAAGAGAATGTGGTGAGGCTCTTAGGGACCTGAGTTCTGGTCCTTCCTGCTCCTCTTTGGCACACCCCTCAGTCAGCCTGCAGGCTCTGAGGTCTGGCTCAGTCCTTTCTTGTTCTTTTTTTGCCCAAGTATGTGGCAGACCCCTTTTTGCTGGCCCTCTGCCCTCCTTCTTTCTCTGTGGCCCTGCCCAGTTTCTGCCAGTCTGTGAGGCTCCTTGGCACACCTGAGTGCTCTGGGAGGTCCGGGGCCATCTGAGAGCTCAGGGCCCTGGGAGGAACAGTTGACAGGGAGGAACCCTGAATTCCTTCCAAGGAAGACCCCTCATGACCCCAAGGAAGAGATCAGCACAAACACAGATGTGGAAGCCCTTCATGGAGTCCCACAGCAAGCAGCCCCTGCCAAAGCTCCCCGCAGAAGAGTCCCTGCCTGAAGACGCAAGCCTCAAGGCGGTTCCCAGCGTGCACACGCTCTACGTGGGCCACCTGAATCCCCAGTTCTCAGTGCCGGTGCTCACCTGCCTGCTACGGGACACCCTGGAGCAACTTGAGCTGCCAGTGGCACGGGAGCACATTGAGGTGGTGAGGCGACCACGGAATGCCTATGCGCTGGTACGGGTGGCCACCCACAAGGACACCCTGGCCTCCCTACCCTGGCGCCTGCAAATTGCCACAGAGGAGAAGCTGATCCTCAAAGAGCTGACAGCCCGGGGGAAGGAGCTAGTATTGAATGAGACCTGGGGCAGAGAGGTAAGTGGGACCTCCCCAAGCCAGTCCCAAAGACACCCAGGGGGAGGCCTGTGTGAGAATGGCCTGCAGGGTTGAGGGGTGTCTGAGAAGATGAGGACAGATCTGCAGACCGGAGGCTGCTACTTAAATGACACTGGCCTGAAACCTGAAGTTCAGACTGCCCACTTTCACCCAGAGGGCCACTGACCCTCATCCTGCCAACCCGAGCTTGTCTGAAGAAAAGCCAGTGTGGGGCTTTTCCCTGGGCCCGTTTGCATTCCAGCCTTAGCCTGAGAGGCCCTCAGATACACAGGGTCCTGATTTTCTCCTTGACTTACTTCACTTGTCCAGTTGACAAACACCAACTCCCACTCTGTCCTGGCCCTGCCCTCGAAGAGCCCTCCACTCTTGAGCAGAGCCAGATTCCACCAATCACAAATCTAAGGTGGCTGTCAGAGGACACAGGGCAGTCCTTACTGTTCTCTGGGACCAATTCTCAGGGAACAGCTGGGACCTGGGGAACTAGATAGGCACTCGGACATTCCAAGCAGAGGGACCAGCACTTGCAAAAGGACAGGGCGGGGGTTTGAGTTTGTAAGGCAAGGTGTTTAGTGTCCCTGGACTGGTAAGTTGGTCTTCTCTGGGGAGCCACAGGGCTAGTGGGGCAGTGCCTCTCATCTCTGGGTGCCAGCCCTGGAGAGGCAAAAGCAGCCGGGAACCAGGAACAGGTTTCCAAGGGGGTGTGACCATCTGACTTGCCTTAGGGCTAGTGAGGAGGATGCATGGGAAAAGGAGAGTCAGCGAGGGGCTTCCTGATGAGGCCCAGACTAGGGAAATAGCCATGAGGACATGAGAGCCCTGGAACAGAGCAGAGCCATGGAAGTGGGCTTGGGAAAGGCAGAGGAGGGCTGGGATTCAGGAGGACTTGTGAGAGGTCCCGGAAGTGGAAGTCAAGTTTCAGGGAGGTTGTGAAGCCAATGGGGCCTCTCAGTTCAGAAACTGCAGGTTGCACAGGGACCTTAGGGTGCTGAGGCACCTCCAGGAATCATCCGAGCCTGGGCCTCAGGGAACTATCTGCAATCCAGGTGGGAAAAGACTGGTGCATAGATGAGCCAGCTTCCGGTCCTAGGAAGAAAACTCCCTTCTTACCCACCCAGGCAGCCCACAAGCCAGGCACTTAGACTTAGCAAGAGGCTCGCAGGGGAAGGAGCAGTGACTGGCTTAGACCCTTGAACTAGCAAGGTGGTCCCACATTGACTGCAGGAGGACCACTCAGACTGAAAGGAGGCATCAGGATGCCCATGGGGGCTGGATCTCAGGAAGGGGCGCTGTTGGGGTCTCACAGTTGGTCCAAGGCAGGAGCTCCTTACTTCCCCAATGGGTCCACATGCCCCATTCTCCACCCCCACCCCAGCAGGAGGACAGTGGCCCAAGCCCAGGACGCAGCCCTGGCCGCAGCCCTGGCCGCAGCCCTGGCCGCAGCCCTGGCCCCAGCCCTGGCCCCAGCCCTGGTCCCAGCCCCGGATCCGGCCAGGGCTCCAGTCTCCCCATGCCAACGGGACCCGCAGACTTCTCACCTAGGCGGCAGTGGACCCAGCGGTGGCTGATTTCCCAGAACCGGCCCAGCGGTGTGCGCTCCGACAGCGCCATCATGCACCAGGAGATCCTGGGCCAGGAGCAGCTCTTCCAGGGCACCTTCCTGGGCAGCGAGACACGGAACATGGAGTTCAAGCGGGGCAGTGGCGAGTACCTGAATCTAGCCTTCAAGCACCACGTGCGGCGCTATGTATGCGCCTTCCTCAACAGTGAAGGTGGCAGCCTGCTAGTGGGCGTTGAGGACAGTGGCCTGGTGCAGGGCATCCGCTGCAACCACCGTGATGAGGACCGCACACGCCTGCTGGTGGACTCCATCCTGCAGAGCTTCAAGCCCCAGGTCTTTCCTGATGCCTACACCCTCACCTTCATCCCCGTCATCAGTGCCTCCACCACCGTGCCTCTCAAGGTGAGCCTGCGGGACAGGCAGGCTTGTCTGTCACGGCCCAGCAGGACGATGGCCCGATGCTACTCCCCGGGGTGGGGAGTGGGCAGGGAGTTGGGGAAAGGAACCCCTCGAGGAGCCACTGCGACCTTAAGGAGCCAGGACTGGGGCTGCCAGTGTCAGCTGTGGCCTCCGCCCAAGCTGCCATTCCCCCTGCCAAGGTGCTCCGTCTGACTGTGCACACCCCCAAGGCCCAAGGGGAACCCCAGCTGTACGAGACAGACCAGGGGGAAGTGTTCCTGCGACGGGACGGGAGCATCCAGGGGCCACTGTCCGTCAGCACCATCCAGGAGTGGTACAGGCAGGTGAGGAAGCCCGGCTACAGTGGGCAGGGCATAGCCAACCCAGCTCCTCCAGCCTCTCCCTGGGAAGTCCTGTGTCCTTGGGTCCTGTGTCAACCCATGAGCAGAGAGAAGGGTCATCTCCTGTAGTGCACTGTTCAGTGGCTGGGGGAGAGGCCCAAGCAGTCTCCTTTCACCCACCCAACTTGAGTGCTTGAGGTACTGTTGAGTGTCCAGGAGAGAGGGGAGACTGGAATATTGAGGAGTTATAAGAAAACCCCGAGGACTGTGTAATACATTTCAGGAGCTCCAGAGGGGAGGGGTGAACACAGTCCCAAGGGGAGGCCTTTCTGCCAGAGGGAACTGCCAGGTGGTGGAAAGGCAGAGGAGGGCTCCCTCCCCCACATGGATATGTGCTCCGTAGCCTCTCAAGACACAGGGCTGCCTTGGTCATGGCCAAGGGACCTGGCTTCCCCCCAGGCTCTAGGTCACTCCAGGGGGAGGGTGGACAGCTAGAGCTGACATCAGCTTGGCCACCTGCTGCTATGCTGCCCCTCAGAAGTGGAAAACAGAGCTGGGCAAGCTGGAAGAGAAGGTGAAGGTGCTGACGGTGGAGAAGGAGCAGCTCCAGCAGCAGCTGAGGCAACTGCGGCCTGTGTCCTGCACCTGCTGTGTCCTGTGAGGGCCCCACGGGCGGGCTGCACAATGCCGAGCTGCACAGGGTGAGGCAGAGACTTCTGATCTGGGCTAGGTCCTAGCAACGGAATGCACCTGGGTCAGGCAGGTGGGCGGGAGTTCTGGCTTCCTGCTCTTCGGCACTGCACAGGCCCCCTGGCTTCGTCAGAGCAGCCCTGGCTCTGTAGCCGAAGGCTCCTGACAGCACATCCCCGAGCATGGACTTTCAGAAAGAGCTTGGCCAGACTTACCCTATGGCTGAGCTGTAAGGAACTGTCCCTCTCCCTAAAGGCTCCTTTAGCCCAAGCTGGGATTTATGACTCCAGTAGGTCAGTGCCAGAAAGGAACTTGTCATCCTAGAAAGGTCCCTCACAGTCAGTAAGGCATGTTTGGAAACATTTACAGGGCAAATAGGCCACGCTGCAGCCCTCTCCCCTATGGAACTTGACATTGTTAAAAGTTCCTTTTTAAGTCATGACCCGGGATGCAAATGATTATTTCTAGGACACTTTGTCAGTCAGCCATATGCTGCTGGGTCATGTATTCCATGCCCAGGCACCTCTGTCCAGTAGGCAGAGGCCACCCTGGATTCCTACCACACAGGGCTATGAGGAACAGGAGCCCAGTTAGCCTCCAGCCCAGCTCCATTTTAAAGGTCATGAGCCTTGGGGCAACGCACTCACCTTCCATTTCTTTGCCTGTAAGAGTGGCAGCGGGCAGGGCAGGCATTGTCATCATCAGGAAGTCCCCAGGTTCTGTGCTGGCCCCAGCCCAGGCAGCACCTGCACAGGAAGGGTCTGACTCCCATTCCAAGCCCCCTCCTCCCAGCCCTGGAGAGGGTTCCTGCTCTGGCTGTTCCTCTGCTGTTCCCACTGCCAAGCCAAGACAGGGACTGCACCTGCACTCAGCCTTCCCGGTTCCCCGGCCCCCTGCACCAGTCACGCCAGCTGTGCCTGCCACTCCTTCCACTCCTGCATCCCCACCCGGTTCAGCAGCCACTCACAAGTGCTCTGAAACTTGGTTTCCCACATATAAAACAGGATATAAGCCCAGCCTTGGCCACCACACACACTGGCTAGAGACCAAATGCAATCATGGATGTATGTATCATGACAGCTTACCAAACTTCTAATGCCAGAGATGAGACCTTGTGACTCAGTGATAGCAGAGCAAATTGAGTAAAGTGAGCCCAAACGTATAGGCAAAGCATTAACTGGGGCTTCAGCTGAAGGGAAACAGCACTGATCAAAGGCCCAGGTTGCTCCTCAAATAAAGGGAGATGCAAGCTTTTATTGATTTGCTGGAATGGGCTAAAGTGTGGTAATTTTCCATTGGTCAGGAGCATGGTTCCAAAAGATGTTGAGGATATCATTGGTCACAGTCAACTTGTCTGAGAACCACTGAGTTACTCTTGTAGCTGGAGCCACCATCCTGTGCAAACACCCTGGCCTTATGGCTCCATCTGGGCCTATGACAGGGCTGAAGGACTGTGGGTTCTTGAGCTGCTATAGCTGCAGAAAAAGCAAAAATATGCCAGCTCCAAAGGCAACTGATACATCTACATGCAGAGCTGAGCTGAATCTGACCCAAAAGTTAGTTAAGGCAACAAAGGGGACAGGCATAAAAGACACCCATCCTAGTCACCCACCAGATATCTGCAGCCCAAATAGTCAAGTGTTTTTCAACAAGTGGCCTTCAAGTCCCTGAAAGGTAACCTAGGCAAGCATTATCGTCATAACCCACACATTAGAGGTGTTATCTACAGCAAAGCTAGGCTCTGCAACCTCCAAAATCAGTGATTTTTAAGTTGACTTAGAGTAACTGTGAAGCCCGAGAGTTGAGTGGTAACGATTTCCTCTTGTGTAAACATTCTGTTTCTGTGGTTTTCTCAGGGCCTAGGATGGTCTGTTGAAAAGAACACCAGGGCAGGGAGGCAACATTACCCTACCGTGGTGGTCCCTGTCTGTTACTCACCCAGTGTGCTGCCCCAGGGTGGCTGAAGCTGCTTGGGTTACTTGGACTGGGGTGTCCATCAATGGTGGAATGTTTGCCCAGCATTCACAAAGCCCTGGGTTTCTACACCTAGCACTGGGGATGAGGGTGGGAACCTTACTCAAGAAGCTAGAGCAGTTTCTGGGCAACTTCATGACCCAGGCACCACACTCCTCAGAAATGCATCCCCACCGGTTCACCACTTTGTAGAAATAGCCGGTTTCTACAAAGGCAAGGTGAAGTCAGAGTTAACCCAGCTGCTTCAGGCTGCCCAGAGCCCAGCAGAGATGCTACTGAGTTTCTTCCAACCATAGAGAAGCCTCTGGCCCTGGTCAGTTGACACTGGCATGGCAGGCTACCCTCCTGCACCATCTGGCTGGGCTCTGCAGTCCCCTTTTCTCAAAGGTTCTGCAGGTGGCCAGCCCTTGGCAACTGGTCATCTTAAGGCAATCTTCACCAGGGGCAAGAACATGATCACAGGGTGCTCTTCCAAATCTCCCTATACCCAGCCAAGTCCTCACTGTTGCAGGGCACTGCTGACCCCAAGGGGCCTGTCACTCCCTCCGTGTGGGGGACGCTGGGCTGCTATGTGGGAAGAGGTCAGAATTCTGTTCCACCAGCAGTACTAAAAGCCCAAGGCAAGTATGAAGAGCTCCATGTAAGTGGTGAGTCCTCAGTCCATGAGCAAGGGAGGCAGACAAAGGTGACTTGTTCTTGGCCTGGGAACAGGGAGACAGGCTCCCAGGCCTCAAGGCGGATGGTGGCCTTGGACCAGTGAATGGAAGAACCAAAGAGTCCACTTCTCTGGATCTCCCTGAAGTAGGAGCTGGGCCAACTCACTTGTGAGAAAAACATTTCCCTCCCCAAACCCAATATCTCAAATTTCAGCAAGTGAAGGCTATGAGCTTGGGTGAGCAGGTGGCCTGAGGCCTGAGCCCCCCTGCCTTGGCAGATGGCAGAGAAGCCAGCTCATCTCTAAGAGGTGTGCTCAGCAGCCAGGGGTAAGTGGGTGCCTCTGTCACCAACCCCCCATCCAGGACAGTGATCATGACCTGGGCCTGTATCCCACAGGCTGAGAGTGGAAGTAGAGCCAGGGAAAAGCAGTCTTGCTGGCTCAGAAGGTCCTTGGTTGGCCGTTCCCATCCCTGGTGAGGGACCCAGTTTGCGACTGGCAGAAAGGCCCCCTGTGCAGGGTTCTGTGCTTCTTCCCTCCCCTTTGTCCCTGTCAAGCTGCATGCTTGGCACCCATGCCACTTTCAATCTGTCCTGACATGTGAGAACCAGGATGTGAAGCCCTGTTTGAAAACTCTGGTTCCCATTCACAAGAAAGGCTCATCTCCAGTTTCCAACACTGTGGGATTGCTCACGGAGCTGCGCGCCAGAGGAGCTCCGGACCAGCAGCACCCCAGCACAGGCTTCAGTTTTTCCCCTGGCCGGCAACAGACACAAAGAGAATGAAAAGACGTCTCTTGTTCTGCATTATTTATTCCTTAAGTTAGAGTATACATGGAGTCCAGCCAGAATACAGTAGGCAGTGGCTGTGCCTATTACATCACATTAAGAAAATAGTTTTCATATTGCATTTTAACTGCAGTTAACACCATTCTGGAAGAAGAAAGTACCCTCGAGTCAAAGCTGTCTATATATGAGAGGGTTTTAGAGGCAGTTTCCCCACAAAGATCCTTTTTTTTTTAAAGTGACCCCTTGATGCAAGGAGTGTTTCCCAACCCCAGGACCAGGAGATGCAGCCAGAGGTGCAGAGTTTTAAAATCATACTTCAGAGACACCAACTTCTTGCTGCATCATGTGACACCAAACAGACTGATCCTTTGGATGATGAGGACCAGCCACAGTTGGTACCAAGAGCTTCCACAACCCAGAGCAGTACTGAGGCCTTAGCTCTGGCTTCACTGCTCTCGGTGACAGGCAGTACAGGAAGTCACCAGCACCCCACAGGGGAAGCACCAGCTACAGTGATCCTCCCATGTCTGCTCCAGCACGTGGCACTGAGCAACGGCCTGGGTACCCAAGGGAAGCAACAGGCAACACGCTCGAATCCACAGTGACACGAGGTAGTTGGAGAAACAAGGTGGTCAACGGGCCTCCACCAGCCCCTGTCATCAGCACCCGTCTCAATGTGGGCTTCTCATCTCACAGCCTCCCGACCTGCACAGGAAGGACTGAGCAGCAAGCGGGCCTGGAGCCAGTGTACATGATGCGACATGCAAATGACAGTTTTCCAAATACCTTTCTCCCGTAATAAAATAATCTTAATAAAAACATAATTTAAAGGAAGTGTCAAAAGCCGAGTGTAAAATCATAGCTGTAAACTCTTGTCAAAGTCAAAGGCTCTCTTGAAGAATCATCCCTGTTTAAAAAAAAGATGTTAGCCATTATATGATGTTCAAATAGTAAGGTTAAGAATATAGTCAGGGGCTGGGGAGATAGCTCAGTTGGCAGAGTGCTTGCCTCACGAGCACAAGGCCTTGGGTTCTATCCCTAGCACCGCAAAAAAAAAAAAAAAAAAAAATGTGTAGTCAGCTGCCATGGGAAATAATGCCTGTTTTTCATGGTAGAACAATAATAGAAACTTAATATAAATAATCAGAAGCTAAATTTGTAATTCCTACAGAATCACACGTCTTTAAGACTTCTGCCTTGGCCCTGATACAAGCACTCTGTCCACAGCACCCACCTCCTACTGGCCTGCTGACAGGCAAGTCTCCACAAAACTCCGTGGGCTGACCAAATGCCCACCTCCTCCACAGCCCCTTGTGTCCTCCTGGTCAGGGATTAAGGGGTGCATTTGTTACACGCTCCCCTGGCATAGATTAAACAACTCAGGCCATCCTGATGCTGACTGACTTCTTATGCCAACCCATCTCTCTATGCCCTCGAACGTTAGGTAGCCAATCAACAAGGCAGAAGGGAAACCAGTCAAGATCACTCAATCAGAGCAGCACTGGGCCAGCAGAGGCCCCGGGGTACGAGTACATGGCACACAGGATCCAAGAGGGTCACCTGCCCTGCCTCAGAGCAGGAACTCTATCTTACATAGTGGGACCACCAAAAATGTGGACCACATTCAGATCCCTGGCTCTCTTCTTATACCCCACAGATTTCTGACACCCTGTCCCCTTTCTGATACCCTCACCAAAAGAATCTATTTCTACCAACACAGTTTACTCTGTTATCTCACAGGACTTTAAAAATTCATGGCAGTGTCCACAGTTATGCTCTTTACAAACTTATAGGCCCTTTCACTATGCAGACATTCAAAGTCTCCTCGCTATTTGAATTTTGAAAAATTTCTGGAATAAGCAGCAGTTAACACCATACAATTTGCAAGCAGTATCAGTTCTGAGACTCTTCTTGGTGAGAGTTTGAGGAGCTGCAAAATGACAGGCCATGTTGTCATGCCTGTCACCTCCTTCACCATCTGAGTTTATACAGCTCCACAAAACAAGACCTAAGACCCATTCCCCTCGTCGATCAGACTGGCACCTATGTGCAGCCATCAACCATGTGACACCTCTCCAGTGACTGGTGTCACCCCAGCAACCCCCAGAGCAGAGTAACTTGGAATAGGAGTGGCCCACTGATGCTCACATTGACCTTACCACTTCCATTCTCTAACAGATAAAAACATAGCACCAAACTCCAATGATATTCTTACAATCCTAGTGTTATCACTTAAAAAAAAATGTTAAAAATAGCACTTACATTAGCAGATCAGTCATGGTTTATTGATGGAAATTTCAGTTCAGTGATTTCAGAGTCAGGGGAGCTGCTCCCACTTCTGTCACTGTAGGTGTCCCTGCAGAATTCAGAAAGTTCATTCCTCTTCTGCTGCCAAAACCTCACTTTACTTTCCTGTTTCTGTAGCCACTGCTACTGCAAGGACATGTGTCCACACAGCACAAATCACTCTTACTATAAACTATATCCAGCCTGAGGCTGTTGAGGGATTTCCTTCCTCTTACCCTTCAGTTAACTACCCACTCAGAGTAACCAGCCTCAGATAAAGGTGGCATAAACCTTCCTGAGGTGTGGACTCCTCCCTATGGAAAAACACTGTCCCCTGAGCATGGATGAGAGGGACCTCTGCCAAATACTGCTCAGCAGTACCACCAGAATGAGATGCTACAGAGGGCGGGGCCTGATCCATGCACCAGAGGAAGCAGCTTGAGGAAACCCCAGGACAGAGTGGGAACCTCTGTGCAAATGTGAGGAACACGTGGTACCTCATCCAAGGACCCAGCCCTGATGCCTGTGGCTTTTTCTTGGGACTAATTGTGTGACACCTCACTGTGAGAGCCAGTGACCCCCAAAGGACTAGTGAAGACAAGGAGTGGATTGCTAAAGCCGTGTCCCCACCTGGGTGAGAGCCTGCAGCCTTTCTGGAGGTAATGTGGGAGCCGGCCCACAGAGGCCAGGAGGAGGCCAAAGTAGGGTGGGGAGGGCTTGATAGGCCTGGACAGGAACTCAGGGTGGTACTGAACTCCAACAAAGAAAGGATGATCTGAAACAGAAATCCAAGGGATCCATTAGGTATTTGTACATAAAATGTGAAAAATAAGAAAAAGTTTCATTAAATCAACCCTAACAGTCAATGTGTGCAAGGCCCTGGGCCCAATCCCCCAGAAAAAATGCTAAATTATTTGAAAGTAAGGTTACCATCTGAATCTAGGTAGATACAACCCCAAAGCCTGAGTGTCCTGACACCCTTCTCCAGCACTGTTGTCCCCTCTCAGCTAAGGGAGCTCCTCTCCATGGTCCCTCCCTGAGTCCATGGCTCCTTTGACTTCCACAGGCTGAGCCACACAGTCATGTGAGAGCTAAAAGGGGCTGAGTACCAAGTCCACCCTCTCTAGAGGAGGAGGAACGGAGGCCTGAGGTCACAGAGCTGCCTGAGGAAGGCCACACATAGGGATAAACTCCTGGGGTTCTTATCCCTGTGTCACCAACTCCCTTCCCCTCACAAGACAGTAGGAATTCTGCCTCATCAGGAGCAACAACACACAGGTTTACACTTTTCCATGTCCCAAGAAAATCTGACTTAGTTTTCCATTAAATTCAACTGTCTTAGCAATCACCTTCCAGCTCCACAATCTCCATCCGCTCCCCTTCAACATCCTGGCCAACAAACTTCAAGCCCTGCTCTTCCAAGCATTTTTTCAAGACTGGATTCACCTGTTGATGCATTAAAAACAATTGTGTGGATCTCTGTTACTGTGTCTCCCGAGTAACAGAAAGAGCGAACAAGAATCCTCACCTCAAAGCGATGGCGGTGCCTCTCTTCCAAGTAGTCTGGGTCTCCATAGAGCTTCCCTGGAAAAAAGAGGCTGGGTTCAAGACTTGACTTCAAGAATCATCAGCATGTTCCTTCTCAGTGCACCTCTATCGTCCACACAGGCTGCTATGATTCTGCCATATGCTTCCTGCTCTTAGCACAATGTAGACTCATTCTTGGCTTCTGGCTCCTTCTGACCACGCTAAGAACAACAACAGAATCAGGCTCTTGCCACCTCCCTCGAGCACACAACTGCTGAAGTGCAGAGCTCCCTGCTGCTAGAAGAAGGCCAGGAGACAGACCAGCACCCACCAAGCAGCCTGGGCCCTGAGGATGGTGGTGAGGGACACCGCTCAGAACTATGCAGATGAACTCTAAGGACAAGAGTTCAAGTCAGTTGTCAAAGATGCCAGCACCTGATGGCTGCAGGCAAACAGGCACTGTGTACAAACGTGCTGCTTACCTAACCCACTTGAGTGAGACCCCTGAGTCCACAGAACACACGAACTGCAAAATCAGTACTCAAGTAACTCAAATTAGGCTGCCACAAAGACCCCAGACAGACACAAGAGTACCTCTGCCACAGAATCAAAGGCAGAATGTTCCCAGTGGGGGCAGGGGAACCTAAGAGTAATGTCTTAAGTACTTTTCTCCACCAGTTTCCCTTCATCTCTAACATCTATTAGTACTTTGTCAGAATAAAATCTACTTGGGTTGACCCATATGAAATTGCCATTTTGGGGAACAATCATCATCAAATTTCATAACAGTATAGGAAAGAAACAGACTGCAGTGGAGGTGACCTAACTGCCCCACCCTGTAGAGGCATAGGCAGCCCAGAGCACTGACTGGTCGCCAGTCACCTAAGACTCACACTGCTGCTCTACCTACTACGGTGCATCATCCTAAGAGGACAAGTATGAGGGGAAAAAGGAAAATTCAGAAGCAAGAACAAAACAAAAGGCACAAAGCCAGCCTGACTCTTGAGAGCCACAGCACCACCCTAAGATACACATCCTGAACAGGCCAAGCCACAGGCCGGGCCGGTACGAGGCAGCTCTTACTCATGACCGAGTTCTTGGTCTGGAACAGGGTTCTCCTCTTGCCCAGCCTCATGGTTCCTCCCATCTGCCCAGGGTTGTGTTCTGGCATGTCTATGACCTGGAGATGTTCAGAAAACAAACACAGACTACCAAACTCTGCTTCGTTAGACAATGGACCTCCTCCACTGACGGAGCCCACCTGCGAGCAGGCCCTGCCTCCCAGCCTTCCCTGGCAAGAGACGCTGTCTCGGGAAACTGCCTCCTAAGAATCATTTTTTAACCTCCAGGACAAGGGTTCAGTCCTTTGGCCTGTCCTCATGACACTGTACCTGCCCCCAAGTACTTGGGATGACAAGGAACCAGGTTATCACACATTCTAAGAACACAAGACCAGTGTCATGATGTCTGTTCCCTTTGAAGGCCTGAGGAGTTGCTCGCAGATCAGGGGTGCAGAACCAGCACCAAGCAGGGGTGCTGTGGCACCCCAGAGGACAGTGCAGCTCACCCCTCACCTGGTGCTTCTGTGCACCTTCTGACTTCCAGGGCCGTCTCTATGCCCCATACCCCCACCCCGAAGTCCCAGGCTTCAACAAATTTGTTCTTCCCCTCCTGAAGCCTTGAAATTAGCAAAGCTCAATGTCAGATCAACAAACATACTAATGATGTCTAACTGCCATAAGATCAAGAACCTTGTCCATTGTGTTCATCAGCATCCTTGTTGACAAGAACAGCCTTAGCACAGAGTAGGTACTCAGCATGTGTTGAATATTAAAGGAAAAAATGGCTATCAACATGCATACCACTCCTGGGCTGGGGATCACTGTCTCTCCCCAGTAAGCCTTAATAAGGCAGGGTGACAGTGCCATGTGACCCCAGTATGAGAGGTGACACCAGGTAGCTGGCCTGGAAAAGATCTGGTTACCATTCAACAAATCAGTACCATATCCCAGCAGTTCTCTAATCACAGGCCTACCCCCAGGACTGCCGCTGGGAGAACACGAGGCAGTAGGGACAGTGGCGGACACAGGGTGCCTGTGGGAAGCCGGGCAGAGCATTAATCAGAATCTGCGCTAGGTGTCTGCGCTGGTACCTTAAAAGGCTTTCTGTAGTTAATTGGAAAGACCAGTGAGGCATTCCACAGTGAAAACTAAGGGTTCTTCCTATCCATTAGGTCTGAGAGCAAAGGATTCTGGAGGAGGGAGCGGCGTGGCTCACTGCCTGTCTAACCATCCACACATCATGAACGCCCTTTCAGCCCCTTCTGATCCTGGGAACGTTCAAACACTGGACTCACCACAGGATGACTGGTCTTGGGGTCAAACTCTGTAGAATTGGCATCTGAAAAGTCAAAATACTTGGGTTAGGAAGATAGCTAAGAACACAATATCACTTAATATCTTCATTGCTGAGCACTAAGTCACAATCTCCTCCCACAGTTTAAAATCAATGGTGAAATTAAAACTAGGGACATAATGATACTCAACACACAAACAGGTCAATTTTTTCTATCAAGTCTTTTCTGGAAAGTCAAGCTGTACATAATGGGCAGAGCAAAACCAATGGCACAGCCTAACAATCTTCATTTAGGCAATGTGTGTGTGACAGTTTTCACCTTGTCAAATTTTTTTTTTTTTAATTTTGTTGTAGACTCTTCAAAATAAGCAACTATCTTCTCCTTTTCTTCAATCCTTAGCATCTAAAGTGCTGCCCTACTCAACTGCCTGGTTTAACTGCTAAGTCAGAAACTAACCTATCATTTATTCAACTTACCATCTAACCACTACAGACTTAAAGGGAAAGGAAGTTCCTGGTGCTGCATGTTGGCTAGTATGAGCACTAGGTACTGCTCCCCTCCTGGGCCTAAAGCAGGGCCTGCTGTCCACATGGGGCAAGCTCATGGACAGTCACCCACCCATCTGGAACCCAAGTGGGAGGCAGGGGGTCGGGCTGTGCAAGGGTCCAGGGAACTCCAAAAGTCATTTTGGAGTCAAGTGAAAAGAGAACCTTGCCAGCACACAGATGCCAGCACTGGGGCATGCTGCCTACTACACTAAGCTATGGTCCCCATGGTTGTGGTGAAATAGCCTCTCAGAAGAGAGGTGAACTGAAACCCAGCCTGGCCACAAGGTGGCCACTGAGGAATCACTTGTACTGCGTAAACCAGACTGCTTTACATTTCTTCAGGGTGCTTCATGTTTCACAGAACCTTCGTGTCTGCTGGAAAGCTAGTATTTGCAGTTGAGCTACAGAGAATAAATGGCTGTGGCAAACTATTCCATCATGGCCCCATGGACCACAGTCCCAGTACCTACATCCTGTGACCCCTCAGCCCCATCCTCTCCCACAAAGTCTGGGTTTGGCCTGTGTCTTGCCTTGGCCAGTGGGACAGCAACAAGTATGAAAATGTAGAGTGGCCCTGTCATTCTGGAAGCCAGTAGGTCACAATGTGTGAGGAAGCGTGGGCTGAATTAATGAATGATGAGCCACAACATGGACACAACCATCTCAGTGTCCTGCTGAGCCAAGCACAAACTGAAGGTCAGGCAGGACTGAGTGACCCCAGATACACAACACAGAGCAAACAGCCACTCAGCAGTCACCCACAGAACACTGAGAGGGGGACAAGTTATGGCTGTTACCAGCCACCCAGTTTGGGGGGGTCTGTCATAGTGATAGAATTAATTAGTCAGCAGCTCCAATAGTACTTAAGCATTTCTTATTCACCAGGCATGGCTAGGGACTACCTACATGCATTTCTTCACCAAATTTTTACAACTATGTTAAGTAGGTACCATTCTGACTCCCATTTACAGAAGAAACAGAGGCTCAGAGAGGCTAAGTGACCTAAAATCACCCATAATAAGTGACAGAGTCAGAACTTAGGCCCAGGTCTGCTAGTCCAAGTTTATAACCACTGCTTAGGCCTCACTTAGGCCAGTGTCTTCATGGTGGGTACCAGGTGGATGGTGGCTATGGTGGTCAAAGGAAGAGAATTTCAAGAATAGGAAATGCTGGAGAGAGAGCTGAAGTTGGGCTTCTGCAGCTATCCCCTAACCCCTGCTCCTCTGTGGAGAGCTGCAGGGCACCCGCCCACCCCCGCCCCACCCTCAGTTCTGCACACTGAAGTTCTGAGGAGCCAGGCACCATGTCAAGGCTCCTGCCACCCAACATGCAGTGCCTTCACGCCCTCAGGAAGCAGGAAGCAGGAATGAGCATTTCTAAACGCACGCTTACCTGACCATCCCAGCACATTTCTTGAAAATTCAACCACTGCCAACTGCATTCCTAAGCACACACCTTCCAGGGGAGGGAAAACCAAATGAAGCTCCATTGAAAAGGCAACTCCCACAGTTCCCACCCGCCTGCCAAGGACTCTGTGTCCTGCATGGTCAGGTTTTTAACCGCAGGTTCTTAATTTCCTGCTATTAGCAAGCACTCCTGCTGGTATGCTTCATCTGTGATAGATGTTAATAGCTGGATGAAGTGGACCTAAAGATCCCAGGTTCTGCAAAGTCATCCAACTTAAAAAATAAACAATATTCCATTCAGTTTCAAGTTTTCAAGTATAAAATTTAAGCTTTCTTACCCTTCCTCATTATGGTCTCATTTACAAATTGGTCAAGTTGAAAATTACTAAAGTTTAAAGCACCAGGAAGCATTCAAAACCATTTCTGCCCAGTTACAGTTGGCTGGTATGCCAGGTGAGCAGGGCATAAAACTCAATCTCCCATACACTGCAAACAGAATTTCCTTAAAATCCTATGCATGATGTAGCTAATATGCTTTTCATATTTAAAAAGTCTGAATCTTTCCTAAAAAGAACTAAAAAGGCTGAGCTCCTCTCTAGATACACAGCATTCATGTCATGTTTTAATATTTCCCTGTCATATTTATAACCCCCTCCCAAACTGCTCCTCAGGAGTGGCAAGAACAAGCACAGTTCCTTACCCAAAAAAGGCTTTTTCTGCTTCCGAGCCCAGGCGATGGCTTGGATTTTTCCTTCAGTACCGCGAACACCAAATCCTCCTGGAACCAGCACTCCACTGCATGGGAGGACAACCACAAGGCAACTCCGCTTTCCCACCAACCCAGCTTGCAACTACCACCAAAGAAGTCACTGCCAAGGTACTGGGGCCAGGAACTTACTCCATATCTTTTGTACTGGGACTAAGTCTGTATTCTTTAAAGACTGTCAATTAACTGTCCATGTCAACACTCTGGACTTAGAAACTGCACACAAAACCACAGACTTAGTCACATGAGAAAATACTTCTACAAGTAGAAAAAAGGACAGCGTATGTCCCTATAAGGCTGCTACAGCACTTGTCCCAGGCACTTGGCTCATGATTTTTAACATATAATTATATAAATGCAATTTATTTTTCCTCTTGACTCACAGAGCTCCCCGAGTCAGAAGGGGCCTCTCCTTTCTTTCAGCAGTGAGCCATGCTGACCAAGCTCGTCAACACCAGCTATACACCCCGTAACATGCACCTGCTCCAGTGGACTCAAAAGCCTTGATTTTTACTATTATAAATGACAGCTGCCAAGACTAGAGGCGTAGCTCAGTAATGGAGCACTTGCCTGGCATATATAAGATCCCAGGTTCCACTCCCAGGACCCACCTCCCCACCCCCCGCCAAAAAAAGTAAAATAGCTACTAAAAACAATTCTGAAACTCTACTAATGGCTACTCATCAAATGTTCCAGATGAAAAATCTGTAAGCCTCATGTTCAGATGAATGCAGCACACAATATCAATAAAATCAGAACAGGTTTCTTCAGATCCAACTCTATTGGTAAGCTGAAGTCATACAGTAGGTAGTCTCTTTAATAATTAAAAGACATTTAACAAAGTAAATCGCCTACTATTAGTACTGGAAGCATAGGACCATGTTCATTCACATGAACGAAACCCTGGCCACCCCACAGAGAATGCTACTCACTGAGCACTGCAGAGCTTCTGCCAAGCCTCGTGGTAGCGCACAGGTTCCTCCTGCAGGGTACTGGGCTCCAGGTCAGTCGAATCTATGTACTGGGGGCAGCAGGCAGGGCAGAGAAGCAGCTCATGACTCCAACCACACTCTTTCACACAACTTGCAAATAAGTTATCAATGTTCCATCACCCATGATTTGGATTTTAAAGTGACAGTATGTTTAAACTTAATAATTTAAAATCTTAAGTACAAAATTTTACCAACAAAAATTTCCTTCAAAATCATTTAACTCCCAAATCTGGCTTTATCTGCTCCATACGTTCTAGAATCTTATCTCAGCTAAGCTACTGCAAGAGACTCGAAATTACTGTGTTCTGCTCAAATGACACTCTCCCCAGGCCACCTTCCACACAGCTTTGATTGGGTATTTTTTCATTTATCAACTGTATTGAAGTATAATTTACATAAAGTAAAACACAAGCATTTTGATCGCACTTTGATGAGTTTTCTCAAATATACACATGAAGGTGTAACCACTACCCATCAAGATAAAGTGCCACTATCTCACAACGCTCCCTCCTCCCCCAGCACACCCAGAGCTGACTTCTATCACCACAGATTATGCCTCTTCCAGAGCTTCATCTGACGGGAACAGAGCTGTGTGCAGCCTTTCATGTCTGACTTCTTTTGCTCAGTATGGTTTTGAGATCCACCCCCAATGTTCTGCACATCCCAAGTTCTCTCCTTTTTATTGCTGGGTAGCTTTCTAATGCATAAATATACTACAGTGCCATTCCTTAGCCTGTTGAGGACATTTTTGGGTGTTTCCAGATTTGGGCTATTATGAATAATGTGTCCATTTGAATAAAAATCTTTGTGGGGTTTCATTTTTGTTTCTCTTGAGTAAATATCTAGGAATGGAATTATTTGGTCATATGTCTCTTTATCTGAAACTGTCAGACTGTTTTCTAAAGTGCCTAAGCCATTTTACATTCCCAGAAATAAGGTCCCATCTTCAAAGGCTCTTGGCCACACAAGGGGCATGTGCTGGTCTCTCCCTGTGACTTAATTTGCATTCAATTCCCTGACAACTAAAGCTGCTGAGACCTTTTCATGTATATTATATGCATCTTCCTTGGAATCTCTGTTTAAATCTTTTGCCCACTTTTTAATAAGGTAGTCCATTTTTTTCTACTCTCCCCTACCTAATTCCTTGTAGCTATTTTCCTGAACCTCAGAGTAAGACCTGGGCTGGTAAAGTTCACAGGAATCCTGACTGGGCCCTCGCCAGCTGTCTCCAGTTCATACTTTTCCATCCACTGAGTTTCCAACTGTTCCACACCTGTAAGCCCTTGGATATGCTCTTCCATCTGTCAGGAATGCCCTTCCCTCTACCTTTTCAACCTTTTCCAAACTCCTCCCACACGTCCCTCCTTGGAAGGATTTTTGCCTCCATACATGTCCCACCCTCTTGCCTGTGCGCTACCTTCGTACCTAACGGACTCGATATTTTCCTGAAACATGGGGACTAGAGATTTTTCATTCATCTCTCAGCCTCTAGCATCTAACACATTAGGTAACTACAGACTAACCTCAAGTAGATAAATGAATGATGGAAAGAACTAGCAAAAACTAAGTCAGGGCTGTGTAACGGGATCCTTTGATTCTTAAACATTTCTAACAGGTCATTCTGCAGAAAGCTGCCCAAAAGTAAGCTGTTATCATGCTGAGAAACATGCAGAGGCAGGAGAAAACTGCAGTGTGGATGGTGGGGACAGGTTCATGGCACCCTCAGCACAGAGATCCCACTTCACTTCTTTCATCTCCTCCTAAAAATCACAGCTGGTGAACTAAGAAGAAAAGTTCTACAGCACAGATAGGAGCCAGGTACCTGTAATTCCAGGTACAAAGGAGGCTGAAGCAGGACAATTACAGCCCAGGGGACTTAGCAAGACCTTGTCTCCAAAAACAAAGGGGGACAGAAGGGAGGATTTTCAGGGAGTACTTATATGCCAGGTACAGATCTCAGTACTTCACATTTTTCACTCAATCCTTACAACTTAGGAGGAAGGAACAATCACTATGCCTTTTATGGGAAACTGAGACAGGAAGAGGGTTATGCAACTTGTCCAGAACCATACAGTGCCTACGCAGCAAAGCTAGAATCTGAGTCCCAGGCATCTGGCAGTGGAATCCACTCTAACCGTGACACTCCACTGCTACATGTGGAGGCAGGCAAGGTCTTGTCCCAACATTCTCCTAGCTCAGCTTCTGCCCACCATGCTGCAAAGAGCAGTCACTGGCAAAGGCTCCAGGCAGTGCCACTGACCAGGCACAATGTCCCTGTCCACCAGGCCCTCCCACCCCACAGAGCAATTTTATCACAGGGCAATTTTATGTGGTCACCTGATATTCAGATCCAAGCTCAGTCTCTCTATACCTCTACTCTAACCATCTCTCCCCTTCATTATTTAATACTCCACATTCTCAGAGCCAAGAGCCAATCTACATTTCTTATCCCTCAGAAGAAACTCAGAGTTCCAAAACTTATAAAGGAGATATGCATGCAGCATCTATGAGAATACAGACTGCTTCCCCATTTACCCCTTGGCTACATCCCTCCTCACCTTGATATCCAATTTGTGGTTGATGGCCAATGCGGAATGCTCCAGAGCTTTAATGACAGAGGCATACGAGTCTGAAAACTTCGTGTATTTACCCACAAGGGCAATAGAGCATGTCTCCAGCAAGCGATCATATCTATCGAAGGTCAAGAAACACCCTATTAATTGGAATACACCTACCACCAGGAGACCAAAACTGCTTTGGCAAGAGAAGAAAAGAATGTCTTGGAAGAACACAATGGAAATGAACATCACCTGAGTGCCGCATACAGACTACTAAAGAAGCAATTTCAGGTCAACGGGGCAGGCTATACAAAGCAAGTAGGATTTTAGAAGCTGCTACAAAGAAGGTTTCAAAATCTCACACAATTTTTTTTTTTAAAAAAATTCAATCCCAAAGGGCAAAAAAACTGAACAGACATGAACAGACAAGTCACAGGAGTTAATGAGATGAAGGAGAGTCAAATAAATCATGGGACATTCACCCAATAGAAAAGTCCACAATTGTGAAAATTTTCATTGTAAAGTATAATTAGTAACAGAGCAAAAGACACACAATGTTTTAAGAAAAAAAGAACTCTAAGACCATGGGCCATCTTGGTAACTACATGTAAATGGACAAGTAAGATATCCACGAAAAGGAAAAGGTCAAAATTAAAACACCACAGAGCAGAATTAAAACAGAATGATTGCTCCCTCTGCCTGTGCTTATGTGACCTCCATGTTGTTTTTAGTTCTGCAACTGTGACAAGGCACACCCATTGCTCTGAGGCACTGAGGGAAGTTCCTGAAGCAAGGTGAGAGCACGAGCACTTCAGGAGACGGTGGCAGTGACACATCCTTGCTGGGCAAGGGTGGTGCTGGGTGAGCAGCATTTTCCCAAACGCGTTCAGATGATGGGCCTGCTGCCTGCCCACAAGTGCTCCACCCGTTTCCATGGTAACCCACTGCCACTAGGCACCCATTTGTGCTAACTGTACAGCTGAAGAGACAAGCATGGCAGGCGGTAATCTGCACTCACTGCCTGGAGGACTGGGAACTGGCCCAGCCCTGCCAGGAATTCCTCACCTATGTTGTCTCCATTTGATGGCTACAGCTCCTTCCTAAGCAACCTGAACGTCCCTGCCATGAAGACCTCCAGTGAGCTGAGAGCGAGGTGCTAACATGCTCCCACACGACTGAGTCCCCTGGGCCCCTACCAAAGAGGAAGCAGCTGGCACTGCCAGCTCCTCACGGGGAGGCAAACCTGTCTGCCATCTCTTTCCACTTCATCAGCATTTTCCGTGGCTGCCTCTCAATAGGAAGGTCAAGTCTTCGAAGAAAATAATCTACAACCCCTTGCTCTTCTAACAACAAGGGGACCCGGTAGATGGATGAGACATCATGGACACAGATTACCTGTTTTAAAAAAAGGATGTGATTTAATAAAAACAAAAACTAACTGAACTTACAGCCCCCGCTATTAGCAGCATAACCTTAGGGGAAAATTCCCAATTTGAAAAAAGGGTAATTTTCTAGAAAAAGATATATTACCAAAACCAACTCAAGAAATCCTTTTAAAAAACACAAGCCAAACCACAAATGTTGTTTAAAAAAAAAAAAAAATCATGTCCAAGGAGGACCTATCCTAGGAATCCATGGATGGCTTAACTCAGAATAGTGGTTCTCAAAATGTCTGCACAATGGAATCATTAGGGATGTTTATAAAAATCCCAACGCCTACACCACAACCCAGAGCACTTACAACTAGAACCTTGGGGTTAGGAAGCAGGCATCAGCATTTTTTAAAGTTTCTATAGTGATTCCAATGTGCAGTCAAGTTTAAAAACCACTGCATTAGGAGATTTAAAAGTGGAACTCACCACACGAACAGAGTGAAGAAGACAAATAAGGATCATGGATGTAGACTTGATTAAAAATCCAAAACCAATTCATAATAAAAATTCTAGGTAAATTAAGACTATTAGGGAAAAACTGAAAATATAAAAAACTCACAGTAAACATCACATGGTTTAATTTAATATTAATGTTTACTATTTAAAGCCCAGAACAAGGCAAGAATAGCCACCTATCACTATTCAGCAATGCTGGACAGTCATTACATTTCATTTCACTGGAAAATAAATGAAACTTAAAACTGGAAAACAAGAAACAATAACCACTAAATGCATAAACAATATTATTGCTTATCCATAAAAACCAAAAGAATCTGCAAAACAATTGAATCTAATAGAATTTTAGGAATGTTGCTAGGCTATAGAGCAAAGGACAGAAATCACCAGGTGTCCTATATGTGTGCCATATCTCATCGGGAAATGCAATTTCCTCACACAATATGCAAAATTTAACTCAAAATGGATCACGTAAGACCTAAAACTATAAGATTTTAGGAACAAAAAAACCGTGAAGAAAATCTTCATGACGTTGTTTAAGCAAAGGATCCATAAAAAAGAAAAAGAAAAAGAAGTTGTGCAAAAACACAACCTAGAAAAGGAAAAAAAAAAAAAAAAAAAGAATAAACTGAAACTGTAAAAGCTTTCCTGATACTTTTTCAAGACACCGTTAAGAAAATGAAAAGGCAAGCCACAGACTGGGAAAATATAAACCATACAGGTGTATGAAAAAAGCTTGTATTCAGACTATATAAAGAACTCTTACAACTCAATAAGATAAATAACTCAATTTTAAAAACAGACAAAAGGATCTGAAATTCATATTTAAGAATGGAAATATGTGTCACGTTTTTAATCGTGAACACTTTTAATGAGAATCAATTCTACTACAGAATTGAATTCTCTTAACTTGCTAGGACAGAAATATCTAAAATAATCAAAGTGAATGATAAAGGGTCGTTGAGAACACGACAATTACTCTGTGCTCCAGGGTTCAGTATGAAACAGAATCCTGATGAGCTCCTGGTTCAGGAATCACACCTGCGAGCCCCGACTCCAGCCCCAGATGACCCTCCCTCCTAAGGCCTGAGCCACCATGGAGAGGGTCGAGGGCTCTCCTCCTGCTCCATTTACACCCACACCAGGTCAGTAATTTCAACTGTCATCCCCTGCGTTCTCCTCAAAATCTTGCAAGTGTATTGCTCTTATTGTAGCCCCTACTGCTTCACTGTCCTCTCTGCAAAGCCACATGCGCTTTCCTGATCAGACTCCTGATTCTCAATCATGTGGTAGTAAAACAAACTCTCCATAGTCTCATGTTGAAATTCCTGAACCTCGACTTCCCTTCTAGTCTTCCCCCAGTCAAACCTGCTGCTATAGTTTGGTGTTCCCCAAAGGTCCATGTGACTGGAGGCTTGGTTCCAGAGTGGTGGCACTGGGAAGTACTGGATATTAGGTTTAGTGGGAGATCCTCGGGTCACTGGAACCCCTACCTTCAAAAGGAATTAAGATAGTTCTCCTGCAACCCTGTGTTCTCACAAGAGGGTTATTACAAAATGAGCAAAACCCACCCCTCCCCTCTCTGCTTCCTAGCTGGAGATCTGATCTTCTTCCACACGGTTCTGCTATCCACCATGTAGTCTTTCCAGAGTATGTCTGTGCCGTTTGGACTTTCAGCCTCCAACACTGTGAAGTAAGTAAACCTCTTTTCTTTATTAAATTAGCTGCCTTAGGTGTTTTGTTGTAGTGACAAAGAGTTGACTAATACACGGACCAATGCCACAATTTCAATTTATCACCACCAGAATTTTCACATTAAGCACCATACTTAAATACTTTACAGGTTCCAAAATTTTAAATTTTCTGTACCATAGGTCTGCTCCATTAGCACAGTAACAAAAAACTAAATATATGTGAGAGATTACAATACCCCAACACCAGGCACCAGAAACACAAGTAAGCTGGTCCTTGCCCTCCAGAAGCTCTGTCTGTGAGGGAAGACAAACGTGGACAAACACACACACACAAGAGGCACGGCACAGGCTCACCACCAGCATGTGTGAGATGCACAGGTAGCCCAAAGAAGGAAGTGATTAATTCTGAGGGTTGAAGGCAAGAAGGCCAATCAGATAAAGCTTCTCAGACTATACCATGTCCTAGCCAGACCCTGAAGGACAAAAATGAATAGATTTGCAGGCCAACAGGGAGAAAGGGACACTGATTTCTGACAGAAATTAGCAAATGCAAAAGCAGAACAACAGAATAGGTGAGGTGCTGAGGAAAAAGAAAGACATTCAACCTGGATGGAGCATAAAGATTAAAGCATGAGCCAGGCATGGGGGCCCACACCTGTAATCCCAGCAGGTTGGGAGGCTGAGGCAAAAAGATCACAAGTTCAAATCCAGCCTCAGCAACTTAATGAGGCCTAAGCAATTCAGCAAGACCCTGTCTCAAAAATAAAAAATAAAAAGGGTTGGGTGGCTCAATGGTTAAGGGTCCCTGGGTTCAATCCCCAATACCAAAAAAGAAAAAAGGACAAAGGGTGGGGAGAGAAGAGGCAGGAGAGGTGCAAGAACATTTGGGAAACACAGGAAGTAGTAGGTGATGGTGAATGACAGAGCCAAGAGTGTCAGTTCTAGAGGTCAGTCTATTGTTTCTAACTGTGAAATAACAGCAAGCCTCATGAAACATCATGGTCAAGAGGCTTCAGGTAACTATAAACAAAACAATTTCCACAAAGATACAATTTCTACTTACTTGTTCAGGTTCGACATGGCAGAACATTGATATTTTCTCTTTCACTGATGTGTCAAGAGGATTTGAGCACCTGCATACAACCTAGCAATAAGGAAAAAAAGGCAGTTTAGACAGAAGGAAGAGTTACAAAGCTGAGATTTTCACCACATAAAATCAAAATGGACATCACATTATTAAGATGAATGAACACATTAGCACTCAGAACAATGCATGCAACCATGAAAATATCTCATTTTCAAAACTGAAATTCCTAAATCCCAAACTGGAGAAACATAAGAGGATGGTAGTGTGAACCAAGAGGCACACCAAGAGGGTTTTCCTCATCTATGAATATTCTTGGACAGGAAAAGGACAATAAATAAAGGACAGAGAGAACTAAGACTGAGGAAGTGCCAAACCTCACAAATCCCACAGGAAAATCTCACTAACTATAGCCCCGAAGCAGTGAACCCGCTTCCTCCACCATCAGTTTTCATTAAAGGCCTGCCAAGAAGACAAAGGTCCTGCCTGTCATGGAGGCGTGATTCTAATTAGACCTAAGAGATCACAATGAAACCAGGTCATCAGGAAATCCTACCAGGTCTGGGGAAAGTCCAAGTCCTCTAAGTTCTCGAACACTGTTCTGGGTGGGTTTCGTCTTCTGTTCTCCCGTTGAGCTTGGCTAATAGCCAAAAGAAAAAAAAGAGGTTAGTTTCTCTATGATAAAGAATTTTCAAGTATGACTTTTCTATGATATTCTTTTTAAAGAGTTTGATCATTTTTAGAATTTAGCTTGTATCTGTTGAAATTGCACATGCACATATTTTAGTCAAATAGTTCTAAGGGATTTGCACTAAAAAACCATGGTACCTGGCCTTATTCACCCTCTCCCACTCTCCAAACCCTATAAACCAAGGCTCTTCAACTTTTTCTTTTTCTTTTTTATTTATTTATTTATTTAGGTGCTGGGGACTGAACCCGGGGTCTGGCATGTACTAAACATAAGTTTCACCACTGAACTACACCCTCAACCCACTTCAACTCTTTTAACTGCTCTTCTGGTATGCTTCATTTCTCCTTCTTGACATTTAGAATGAGGTATTTTCTGTTGAATTCACTGCTGAATGAGGACCCACTCTCTCCCTCGTTCCCCTATCCTGACTACAGCGTACCCTTCCTGTGCCCACAGCCCTCTTCAGGGCTAAATACTGTTCAGTGAAACTGTGGGCCACGCTTTTCCTTTTGGTACTAAATTGTCCTTATTCTCTTCTCACACATAAGAGGTAATATTTTCTGGGTTTAAAATTCTAGGTTGTAAATAATTCTCCTTTAGGATTTTTAATGCAATATCTTCACTATCTTTAGCCTCTAATATTGCCATACTGATTCTTTTCTTTTAAAAAAAAGTGTCTTTTCCTTTAGAGCCTTTCTGCCTCATTTTTCTGAACCTTCACAATGAAGTGCTTTGGTGTGGGTGATGTTGGATCCAATATGGCAGGGCACTCAACAGGCCCTTCTTTTTTTTAATTTTTTAATTCGTTCTTTTTGGTTATACATGACAGTAGAATGTATTTTAACCTATTATACATACATGGAGTATAATTTCCCATTCTTATGGTTGTACATGATGTGGAGTTTTACTGGTCGTGTATTCATATATGAACACAGGAAAGTTATGTCCAATTCATTCTACTGTCTTTCCTACTCCTATCCTCCATCCCTTTCCTTCAGTGGACATTTTAATCCAGAAACTCATGTCTCACAATTTCCTTTTCAGACCAGGGATCAGAAAACTTTTTATAAAGGTCTAGATAACAAATACTTGAGGGTTTTTTTTCGACCTTATGGTCTCTATCACAACTACTCACCTTTTCTGTTTTAGTACAAAAGCAGTTACACACAATACATCAACAAATAGATACGGTTCAATTCCCGTAAAACTTTATTTTCAAAAACAGATGATAGGGGGCTGGAGTTGCAACTCAGTGGTAGAGCGCTTGCCTAGTATACATGAGGCTCTGGATTCAAGTCTCAGCACCACATATAAATAAATAAAATAAAGGTCCATTGACAACTAAAATAATAAAAAATAATAATAATTGGGAAAAAAAAACAAAAAAACAGATGTTAGGATGCTTTGGCCCCTGGGCTATGGTCTCCTGACCCCCTGGTTTAGATCACACTTCTCTCTCATTTCTCTGTGCTTCTTTTCTGGAAATTCTGCAATCTGGATATTAACTCCTGAACCAGTCATCCAACTCTTATGCTCTCTCTCCTACTTTCTGCCTATTGGTCTCTGCCCTACTTCCTGAGATATTTCCTCAACTTTCTTTCTCTTAACTTTTTCATCTCTCCAATCCAATTCTTAACCTCCTAGAATCGTTTGTCTCTGCAAGTTCCCTTCTTCTGGAATCTAGTTCTTGTTTAATACATGCAGTTTACCTCCTCCATGATTTTAGTCAGTGGCTGCTACTCACACTTAAAAGCTAACTGGAACCAGCAGCTCAGGAGGCTGAGACAGGAGGATAGAGAGTTCAAAGCCAGTCTTAGCAAGCGAGGCCCTGTCTCTAAATAAAATACAAAATAGGGTTGGGGATGTAGCTCAGTGGTTGAATGCCCCTGAGTTCAATCCCTGGTATCCCCTAAAAAAAGCTAACTGAACTGGAGGCTCTGTGTGAGGGGGCAGGCAGGTCACTGTGGGTATCTGGCTGGCCTGGTTCACTGCAGAGCCCTGAGGCGGTGGCTTCTCTTCTTGCCTAGTCATACACCAGAGAAGACCCTTACCATCTCCTACATGGAAGGGCCAGGCCTGGCTGTGATGAGTCTGGGAACCAAGAGGTGGAAAGAGAGTGTCTCAACAGTGTGGCATCACACTCCACGACACATTTGTGGTTCCATGTCACTGCCCTCAATTGTCCTAGTGCCTGCTTATCTGGACACCCTCCCCAGGACCTATAGTCCTCTGCCAAAGTGGAGAGAGGCTGACGCCCACCTGGGCACACTGGGAAGTGGGGTCAGAGTCTACCTCTTCTAAAACAGCAGTTGCAATGAGCCCCACCAGCACCCCGACTCCTAGAGGGACCTGATGCTGCCCGCCCTGAGCCTGTGGAGGTTCTGCAGGGCCAAGAGGGCTGCTTCTCCACTCTCCTTACTGCCAGCTATGAGGGTTCAGTGCTTCCTGGTCCGTCTGCTAGTCAGTTTCTACATATCCAACTGCTCTCTGACTTCTGAATTTACATTACTATTAACTCCTCTTCATGCTAACTTAGTGGATTTTTGTCTTAAAAAAGCAAAAAAAAAAAAAAGCCTTTTCTCCACTTTTGCCATGTAGTAAAAACAGGGGCCCGTGGTTAATCCACCTGCTTCAACCACCACAACTGCCCTGATTCATCCTTCAAATGTTTTCCATTTTATCTTTTCAAAACATGATTATGATAAACTTTTCACCAAGAAGTTCTTTATTCCTCAAGTATTGAAAACTATTAGATAAAGGGTGAAAAGCAACCTTTTCTCCCCACAAAGTCAGACAAATGCCTTCCTTACCTGAGGAACTAGACTGACATGGATATTACAAAAGTTCTCCCTTTTGACCTTGAACTGGAACTGCCGGAAGGCCTCAATGAAAGGCATGCTTTCAATATCTCCCACTGTTCCGCCAAGCTAGAAGAGCAATATTATTTTAGAGGTTAAGCACTTGATCTTTTTCTGGTGGTTTCCTTTTCATCTGCTCTATTGCCTCAACTCAGTAACCAGTGTAATAAGGACATCCCAGCCCTGCAGAACATCAGTTGGTAGAAAGAAGACTCACAACTCCCCAAGGCTATTATAGATATTTTAAGAAAAGGGTCAGGTGAGAGAGGTACCAGGAATTTTATTTCTATGAGAGCCACAAAGCAAAAAAACATACTCTCATCTCCTTAGCTGACCACAGATAATTTTTACAAAAAGCCATCAATTATAAACAACCTGCTGGAACCTTCAAGTCTCCTCATCTTGAAGGAACACTGAGATCCAACAGCTGGAATCAGCAGACAAGGCACACAGAAACCAAACCACACACGGCTCACTCGGGCGAGTGCTCCTGCTGCAGGAAGGCAAAGGGCTGCCAGCTTGCTCAGGAGACAGCGGGAAATGTGTCACACCACTCCTTCTGGTACAGATGGCACCCATGAACCCATAAATGCTAAAAAAGTAGTATCACTTGGACGAGATTTTCTCCCCCGCCATGGCCATTCCACACCATGACTGTGCTCACCCGCACGGCAGCATCCCGCCTGGCTGCACTGGCAGCGTCTTGCCAGGTGCTGATGGCCGACTAAGGAGATGGAGGAGCGCACTGTTCACAGACACAGGTATCATACAAACCTCGATAACACACACTTGAGGTTCTAGGCCATCTTCATCTACAGGTATTAACGCCTGTCTCATCACCCACTCCTGGATTGCATCCGTGATGTGAGGGACAACTGGAAAGAGAAAACGAGCTGGAACTCATGCTTGTCCACAGGCATTGACTGAGGCAAATGCATTTACCTCAAATGCTAAAAAAAAAATTTTTTTTTTTTTTTTGGGTGCTGGGGATCGAACCCAGGGCCTTGTGCTTACAAGGCAAGCACTCTACCGACTGAGCTATCTCCCCAGCCCCTAAAAAAAAAATTTTAAAAACTACTGTACTCTTTGCCTGGATAGAGTAGCAATAGTTTCATAAAAATACTTTTGAGGCCCCCTTTAAATGGCCTCAATAAACTCTGGTTCAAACTTCCCCTGGTCACCTCCTCAGACTTCTAAGTTGTTGCTGGAAGCGTGGCAAGAGGAGGCACCCTGAACTACCTCAAAGCACCTGCCCCTCACAGTCAGCCTTTCTGTCCACACATAGACACAACGGACCATGCGGTCACCCTACTGCTTACAGCCGAGGCTGAAGGTGGGCACATCACAAAACCTCCAAAGCCTGGCACATTATGCTTCCAGCTTACCAAAGGGTAGACAACCCGCTGCAGAGACAGGACAGCAGAGCAGGGTGGTGAGGGGACAGTGCCTGGGGTTCTGGATTCACATCTCAGTTCACCCCTCATTAGCTGTGATTCACTGGGACAATTACTTATCTATTCTTAACACTTGGTTTCCTCTGTCAAGCGGAGGTATCAGCTCCTACTTCATAAAGTTGTGGAAACTTTATGAGATGGCCTTGCATGCCAGAGTGCAATAAATGCCAGCTGCTGCTGAACACTTTCAAAATCATGGTTGCTAGGGTCACTCTGCAAATTCTTAAGGAGCAAAGATTATTGTTTAACTCCAGATTCTGTTCAACTCCGGTAAACACACACAAGGATATTCATTATCTATTCTACACACAGTGGCCAAAGTGATGTTTTGAAAATGCAAATCAGAAATTCATCACTCCCATGTTTAAACTCTTCATTTCTTCCCACTGTTCTGAGGCAATTCCAAACTCCTTGCCAGGCCCAGAAAGCCAGCTGGTCGACCTCTCTGAACATCGCCCTTGGTCACTATGCCTCAGCCACACCAGACTCCCCCTCATTCCTGTGAGCCCCCTCTGTGCCTTAGGCCTTGGCACGTGCTGTGATCCCTCCTCCTTCCACTTTTCCCATGACCTGCCCAGCTCCTCCTCTCTTGGGAGGCTTCCGACCCCCTGTCCAAGGTGGTTTTCCCCAGCCATGCTTTCTCACCTCACTCCACTTATTTCCTCACAACTCCTATCAGATATCTCATTTTATCTGTTTGGTTTTTGTCTCTCTATTGGCCAGCTTCCATGAGGACAATGACCTCCTGGTCTTGTTCATCACATACGCTCAGCACCAGTTAGGTCCAACCACAGCAAGCATTTAATAAATATTTGATGAATCAGATGAACAGATGAATGAACACACTGGTGCCCAGTACAACAAACTACATGATTCACATCATTTAATTCCTAATTGATCCTTCCCAGGCGTCAGGAACTCAGGGAAACACCTTATTGATGTAGCTTCTTAGAATGTCTAACAGTCAGAGAGACAGGTGCTGTTATTATCTCCATTTTACAGGAAAGGAAACCACATCTCAAAGAGTGTATGTGATTTGTCCATATTCATAAGGCTATTAAGTGGCAGGGCCAAGACCCAAACATAACCAGATTAGCCCAGAATTGGGCCAGGGCAGACCCAGGCCAGAGCCAGCTGTCAGTGTGACCCTCAACTTTTAGGCCAGTAAAGTCGACAGTCAAAAGATCTGCTCCCATAATTCAGAGGAAAACTCTCCCCCCAAATTTGGGCTGCTGCCATTCCATTAGACCAATGGTTCCCCACCCCTCCCCTGCTGCTTTTTAAAGCAATAGAACACTTTTCTCAAATGAGCACTTGTACCCCATTATCTAAACAAACAAACAATGATGAAATTGTGCTAGTGAAAGCTTGAGAGGACTCAGGAACCCACTTTTCAGACTCCCCCTGACCCGATGACACCAGTGAAAACCAGCGGGCACAATGGATGCTGTTTCTTATCAGGGTCTGCACACAAGTCCCAGGACACAGCATCCACACTCCTGGCTCAAGGCCCTGATTTTAGCTGCCTTTACCACTTCACTCTTCACCATGCAAAAATGACACTCTCTGGTCTCAAGTCACACTGCGATGGCTGGACTGACAAGTTTCAATGCTACTCACACAGCAGTGGCACCTTCTTTAGCTTATTTTCTGAGTAAATGGACAATTTCTAATTTTCCATTGAAAGCCTTGTTTCAGTAATGATACCTTGAAAATGCTAGAATCACATAAAAAGTCAATTTTTAGCCTCAAAAGAAAGTAAACTGGTAAGATTTTAAATCTTATAAGGTAAATCCAGTATTACCTTGGACGGTTTTCCCCAGGTAATCTCCTTTGCGCTCCTTGTTAATGACATACTGGTATATCTTTCCAGTGGTGAGATTATTGTCCTTGGTGAGGCAGATGTCAAGGAACCTCTCATAGTTACCCAGGTCCAGGTCCACTTCCCCACCATCATCCAGCACAAAAACCTCACCTACAGCAAACAGTGAGAATATTTAGGTAAGTGAAAAATATGTAAGCCCTGGCACAACTTGAATCCTGAAGTATAAACACCTGGGCAGAAAAAAATCTGTATTAACCTGATAGGAAGCAAAAAATCTATTTCTAGAAAACTAAATATGACACAAAAAAGAAAAATTACCTTCTATTCTCCAAAATGTTATCTCATACTGCCAGCCTGTCAACAAACTCTCTCAACCAGGAAAAGTTATACAAGAGAAAGGAATGGAAGGAAGTGCCAGCCCTGAAGGCTGAGGGTAAAAGACACTTTATCTTCGTATGGCAACTGCTCCCCAAAGAAAAAAGACTTCCAAAAAAGCCTCCCACCTGAGCAGAATAAAGTTTAAAGTATAACAAAAGTATGATTCTATTCAAAACGTCCATGACATATGCAAAGGAAGGTTGTGCTGGTTATAAAAACCAGCCTCTGGGCTACCTTTGGTTTTAAGCAAAGTTGTGAACCTGCCCAATTCCCCCATTCCTTTGTTTCACATTCATTCCTTGCAACTTCATTCTACATATTTTTGTCTAGAATGATTCATGCCTACCATCACAATAAGAGACAAGCTCAAAAACAGGAAAGGAAAACAATGTCTGATATTTTTCTCAAGGGCTTAAGAACTTTATATGTAATACCCCTCTAAGGGCTAGAGATGTAGCTCAGCGGGACAGCACTCACCTAGCAAGTACAAGGCCCTGGATTCCAGCCCTAGCACCGCCAAGGAAAAAAAAAAAAAAAGAAGAATCCCTCTAGTATATGGATCTTTTCCTAATATCTTTGTTACATAAAGATTTCCACACTAATGACATTTACATGTTCTTACAGATTTAAACCTCAAGGAAGGAAGAGTAAGAATGCAGAATTTTACAACTTAAAGGTATGTTTTAATAGTGCATCTCCCCCAGTTTTAAGCAGTGGATCTGAAGTAACTCAGACAAGGTGACTTGTCATTCTGTGGATAAGAATTCAGCAACAAGGAGGTAAGATGCTCTTTTCCCACCACCCCCACCACAACAGTCTCAACTAAAAGATCTTTTTTATATTATTCAAACTCCACTGGCAAAACAAAATTCAAGCTTACAGATCCTTCAAATCTAGCATCTACCTGCTGCTTGAATCCCTACCAAGTGGTCCTGGGCCTCTGTCTGAACCCATCCACCAAAGGCAATTCACAGCTTCTTGAAGCTCTTGAAGAGCGCTTGCTATTACAGAGATCTTTCTTATCCTGTGCCAAAATCTGTTTTCTTACAACTTCCACCCACCATGCAGAGTGGGGTCACAAAGAATAAGCATACTCCTCCTCTTCTCAAATATGAAAAAGGTTATTATGTCACCAGGTATCTTTTTTCAAGAGAAATGACAAATTTCTATTCAACTGCTATCAAAAAGATCATTTCCATTATAGAAACTCCTAGACTCTAATCACTACATGGGCTGCTAAGATTTCTGCTTCCTCCCATCCAGGTGAGAAAAAGCATCAGAAATACTGCATAGCTAGAAACCATTTTAGAAGAGAGGAAATGGAAGTTATACAAAATGTACACCCATGCCCAAGAGGTGATATATTCTTTCACATACACAATTATTATTTAAGAAAGACAGACAGGGGTGGGAGGGTTGCTTACCATGCTCATAAGGAGAGAATGTTCCTGCATCAATGTTAATGTAGGGGTCGATTTTAATTGAAGTTACATGTAAGCCACATGACTTCAGTATTGTGCCCACACTGCTGGCAATGATTCCTTTTCCGATTCCTGATATGACACCACCAGTAACTAAAATGTACTTCATTTTCCTTTTTGATCTGAAAGAAGAAAAATTACAGATTAAAATGTATCTCAATAAGTCAAACTCAACTGGGTTTAAACACTGGTTTTGCCAAGCACCCCCTTGAGCATGTCTTATGACTTTGGAAGGTTCTCGTCAGGTTTAAAGAGGATAATAACAGATGTTTCTTAGGTCACTGAAAAGCATTAGTCAAGTATGAGTAGAAAAAAACAACTGCTATACGACAATGTAGATTTCGTTTAAAGCTTTGACGATGACCTTGAAAGTCAAAAAACAGCTCTAAGCTGGTTGATACGCTAGGCCCTTAATATTAGCTAACATCACCGCCAGACACTGGGATACCAGGCAGGTGTTTTATTACTTCCCTTATAGGGAGAAAAAAAAAATGCAATCTCGAATAAGCACACCAATTCTCTATGAAAGAAATAATGTCTTTGGCCAAACTACAATGTATCACCGAGAAAACAGCTCCTCTAAGTTGTGGAAGAGAGATGAAAAGGAAAGAGGTTGGACATTTAAAAGGAGTTAAAGCTAAACCTAAAATTCTTTCAATTACAGGTAGTTTTCTTCTGTAATTTAATAACAACTTGCTTCTTGGTGGCAATCTCTCCCAGGTATGCCAAGAAAAAAAACTAAATACTGAGGGAAAGGGATCTCAGATAAATCAGTGAGAAACCCAGCAATGGGCAGAGGAGTCAGAGAGGGGAGACTAGATTAAATCCAAAGAGCAGTACAGTACTGGGGAGGGGGTGAAGAAAGAGACCTGATGAGAGGTAAGTGAGGTGGCTGCAAGGACAAGAGTGGAGAGGCAGGTGGAAATAGCATAGGCAAACAGTGAGGAGACGGGACAGGCTCACCAGGGAGGATTTAATCACCAGTCCCGAGTTTCAGAGGCCCAGAAACAGCATTCGATAGGCAAACCCAAATGTGACCAAAAAGAAAAACACAATCACCAAGTGGCAGAGAATGCTTGCTTTGGCAGGGGGAGGACATTTTCCTCCGCCAAGAATGTTCCATGTGAAGACCAATTCTAACAAAAATAAGCTAAGAAAGGAACTAGGAAAGGGGAGTTCTGCTTGGAGCATTCCCCACCCCACTCCTCACTGGAGCAGGAACGAACCCACTTGGCAAGGAAATAAGAATGCTCAGAATGCCTTTCCCTCGGAAGGCAAGAAGACATGGGCCTGCACTTTCTATCCTCTGCTGCAGCAGTTCTGAGTTTCCCAAAGAATTTTATGGACAGAGAAATGCTGACTAAACAACTCCATATGGTTTCTTTAATGCAAGGCCTTTAGAAGTGCTTCATAAGTTAACAGACACCATGACTTTCCAAGAAGGGTGCACACAGGAAGCGGTTTCCTCAAACTTAATGACCCTAAGTCCCTATTATTTGGGGGGAACATTACTCTCACCCTTGGCACCTTACAGTTAAATGGTTTCTTACTGACACATGAATACTAGACTTAGCTCCATTTTAAATTATGTCCTAACCAGATATCTCTGCCTGGGATAATACCTTGGTCTCACCTACTAAATTTTGAATTTTTCTAGAAATTCCTCAGCCACATTGAGTTACTGAATGGGTTTCTTCTGCAAAAGGATCATCACATTCATTTGCACTTGACTTGTCCCAGTTATGCTCTAACAGGGTAATACCTCTCTTTGGAGGAGATTCTTGCAGCCTCCTACAGAGACTGGCAATAAATATCCCTGCAGAGATCTAGTGGGAGTCTGAAAAGATTCATTCTCAGTTTACAGACTACCTATCATGTGAGAACTTCTCACATTTTGTGGGGACCCCCCCAAATATTCAGGTTTGAACTCAATTTGCTCAAAGTTGCTGAAAGTTGTTAGTAACAGAACATTCACAAAGAAATGAGTAATCCAGTGATGGAGGCTATAAAAGGTAAAGAAGAGGGAGCAGAAAACTTCAGTGCCACGACCAAAGTAAAGTACCATGGCCCCTCAGAGGGTGGTGAGGTGCAGCCTGGGGTGGGGGCGGATCTAAACTTCTGTTACATAGACCTGACTTGAGATGGGACTTAAAGGATTGACTGTGTGGCCTAAAAGCATGGAAAAGGGAATAGAATGAACAGGTGAGAACAGGGGAAACGTCAAGAGTAGAGAGGGGAAGGAACAGGAAAGGCAAGGTGCCAACTTGTGTGCAACCTTGAATGCCCAGTCTGAACTTTATTCTGAAGATGATGGGAAGGCATCGGAAGGTGTACACGCCCAGAAGCAACATAAATCAAGATGTATCGGAGAAATTCACCAAAGGTAAAAAACAAAAACCTTAAAAAAAAAAAAAAAAAAAATCAAAGTTGTGAGATCAAGTTCCAGCTCCACTGCCCGTATACTGAAACCTCAGTTAGGTCCCTTGGGTTGCCCCAACCCCGGATTCACACCACCGTAAAATGGGGTGAGAACCTCCGCACCGCCCTAGTCAAGGCTGCAGACGATTCAAGATTATGAGTGCGGACGTAAGTGCGCCACGCAAACGTAGTGAACTTCCCCAGAAAGCCTGCATCCTTCGCCGTGGAGAAGGAGGTGAGCGCGGCGGGGTCGCGGGCCATCCAGGGGCCCTGAGGCCCGGCGAGCTCACAGGCCCCTTCCTCCAACGGAGTAAGGATCAGTGGAGGCCACTGGCCGCTTGGCCCATTCCCCACCGGGGCGGGCGACAGTGGACCTGGAAGCCCCCTTCCAGGTGGGCGAGTCCAAGTCCTGAGGCCCGAGGGCTAGGGCTGCCGGAATGGAGTGGCGGCTGCCGGGCTTTCCCAGGGATAGCTGAGCACCGGCTCAGAGCCTCTACGGCCCTCTCCGCCCCACGAATCAGACCGGGTTAACCCTGCGCTGCCCAGCGCTGCAATGTGGGCCCCGCGGCCTCCGTGGCCACCCGAGCCCTGGCCAGCCCTTTCCCCTGCGCCTCTCCCCAGCGGCTCGCGGCCACGCGGCCCGCGCGCGGGAGCCGGCACCTCACCGGCCTGGGCCGCCCGCCCCACTCCCGTTAGGCACGCAGCCCATTGGACAAAACGCCGGACCACCTCGCCCCTGATTGGTGGGGAGCGGCGTCTGTCATCCCGGCGCGGGGCCGTGCGAGCAGGTCTCGGCTGGAGCTGCTGACTCCTGCACTGGAAAGCAGTTCCTCCGGGATCCCTGGAGTCAGCCTACCTGAGGCCGGCTTCAGATCCTCCCGTCAACTACAGAGCTAGGCCGGCGACTCTCGCGGTGAGCCCCGGGCAGCCAGTGATGAGTCCCGGCCGCATGCGCCGGCAGTCTTTCTGGGAGGCGGGCTCTAGGCGGTGCGCACGCAGAGGGCGGAGGCGGGGCGGGCCCTCGGGGACGCGGGCGGGGCCCGACTGCGCAGGCGCGCGGGACGCCGCTAGGGCTTGGCAGGTTGTGGTGCTTCTGCCCTCGTCTCTGGGTTTACTGGGTGGTCTGGGCTTTCTCCGCTAAGAGACGGCCGTGTTGTGACTCACGTCTGGCAAGTCCGCCTCTTGGTTCCGTCTCCTGCTGCAACAACCTTCCGATGTTCTCGTCGTCCGGCCTCCCTTCGGGCTGCCTGCCAGACCATCTCCTGTTTTCTACAACGTGCATCGTTGTGCGCTCCTCGTGATGCCACCCCAGCCTCTCTCCCGCGGGTCCCTCCAGACCGAGGGACGCCAGCAATGGCACCCCGGCCTGCAAGAGAGAAGTCCAAGAGGGCTGCTTGACGCCAGCTCCTCATCTGCTTCGCTTTCCCCCACATGTTCCCTTACGGCGGCGACTGGTAGGGACACGGGTCGCAAGGCTGGTTTCATGCACCTGACATTCCCTGAGCACACACTCTGTGCCCACGTTTCGCTGGATCCTGAGGGACCCCGTCCCCGGACTAAACGATGTAATGAAGGGAAATGATCCGCACATAATATTTCTTCCGGATTTTCTTCAGTGCCTGCTGCGGAAATGCCTGGTGTCAGGGGATTGCCCAATGCGGGACGGACCAAGTGGGTGGGGATCAGGGATTCAGGTAGGGAAGTCTGAAAAAGTGACTGGGAAGCTGAACGTGGAAGTGCAGTGGCAAAGATGGGGAAGAGAGAGGTGGGAATAGAAAGCAGGGAAGAAGAAAAAGCCTGTGTACAGGATCCGAGGCCCAGAAGAATGTTAAAGGTCAGGTCAGGGATTTTCTTTCTCAGGATATTGGACAGGCGCCCAGACTTCTGAGGGGAGGATTTTTTTCTTTTGAATAACAAATAAGTTCATGCACGTGGTTAATTATTTTTGCCATGTACTACAAACCACACTAGGGTATCCATGAAAAGTCAGTCTGTCACCCCTGAATCTGTGTTCCTGTTTTCTTCCCTAGAATCAATTTGCCACAAGTTCTTACCCATCTTCATTGAAGGAGTTAAAGGAAATATATGATGTGATCAAATTTGTGTTTCAGGAAAATTACTCAAACGAGTGGATTCCAAAAAGTCATTAAGGAGACTCCCATAGCGGCCCCTCTTATAGGCTTCTAGTTCCTTCCAAATCAGGACCATCACTGTTCTGACCCTACCAGCCTGCCTTGCTGCACTTAGCTCCAAATCTAAAATGTGTACCGTGTGTTTGAACGTGATCTATGACCACATTCTTTGCAGAAGCATTTGATGTTTATTGAAGTGCTTAGAACATAGTAGACAGAGAATATACTTGCTGACCAAATTAAGATGCTATAGAAGATATAAAAATGAGCCATTTACCCAACTGTGGGAGCGCTTCACTTTTCTCCTTAAACCTCTCCCATCTCCTCCACATATTCCCTCTCAGCTGTGGATCTTGCTTCCCATTTGACTAAGAAAATAGGAGTTACAAGAACTTCCATATCCATCAGTCTACTTTTGTCTGTGCACACAAACTCTTTCTGTTTGTGGACAGACTGCCTGCACTCCTAGAGGCCAATCTTTCCTCATTGCTTCAAGTGCCATATTCTCTCTTTAACTCCAAGATGTCTGCTCTTTCTCTCCTGCTTTTTCCCCTCTAATAGATCATTTCCACTAACATGATGCAGGTTCTCCCACTGTAAGCCAGAGCCCCTCTCTCGACTCTACCTCATTCTCTAGCTAACCCTCCAGTTCTCTGGGTCACTTTTCACACTGCTTCTAAAAAGTGTTGGTCCTTGCCATCTCCAATTTCTTCCCCTTTCTTGAACACATTCCAGTCAGGCTACTGCTTATGTAAATCCACTGAAATTGCACTTGTCAAAATTTACTCCATGTTCTCAGACCTCTTCTCTGTACATCAGCCTAGACCATAATCTCCAGTGTCTGTTCACAGGTCCCAGACAAAGATAATAGCGTGGCTGTATGCTCACAGAGTGCATGCACTTGTATGTGTCTGCATAGTTGGGCTGTTCCTTTCTCCTACCTTGGGCTCAGTCTCCCTGTGAGCTTCTGGGTATAGCCATACTGCCCCTAGAGCCTGCCTCCAAGCTGACCTCTTGCCTAACTGCATTTGTCACAGCTGGTCACTCCTGCTTTAAAGTAAGTTCTTTGCTTGGATTCTAAGAAACCACATTGGGCTTTTCCAAATTTCACAGGCCTCTCCTGGGTCTCCCTTCTTTAGATCCTCTTCCTTTTCCACTTCCTGGCCCATGAACATTAGTCTCAACCCTGAGGTCTTTTCTGTTTACAGTCATCTTCTAGACAGTATAAGTCACATCTGTATTGGTGAAAACTCCCCAATTTATAGTCCCAGCTTAGACTTCTTAATTCCAAATATGGGGCCCTTCTAAGCACACAGAAGCTGTCCAGGTGCTCACATAAGCACCCCATCTTAGGCTTTGTTCCTGGAGAATCCAACATGTCCCTCAGGCACTGGGTGCCAGCTCTGAGGTGTTTACCACAGTGTGCCAGAATTACCTGTTTACTTGTCTGTCTCTTCTACACCAGATTGGAATCTCTTTGAAGATAATCTTCTATCTGCCTATTTTCTTATCAGGTACAGTCTTGTTCACCTTTTAATAACCAGGATCTAGCCTATTGAATTCCCACTACTACCCTATAATAAAATGCCTTCATGATATACTCTGTTACAGACAATGAAAAGACAGAAAAAAATGCAAACGCCCTCCCGAAGGCCAATGTGAAGGTTCACTTAGAATCCCCTCATTCTGTCCACCACTAAGCCTTGCTGATCATTCCCTTACCAATGCTTCCTTGACTTAACATTTTTCACTTCCAACAAATATGTGGCACATCTGATGTGCTTGGATAATCAGTGAGAAATGGGGCAGGAGAAAGATGGCAATTATTTACAAAGTTGTTATATATTTTTCATAGATTGAGGTTACTCTAAAATTACAGTTTATTTAGTTTTTAACAAACATGTAAATGGTACAAAATTTGAAAAGTAAAAAGGAACACATGGTAAAAGCTTGCCTCCTGCACCCCAGCCTGTCCCCCAGCACCTAGTCTTCCCACCCAGAGACCAACGCTCTTGGCAGTTTCTTATCCATTAAGAGATGCTCTGTATATACGTACATAACTTTTCTTTTCTTTTCTTTTCTTTTTTTTTTTTTTTTTTTTTTTTTTTTTGGTAGTACTAGGGATCGAACCCAGGGCCTTGTGCTTGCAAGGCAAGCACTCTACCAACTGAGCTATCTCCCCAGCCCTCATTTATAACTTTTCTTATTTGGTTTATTATTTTAATATGACTATGTTGCATTGGGTTTTCTTCACTTGAGCTAACTTTCTTTAATGGTGTAGTGAATCAGTTGGTTATACTCTTATTTTATTTAAGGATTTAAAGTTGTGTTTGTGTGTGTGTGTGTGTGTGTGTGTGTGTGAGAGTGGGGGGGAGAAAGCATGAACTGTGAGAGAACAGCATGGCAAAGAAAAAGCAAGGTTAAGAACTTTCTTCAGTGACACTCCACTGACTTTACAATACAGTCAAAACCACACTGGTTTAAGAGGCCAGGCACAAACTGGCCTCAGCCATGTCACCCACCCCATGCCATAGCCACACTGAACTCTTTCAGTTCCACAAGCATGCCATTTGTTCTCTTTCCCTCTTCTGGATCTGTGCACAGACCTCTGCTGGCATTTCTCCCTTCCCCATTGTCTTGCTGATATCACATTTCGGTGTGGCCTTCTCTTCCCCAAAGTAATTTTCTGGACAGCCTCCCTGCCCCAAGTTGGTGTTAGCCCTTCCCTTCCATTCTTCTATTGCTGCCTGGACTTTCCTGAGCATGACACTCACCAAATTGTCTTTGAATATTCATTTCCTTGTCCAAATCTCCCATTGTCTATAAGCTCTGTGAAGTCAGGGACCAGTTTATCTTATTTGCTTTTGTATGTGCAGTGTCTAGGCACATGAAAGACTTTTAGTAAATATTTGTTCTACAAATGAATGAGTTATGAAATTAAATTAGATCACAACCCTTTCTAGAGGTGTGTTATGGCTCTAACTTTTAAATTCCTAGCAGCCAAAGTAAAGAGGATCAATATGGTCAGATAAAAATCATACAATAATTACTCAGGAGAAATATCACATCCTCAAATCACCTTTCACAGGTCCTTAGGTTCCCTTGCTAGGACCCCTAAGTCCCTCCAATTTTTCCTAGGGGCATTTATCAAAATTGTAGTAATCAAGGGGGCAATTACTTGATGTCTGTCTTCCCCACCAGACTATCTTTCATTGGAGTCTGTCCCCATCACCTCTCACATTGTCTGCATGTACTAGGTGCTCAGTAAATGTTTCTTGAATAAATTAAAAGGACCACTGTTCCTGCAAATGAGCTCAGAAATCAATTTCTCCTGAGTTCATGGAGAAGAAACAGGATTTGTAATGCAAGGTCGAATAGTCTCAGCAATATCCATACAACAAGCATACGGGTAAGGGTCACAGGTCCGTTCCTTATAATGACTTGCTATAAAGGCTGATGACAGTACCACTGAGTGCAGTTCAAGCAAAGTGACACTACAGAGATCCAAAAGGATGCAGGTGGGAAGCCACCTAAAGACCTGGTTTGTTCAGGGGTAAATGATAGATCACCTGCTACTGTTCTTTTATAAAGCTTCCCTAACCTGGGTTCTGTGAAGATTTTGAGAGACATTGAATTCAGTGTCATCAGAGAGACACATGGAAGAAAGCTATTCCAAAATTCAGGGGTTTTCAACAAGCAGTTGAACTGGGAGTCAGGGGGATAAGATGCTTATTTCCCACAGAATTAATTGATGTTTTTCATAGAGAATATCATGGGATGTAAGAATAATCTGATAGAGACATCTGTCTCATATAGGGCTATAATAATGTACACTGCTATTATATATTATCATATAGCCATACATTAGTACCTCAACACATTTAGTGAAAAAAAATGTAGTAAAAGACAAAGCCACTTTGTAAAAATGTGCTCTCAAGCATAATAATGAATTCTCAGTTAATGAATATACTATCATAGCTAACATCACCAACATCCAGATACCAGGGACAGTTCAGATTTCTTGGAATTTTTAAAATTTCTAATAAAAGTATTGTGTTGCATGTATAATTATGAAATTTGATGAAAATAATTGGGTGAATGAGAAATGAATACTTTTCAGATCATGTGTTCTGAGTTTTGGGGTTAAAGAACATAACAAATAGGATCTATTTCTAGTCCCTCTGCCTGGGAGAACTCCTCTGGTTAGTTGGGTACCCTTCATTTCTGAGTCTGTCCCCAGCACCTCACATTGTGTGCACACCACACAGGACATGCAGTAGAGGGTGTCTGATCTGCAGAGCCTGTCTTGGTTCTTCTGTCCCAGAAGTTAAGATGTCCTATTGAGATCATCTGTATTTGCTACTTCTTGGACATAGAAAAAGGATTACCTCCTTTCAGCTCCAAAAGCTGCAAGAAGGGGTAGTAAAACCTCCCTAAAATTCCCCCAAGCCCTCCAGAGTCGTCACAAACATACATTCTGCATAAACTCGCCCTCGTTATTCAACAGCTCCAACACAAGCTCCCACCACTTGCTTCCAACCAACCTGTGCCCCCGGCACCCTTCCAGCATCATAGCTCCAGAGAAAGAACATTCCGTTCACAGTTCCCAGCACAGAGCTGGGCACATAGTAGACCCTCGATCAATATCTGATGATTAAATTACCTTGTGACTTTTAACTTCCTTGCAGTCTGGCTTTTTTCCACCTATGTGACCAAGACAAATGAGTGTTCCTGCAAGAAAACCAATTATTGTATCTCAGTTGCTGGGAAGACGCCGCCAAAACCATGGGCTCTGCTCAGTGACCCAAGGGTCTCAAATATTTCCAGGCATTGTTTCCCAATGGGTGACTCATGGGCAGAGGATCACTAAGGGGTCAGTATGGCAATATCCTCTGGCCACTCACTGAGCACCCAGCTTCCACAGAGTCGAGTGACCTAACCTAATGACACCAAGAGGATGGACAGGAGATTGAGAGATTTCGAAAGACTTTTTATCCAGTGAGCACTCAGTGGAGCCATTATGTGTGTCTACAACTCAATAGTTATAATTTCAAATTCTGGGCCAGGCTCCAGACATCTGTATCCAAGATCTATCCACAAGCTATATTTCTGTCTCTGAGAGCAATGGTCCTGCTCCTGTCATTAGTACAATCTCACTTGATGGGCACATCTTTAACCTGGGGCAAACAATCCCAAGTTTACTTAATTAGCAGTCGGATTCCTGCTGCACATGATGAAAGGTTTTCTTTAAAATGATTCAACCTTTATTAAAAAAAAAGTGCACTTAACATATATTTAACTAATCTGAACTCAAAGGGATATGGAAAAACTCCCATCTGTTTGTGGGTTTAAATTGCTGGAAAGATTGATAGGAATGATGTGGTGGAGGTGATGTCCTTCTGAAGAAAGAAGTTGGGGCTGGTTCTATGTTGTTTTGCAGCTTAAAAAATTATATTTTGTAAACTTTTTTGAAGTATAACAGACATATGAAAATCATAAGTGTACAAGGTCAGAATTTGATGTGTTTGATCACAACTATGGAACCAGCACGAGACCAAGAAACAGAATGTTACCAGCACCCCAAAAGCCCCCTGGTTCCCTTTCCATTTCCCACTGAAGCATACCCAAGCATAGCATAACCTTGACCTCTAATTCTGTAGATTAACTTTCTCGGGGCTCTTTTTAAAACTGAACTTAGAATAATGGGATCATCTGTTAAAGTTCTGAAAATCCTTTTTTTTTTTTTTTGCAGTACTGGGTATCGAACCCAGGACCTTATACTTACAAGGCAATCACTCTACCAACTGAGCTATCTCCCCAGCCCTGAAAATCATTTTCTAAGAATGACAAGACTCACAACATTTTATTTGGCTCCTCTAAGTTGTATATGTCTCCTTTCTCTCTCTTCCATGCCAGATCATCTCCCTTTTAAGTCATAAAATCATCTTCCTCTAATTCTCAATAGGTACAGAAAGCAAAAGTGTCAGGACAATGGGTATCCATTCATCAATCACCAAGCTTTCACTGGCATCTCTTCTGTGGCTGGCATTGCTGCAGGCACCAGGTTAAAGCAGTGGGGATAAATGGTGGGATGCTTTGAAACTCAAAGGAGGGACACTTTACTCCAGCAGCATAGCCCCTCCGCCCAAAAAATGCTTCCCAGACAGGGCAGATGTCAATGCAGGTAGGAAGGAGGGTCAGGTTGTCGAGGTGGGGGGGGCGGATTAGGAAATGCCATGGGGGGAGGGGAAATCACGTATTGAGGCACACAGGCAGGAGACTCAGTCAATCAGGAAACATCAGTTTACTCTATGTAAAAGAAGAAAATGTTGAGATGACTTCTAGGTTAAGATGGTAGACTGAAGAAACACCAAATTTCCCTCCCTACTGAAACCTTATTAAAACTAATGGTTGAAAACTACATAATCCAGCTGTGCACGGTGATGCATGCCTGTAATCCCAGCAATTTGGGAGGCTGAGGTAGGAGGATGGCAAGTTTAAAGCCAGCCTCAGCAATTTAGTGAGGCCCTCTGCAACTTATTTAGAGATAGCAAGACCCTATCTCTAAATAAAACATAAAAAAAAAAAAAAAAAAAAAAAAAAAGGCCAGGGATGTAACTCAGTGGTTGAGTGCTCTTGGGTTCAATTTCCAGTACCAAAATTTTTTTTTAAAAAAGATATGGCAACAGTAAAAGTTCTGGAAGCAAGAAATTAGATGAATGAATGAAAACTGAGCAAATTAAAAAAAAAAAATTTAAAGGTAAAACCTAAGTGAGCAGAAGGGAAAACTAAGGAACAATCTTATCTACATGGACAGGATGAGGGACTGAGGCATCAGACTTTGTCCAACTTCTTCCCTTCTCTGAGGGGGCCAAGAGGGCCTATCACAATCTTCCTAAAGAGGTGATGGTGGACAGTTGGAGTTGGCTGGGAATTCTGAGAAGCCAGGCACATCCAGACACCAGGAAGGAGGACAGATAAGTGGAGTGCTCCATGGAGCTACAGTCTCTGTGTAGCTACCTGCCAACAGGCTAAGCCTCTGGTGGTGGACCTGGGGCACCTGTGGTCAGCAGGATCAGAATCTGGGAAGAGGAGCTGCACGTGGGGCAGAGAAAGGACCCACCAAGCACTTCTGTCTATCTGTCACCATGTATCTCCCCTTCAAAGAATAATGACCACTGCTTCACTTACACCTCCCCCACCTTCATACCAGTTCCTCTTTCAGCCAAAACTCACCACATGGGACAGGAGCTTCTGAGAAATAGAGTTCCAGCTTAAAGACGTGGGAAATAAAACTTGGATCAATATATGCAGGGGAGCAACAAGATGCAAAGAAAATGCCCCTCTGCCAAGGAGCAGCCACACTAGACCAGAACCGCTCATGCCTAATAATTCACAAGAAAGAGAGAAAGAAATTCTATCTGTAGATACTCACTGTAACGTGGGTCTCTGTTCCTTCTGCTGAATATGTATCCCAATAAATCACACTTTGCTTTCCCACTCCTAGTTGTGGTTTTAATTTTTCATTCCCTCCGAGTGGTAAATCTGACACTTGTCCTTCATCCTTTGTCAGTCACTGAGCTTCCCATTCTTGTTGGCAGCCCGCAAGCCCACAACCACCCGGAGGCTCCTGATTTCTTTTAGGCTGAGCCCCTGCCTTTCTTGCCTCTGTATCTGACCTGGCCTGGAGGCTGCCTTTTGCTCTGCAGACTCCCTCCAGTGGCTTAGCTCTCTACTTCTGATGTGGTCTCCAGCATTTCTTCAGATACTCCTTCCCAGCCAGCTGTGAGAATGACTTTGAATGCTCAGTCAGCCCCCCATGGTCCAGGTTGGGCTCCCCTGTCTCACGCAAAGGCTACCTTGCCCCTGACTCTTCAGGGCTAAGCCTCCAGGTTGGAAGCCCCAAAGTGTGGAGGCTGACCTAAGGTAAGTATTGATCCCCCACTTATGCAGCAGTCTTAGGCTGACCGTCCTGGGTGGAGGGACAGCCATTCAGGATCTGGATTCCTGTCACTTTATCTTATTCTCTGCCTTCCCACGGGGCATGTCCTCAATGGCAAGGTCAAAGTTAAAATACTCAAACGTCAAATGCTAAATTTAAATTCAAGTACTCTTGGCTTCTTAAATTCTGTAAGCCAACAGATTTTAGGTTTATTAAATGTGTTTTTATAAATTGCTGGTAAGTGGAAAGTCAGTTTAAGATGGCTTTGTTTCTGTGTCTTGACTAAAAACAAGATGATTAAGGGTTAAAATTCTACTTACATGTGTTGTTCTACATACAAGGAACAAAAACAACTAGTTTTGGTGAAAAAACTAAAGACAAACATACAGTATTTTATTTCATTAAAAAAGAGTGGCAGATGTGACCCTACAATATGTACAGTATGTACAACCAGAAAAATGAGAAATTATGCTTCATTTATTATTTATTAAAATGCATATATGTATTCTACTGTCATGTATAACTAATGAGAACAGATTTAAAATTTCTAAAAATTAAAAAAAGATTCCCCTTTATCCCTAAGGACTTGAGCATATATTTCCTAAAACATATGAACATTCTTTCATAACCCCATACATTACCCATATCAAGAAATTAATATTAATACAATAGTATTATTTAAATTATTTACAATAGTATTATTTTACCAATTTTCCCAAGATTGTTCTTTATACCCAAAGAGATGAAAAAATTGATCTCAACTCCAATCCAAGATTATATGTTGTCCTCTCTCTTTAGATTCCTTCAATTAAAAGAGTTCTTCAGGCTTTGTCTGTCTTTCATGAGACCAATATTTTTGAAAAATAAAAGTGGTGCACACCTGTAATCCCAGTGGCTCAGAGGCTGAGGTAGGAGGATAGCATGTTCAGAGCCAGCCTCAGCAATGTCAAGATGCTAAGCAATGCAGCAAGACCCTGTCTCAAAATAAAAAATAAATAGGGCTGGGGATGTGACTCTGTGGTTAAGTACCCCTGGGTTCAATCCCTGGTACAAAAAAAAAAAAAAAAAAAAAAAAAGGCCATTTATTTAATAGATTATCCTCCATTTGGGTTTGTCTGTTGTTTCCTCACCGTTAGTTCGATTCAGGCCATGCATCTGTGACAGGAATAGCACAGAGGTGTGATACTGTGTCCTTCTTTGGTACACACATCAGGAGATAGGTGCTATCAGTTTGTCCCATTTGTCCCTTGTGATGTTAACTTTGGTGGGTTCCAGTGAGGTCTGACAAACCTCTCCACTGTTAATTTACTATTTTTGTCTTTTAAATCACTATTTTGTGGGAGATACTTTGAGATTGTGTAAATACCTCATTCCTCATTAAAAAAAGAGTAATTTCATATACATTCATAAATTTTTAAGGACTGTTTCAAATTATGAATTCAAAAGATCAATAACAAGAATTAAAATATAAGAAAGTTATAAAAATATATTTTCTTAATAAAGAAAAATAATTCTGAAAGTTTTGGGTATGGTAAAGAAATTTTTTTTTTTTTTTTTTTTTTAATCGTGCTGAGGATTGAACCCAGGGCCTTGTGCTTGTGAGGCACGCACTCTACCAACTGAGCTGTCTCCCCAGCCCCTAAAGTAATATTTTTTGTCCTAAAGTTCAAAATAAAGAGTGAGACAGGACAAAGCTAAGAATGTAAACAAGTTGTAGAATGTCTAAGTAAGTTACAGAAGGTTTGTAAAAGGTAAATTCCAAAAAGTTTGTGTGTAATTCAGTGGCATATTCTCAATACAGTCAGTTGAAGTTATTTAAGGAGTTCTCTAAGGTCAAATTTTAAGGTATCAATATAAAAGTCTAACTCTCTATTCTTAAAAATTACAAGATTTTCTTCAAACATTGATCTGATCTTATTTATCAAGATAGCATCTTGTGTCTATTAGGTTTTATTGAAACCTAATATTTATTTTTAGTGAAACTAAGTCCTAAAGGAATTAGGGTTCATACCTATTTCAAAGTCTTTTGAATGACTGTTTTATAGCTCTGGTTAAATAGAAAAACTGATATTTTAGGATATTACAATAGAGTTGACACCCTGAATTTATATGACTAGAGATATGTATGCAAATGAAACCAAATATGTTTGTCTGAGGTTTGTCTAAGTGTTATGCAAAAATTTATAAAATGAAAGCTATGTAGGTTTAAATACAGGAATGGTAACCAATGAAGGTTCTCTCTTATATGTTATGTCTGACATCAAAGGGCCACAGTGCCATTTAGAAACCTGGCTTACAACTGTTTGCTTTAACTACATAAATGTTCGTTGTTATATAAATGAGATGCATTTATACATCAGATAATAAGTCTATTTCTGATATCTCACTGAGTTAAGACTCTGCCTTTCACCTTACTTCATGTTAGAATGGCTCCAAAGTACACCAGAATTAAACTCATTTAAAGTTATGTTCAAAAGATAGATTTTTGTTATAAAGATTACTGTGATCTCAAAATAAACAAGGGATATCATGCAAAACTAAGAGAAGTCTTGGGTGAATTATAAAAGACATTTAAGGTTGTAAGAGAATTGTATAAAGAAAACAAAATTTGTAAAGGATTTCATATGAGATGAGTTAAAAAAATTAATGAGTCTTTGTAGAGGCAAACTAGATATCAAATATACCTTAGTGCTATTATAGAAACTACATCTCTTGGTTCAAAGTTGTTACACAAACTAAATCCTCATACAACTTTATAAATGTTGCCTGATTGTATTTTACAAAATTACTACTTCTAACAAAACAACCTGAGCTAATTTAAGACAATAAACCATTAACTATAGGACAGATAGGATACAATGCTGAATTTTAGTACTAATATTGACCCCAATAAATTAAAAAGGGTAACTACAAAATTATAGTCATTAATATTAAAACCGGGTACTCCTACTTCAAAATAGTGAAACTGGCCTGCTGGATATTTAATCCCCAAAACTTGTAGACCAAAGTCGAGGAAGTAAAAGGGCTAAGAAAAAGCAGCCAATATTTTGACCCTTGACCTCTAAGGTCAGCTGGAACTCAGGGAATGATGGGATTTCTCTAAGGGCCCTGCAACACTAGTGAGTCACTTCACTTTCTGATCAGGCAGATTGTGAGGACCCTGGAAAACAGGAAATCAACTAGAGAACATTCCGCAAAGATGAGGGTCATTGAAAAGGGGAATTGACAATTCCCTGAAGCTTCTGAGAGAAGCTCCCTATGGTCAGCAAGACTCTGATCTGTCCTGACAGATGGCATGACTGGTAGAGGAAATCTAAAGGAGCCAAGAGGTTTCTCAAATGTTTCCAAGAGTTATCCCTGACAAATCTCAGCTGACTCTTAATGGTAGAGAGGAGCAGTCAATTTTTTGACCAACTTGGTCTTGAACACCTGGCAGCAAAGTATAACCAAATATAGTCAGACAGGGACATTTTAAAAGGCAATGGCTTTTTAATGTAACATAAGATATACACTATGTCAGTCCTCCCCAAAGTAAGTAAAACTGGGAGGCTATAAAGAAAGGGCTCTTACACAGCAGTGTCTGATAACTACCACAAAAGATGCTGCCAGTGTGACAAATTTGTTCTAAGTCAATTTGAGACCTACAAATTTTCGTAACCTCCTACATAGGTAAGCTCAATTTGATTTTCACTGGTATGATTATTTAGCTCTGATATTTATCCCCCAGATTGGTATAATAGAAGTAATGTGGCACATGAGAGCCCTAACTGACTTTACCAAGAGAATCCTAAGTGACACAGTTAAAGGCATCCTTCTGCAAACACAGAGGTAACTCCAATGAGAAAGCTATTTTACAAAAATCAGATGGCATTCCACAGATCAGGGGGAGAACTGTGCCACGACAAAAATCAAAAGTTGTGTATATGTTTTTAACAACTTTGCTGATGTTTCTAAAACCTTAAATGGCCTCCACTCACAAATAAATGACATGTCAGACCACACTCTAAATTCTAACAAGTTACTATCTTCATGGTCTTCAGAGCCTGACTGATAACACTGATCGTTTTCGTGCTAATTGTTTGCAAAAATAATGCTTCACTGTCTTGTTTAGTGTTGTACTAGTACAATCCTTACCCTATGTATACCTTGTCCAGGCACCTGCCATCTGCTACCATGGACCTCTGTACTGCCCTGATGCATAAGACACCTGCAAAGTCTATCAAGCTCCAGATGGTCGGAGAGATGCAATCTGCCATGGAAGTATCACCTGACTTTTGAAGGGATCCATTAGGTAAGCGTCTGTAGGATGATGCTGACTGCTATTCCCCTCTCAACATCCCTTTTCATCCTGAAGAATTTAGAGCAGTCATCACCCAAATTCCCTAACAGCAGTTAGGGTTACTGCTCCAGAGGATAACTGACATGAGGAAGAAGAGATAAAGCTGGGAGGATAGGGAGATGGGCCCCTGGGTACCTTCCTGGGCAGTAGAGCACAAACAGTACTTGCAGATATTTGCTTAGTAACTTACAAAAAGGCTATTTTTAAATCAGGACCTACGTGACTGGGGTCCATGCCTCTCCAAAAAAGGAAAAATACCTGATTGATACTTTGATTGAATTAAAGGTTGCCTGAATATCTTGTGAACATTGAATGCCTTACCCAGGATTGAGCAGGAGGTTGACTTCCCTAAACCTATAACCCTTAGCCACTAGCCACTCTTTGGTATGCCTCTCTTGGGACCCCTCCCTCTTGGGAGCTCTGCTTTCTTTCTATTACTCTAATAAATCCTGCTACTTTGCTCTCACCCTTCTGTCTGTGGATTTTATTATTTAAATTCAAGAGACTATGAACCCAACCCCATGCTCCATGCTACACTCTCATCTCCCTGCCCGGGTTCTTAGGCCTCCAGACCTTACTCATTAGACATTACTCTAACTCAGTCCCTGAGGTCTTCCTGCATGCAGGACTTTCTGTGACTGCCAGACCCTGCTGGACCTGGGGTTACTGCCCCTCCCCTGAGCCCAATTCAGTTCAGTCTGTCTACACAACACTAATACAGGCCCTCTTGTTCCAGGCAATGTGCTAGATGTTGGGGTTCAGGAAAACCAAGCAGGCTGGGGAGGTTGCTCAGTGGTAGACTGCGTGCCAGCTGAGGTCCTGAGTGCTTCACCTACCTTCCTCAGTCCATCCTTACTGCAGCCTTTTGGGATTGTCTTCGTTCCATCCTACAGATGTGAAAACTGAGTCCAAGGATAAACACGCTCCAAAACCATCAGCTGTCGTCAGCAGAGATGGGGTTTGAACCCACATCTGTCTGGTTCCAAACTCTTCCAGTTGTCTGATGAGAGACCTCCCTACCCCAAGAGTCTGCAGTCAGTCTAGGAACTGGGCAGCTAAGGAAATACCTAACATACCTGCCAAGCACAACAATGAAAGTATGCAGAAGTAGGTAAGTGCTAGATGGTTTGTTTGCCTTCCCACTCACTGGAATGCATTGGAGTATTGTACAAAGGAGCCCCCAGTCATCCCCAGAGAGCTTACTTAAGGGGGAAATAAAATTCTACATTTTAAGCATCACTATTTTGAATCTTTTTACAGTCATAAAACTATTTAAACTCAGGACTTCCCAGTGTTTTTCACATCATGGGTGGGACATATGGAAAATGGCAGCATTTATGTAACACGTTAGGGTAAACTCAATTTTGAGAAAATCTAGGACTTGGTGAAAATACTAGTCACATTTTCTTTATAGTACAAAATTATGAAAAGACATGAAATACAAAGCACTTAGGAAGACAGTAAATGTTTAATTGGAATAAAACTTCCAAATAACATCTCTTCAAAATTTTATAAGAAATCAGCTTTTCTCACACTTTTTATGATAGATTTTTATTCTTGAACTGGCTACAAAATTCCTGATTGCCTTTGCTTCCTTCAAATTCACGATCATCGACATTGACAAGAAATTCTACTCAAGCGGACATTGCAAATGGCAGCAATATCTATCATATTCCTCCGACAGTCAGAAATGTCTTTCTTGTCCTTAATAGAATTAGGATCCTTTGAAATTTTCTTTAACAATGCTATTGTTCTCTGAATCTAAAAGTTCTGACTTTTCTTTCATGGATGACATATAATGTTGAATTCTTGTAATAATATAAAGGGCATTAGAATACAAGAGTACTTTTATATGTTGAGTATTTTTTAATTATGATGAAATTTTCTTCAAACATATACAAATACTGCTTTAACTACCAAATTGTTTTTCATAATCCTAATCCTTTAGGTTTTATATAATAGCTCCAATGTGGTAATAGGTAAACCATTTGTAATTTCATATCTGCAAAGGTAAATTTTTTCTTTAAATCTACAAACACTGTTAGCACATATCAATATTGTGTGAAGGGTTCCCCAGGCCACCCTCAAGCTCAATGATTTGCTGGGAATCACAGAACTCAAAACAATTGTTAAACTCCTGGTACAGTCTATGGCAGTGAATAGACACAGATTAAAGTCAGTAAAGGAAAAAGTGCCTGGGAGAGTCAGGGAGAAACAAACTCACATTTCATATTGTCCTTTAGTGGATTCATCTAATTCTTCCTACAATGGTGTGTGAAAACATGGTGGAAGTCTTGCTCCCTAGCCTTGGAGTTCAGGATTTTAAACTAGGGGTCAGTCACACAGGATGCAGAGCCTACATGGAAGACCTTAGCTACTCAGTGTTCAGCCCAGAACCCCAGGGGTCAAATTGAATAGCATTGTCCAAAGCCTGAGGCTCAGAAAATGCTTCTATCATGCAGGATAGTCCAAGGGCTCAGGAGGTATCTTCCAGGAGCTGAACAGGCTAGTTCATTTGGAATGTGCAGGTTTTGGGAAAGGCAGATCTACTTACTTAATCTTTACATATATACTTTCATCATATGATTCTTAAAATTGTTGATTAGTTTCATTCAGAGACTCAAAATTAAGATTTTGAAACTAATTACTATCCTTCAAAGAATTGCAAGGTGAGAGTGAGTTCCAATTTTTAAATTTTATTTTTACTTTTTAAGATCCTAAACTTTGGACAAAATTGTTCTTTGGGCACTCAACCCATTTCTGAATGAAACAGCAGAGAACGGTTTTATTCTTGTATTTCTTCTCACGATGCTGAACACAGGGCTGAGAGACGTGGATCTAAATTCACTATTTTGATCACAGCACTTATTGTGGAATTCAGATCTCCATGGAAACCTTAACAAACAAGGTTTACATACAAGAGACAATGGCTTGTCTGTAAATACAAGGAAGTGTTGCTTAAATCCCAGGATCTTTAAAATGAACTTGGGACTCCTTGATGCTTGTTGTCACCACAGCCACCCAGAGGAACACAGGCTCACCCAATGTTGTCATAGATCTTAACCAACCTGCTCATTTACCTGACTACTCCCTCTGCACTGGGTTCTGAGCATTCTGCTGTTACTTCCAGCAGTCCATAATTACCATGCTGGTAGATTCATTGCTGCCATGAGCTCTCTTTTGATTTTCTGAATTAAATTTGGTTCTGTCAACTGAGATGTTTTCAATGCATCAGTAGGATTGTTTTGAAATAGAAACTTTTCTATTTTCTTCTTCAGTCCCAAACGTAGTATTGGTGATTTTCATGTGAGCTGGTAAAATGAGCAATTAAGCAATTTGGGTGAAATATTTTGACTTCAAGTCAATAGAGGCAGAAGATTGCAACCAATTTCCTGAGTTCTACCTGAATCAAGATTTGTAACAGAGTTCATTAAAGAACATAATGTTAAGTGAAAAGAGTCATGAGAGATATTTTGCAATGACAGACATTTGCCATAGCTAAGTATTTTCCTGCGATAGTGGAAATGTTTGCAGATTTGTGTATGGTGTACAGTTAGATGCAGACGGAGATGGCCTGGTCACCTTGCTTCACGTCCCAAGACAAAGGACTTGTGGGCCAAGACATAGAACTAGAGGGTCCCAGAGTACAGTGGAGGACCACCCTTGGTATATTTATTGCCCATTGAATGACATTTTTTGGAGTACAGTGTTTAGTCATTTTGATGACTTCTCCATTCCAATCAAAAAGTTTCGCATTAAGGTGGGGAAAATTATCCATACAATTAAATCTATCTAAACACAAAATACTTACAGTTTCAATGGGCCTTTTATACCTTTGGGCATTCTGCATTTCTAAAAATGTTTTATACACATTTTATTGTATTTATTTATTATCTCTTTTTAAAATACAGTAAACAAAACAGGGAGTATCAAGACACTGGTTTTCATTTAGCTTAGTAATTAAAATTCTGAACATTCACCACATTTAAAGATTATGCATGCTCAAGGATGATAAAAATTATTGTGAAATCTGATTTTCAGGAGCTATAAAGTTTCAGTCTCCTAATTGATTTTAATTAATATGCTTTCAACTGTTTTTGGTCTTAGATGATAGTTTTTAAATTTTTTTTTTTTAATTTTCAAGTATTTTTATTGAGACATAAAATGCATTTGGTAAGGTGTGTACAGAGCATGAATCTACAGCACACACTTGGGTGAATTTTTACTTATCTACATCCCAGAGTCAAATAGAAACCTTTTCTGTTCTTCCAGGTGGCCTCATCCTCTTGCCTGCAATCACAGATCTCATGATAGCCATAGGTTAGTAGTGTCTGCTCCACATGTCACATAAACAGAATCACGCAGCATGGGCTCGCTTATTTGACTTTTTTCACTTGGCATCAGGTTCAAAAACTTGGTCCTGGTTGTGGCCCGTGGCAGTAGCATGTTTCTTTTTACTACCAAGTAGCACTCTGCTATGTGGAAACATCTTGGTTTCTTTTTTTTTTTTTTTTTTTTAGAGTGGAAAATGCAGCTTTATTAAAGAAAAGGAAAAGCAGACTTCTCCCGGGTGGAAGAAGGGGACCCAAAGGCGGAATCCATGGGATGAGCAAATCTTGTCCTTTTTATGGGTTTCATTCTCCCATCTCTTTTCCCCCTTATCTCCTCCCTTCCTGCCCACCGGATTAGGCCTGGTTTTGAAATGTAAAAAGCGAAAAGCGGATGGGGCAGAGGGAGGGTCAAGGTGTCTCAGACAGGCAAGGGCCCAGGGGGCATTGATTAGCACCTTCTTGCCTGCAGTCTCTGGCAAGGGCAGGTAAATCTGGTTATCAATGGGTTCTGCAGGTCCTTGACATTCCATTCTCCCATGGCAGTCTCCAACTTCCAGAGGCGGATGGCTTGATGGCCTCTATTTTCTCGATCTGACCCGATTTCCTATTTCTACACTAACTGCCTGTCCTTAATTCTGGCTTCATTCCCCCCTTTAGCTATAGGAACTCCTAACTGCTTTAAGGAAAAGGGGGCGTCGGTCGTTCTGGCTGCTTCGAAGCTGAAAGGGGGCAGCGAGGGGTAAAGCAGTTTGGAGTTCCTTTTTTAAAAATCGGGTCAATTGAGGGGTCCAAGGTAGAAGTTTGGTTGGGGAAGAGCAGGTTGTAAAGTCATCTGGGGGTGGGTGCTTCTATGATAGAAGAACAAAAAGACATGAGTACTGAAATGAGATTAGTACAAAGTAAATGTTGCAGCATCTGGAACATGCCACTGAGTATCATGAAAATGACAGAAGTCAATCTCTCACCAGGCGGTGGAAGAACTGAGAAATTGTTCCCATAACTAGGCCTAGCAAAGGCTGGAGAGGACAAGGCCTTTATTTGGGGACTTTAACCTTGTCCAGGTTATCAGGAATGTAAACACAACATTTAACTCTTAATGTCATAAATGTCCCAAAAAAATATAGTTAAGCTACTTAATGTCATCTGATTTTTGTAAAATATCCCTTTATTGGTATAACCTGTGTTTAGTAGAGAGCTCTATACTTCTGTTACTTAGGGCTAGATAATCATACGAGCAAACATAGATTAAGTCTACCTGTGTAGCCTAGGAAGGTCTGCAGGTCTTAAACTGACTAAAAACTTCTGACTCTGACAGTTTCTCTTGATAGTTATCAGGCACATTTGCTGAAGAATCTTTCTTTCATTAGTTTACCCAATTTGAATTGAATCTTTAAATCATGTGAATTAAAAGTATTTGGATCCATTTTTAAATTTTAATTTTAGGAGCGCTCAGTTTTGATACAGACAAAACATGACACCAGACAGCATGACATAAAAATAACACAAAATCAAAGGCCTTGTAACTTTATAGGTGAATCTCCATTGCAATGTAACAGATGTTCAAAAGCTGTAGTTGAATAAAAAAATAGAACTTATCAAAAAAATCATGAGCTCAAAAAATATATAGAATTAAAAAAAAACAAGAGTCCTGGAAAAATGATACGGCCGTTAATTACTTCAGTAAAGCACCATAAAATTTACTTTTGCTGGAGTTTAGGTAAGGCTCTTTTTACCTTTTTTTTCTTTGGGTTTGAGACCGGTCTCCTACTGAGAGCCTTTAGGCTTCCTATTTACATTTCAATGTAAGCCTTGACTGAGATCTGGAAGGATCTAACAGGTTTTAACAGAAACCTTGTGCCTAGGGTATTTTAGTCATTTCATTAGGACAGGTTGGATGTCAAAGAAAATTATGAGACCTTATTTTCCATTTCTTTTGAGAATGAAGCTACTTTGCTAAGTTCCTCACTGAGATATGCCATTGGTTATTGAGTTGCCTATGGCTGTGTATCCAGGATTTATTTTCCCCTTTGTGACAAACAGGTTAAATCTTGCTTCATAGGTAAGCTGAGGACAGGAGCTTGAAGTAAGGCCCCTTCCTGGGGCAGAATATTGTCCTATGGTGGCTATTTCCTGTAGTATTGAACCTTGGCGTAAATCTCGCTGGGGCCTCCAAATCTGATACCGCCGTTTACCGGTGACGAGTCCTGCTTCCTCAGGTGTTGAAGTATAACGCCGGAGAAGCACGCCGAGGCAAATGTAGAGTGGAAAATGCAGCTTTATTAAAGAAAAGGAAAAGCAGACTTCTCCCGGGTGGAAGAAGGGGACCCAAAGGCGGAATCCCCATCTTGGTTTCTTTATTCATTCATCAGTTGGTGAGCATTTGGGTCATTTCCAGTTTGGGACCATTATGAACAAAGCTGCAGCATCCATACTTGGCCATCTGCACTCATTGCCATGGGGTAAGTAAACACCCAGAACTAAAGCCAGGAGGCAGAGCGTGCACATGTTTAACTTGAGAGACATTTTCTCATTTTAAAAAGCAAACAATAGAAGCCGGGGCAGGGAGGGCGGGTGGGGGAGGGGGGAAGCCCAGTGGGAGAGCGCTTGCCTAACACAGGAGGCCCTGGGTTCAATCCCCCACACAGCAAGACAGCCACAACAGTAACAAAAACAAATAATACTTCATCCTAGGCTCCATCAAGAATCAAACTGCATTCAACATTAAAAATCAAGTCACTCACCACGTCAAGAAAGAACAATTGAAAAAAAATAACAAAATAAGTTGTTTTCTGTATGGAAACCCTTGCCACAAAATAATAATGATGATGATATTCATACTTCTGTGTTAGAAAAATAGGAGAAAAGTAAGTTAAAGCACTGCCACTATCTTGCACGTACTTGAAAAATGAAGAAGACTGTTACAGACCAGGATCATAACTAGACTACCTGCGATTATTTGACAGGCAGCCGTGTGGACTATGATACAATGTGAACATGACCAAGTCTTTCTGGCTAAAGGATCTGGAGTAAAATCTTAGCTGCCAAAGTAATTATTATGGAATTCAGGAGGCTTACACAGGGAACCAGTAACAGTATTCAAACATCTTTTTGAGGTTGTGGATTTTTGAGTGGTCGGGCAGGTCAGCATGTGTAAAACTCACTCCTGGTGTGCCAAGTGCACAGCTGTGTCTTAACCAGTAGAAAGACAAATTCCAAGACAAAACATCTGTGGTCAAACAATTTTGGAAGAGTCTGTGCCAAAGTTCAACTTCAGATTAACACTGCAGCAATTCTCAGAACCCTTTAAAATGCCAATACTTGTGCAGATGATTACATGACCTGTGTAACTAACTCTACATCATGTACAATCAGATGAATGAGAAGTTATACTTCATTTATGTATGATGTGTCAAAAATGCATTCTACGGTCATGTATAACATTCTACAGTCATTTAGAACAAATTAAAAAATATTTTTAAAAATGCCAATGCTGCTGGGCATGGTGTGCACACCTGTAATCCTAGTGACTCGGGAGGCTGAGGCAGGAGGATCACAAGTTTGAGGCCAGTCTCAGCAACTAAGGGAGGTCCTAAGCAACTTAGTGAGAACCTGTCTCAAAATAAAATAAAAAGGAAATGGATTGGGAATGTAGCCTAGTGGTAAAACACCTCTGTGTTCAATCCCCAGTAGAAAGAAAGAAAGAAAGGAAGGAAGGAGGGAGGGAAGGGAAGGGAAGGGAAGGGAAGGGAAGGGGAGGGGAGGGGAGGGGAGGGGAGGGGAGGGAAGGGGAAAGGCCAATGTCCACAATGAATTCTTTGGGGTCTCCAAACGAAAGTGGACAAAGCACAGAAACTTAAAGCTCATGTAAGCAATTATTCAATAAACATATTGAAATGTTCAATCTCACTTATAACTGAATAAATTCACCATAAAAGAAGATAGAATTTTTTAGACAGAAGAATGAAAAACCTGAAAAAGCTCTAATATCCAGTGCACTTGAGTGGTAGCTCACATGTAAGGCGGGAGGCTATGTGGACCCACGCAGACTCCTTGGAGGGAGTATCAGTTAGGTGTGTCACCCAGCTGCATGTAAGTGAAAGCCAACAACTTCATCAAATACAAATTTATTATCTTCAACAAAAAGAAGTCCAGAGGTAAGTATCCCAGACCAGTGGTGTAACTCCACACCACCAGGGTCTCAGGCCCCTTCTGTCTTTCTGTTTTACCATGCTAATCATAGGGTTTTTATTCTCACATTTGCCTCCTTGTGACCTCAAGGTTACAAAATGGCTGCATTACCTCCAGCTCAGTTTTGCATTCTAGGCAAGAAGGAAGGAGCAACAAGGAGAAAGAGGTAATATCTCCATCAGGAAATCAATACTTTCTCAGAAGCTCCCAGTAGACTTCTCACGTACATCTCAGTGTCTGAAACGGGCCACCCCTACATGCAAGGAAGACCAGAAATCGTAGCCATTTCAGCTTGGCATATTGCTTCCGTGAATGAAGGCAGATATTGGTTTCCCTGATCTGCTGCTGCGGACTCTGCTCTCCTAAGTTTCTGCCCCTTGACTTCAGCTCGTTACCCTCATTGACCCACCCGGATCCTTCAGATCCCCGCTTCTGCCTCATTTTGTGTGTCCCCCTGCTTTGGTTGCTTTTCTTCCAATGCCTAGTACCCAGGGCGCTTTGGGGGGGTCTGCCATTTCTCATGAATTACACAGCACACTAGCGGGCCACTTTGCCCACATGACTTGCCTGCGTGTTAAAATCTCCCTGGGGAGGTGGGGCTGGGGGGATTGAAAGTCTCAGCAATCCAGTTCTCCATTAGGACAAACTCTGGGCCAGAGCTGACACACAAGGACCCCTGTGGGGTCAGGCTGAGACACCCTTCGTGACATTTTGCCTGAAATCACACCCATGCTTGGCTTCCTCCCCTCCCCTGGCCTACTTTCCCCACCCGGTCCTTAATCCTCAGGGAGCACCAATAGCACCTACACATGGATGGTCTTAGCATCTGGAGTCTCTGACCCCAGACACCAGCCTTCTTGCTATTCCTGCAATACCTGAAGCATGTTCCTACCAGCCGGCCTCTGCGCTCCGTCAGGGATGCCCTCCCCAGACACAGACATGGCTCACATCTTTGATCAGGTCTTTGCTCAAATGCCACCTCATCAATGAGGAGTTCCTTAACCACGCTGCCTACAATAAACCCCCTTCATTCGTTTCTATCTCTTATTTTGTCTAATTTTCTGCATACCACTGATCATTGTTCAGTGATATTTAATATATATTATTATTTCCCCACCCCAGCTCAGAGGCCAAGAACTTTGCTTTATCCTCCTTTGTATCCCTTGCACTGGGATTAATACCTGCCAGCAGGAAGGCCCCATATATGTTTGCTGATTGAATGGATGAATGAATGAATGAATGAATGAATGAATGAATGACATCTAAGGATCTACACGACCCTGGGCATAGACCGCCACATTTGACATTGAAGAGAGAGAGTTTATCCACGTTGGCGACGGGAATGGGGGCGGCGTTGCAGTTCGGTTAAGAGGGAAAGCGTGTGAGAAGGCATAAGGCCGCGGCCTGTGTGGGTAAAGCGGAGGGTGCCCGCGGAGAGGGGCAAGACGCTGAGTGCCAAGGAGGCAGGGGAGTCGTGGGCAGCAGCCACGGCCCTTGAGCTCTGTCCAGGGGGTGGCGTTTACGTTGGAAGAGGAGCAAAGGAAGTGTGATCAGAGCTGGGCTTTAGCAAGTTACCCCCTGGGGGTGACACGGGTAAGGTCGGGAGGGGACAACCAGGGCCGGGGGAGGTCAGTTGTGGGTTTCTTTGCTGCACGTCCCTGTGCAGCTCCAGGAGCAGAGCAGAGCTGAGCTGTTGCCACCAGAGGGCGCTATGACCTAGGACACGGGCTTCCTGCCTCTCGGGGCCCTTGGGGCACCTCACCGGGAGCTCTCCCAAACTGTTCACGCGTGAGTCCTGTCGCCACCACTGTCCCGCTCCCGGCACAGGGGGCCTTGGGCGTCCTTTTGTATCGCATCTTACCTGACTTTCTCCTTTCGTGTAATATGCCTGAGACTGCGAGGCTTTTTTGGGGTGAGGGCCGGAGACGCAGGTACAAAGGGGAACGAAACCGGAAAAAGCCTCGCGCTTTAGAGCACGTGGGCTAAACCAGGGTCCTCGAAGCGTGCTTCCCGGGGCCAGAGCCGCAGCTTCTCCAGTGAACACGTGGGAAATGCAGACTTTCAGGCCTCAGGCCCCACTGTAACCTGCGGATCAGACTCTGGTGGCAACGCGCAGCCACCTCTGTTTAAGGAGCACTTGGGGGGATTCAGATGCGGCCAAGACTGAATCACTGGTCTGGGAAGGCCCTGGACCAAGTAAGGAGTGCCTCAGAAGTGGGAGCCCAGCGGTCCTGAGTCAGAAGGACGCCCACCCGGTGGAGCGAGGGCCGTGGAAGTCTTCCTGTTGTAGAGGAGTCAGCCAGACAGGGATGAGAAAGGCCTTCCAAGCAGGGAGAACACCAGTGCCAAGCCCCGGAAAGGCGGCAGTCCCCCACACTCCAGCTCCAGAGCCTAGCGCAGAAGGCCTGGGCTTCATCCCACCAAGTACACTCTCATGACTTCTTTCTAGGCCAGCCGTCAGGTTTAGAAAGATGTTGACTTCCAAACAAGTTGCCCTACGTAATTAATAATTCATTCATTTCCTACTACTTATTAATCAATATATATATAGCTCCAGAGTTTCTGATTAGCATGAGCTGTCCAGACTTCCCATTCTGAATTAATAATGATAGCAAGTACTATTTGCCTAGAACTGACTCTGGCCAAGCTTGCTGCCAAGCGCTTTATGTGTCCTATGTCCTTCAATTGCTAACGTAAGCCTCGGAGGTGGGGTACTCTTCTTATCACCCCCATTTTAATGAAGAAGATACTGACAGAAGAAGAAGTTAAGTCCCTTGCTCAAAACCACACAGTTAGATATGATCTAACCGGGGCCATCCTCCTGCAGAACAAACTTGATCCAAATACTTCCCCATGTCTGGGGAATAACCGAGTTCCAGCCCCAAAGAAGGATACCTGGCCTGTCAGCACATACAGCCTTATCTTAAGCAAATGCTTAATTCCTGCTGTGCATTTAGAAATACTAAAATAGCTCATGGTACCCATTTCTATCTTGGGAGCTCCCAAGGGTTCTGGGACTCCAGGTCAGAACCACTGAGCAAGTCCATCCTTCTCTGTCTCCTTCCCCAACATGTTCCCACCATCAGAATGTGGAAGTTCAAGGAGTGTCAGGGCAGCAGAGCAACCTCTCGGGACCCCTCAAAGCATCCCTGAGACCATGAAACTGGCAAAGAGTTCCCTGGTCCTTGGGGCACTATCCCCATGGCTCCCCTTCCCTCTCCTTCTCCACCTCCCTTGCTCCCCTCCTTTTCAATCATCTGCTGAGCCCCTGCTCTGTGCCAGCCCTCTGGTACTGGGGACACAGGGACAAAGAGGTTCTCCATTCCATTCTTCAATTTCTCAGAGGCTGTAGCATTTTGCTGCCATGTGCTTTCTTCACCACAAGGCAGTTTCCAGCAGATGTCACCAGCAGCAGCACCAACCATAGTCTGTTTTGCTGGCTTTGCAGGATAGAACACAACAGTGCCTGAATTTTAGTGATTCTAGTGACTTAGGAGGACCGTTTTGATTTTTTTCTAGCTTGTTCATTAATTATCCTAACGTGTGTTTTCCCCTCACATATCCAAAATGCCACCCTATCATACCAGATTTTCTTACCTGTTTGGGTCTATTCTACTCCATTTATCTCTCCATTATCAGTCTCTGAGCCAGTCCAGTTGCACACTTTCATTATTGTGGTTTTTATATTCTCATCCTCTCTCACTTACCTTTCTCACTGTAAGACCACCACCACATCTGGTGAGCTGCACACCTTTTCTCTGACTATGTTCATGCCTTTAGAACAAGATCAAGCTGGGCCTGAGGATGTAACTCGGCAGAAAAGTGTGTGCTTAGCTTCCACAAGATCCTGGGATCCATCCTAGCACCACAAGAAAAAATGTCAAACTGTCTCCTCAAGGTGACTCTGCATCTCTCTGACCATATTCTTTTATTCATTTAGTAAATACTTACTGAGCCCCTACTTGTGCCAGGAGCCTTGTGGGATCAGGAGAGACAGGTGACACCACAAACATTGGCCCCCACCTCACATGTCGATTTTAGCAATTTACCCTCAAGGCCACTGTGATTTCAATGATTCCCAAGTTCCAGAAGCACTTTACTGTCACCCTCAGGGACTCTCCTGGAAGATATGACCAAACTGGTGGCTTTCAGGTGCCTGAGAGCTTTGACTCGGCCAAGGCCTGTGATAGGTAACAAAGCCAAAAGAGGTTGCATTTTCATTAAACCCAGCATCCTCTCCAACATTGGTAGAGAGACCTTATCCAGTTCCTTCTGTTCCAAAGCCAAAGCAGAAGGATCACTGGGAATTATGGCGTACCCTAAGCCTTTGGAAATTTTTTTTTTTTTTTTTTTTTTTTTTTTCTGACTAAAGGGAGGAAGAGAAAATAGAAACTAAGAACTCAAGGGTCTAGAAATTCTCTGAATTCCAACAGTGAAAAGGCAACATGGGGTCAATCTGGTTGTGTGAGTGGAGCATGTCACCTAATGTCTCTGGGTTCTGTTGCACAAACCCAGGCTCAACAGACACACAGGTCTGGAGCCGGGAGCTTTTCGCACGTACAGTTTTACTCAGCCTTTGGAATACTCTTGGGAGGCAGCATCGTTACTCCTGGTTTATGTTCAAGAAAACTGAGATGCCAGGGAGCCACTCCTCTGGAAGGAGCAGAGCTGGGTTCAGCCTCCTTGTCTGCTTCACCACAGGTGTTTTTGGGTATGAGCAGTGGTCCAACTCCCCGCCCTTACCCCAGCTCAGGGGGCCTTGCTGCGTTCGGGACACTTCCCGCGAAGAGCGGAAATCAGGGCCTGCTCTGAAATCTTGCTAATTAAGATGGTATGGTATAGGGACAAACAGACTGACACGTGAGAAGGAATGGAGAGACCAAAATTATATCCGTATACGAGACTCTGGTATAGAGCCACGTGGTACATTCACAGCGAAAAAAGGAGCAATGGACCAGTTAACAGTGTAGGCAAAAATTACTGCCCAGCCCATGTGAAGATCTGCTCTAGATGGTTTAGAAACTTAAATCTCAAAAACAAAACTCTAAAACTCATAGTAGAAAATACAGGTAAATAGCTTTTAGGGATGGAGGTAGAGAAGGATTTCTTAAACAGGCCAAAAACGCATTTACTACAAAATACAAGATCAATAAATTTGATGACGTTCAAGTTAAGAATTTCCATTCTATGAAAGGCACCTCAAGGAAAGTGAAATGACGGATTGAGAAGTAGGAGGAAAATCTCAATAACTTAAAGAGCCTAGGTCTAGTATGGAGAATGTCTGAAGAACTGCAATTCAGTGAGAAAGAAAAATGCAATAAAATGACAATGGATAAAAGGCAGGCATTTCAGGGAGAAAGAAACACATCCAGATTAAAATGTGAAGAGATGCTTCTGGATCATTAGTAATCTGGAAAATGCAAATCGAGACCTCAGTGAAGCTGCATTTAACATCTATTCAATCCAATCTGTTAATTAAAAGTCTGATAATCCTAAATGCTGGAAGGGTGTGGACTCCCAGGATATTTTGCATGTGGCTGGGGCTTGGGGGGAGGGGTATGTGAGTGGGGAAGCCATTATGAAAATTTCTGGCATTATCTTCTGAAGCTGAACTTCACACAGCTTCTGACCCAGCAGCCTCGCTCAGAGCACTGCTCACATAGTCAAATTGGAAACCATCTGGACTCGATTGCATTATTTCTTTATAATTATTCATTCCCTCCGCACCCTTGCCTGGCTCAGTTGGCAAAGACCCTTCCCTGGAGGAGCTGCAGCCGGCTCTTAGCCGCACAGAATGAGAACCAGAAATAAACATTTGTTGCTATCAGCCATCGAAATAATGGGACTGTTTGTCCCTGTAGGAAATGATGAAAAAATATCCATCCCTAATAGGACAGTGATGAATGGGCTGTGATGTGCTCACTTACCGCCAGCAATAGACTGCAATCAGAATGAATGAACGAGAGACGTGTTCAAATACGAATTTATCTTGCCAGTCGTAATCAAGAAAAGTAGACCTCAAAAGGTTATCTACAACATCATATCCCTTTGTGAAGTTAAGAATGACTAACATTAGAGCTATGTTTTTAAGGGATACATGTAGTTATAATGAATTGTGATATAAAAAGGAAAATAAAGAATAATGAACACAGGATCCAGGGAGACTGTTCCTCATGTGTGGGTGGGAAAGGTCCATTCATTCATGAGCACCAGGCCTAGGGCCCGCATCCTTTTAGGGGCCCATGAAAATATTTTAATTTCTTTAAAAGGAAAAAAGAATGAGATAGCCATCAGGAATACAAACAATAATAAATGCTGGAGAAGGTGTGGAGAAAAAGGAACACTTTACTCTGTTGGTGGGATTATAAATTAGTACACTGTGGAAATCAGTATGGAGGTTCCTCACAAGACTAGGCATGGAACTGCCATATGACCCAGCTATACCAATCCTCGGTATTTATCCTAAAGAATTAAAGTCATCATACTACAGTGATACGTGCATACCCATGTTTACAGCAGCACAACTCACAGTCAAACTATGGAATCAGTCTAGATATCCATCCACCGATGAATGGATAAAGAAAATGTGGTGTATATACACAAAGGAGTTTTATTCAGCCATAAAGAAAGATGAAATGATGTAATTTGCAGGAAAATGGGTGGAACTAGAGACCGTTACATTAAACAGAATAAACCAAACTCAGAAGGTCAAGGGTCATATTTTTTCTCTCATATGTGGAAGCTAGAGGGGGAAAAGGAAGAGAAAGTGTGGGTGGATCTCAGGAAAATCAAAGAGAGATCAGTAGGAGAGAAGAAAAGGACCAGGGAGAGGAAGGAAGACGGAGAGAAGTAGTGCTGGGGAGTGATACTGGCCAAGTTATATCGTTATGTCAAAACTATAACACACAAATAAAAAAATATGGGGGAAAAAGAAGAAGAGGAAGAAACACCAGGACACATGCGTGCTCCCTGTCTCTTGCCATGTGATACCCTGTACCTAATGATGGCTGATACCCTGTACCTAATGATGGCCTTCTTGCCATCATTAGGTATGGTCCCTCAACCCTGGACAAGAACCATGAGCCAAAATAAACTTCTTTTCTTTATATTAAAAAAAAAAAAAAAAGAACTTTCAGATCATAGAAAATTTTGGGGTTTTTTTGTCTTTGTTTTTTTGAAACTGGGGGTTGAACCCAGGGCTTTGTGAATGCCAGGCAGTCACTTTGCCACTGAGCTACATCCCCTCCCCCAAAGAAAATGTTTTAATATATAAAATAAATCTTATACAGTACCAATGCCATCATAAAGCATATGCATGTGTATTTATATGTACATTTATGTGCATGTGCTTGTGTGGGGCTGGTATCTGCATGTGTTGGGGGAAGAGGCCCCCCAAAGTAAAAGGTTCTAGGACCCATGAAAGTCAAAATACAGCATTGAGGGGAAGCAGGGCATGCGATGGGGGAACTTATGATCATGTGGGTTATAGTCTAGGTAATGGCTTTGGTTTTATGTGACATGTAACATTTTTATAAATAACTAAACTACCAGTGTAATATTCATGAATCAATGGAAAGAGTGTTTCATAAACCCAAGATTTTGATAATCTAATTTTGTGTGCCCAGGATCCCCCTGTAAAACAATTAGCAGAACTATCAAATGTTGAATTTATATATACTTGGAAATAAAATATGGTTAAAATTTTTGCTTGGAGATTTGAGTTTGCAGGTTGGGTGTGTAGCTCAGTGGAAAAGCCCTTGCCTAGCATGTGTGAGGCTCTGGGTTCAATCCCCAGCACCACAAAAAAGAAAGAAAGAAAGAAAAAAAGAAAGAAAGAAAGAAAGAAAAAAAAATGTCAGATTTTGTGTCTGAAATGGCTACACGAAATAAAATTCCTGATCAAAAATTTAAAAAAGACCTCTACAAATTACTATCACCATATATTTGCAACTACTTAGGCACATACCACAATTGCAATTTTATTCAAAAAATCTAATGGCATTTCCTTTTCCGTCATAAATTCATGACCAAAATATAATACTTGACATGACGTAAGTGGACTTTGAATTCAATAGAACTTTGTTGTATCAAGTATTTCAAAATATCAATGAAGCTCTTATTTGCAGAAAGCTCATGGTTAGAGCAGTCAGCCTGCAGTTACTTTGGATGTCATTAAAAGAATGGAACCACCTGAGACAGACCCAGGTTTGTGGAAACCTGGGATTTATGCATTTGGGAGGGTAAAGAGCAGGAGGCTTTAAAAAAAAAAGATAATGAAATTATAAGTATACAATGAACTATGGGAGGTTGCATTATTAGGCCTACTTCTTCATCCCTCTTGTGTCTCCATCTTTGTCGTGTGACATGGCAGTTCTGGTCACTAAAGAGGCAGAGTGTATTTCCACCTTCTTGACCTTGGCTTGGGTGTGTGACTTGCTTTGGCCAATGGACTTGGGTGGAAGTGACAGCATGAGTCTGGGTCTTGATCCCTTGTCCCTTGTCATGAGAAGGACATTCCCTGTGGAGCACATTGTTCCCAGCAGGAAAATGGGGACACCTGGAGCAGAACCATTCAGCTGTCTCCACCCAGATACCTGCCTCCCAGCTGCTGGAGCCTAAAGATCTGCAGATCCATAATAATAACTGATTGTGGTTGAAAAGCCCTGAATTGTGGGGGTGGGGGTGAACTTTGTGTAATGTCATCCAGCAGTATCGTACAATAGCTAACAAATGCAGGTATAAACATGAGGGCATACTTGTAACAAAAGAAAAATTACATTGAAATATAAAATTGCAGCAGCTGACAAATGGCTTGAAAGTCATAGAATCCAGAAAAACACATTACATTCTTATTAACGGCTTGTCTGGCATGCTCCTACAATTTCCTACAGTTTTGGCTCCATTTTGTAATTTGGTGTTTCTAGAGAGAGAAGGGAGATGATTCAGCCTTTCCCTCCAGCACAGTGTATTGGAAAAAGAAAAAAAAAAAATTTCTTGATGATTCAGAGAAGTGTCTTCTAGCTTTACAACATGGTATTGGCAATGTTGTGTAAATTTTTAGGATTGTTGTCAAACTTGTGAAAACCAGCGTGAAGTTTCCTTGAGGACATTTTAAGTTTACTTGTGCAATGACTAACCCTAAATCCTCTTGTCACTGCTGCTCATTCCTCAGTTTGTCATCGGCGTCCTTTTGAAGTGGTTCATTGTAACGTTTATGCTTTCTTAGTAAGTACAGTAATTTGTGTCAAATCTGCAGAATATTTAAATTTTGTTCCCAGTTTATCCATGAGATCTACTTCTTTTTATTAAGATTATCAAAGATTCCAAGAGCCTCTTTCATACCTGCTTTTCAAATGTATCCTTTCTTAACGATCTACAGCTTCTGAAATCATCAGAAATGTTTTTGTTACCATTTTCTTCTATTAATTTTCTGTGGATTTCTACCGGTTTCAGGGTTCATTTTATTATTGGAATAATTAATGCATATTAATTGTACAAAATAATGGGTTTCGTTGTGAAATCTCCACACACACACATGATGTGCTTTGATGGAGTCTATCCTCCCTCGTGCCCTCTCATGCCCCTGGTCCCTTTCCCCATCCCTAATAACCCCCTACAGCTTTCATGTCTTCTTGTTTTCTTTCTAGCCTCCACGTATGAGAGAAAACATTCCACCCTTGACCTTCTGGGTCTGGGGCTTGACCTCCAGTTCCATTCATTTTTCCTGCAAATGGTATGATTTGATTCTTCTCAATGGTGGAATATTAATGTCCACTGTGCATACATACCACGTGGGTTCATCTGTTGACAGGCACCAGGGCTGATGGCTTATCTTGGCTATTGTGAATAGTGCCACCATAAACATGGGTATGCAGGTTCTCTGTCGTATGCCGACTGATTCCTTTGGCTACATACCCAGGAGTGGCATAGCTGGATCATATGGTAGTTCTATTTTTAGATTTTTGAGGACCCTGAACACCGTTTTCCATAGTGGCTATACCACTTTACATTCCCACCAATGGTGTGTAAGGGCCTTGCCAGGATTTGGCGCTTTTTGTTTTCTAGATAACAGCCACCCTGGGTGAGATGGACTCTCAATGTAGCTTTAATTTGCATTTCCTTGATGGTTAAAGATGTTGAGTAATTTTTCATATTTTTTTGGTTATTGGTACTTTTATTTCTTTTGGTACCAGGGATTGAACCCAGCTTAACCACTGAGTCACACCCCCAGCCCTTTCTTTCTTACTTACTTACTTTCTTTCTTTCTCTTTTTAAATTTTGAGACGGGTTCTCACTAAGTTGCTGAGGGCCTCACTAAGTTGCTGAGGTTGGCTTTGAACTTGTGATCCTCTGCCTCAGCCTTCACAGTCACTGGGATTACAGGCCTGCACCACCATGCCTGGTTTGTAGTTGTTTTGAGAAGTATCTCTTCAGCTCATTTACTTGTTTATGAATTGGATTCCTTATTCTTTTGGTATTGTCGTTGTTCGTTTTTATGACTTATTTCATATTCTATGAAGTTTTAAATCACTTTATGTCTGCTATTTAACACAGAAATGTAAAGATGGCATATATATATTATATGTACATATAGCTGCCATCATATTTTATACATATTTATATATTTCTAATCAGAAATTTGTAATTTCTCAAGTGTTCAATTAAAACTCAAATGTTTCTCGAGGCACAGAACACCCCGTCACTTCCCAATCTTGACTTGGTTGTCTTTTCCTCTACAGCAGTTAATCTGATGTCAAATTATATTCTGACTTATCTATATCTTTCAGTAGAAGCTAAGGAACTTTTAGATCCCTAGAACACTGACAAATAAATAAGTATTTATTTATTGAATGGATGAATGAATGAAGAGGTGAATGTGACTCTCCTAAGAGCCAAGTGTCTGTACTGTCAAGATTCTTCACCCATTCCAGGACCAGAGAAAGGTAGCGCCATGTCCTCCACCCCAGCAAAATTTCCACCCACATCTCCTTAATACTAAATGTGGTCTCCATTTGTAACCTCTTTTTCATTAAAAAAAAAAAAAAAAAAAAAAAAAAAAAAAAAAAAAAGCAGCGGGGGGAACCAACCCAGCCTTTCTGGTACAAAACACAAGTGATCTCCCTCCCAACCCAAAGTCTCTGTTCAAACTATAATCACCTCGCCTACCTTAATACTCTTAATATAGTACAATTTGACTTAATGTGCTATTTTTACCCCTCTGGAATGATTAACCCCATCTGCAATCTCAAACTCAGCACGTCCCAAGCTGAATGCAGGGTGTCCCCTGCGGGGGAAGATGCGTCCCCTTCGGTACATCTTCAGTGTCTCAGATCATGCTTCCAGATGCATCACCAGCCCCCCTCTTCCCACCATCACCCACCCCATTAGCCCTCTTTCCTGTCCCTTCTTTGACCTCCTAACCATTTTCCTCCTCGGCCACAGCAGCATCCAGTCTCAACCACCATCTTCTCTCACCTGGACCAACCCCCTGCCGGTGACCTCTACCTGTGTCTGGAAGGGTCTGTTAGGAGGGGGAGCTGCCCAGATGGAACCTTCCAAGCCCTCCCCATGCTCCTGGAATAAAGCTCAAGTCCTTGCTGTGCCTGACAGGTCCTGCCTGGTCTGCCCCTCCCCTCTGCAAACTCACCTTCCACCTCTGCCCCTCCCCTGTGCTGTCACCACACTGGCTTCCTCTGAAGGCAGTGTCTTTGCACACGCTGTTCCCCCTGCGTGGAATGCCCTCAGCTGTGCTGGGTCTGGCGACAGTTACCTGTCCTCAGTCTAAGCTGAAGTGGCACAGCCTCTGAGGGGCCTTCCTTGACTCCTGGGGTGAGCCTGGGCCATTGGCTTTACATCCCCACATGCATCCTAACACTTATATAAAACATAGTAAAATAGTTATTTGCATGATTAGCTATTCGGTGTCTGTCTTCCCTATTAATTGTAAACTGTGCAAGGCAAAAGCCATCTGTTAGACTAATAACAGCTGACCATCAATAACACTTACTATGGGCTGGGTAGTGTTCTAAACACTTTCTCTTGCTAAGATCCTTGTAAGAGAAATATCTTTCCCTGTTTTGTGAATGAGGAGACAGAGGGGTCAAGTAACTTGCCCAGGGATGCACAGCTACTGAGTGGTGGAAGCAGGATTTGAAGCTGAGCTCCCTGTTGAGAGTCCCTGCTTTTCCCACCTCCCTTAGCAACTTCCATGTCAGTTTTGTTTCCCGTTATACCTCCAGGCTCAGCACAGGACCCATGATAGGGGTTCAATAAATATTGATTGAATATCTGAATAAGTACACTTGTGCTGAGTACCTACTATGTGCCAAGCACTATGGAGAGACCAAAAATATGGATCCTGCCCTCAGCAAGCTTTCACTCTAACTCAAAATCAGGAGTGAAAGAGAGATGCTTTTCCTGCCGGAGGGATATAGGTTCTTAGGAGGGGTTTTTTGATGCCACTCAGAAACAACAGGGCTTAGATGGGCAGGGGAAGGGGGACCCAGGGGGTGGGGGGCCTAGGGGGAGAACCGGCAGCCTGCAGGGAGCCCACGGTGCTGGTGCTGGCTGGGAGAGCGAGGATTAGGGGACGGGCCCAGGCTGAGGGAGCTGGAGCTGGGGACACGCAGGTCCAGGCCTCTGGGGCCGAGAGAAGTGGGCTGGGGAGCAAGGACCGGCCTTGAGGGGCATGGGGACCAGAAAAGGCAAAGGGTGTCCAGCAAAAGCGGGTTCTGCGCCACGGCCAAGTTCATCTGGTGAAGTGCGGACGGAGCAAGGTTAGCCAGATCTCTCTCCTGAAGGGTTTCTCTGAACTCTTAATGCATTGAAGCGCCTTGGGTCCGCAAGACTGAGATTTATGAGCAAATGGATTATTAACTTGACAACACATTCATTATAAAGGGACTGCAGAGGGCAGCCGCACAATGGCTGGAGGCAGAGGAGGGAGTTGCCAGGCACCAAGCTGAGACCTGAGAGAGCTCTGGAGGAGAAAGGTTGAGCAGGGTGCTGACATCACAGGCTGCGGACAGGAGGCCGGGATGGATCTGAGGGAGGGAGCGAGAAGGCCATCAGCTGCGGCTTGCCTGTTCCAGCCGGTGGGGGCAGCACACTTGCCTGCATTTCATCTTCTCTGCTTTGAAGTTCAGGGAACTCAGGCTCCAAGAAGCTGCTGGGCCACCCGTACCCCCACCCCTGCCCCGCGAGTGGCAGAGCCAGTTCTTAAGTCCTGCCAGGGAGCAAACCAGTGGGCCCGGCTGGGACAGGAGCACTAGGGGTGGAGAAGAGGGCCAAGGACCCTCTGAGCACCGCGTCCTCTCCAGGAGCTAAACCTGGAGCTGGATGGAGCCTCAGGGCGGGGTCTGCCGATGCCCCTGCGCAGCACGGCCTCCTCACACCCACATCCCATGAGAATGGAACTGGAGCCCCAGGTGGGCAGATGGACTGGGGTTTGGTTGGCACTCCCTTTCTCTGGTTCTTTCCCACTCTGATCATCACAGGACGTGGGTCCATAGAGCTCTGCCCCACCCTGCTGGGTGACCTGAGGTTACACCCCCTCTCCGGGCCTCAGTTGCCTTATGTGTTAAGATGAGGACCACGAATCCTCCTAGCTCCAAACGCCCCTCCCGAAGTTCCCATCCATACTGGTGCTGTGTTATAGAATCCCAGTTCCCGTCCTTTAAGGGATTCTGGGAACTGCCTGGCACGTGTCTGATGGGCCAGCCTCATCATCTCATCTCGTCTTCAATGCGTTCAGTCGCCGAGTGTTCACCAATGGCCCGTGCTGCTTTTTTTTGAGCCCAGGGTGCTTTTCCACTGTGCTACATCCCCATTCCCTTTGCTTTTGCCTTTTTTTTTTTTTTTCTTTTTTCTTTTTTAATTTTGAAGACAGGGTCTCACTAAGCTGCTGAGGCTGGCCTTGAACTTGAGATCCTCCTGCCTCAGCCTCCCTCGTCACTGGGATTATTAGCATGAGCCACCTCACAGAGCACTGATGGCCTGTTCTTGCACACAATGTCCCGAGACACTGTCACAGAGGTGCGCCTGTGAGGAGACACTGCAATGAGCCTCGTTCTCCCAGAGGGAGCCTTGTCCGAGTTTTTACCCTGGGTGAGATTTGACATCGAGTCTGTCTACACCACATCCCAGCCCCTGTCCACCCTGTTTTCCTGCCACCCATGTAGATCCCTGGGCTCAGGGCTGTGCTCCTGCCTGCAGAGCAAGGATGGGATGGCGCATAGCATAGCTTCAGCCAGACCTGGGCGTGATTCTTAGCGTGGTCACCTTCTAACTGTGTCACCTGGTGCAAATCATCTCCGCTCCCTGAATCTCATGAAAGAGCCCTGACAGGACCTCCCCCACAGGTCGCAGGAGCTAAACCTGGAACTGTGCCTCTCAAGTCCCTCGGCACAATCAATTAGTTCCTCCTCATTTTAAATGGACTCTCCCCGTTACTCGCTGCAGTCGGCTGGCAATGAGGGATCCAGAAACAGAGGCAGGAAGTGATTTCTCGGATGCCGGGAACTCGGGTTAGTGGCGCGCTGTTCTGAGGGTCTTTATAAAGCCCGACAGTTTGAGGCTTATAGAAAACTTTAGTGGAAAGTGCAGTTTCCTCTCACTCCAACACACACACACACACACACACACACGCACACGCACATGCACACACGCACACACACGGTCCCCAACAGGGTACAGGGTAGCTTCACTGCCCGGCCACCCCTCTGTGCTTGCCTATTCGCCCTCCCGCAAGCCCCTGGTGACCACTGATCATTCTGCTGTCTCCGTAGTCACACCTTGCCCCAAACACCCCACAGCCGGAATCCTAGAGTACGTGTGATCTGCAGACCGGCTTCTTTCACTTGCTCTGATTTCTAAAAGACCATGTTTCTGAGAACAAGTTGGAAGGGGACCAAAATGGCAGCAGAAAGGCCAGTGAGGACACGAAGCACCAACCAGGGCCCCAGTGTCAGCGGTCGAGCTGGCTAGAGAGGGGCATGAACAGGACGCATAGTGGAGCTGGGCCTGGGGGAGCTGTTGACTGCAGGGCGTGCAGGGGAGAGACCCGGGACAAGTGTGTCACCAGGGTTAAACCAGGCCTGGAGAGGGAGGTGCTTTCAAGTGTTTGTAACATCACTGCGGTTTTTAAATTCACTCTTGATTTTCTCTTAAGATTGGAGACACAGAACCAGGGAGGTGTACTGGTGTGTCTGGAACCACAGAGCCAAAGGCCCAGCTCTGCCTCAGGTGACAGATCTCCAGCTCTTCCTTCAAGAGCCTTCGTGGGCTGCCAGCTCCCCGGTCCCTCTGGGAACCTTTGTTAAGTATTTTCTCCTCCTGGTGGTCGTTTTGTTGCATAATCAATAAACCACTAACAGAAATAAAAGGCTTCCTGATTTATGCACTGCTGACTCCCTGCCTGGAAGCCCTCCCCTGCCCTCCTTGAACCCTCCCAGCCTCTTCTCGCACCTGGGGGATCGCTGGGTTCTGAATCTCAGCAAAACGACTGCCCACGGACCCTGCCCCCTGAGTTAGCTCGGCTTGCTTTGGTCACAAGGAGCTCTCTTAAGCCAAAACACCAAAACAAAAACAGGGTGGTGGGGATCTTAGAAGTGGCCCAGTGGTGACAGATGGAAGGAGGAAGCGTTGAATACACCAGTCAGTGTAGCCTAGTGCAGAGGTGCACTCCTATGACCCCAGCCACTCGGGAGGCTGAGACAGGAGGAGCTCATGTTGGAGGCCAGCCTAGGCAACTTAGCAAGACGCTGTCTCACAATATAAAAAATAACATAACCTAACATGTAAAATAGGATAGGGTATGTAAGTCAGTGGTACAGCGTCCCTGGGTTCAATCCCCAGAACTAAAAAGATAAACAGTGTGAGGGGTGGATCAGGACTTCGGGGACTGAGCAGTCGACTGTGGCTCCAGACGCTGCCTCCCTGCTCTCCTCCACCCCCAGAAGCCACTGGATGGTTCCAGCTTGGGTCTGGAGGGACCCTCCCTGACCCGCTCTGAGATCAAGCAGGTCTGGGGGCCGAGGGGGCACAGCCCCACGTGGTACAGAGCGGGAGGGGCGTGATGCTGGTGCCTCCCAGGAGATGGAGCTACGAGGGCCCCCTGGGCTGTGCCGACCACCCAGTCCCCAGTAATCCCACCAGTCACCCAGCCTCCCCACACGGTCTTGTAGGTACTTCCTGGCACGTGTCTCTCTCCACAGGCAGCGGGCTCTTCAAGGGCTATAGACTCAACTCACTTCTTTGGCATGACGCTGCAGCGACCTCCCTTCTACGTTCATAGGAACCTGTTTTTGTGAGACTCATGGCCAAGATAATGATATGTCCCATCATAACTTGCAGCCAGGGTCGACCATGTGACGAAGTCGTGACGGATGCATACACTCTATAGCCACGGTGTGAGTACTTAGGCCAGATCGCTCCTGGGTAGGCGCATGCCCTCCCCTGGGTGGAATGTGGACAGGCAGTGTGCCCTTTTGGACCATGTAAGAAAGAGGAACTCTCTAAGATTGTCAGAGCCACCAGAGAGTCATGTTCCTGATGCCCCGAAGATGTCACCTCAGTGCTGAATACTTCTGAAAGACAGTGAAGCCTCTTTTTCTCTTTAGTTCTTCCTGCAGTCTAAATAACTCACACCACTAACCATGCCTAGCTTAGTGATGAACACCTAGTAAGTGCTCAATAAATTATGGCTGAATTTTTAAATCAATTACAAAAAGAGAAACCTTCACTTTCAGCTTTGAACACATTGACTGCTTTTGCACGTTCCCTCTCAGTTCTTCTTGACACACAGATGATCTTTTCATAGAGGTATAATTAGAACGGAAATAGAATTTTTATATCCAGCATTTTTCTGGTAATAGTAATTACACAGTAAACATTTTCCAAGTTAAGTTATATTATCATCATTTTAAGTAATCATGTAATCTTCCATCAGAGAGATCAACCGTGGTTTGTGTAACGACTTCCTTACTGTTTCGTATACACACTTGGAATTCCAGGTTTTAGCCTCTTCCTTTTGACAATTTACTTGAGAATGGTATTGCTGCCTTTTCTAGTAACACACCCTCTGCCTTCACCTGGCACTCTTTAGTTTCATAATATCCAATTAAGTTCCGAGCAATGTACATGATGAGATTAATAATGGTGACAGCAGCTACAACCCATTGCTGGCCACTGACTACGTAATGTGCCACTTGCACGTATCTGCCTCTTAAACATCCCCTGCCTCTCACACATGCACTACAAGCCGGCCATGGAAAGTGGAAACTAAAAGTGCAAATCCTAGAGTCAGACAGGATTTAATTTTGATAAGATTGCTTCTTAACTGTGAGACCTCAGGTAAATTACTTAACCTCTCTGGGCCTCCATTTTCTCATTTATAAATGGGAATAATAATACTTTCCTTGTAGGGTTGCTGGGAGGGTTGAATCCAATACAATAAGAGTTGTGATTTCTTGAGCACTTACTAAGTGCCAAACACTGTGCTAAAGAAAGGCTTAACTTTAATGGCCTCACTTCTTCCTTGTGGAAGCATGGGAGGTGGGTGTTTCCGCTCCTGTTTTGCAGACCAGACCCCTGAGTGAGGAGAGAAAGGAACCCCGCCTGACTGACCGCCCACTCTGTGGAGCTGAGCAGCTCTCACCGAGGCAGACTGACCCCAAAGCAAGGCACCTTCTGGAAGCTGTCTTCTCTCTCCTGAGCTCCTCCAGCCAGAGCCAGAGCCTCGAAAGTCCAGCTTCCGGGCATTGCTCTTTCTCATCACCCCCACTCCCGTGGCTCCACACTGCAGCCTGCTTTTCAAGCATGCCAGGCGATTGTTATCCCCCCAGTCACCTTGGCAGCACGGAAGTCCCCAGGAGCTCAGTTGGGAACAATAACCATTTTGCAAGCACCTCCTCTGGGCCAGACCTTATGCTTGGTGCTTTATGTCATCAACTCATTTAATCCTCAAATAGTCCTGGGACTAGCACCCTGCCCACCCCACCTGCCCTGCACTGTACGGGTGAGGAAACCCGGGTGCGGAACTGTGATGCCAAGTGCCCGTGTTGCAGGGCCACCGCATGCAAGAGCTGAGCCCCAGCCAGGCTGGGAAACGCAAGGAGCACCTTGCTGTCCTCACGCCCAGGACGTTCCCAGAGGACGCAAAAGCTGGGCTCTGATGGCTCCGGGTCGCCACCCCCTCCCCAGGGCAGCCATGCAGGGGCCTCCTGGCCTCTCAAGCCCGAGGCACACAGGCCGGGCCAGGATCCAGGATAAAGCCGTTGTATGAGCTTTCTGTGCCACCCCTGAAATAGTGCAGCTCTAGCTCCTGCTCTGCGGTGGCAGGCGGATCCCGGAATAGCTCTTTCCTACAGCAAGGTGACCTAGTTAGCAGGTTTCTCTTGTCATATGAGGTTGAACAAGAAGACATTCACCTGCCTCTTGCTACCCAGAGCGAGCCCAACCCTGCACTCCCCAGCCCGCCAGCTCCCCCACCGCTCAGGGACAGAGGATGACATACTGAGCCAGGTGCTCCACGGTGTCCCCGCACTGCCTTCTCAGAGCAGGCTGGGGAGGGGCGCTCACTGTCACCCCATTTCATGCCTAAGGAAGCGAAGGCGCAGAGAGCGTGAGCCACACCAGCAAGAAGATGCAGCCGGGAGGAGGCAGGGCCAGCCTCCAGCTCGGGCCCAGGCTCCCGCTGCCAACACCAGTGTCTTCTGCCCCTGCGCTTCCCGGTTGCAATGCCCATCTCTCAGGAGCCCCACTAAGAACCCTCTCTCGCCTCTCCGCTGCCTGATGGACTCCCCCAGACCTGATGGCAGAGCTGTTGGCAGAGGTTAAAATCCAGGACGTGAAGGTCCACCCGCCTCAGGCTGGAGCTGGGGTTTGACTTCCAGCGCTTACCGGCTCCGCGACCAGGGGAAGCTGCTTTACCTGTCTGTGCTTCAGTTTCTGTATCACAGGGTTGTTAAGAGGATTAAAGGAAAGAGTGTGTATATTCTTTTTATTTTACACATCCTTGAAAAATAGCTACTGTTGTTTTTCTATTATTATTATCATTGACATCCTAAATTCTTTTGAATTTAGCCAAAAGAATAAAAAGTTGAACATTCACTGGTACCAGCAAAGATTACGGTAGCGAAGTTTCTACGACTCTTCCCGTGCCATCATGTCACACACCTGAGGGAAGCAGTTGTATTCGCAATGACACAACCCTGACGCTGTTTCCCCGAATCCTATCTCCACCACTCCTCCTACAGGAGGCCACAGGTAGGTCGCTTAACCTTGCCGAGTCTCAGTTTACCCATCTATAAAAATTGAGCATAACCCAAACCTCGTGTCGAGCTGGGTAGGATCGGATGGGTCACCTACGTGTGGCACCGGGGCAGGGATGGCCACGCAGCAGCTGTGGGATAAGCATTTGAGAATCTGAACTTGAACTGTTTACAGGATTAAGTCCCTTCACTGGAGATACCATCTTAGGAATTGAGAAGGAGAGGTGACGTGGCCTGGAGTCAGCAAAGGAGGGTTCAGGATGGTGGCAACGCCTGGCACTGGGTCCTGACATCTGGGGATGGAGGGGACAGGTGGGGAGATGTGGGGAGGGATCCAGTCGACGGAGCCCGGGGTGGGAATGGGCGCTGGAGCATGCAATCTTCACCTTGAACTTCACCTTGGCCCTTCCTCCCTTCCCGTCACCCCCGGGGCGGCACCGTTCCCACGTTCCCACACACGCTCTCTGCGATTCCTTCAGAGCACCCACCTCCCGCCTGGATACACTACCGCTCAGTCTTCTGCACCAGTTTATTCTGTCTGTCCCAGAGAGACAGTGAGGCCTGGAGGGAGGGGACTCCACCACACTCACCAGAGCTTCTCCGGGCTCTAGAGCAGCAGCAGCAGCGTGCTCAGTGAGGAGGGTCGAAGCAGGTGGATGAAAGAGTGGCAGGTCCAGCAGGAGGGTCACAGGAGAGGCAGTTGGGTCACTTGATACCACTCTGGAGGGGGCTGAAAAACCCAGGCTGGCTCAGGGGTCTGAGCGGCTTCTCAGAAGAACCAAGAGAACTCGTGACAAGCTGGAAATGGGGGTGCATACTTGTAGTGTTAGCTATTTGGGAGGCTGAGGCAGGAGGATCACAGGTTTGAGGCCAACCTGGGCAACTTAGAGACTCCGTCTTTAAAAAAAAAAAAGGGACCTTGTAAACAACTAGGTATTGCGCTGGTCAGCTTTTCAGGCCTGGGTGACTGGGCGATTAGAAGAACTCAGTCAATTTGTCCCTCGAGACTGACATGTCTTTCTGGATGGCATTCTGAGGTGAGCACAGGGGTGCCCACATGAATAAGCCACGTTTTCTCGCCTCTGCAAGCTCCCTCTCCAGTGGGGTGTGGGGAGCAGCAGGTATTCAAGCTGGGCTTCAACACGGAGTGACCTGGGACGAGACCTCCCAGGAGCAATAACCGGGTGACCAGGTTGAGGGGCAAGGGTGCCAAGTTTGAGAAATGACAGTCGAGAGAAGGCGAGGCCCGGATGTGGAGGCCCTTCTGCGAGTGGCGGGTGCTCTGTCCCTTCCTTCCCTCCAGGGTCCCTAGGACAGGAGCCATGGCCTGGCTACTTCCTACCTGAATACCTCTCCTGTGGACAAGGACAGAGAGGAGGAGGTGACGCGTTCAACAAAGGGGCATTCTTTGAGCCCAGAGCCACGATAGAGGCTTGTTTGTCCTGCTCCCTGGGGAGCAGCCAGGCATGCTGGCCGGGGACCTGGGCAGCCAGTGGGAACACCGAGTCTCTGGCTGTGCCAGCCTGGAGCATTGTTCTAACCCCCAGGGAGCCACACCTGTGGCTCGAAGCACCCAAGCCCATGGCTGCAGACTGCTTGGGAAAGAAGTGGGTCACCCTCCAGTCCTCCTCGCCTCAAGGGCCTTCCCTGCTGGCCTTGCCCACCCTTGCAGAAGTAGACCCCAAGTTGCCTGTGCCCGAGGAATGGAGTACCAATGTTCTAGAAAGGTGACAGGGGCTGCAGGGAGTGTCAGGTCCATCTTCCCCCGCAGAGGGGCCCCCTGGGACTGAGGGACGCGACTCACCCACACCTGCTCAGTGAGTGGTTACAGGGCCTGGTTCACCTAGCACAGCAACAGCTTGGCTTCACGAGAAGAGCAGGGTAGAAGACCTGAGCCTGAGTCCCACTCTCCTGGGCTCGGTTTCCTCACCTGGAAGCTGGGAATGATCATACCTTCTTCACAGGTAGGACTCTCTGGGTGGGTGCAAAGAGGTTTTGTGTGCAAAATGCGGGGGGTCTATACATGTTGGGGTGCTGGGAAGATGGTCTCCACTGGGATTCTACAGAGAGGGTGAGAGCCCTGCCCCAGGAGACTGCCACCGGGCGTGGCAAGGCAGGTCCACGCGGACACAGCCCCGGTGAGAGCCCAGTGCTTGGGGACTCTCGTCTTTACTCTGCTCAGTGAGCGGCACCCCCGCAGCCCAGCCTCTGCCTTTCCGCCAGGGGCCAGACCCTGACACACATCCTTTCTTCCCTCTCCTGGCTGCGTGCTTGAGCCTGGAATTTCACAGGGCGGCAAAGACAAGCCACAGCCACCACTGAACTTCCCTGTGCAGAGCGGCGAGGACTGGGAGCTCACTGGTCCCCATGGCAACCACTATACAGATGAGAAAACTGAGACTCAGACACGTGATGGACTTGGCCGGTGTTGTGTGGCTAGACTGTGGCTGCGCCTGGGGTGACACGCAGACCTGCAGACTCTGCGGTCAACACAGGCAGCTCTCCCTGACCCAAAATGTGCCTGTCTCCCCCGCATCCACTGGCTGCTTCTCCATGCCTCCGGGGGGTGTGGTTACGCATGTCCAGGGGAAGAGGTTTGCTGACCTCTCGGATGGCTTCTTTTTTTTTTTTTTTTTGGTACCAGGGATTGAACTCAGGGGCACTTAACCCCTGAGACACATCCTCAGTTCTTTTTCTGTATTTTATTTAGAGACAGGATCTCACTGAGTGGCTTAGGGCCTCACAAAGTTGCTGAGGCTGCCTTTGAACTTGCAATCCTCCTGCCTCAGCCTCCTGAGCCACTGGGATTACAGGTGTGCGCCACCACACCTGGCTTGGATAGCTTCTTTAAACTTTTTCTTATCTGGAGCCAAAATCAGCCCCTTGAGAGAGGTGAAGCTCTGGTGTGTGGTATAACACCAGATGGATGAGGGGCAGGAGGAGGAGAGACTGTGGTTTTGGCCAGCAGGGCAGAGGGCAAAGAGAGGGTGAGCTGAAGGTGATCAAAGTGACCTTCACCTGGGCCTCTGCTCCCCACTGATTTGCCCTGCTCTGATGGTGTCCTCCTCTGCCTCCCCAGATCATGGGTTCCTTCTGGCCAACAGGAAAGAGGAAGTGAGGCTGGGCCAACCATGCTGACCAGTCTCACTGTAATTCACGTTTGCTCAACCCAGCGCGTCCCTCTGGGCTGGTGATGCCACCATATATTCCTGGGTCTGTCACCACCCCCATCTCCAGTCAACTGCGTCCCACCTCTAAACCCTCCTCAGGCCCCCAGGCCTCCTGCCCACCTCCCTTGCTTCTGACCTATCAGGAGAGCACTCTGCACCGTGTCTGCACCCACATTCTTTGCTTTGCTTCCTGTTTCTGGGGATGAAATGTCTGAGCTCCTGCAGAGTCCAGTCCCTAGATGTGGGGACATCCTGTCCCAGCCGCACAGAGACAGTCCTACAGCAGTCCCCCTCCCTCCAGAGTCATCTGGCTTCCCTCCTTCACTGGGTTGTTCTCAGAGGACACAAAGTACTATTCTCTCATCTTTAAAACGAAAACGAAGACCACACTGGACCTCAGCGCCTCTCCTGGCGGGAGGTCCCAACGCCAGGTCCACTCTGGCTATCCCTGAGTCTCCATCCCCCTTCTCGCCAGCCCCCTCCCCACAGGCGTCTGCGCCCACCAAGCCTGGGAGCCTGTCCTTGTCCAGCCCCCTGTGACCTGCCCTGGCCACATGCACGGTTCGATCTTCTGCTCACACCGTCCTCCTGGGTGGCCCCTTTTCCCTGACTCTCCTGCTTCTTCCCTTCAGCATCCTGTCCTCCTCCCTCCAGGTTGTGGGGACATGGCTGCCGGTCACTCAGTGCCCACTACTGCAGGGGACTCTGCCCTTCTTTGTGAAAGAGTCTGAATGTCCTCCGGGTCAGGGTCCCACCTCTGCATCAATCATTATGCAGGGGACAGGGCCATATTACACTCGATGTGACAATTGGAGTCACACAGTCAGTCACGTTGCCTATGAAGAGACTTCATTTGGTGCCCACTACACCATTATAACTCATCCCTTGACCAAGACTTGAGTGGTAGAGATAAAGATGGGGGGGAGGGGGGAGGTTCCAGACATATTTGGAAGTAGACATTGTAGGATCCAGTGAGGATTGGAAGAGGAGCATGAGGTTCAGGGAGAACCCCAGACAGACTTCTTGCTGATACCTGACTGGGCCCGGATGGCCAAGGTGAGGGGAGAACCCAGGAGGCCCAAAAGTGCTGGAAACTGAGGCTGCGAGGCAAGCAAAGCGGTCTGCCATTCCTTCATCAATGATTTATTGACACCTGATCAGGTACCAGCTGTGGGACTCAGAGCTGAAGGAGACCCAGCCCAAGGCTTAGCCCAGGTCACCAGACCAGAACCTGCTAGGGACCAACCATATCGCCAGCCTTGTCTCTTTATCCATTTTCCTCTGCCTTCAGATTCTGGAGATTCTGTTTGATGAGTCGGGTGGTAAATGTGACATATCTCCTAATGCCCAACAAGAGGGGTTAGGAAAAAGTGTTCACCAGTGGGAAATGTTTCTTTACATCTCCCACAGGCCACACTAAGGAGCGTCAATGGAGAGGTACCTACAGAGGATCTTGGGATTGCAGGGAGATGCAATGAGCAGGCAACAGTGGGGGAGGGGAGCCAGCAGGTCCCCACCGTGCTCTTCCCAGGTGTGGGGGGCGGGGCAACGGGAAGACGGGGACTGGAGTTGGGAGAAGGCAGGCCCCGGGCAGGAGGAGCAGGCAGAGGCCCCTGAGCGTTTCTGCTTGTGTTTTGCTCTTTGTTGGCAGCGTGACCCTGACTTCCACCCGCCCGCGGAATCTCCAGCGAAATTGACTGACTCACGGATGCTTCACGGCCGGGTTCGGCTCTTGCGGTCTCGGATAAAGTGCTCAGCCCTCTGTAGATTGGGCGCAGGTCGCCTCCAGAGGCTGTTCCTGGGGCTCTCAACACTGGCTTCCATCTCCAGGTAATTTAAAATGGTTCGGCACAAAGCAGAAACAAGGACCTTTTGTCTCAAAACACAATGAATAATGGAAGTCCCAATGTGTCGCATGAGCGACTGTCAGAAGTGATACTGCTTTTCCACGAGACTGGAGCTTTTGGGTGGCAGGTTCGTTTTCCTCCTGTTTCTGTTTTTCCTGGCTCGTGCCTCATCCATAGAAACACCTTTCTCTGTGCCCTCCAAAGACCACGCCAGCGTGGGCCCTTCCAAAGGCCCAGCCACTCCAGCTCCACACACACAAAGGGGCTTTGTGGGTTCCTAGTGGATTAAGCATGGACCGGTGAAGGAGAGGAGAAAAGCTTGGTGATCTGGTGTGTTGAGCCAAGTCCACGATCCTGCAGTCACTGTCCCCTGGAGGGGTGATGTGGCGGGAGGCTGCACTTCTACACTGGGAAATAACCAAAGACGGGTTGTTTTAAAGAGTGTGATCCCCATTGCATTTCGAGTGTCCTGAGCACCCCAGCAGGACTAGCACCAAGTCCAGGATCACTGGATGACGCCTCCCCTTCCCCAGCACTCTGACCACGGGCCGTTCAAGAACAACGAGGGCATCTAAACTCAAAATGGAAGGACCAGCCTGACTTTCCTGCCCAAGATGGGGAAAAGAATCTCAAAACCCCTCAGGCAGTCATCCAATGCCACCTCCGTGGCCATGTGTCACCGTCTCCAATGTGGCTCTCCATGCTCTAGTGGACTCCCCAGAGAGAATCTGTGGGCATCACCCCCAGCATCACCTCAGGCCCTGGTCACCTCTCAGGCTGCCTCCTAGTGCCCCAGGTCACCCACTGTAGGAATGAGCCACTTTCAGTCTCAATCCCAGACTACAAAGGTTCAGGCAACTCCTTTCAGACAGTACATCCAAGTTGTCCCTAAGCAGGACCCAGACCTTAAAAACTCAAAGAAATTCACCTATGGTGTGGAAGTGGAGAGAGGCCAGGGAGGACGCACATGCCATCCCACCTCACCCTCTGGAAGAGAGAGACGGGGAAATTATTGGCATCTTTTATGCTAAAGCAGAAAAATAAAATGTCTTCAGGAGACCACCCCCACTCTCATTTGTCCTTAATGAGAGGCCCTGTTTTTCTTTCCGCACATAGTTTGTTGCCTTCTGACATTTAGGCATCTAGAAAAGTGGGTGCCTGGGCAGTAACTCTCAAATGGGGACCTTGAGACAGTGTGTTGGGGGATGTGTGGTCCAATAACCCCTTCTGAGCAGTCTCACCCTGCCTGCCAAGGATCTCAAAAACACTCTTTGTTTCTGGGAGACTGCGGTATCTGTTTCTTTTGACCTGTCTTCCTCTTGCTATAAAGTTATAAAAATAACTCTCCAACCGCACTGAGGTCAGAAATGTTTCATTAAGCAGCCAAAGATCTCAGTCAGGGCTGTGGCAGGAGCTCCCCCCGCCCCCACTTGAGCTGTAGAACTCTGGAAGCTTTGGAGCAGTTGCATGGAGTTAGTGGGTACAAATTGTCAAGCTGCCTGGTCCCAAATCTCAACCCCACCTCAACATTCTATCTGTGCAAGCTGAAAATGTGTTCCTTGAATCCTCTGAGTTTTGATTTCATTGTCTGTAGAAAAGCATCTAACTCAGAATTAACATGAAGATTAAATAGTTAACACGTGTGAAGCATTTAACTCTGTGCCTGGCATAATAACCACTTAATAAATGTTTATTAGTGTTATTATTATTATTGTTATTGGTACTGAGGATTGAACCCAGTGGTGCTTAACCACTGAGCCACAGCCCCAACTCTTTTTTATATTTTATTTAGAGACAGGGTCTCGCTGAGTTGCTAAGTGCCTCCATAAGTTGTTGAGACTGGTTTATAAGCTCGCAATCCTCCTGCCTCAGCCTCCCAAGCAACTGGGATTACAAGTGTGAGCTGCTGTGCCGGATTAGTGTCATCATTATTAATAACGATAATAATAATATTCTACTGATCAAATACCTATTATTTTCCAGGCACTGTTTTGAAGCATACATCTGGGCTAGAGGTGCAGCTTAGTGGTAGAGCACTTGCCTAGTATGTGTGGAGCATGGGTTCCACCCCAGCCCCATAAATGGAAAAAAAAAAAAAATCACACCATTGTCTCAACTCCTCACAACATCTCTATTTTCTATAAAGTGAACTGCAGTGTCTTGCTCAATGCTAGACTGCTTCAGAACTTGTATTCAATACTGGTTTTCAAAACCAGTCCTTTCTAGCTCTGAACCCTGCTTTCTGTGAGCCAAATCAACTGGACCTGCGCTAAACCATGACTGACTATTGAATGTATCCTGGTCACCCACACAAAGCTGGGATGTATTCAAAGTATCTGACAACCAGCCAGCACAGGGCCAACCAGCAGAACGGAAGCCACCTTAGTCTAAAGCCGGGCAGGAGAGGAAAGTTCCAGTATTGTGCCAAGTTTTCCTGCTTTGGTTGCTAGGTAGTGGGGAATAAGCAAAATTGTCCCAAAGCCCATATTCTGACCTTATGGATAACTGGGCAACATTCTCTTTTACTTGTTAATCTGATAGTAATTTTTCTAGTCTTCTCTTTTCCCATAAAATGTCCCTTCCAGGAGAAAAATCTTTGAATTGATCTGCTGCTTTACGGCAAGATTGGAATAAAGCTTTGATATGGACTCCTCACTGGAATGGCGGCAGGTTGTGCTCTGTTCTGTCTCAGCTGTGGAGAGGTAGGAGGAGGTTTGCAGAGGCCTGGGGAGGAGTCGGCCTTGGAGCAGGGCACCAGCCGGGACTGCTCGCCATGAGGGCAGAAGGATTTCATTCAGTCAGTACGGCCACAGTGGTGGGTGAGCCCTGAGTACATTTTAAATTCATCTAGACCATGTAGATTTTATTGTGGTGAATGCAATACAAAAGCTGATTTCACAATAGCTTGTTGAAATTATGTATTTTTCCAAACAATGGATAACATGGTTTTTTTTAATGTTAAAAAGCATTCCTCTATTGCAAGTTAATAATTGCTGCAAGGAAGGCCCATTGATGAATGCTAAAAAGTGGGTGAAATGCTAAGGAGAAGTAGAATATTTGTGGAGCTTCAAAGTATCTACTTCAAATTATTAATGACCATAGTGGTTTTTAACAGATAACAGATGTCCACCAATTCTTTGATGCTATTCCTCTGAGAAGCAAAGCTTAATTAGCTTTCCCTTGAATGTGGACTGGGCTTAGTGTCTCACTTCTAGAGCAAGGAAAGAGGAAAAACAACAACTTTACAGTGAAGAATCTTGGCAAACATGACCTTAACCAAGTAGTTCAGTTTAATATCACCAGCAACAAATCATGCTAGGATCCTATGTCCCCAGATGTGCTCAAGGAAAGGGGTACCTCACCTCTGGGAACTTCTTCCCACAAACCTGTAACCCAGTTTGATCATGGAAAAATTAGACCTAATCTCAGGGACATTCTACAAAATGCCCTTCGTAAGAGTCCAAGGTCATGCAACAATAAGACTGAGAAATTATCTTACATTGGAAGAGGGTAAGAAGACATGATAACCAAATATTATGTGTATGCTAGATAGACTTTGGAACAGAAAAAAACAGGGGAAAACTGATAAAATATGAGTCAAGTCTGTAGGTTAGTTAATATTGTGTCAATTTATTACTCAAACTTTTTTAAAAATTTATTTTTATTGTACACAAATGGGATACATATTGTTTCTCTGTACATGAAGTAAAGGCAAACCATTTGTGTAATCATGCATTTACATAGGGTAATGGTGTTTGATTCATTCTGTTATTTTTTCCTCCCCCCCACTCCTCCCACCCCTCTTTTCCCTCTATACAGTCCCTCCTTCCTCCATTCTTGCCCCCTTCCCACCCTCCACTATGTGTCATCATCCACTTATCAGGGAGATCATTCATCCTTTGGTTTTTTGAATTTGGTTTATCTCACTTAGCATGATATTCTCCAATTTCATCCATTTGCCTGCAAATTCCATAATTTTATTATTCTTTATGGCTGAGTAATATTCTATTGTGTGTGTGTATATATATATATATATATATAATCACAGTTTCGTTATCCATTCATCAATTGAAGGGCATCTAGGTTGGTTCCACAATCTGTCTATTGTGAATTGAGCAGCTATGAACATTGATGTGGCTATATCTCTATAGTATGCTGATTTGGGTATAGGCCAAGGAATGGGATAGCTGGATCAAATGGTGGTTCCATTCCAAGTTTTCTAAGGAATCTCCACACTGCTTTCCAGAGTGGCTGCACTAATTTGCAACCCCACCAGCAATGTATGAGTGTACCTTTTTCCCCACATCCTCGCCAATGTCATTACTCTTGATCAATGTGCCATGTCTAGGTAACATTAGGGAAGATGGACAAAGGAACTCTGTTCCAACTTTACAACTCATCTTGAAATCTAAAATCATTTCAAAACAACAGTTTAAAAATAACAACACAAATAATAAAATCACAAAGTCTTCAGATTTCTTGATTAAACCAAGTTTTCTTACAAGGGTTGGGAACTGCAATTTATATATAATCACCCAGATAGCTGGATGAAAGATTCCAACAATACTAATTAAAGGCAATAGGCCACATAGATGTTTCTAGCCTCCCCAATGAATGCCGGGTTCAGTGCAATGGAAGTCCTCTCAGAGGGCGGCACTACTCACGTGCAGAGTAGAGACCTAGAGTTGAGAGGTGGTATGAATCACACCAAAGCCATGAGGTTTCCCAGCAGGGCTGGGTGGAAACAGAGCGATCAGGCCTGTGTGTGCTAGCATGAATGAAGGGAGACTTTGCGGGTTAAAATAATCAACACATGCAGAGTGCTTAGCCCCAGGTCATTAATGCTAATTAGTAGTAGCATCAAATACCTATTATTTTCTAGGTACTGTGCCCAAAAAAAAAAAAAAAAAAAAAAAAAAAAATCCCACCCATTATCTCAAATCCTCACATCTCTATTTTATATAAAGCAAACTTGAGTCACTTGCCCAATGCTAGACTGTTCCAGAACTTGCCATTTAATACTGGTTTGCATAGTCCCCCTCTTAAGCCTCAGTTTACAAAAGTTTATAAAAAGAAGACCAGAACTAGCCCCAGAAACATGGTGTAGTGCTTAGAGGAAAGCTCAGGTTTTAAAGTCAAAGTCCCTTTATACCTTCCTCTCAGGTGCCTCAGAGGACAAATACAGAATGGTCACAGCACTTAGCAAGTGCCAAGCACATAGTATTCCATTCATATTAGTACAGCAGGACAGCATTTAGAGTTCTTTTATATATATATATATATATTTTTTTTTTTTTTTGGTTGTCAATGGATCTTTTATTTTATTTATTTATATGCGGTGCTGAGTATCGAACCCAGGGCCTCACACATGCCAGCCAAATGCTCCACCACTGAACCACAACTCCAGGCCGCATTTAGAGTTCTTAAACTGAGGGGGATTTCTTTCTTTCTTTCTTTTCCTTCTTTATTTAATTTAAGTCAATTAATTTAATTTTTGGAGCTGGAGAGCAAACCTCACTCATGCTAGGCAAAAATGTTCTACCACCAGGCTACACCTCCAGCCCCTAATTTTTAATTTTTTGACACATAAAAATCATGCATATTAATGGTATACCATGGAGTGTTTTGATACGTACTACATAATATTCAAATTAAGGAAAGCGTATCTATTTCCTCAAACATTTAACATTTCTTTGTGGTGAAAAACATCAAAAAAATTTTTCTTTGGTTGTTTTGAAATACAAGGACATTATCATTGTTTATGGTCACCGTCACCCTACTGCAATAAACCACAGAACACATTTCTCTTACATAATGACAACTTAATATTCAATCACTGGTCTGTCCACATCCCACCCACCTCCTTGAGTTTTTGTTGTTGTTTCTCTTTTCTTTCTTCTTGACCAAAATGTTTTTGCTGTTAAATGGCCTTTTATCCATTATCTAGGGGTTGTGGGGTATGGCAGAAGAGAGTCAGTGTCATCTTTGGATGTCAAATAGGACTTACCTCCCTTGTTTTAATTTTTTTGTTATATTATATTTTTAATTGACAATAATTGCATATATTCTTGGGGTACGATGTAGTGTTTTGATATATGTTTATAATGTGGAATGATTAAATGAGGTTAATTAACAAATGTGTCTTCTCATATGGCCTGGAGCCCACCTGCACGTGTGTGTGTGTGTGTGTGTGTGTGTGTGTGTGTGTGTTGAATAAATTGGGCTCTTAAGAGAATCCTGAGCAAAATTATTTGAAGAACTGAAGAGCCCAGGCATTTGATGGCAAGAGTCAATGATAGTCAGGCGTGGTGGCGCATCCCTGTAATCCCAGTGGCATGGGAGGTTGAGGCAGGAGGATCATGAGTTCAAAGCCAGCCTCAGCAATGTCGAGACACTAAGCAACTCGGTGAGACCCTGTCTCTAAATAAAATACAAAATAGGACTGGGGATGTGACTCAGTGGTTGAGTTCCTGAGTTCAATTGCTGGTACCAAAAAAAAAAAAAGAGTCAATGATAGAAAAGAAAACAAAATTGGGAGTTTTGTTTGTTTTTGTTTTTTTTTTAGAATTTCCAATTCTTCTCTTCTAACATCAAGAAATAAAACATGGTGACCCAGGGAAACACAGTTTTACTGAAGCACGGGAGTAGGCACCCACTGTCAGACAAGGAATTGTTGAGGGTTGAGAAACAGAGAAAGATAACTTGGGGTTCCAGTCTGGGGGCTGCCCCTGGAACACTCCTTCCAGCGAATGCCCAGTGGGAGCACAGGGGACCCAGAGCAAAGGGCTCCGACCTGCGACCTCCTGCACTAGAGGGGACACTGTCTCCCAGCGCCTGGCCCGTTGGAGAGTGGTGGGGGAGGAGGGCCTGAGGCCTATTTAGGGAGGGAGACTCTCAAGTGCTCTGGCCCCAGCCCTACTTTGCTGCCACCCTGTCCCTGAGCCGCTGGCTCGCAGCCCCAGACACAGCCCTCTGCGGCTTACCGTACGGGGCTTCCGTGCTAGACCCTGCATGCTTCCTGCAGTTCCACCTCTGCTGTCTCGCTATTTGTCCTCCCACTTGTCAAACACGGTTTATCCAATTCCTTGTATTAAATTCTGCCTCTTAAAACGACCAGTGTTCTTCTGATGGGACCGACCAGACAAGAACGTCACTCTCCCAAGGCCTGTGGGGTTCATGGTTAAACATCACAGGTTTCCAGCAGGGCTATCCTACACCCCAATAAGACCCTGGTTGTGAGAGGCTTGGGGTCAGGAGGAGGAGGGCTCAGTGTGCCCATCCTTGGCTGCAGACACCGTGACTGCCGCTCTTAGGAGTGGGGCAAACTCAGTGCGCAGCCGGGCTGGACTGTTACACCGACACAGAGGCAATGGGGAGAGAAGCCGGCGACAGAGACCAAAGAGACGGAGGCAGCAGACGGGGCCTTGAAGCTCAGAAGCCCAGGCCTAAGACCATCAGTGTTACATAAGGCTCCTCTCCGGATGTCATCTGGGGTGAGAAAGGGCACCACTGAGAGACGACCAACCCCAAAGGAGAATTCCCATCCTGAATTGCTTATTTTTCCAAACAAGGGTAAATCTTGTCACTCAATTTTTTTGTTCTGATATAATTTCAGATTTACAGGAAAGTTGCAAGAATAGTGCAAAACTTCCAAGACACCCTCCCTGTTATCATTTCACGCATTTGCTTTATTCTTCTGTGCACATGTGTAATTTTTCCTGAAATGTTTAAACATTGTTGTCAGATGCCTCTTTACCCCTAAATATTTCGGTGTGTGCTATGGTTTGGTTCTGGAATGTCCCCTAAAGGCTTGTGCTGGAGGCCTGGTTCCCAGGGCAGCAGTGTTCCGAGGTGAGGCTTTGGGGCAGTGATTGATCCTGAGGACTCTGACCTCATCCTTGACGGCTGAAGGGACTCCAGGGAGGTGGTGGGAACTGAGGTCGTGGGGCATGATTGGAGGAAGCAGGTCACGTGCACGTATGCCCAGAAGGCTTTTTATGCCCCAGCCCCTCTCTGTTTCTGCTTCTCTTTCTCTTCCCCTCTTTTCTGGCTTCTCTGAGCTGAGTTGCTTCCCTCCACCTTGTCCTTCCGCCACGATGCTCTGCCTCACTGTAGGTCCAGAGCAATGAAGCCAGCTGACCATGGACTGGAGCCTCGGAAACCATGAATTAAAATAACTCTTTCCTCCCTTAAATTGGTTTTTCTCAGGTATTTGTCAGAGCAATGAAAAACTGACTAACACAGTGTGTATTCCCTAAAAACAAGAATATTCTCCTACGTGTCCATAGTACAGTTAACAAAATTGGAGAATTAACATTAGAGAATATGATTAATTTATAGACCTTCTTTGGATTATACCAACTGTCCCCAAATGTCCTTCCTTTATAGCAAAAGAAAATGTAAGATCACCCATTCTCCTCAGTTGTTATAAAATGAATTTTAACCCAAAAATAACCAGGGGACAGGGAGTTGCCAATCGACTTGACAGTATTAGAAAAAAAGCTTTATTTCCACAACTCTGAATCACACAGTTTAATGCTGACCCTGCTATGCTAGCAACCTGTAATAGTATTAATGATAATAACAGTAATAGTTCATGACTCTTTCTGTCTTGGGTCTTTATCTCTTTGAGACCTATTTACAGTCATCTGGTATCAACCAGTCACATCATGAAAAGAGTTTTTCTGGCGACGATGTAGCATAGTGGGAGAGGCAGGGGTTTTGGAGTTAGCCCGCCCCCCCATAGAAAAGGTGGTGTGGGCTGGGGCAGGGTTTGCACCTGAGTCTCCACTTTCTTGCTTTCAACGTGGAGTGAGGTTAGCACAGCAGGACATGGGGCCAACAGACCTTGGCTCTGTGCTTGCTAGCTCTAGGCCCTGGGCAAGTTCTTTCAGTGACTTAACTCCCGGTCTACTCATCTATAAAATGGATGGTTTGCTGGACTATTGCTCGTGTCTAGAAGGTGTCCTGTGCACAGCAGGTTCTCAGTGTGAGATTAGTTCCTTTTTATCAGCCCTTTTGAATTCTTCCTCTCTGAGTCTCAGTTTCTTCATCTGCAAAACAGAGTCAAGCAGTACCCACCTCTGAATGTCGTGAAGCAAGAGAAGTGCAGGTGGAAGGGCTCGTGCTGCGAAGGGCACTGTGGCCTTGGCAGAGTGTGTCATTGGCAGGACAGTGACAAAAACAAAAGTGCTTTGGAATCTCGGGGACTGCCAAGAATGCAAGCAAACCTGTTCCCTCCACGGCTGCCCCAGGCTCCAGACCTTCCTGTCCTCACACCAACCAGGCTCCTTCCCTCCTCCCCTGGGTGCGCCCATGCCGGCCTCGCCTTCTTCTTCTTGGAAGTCACTCAGCCTGGCCTCCAAGAGGGGAGGAAGGACATCCTCTTGTCCTGGGCAAGCTGTTGAGCAGGAAGAGGCAGCTCCCGCACTGCCCATGGCTGGGAAGAGCCTGCCCAGCAGGCTTTCCCCAGAATCCCACCTGTGGATCCAGCCCCACCAGTCTCTTCCCTCTCAGCACAAACCAAGTTCAAGGTCAAATCACGAGAGCAGAGATATATGGGGACCAGGAATCTGACCTGGGAGAGGGAAAGCCCATCACAGCATTTTCAGCAAGAGATCCACAGCAGGAGAGTCTGCCCCACCTGAGGTCAGCCAACGCAGGGGAGAGGTGGGGGTGTGCCCACAGGGACAAAGGGCCACCCAGTGGTGGACCCTCACTGTGTGCCAGGTCTTAGCCAAGCTCTTGGCATTGCACTTATCTCCTGATACCTTTATAGGTCCTGGGAGCCTGTGGCTTTGTCCTCCTTCAATAACGAAGGAAACCAAGACCCAGCCCAGGTTGGTGTCGGCTCAGAAAGTGAAACCTGAATCTTCTTCACGGAAAAGCCCACATTCACAGGTTTGCTATGGGATAGAGGACGGATCTGAGTGGGCCCAGGACTACCCTTTCCTTCAAAGTCGATGCCTTTCTGAATTCAGCCCTGTGAACTTGCCAAGCCATCCATGTGCTCCTTCCCCTAGACTGACACGTTCTGGGGATTCCAGATCTGGTGGGAGACTGCCCACGTCATCAAGCACAGAGTGAGCATATGTAAAATTACATGTTACCATGTCCCTTCTCCCCCACCTCATCTGACGTGGGTATTCCAGGCACTGAGTCTAATTCCTCTGTTTATCTGCTCACGCACCAAGCAAATGCCAGTAATGTTGTAGGAACTTCAAAGATGTTTATGGAACAAGTGTACTAATGAGGTAGAGTTCCACCTTCTTGTTTATCAGAGAAAGCATCTGAGTCCCTGCAAAGGAGAAAAGGGACTTGCCCAGGATCACTTAGTCCTGTCCAACTGTCACATGGGGAGTTTTCCCCTCTGTTACTCTGTCCTGGCCTGGGCCCAGGGCTTTGCCCAGAACAAAGACTGCATTTGAAAATCCACAAGGGAAGGTGAAGACCCCTTCTGGTCCTTCAAGTGCCTCTTCTCTGTAGGATCAGAGACAAGGTCAGAGCAATCCAAAGGAGGATGGGCAACCAGACCCCAAGAAGTTCACCTTAAGATAGTTTCAGTTTTCCCTGAGGTTAGAATTTGCTGACCTGGAAAAGAGAGAACAGCGTAGTAAAGAATTTCTGTTCCACTGTTTTAGTCAGCTTTTTCACCACTGTGACCAAAAAGACCTGACAAGAATAATTAGAGGAGGACAAGCTTATTTAGGGGCCCACGGTTCCAGAAGTCTCAGTCCACAGGCAGCCGACTCCATTCCTCAGGGCTGGAGGTGAGGCAGAACATGAGGGTGGACCAGCCTGGCAGAGGAAAGTGGCTCAAGAAGTGACAATCAGGAAGCAGAGAGAGAAAGAGAGAGCTCTGCTCATCAAGGACAAAACATACGACCCAAAGGCACGCCCCTGGGGACGCACCTCCTCCAGCCACACCCTACCACCAAGTTAATCCCTACCAGTGGATTAATCTACCGACTGGGTTAAGGCTCTCATAACACAATCATCTCATCTCTAAACCTTCTTACCTTCTTTCACGCATGAGCTTTTGGAGGACATCTCACATCCAAACTGTACCTAGTAAAAAGCATAGCACCTTATGGGGACTGGGCAGGTATTTCATGGAGTCTTGCTGCTTCTCTCATCTGAAATGCAAGGATTGATAAATTATTCTGAGTCTATAACAAAACAAAAACCACAGATTCCACCGTTGTCCACAACCTCACTAGTTCACTCATTTGTTCATGAACATAGTTTTCCAAATGTCACTCATTCTCACATACTCACGTAATTTCATCATTCTGCCTTGATCTGTTACAACCTGTGAGGTATTTTTCTTTTGTTTTTTGTATTTGACCTTTTCTTTTTCTTCTTTTTTTGGTACTAGGAATTGAACCCAGGTTTCTTAACCACTGAGCCACATCCCCAGCCCTTTTTTTTATGTTTTATTTTGAGACAGGGTCTTGCTAAGTTGCTTAGGGCCTCACTAAATTGCTGAGACTTTGATCTTGCAATCCTCCCGCCTCAGCCTCCCAAGCAGCTGGGTTTACAGGCATATGTGCACCACCGTGCATAGCTGTATTTGACTCTTTTACTTAAATGAATTTAGCCCCATCCTGTGCAAGAGCAATTTGTTTAAAGACAGCTGTTATAATAACGTTTGCCCACAGTCCACCCAATCTTTCCCGTAGGTATATTTGCATTCATTCCGTTCTTCTCTTCACATCTCAGTTTCTGAATCCAAGAGGCAGAGGGCCTTTGGACACAGTGACCTTCCAACCTAGAAGTCTGTGATTCAAAGAGACACAAAACCAAGGAAAACACAGAAACTAGATAGAATCAGTGGAGAGGAAGTTAGTCAAAAGCACCAAATTCATCTATCGTGTTCCTAAGGCTGAGCAGTGACACAGGAAGGCGCGATGTGGCACCCACCAGCATTGGTCTGTAAACTAACCTTCAGGGCCCAAGAGAAACAGGTAGGCAAGCCCCCCAGGAGCCTTAAACAGCCCCAAAGCAGAGCTTTGCCTACTTTGCTGGACTCTCAGAATCTTCCAGTTTCTGGAAGTACTTGGAACCCAGATGAGAGCATTTGTTTACTCATTCACTCAACCCTGAGAAATGACTGGGCAGAAAACATGAGCCACGCTAGCCTCTTCCTCATCCCAGGGTGGACCAGCTGAAGCGGTCCCCTCCTGGGTAGCTACCTGCTCGGCCCACAAGCTCCTTTTCTCACCCAGCCTGGGGTGCTCCGGGTCACTGTTCTAGGCAGCTCAGCCCCTCTTTGTCCACGTGACTGGATGCAGAGAGAACCACTCCAGAGCCAGGCTGGGCAATCAGCTTCCTGAGCTCTGGACTAGAAGGCTCGCCTGGGAGGCCCGCTCAGAGCACTCATCTTAGGGAGGAAAGACTTGCGTTTCCAAGGGAAGCAGGGGGCAGGTGGGCGTTCTCAGAGCCATCTTTACGAGGCCTTGCCAGTCTCCAAGTGAGGCCCTTGTGTGGCTGCCCTGCCCTTGAGATCCGTGACTCGGCCCTAATGCCTTTACTGAATCACACTCTGTGCTTGAACTAACTGGAGTGGGCTCCTGGTTCACGGAGGCAGATCGATAGCTGACACAGTGAAGCCCGTCCTTCAAAGCCTCCCAGATTAGACTTGGCAAGCCAGGGAGAGAGTGACGACAGCAATGACGTCTCCTCACATGTGACTGGTGCCCTAGAACTTCAAAGTCATCACTGCAGCCTGGGGTGACTTGCTCTAGACCCACACATGCTCAAGACCCCTTATGAGGGCGCTGTCTCCCAAGAGTGTCCCAGGAACGGCCGGCTCTGGGTGCAGCCCTGGGTCAACATCCCTGTGTGTCCATCACTCACTCACTGTATCTTCAGGCAAGTTATTTAACCTCCCTGAGCCTTGCTTCCTCATTTTTTAAGCTAGAAAGCAGGACAGTGTAGACCTAACACTAACTCCTGGCTCTGCCACCTACTGGCTGATGAGCTAGGGACATGACGTCACTACTGAAAGGCTCCAAGTCTTCGACAGTAAAGTGGGGCTAATAAAGCCTGTTTTAAGGGGTTGTGTAAGGCTCGAATGAAGTACGCAGAGTGTTGAGCACAATATCTGGCACATAGTAAAAGTGCTCAGTGTGTGGTAGCCATAACAATAATTTATAATGTAAAGTACCTAGCATGAAACTAGACACATAATTACTAATAAAAATTATAATATGCACACTGGTCAGTGCAGAGGGTTTGACTCGACCTGGCTTAGCAGGATCATTTATAAAGCGGCCAAAGGAGTCTCAGTCGAGTGCAAGCTCTAAGTGAGTCAACAGCAACCCCCAGAAAAGCTAATGTGATATCAGGTCATATTATAAAAGTATTGTCTCTAGAAGAGCGGAGGTGTTAGTCCTCTCCCCGTCAGCCCTAATCAGACAACACCTAGAAGTAGAGAGAGGGTGAGGCCTGGTAAGGGGACATGTAACTCCTCAACTTTCCAAGGAAAATAAAATTTCTCTCTTGGCAAGTGTGCTTATTTGGAAAAAAAAAAAAAATAGAGAGAGACAGTAACTTGTCTTTTCTTCCTTATCAGTCCTGCCTTTGTCTCAGAGTTGTCTGAGTAAGCTGCAGTAATCAAAACAGGAGAGTAATGATGAAAGATTAACAAACACAACAATGGAGCAGAACTAAGAATCCAGACCTACACACATACGTGTACAAGTGCAAAGATGCATGGGCACGCTGGAAAAAGAACCATTTTTCAATAAATGGTACTGGAGCAGTTCCTCACTCATGTTAAAAACAAACAACAATTTTTCTCAATTTAAAAAAATTCAATTTAGAGGCTGAGGGTGCAGCTCAGCGGTCGAGCCCTTCCTTACCAAGCACAAAACCTGGGGTTCCAGCCCTCACACAGGAAAAAAAAATTCAACCTGCTTATTGTATCATATTTGAAAACTAACTCAGAATGGATTCTTAGACCTAAATGTAAAAGCTAAACTGCTGAAACTTAAAGAAGAAATAGGAAAAAAATACCTGAAGCCCTTAGGTAGGTAAGAATTTCTTAGATAAAATATCAGAAGCATGGTCTTTTTAAAAATTTATAAAAGTTAAAAATGACCCAATGTGGTGGCACACACCTGTAACCCCACCAACTCAGGAGGCTGAGGCAGGAGGATCACAAGTTTGAGGCCAGCCTCAGCAACTTAGTAAGATTCTGTCTCAAAATAAAAAATAAAAAGGTGTGGGGATGCAGCTCAGTGGTAGAGTGACTCTGAGTTCAATCCCAGTATCAAAAAATTAAAAAATAAAAATTTCTGCTCTTTGATGCTGTTGAGAGAATGAAAAGACAATCTTAAGACAGGGAGAACACATCTGCAAATTGTGTTGTGGATCAAGGATTTGTATGCAGAATCTATAAAGAACTCTCAAAAGTCAATAATTAGAAAACAAATAACTCAATTTTAAAGTGGGCAAAATAGTTGAAAAAAAAATTTACCAAAGAAGAAATGGGTATGGCAGGTAAGCTCATGAAAAGGTACTGTGTTCGCTAGCCATTATGTTAGTGCAAGTTAAAGCCACAGGGAGACGGCACTACACATCTATTAGACACGATCAGAGTTAAAATGACTGACCCCCACCAAGTGGTGGCGAGGACATGGAGGAACTAGAAGTCTCGCACACTGCTGGTAGAGATGCAAAATGGTAGAACGGCCTTGGAGAACAGGAAGTTTCTTTAAAACATAAACATATACCTGCCATAGGACCTGGTCATTCCAATCCTAGGAGTTTACTCAAGAGAAACAAAGCCGTATGTCCATACAATGAGTGGTATGTGAATGTGCACAGCAGTCTTGTTTGTAAATAACCCAAACCTGGAAAGAGAATTGTCCATCAACAGATGAATGCCCAAGCAAATTGTGGAATACCCATACAATGGCTACCATTCATCAATCTGAAAGAAAAGTCGGTGCGATGGTGCACACCTGTAATCCCAGCAGCTCAGGAGGCTGAGGCAGGAGGATTGCAAGCTCAAGGACCAGCCTCAGCAACTTAGTGAGGCCCTAAGCAACTTAGTGAGATTTTGTCTCAGAACAAAAAGAGCTGGGGATGTGGCTCAGTGGTTAAGCACCTTTGGGTTCAATCCTCAACCCCCACAAAAAAAGAATGAACTATTCAAAGGTGCAATAAGATTGAAAAGTCTCAGTATAATTATGCCAAGTGAAAGAAACCAGACACAAAGAGGATACATTTACAATTCCATTTATATAAAAGTTCCATTTATATGGAAAGATCAGTGGTTGCCAGGAGACAAGGAAAAAAGACCAGAGGAAAGGATTACAGAGGCGCTGGAGGAGACTTGGAGTGAATGATGTGTTCAGTATCCTGAGCGTGGTGATGGTTTTACAGGTATATGCGTGTATCAAACTTAGAAAATTCAATAATTGAAATACAGTTTCTTATATGGGGAATATAAGACCTCAATAAAACTGTTAGGTTTTTATTTTTATTTTACTGGTACATATTTATGGGGCATAGTGTGATAATTTGATACATGGATAAATGTGTATAGTTGGCATTTCCATTTCTGTAAACATTGTCTTAAAGTTTGTGATTACTACATAATAATTGTACATACTTACAGGGAACAGTGTGTTCTTTCGATACATAGAAACAACAGGTGCTGATCAAATCAGAGTAGCTAATGTTTTCATCTCCTCGTCATTACATTGTGTTTTTAACCCCTCATGTCCTCTCTTCCCGTTATTCCTAAAATATATAAATATAATAGGTTTTTGTGAACTGCCTGCTGAATTTGGGAACCCGTTATCTAACATCCCTATGCCCATTCTTAGCCTTTCCTGCCTAGTTATCACTGTTCTACATTTAGATGGACTTTTTTAGCTTCCATATCGGAGAGAGAACATGCAGTACTTTCTATGTCCAACTTATTTCACGTAACATAATGTCATTCATTTTGCTGCAAATAACAGGATCTCGTTCTTTCATGGTTGAATAATGTTCCATTGTGTATGTGTGCCACATTTTTTTTATCCATGTCTCTGTTGACAGGCATCTAGGTTGATTCCATATCCTGGCTGTTGTAAATAGTGCCACAATACACAGGGCCATCCCTTCGATACACAGGTATCTCTTTGATCTGCCGATTTCCTTTCCTTTAGATAGGTAGATATCCAGAGTGGAGTAGGTGGGTCATATGGTAGTTCTATTTTTCGGTTTCTTAGGAACCTCCATACTGTCTTCCGTAATGCCTGTATTAATTTACATTTAAAATAAACCCCCAGGACCCTCCCTGCAGTCTCCTCTCTGGGGCTCCATTCGCCTTCCTCATACACCCACCACGTGAGCACCTGCATCTGCTGGGTCCAAAGGCCCAAGGGGCCGAGCTGCCTGCACTACAGCTCATGCGAACCACCTGAAATCTTCTCTTTCTCTGAGCTCCACTCCCATGAAGCCTCATGAATAATTTGGTAAGAGGTTAGGAACATCAGACCCAAACGTGGAACCTGACGCCCCCAAAGGCTATAGGCCCACCAAATGCGGTGCTTCCTTCTCAGGGGTTGGGAGTACACGACAGCGTCTTTCCTTTCATTTCAGAGGAGGCAACGTGACATGCCCCAGACCTTTGGGCCCCGTAAGCACCACTAAGTACCAAGCCCTGAGTTTCTGTGGGTCTATCTCCTTCCTCCTGCAGGAGGGCATCTTAACAGAGACCTAGGGGGTCTGCTACTTCCTGATCACCAGGTCTTAGTCTAATCCATGCGATGGCATCCAGGTAGTGGGCCAGCGTGGTGTCAGGAGGACCAGGTTCCTTCACACTGATTGACAGACCACAGTGGCAGTGAGTCTCCAGGGACTAGTGTTAAACTCAGGGTTAAGCTGCCCAAAGCTCTGGGGTGTTCCCTCCTCCAAGCGTGTGGACACTAGTAATTTGCCACAGTTCTGTTTGGGGATGGCTAGAAAGGAAATGGAATCAGTGCTTGAAACGCTAGAGCAGATTCCTACTCAAGGGGACCCGGCCTGCCCCTCACTCAAGGAGCTTTTGGGCTATGATTGACTTAATTCTAGAGGTTAAGCAAAGGCCCTGAATCATATCCAAGTGACTCAGAGCCACATGGAGTTCAAGAGAATGGGCAGAATCTGCTGCATGACAACATTCATTCCTATAGCATCAGCCACAGTCTGAGCCCTTCATGCCCCTAGTTCATCTGAGCCTCAGACATCATCGTACAGAGGAGGAAATGGAATGGACCAGCGCAGACTGGCACGCAAAGGACCAGAGCAGAAGGGGTTAACAGTTCACGTTAACTCAGCCAGGGTGGGGCCCTGGCAGGCCACCTGGACTAGGATGCTGTGGGTGGGCCCCGGCACCAAGTCCATCACGCCCAGCAAGCCCAGGGACATCGGCAAGCAATGCCCACAGCTTCCTGATGGGGCCCCAGAAGGACAGGGGCGTGTCCCCAGTAGCCACCAAGATGGGAGGGGCTGGCTGGAGGACAGTCCAAGGAGGAGAAGAGAGAGAAGAGCAGAGGTGGGGATGGATAAGGGAGGGAGGATGAGGAATGGGGGAGACAGGGAGGCTCAGCTGTCAAGCTTTGAGCTTCGTTGACTCTGATCAGGAGGCCGCCAGACTCCATCCTGTCCAGTCTGGGAAAGGGAAGAGGAGGCTACTTCCCCTGAGCCTCGCCTGTCCTGAGCACTTTGGGGACATTTTCTCATATCCCAACAGCCATTCTGAGAAGAGCAGGGGTTGCTCCCCCATTTTGCAGAAAGAAACCTGAGGTTCAAAGAGAGGAAGGGACCCACCTAGGTCCCACAGCGAGAAAAGTCTGGTTTCCTAAAGTCCTGAGCACGTCCAGCTGCTCCCTGGTTCCCCACATCCACCCCACGCCTCCCAGAATCTGGATGGGGGTCTGCAGCTCAGAGTGTGGGCTGTCCTGAGTGGCTGTCGCTGGAACAGTGCCCGGGCTGGGCACCGTCACAGACTTCCCTGAGGAAGCCCCAGTGCATTAGAGTTGCCAAGTTACTGGGTGCCTAAAAAGCTTCTGTCGGTTTGGTGACTTGAGTTGAAGCTCCATCTGCAACAGGAACCCCCGGATCAAAGATAGAAGGCAGAGGCTGCGGCCTCTAACCCAGCCTCAGAAGTGGCCAGCGCTCCTTTGCACACTGCACACTGCTGGAGCCCAGCCGGGACTCACTTCAGCAGAACGCCCCCCTGTCCGCACTGTCCTTCCCTGAGCTCTCCCTTGGCACCACGCACTCCCCGCAGGCTCTGCAGCCTCAGCTCAGGGATTCTTCTGTGATGCCCTGAAAGCAGGAAAATTCACAGACCCCAGTGGAAAACTCCAGAAGCAACCCCGTGCTTCATCAGGGTGAACATCCCTATCCTTTTCTTCCTAATCCCGGGCCTCTCTTTCCTGGATCCAGGGATTTGGAACTGGGCCTCAGTTCTCTGCCCCCGCCCAGTGTGCCACCCCCCTCAAAAGGAAAGAAGTGCACTCTGTGTACCCTTATATGTCAAGAAACATCTGTTCTGAGTAGTCACAAAAATAGTTTCGCATTGCACTCGTTATAAATACAACAATTGAGAATCGATTCCTCTACACTCAGGTTCTACACTCCTGTCAGGGACCAAGAAGTTCTCATTCTGAGAACATTCTGACCTTTACAATAAGCAGCAGCGCCCCTCCCCCCTCCTGGCTGATAATTCTGACAGTATGGCGCCTATGGTGCCGTCCCTGCTTCTCTTCCGGGACTACACTTTCCCGCCGGCGCGAACTTCACCTTCCCGCCAGCGCGAATTTGCACCCTATCAGGAACCCAGCAGAAGAATACAACCAACCAGGCTGCACCTCGTCATACCCCTCATTCCCTGAGCATATAAATACCCCTGTGTGAACAATAAAAATTTGCAGCTTGATCAGAATTCCTGTCTTGCTGCCTCTCCCTGCGTCTCTTGTCCCTTCATTCCTTCTCTCTTAGGTTTGCCGTTCCGCGTTGATGTCCCGCGGATCGGGACACACTCCTGCATCCCTCCCCTAGTCCTGCCTCCTCTGTGCCATCCATGTGCCCTTCTGTGCCCTGGGGCCCTCCCTCCTTCCTGAAGAAACCACTCTCGTGAATTGTGTGTCTCTCATTCCTTATTTTAAAATGTATTTTCTTGCTGGGCACAGTGACCCATGCCTATAATCTCAGCTACTTGGGAGACTGAGGCAGGAGGATCACCAAGTTTGAAGTCAGCCTCAGCAATTTTGCAAGACCCTGTCTCAAAATTGAAAATGAAAAGGTGCAGGGATACAGCCCAGTGGTAGAAAGCAAGTGGGTTTAATCCCCAATACTGAAAAAAAAATTATTTTTCTCATTTATTTGTATCCCTAAAAAAATGCCATTTCATTTTGCATCTCTGTGAACTGAACACAGGAATTGTGCTGAATGTCTTCTGCTGTGACTTGCTTTATTCGTTCAACATCATGACCCTGAAAGTCCTGGATGTCACTTGCCAGAGTCACTCATCTTCATGGCTATGTAATATTCCACTGTATTCCACAAGTTTTTGCGCATTCCACTGCTGGCGATATTTGGGGTGTTCCAGTTTGGAGCTATTACAGTGCTGCTGTGAACATTTCTGTACATCCCTCCCAGTGAAAGGGTTTCTCTAAACTGCGAAGGGAATGACTGAATTATAAGGCAGGTGCTCCTCAGCTTTACAAATAATGCCAAACTCATTCCAAGTGGTTACATTAAGCAGACCCTGTCCTTCAGGGGCACCCAGTCTGGTGAGAATGACAGGTGAGCCATCAGCTCATCATGATCAATAACACTAAGGGACAGACAGAAAGGGACAACTCTGCTTTGGAAACTGGGTAGAGAGAAAATGCCCAGATCTACCTTCCCGCTTGGATTGGAAATGAGTGAGCAAACAAATACCAGGTTCTTGGCATAATCTTTCTTCTTTAATTCTTACCACAAAGCCATGGAACAAATAGTCATCTCTAGTCTCACTTTGTAGATAAGGAAAATTGAAGTTCAGAGAAGTTAAGAAACTAACCCAAGGTCACAGTCCACAGAGACTGAATTCCCACCCGGTCTGATTCCAAAGTCAGCCATGCTATGCTCTCCTGCTTCCCATTATAAATGGTCACACATTAGAATTGTATTTCCAAAGGGAGAAATTGTACTGACAAAGGGAGAAATTTTATAATTTTCCCTCTTTACTTCCCGAGAGTTATTATTCTTATGAAAACCTTCTTTGGATGTGTTGTCAGCATCTACAGAGCCAGTTAAATAAGCACTCCTCTTGTTCCTACTGAAAGCCAGTCCCTTGGGCTTAGCCCAACACAGAGCAGGCCAAGTTCCAGAATTGCCTCTTGACCTTGAGGCTGTGAGTTCCAAGAGGGCAATGCCTGTGTCAGGGCACAGTATGTACCAGTAAGGGAACGAAGGAAGGAGAGAGTGTTAAAAACCCCTGAATAACAGTAAGTACTTCGCTCTTCCCCCTCTCAGTCTTAGGAGACGGATGGCGTTTGCATCTTCCATTACAGTAGAAGAGACTGAGGTTCAGAGAGGCTGTCTCCTGCCAGGGTGGCAGGACTCCACAGCTGGGTTCTTACCCACATGGCAACCGTGAGCCCACTTCCCCAGGCCCTAACAGGAGTAGAGGGATTCAGCAATGAAGTTTTGGCAAAAAATTCTAAATTGTGCCGTACCAGGTGCACTTGGGCTCTTTGACATGAAATGTCCATCTCGTTTCTCACTCCATTCTCCCTTCACTGGGGCGCCATCTGAAGCAGGCAGGGGCTTGGTTGTCTCATAGCCAAGGAAGGGGTCTCTGGTGCTAATGTTGCCCAGCCCCGTCGCCTCTCTTGGTGTCTGCCATCTGCAGCTGTGGTGGAGGCACATGGCACACCTGGCCTCCGCTGCCCTCTGGGGACCTTGCCCCTGGTCACAGCCTCCACACCCTCTGTGCTGTCCTACCCACAGACTTCCTGCCCCACTCCTGGACTCCTGGACGCCTCTGAAACCCTCCCCTCTCCCTCCCTCAGGGCTGGGTCCTGCAAGGCTGGCCCAGGAGACTGATCTTTGCCCACACAGGGGCTCCTTGAGTGTGGCCAGCATCGCCTGGGAAGTCGTGAGAAACACGGATCCTGTCTCACCCCCAGAGCCACTGAATCAAACACCCCGGGGGTGGAGCCCAACCTGCATCCCTGTCGGAACAAGTCCTCCAGATGATTCTGATGCACACTCGAATCTGAGACCGGCGGCTCTGCCTCACGCCATCCCTCTCCCAGGATCACGGTGAAAAGTCCATGCTCCCTCCAACCTGGTCAGACGCCAAATGTTGACATGTAAAAAAGAAAAGAAAAAAGAAATTGGGGGGCGGGGTGGTCAGAAAAACACAAGCATGTATGTCTCTTATTTGAAATTCTGGATTCTAGCACCTTCTGCTGATCTACCCATTCGAAATTCTCATGGAGGGTTGAAGCTGAGGCTGGGCTAGCGGCCCACTGGATCTGCCGCCCCAAGAAGCAATAGACGCAGAGCCGCAGGCAGACATTGCTGGGAAGTAAACCTTCATGGCACAAATGTCCCAAAATCTTTCTTCACTGCATAACAATGTGCATTCACTTCACAGCTCGTTTGACCTTCATGTCACCCTGGAAATGTCCCTGCATCAAGGTCACCACAGGATGCTGTGGTCAGTTGTGGACTCTGGGCCCAGTCATCCTAGCTCAGCATGTCCTAGTGTGCGTTCTTGGGCACGTTTGCTTAACTTCTTTGTCCTTCAGTTTTTTCCTCTGTAAATTGAGGATTTTGTATACAACATTCAAAAGACTTTAGGGAGCATTTACAATATCCTAGGCACTGGGGATGTGGCTGAGAAGCAAAGAAAGACATACCCTGTCCTCGTGGGACTGACTCTCCAGTGTGCTTGAGGGATGGGAAGGGAGGGGAGAAGACAAAAACTGAAGTTTAAATATAAACTTTAAAATATAAATATAAAGTTTAAAATATAAGCCAGGCGCAGTGGTGCCCACCTGTAATCCCAGGGGCTCAGGAGGCTGAAGCAGGAGGATAGTGAGCTCCAAGCCAGCCTCAGCAAAAGCAAGGCACCTAGGCAACTCAGTGAGACTCTGTCTCTCAATAAAATACAAAACAGGGCTGGGGATGTGGCTCAGGGGTCGAGTGCCCCTGAATTCAATCCCTGGTACCCCTCCCTCCAAAATATATATGTAATAAAATGCTTCAGAGGCTGTGTGTCATGAACAACAAACAGGAGGGACCAGAGTGCCTAGGGAGGGAAGAAGGAGGGTCTCAGTGATAAGAAGACATTTGAATAGAAATTCGAAGGAGAAAATTACATGGATATTGTGATGGGCTGATAGAACTGGCTCCATGAGAATGTTATAGGCCAGACTCTAAGGGAAATGACCAAACAGACTCCATTTTGCTCTGAGACTCCATGTTATGTAGGAAATAAGCTTCTCCCATGGGAGCACCCCACCTCTGTACCCATTATCAGTTATGCTATGACATGTTTAACAATACAGAATGATAAATCCTATGTAAAGAAAAATTGCTCTCTTTTGATCCCTATTGCTCCTAAACAATGTACCATGTGAACGGTGATTGTGTGGATGTTAGCAACCATTCTTTAGTTTGTACCTAGGTAAGGGTTATTTTGACCCACTTACCCCTCTGTCGATGATCTCATAATGTTAATGTGTAATTTTGAATCATAGCAACAGACACTTATGATTAATGTGATTTTTGGTATAAGAACCCCTACAACCCTGTGGTCGGGGCTGTTCTCCCAATAGCCATTTTTGGGGGCATTGTGTGAGACAGTCAGCCGGCCGGCTTAATAAAGACTCAAATTTGGACTTCTCAGTGGTGATTGGTCTGTTCTTAAGTTGCACCCCATATCAGATATGTGGGGAGAGAGTAATCCAGGCAGAGGCTACAGCAAATTCAAGAATTCTGAATTGCAGTGTTGGAGGACTGGCAGAGAAATCCATGTGGCTGCAGCAGAGTGAAGAAGAGTTTGGGTGAGAGGGATTCCATCATGTAAGGATCTATCTGCTATTGCCAGGACTTGGGCTTTGAATCCAGGGACATGAGGGCAGATTTGAGCAGAGGAGAGACCTGATCCGGTTTTGTAGTTGAAGGAGCAGAAGCAGGGAGCTCAGTCAGAATGGATGGGCCACACCTCAGTAATCCAGGCAAGAAACAGCAGGGGCTTGGTGCCACCGCTGCAGGTGTCAGGGAGAGAAGTTGTCAGACCAAGGACTCATGCTGAAGTTAGAATCTGCAACATCTGCAGAGAGACTAGATGTGGGGAGCGAGAGAAAAGGTACACAGGTGGAGGACAGGAATAGCTTCACAGGTTTTAGCCTGAGTAACTGGAAGGATGAAATTGCCATTGACTGAGATGGAGAGACTGGGGAAGTTTGAGGGCGGGGGAGATGCTTCTTAAACACGTGAAGGTTAAGATGCTATTGTACATTTAGCCGAAGAACCAACAGCCTAGTGGGGATATTGGCTGGGAGTGGCGGTCCAGGCTGGAGATGGAAATGTGGGTGACACTAGTGTATAGATGATATGTCTAAAAGGAGATAATAAGAGCACCTACTTTGCATGGGTGTGGTGAGAATTAAATTTAAAATGTTAAGTATTTAAACAGTGCCTGGCACATAGTAGGTACTCCATAAACGTTAGCTATCGTCCGTGTCACTTTATGTCTCTTGCACTCCCCCACTAGCTTCCCGCCATGGCCACCTCCGTGCTGATCTCCACAATGCTGGTCAGAGTAATCGCTCTAAAGTGCTGATCTGACCATGCCTCCCTGCTCAGACCTGCAATGGCTCCCTGTTTCCTACAGGATCAAGTGTGCCCTTCGTAGACTACCCCTGAGGCCTTTCCCGATCCATCACTGCCACCCTCACCAGCCCAAATTTCTGCTACACCCCCCAACTTCCCACAGTATCCTCCAGCAATAATAGAAAACCCTTTGTTCACAGCTTGGTGTCTTTGAACATGTGGCTGCCTCTGCCATGACTTGTCCAGCAGCAAAGCCCGAGTGATTCTCACATCCTCAGTGAAGCCTCCCTCCCAGCCCAGGGGCTGTCCCCCTTCACAGCAGAGTGGCTGCCTGTCCTTCCTGGGGTTCCTGGAGGGGAAAGATTGTGTTCCTTCCACCCCCATTCCTACAGCATGAGAAACGGTGAGCCTGCCACAGGCAAGGAGTTGAGGGAGGGCGAAGGAACAGGAACAAGAGCTGATTCACCCTCCTTGAGTTTATTATTACCATGTTTTAACTCATGGAGACCCAGAGGGGTGAAGGCACTTTCCCAGGTCACTCAGCTGGCAAACACTGCAGCCAGGAATGGACTCCAGACTTGTCTGACCAAAGCTCTGGGCTCAGATGCTTATGCCCACATGTATACACACACACACACACACACACACACACACAGACACACAAAACTAACAATCTCAAGTCACTTGGAAGTAGAGTGGTCCCTTCATCATCGGATTGTTCTCTACTTGGGAAAGGATCTAGATTGAGGGTTAAAAATTTAGGCTCCAAGGTTTATTCAATAATCCATCCATTCACGTATTCTCCCATTCCTTCACTCACTCATTCACAATCCACTAACTGTTTCTATTTCCCATTTCTACTCCCAAACTCCAGCCCTACCCTCTAAGGGCCCAGAACTTGAAGAAAGCCTGGCCCAGGGACAAGGGTGGGAGTGGGCCTTGAAAGCGGGGAGAGGTTCACCAGGTGACCCTAGAAAAAGAATATTCCAGCCTGAGTCTGCAGGGTGTGCAAAGACCCAGAAGCCTGGAACAGCTAGCAGAAAGAGGTTACCTGGGGAGGAGAGGTCACTGGGGGGAGAAGTTTGGGTAGTGTGCAGGGACCAACGTGAAGATTAATTTGCTGGTTAAGAATGGGCCAGGGTAAGATCTGGATTGGGTTTAGGCTTAGAGATTAGATTTAAAAATCGGATTATTTATTTTTAACCTGCCTTTTCTGAGAAGGATTTCATGTGGCCTGTATCAGTGGTAAATTCCCGGGTTTACTGATTAGGTCTGCTAAGAACCTAAGGATGGGTTTAAGTGTTGGGATTCAAGGTGCGTGAATTCGAGGTACTCCACTGTGCTGGACGCAGGGTCTTCCTTTTCTTCCTGAAGCACGGATGTGTTGGTCGTCTGGTCTTGGACGTGAGACTTCCTAATGCCCACCGGTTAAACCGCTGCGGGATTAGGATGCTTGTCTGTGTTCTGCGCGCCTTCTCTTCGGGGCAGTACTGATTCTTCTTCAACACACCAAGGTGGAGCAAGAGCGCGCATCCCCATCCGCCACCCGCTGGGCGCTTCACCAGGGCCTCTCTCCCTTCCCTGGTGTCCCCACAGAACCTACTCCAGAAGCCCCCTCTCGGCCGGGGCTGCCCAGGTGCGCTGACTCACCTGTCTGGAGCAGCGGGCTGCGCCGGGGACTCGGCCCCGGGCCTGGCCAGCCCCTGCGCCCTGCGCTCCCGGGCCAGTGCGGCGCAGCCGGGGTCCCGCGGGGCCCCAGGCAGGGAGCAGCGCAATTACCCTAATTACAGCCCGGCCTCGGCGGCGGTGGCGAGCGCGGCCACGCCGTCCCCGAGAACGCCCCGGGCCCAGGCCGGAGCGTGGGAACCGCCGTGCCCTCTGCCCAGGGCGGCGGCGGCGGCCGCGTCGGGACCCCGCCCGGGAGGCCACGATGGGCGATAAGCCCGCCCCGCCGCTCGCTCCGGCGGCTAATTACTGGGCGGCGCTGGGCGCTCGCGGACCCTTTCATCTGCCATCCCAAGCGCCCCGCGCCCATTAACTCCGCAGGCCCCACACCTGGGTGGGGAGCAGCGGCGGCCCGCAGCCCCAAATGCCAGGGGAAGCCGAGTGGCCAAGCAGAGGGGAGGTTCCCACGCGCCTGGGGTGCAGCGTGTGAGCTTCGGGCGCACTGGCCGCCGGGATGCTGTCACGCGTCCGCTCAGCTCCTCATTCACTCGTTCTCTCTTTCACACGCCCGCTCACTCGCTCACTCGTTCATTCACTGAGCATTTTCTGAGTACCTTCTCCCTTTTCTGTCAATGGAGGTAGCATGAGCCACACAGGCGCTTTCTAAGGGTGTCGGAGGGCACGGGAAGGAAGGGGATGGCTCCCTTAGTAGTGCCTGGTCTGTCCGCGCCCCGATTCCTGCTGCACACTAGCTCACGTCTCGCTGCAACCCTGAACGCTCTAGAACCCCACTGTGCACAAGGGGAGACTGAATCGCTCAGAAATGATGAGATTACCCGAGTCACAGTGATGGAAGCGTCTGACTTCAGTCCTCTCACCACTCTGCCACACAGGGAGTGTGCGATCACTGCCTGTGACTCCAAATAAAAATGACAACAGAGCCCAGCAAGGTGACCCATGCCTGCAATGCCAGTTACACTGGAGGAGAGGCTAAGGAAGGAGGATAGGAAGTTTGAGGCCAGCCCGGGCAACTTAGCAAGGCCCTGTCTTCAAATTTTTAAAAATAAAAAGGACTAGGGATGTAGCTCAGTGGCAGAGCACTTGCCTGGGTTGGTGAGCTCCTAGGTTCAATCCCCAGTACAGAAGAAAGAGAAAGGAAGGAAGGAAGGAAAGGGCAAGGGAAGGAGGGAGAAAAGAAAGAAAGGACAACAACAGCGTTTCTGTATGTTCGGCTACACCAGGCCCCTGCTAGGTGCTGTCTGGACACTGTCTCCTTTAATCCTTGCAACAACCTCAGAAGCTAGCTTTCTGATGGTATTCCCATTTTACAGATGAGAAAACTGAAGCAGAGAGACTAAGTCACTTGCTCAAAGGTCCTCAGCTGGAAGTGGCTGGAGTGAGGTTTGAACCCACCAAGCAGGATGGGGTCTCTGAGGCTCTGTACTGTGCAGTTGAAAAGAAGTCACTCCCTCTTCTTCCCCTCAGTGTCCTGGCAGCCTCAAACTTAAATAAAGATCCGCTGGGTGACTTCTCTTGGCCCCGTGGCTTCTTGCCCCAGAGATCAGCTCAAAATACCCAAGAAAGAACGTCTAGGCAACTTGGTGCTGAGGAAAGGCAGGAGATGGAGAACTCCCAGCATATGTCCAGGCTGGCAGCCTCAGTTCCTGGTCTATAAAATGGGAGCATCACTTCTGAGTAAATCAGTGTCCCCATCTGCCTCCCTCACAGCAACAGCAGTGTGGGCATTCTCTAGTTGTCACTATCATTGTTGTTCTCTAGTTCACTGATTTCATTCATTCACTTAGACGTTTCCTTTTTTTGGCAGGGATGGGGGATTAGGGATTGAACTCAGGGGCATTCGACCACTGAGCCATATCCCCAGCCCTATTCTGTGTCTTATTTAGAGACAGGGTCTCACTAAGTTGCTTAGTGCCTCACTTTTGCCGAGGCTGGCTTTGAACTCTCGATCCTCCTGCCTCGGCCTCCCAAGCTGCTGGGATTACAGGTGTGCCACCACACCCAGTTTCACTTAGGCCATTTCTTTTTTTTTTTTTTTTTTTTTTAATATTTTTAGTTGTAGGTGGACATGATATCTTTATTTTTTATGTGGTGCTGAGAATCAAACCCAGTGCCTCACACTTGCCAGGCAAGTGCTCTACCACTGAGCCACAACCCAAGCCCAACTTAGACCATTTCTTGAGTGCCAACCATGCACTCAGTGACAGACAGCTGGCCACCCTGCTGGCGCTGGGTGCTGGGGGTTTGAGCCACATCAGAGCCTGGCCTGGTCACTCTGGGAACTGGAAAGGCTCCTACCCACAGGAGGGGATGCCCCATGCCAACTGCTGGCACTGGAACAGGAGAGGGTGAGGTGCCTTGGTGTTGCGCTGTGCTCAACCTTTCCCAGTCCCCTGGCTCTAGGCCAGCCAGATGTGCCGAAGCAATTCTACCCATTGCCTGGCCAGGAAAGCCAAGGACAAAGGACTGGTGGTAGCTTTCCCACAGCAGCGACCATGAGTCAGTGCCCAGGGGCAGGGTGGCCAAGCCCACCTCGAGCCGCCCACTCCCTGTGGGATCACCTTACCCCTTGGAGCTTCCTCCCATCCTACCTGGGGGTGCGGATGTATGTGGCTGGGTGAGCTCCAAGCCCCATGGGCTCACGGCTTTATGCTTCAGGAAGGCAGGGGTGCTTGCCAAGAACTTGGTCACTGCTGGATTCTTGGCAGTAGCCAGATGAGGACATGCCAGGAGGCACCTAGAAAGGTCAGCCTTTGAAATCAGGTGAAATGAGCTTTAACCCCAGAAGGTCACGGAAGCTCTCCAAGCCTTAGCTTTCTCATAAGTAGCCTGGGGGCAGTACCACCTACCTCCCACCACTGAGGGACTAAATGGGATTCCAAAGTGAGGGCATGAGCCAGGTGCTCAGGACATACCTGTCCTTTTACCTATCCCCGCTCTCTGTGCCCCAGTTGACCTGACCACAGTGAATGTCCCCTCCATCTGCTGTCCTCATTCTCCTCTGTTCATCAAATAGAACTGCACCGGACATACACCAGGTGCAGGTTTTCTTAGGAACTCAGGTGAGGCAGACAGAATGGTTGTGTGTGTGCGTGTGTGTGTGTGTGTGTGTGTGTGTGTGTTTGAAGAGGGCACTAGGGATTGAACCCAGGGTGCTTTATCACTAAGCATAGAATTAGATCTTCCCTCTCCTTTTCTCCCTCTCCAGTCCTTTTCTATTTTGAGACAGTGTCTCACTAAGATGCTGAGGCTGGCCTCAAACTTGGGATCCTCCTGCTGCAGCCTCCTGAGTTGCTAGGATTACAGGTGTGCAGCACCTCACCTGGCAGGCATTTTAAAAATGGAATCTCCTTTCTCTCATGGGAAGCCCCAGGGACTCCTGGGACTCTAGGCTTAGGGAGAAGAAAGAGCTGCAGGGGCCATGGACCCTGGGAAAATAGAAGACCAACGCCCTTACAATGCCCTTTCTTGCTGCGTCACCCTTGGCCAGCACACCTTTGCCCTTCATTCTCTGTCCCTCACCATCACCAACAGGGGAGAAGCCTGCCCCAGCTTCACCAGGCAGGGCTCACTGCTCCTTCACCCAGGAAGTCTGAGCACGGCCTGCTTTCCCAGGGCCTCCAATTCCTGTCTTTCAAGTCCCCGGCAGCCACACTGGGGTCCAGCTCATTGTAGGTGCAGTAACCATGGAAACAGGGAGAGGGCGGGTCCGCTACTATGTTTAGGTTTGGGGGTCACCAAAAGAATTCCTGTGCAGTCTGTACCCAGGTTGTGACATTCCCTCCAGAAGGTGACAGAGGAGAGGATGCGGGCTGGAATAGGATCCCCCCTCCCTCCTTCCACTGTCTTCCAGCCTCAGTTGTCGCCCCTGTTCTACACTTTGACAGTGGCTGTCAGCAAGCCACCTCCGCTGGCCAGAGGATGCTGAGGTGGGAGAGTTGTCTGAGACTGGGACATGCAGGTGCAGACACCAGCTTCGCTGAGAGCATGGTCTCCTTGAGGAAAGCCATTTTCTTGTGTGTGAGAGGCTCGCCTGGATGACCTTGAGTTCTTCCAAAGACAATCCTAGGAAGCAGCCATTCTGAGACTTCTTGATCTTCATATCTTGAATCCACGACTGAAGTTTGCTCTGGCAATGTGGTAGCCACTAGCCATGTGTGGCCATTGAGCACCTGGTATGCGAGTAATTGAAATTGTGGTATCATTAAGCACACACCAGGTTTCAAGATTTAGTACAAAACATGTGACATATCTCATTAATAATTTTTATATCGATTATTTGTTGCAATGATGTTATTTTGGATGTAGTGGGGTTAAGTTAAATGAGTCATTAAAATTAATTTCACTGTTTCTCTTTGCCTTTTAAAATGTGGCTACTAGAACGTTTCCAATTTCATATGTGACTCACGTTCTATTTCCATTACGCAGCAGTAACGAAAGAGCTGGGAAGCCACGACTCCTTCCCTGGGCACAGATCACTCGTGAGGTTGTGGAAATCTTACTTTCTTCCCAGGAGGGAAACGCCAGACCCTGACCTCTTATGAGAAAGTGCTACTTCCTTCCTCACAAAGAAAGGCTCCCGGATTGATCTCCCTCTTTGTGCTGGGGATCATCTTCCACTGTCCCTCCACCGAAAGATAGACTCCAGACATGCCTGGAAATTCCTTCCCAGGCTGGCTTCCAGCAGAGTAAGAGCCATACTGCCCCACCCAGAGGAGACCCTGGGTGGCTCCTTCCAGCCTGGCACAACCCCGTCCCACTTAGTAGTCTAAGGCAGGCTGAAGGCCACTCGCGGAACCACGGGGAGTCCCCGCCCCCACATCCTATAGGCCCAGCAGGAGGCTGGACATTCCAGGGAGCACATGACTCTCCCTCCAAGGAATTTACACACCAGCCAAGGACGCAGTCACGCCCACAGGATAACTAGGGGTAGACACACACAGCCCCCTCTGCTGGGAAGCAGCAGGTCTTTGGTAGATCTGGGCAGAGAGGTGGCGCCCATTCCTCCCCTCCCACCCTCACCAGTATCCCTTGCCACATTTTGAGAAGGAGACGAAGGTCTGGTGCAGCGCTTAATAGCACAGTCCTAGCACTCCTTCAGCTGCGAGCGAGAGCCCTGGTCAGCCAGCTGCCTGAGTGTGACCTTGAGCACTCACCTCGCGGACTCTTGAAGGAATTCCTGGTAATGTCCACTCACTGTTCCTAGATCTAGATTCATTATCAGAGGTCACCCAGGCCCTTCTCCTGTCATTGCCTAGTGACAAACTTTGAGAGATCTGAAGGCGATGTGATCAAAGGCTGCAAGAGGCTTCCCACCTCTGGGTTAACCTTCCAGGTCTTTCTGTGGAGTGCCTCATCCTGCCCACTCCTCAGTCCACAGGACACCCCTGAGGAACTCAATATGAGAGAGAGGCACAGTAATGTGGTCAGCAAGAGTGCGGATTCTTGGGCTGGGGTTGTGGCTCAGTGGTAGAATGCTCACCTAGCATGTGGGAGGCGCTGAGCTGGATTCTCAGCACCACATATTAATTAATTAATTAATTAATAGTCCATCAACAACTAAAACCAAACAAACAAACAAAAAAAAGGAGTGTGGGTTCTGATATCAAACACCCTTGGCTACACCTCTTTCTAGCTGTGTGACATTGGGCACAAGTTGCTTCCACTCTCTGTGCCTCCGTTTTCAATTTTCTCTCGTCAAAGCAGAGACAATAACCGCTCTGATAGGACTGTTATACTGAGAACTGAGTAAGTTAACAACTTATACCTTAGAGCAATGCCTGACACTCAGCTGTGCTCCAGTATGTGTGTGTTAATCTGCTTCTCCCACCCCCTCACCAGCTGATTGGACCAAGGAGGCACCCAGGTTGGGCCAATGAGTCTTTTCCTAGGAATTTTCTGGAATACAGAGAGAGGAGTCAGTTTTTCTCCATTAGCCGAAGTTGCAAGGTATAAAACCCTACCATGTTTCCTGCAGCATGAAGAGTTGGCATCTATAAAATAAAGGAAGATAATGTGCAGAAAAAAAGCAAAAAAGAAGGCAGAGCAAGATAATCCTGGGTCTGGTTGCTTTTAAAGATCAGTTCCGTTGCAGCCCATCCTGTAACTTTGTTGTTTGTATCAGTTAGATTTGCTGTGTAACAACAATCTCAAAACTTAAGGTTTAAAGCAGAAACCATTTATTAGCTCCTGAATCTGCATGCTATAGTTAGGTTGGACCCTGCAGGGCAATTCTTCCGCTGGGATCCCCGGGGTCATCAAGGTAGCTGCAGGCAGTTGGGAGCTTACCCGAGGTTGGATGGTCCAGGACAGTCTGGAGGTGACCTAGCATTGACTGAATGTCTGCTATATACCACTTATAGTGGGAAATACCAGCATGGAAGAAATGAAAATTGGCTGAGCTCCTACTTTGTGTTAGACCTGAGGTGAAAATTTTAGATTTATTATCTCATTTAATCCTCACCTGGTCAGACAGTTGTTATTATTATCCCTCCCGTTTTCCAGATGAGGAAATTGAAACCCAAAGAAAATAAATAAGTTACCTAATGTTTCAAGATTCAGAGACGGGATTCACCCAGGACTCCTGTCCTGGCTACAGTCTTGTACAGCACCATCCTGGTCCTTCCCACATAAAAGAATGAAAGAGTGACTCTACCCTCATACTGCCTTGGGGACTGAATGGACACAACGCCCAAGAGTGAAAGATTCAATGACATTCATTCAGTAAATGCCCCCAAACCTATTTTGTGCTAGGCATGGAGGTAGATGCTGGGGATATGGAAATGACTCAGACACAGGATGCAGTAACGGCAGCATGGAGGAGGAAATGATTAATCTGGTTGGGGCTCAGCATGGTCACATTGATCAGGCTGATTCTTCAGGGATGGTTGATGCTGATGAGAAAATGCAGTTCAGGGCAGGCTCTCCTTCCCACAGATGGGTAAGGTCTGAGTGCCAGTTATCCAGCAATCAGAGATCAAGGTCATCATTAGAGGGAGTCAAGGGCTCTTGAGCTATCCTTTGAGCCAAAGCTGGGCACAGGCATCTGCTCACAGGTATCTGTGGATGCCAGGTTAGAAGGAGCAGCTTCCAGGTGGAGGTGACATGTTTGCCATCTTCTGAAGCAACTGGGGAATTCCTTGGATTTGGTGGGGGGAGCACTGGGGATTGAACCCAGGGACACTTTATCACTGAGTCACCATACACCACATCCCCCGTCCTTTATTTATTTTTATTTTTATTGTTATTTGAGACAGGCTGTCCTTAACTTGCTAAGGCTGGTCTCGAACTTGCAATCCTTCTGCCTCAACCTCCGAAGGCACTGGGATTACAGGTGTGCACCACTGAGCCTGGCTCCAGTAAGCGGTTTATCCCAGACCAGAGCTGGGATTCTCAAGAGATGCAGCTTCCACATTCCCAGAGGCCTGAGCCCTGGGGGCCTGGGGAGGCAGTGGAAGGAGATTGATTTTGGAAGGAGCGGGTTCCTCTGCAAATTCTAACTCCATCATTTTCTGGTTGCTCCCACAAGCCAGTGACTTACCATTCCTGGGCATCCCTCTCATCCCTCATAGGATGAGGACAAAACCTTCTGCCCCAGATGACACTTCCTATACTTCTTGAACTAGATAAAGCATATCAGGACTGTGTCAGAAGGAACAGGGACATCCTAGTCCCCAGGAAAGAGAGCCACATAGGGTCTGAACTACATCCGTAAGACCATTGGGAATCCAGGCAAGATGCCCCTCTGTGCCCTCTCTCCTCCCTTTCTCTCGGCTGCTACTTCGTCTACCTCTGCAGATGGTCTTCTCCATTTATCTGCTACCTGTGGCAAAAACTGACTGCCCTCCATAACCCCCAGGTTTGTGTGTAACTGTCCAGCCTCAATCACTCTGGCTGCTGTCTCTCAGTCCTAATTCCAAATTCCCAAGAAGAGGAACCCAGCCCAGCTTGGGCCTGAGGTTCACCCTGGTCTGATCAGTTTTGGCACAAGGGGCTATGGCCAGAAAAGTTGGATCACCTAAGCACAGTGGGGACCCCCAGGAATAAAGTGAGGAAGAGACACTTCTCAGAGAGTATCCCCCAAGTCAGACAGGTCCTCCCAAGAGCTATCAGAAGGATCACTAAAGGAAGGCTGAGGTCAGGTTCCCTGAAAGCAGAGCTCTAAAGAGGCAAGGAGGGAGGAAGAGGGGAGGGAAGATAACTAAGGACATGGTCCCAGCCTGAAGCCCCCACCTCAGGGAGCCCTAGAGCACCCACTTCCCAAGTCAGCTTCACATTAAGGCAAGGGGACTAGTCCTTTGTGCCCTTCACCATTCTGTCCCCAGAACTGGCAGGTGTTGGGGTAGTGGAGAGGTGGGCTTCCATCTGACTGAGGGTCATTCTGGAGAGAAGGGGGACATCATAGCAGCCCAGGAGCCCTGGACCGAGGGAGTCCCAGCATACTTGTGAGTTGAATCCACACAGACAGCTCCACAAGCATTTCTCTCTTTCTCTCTCTCTCTCTCTCTCTCTCTCTCTCTCTCTCTCTCTCTCTCTCTCTCTCCTATATGTTCAAAAGTCATATTAAATTATAGTCAGCCCTCTGTATTCGCAGGTTTCACATTTGTAAATTCAAAGAACCACAAAGCAAAAGTATTTTTCAATTGCATCTGTACTCAACAGGTACAGACATTTTTTGTCTTGTGAATATTCCCTAAACAATATAGTTGATAACAACTACTTACATAGGATGAACATTGTATTAGGTATTAAAAGTAATCTAGAGATAACTTAATTATGTACAAATACGGTGCCATTTTATAGAAGGGACTTAGCTAGACAGGCACATTTGAAATTCCAGCTACTTAAGAGTCAGAAGACTGAGGCAAGAGGATCTCAAGTTCAAGGCCAGCCTGGCAATTTAGCGAGAACCTGTCTCAAATCAAAAAATAAAAAGGACTGGTGTTGGGGATGCAGCTCAGTGGTAGAGAACTCCTGGGTTCAATCCCCAGTACCCAAAAAAAAAAGGAAGAGGAGGAGGAGGAGGAGAGATTTGCACATCAGTGGATTTTGGTATCTGAGGGGGTGTCCTGGAACCGATTCTCCATGGTACTGAGGTTTGACTGTGTGTGTTGTAATATGCATACAGGGTAATATTTATATAGTGTACGTGTATGCTTTTTATAATACTGTATATTATTGTACAGAATATATAAAATCATACCTACTACTGTTAAGAATTGAACAAATAAAAATGTAAATGTAATAAATTCCAAACAGAATTCTTACAGCTACATTTGATGTTTGCCTTATATGTTGATTTTGGAACTTAAAACCCCAGCTCCTTTTAAATGTGACTTCACTATAGGTAGATGAGCCCCCTCTTTTCTCTCCCCTCTCTAATGTCCCTCTTCCACAGGTCAGAGGATTTGGGTCCTGATGGGGCACCAAGGGGAAAGTCCTGGCTCCATAGCTTTCCACCCATCTTGAAACCCAACCCAACCCCTTGTCTCTGCTTCTCAGCACCAGCATGGCTCAACCACTGCTAGCTTGTCCAATTGCTGACCCTGAGTTCACCACTCTCCTGCCCCAGGGCCTTTGCTCAACCCTTCAGACCTGCCATCTTTTCCCTGCCTGAGCCTTTGTATACCCTGCTTTGCCCAAAGCATCTTTCTTCTGTTCTTGGTGGAGCTGATTGCTCCTGTCTAATAACACCCCTTAGGCCTGCCAGGACCCCTCTTTCTACAGTAAGCTCCAATCACCCTGCCTGTTTCCTTCCTAGTCCTTGACAATTTGTAGTTGCTCTGTTCACTTTTTCACTCAATTCTTTCTCTAGTCACTAAGTTGTTCACTCCATGATGTCACAGAGTGCCTGACACATGCAGAAGTTCAGTAAGTATATCCAAATGAATGAATGAGTCTGTTGTCATCCCCAGCGTTCACCTCAAACTCACTCTGTCCCCTCCCCAGACAGGAGAGAAAGTTCCAATAGGAGAAGCATCCCTCTCCTACTCAGAATCCTTCCATGGTCTCTCCTGACCCTCAGAGTCAGATGGACATCACTCGCTTAAGCAGGCAAGTGTAGGATGTGAAGCTGGAAGACCCAGACTCAAGTCCCATCTTGCCAATTGCTAGTTAGGCAACCTGAGCCAAATTGAGTCACCTCTCTGGACCTCGATTCCTTTCTATAAAATGGGTGAAGCTGCTTGGCCATATCTCCTTCATGGGTCGCTGCACGGGTGACTCTCAGCGTCATGACAGCATTTTGCTGGGCCTTCACCTTTCAGGCCTGCCCCCTCCCTCTCCAGACACAAATGCCCATTATGTTAGCCCCCCACCTTGCCAGGGACCTGGCCCTTCTGAACTTCACCCTGTGCGTTCACACCTTGGTGCCCTCACTCAAGAGTGTGCTCTTCGTTGGGAAAGCCCATTTCCCTACCTCATCCTGACCATCTGTGCAGCCTTGCTCTTCCTGCCATCGGGCTCACTCCATCTTTGATGTTTGTTTTACACCAGGCAACATCTCCCTCTGAACTCTGAGCCCTTTCCCTGGGTCCAAACTGCTCATCCCAACACCACACGGCAGGTATGGACCAGGCCCTGGGCTGAGAGTGGGACTTCAGAGTGCAGGGCTACCCCTCTCTGCACCCTCTATGGGAATCCAGGAGACCAGGAAGCACTTCACTAATCTGCAGTCCAGGAGAGGAGAGTGGTTAAGTGCACGTGCACTTGAACTCAGACACACCTAGCTTTGAATCTCAGGATGTATGGAACAGAAACCTAACTACAGCAGCTTAACTAAATAGGAGGTGTTTTGCAAATAGTTTGAAAGGCCAGGGTAGGAATCCTGGGCTGCTACCGTGATTCCATGATACACGAAGGGCACAGGCTTCAACTAGATTCTACTCTGTCATCCTTAGCATGGGACATATTTTTCTTCTGTGTACCAGTTTTCTCATGTAAAAAATGGGAATAACAGTACCTTCCTTATAGGGCTGCTGCAAATATTAAATGAGATACTTGCAAAGAGCTTAGAAAAGTATCTGGTAAATAGTGAGTGCTTTGTAAGTGTTAGCCATGATTGATGATGATGATGGGGATGTTATCCTGAGGCTGAAAAAAATGGCTGCTGCTTCCCCAGGCATTACATCTTCCTCCCTGGCAGGAAAGGAGGAATGGCAAAACACAAAAAGTGAGCATGGATGAAATCCATCTTTTTTTTCTTTTTTGGAAAAAAAAATTCCTGAAATTTATATAACATTAAAATTAAATGTCTTAAAGCAAGCAATTTGGTGGCATTTAATACGTGCACCTTGTTGTACATGCACCAGCTCTGGTTCCAAAACATTTTTGTCACCCCCAAAGGAAGTCTGGTCCTATAAGCAGTTGTTCCCTATTTCCCCCTCCCTCCTCTCTCTCTGTGGTTTTACCTATTCTTCATAATTCCATCTATTTTAAAAGAGCTTTCCAGGAAGCCCTACCCAGTCTCTTTTACTCATATCTCATTGTCCAGGAATGTGTCCGATTCTTGGTTGGGCACATTGCTGCCCTAAATAAAATCAACATCTGTCACTGTAGATTCTAATACTTAGAGCACCTACAACCATATTTTATGGATTGGAAGACACACAAGTTCTTTTTTGCATTTTAACTTTTACAGAATAAGAATCTTCTTAAATTGATAACATCTCATATTTAATGAAATACAGTATTTTCAGGCACTGAAATGAGCAAAGTTCCCTGCTTTTATGGAGTTGTTGTTTTATGGGTGGGAAGATAAGTAATTAAACATAATAAATAAGCACATTAATTATTGTGTTAGAAGATATTGCTTCGGAAAAAAAACTTCGGAAAAAAAACAGCAAGGTAAGTCCCATTCCAGAGATCGAACAGGGACAGATTACTATGCTAATGTATTAGTTACAGATAACTACTGATGTGTAACAAGTTACCCCAGGACTTCATAGATTAAAACACAAACACTTATTCTCTTTGTGGGTCAGGAATCCAAGGGCAGCTTAGCTAAGTCATTCGGGTTCAGGGTCTCTCATGGGTGGCAAACAAGAAGCTGACTGGTACTGTGGTCAGCTGAAAATTTGATGGGAGCGGAAGGATTCACTTCCAAGATGGCTCACAGATATAGCTGTGGGCAAAAGGCAGCAGTTACTCACTGAATGTTGGCAAGAAGCCTCACTTCCTTGCCATATGGGCCTCTCCATGACCACTTGAATGTCCTCACAACACGTCAGCTAACTTCCCCCAGAGCAAGTGATTCAAGAGAGAGATCAAGGAGGAACGCACACTATCTTTTATGACCTAGTCTTGGAACTGTCCCCATCACTTCTGCTATTTTCTATTGGTTACAAGTGAGTCATGATGTCTACTTCACATTCAGGGAGAGGGGCATTGAATGGAGGAGTATCAAAGAACTTGTGCACATATTTAGAAACCACTGCAATTAAGTAGGGTGGTCAGGATAAAAGAAAGGTAATATTTGATGGAAGACTTGAAGGAGATGAGGAAATTATCCAAGCAGACAAGGAGGAGAAGGGGAGAGCATTCCAAGCAGAGGAAGCAGCTAGAGCTAACCCGGCATGCTGGTAACACAGGGAAGAAGCACTGACCCTGGGAGTAACTGATGGAGCTCCCACACTTCCCTCCTCCATCAGTAGCGCTGTGTGACCTTGGGTACATCAACTCTCATTCTGAGTTCCGGTTGCCTCCTTGTGAAAATAGGAGTGATAGTACACGTTGAGCAGCCCTTATCCAAAATGCTTGGGACCACAAATTCTTTAGATTCCAGAGGTTTTTAGATTTTGGAATCGTATAGACTTTCTGGTTGAGCATCCCTAACTTGAAAATCTGAAATGCTCTGAAAGCCAAAGCTTTTGCATTATACCAGTCATGCTCAATGGCTCCTACCCCAGACACCACATAGCTAGGGTCCCCTTCTTTTTCAATCTCTGCTCAGACCTCACAGTCTCTATAAGGCTTACCCTGGCCACCCTATGCAACTCTACAACCTGCCACCTCCACTGCACCCCAATCTACTCCCTACTCATCCCCCCACACACATTGCACTTTCACTTTCTAACATGTGGATCATTATTTTACTTAGTTTGTTGTTCACTGTATATCCCCAAGTACTTGACTAGGATTCTCAACCCAGACTCCTTAAGCCCTTGGGGAGTCCATGGACCATTCCCCACCAGATCAGTTAACCCACTGAACACATACAATAGTGTGTCACCATGACATCTGTAGCTTTCATTAAATTCTCAAGAATTGATGACCTCGAGAGCTCACAAGTGGACCACCACCTGGCATAGAGAAGGTGTTCAATAAATATCTATTGGCCAAATTAAAGAACTTAAAAACACTATTCACACTCACATTTTTTAAAAGGAAAACTGTCTCGTGATGCAACAACTTCCAAATGCTGTTGTCTTTGAACCAACTGTATCAGAATAGTAGAATAATTTTTATAAGCACAGATTTCTATAATTCAAAAATACCCTCAGAGAGAGTGAGTTGGGGGTTAGGGTGGGGTCAGAAATTCTGTCTTTGTCAAAGCTCCCACACAAATACATTAACATACCTCCAGATGAGTCTGGGTTTAGGAATTTCTGTGTAGAGCCTTTATTGAAGAGAGAGGCTTGGGAATTCATTTCAGCATGCAGATTTTACACTTTGCAAAAATGTTGATCACACCTGTGGTCACTTGTGACCTTCCCACAAGCTCTCAGGCATGGATTACCATCTCCCTTTCACTGAACTGAAAGCTGAGGTCCTGGGGAATGGAGTGATACCCTCCCACCCCCACCCAACAACCAAGGGTCACATGCCTGCAGGTGACAGGGCCATGGTTAGAACTTGGCCCTCTGAACTGTCACTCTAGGCTTCTCCCCTCTACACCAGCTAGATAAACCCAAGTTCCAGGAAGTCCCAAGGCAGCAGCTGGGGGAGGGGAGTCAGAGGAGGGAGGAAAAGAGTGGCAAACAGGTGGAGGTCAAGGTTCAGGGAGGCTGTCTCCTGGTCATGGGAAAGATTCCAGTTGCTCCAAGAGCTTAGAGAACACACAGCATTCACATGGCAAGTCATTGCTTAGGCTCACTGAACAGCCATTTTTCTCTCTGTGTGCCTCAGTCTCTTTATCTGCAAAACGGGGTGTTATTATCCAGGGAAGGTGTGAAATCCCTCAGAGGAAGGTCCTTAGGAACTGAGCTAAATCCAGCCTTTCATTCATTGAAGGAAAAGACACTTTTGCGTGTCTGAGTCAGTCCCTGTGGGGGGCACTCTACAAGCATCCCCTCATTTAACTCTTGCCATAATCCAGGAGGAACCGATGGAGAAACTGAAGTTCAGGTGAAAGAGCTGCAATTCATTCCATCATTTGTTCATTCACTTGACTTTTACCAAAAGCCAGTTCTGGGCCGGGCTCTAGGCCAAGCGCTGAGGATAAGAAGATGAACAAGTCCTTCAGGAGACATGCCCATAAATTACTCTAATAACAACTCAGTACATGCTTCAACAGACAAGGTGCAGTGGGAGCCCGAGAAGGCGCAAATGGTTCCCTGAGGGTTATGGGGATGGAGAGCTGAGAACACGCGGGGACCTTGCGCTGTTGAGGGTGTCCCGTGTAAATGAGGCCGTCACCGGCCTGGGTTGAGTCCCCCTCTCTTTGCTCTGAATTTCCAGGAAACCTCTTCCACCTCTGCGCCTCGGTCTCCATCTGGAAAATTAAGAGGATGGGTGGGATTGAGATACTGCAGTTCTAGGACGTCCAAACCTCTGACCTTTCCACTTCACCTTCTGCTAAAGTCAAGCTTGGCTCCAACCTAGCCTGGAGTGAGCCCCCAGAAGTCAGACGAAGCCCCTCGGGGAAAGTGCCAAACACCTCTCCGGCTCACAGCACTCGGAGACTGGGGTGGGGCCTGGGACTCAAAGGACGAGCTCCGTCAGGGGGTGGGGCTGAGTCCTAGATCGAGGCGCGCGTGGCCCGCCCAGAAACCTTTCATCAGCCAATGGCAGCCCTGGGGCGGGGAATCCCCGCCTCTAGGTATAAGAGGTCGCCGGGCCCCCTGGCGCGGCGCGCAGGTCGTGGAGCCAGACTGGGTAGGTGTTTGCTTCTGTTACTGGCCAGAGCCGGGGCCGTGGGGCGCGCAGGAGCGCGGAACTCCGTGCGTCCTGGGCTGGGCGAGAGAACCGGTCGGATTCATTTCTCCTTTACCTGGCTGAGCTGCTGGTTCGGCACGGTGCCTGGGTCTCCTGCCTCGGAGGAGCAACTGGCCGGGTTCCGGGGGGCGCCCGCGCTGACCATCCGCCCGCCGCCCCCACAGCAGCCAGCCTGCCTGCCATGGCCGACCACTTGATGCTCGCCGAGGGCTACCGCCTAGTGCAGAAGCCACCGCCGGCCGCTCCCGCCCTCGGCCCCCACGGGCTGCGGACTCTGCAGCCGTACGCCGGCCCTGGTATGGACAGCGGGCTGCGGCCGCGGGGAGCTCCCCTGGGACCGCCACCGCCACCACCCGGAGCCCTGTCGTACGGGGCCTTCGGGCCACCGTCCTCTTTCCAGCCTTTTCCGACCGTGCCGCCGCCGACCGCCGGCAACGCGCACCTGCAGCCAGCGGCGACACTGTACCCAGGCCGCGCGATCCCGGCCCCGGGCGCCCCCGGAGGCCCCCCAGGCCCGCCGCCGCCGCCCGCCGCCGTGGCCCCGCCGCCGGCAGCGCAAGCCCTGGGCGGCATGGACGCCGCCGAACTCATCGACGAGGAGGCGCTGACGTCGCTAGAGCTCGAGCTCGGGCTGCACCGCGTGCGTGAGCTGCCCGAGCTCTTCCTGGGCCAGAGCGAGTTCGACTGCTTCTCGGACTTGGGGTCGGCGCCGCCCGCGGGCTCCGTGAGCTGCTGAGCGCGCCGCAGAGGAGAAGCGGGCCTGACCGCCTGCGGGACTCCGCACCTGCCACCTGGTCGTGCACGCACCCTCCGTGAGGGTGGAGGCGGCGGGTTTGTGCGCGGAGCCCCGCACCGGGCTGGGACTCCCCGCCAGCCTCCCGAGGGATGACAGTTGGCTTCGCTTCTCTGACCTGAACCCAAGCAGCAAAGTGAAGGAGACGACCAGCTTTTGGACTCCACGTTCTTGGATTCTGTGTCCTCTCTCTTTTCTCGCCCCCCGACCCCCAATCTGAGCCATTGCAGGCCTCTGCCTGATTTCCCCTCTCCTTGTGCAGCCCACTACCGGAACTGGGTCCCAGAGCCACCATTCCTTGAGCCCCCACCCTCGCTGGGCCTCTTGCCTGGGGACGGGAAAGATTGTACAGCCCTGTCCCCTGCAGAGTGGAGCAATGCCCCATCTGGCCTCCAAAACCAAAATAAAATTGGGTCACTTTATAGTCTTGAGTTTTCATTTCCTTATCACACCAACTCCCAGCTATATTTAGCTTCCAGAGCCCTGAAGCTGTTAAAGAATCCAGGTGGGAGGGGGCGCCACAGTCCCTAGCAGTGCCCAGGACAGGAAACCGACAGTTTCTTTCCAAAATATCTTAAGTTGTGCAATTATGATGTCATAACCTGGAAGGCAGAGACTGCCACAGGGTGGCAACATAACCTACTGGCCTTGCCAGCTGCTAGGGTGCGGGGAGCTTGGTGGTGTTGCAGAGGAGCTGGGTGTACCTCGGGATTCAGACAGCCCTGGCTTTGGATCATGACTCTCCAGTATCCAAGACACCATCCTTTCAGATTTCCCAGGCTGTTTCCTCAGGGAGATGATCCCTTCTCCTCAGGTGTTTGTAAGGCCTTTAGCAGAGGGCCAGACTCCTAGACAGCCCTCAGTAAATGACAGTGAGGATTATTCTACAAATCGGCACCAGCTTTATTCCAGGCCTTGTAACAACCAGTACATGCCCTCATGGAATCACAGTCCAGGTGGGAGTAGGTGACAGACCTGGGAATAACTAATCTTGATATAACATGATGAGGTCCAGAAAGCAGGTGGAACAGCTAAGCAGGCAAACCCAAGGAGGGAGCAGTTTCAGCTGGTTGAGGTGGGGGCCCATCCAAGTTTCAGAGAGGCAGTGACAGTTGACGTGATGAAGAACCTGGAGTGTTGACTATGTTTTAAGGAAAAGAACCTGTTTAAAGGCAGGGAAACATACCAGTACCAGGAGTCTATGGGGAGGGAAGGTATGAGCGTCTAGAAGGGACCAGAAAGGTCTAGTAGCTGTATGACAACTTGATAAGGTAGGCATAGTCCTTCCACCACCTGTAGCTTGCCCAGGCCTGGCAGGATTTGACCTCAGAGTCCTGGGTTCCTGGCCGCCCTCTGCTGTTGATTTTCTCTAAAAAGATCCTTGGGGTGTGGGAGAAAGGTTGGAAGAGAGACTGAAGACAGGGAGGAGGCTGGGTTAGAGACACTGCAGACAGAACTAGGACTGGACAGTGGGGCATTCTCTAGGAGACAATGGATTCCGGAGGCTGGAGAGGAAACACAGGGCTGAGACCTTCTGTCCCCAGTGGTTGGGTTTTGCTGTAAGACCAAGACTCTCCCGCAGCCAAAAATTCTCCAAGGGGCATACTGTGTCAGTACCAACTTTGAAACTGCCAGACGGCATGGAATGAATGAGGAGGTGTTTGAGAAATGAATAAAGGTGGTCTCTAAGGTCACAGGACCTTCTGAGACAGGACAGAGAGAGAAAAAGAAGAGAGGCTTCTGGAATGGTTTAGCCTGAGATCTGGGCTGAGAGGCCAGTGTTTGTTCTAGCTTTGCCCAGGAACCCAGGCTAGGGACAGAAACCAAGCAACTGAAATGGGACAGGAAGGTTAGACTCAGGTGTGAACATTGCCTTGATTCCTTTCTCTCTGGGCCTCAGTTTTCCCACCAATAAAATGAGGCTAATATGTCCCTACCCTGCTACTTTTACAAGGCAGTAAGCCTCACCATTAGTGAAAACGAACAAATACAGGGATGGGTTGATATCTGTTGACAAATTCTCAAGCACTCTCCTTGTGGAAAGGATTGCAAAAAACCCCCAACCCCTGCCATATTCCAAGTTAAAGTGCAAGTGGAAGAGGGAGTCCCCTGCGGAGCTATCCCCCCACCCTTCAAACTCACCAACATCCAGAGTTCCAAGTGGCCTCTCTCCTAGGGCAACCTGCTGCCCCTCTGCCCTATAGATTCTACTCTCATACCTGGGTCAGGTCTTTGGAGCCAGGAGTTAGACTCCCTAAAGGTTAGGACCTGAGTTATGGCTCAGACAGGACCTGTTTCCATCTTTTCTTTCTTTTTCAATTTCTGTTCATATGAAAGTTTTCACAGATTGGTTTGGTTTGGTTTGATTTGGTGTGGCATTGGGGGCTGAACCCAGGGGCACTTTACCACTGAGTCACATCCCCAGCCCTTTTTATTTATTATTTTGAAGCAGGGTTGTACTAAACTGCTTAGGGTCTTGCTAAGTTGCTGAGGTTGGCCTCAAACTTGGAATTCTCCCACCTCTGCTTTCAGAGTCGCTGGAATTATAGGCATATGCCACTGCACCTGGCTTTGTTTTGTCTTTGAAATGAGGGTATCTTTGTGACACCCAATCTGTCCTCGAACTTGAGATTTTCCTGCCTCAGCCTCCTGGGTAGTTGCGATTACAGGTGTAGCACCACCATACCTGACCCTAGACTGACATTCTTTATTTCGAATTATCTTTTAGTTGACCAGATCTTATCACAAATCCTTTGGGTTTTTTTTCTACAAGAAAAATAGAACCTCTCTCACACTCATCTGTAAAATGCAAACTATGCTACTGTTCAGAATTTATCTCAGTTGATCTAGAACTTCCATCACCATCTCATCTCAAAGATCACCTCTGAGAGAAAACCCACCTTGCCCTTAACAGTCCCTGTGGTCCTTTGCCCAGGATCTGTAGCATTCTGAACTAGTTCTCATCTCAGTGTGGCCAAGTCTAATATGTGCACAGTAAATCATCTCTTCTGCTGTTTTAGCCGAAATTTTTTAAAATGGGCATGCCAATAGTACCACCCCCACAGAGGTGCTGCAGAGATTAAATAAGTTAATGTTCAGTGTTCGGAACAGTGGGGTTAGTATTTGGTGCTATTATCCCTGAGCCTGGCTTTTGGAGACACCCTCATCTTAGCATTTAGGAATGCAGTGCTTTAACCAGCTAGAAAGAGGTTACTACAATAGTAACACTGTTGCAAGTTGAGTTCCCCAGGATGCAGACTCTGCAATGGGGCTCAGCTTGCAAGAGAGTTGTTAGGGAGTGGGAGGGAGGGGCGGAAGCAGAAGCTACAAAGCAGGCGGGCAAGAGCCCTAGCCAACCCCAGGGAACTCTGGAGTTAGAAGGGCCCTTCACAGTCATCCTGAGCTAGGCCATTATACTCCTGCTCCGTCAGTCATCAGATGCGGCTGCCCAGGGAACTGACCTGGCCGTGGAAGGGACAGCTGAGCCCACCCCTGAGCTGCCAGGGGAAGGCCGTCTGCCCTAGCACTCCCAGCAGCTAGGACAACCATTTCATGGAGGGGGCTCTGGGCAGCCCACCACGGAGTTCCCCACAAGCACTGTGGTGGGAGGGAGGGTAAGGGGGTGTTGCCTGAGTGGGAACAAATGCCTCCTCCAATTTACGCTCCAGGGATCGTTTGCTTCACCTTAGTCCCAAACTAGCACCCTCCCCGTTATAGGCAGCAAGATATTTTTTCCAGGGTGCTTCAGCCTCACCAAGTTGATGGGTACAGGGTAGACTCTCAGTAACTGAGCAATGTCACGGTCCTCCTCATCCTTCCAGCTCAGCGAAATGCTCAACAATCATCTGTTAAGTAAATTAATGAACAGTTTGCTTGTCGTCTTTTCCCAGGAAGCTTAAGTGGGTTAGGCGATTACTGAGTAATCCTTTTGGGTTCCTTAATCCACCCTTGCCTAACTCACACTGCTTTGCTCGTAGAAGTGCTGGGTCAGGATGAGTGCCAACTGGAAGACCAAGTCAGTACTTGTTGAGTGCCTACTGTGTGCAGGCACAATGGGAACAGGGAGGTCCTGGTAGGTGCTCTCTTCTTCCCCAGCCTCTATCCGTCTCCACCCACCCTGTAAACAGCGCTGCTAGGGAGCTTATCCCCATCCAGAGGTCAGGAAACTAGGGTAGAGTCACACCTTATCTATCCAGTTTCTTTTTCTCTACCAGGGGGAGAATAACCCTAATATCAGAAATATATGTGCAAGGATTCCAATGAGATGAGGTTTCTGAGAACACATTGCAAACTGTTCAGTGCTGCCTGGTCGGATGGGTCTGGGGATGGACCGTGATGGCCTCTGCTCTGCAGCTGGTCTGGGGAGAAGCGGCCTGCACATGCTGTGGGACTTGAGATCTGGACAGCCTGGAGCATGTGACAGGGAGTCATGCCAAGGGTTCCAGGCAGGCATGCTGAGCAGCTCAGGCTCTGAAAGGCTGAGAGCTTATGGTAACAAAAGGGTGAGATGGGGCCAGCGTGGGGAGGACATGAAGGTAGAAGGACTGGACATAAATACAGGGCAAGACCCAGAGTGTGCCTTGACAGATGGACAATATAAGGATGCTACTCTGGGCTCGGTCTCCTCATCTGTCAGATGGAGACACCACAGGCTTCCTGTGAGAATGAACTAAGGAGATATGGAGCGCCTGCCCTGTGAGCCACTCACATGAGAGCTGTGTGGGAAATGTGCCCACAGGGAGAGGAGGAGCCCCCAGGTATGCTCCCACCCCAGGCTCCTGATATCCAGCGTTCCTTGACCTCCTGACCTCGGTGCCTTGGCGATACTGTGGCCGTCACTGGAAATGCCCTCCCCAGGGGCTCTGCCACCTATGAAAGGCGAATTTCCTCACCGTCAGAGTTGGTGAGGGGTCTTTCCCCACCAAACTGCAGGGTTCTGGGATCAGAACCTGACACATGCCTGATCATCCCCACCTCTGCCCCACGTGTCATTCACAGTGCATTTTAGGACGGCCGGAGCGAGTGGTGCTTCCCTGGCCCCAAGCTGGAGCTGAGGCTGAAAGAGAGCCCGGGGCTGGATTCCAAGTGGGAGCCAGGAGCTCTGAAGCTTAACTGTGAGCTTGTAACCTTAGGTATGACATTTAACTCTCTAAGTTCTGTATGATGGAGACGCATTCCCTGTACCCACTGCCTCACAGGCACTGGGAGGTAGTGGTGGGCCAGGGTTGTGGGGGCAGAGGCCTTGATGTGCATTTTCTCCTCAGTCCTCACAACAGCTCCAGGAGGTGGGTATCGTTATTGCCCTTATTCCAGGCAGCCAGGGCTCAGAGAGGTTAAGCAACCTAATCAACAACACCCAGCCAGTGGAAGGGATACACAGACACATAGGAAACCACACAGGCCCTTGGGAAAATTTTGCTCTTATTTGTGGGGGGGAGGTGGATATTCATAAATATCAAGTCCAGATGTCCCCTCAGAGCGGAGGTGTGGCCAGGAGGAGCAGGGAGTATCGTGCAGCTCATTAGAGGGTGAGCTCCAGAAGAACTCCTTCCTGTGCCCCTCCTGCTGAGCAACTCAGGCTTGGGACTTTGCCACAGAATGATCACATCCCAACAACAGGACCCCCCCTCCCAAGGCCACCCAGTCCTGCCAGGCCCAACAGAGGAGATGAGCCAATCATTGTTTCTTCGTTTTAATAAACACATTGTCTTAAGTCAAAAATAAAGAATGCTTGAGGCAAAATTGATTCCAAGCAATTTAGGAAGCATAAAGTGAAAAGTCAGAGACCCCCAAGTTTTTCCTTCACAAATATATTATATACTCATCGTATTATATGTATATTGCACACATATAAATAACATGTTTTTTGTGTAAATGGGATTATAACATTTTCTTTAACTGGATTTATTTTTAGCTTAATATGTTTTTAAAATGTTCCCATGTCAGTAAATATGGCTTCCCGCCCCTCTTTTTTTTTTTAAGCAGTGTTGGCATGAAACCCAGGGCCTTGTGCATGCCAGGCAAGCACTCTACCACTGAGCGACACCCCAGTCCTCACTCCTTCCAATGACTGCCTTGAACATAATCTACTTCACCATCCCCTATTGATGGAATTTCAGCTTGTTTCCTAAATTTAACTGTTAACAAATAATGCTACAAGAACATCCTTGCATATTTACCATTGAACACCTGTGGGAATATCCCTGTAGAATTAATTTCTAGAAGGAGAATTACTGGATCAGGAGATATGAGCAAATATAATTGTAATAGCTACTGCCAAATGGTTTTCAAAGTGACTAATCCCATCTACCTGCTTGCCTGCATTGTGTGAGAATTGCCTGCTGGATCACACCCTTCACTACTCTAGATATGAGGGATATTCTACACTTTTAACTCTCTAGAGTCATTTAATTTCAACTTTTTGATTATCAGTAAAGATATTATCTATTTGTATTTTTCTACAAATTACCTGTTCATACTCTTGCCCATATTTCTACTGGGTTGTCTTTTTCTTAATAGTTTTTAAGTGTTCTTTATATATTATGAATGATAAACCTTTATCTTTTGTGAATGTTTAGATAGTGTCTCCCCACCTATTGCTGGTCATTTAACCGTTTGGAAGGCAAATTAATTTTTATGTCATCAGATCTAATTGTTTCCACCCAGAGCTTCTTTAGATTAAGGACAGTAATGGAGGGCCTGGCTTTCCTTGGAGATCATCTTGGAATCTTCAGGATTGTGCTTCTGCCCAGACTTTGCACTCGGAGAATAACATGAACATATTAGCAGCTGCAGCTGAGAGACAAGCTCAGGTCTTGGCTTCATACACACCTGAGTTTAAATTCTGGCTTCAAACTGCATATGACATTTGATGAAGTCACTTTACCACTTTATGCCTCTGTGTTTGTTTTTAATTGAAAATACATTCAAATACAAATACACCCAACCTATGGGATTAAATGAGCATTGGCTAATGTGCAGGCGACACAGTGCCTGGCGTGCAGCAAGTTCCCCATAATTGACAGCTGTTTCCCAACTTACAAGTGCTGAGTAAGCAGAAGCTGTTTGCCTGTCCACAAAAAGGGTCTGGGGAGCAGAGGGGTGACTGAACCACGTGCCATGTAAATGACCCTTCAACCTGCAGAGAGAGACTGGAGGCAGAGGCTGGTACCTGTGGTCTATGCCTTCCAGGGTTCAGTACCCCATTCTTCTGCTGGAAAAAGACTTCCCCAAATTTTCTTTGAGGAACCACCTCTCCCTCATTTATTGTCCATGCCCTTTGGGAAAGAGCGCCCGTTCTTCTCTATGTGCTCTGAAATAAAATAATGCTAAACGATAAAATCAGTGGAAGGAAGGCCCAAAATCTTCATTTATACATGACTATTTTGAAAAGGCAAATCTTCATCTTTTTCTGCTCCTCCTTTTCCTTTTCTTTTTCATATCAAAATCTTTAAAATTTGCAGCTAGACACATGTGCTCTCTGCTTGTTAGGTCATCCAGTACTGACTCATAATATCACACCTGACCCTCAATAATCTGACTTAATGCATTATTATTCCAGGTTTTATAAGACTGAGGGAACTGAAGCTCAGAGAGGTAAAGTGACTTGCCCATTGCCACACAGTGAGTAATTTATTGAGTCAAAACATTAATCGTACTCAGGATAGTACCTTGCACATAGAAAGAGATATATTTTAAGTGTTAGTGCAGCTTCTACAACAAAAAGACCCAGGAGATTTTTTTTTCAGTACCAGAGATTGACCCAGGGCACACTACCACTGAGCTACATCTCTCAGACTTTTTTATGTTATTTTAAGAAAAGGGTCTCACTAAGTTGTCCAGGCTGGCTTTAAACTTGCAATCCTCCTATCTCAGCCTCCCAAGTCACTGGATTACAGGTGCGTGCCACCTCACCTGGCTAGAAAATTTTTAAAGTGTCTTAAGGAGCAGAAATATTTCTTTCTGGTTTCACCCTATGACTCAGATCCAGATTGCTTTCTTCTTGTTGTTCTGATGATCATGACCTCTGAAACTCATGAGCCACAATGGCTGCTCAACCAAGTTAACTTTTCTTTTCTCTTTTTACCTTTGTCTGCAGAGTAGAAGCTGGGTCACAGACACCTCCATTCCAGCTCTCAAGAAGAAGAGAAGTGGGCACACTCAATGTTTTGAGGCCCAGCAACACACATAACTTGACCACATTTAATTACAGGACCACACTTCGCTGCAAGGGGGACTGGGAAATATGGTTTCTAGCTAGCAACCATGTATGCATCAATAATTCAGGTATCACGGAAGAGAGGAAGGATGGATCTGGTGGATAACAAGCAGCCTCCAGCACAGCAAGTGGTAATAGTAAGTGGCTCAGTTGTGATTAAGAGCTCAAGCTCCTGGGACCCAGGGTACTCGGTGGGATGGGGAAGATATTAAAGGCCTGAGTCCTATATATGACAACTGGCAGAATTCAGTAGACTTGGCATCAGTCAGTCATCACTATGAATACCCACCTTGGGCAACTTACTTCCCTCCTTTGAGTGTTTCCTTGTCTGCGAAATTGGAAAGATAAGGGGACTTGCCCATAAGCTGCTGCTCACGACACATGCTAGGTGCTGCTCACAAGGTAGAATGGATGGGGTAGAATTTGGACATGAGCAACTGAAAGAAGAAAAATCCGAGGGAGGTGACAATGTGTGGGAAAGCCAAGTGACATGAATGAATGAGACTTGACTGGGAAAGGCAATGAGTCCAGAGTGATTAACGTGCAAGACATCAATCCTGGTCAGAGGCACAAGGAATATACCTAGAATAGGAAAAGGCCAGAGGGACGGCCCTTGAGTGTCAGGTGGAGGAACTTGAGCTTGATCCTGTTGGTGATGAGGGACCAAAGAGGACATGAGCAGGTGGGCAAGGAGTTAGCTTTTTTCTTTATTTTTTTCAGTACAAGGAGGTCACTTGAATATAAGAAGGCAGGTACATGGTCCAGGACTGTCAATATCTAGGCCCTTCTACCTTGTTGCTTTGTCAATCATGGGTTAGACCTTGTGATCCAAAAAGGCTGCTCCAGCTACCATAGCATCACTGCAGCCTGAGAAAAAAGAAGGAGAAAGGCACTTTCTAAAATTTGCCCTCCCCTAACTGTCCCCCATCCCCCGCAAAAAAGGCTCAGAAATATAGTCTTTATTCCAGGTGGCCTTGTGTCTAACTACTTAGCTTCTGATACTGAAAAAGATGGGAATGAAGCCTACAAAACTGATATTGCGTCCTTACCTGCAGTGGAGGCTACAGGAAAGAGGGGAGCCAAAAATGATTTCAGGGTGTGGTTTGGGGGACAGGATGAGTCTTCCATGGAGAGGGATCTAGAAGGAAAGAGCAAGCTGTGGAGAGAAGGTTACGAACAGAATGGATGTGTTGGGTCAACCAGGGTTGATGTCTACAAGGACCAGGGCCAGACAGTAAACCCAGAGCTCAGGAGGGAGGTCTAGATTGACAATAAAGATGTTTTGCAGTTATTAGCATGTTGCCATGGGAATGATGATGCAGAATGATCAAAGAAGGTGGCCAAGGACAGAACCTTGGGGGAATCACAGACACAGAAGAGAAGAAAGGGGCGGAGACTGAAAAGGAGCAGCGGAGGCAGTAGGAGAAGGAGCACACAGGTGTCATGGAAACCCAGGGAACTGTTTCCCAAAGGAGGGTATGGTTAGCAGCCCACGATGCTGCCCAGAAGTCAGGTAAAATAAAGGTTGAAAAGGAGTCCTTCAACGTGACAATGAGGAAGCCAATAACCAAATTTGCCAGAGCAGTTTCAGGGAAACAGAGAGGTGGGGATCAGATTGCCATGCTCAGCAAGAAAAAAGAAAAGGGGAGATAGGATCAGCAGGGTACCATCTTAGTTAGGAAGTCTTTTTGGACCTCAGTGTTTTCTTGAGTCAAGTGACCCAGGTCTGGAGCTTCTTCAGTGTTTTGGGTTGTTTGTTTGGTTTGTTGGTCAATTAGCTTGGTGGAGGTGCTGGGGACAGACTAGGGCCTTGCACATGCTAAGCACAGGCTGTACCCCTGGGCTGCACCCCAGCCCCTTCACTGGACCTATAAGCATTTGAAAAATTCTACCCCTGCCTTTGGCCCAGTGGCACCTGCTCGTGTGGGGTGCAACCCCCCCTTTATTCTGCAGGTGGCAGCACTACATCAAGTGAAGCCACCTGGACCACATGTGGCACATCCGTGAGTTTTCAGGAAAAGAAATGTTAGTCCCAAACACCAAAATTTTAGATTTCTCCACCATTTCAAATGGGAGCTTTAAGTAGAGGAAACTGAATGGAACTCTTGGCTCAAATCCTGGCTCTGTCACTTACTGACTGTGTGACCTTGAGCAAGTCCTGTGACGCTGGTGCCTGCTTCCTGGTTGGCAAACAGGATGATAACAAATGCCGACTTACGTCACAGTGTCACTGTGAGTCTCTAGACAAACACAATTGTATCTAACATTGTCGTAGACACAGGGCTGGGACATGCAGGGTGGCCTCAGGAGCAGGAGGTGGGTCCAGCCCAGAACCCAGCCATGGAGGATATCCAGGATCTGCAGAGAGACCACAGGGTTGTGGCTTTGGCGGGGGGTGAGGGGGGTTACAAAATGGGTTCAGATTTTGCAGATTTTGCAGAACTGAGGGTCACAGAAAAAGGGAAATGATTTTCCCAGGTCACACCCTCAAACAGGCAAAGCAGAGGCACCAAAACCAAAATCTGGAAGAGAATTTGATGTGTGATAGTTTTTAGAGAAAAAAGGCTTGAAGTTGTCATGAAAAAATATCAGAATTTTGTGGAACTTCTAAAATATTACTGTTGTGGTTTGTGTCGTTTTCTGCACTGAAGGCTTTGAACGGTTTTACACACACACACACACACACACACACACACACACACATACACACACATACTGTCCCTGTTACTGCCCACATTCTCAGAGCACCCCTGCCTCTGTTCCCTCTCACTAAGATGACACAGTGTAGGTTAAGGATGGGAGGCGAGGAAGGTCATTCAGGAATCTCTTGAGTTGGGTTCAACTCTGAGCTCTGTCCTGGCTTAATGGGCCTCAGTTACTTCATCTGCAAAATGAGGTTGTTAGACCAGCAGGTTCTTGGGAACCTTGGCAGCTGATCTTTTATGAAGGCTCTTGCTTCCCCTTGAGTTTATCTGATTGCCACCCAAGGTGAGGCCCTGCCCCAACACAGTCATTATTACCTCATTTCCATTTTATTTATTTCAGAACACTTATCACCCTCTGAAATTATCTTGGTTTTTGCTGTTGATATTGTTTTCATTTCCGGCTTTTAGTTTATTTGCTGTCTAGTGTGTTCTCTACTCCACGTAAGCAGAGGCTTTGTGAGTTCCAGAAAGCCTCTGTGACCTTGGCACCCCAAAAACGTGCTTGTCGCACAGTAGAAATGAACAAACAACTAGAATAAATGGATGAAGGGTAGAGAACAGCCCCGGACTGTCTAAGGCAAGTCCTAACCTCCTCACTTCTCAGCCCTGCCACCTGCTCCCAGACAGACTAGTCTAATCAAAGGGCCTTCATGGTAGTGTGCTTGACCGCAAAAGTCCAGCCTGTTTCCTGGCTCCAGGCAGGAGCTGTGACACCAAGCCAGGGTCTTTACTGACGCCTTGTGGCCATAGAGACACATAACAGGGAGTAGGCTTCTTGAGTGGTAGGTGACCCTGCTAATCCCTTTCCAACTGTTTATTAATCACCCATGTGCCCAGCCTCGTGCTGGGGATGGTGATGACCACAAACAGGAAGCAGATGTTTCTTTCCCTCCAGGAGTTGAAGTCATGCCTGGAGCAGGGGAGAGGTCATGGCATCTAGGAGAGGTGCCAGTAGAGGATCCTGGCAGGAGGAAAGTGGGTTCAGTAAGGGAAGACCCACCCCAGTTCTGAGCAAGCACCACATGACCTCAGGAGCCTCCTCCAAGAGTATCTGTTTGCCAGCAAACTTCCCACCTCCTCCAGAAAATCCTCCATGTCTCCTGCAAATTTTATAGGCCATTTGAAGGGAAAAGAGATAGAGAAGAGAAAGTATCTGGTGTCCAGAGAAGCCATTAGGGACAAAACCAAAGAGGATTTAAGAGGATTTAAGAAAATCCTTTGTGATGTGCAATGGAAATCTTCCACCTCATTGCTTCCAGTCAAATCCACCTTACTAGCTGTATTAGTCAGATCTCGTGCTAATGCTGTAAAACAAACCAACCAAAATCTCAGTGACCTACAAAACCAACTATTACTTCACACCTCTGAGTCTCCAGGTCAACCACAGTTCACTTGATGCTGACTGGACTGGGCCAGGCTGGACTTCCCGATTTGAGTGATTCAGGTCTGTTCTATGTATATGCATCCTGGGCTCAGGATGAAGGAGCACCAGCTACCTCAGAGGGGGGATGGGAGCACCATTAGGTCGGGCCTCAGATTGGAACAAGCACACTGTCCTTTTCCCCAAAAATCAATTGACCAAAATAAATCCCATGGCCCAGCCCTAATTCATGATGTCGTGGTGCTCCTTCCAGATCCCCGCCTTCAGGGCCTAGATACCTATTCCCCAGCTACTGGGAATCACTGCTGCTGGCTCAAAGTTGTGTCACTCACTGGAAATTGCCCTTGGCCATCAGAATCTGCCTCACCCAAAGTCATGGCTTGTGATTGGCTGGTGCCTGGCAACAAAGGCCTGAATCCTTCCCTCAGTTTGGCACAAGTTCCAGAGCTCCTGAGGATTAGCCGGTGCCTTGGGTGACATCCCATAGCAGATCCCTCTGCCCACCCTGCCTCCTGCCCTCCACGGAAATGAATCTGAGTATGCTCCCCACCACCCTTCTGCACACCACTCTCTCTCAGAATCTGTTTCCAGGAAACCAACTGTAAGACAGATAGGCAAGTATATGCCAAGCCAGGACAGCCATGGCATGGATGGGGAAGGACGGAAGACTTTCAGACAAAGAACACAAATTACTGCAATAGTTAAAAGAACGCAGCATGGAGCCTGGGGCAGGGGCACACTCCTGTAATCCCAGGGACTCCAGAGGTTCAGTCAGGAAGGTCACAAGTTTGAGGCCAGCCTTAGCAACTTAAGGAACCCTCAGCAATTTAGCAACACCCTCCCTCAAATAAAATAAAGTAAAATGGACTGGGTATGTAGTCAGTGGTAAAGCATCCTGGGTTCCACCCAGTACAAAAAAAATCATGGAATAACAGTGACAGATCTTTATTTTGACTGCTTGCTCACCCTGCAAATGTGTATACATGGTGAGAAACTGAGGACCCTGGTAGGTCCCTACTTTGTGGTTATATTGTTATTATTTTATATATTGAAGCTCCAAATAGGACATGTTATAGCAAAGGATCCGGGGTTCAAAAAAATAATGTCTCCGAACCACTAGGTTCCATGAAATCTATGCATGTCCACCTCTGCATATTTGGGATGGGGCAAACCCCAGAATAATCCTCAGCCCCATAAACAGGGCCAGATTGGTGGGTCAAACACCACTCCAGGTTTTATGGACTGAACTGTGCCCCTTCAAAATACGGGTTGAAGCCCTAACTCCTAGTCCTCAAAATGTGACTACATTGGAGAAAGGGCCTTTAGAGGTAATTAAGTGGGATTTTTTAAGGGTGACCCTAATCCAATGTGACTAGTTCCTCATAAGAGGAAATTAGAGATACGAGACATGTACATGCACAAAAAGATAATCACAGAGAGACACCAGAAGATAGCCCTCTACAAGCCAAGGAGAAAGGCCACAGTAAAACCAACCCTGCTGATACCTTGATCTTGAAGTTCTAGTCTCAAGAACTATTGGGAAGTAAATTTCAGTTATTTCAACTGCCCAGTCTGTGGTGTTTGTCATGCAGCCCCAGCAGACTAACACATCAGGGTAGTAGTACCGTCACACCCTGGTGTACACAGAGGTGGCTGAGGGAAGATGTGCCCTTCAGCTTCTCAGAGGGAAAACAAAGGTGTTGTTTCAACAACTGGAACTGTCAAACGTACATGATGTAAGTTATGTAACTTGAGAAGCATGCTTCTCCTTGATCTGCAAAAGTGTAAAAATTGCAAGATCTTCAGAATAGTCCACAAGTGAGCTAAGCCCCTAAAACGTTGCCCTCCCAGGCTGCTTGGTGTTTCTGAGCCCGGGCCTCAACAGGCTTTTGCTTTTGCCCTCTTGTCATGTGAAGAAGCTCAGTCTAAGCCACTGGAGAATGAGAAGCCACATGGAGCAGAGATAAACAATCCAACCTATGGACAAACTAGGGTACACCAAACACGGGAAATGTAACACCATCTTAGACTATTGCCTTAGTCCATTCTGTGTTGCTATAACAAAATACTTGAGGTTGGGTATTTTATAAACAAAAAAGATTTGTTTGGCTTACAGTTCTGGAGGTTCAAGAGTACAGTGCTGGTATCTGCTTGGCTCTGGCAAGGAAGGCCTCATTGTGGATAGCACCACAATGGTGAGAGTGTGGGAGAGAGTTGCAAGTTGTGCACATGGAAGAGGGATTCAGGAAAGGTGCCAGGCTCCCTTGTAACAGCTCAATTTATTATAAGTAGATCTTGAGGGAACTAATCCAATCTCACAAGACTTGTTAATCCCTTCAGAGGGTGGAGAACCCATGAACTAATTATCTTCTACTAGGTTCCACCTCTAAAAAGTTCTGCCTCAACACCACCACACTGGGGATTCAGTACATGAATCTTTGGGGGACACACTTGAATCATAGCAATCCTCCAGCATCAGACAAGAGGCTAGATGATTACAACCACCTTTGTGATCCCAGGTGAGGTCAGTAGAACTGCTCAGCTGAGTCCAGCCCAAACTGCTGATCTACAGAATCAAGAATTAATAAAGCAGTTATTGTTTAATCCATTAAGTTTTAGGGTGAGTTCTTACACGGCAATAAATGACACACCAAGCTAAAATCATATCGGCTCTCAAGACCATATTTGATAACAGTCTGGGGACTCCCACAGCCACCTGCAAACTCTTGCTGAGCCAGACAAACTTAGAAGAAAAACAAGGACTTGTTCATTGGTTAATTGTGCATCTATCTCCCCCAGGGGCTAGATGGCCTCAGGGCTGTAACTCATTCTCCTCCATCTTTTCATTCTGTGTGTTGTGCTGACCCAGGATCTGGCATACAGCAGGTGCTCAATAGATATTTATTCAATTACTGAACTGCCTTGGGTCCTGTTCAAATTGAACATCTCCTGTTCAGATTTCTGTAGCAGTCTCCTGACCTTTTCCCCACACCCAGGCTTGCTTCCTCAAATCCATCTGCCATCCTGGGAAGAAAACTTTCTAAAATGCAAATCTATCCCAGAGTGATCCCTAATCCAAAGCTTTCCTTGGTTCCCCATTGCCCTTACTGTAAAGTCCTGTTTCTCTGGAATGACTTATAAAGTCCTACAAATTTTTGACTCCAAAATTCCGAAGATCATCTTGTACTCCTCTCTCTCCCTTGCTCTGAGCCTAGTCACAGGGATTTCTTTCTGTTCCTTTCATGGACCACCACTCTGTCTCTGGACCTTCCCACATACTATGCCTTCTAGCTGGAACATTCACCACCAACACCAGCATGCTAGTCCCCGTGCCTGGCTAAATTCTCCTCACCCTTCTGTGTGTTTGATTGTCCATTTTGTCTGGATCCAGAGATGACAAGAAGTATGGATATACATTGATTTGTGGACAATGGCTAATGATTTGACAGGATGGTCAGGGGCTCAGAAAACACAGAATTGGAGGATTGGCAATAAGGAATATGGGAAGAGATATTCAGTTGGGTTTACAGAAATGGCACAAAATGTGAAGATATTTGTATCTAAATAACATCTCACCACATGGCAGAGGAGGCTCTTAATAATCAGAAGGACAAAATGGCACAGTCTGTGGATGTCACTCAGTCTTTTTCCAGTTCCTTCAGTGTTTTCTCAGGATGACCATGGACACGTGCTCATAGTAGCCAGAATGCGGACTATGCAGTCAACAGCCTGGATCATCAAGGTTGATCTGGTCAATGCCACCACTACATGTCCCACATGTTTTCAACAGAGACAAAGGCAAAATATCTAATCTGTCATCCTTCCAGCAGGGGCCTACCTAGCCACCCGGTGCCGGGTGGATTCCACTTGCCATGGTGGAATGGGCATGGTTTATCCTCACTGACTCTGTCAGAATAAAAGTTTCCAGGAATCCCAGGAAGTTATTGAGAGTGGTTTCTCTCACTAAGACACCAGTGGGTTCCCTGTATTAATTTCCTATGGCTACTGTAATAAATTAAATTTGGTGGCTTAAAATAACAATAATGTATCCTCTCACAGTTCTGGAGGGCAGAAGTTCAACATCAATTTCACTGGGCCTAAATCAAAGTGTGGGCAGAGCTGCACTCCCTCCAGAGCTCCTGGAGAGAATCAATTCCTCGACTCTTCTGGCATCTGGGACTGCCACCCTTCCTTTGCTGTGTCTGCCTCCTTCTCACCTCTGTTTCTGTCTCCGCCCCACATCCTTCTCTTCTGTGTGTGCAATCTCCCTATGCCCCTCTTGTACTATTACTTATTTATTTTCTACTGCATTGTTTTTTAACCCTGAGACAGGGTCTTGCTAAGTTGCCTGGGCTGGCCTTGAACTTGTGATCCTCCTGCTTCAGACTCCTGAGTCACTGGGACTGCAGGCAAGCACCACCACCCACAGCTCTGCCTCTCTTTAAAAGACATTTGTAGAGCTGGGGTGGAGGGTCTGGGGGAGATTGACCCAGCTACTTGGAAGGTTGAGGCAGGTGGATCACAAATTCAAGGCGAGCCTCAGCACCTTAGTAAGAACCTGACTCAAAAGATAAAAAGGGTTAGGGAAGTAGCTCAGTGGTAAAACACTCCTGGGTTGAAAGAAAGAAAGAAAGAAAGAAAGAAAGGGAAGAAAAGGAAGGAAGGAAGGAAGGAAGGAAGAAGTAAGGACATTTGTGGGGTTGGAGTGTAATTTAGTGGTAGAGCATGTATAAGGAAGACCTTGGGTTTAATCTTTGGTATTATCCAACAACAACAGGAAGACATTTGTGATTGGATTTAGGGCCCATCCTATAGTCTGGGATCATCTTCCCATGTCCAAATCCTTAACATAATCATTTCTACAAACAAGGTGACATGTACTGGTCCAGAGATGAGAACTTGCTATCTTTGGTGGCCATTTTTCAGGCTACTATTCACACTCACTGAACTACTTCCGGTCCCTGAAAGTCTGGGATCTTTTAATTTGAAGGTCTTAGTTTTCAAGGGAAGGGAGGCAACAGTTTTCATTGAATTGGAAATTGAAACTTCCACCTGGCCATTTTCTGTTCCTCAAGCCACTGAACCAACAGACAAAGAAAGAGTTAATGCCCTGGCTGTGTGACTACTCCCCATTGCCAAGGAGAAAGGGGGTTGCTGCTACGCTAAAAGGGCAAAGTAGACATGTATGGAATCCAGGGAATTCACTGGGCCCCTCATAATGTACTCAGCCCTCCAAATATGTGGTTTCTGCATCCACAGATACAGCCAACTGCAGACTGAGGGACACACACACACACACACACACACACACACACTGTATTTGAACTGAACCTGTACAGACTTTTTTCCTTGTCATTATACAGGATAGCTACTTACATAGCATCTACATTGTAGTTTTATAAGTGAGGTTGAGATTATTTAAAGTATACAGGAGGATTGCATAGGTTATATAAAAATACTACATCATTTCATATAAGAAACTTAAGCATCCATGGATTTTGGTATCCGCAGTGGGTCCTGGAAACCAAACCCCCTGGATTCCAAGGGATGACCATACTTCCATGTACAACAGGAGAAGCTAATGAAAAGCTACCAGGAAGAAGTCTATTGCAGCTATGCATATTTTCTTTCTTTGGTGTGTGTGTGTGTGCGTGTGTGGTGTATAAATTAATGAATGCTTTCTTTCCTTCTCCTTTTCCCTTATTATTTCATAGAAAAAGATTGTAAATGATTGCTAACTTGTGTTTAGTGTTTAGTTGCAAATGGGATTGTGACTGAATGAGAATAGTTAACATCACCCAAATATGGATTCAGTAACTATGAGATAGATCCATCTGTTGGACTGTGGGGTTTTATACTTTTCCCATGTGAGGGAGGTTAGAGTGTCCTCATTTGTATGAAGGAGAGTTTCGTCTCATTAGATGGAAGCTACCATCATTATATGGAGGTTCCAATGTGCGTTGGTTGATGTGTATGGACACTTGAGTGTCGGAGGTGGTCTGTAGCCACTATTAAGTTCTAAGAACAGCATTCTATACTGATGCTGTAGTTTTGACAATAAAGGGTGAGAGGAGAAGCCAGAAGGTAGAAGTGGAGATGTCTTCCTTTCCTTCCCATCTTTATCAGCAACAGCCAGGAAGTCAATCCCAGACTTCAGCTTTTTTTCTGCACTCCCAGATGGGCCTCACTGAGTCCTCTAAAAGATCAACCAGACAGTTCCTCCTTTTCAGATCTCTGAGCACCAGAACTAGCCCCTCTACAACTTGTGGGTTCTGATGATCCCAACCCCTTCAGTGAAACCCACTCCCCATAGTAAATTCTCTTTGTTGAAAAAGGTACTATTGTTCCTGTTTTCCTGGTTGGACCCTAACTGAACAAACTATTGGAAAAGTGGTACCCACTTTTCATTGGTCATGAGAGGCTGGCCTGCCTGAGAGGAAGGCTGAAACAGATGACAGATTCCTTACTTCGTTTAAGCACTTGGATCTGGCTGTACATGAAACCAAATCTATCCCCCTCTTTAGTTCTCTAGGTCAAAGTTTCATATTTTGCTCAAGCCATAGGGGACTGGATTTTTATTATAGACAAAAAAAGAGTCCAAACTCATCCAAATCTCCTTGCCCCTATCCCCAAACCAAGGGCCTCACCCACAGTCACTCAACAAAACCAAGACCAACCACCTCCTACTGAAAACTTTAATGAAACCAATAAGTTAATAAGTTAACAAAGTGAGGTACTTGCATATCTGAGAACCAGGTTGGTGAGGGAACCTCGATGGTGGAAGGAGGGAGGGCTGCTTCCCATGTCTCCTTTGGTCACAGGGTAATCTATTCTCCTGCCCTCTCTGCAGATCTGTCTCTGAAGGGGTGGAGGGATGGCTCTCTGGGGACAGTGCAGTGCAGGTGAGGCGAGCCAAGAAAGGCTCCATCCGGGGCATGATGGTACATGCAGAGGGCATGGGAGGGCAGAGGCTGGGCACCATGGGGCTGAGCAAGATCCAACCCAAGCCCTGGTGCTGGTGCATGCAGGTCCCCAGTATGAGATACAGGCAGGTTGGCCTCAGCCCCTTGTTCCCTGGTACCTTATAGAAGGTTGCCATTAGTCCACTACCCCTCACCCTCCTGCCACCTGCATTGGCTTTGCAGAAGTAGGGATCTGAAAGTGGTGCTGAGGGCCTACAGTGGATGGGCACTTATGCAAGATGCAGGGCTGCCAACTGAAGTGAAGAAGTGGGGAGGGAGCAGTGCAGGTGAGAGGCAGGTGCACAGTTGGTGTCTCTTATAAGTGCATTATTACTCTCTCTGGGACTAGGAAGAGTGTGGGCCTGGAGTCTCTCCAGTGGTGCACCAGTCCCAGAGGCCTAGGCCTGAGTTGTGCTGTGGGGACACCAAGGAGGGCCCTTAGGGGCAGAGGCAGAAGTTAGGATCCTGAACCAGTAAGGAATCTATCTTCTTGTGGAAGGGGAGCTGGTAAAGTTCTGGGCAGGGGCAGGAGAGATGCGGTGTCACTTTAAAGCTCTCTCTTCTGGTCAGAGGGAGTGAGGGGATTCCTCCAGGTGGACATCATCCTGCAAGGCTAGTCCACTAGCATCAGCTGCAGAGACCCAGGAAAGGCTAAGTGGCTCTGTGCTCATGTCTCCAAGCATGTGTGGTTTTGTGCATGAGCATGAGGCTTTCTCTTCAGAAACTAAAGGGACTTGTATGACTGTCTGTGGAGTACTGTCTGGGAAGTCTGGGGAGAATACAGAAACTTGTGCTGTCCAAGGTGTCTGGAGGGCCAAAGAGGGGAGAAAACAACCAGCAGGAAAAGGGAGCCCCTGGAGGTGACACCTGCAAATGGGAGGAAAGGCCCAAGCACTGCTCTTGGGAGAGGACAGGAGAGAAACAGGCCCCATGCTGAGTGGGAATAGGGTAATAAGCCAAAGAATGAGAATGGGGTCATGGCCAAGCAGCCTGAGACCAGCTACTGCTGGAAGCCCATATTCCAAAGGAAAGGGGCAGGGGGACCCCATGGGGGTCCCCAAAGTTGCATATTCAACATAGTTTGCATATATGGTGCCCATCTGCCTTGTGGCAGGGTCCTGTGCTTTGTAGGTACCTGTGAGGGCACCTTGGGCCCACCCCAAGTGGGGCAGGGACTTGGCAGGAGGGCTTCCCTGCTCTGTCTGAAGGGTAGGCCAGAGACCTCACCTTGCATAGCTGGAAGCTGGGTCAGGGCCCCGTACCCTAGTGCCCTGCTCCCACTTCTGGGCAGTGTCCCCTGCCAGGCTCGCTATTTTGGGCCTTGATGGAGTGGGCAGGGTACCCGGGGACCCAGAAGCCATGGGGCAGCCACTGCTGCTGCTGCTGCCCTCCATAGGGCCTGGCATCTCACGCTCCTGGGGTGGGAGCTGGGCTCTGGCACCCTTATCGGGTATCTCGCCCACCCAGGCAGCTCAATACTGCGTGTGGCCTCTCTCCCCGCAAGGGAGCGAGTTCAAGTAAGAGGAGAGTTCCGAGGCCTCAAGGGTCGGGTCCGAGCGCCAGGCCGAGGGCTGCTCCGCCCCTGAGAAGCCCCTCAGTCCATATTGGTGCTGACCGAGCGGGAGATGCTAAGCGTCTGTGCGGAGACGGAGATGTCCTCGTGGTCCACAGGACTGTGGTAGTCCGAGGTGATGTCGGGATCGAAAAGCGGTACTTGCACGGTTCCCAGGCTCGCAGAGGTGCCGGAGCGTAGGCAGCGCGAATAGAAGCCCAACAGGAGGTCCAACTTGTGCTCAATGGACTGCACCTGGGGGCGGGGCACGGCTAGGAGGCGGAGTTTGGATAGGACCCGGGGGCGGGGCACCGCTGGAAGGCGGGAGTTGGCCGGAAGGGGCGCGGCAGGAGGCGTGGCGGGCGTGGTTCAAGCGGTGGGCGGGGCCTGGGCGGGACTTCTCTGGGAGACGCGAGGGCGAGCCGCGTCGAGGGTGGGATTTGGCCAGAGAGCAGGACGAAGCTGGGAAGCTGGGGTATGTTCCCCGGGATAAATTTAGCCGTAACTGATTGGGACAGCCCCTGAGCCAGAGAAAACTGAGAGGTGGGGTTAAAGGCAGTAGGTGGGTTGGGGCGAGACTACGGCACACCGCGGGCAGAGCTTAGCAGGAGGTGACAGGCTTACCCGGATGCTGTAGGAGTGGGCAGGCCTTTGTGGAAGGCGGGGCTTATCTGTGGGGCGGAGCTCGGCCGAGTACGGATGCGAGGACCCGGGTGGGGTCTCCTGGGCCGGGGCTCTGGGCTGCGGTCCAGAGAAAGGCGCCCTCCCCTCATCTGTTCCCGCGGCCCTCCCGTGCTACTAGACAGACGACCAGCTTCACCAGCCCGGCAAAGGTCCATCCTACACTCACCTGCTTCTCCACCTTGACCACACGTCCCATCATGCTGATTTCATCCACCACCTCCGCGTCTGAGGGTCCCTTGTCGCCCTTCTCCCGGGCCTTTCGGTCCCCGGGCCCCCGACCCACAATCTGGTCCACCCTGTGAGGAAAGGGAACCATCAAAGGGCCTGGATACACGCTGCCCCTCCCTTCCACAAGAATTCTAGGTTTCCTTTTGAAGGGGAAGACACAGCCCTCACCTGTGGGAATGGCCGTCTGAGGAAGGTGGCCATTGCCCTGACAAATGGAGGCTGAGTGGGGTGGGGAAACTAGCTCTTGCTTTGGGGGTTCCCCAGCTGACCAAGCAAAGACACCAATACATAAGCATGGCCAGTAAAACAACCGCTTGATGGAGGAGAGATGGGAAATGGTGGACCGGGAAAGGGAAAGACGTAGACACATGGGAACGTGAGTTGTAAAGTGGACAAGGCTAGAGTTGATCCCACCTTTTCTACTCTCACAGCAAAATTTTTCTTTGTTTTCCCCACCCCTTCGGTGCTGGGGTTACAACCAGGGCTTTTCTACCACTGAGCTATCCCCAGCCCTTTGTAAAGATATTTTAGTTTGAGGCTGAGTCTCACGAAGTTACCCAGGCTGGTCTCAAACTTGAGATCTTCCTGCCTCAGCCTCCCAAGTAGCTGGGATTACAGGTGTGCCATGGTCTTCCTTTCACTCTTAAATCTACTCCAGTGAGGCTTTCAACCCACCGTTTCACCAAAACTACTGTTGTCAGGTTCCCAAATGAACTCCATATTGCTAAATCCAGTGATTGACTCTCAATCCTCATTTCACTTGGCCTAGTAGCAAAACTGGATACAGCAGATCACCCCTTCCTCCTGCAAACGTTTCTTCAATTGGATTCTGAAACACCACCCTCTTCCAGTTCTACCCTTACCTCCCAGCTGGTCTTCTCCTTGGTCCCTTTGGCTGAGTTCACCACCTCTATCTCCACAACTTCTAAACATTGCAAGCCCCACAGCTTCCTCTTGAGACCCCTCAATTTACTCCTACTTGCTAGGTCATGTTTTCATTTCTTCTATACCTTGTTGACACCAAATGTGTGTATGTGTGTGTTATGTGTGTGTGTTTCTAACCCACACACAAACCCAGGGCCAAATCTATTTGGATCAAACCCAGGGCCAAATCTATTTCTCCGTACGAACTTTTCCTCCAGACTCCATACCCTACATCTACCGCCAGACCCACACTTCCTTGGATGGCTAATGGGCTTCACAAACTCAGCCAGTCCCAACTCTCCTGATTGAAATGTGCTATAATCTTTGCCTTCTGTGTGCCAATAAATGGCAGTTTCCTTTTTTCCTCTTGCTCAATCCAAAACCTTGGATTCATCCTTGATTTTCTTCTTTCTTTACCCCATCAGAAGGGTTTTCTTTCTTTTTTTTTTTTTTAACTAAATGTACAATTGTACAAATAAATGGATTTCACTGTGACATTTCCATGCATGCATAGCTCACATATGGATCATGTCTGCCCTCCATTCTACCCTGTCATTCTCCCCCAGTAGTTTTCTGATGAGGTGTAAGAAAGAGAATAGATCTAGAATCTGACCACCTGTCCCACCTCCCCAGGCTGCACCCTGGTCCAAGTCCCATCATCTCTGACCTGGATGTCTAAAGTAGACACCTCTACCTGTTTCTGCCCTTGCTTCCTTAGAGTCCATTTTCAACACAGCACCCCCTAGAGGGGTCCTTTTAAAAGATAACACATCTATCTTTTTTTTTTTTTTTGGTACAGGGATTAAACCCAGGGGTACTTAACCACTGAACCACATTTCTGGCTGTTTTTCTTTTCTTTTCTTTTTTTCTTTTCTTTTTTTTTGAGACAGGGTCTCACTAAGTTGCCTAGGGCCTCACTAAATTACTGAGACTAGTCTTGAACTTGTGATCATCCTGCCTCAAGATCCCAAACTGCTGGGATTACAGATGTGTGCTACCACACCCAGCAAGATAATCTAGATCTTATCAGCCCTTTTCACCAAGCCCTCCAATGCTTGCATTTCACCCTGGATGAACACCAAGTTTTTGCAGTGGCCTGCAGGGCTTTCCACAGTCTTAAGTGCTCTTAGCCCTCTGACCTCATCTACTATCTTTCTCACTTCCTTCTAGTCACACTGAACTCCCTGCTGTACTAAAACAACACTGCAGCCTCTGGCCCATCTGAAGGCCTTTGCATTTTCTGCTTCCTCTAGAAACTTCACCTCTACAGCAGCAGGTCTAGTGTCTCAATCTCTTCAGTTTTTTCTGAAGTGTCACCCCCTCCTGTATTTAAATTGTAAACCCTGGCCAGACATGGTGACACAGGCCTGTAATCCCAGCAACTCAGGAGGCTGAGGCAGGAGGATTCCAAGTTCAAGGCCAGGCTGGGCAGTTTAGCGGGACCTGCCCCAAAATTAAAAGTTAAAAAGGTCAGCAGGTGGAGTGCTTGCCTTGTAAGCACAAGGCCCTGAGTTTGATCCCCAGTACCGCAAAAAAAAAAAAAAGTTAAAAAGGACTAGGGATGTAGCTCAGTGGTAGAATGACCCTGACCTCCATCCCCAGTACCCTGCCCCCCAAAAAAGCAAATCCCAATCCCTAATCCTTTTTACTCCTTAGCATTTATCATCGTCTGATGTACTCTAGTTTTATTTATCATGTGTTCCCCTTCCACTAGAATGAATGCTGCACAGGACAGGGACTGTTTTGCTTCCACCATAACTTCACTATCTGGCAAGTAATAAATTCCCAATGATTGTGTCTTGAGTGAATGGCTGGCTGGCTGGCTGGATGGTCTTGAAAACGCAGGCCAGGAGGGGCAAAGTGTGTGTGATTTGGATCTTGATATGAGAATTCTCCCTTAATGCTGAGCCTAGAGAAGAGACATGAATTCCAGAGCCAAGAAGTGGGCATTGAGAGCAATTTGCCTATCCCCTTGGGAGATAGGAGAAAGGCTGCTGATTACTGCAGGCCAATTATTTTAGGACCACTAAACAGTTATTCTGAATAAAGCCCCTGAGTTGTTCAGGTGAATAGGCTTCTACAGATGACCTATGGTTGAGTTTTTCTCAGCCTCAAGACAGGTAAGGGGGTCTCACTATAGCCATGAAGAGACCTTGCTCAAGCCATAAACCCCATTGCAGGAGCAGCCCCCAGGGGGTGCTGTCAGAAGGGCTCAGGCTCTCAGATCCCACCCTGCCTTCCAGGCCCCTCCTAGTCTGGGCTGGCAGGTACCCACCTAGTCTGCAGGCTCTTGATCCTGCCCAGCATGTCCAGATGCCCTGCCGAGTACTGCTCAATGACATCCTTCACATCATAAGGTCGCAGCGTCTCCTTGAATTTCCTTTTGGCCACCAGGAACTTTAGAATCCTGTCAAGGGAAGAGATCTCAGAGGGACCATCTGTATGAGACCATCAAGTTATGGGATTCTTTTTGGGCTACCTCTCCATACCTTTGTTACCTGCTTATTGATCATAAGGGCAAGTCCTTCTTGGGCCGCCACCAGCAACCTCTACTGGGTCCCCAGCCTTCCTACCTACCTCCATACCCCACAGGTTTCTTCGGTGTTTTGTCATGTCCTGTATCTGGATTAACCTGGGATAATAGGGACTGGGCCTGGTGCCCTTGGCTGGGTAAAACACAGGGGGCATCTGTGAACTTGACTGTTGAGAATGACCATGTGGGGGAAGGAATACTGCATTCACCCCACAAATACTTGGCACAGCTGTGGGGGCCCTTGGCACCAGAGGGGAGTCAGAGTCAACCCCTGGCCTAGGGAGTCCCCACCTGAGGTGAGAGGACACAGGCAAGAACCATGTCAAAGAATGAAGAGAGCTGGGGCCACAGTAAGGGAGGACCTCAGTTGGAGGTCCTCGGGGAAAAGGGGATGAAGGGAGCTGCCAAAAGCAGAGAGGCACAGAGGTAAAGGAGATTTGGTTCCGAGTGGCAGGGGTTAGAGGACAGTGTGAGGAGACAGGGAGGAGATGAGCCACGAGAAGGAGGTGGGGAAGAGCCCCAGATCTCTGGCAGAGCGTGGGCACTGGGAGGGGCAGGTCATTCACTCTGCTTTGGCATGACTGCTCTCCCAGCCTGTATGGAGATGTGACCTGGAGGGCCAAAGTTAAGATAGGGATTAGCCCCAGGGAACAGGCCTGAGTTGGGAGGGGGCAGCAGGGTGGAGCTATGAGATAACCCTTAAGGAGGTGGGACTGAGAGGCTTCTGAGTTCAGGATGACTCCCACTGATGGTGGTGCCACAGTTTGAAATGGGAACCAGGAGGAGGAACAGGTTTGGGGCATGCTGGGTGCTGAGGGGTCTGCAGGGTGGCCAAGGAGAGCTGACCTGGCATTCACAGCTCAGGCACTGTGTTCCAGATGGTGGTCACCTGAGGGGAGAGACAGGATGTGTACAAAGGAAGAGAGGAGAGGCCTCAAACTCTGGAGAGAGAATCCAGCTCACTGATGTCAAAAAGACACAAAGGGAAGAGGCTTATGGGCAGGTGCCCAAGCCAAGAAAGAGAAAAGGTAAGTCCGGAAGGCATGAGGTTCAGGAGTTTCTGGAGCTAGAGCTGGGCTAGAAATGAACACTGAGCAGGAATTCCTTGCCAAGGATTGGGGCCAGATCTGTGACTGAGCCATGCCTACAGGTCCCTGCTTAACTGCTGAGGCAGGGGGATAGCCAGTGGAGCAGAGATTTTCACCATTTTTTGTTTTTGTTTTTTTTCCACGGTGCTGGGGATCGAACCTAGGGCCTTGTGCATGCAAGGCAAGCACTCTACCGACTGAGCTGTCTCCCCAGCCCTCAAAATTTTTGACCAAGACCTACCATAAGAAATACATGTTACAGCACAAACCAGTACACATGCACGCACAAGCACGTATGCATACACACACATATAACTGAAATATAAATTTCATAAATGTTATTTACCCTTAAAATGAGAAATGTATTCTCCTATTTTTTTTAAATGTTGATCAAGGCCCACTAACTTGGTTTCACTAAGTTGATTTCAAACCATCTTGACCTGTGGTTTGAAAAGCATTGATCTAGGACTAGGGTTGTAGCTCAGTATGGTAGAACGTTTTTGCCTAACATGAATTAGGCATTGGGTTCCATCCTCAGCACCAAATGAAATTAATTAATTAATTAATTAAATAAAGGTATTGTGTCCATCTACAACCAAAAAAAATTTTTTTTAAAAACATTGATCTAGAGAAGGACTGGGGGAAACAGACAGGCCAAGACCCCCAAGGAGAGAGTTTTCGACACCAGGACAAAAGGAGGCTGAGAATGAGAGATGCAGGGAAACTGCATAGACAAACCAAGAGAAACAGGCAGGCATGGACACAGCTAGGGAAAGAGAAATAAAGAGGCTGACACAAAGTGGGAGGCAGAGGGAGAGAAGAAGGCGGGCAAAGCCGGGCACAGTGGTGCACGCCTGTCATCCCAGCGGCTTGGAAGGTTGAGGCAGGAGGATTGCAAATTCAAAGCCAGCCTCAGCAAAAAGCGAGCTGCTAAGCAACTCTGTGAGACCCTGTCTCTAAATAAAATACAAAATAGGGCTGGGATTGTGGCTCAGTGATCAAGTGCCTGAGTTCAATCCCCAGTACCACAAAAAAAAAAAAAAAAAAAAAAAAAAGAAGAAGAAGAAGGGAGGAGGAGGAGGAACAGGGGAAGGGGGAGGAAAGCAGAGAGGCAGAGCGGAGGGCCTGGGAGGGTACTGTGTGTGTGAGGATAGGGACCATTATGGTCAGCTGTGCCCTGGACCCTGGCCCTCTGGACATGATATGTAAGAGCAAGCCCTGCAGGGAGCCATATGCCATCTCCCTACCTTATCCGTCCTCCAGGCGGGCAGCGTCTGGCACACTGGGAGCTAGGCCAGGCATGGCCATGAGAGTGGGCCCAGATGGGGAGCAGCAGTGGGTGGCAGATGGGAGGGTGCTCACCTCAGGCTTCAGTCTCACCTGACGGAGCGGATGACCGTCTTCACAGCCGGCATGACATCGTCTACTGTGAGCTCACACTGGTAGCTTTTCTCCTCTGCTACTTCCTCTGAGGGACCCTCTGAAAAGATGGGGCAGTCATGTGTTTCAAGGGGCAGCAGTGGAAAAGATCACTCCAACCCCCACCTCCACAGAGGTACTGCTAAGAAGATAGGCCCAGAAAGGGCCCAGAACCTTCTTGGGGCACAGGCAGACCAGGCTCCTGCCTCCCTGGCTTCTGCCCCTCACTACCCTAGTCAGGGCGGAAAACCCCAGACTGCTACATTCCCAGCTGCCCTGTGGTCAGACAAAGCAAACATCTGCCTGGTGCCAGATGAGTGACAGCTGCTTGAGGGCACATCTGGTCTAACCTGGGGCAAATGTAATACACACAGCTCTGGAGTAAGTCCCACTGGCCTCACCATGCAGGACAGGGAACCCTGGAGAAAAGGCAATCATGCACCATCTTATCCTCCAGCTAACAGGGAAGGAGGCTCAGGGTAGGCTCCTCTGGCCAGCTGTGTACCTGAGGAAGCAAGACCCTTAAAACCAGGATGAGAGAAACAGCTTCTCTGGGGCTGTCACTCTGCCCTGCAAGAAAGGTGATACTCTCCTCATCCCCCCAGAGGAGGGGCATGAGTAGGCAGGAAAGGAAGTCCCTGGCACCAGCCATCCCCAGGTTTTTAAGGGCCAGCACCTACCAAAGACTGGTTTGTGTCTTCTGTATCTTTCCAGGAAAAGGCTGAGTTGTCAGCCAGCAACATCTTGACACAGCACAGGCAGAGGTAGCATGGCTACCCCCTCCTTCCAAGGTCCCCATCCTCCACCTTGCCACTCACACTCCCTCTCCCCACCTGGGGCCCTGCAGTATGTTCTGCTACTGGGAAGCGTCTGCCAGGGAACCCAGTCCAACCCTCCCATTTTCCAGAAGAGGACACTGAAGCACAGATTGGCCAATGTCTAAGTGACAGTGAGTTGTAAGCAGAATTAGAACTCAAAAAAGTCCCCCTCTAACAGTAGAAAAGTGACCCCTTAGACACCAGCCTCATGTCTGCAGACTGGACTGCTAAGAGAGGAGGCAGAGAGCCTGGGCTTTGGACCTGGACAGGCCTGTGGGAGGACGGGAGCTCTGCCTCTCATGAGTTGAGAGTCTCAATTTCCACATCTGTAAAGTGGGAATGAAAATGTAGTCAGTGGGAGAAGCAAATGAGATAATGCCATCAGGGCTCATGAGATGTGCATTTCTGCTCCTTCCAAGGCACATGCACTGTCATCTAGCCTTTTTCTTTTCTTGGTACTAGGATTGAACCCAGGGTGTTAACCACTGAGCCACATCCCCAACCCTTCTATATATTTTATTTATAGAGACAGGATCTCACTGAGTTGTTTAGGACCTTGCTAAGTTGCTGAGGCTGGCTTTGAAATTGAAATCCTCCTGCCTCAGCCACCCCAGCTGCTGGGATTACAGGCATGCGCCACAGCACCCAGCATCATCTAGTGTTAATTGAGCATTACTATATTCCAAAAACTCTTCCGTTTACTTTCTATGGATTATCTCAATCTTCACAACAACCCTCTGAAGCAGATACTATTATTGTCCCCATTTTACAGGTGAGGGAAGTGGAGTAGGGTCCAAAAAAATTAGGTCACTTGCTCAAATGACAGAGCCAGGATTCAGATCCAAATAGCCGAGCTCCAAAGCCTGTGCTCTCAACCACTATCAAATGCCACCCTCTACATTCTCATTTGATCTCCAACAATCTGGCGTCCAGGTTATAGCAAAGCAAGTGTTATGATGCCCATCTTATAGACTGGAAGACCAGAGTCCATCCCCACCCCTGCCACCTTCAGCAGGTCCTGGACCCCAGACCCCCAGGAGCTCACCCTCAGCAGAGGTGCGGGGTTTGAGCCTCAGAGAGGCCCGGAAACGTGTGCGGTCATTGAAGCTCCAGCTCTTCTGCACTTTGGTGGGGCTGATAGCCTCACCAGCCTGCTCGCTGCTTGGGGAGGTGGGCATTGGTGGAGGTGCCAGGTGCTGCTTGGAAGGACCTGTCCGCCGCTGGGAGCTGCCCATGCGGATGCGGTCTTTGATGCCCATCCGGCTGCTAGCAGAGCAGGGCAGGTTGGGGAGAGAGCCAAGTTAGCTGGTGCTTGGGCAGGAGTGCGTGGGGACAAAGCTGATCTAGGACTGGGGAGTGACTACTGGGTCTGGATTCCCCACCAGAGACTTTCTAGGATGGAACAAGGGTGTGGTGAGGGGGGCCCTGACTGGCAAGAAGCTGAACTGAGGTCAGCTGGAGCACATCCCATCCCCAGTCCCACCTCCCACCCCTCTTTGCCCAGACAGATAAGGGTGCACAGAAGACAGATGTCAGAGTGGAAGGACTGAGAGAAACTCAGGAAGGAATCAGAGACAGACAGGAAGACAAAGGATCTGGGCCTGGCCCAGGTGGGTGGTTGGAGGGTGGAGGTGGCGACCCCATTGGACACAGACAGGCTGCTGAGGGATGGGGAAGCTCACCTGGCCATGCACACTGAGGTAGGCCTCCAGTCCTCATTGTATCAGGGGCAGGCTGGATGGAGTCGAGGAGGTATGTGTGTGCACATGTGACAATGTGGATACAAAGGTAGCAGAGTGTATACACATGGTGTGTGTGTACATGTCTTAGTTTGTATTATGTCCTTTCCCCACTGCTGGAGCTATCTGATCCAATGTGGGTCAGGTCAGGGTTTTAGGACCTGATATAGCTATGCAGGTAGGCTCTGCAAACATGGGCCTCTGTGTGATGTGCCAGTGGATGAGTGCCATGTGACATCTGAGTGCCTGTGAGTCTAGGTGCTGTATGCTTAGGTCATGCCTGGTACCTGTGCTCCCAGTGAAGATCTATTTTGATAACCTGTTCTGTGGTCTCCCTTGCCTGAGTTCTGCTCACCTGGACCCATGTCCTGACCATGAGCTCCTGAATCTCCCTAGAAGATTCCCCTTTTCTCTGCCTACTCAGCTCCCAGTTCAGCCCCCACTGTGTGCAGGTCAGTACACACGTGCATGTATGGACATGCGCTCTGGCTCACCTTACTATACCCAGCCCCACACCGCATCCCCCAAACCTTGGAGGGAGATGGGGGAGGCCTTGGGTTCACCATGAAAGGCCCTGATTAACCAGTACCTGGTAGAGTAACTCTGTGTCCAAGAGGTTCAAGAACCACATTATTGCTGTTTGGGTCAGACCTGTGCCAACATACTTCACCCCATGCCCTGAGGCATCACAGCTGCCCTGCCTGCTGCTGTGTGCCACTGGAGGATCAATCCCTGCAGACAGTGTTGGAAGCCCCCACTGCCTGGGGCACCAGCCAGTCGCAGAGGAGGCCTGAGGTGGGGCAGGGTTGAGGAAGGAGACTGTCACCTACTCTCAGGGACTTTTAAGATCAAGGGTTTAGCAGAGGACAGATTCTGGTTTCGATGCTGGGTGGGTACCAGGGTCCCCCATGCCCAGGGCATGGAGTGGAGGGTAGAGAGCCAAGCTGCTGAGGTAAGAGATCTCGAAACCAGGGGCACTTTCAGGAAGGCGGTCAGGAAGTAGGGCCATCCTTAGGGGAGGGACTTCTGCCCAGAGGGAGAGGTTAAAGGTCAAGGATTGGGGCCCTTAGGATATCAGAAGGGAAGGTCAGGGATGACTCTCTCAATCCAGCATGCTCTTTGCTGGCCCAGTATTCCCTTGACACATCCCAAAGATTCCAACCAAAGTTTGAGGCTGGCTCTCCCACACTTTCCCCTGCAGAGCCATTCCTGCAGGCTCTCCTCATGCTGGCAAGCACCCCACCACCCCAGCCATCCGTGCAGCTCCTGCCCCTATCCTCCACTCCTCCAAGCTGGAGAGGAAGAGAGGAGGCTGGAGAAGGCCCTGAGCTCCAGTCAAGGGCCTGGAACTCTGGATCACTGCACCCAGCATATCAGGCACCAAGGGCATTCTAGGGAAGGAAGGGGCGACCTCCCTTTCTCAAGAAGTGTGCAAACAAGGCTGAGTGTGCACTCAGCAGGACTTTTGAAGGAAGGGGTCTGAGGCTTGCACTAGAGGCCTTGAAAGGTCCCTTTCCAGCTCTGATTCTGTGGTGGTGGAAGGAGCTTCCAGCCTGGATTGTGGGGGTTCTGTAACTTTCCAGTCAGTCAGAGGCCTGAGCTCCTCTTTAATGCAAGAAGACAGTTTTCCAGGAGCAGCCCTGAATTCCAACTCCTTGGGTAGGGCCCAGAAAACAGCTCACGTCAGCCTCTCTGGAGCCTGAAAGCTCAAGGAAAATGGAAAGAAACCTGGCATACAGTGGGCACCAAAGAGCTCCTTCCCTCTCAGGCTCTTTGGAACACGCAGTGTCCCACCTGCCTGCCTTTGTGCTTTCAGTCCTCTGCCACATCATGCAGTGGCTCTGAATCTCCATCCCTATTTTTCCGAGCAGGAAAGAAGTGAAACAACTTGACCGAGGTCACAGAGCTCCCATGGGACGGGGCAAGTCCTGGACCATTTTCTCCGCCTCAGAGATTGTGTTCTTTTTTCAGGACAAGTGCTCAGGGTGAGGGTGAGGGCAGTGGTTCTCAACTGGGGCGATTTTGCCCCCCAAGGCACATTTGGCAATGTCTGGGTCATTAGCGCATGGGTGCTCCCGGCATCTAATGGGCAGAGGCTAGGAAAGCTGCTAAACATCCCACAAAGCATGAGTTAGCCCCAAGCAAAAGAATTGTCTGATTCACACTGTCAAAGGTGCCGAAGTGAGCAACTGAGGTCTAAGGGGTCTGCTGGTGCCTAGGAGAAGGATGGGGCGAGCTCGACTGTGGCCGTTGGTAGCGCTGGTTCTGCCACTGACTGCCCTCTGACTGCCCTGCTCGACTCACCCTGGAACTCACTTGCACCAGGAATTTCTTTAGGATTCATCCTCTGCCTGCCAAAGGCAGTCTCCCCGCTGTCCTGCTGTACATGGCCCTTCTTAGGGACTGGGCAAACAGTCTCATAGCTGGCCTCTGTCCCACCCTGGCCCTTGTGTCCAGCCTGTCCACCATAGCCAGTCTTGCAGGGATTCATATCTGACCTGGAGTTTCTTCAACTTCACCCTTCATTGTGTCCCCAATTCCTATAGCCATGGCTCCCAAACTATTTCTTAAAGTAAGATCTTAACTGCCAAATGTACCAAATTGAATGAGGTCAATTTTATAGGAGCCAGGCAGTTTGAGCTGGCTACACTGCATTTATGATTTGCATTTCAGGGCTGGGGATATAGCTCAGGGGTAAAGTGCCCCATGTTCAATCCCCAGTACAAAAACAAAAACAAAAACAAACAAACAAAAATCTGCATTTCATATCTAAGGAAACAGAGGCACAGATAGGCTATGTGACTTGCCCATGAACACATGGCCACTGAATGGGGACCAGACTGTGATTGAGAACCCACATTTCTCAGAAATGCTACTTTTCTACAGAAGCACATGACAGCCAGGGGCTCCCTTTCTCATCTGCTATCACCAGGCTCCAGAGGAACCTTAGGGAAACCAGCGATCCACAAACCCAAGTGCCAGGCAATGCCAACAAGATGAAGCCCCACTGGGCTTTTAGGATCTTCATGACCCAGCCCTGCCTTAACCCCAGCTCTGACATTCCACTCTTAGAACTGACCAAACAGGGCAATGTGCTTTTTCCCCTGGCTATGCTGTTTCACCTCCTTGCCTGGTTCGTGCTGCTCTCTTGGCCTGGGTGTCCCCGCTAACAGCCACCCCTTCCAGGGCTTTCTCTGGGTTAAGTGCCTGATTCGGGCTTCACAGCCCCTCTGCTTCCTCCTTTTATTGCTCTCACTGCACAGAATTGCAATTACTCTTTGCAACTCTCTGGGGACCATGTTTTATTCATCACCACGTCCCCAGGGCACAGAGTAGGTCCTGGTGCAGCAGGTACCATGAATGTAGTGGTGATGCAGCTAGAACTGGAGATCTGGAGTTAGGGAGGTGCCAGGCCCAGCCCCTTCAGGCATCTGCCGGGTACCCAGGTAGGCAGTGGGGAGGCAAGAAGCTAAGCCCAAGACCCAGCAAAAGTCAGAGTGGGAAAGACCCTCAGAGAGCCTCTAGTTCAATCTGCCCATTCCACATATGAAAAACTAAGGTCCAGAGAAGGGAAGCAATTTGACCAAGATTACACAGGGGTCAGCGGCAGAGCCAGCACACATCCCCAAGGCTCCTATAAGTGTCCCTTCTAGCACACTGGGCCCATGCCCCAGAACTGGCAGAGGCATCCCCAGGAAGGCAAGGGGCTCATGAGGACCCCGAGGCAGACGGCAGGCGGCAGGCACATGCACCTTGTCCATGGCCCATCCTGTCCCCCTCTCCAACCCCCGAAGCTGGGGGGGCAAGGAGGAGTGGGGACAGGAGGAGCAGGCGAGGGGGTACCTCGGTCTCCAGCTGGCGTGGATCCGAAAGAAACTCCGTTTATTACTAAACATCTGGCTGGAAAGTTGAGAACAAGACACGAACAGAGGTTAATGACAAAGGGACAGGTGGGCAGAGGCATGGGGAGCTGCCGGGATAGGGCCGGTCTCCTGTGGCTGGTGGGAGAGAAAGACCCCTGCCCAAGTCATCCTCCAGTCCCATCCCCAAAATGCAGAAGTTCTCCAAGTCTGCATAAGGACCTCCTGGGAGTATTGTGAACACGCAGAACCCTGGACCTCTTCTCCAATCTGACTCCACAGGTGTGGAGAGAGGGACAGGCATTTGCATTTTGGACAAACACCCCACGAGATGTTGATGCAGGCAGTCAGGAGACCACATTTTGAGCATCTCATCACAAAATCCTAAAAGGGAATGCCATCCTCTGGCCATCCCCCAAGAAGTTCTGCTTCTTGGAGCTTTACTTCTGAGGAACATGCTTAGTTTGGGTCCATCCCCAAGCATCTCTGGGGATGTGGACAACCAGGTGTGTGTATATGTGTAGGTATGTATCTGGGGGTGTCCCAGCTATAGTACCTACCCCATCGGACCCAGACAGCCAAGCTTAAGGACAAGGCCACTTGGCCTGAGCCTGGTGACTGACCTAGAAGACACAGCTTGGCTCTCTAGGGTCCCTGGGAAGAAAGGACACTCCACCACCATCACCATGAATTCCAGACACACAGACACTCAAGGGCAGACAGACACAGCCTGGGAGTTAGTGATAGCCAAGCCCTTAGCAGTAACCTGTTCCTGGGCCTCAGTGAACTCAGGGACCCAGAGAAGCCATGGTGGGGGCGGGTGCTACAGGTGCCAGGCTCCAGACTCCAGGCTACCTCCATTCTCCATGCCTTCCTATTCAGGCAAAGTGAGACCAGAGTGACCTAGAAGTTGCAGAGAAGCCCATGCTCTTGGCATCATTGTGGGAATGCCAAAACTTTTGAGTTTCTGCCTGTGAATCATGGTTTGCTAGGGATGCGGACAACAAGAAAGTGTCTTCAGACGGTGCAGGAGAATCCAAGTGGTCCTACATCATGGACATTTCTTCCAGGGAGCTCCCAGCGTGGCCTGGCCAGTCATACTTCCCGTCCCCTCCCTCCAGTTGCAGACCTGGAGGAGTTTTCTCTCTCTCTCTCTCTCCCCACTTCCTGTTCAGTCCCTGGCCCAGAAGTGCCCTAAGAACAGGGAAGGGATGCTACACCCCACATAGCCTGTATCACTCCATTCTCCAGGCCTTTTCAGCCTAGAGACTCAGACAACCCAGAGCTCTAATCAGCCTAAACATCACTGATTTTCTGCCAGGAACAGAGTGATTTGATGACTTTCTCAAGGACACACAGATCAGGTGGCAGAGGCAAGCTTCCACGGCACCTCTTCCCTGATCCCTTGTTCTGGGCCTGGGGCTCAGAATTACACCTGCAGCTCAAGGCCCAGATGCCTATCTGGTTAGTTCAGTGATGATGTGTGAAGATGAGGCAAAACAAAGAGATGGGTAAAGAACAGGAGAGGCAGGAAGGGGACTGAACCCTTGACCTCAAAGCTAAACCCCTACAGAAGCAGCCACTGTTCCCCATGCTGTGAGTGAACAGGCTGCCCTTATCCAAACAGGTCTGGAGTTCCTGCATTTAAGAACCCATGTCAGGGCAGGCCAAGCATTGTTCTTTCTTGGTTCTTCTTTCAAAATGCAAAAGCTCCAGGAGCAACAGGTAAGGGGAAAAAGACAGCTGCAGATGGCAAAGAGTACCTCAGTAAGGAAGAAAAGAGAATCCCAGGAGCGCCCACTGGGATTAGCAAAGCTGTGGACAAGGGTCACATGAGACAAGAGCATTAGTTGCTGGCTGAATTTACGTAGGTCCTACAGCAGTCTTAGTCACAGAGCACTCTTTCCAGCTGGCATCTGGTTCCTGAGAGTCGACTGCAGGGTCAAGCCCCTCCTAGAGCAACATGCTGGGGAGGGGGTTCCCTGCCCTCACACCCCACAATGGTGCCCACGATTACCTGAGCCGTAAGCACCTGTGGCCAGCGGCCTCCTCCTCTCTCCAGCTTCCCAGGAGGGATGGGGGTGCAGGGATGGAAGAGTGAGGGGAACGTGGAAACAGAGAAAGAAAGAGGACAATGGCATGAATGGAGGAGGTGACAGGGAAGGGTGGTGCGGACATCTCCCCCACTCAGACTCTTGGAGTCCCAGGAAACAAAAAGGTAAGTCCAGCCTGACCTCTCCAGAGAGGCCCTCCATCTGTACCTGTCAGGCCATCCGACAACAACCACCCGGGGCTCATGAAGAGGCCCAGGAGGCCCTACAGCAGGCCCAGACGCTAACTGAGTGGCTGGAGGCAGGTCTGAGAGAGGATAAGACAGAGAATGGAAGAAGAGGAGAAGCAAGAGGAGGTGGTGACGCCAGGGGGCCCCTACCTTTCCCCAGGGCAGAAGGAGGCGCTGCCCGGCCGGTGGCAGGTGGCAACGGGAGGGTAGCGGGAGGGCGCTCCATCAGGTACTGGCGCCCGCCGCACCTCCAAGGGCCGTAGGCCCCCATTGCGGGCCCGTTGCACGTGCTCAAACAAGAGGGCCAGCTCTCTGCAGGAGAGGGCACCATCAGCCGCAAGCAGGGCCCTGGCACCACCCCCTTCACCTAGTGGACTCGGAGCTCCTGGGCTCAGATCCTACTGGGTCCTGCCCTCTAGAGGTGCTCACAAACACCCAAGCCAGGCCAGGCCAGGCCAGGCCAGGCAGGGATGGAAGATGGAAGACACTGGCTCTTTTCCTCCTTTTCTACACTTAGTTCCTGGGAAATCCTTAGGGACACCAGGTTTGGTTGTGCAGACTGGGCACAACTCAAAGAGCGCCCGCACAAGGTGGCAAATAGGAGCTCAAATTCAGCTGACTCTCTGCTCATTGAGGCACAGTGGCACTGTGCCTGCTGGAAGACCAACGGCAGCCCTGAAATCCTTACCCTCCCGATCTGACTCTGGATTTGAGGGAAGACAGGCTGAGGATGGAGATTTCACAGGGCAGCTAGCCCAGCCACCCTCCCCTGTGGCTCACTCCTGCTGCTCGGTTCTTGGAGACTGAATTTGGGCCTGGAGCTGCTCCCTGACTCTCCAGGCCACTTCCTATTGCAAAAAGTCAAAAAGGTAAACCCCCCCATCCACTGTACCCTGCTTTCCCACCATAGGGTTGAGAAAGCTGAGGCCCAGGGAGCAGAAAGGTTCGATAGACCCAAAATCTCTAAACCAGGCTCTGTCCCTCTTACCAGAGAACTCAGACCACCCCACCCCATTTGCCTCCCGCTCCCCCACACCACCTTCTATCCATCCAGCCCCTGCCCCAACTCCCCTGCCTCTAGGGCTGCTCCTGAAAAGGAGGCTTCATCCAGTCTAGCTGCCATCCCTGTCCCTGAGGTGGGAGCTTGCCTCTGCCAGGTGGGGAGAGGCGGGTGGGAAGTGTGATTGATGGCCCCTCTGAGCCCCCTCGCTCCTGCCCCTCCCCTGGGAAGCCCACGGGGCTGGGAGGGAGCGGGAACAGGCCAGGTGAGGGCAAGTGGGATCACGCAACAGCTGCTCTTGGAGAACTAATGAGGCAAAAAAGGTGCGCAGAAGCGCTGAGCGCAGCAGCCTGGCTCAGCCGCGCACTCCATGCCGGCCTGCCCATGGGACCGTGCCAGATCCGCGGTCTTCATTCCTGCCCCAGGGCCTGGCCAGGCACCTGGCCACATGCACCTTGGCGATGCTATTAATAACCCCCTGCGTGGAGCCACCCCCGTGCAGCCTTGGCTCAGCCAGGCCCGGTGGGCAGACTCTCTTCTGGGTGCTGAGGCACAGCAGGACACAGTCACATCCGGGACTGGGGCAGGCCCTCGTGTTCCTGACCACTCCATGCTCTCTCCAACCAGCTGCAATACTGCAGGCTGGTAAGTGCCACCAGTGTCCCCCACTCAAGACTGAAGGGAAATGAGCTGGCTGTGCCACTAGCCTCAGTGGCGTCACCTATGGGTGAGCGTGATGACTGCCAAGAGCTCTGCTCAGCCTGCGGGGCAGAGCTACATCACAGCCCTGTGTCCTGTGTGCCTCTCACCAGGTGGAGCAGAGCCAAAGAGAAGACCTTCCAGGCTCCTCGCAAGGTGGAACCTGCAGAGCCAGCCCAAAGTGCTCCCCTGGAGCTGCCACCCTCCCCCCACCCTCCAGGGCCCAATCCCGGCCCCTCATGTTCACAGGGTATTACTCCCAGCCCCCCACCCACTCCCGCCCCCAGAAGGACCTACCTGAAGGATGGGAGGATACTGTCGTAGTAGTACCAGGTGGCCGTCAGGTAGGCCCGGCTAGTGTCGGTGGAGTACAGGCGCCATGCAGCCTGGGGATACGTGGCGGGAATGGGGCATCAGTGAGGTCTCTCAGTGCCCACCAGCCCTCTGCCCCTGAAGGAACCTAGTCCTTGGCCAGCCACAGGTCATGCAGCCAGAGGCCAGTCCCAACTCCATAGCCACCAGCAAGGCCAGCTAAGAAATCAAGGCCTAGAGAGTTCAACTTGCCCAAGGTGGCCCAGCAGATCAACATCAGAGTCAGGGACCTTGGAGCAAAGGGGTACGACCTGGGGTTTTGTCATCAGACAGATCTCCAATCTCAGCTCTGCCCCTTTCAAGTGTGGACAAACTAAGCAAAGTTTCAGAACCTCAGTTTTTTCCCCCATAGAACAAATTGGTTACTACCTAACCTAACAGCATGCTGTGAGTGTGTTTGTCTATCCAATAAGAAGGTCAGTGGCTGGCACATAGTAGGCACTTAATGCCAGGTTCCCCTGTTAAACCCTCCTGTGAACTCCCTACTTCACATTTGATAAATATCTATTTATTGTGTGTTCAATTAATGGCACTGATCTCAGTGCCAAGTACAGTGTCTGGCACATGTAGGTGTCTCGCAAATGTCTGGGGAATGAATGCTGACTGAGCAAATTACTATTACTATTAATAATAATTATTAGTAATTAGGAACTGAGAAGGGGGTTGCTGAGGAATGCTGAGGGGTTGGTGGAAGGAAAGAGTATCATCCACCTATCCCTCAGTATCCATGGACTTATAGGACTTCCTTCATAGCAGGAGGAAAGAAGGTCAGACAAGAGAAAGGACTGTCCCTTTCCCTTGAAGTATGGAGAAGAGCCAAGGGGAGACTGTGAGTGGGATGATCAGTCAAGGCAGAGACACATGGAAGCTGTGAGGCAAGACAAAGCAGAACAGGACCCTGATGCCCCCCTTCTTTGGGTGCCTCTTGTCCTTAAGGGGTTGCCACTGTTGACCTCACCAGCCAGGCGCCTTCCTAAGACAGAAATATTTTTACTTCCTGCTTGCCTAGGCCCCTGGCATGGGCTGGATAGCAGCTGCCAGAGCTGTCTCATTAATTATGGGCACTATAATACCAGCTGTCTCTTGGCACGAACAGTGCCAGCCGCCTGCCCCTACAATGCCCCTCAGAAGGCCAGCTCCCAAGGGACAGTGGCCATTGTGCCCCAAGGGACACTAAGAAGAAAAGGCTGGGCTGGTGGCTGGAGATAGCAGGGATGGGAGTGGGGGTTTCACCTGGGTAAAAGAGATAAGGAGGGGCTGAGTCAGACTTGGGTTTGGGGTCAGAGGGGTGTGCCGGGGAGCAGGCAGAGGTGGGCTGTGCCAGTACTCCCCAAACCATTTCCTGCACTGAGTTCTCCCGCACACACCCCGGACTGGAGAGAAGCCAGCGCCTAGTCACATGGTCACAGAAAATAAAGCCCTGGCTTCATCCCACAGCGACTCCGATCACCCATCACACTGAGGGCAACTAAGACCACATGCTCCTGACTTCCCACCCACTCCTCTGGCTGCTCCTTCTGTCTCCTTGGCTGGCTCCTTTCCTGCCTGGCCACTAAATGTTGGAGTTCCCAAAAGCCTAGACCTGGACCAACATCTCTTCATTTGTGTGGCTTCTCGTGGAACGTGTGAATGAGCGTGCCCGGAGTGCTGCAGGCTGACAGTGGCACAGCTGCAGGGCGGCAGAGCTGGGCCTTCACAGGAGCCTTGCAGACCCCACCTACCCAGGCTGCATGGAGCTGGGGCCAGAGTTGGCAGTGTAGCAACGCTAGCATGTGGTGCAGGGGCAAGTCTGTGAATCTGCCAGCATCCCAGCTCTGTCTGTGCCTTGCATGTGACCCTAGAAAAGTCACATCCCTTCAAAGTGGAGTTGTAGTTGTGAGGCTGGGCCACATGGATGGGCACACAGGACCAACACGTCAGGCGGGTGTGTCATAGGGCATGTGCCACATGGCCTCCTGGGTGTCACGTACCTGGATGAGGTTGGCTGCTGGCATCCTCCGCTTCTCAAAGTGCTTCTGCCGGTGCTGTTCCTGGACCTTCAGGGCAAAGCCGGAGCCGAGGATGCCCTAAGGGGACAAGGCAGGATTGGGGGAACATGGGAAGGGGAGAAAATCGGAGGCTGCAAGGGTATCCCCATCCCTGCCCATCCGAGATACCCTAGGCTGCCCAGACAAATTTGGGATGGGGGCTGAGCAAGTCTTGCCCTCGACCTCCCCCCTCCAAAACACAGCAGAGGAGAACTCACAGCAGGCAGGGCAAAGAAAGAGATGCCCAGTAAGGCGAAGCCAGCAGCCAAGACCCTGCCCAACCACGTATGTGGCGTCTTGTCACCATAGCCGATGGTTGTCAGTGTAATCTGGGGATACAAATGGTTACCCAAAAGACCGATCACAGAGGCCACCAGGAGAACTGTTGGGGGCACAGGCAGGTGGAAGACTGAACACAAGGGAAGAGTTCTCTCCCCCATCCCCAGGTGCTTCCCACAGGGGTTGGCCACAAGGACTTGCCAAGGGGGCAGTAGGGGTATACATGGGTTCCTCTCCAGTGCTGGCCACAAGGGGTTGAGTTGGGGGCTCGTGTGAATGCAGGGCAATCCACCACAGTAGGTTGGGGGCACAGTGGCATAGGGGCTGGTCAAAGGGGGTCCCAGCTATAGTTCTACAAGGTAGGCAACAGGCCTGGTCAACACTGAGTTCGGGGACATAAAGGACAGGTCTCAGGAAGTTTTCCGGGAAAGGCCCAGGGAGAAGGGCAGTCCTGCACAGACCCTTACGCACCGTCCCCCACCAGAGCGAGTCGGCATAGGAGGAGAAGTCGGAGTTGGCATCCTTCTCTGCCAGATAGACGAGGAAGGAGGCAAAGATGAGCACCAGGAACCCGATGTACCAGGCGGTGATCAGCTCCTGCCAGGCAGATGAAGAGGTGTGAGGAGCTGTGCCTACCTGGGGCGCCTGGGGCTCCCTATGACCTATGTACTGCATTCTGAAAGGGGTAAAATACCCCACCTCACCAATCCCAGCAGTGGCTCTTCTCTGTTTTCTTTCTCAGCTCTTCACTTCAAAGAAACCCTGCCTCACCTTCTGGAAACCACCAGGGCCCCAGACCTGCCCTTGACCCGCCCAGTTCCGGGCGCAGGCCTCCACTCCCAGGCCCACCTTGCTTCACCTCCCAACCCCACTCTCAGGTTTGGGGCCCTAAATTCTAATCCCTTCCCAGCCTCTCCCCCAAGGCCCCATCCCAGCTCTCCATTGTTGGTGCAAGCTGTCCCTCCAAACTCAGAAGCTTCCAAGTGACACCCTCAAACCCCGCTTCAGACCCTGACTCATAGGCCCAGCTCGGGCCCCCACTTGCCCCACTCCCGAGGCCCCGCCTCCAGCTCCGGCCCCGCCCTGCCCGGCTTCCACGTCCCTAGTCTTCCTTTGCACCCTTACCCAGCCCCGGCTCCGCTCAGGGCCCGCCCTCTGCTCCAACTCAGACTCGCCCTCCGGCTTCCGCGCCCCCTCCAGTCTCACCTTGCTGTGCGCGTAGACCACCGAGCCCAGCAGCTTCCAGGTGCCGCCGCGGCGGTCCATGCGCACCATGCGCAGGATCTGCAGGAAGCGCATGCTGCGCAACGCAGACGTGGCAAAGATGTTGCCCTGGGTGCCCGCGGCGATGACGGCCACCGAGGCCACGAACACGATGAAGTCTGCAGGGCGGGGGGTGGCAAGGTCAACAGTCGGCCGCGTCAGGACCCGGGGTCTCCTGGGGCCGTGAGGAGGTGGCAGGTCGGGTGGGTCTGCCAAGTCAGTGTCAGCAGCCAGGGCCGGGATCAGGGATGGGGTCAACCCTGGGGCGTGGGGTCAGGAGGCAGGTGAGGCGGGGAATGCCTTATACCGATGACACAGAAGGGTTTTCTGGCGAAGCGCAGGCGGCCCTGCCATCCTCGGTAGCGGCAGCAGCAGCCGGCAGACCAGACACGGATGATGTACTCCAGGCCAAAGACCACGATCATCACGAACTCCTGTGGGATCAGGGCCTGGGTTCTGGTGTCCACTCTCCAGGTCCAGGACCAGAATCCATGTCAGAGATTGGCCCGCCCAAGTCCCAAGTTAGGAGCACCAGCATCTCCTCAGACCCCTCCCTGTTCTTACTTCCTCTGAGGAAACTGAACACCAGAGTCTGTCCTCCCCTTCTGCCACCATAAACTGCCTGGATTTTTCTATTCCACAATCTCCCTTCCCCTCCCAGTCATCCCAGAATCCTTAGTCCTGACTGGATGACATAAAGGGGCAGCTATCCATTAGCTGTCTCTCTCCAAGGGGTGTTAGTCTGGTGTCCTGTTTAGGCAGAGGTGGGGTTAGCAGCTTTTGTCCTGATAAGGGGTGGAACCCACTCATCCTGTCTCTATTGGGCCCATCATAAGGCCTCATATGGAAGAAGCAGGTCCCCTACACCAGCTATAAATTGGAAGATGATATCCAGAGAGGGGTAGTCACCAGCTGAGGGAACTCAGCACAGGAATCTGGTCTCCAACCCAGAGTCTGAGAAGCCTCTCCCCACCTCAGCCCTCAGCCCACAGCTTCCCTTGGACAGGGACTCCCAGCACTTACCAAGATAAGGAGACACTCATTGGCAAGTTCCTGGTGCTCCTGAATAGTGGACAGCACAGACAGCACCAGGCAGCTGAAGACTAGCAAGAATCTGCAATTGCAGCAGGAAGGGAAGGATTAGATGGCTGAGGGGACAGGACAGCTGAAAAGCCTCTGGAAGAGGGAAGCACTGATGGGCTCTGTGCTGGGCACCAAAGGCAGCAGTCCCCAAGCTCCGGGCTGCTGAACTCATAGACACCCCATGACTCTCTGAACTGCACCCAATGTAGCTGTGTCTCTGAGAGATGGTCACTCAGCTGAGTGGCAGTGTTGTCCAGGCTGGCAGTGGAAACACACAGGCTCTGTGAAGGTAAAGGACACACACCAGTCTCAGCAACCCACAAGCAGTGGTCTCCACCCCTGGCTTGGTTTTAAGATCGTACTGAGAGAAGTGTCTCAGACCTCAGCCAAGGGCTCAGGGAATGTCGGCACTGAGGGAGGGACCACCTTCCCCAGGTACACCAAAGCAGCAGGAGCACAGCGTCATCTGCAGAACGGAGACAACTGCCCCTGTCCTTATCGGCTCTTATGGAATTAAATGAGACAGCTACAGAAGGAAAGGAGATCAGGAAGGATGCAGAGGAGAGGAATATGGAGGGGAATCAGGCAGTGCAGGACTGGAACTCCCCTGTGGGCAGTGGGAAGATACCAAGCAGCCCAGAACCAGATGTTTAGAAATGGAAGGAACTTTAGCTAGGCATGGTGGCACACACCTGTCATCTCAGCAACTCAGGAAGCTGAGGCAGGATAATCACAAGTTTGAGGCCAGTCTGGGCAACTTAGTGAGACCCGGTCTCAAAATAAAAAAAATAAAAGAGGGCTGGGAGCCCAGTATGGTGGTGCACGCCTATAATCCCAGTAGCTCAGGAGGCTGAGATAGGAGGATCACGAGTTTAAAGCCAACCTTGGCAAAAAGCAAGGTGCTAAGCAACTCAGTGAGACCCTGTCTCGAAAACACAAACAGGGCTGGGGATGTGGTTCAGTGGTTAAGTGCCCCTGAGTTCAATCCCCTGTACCAAAAAAAAGGGGGTGTGGGGGATGTGGTTCAGTAGTAGAGTACCACCCCTGGGTTCCATCCCAAGTACCAGGAAGAAGGGGGAAAGAAGGACATTTTAGATCCTAACTCATCCAACACTTCCTCAATTGCACACATGAAGACACTGAGGCCCAGGCCCAGACATGGAAAAGATTCACCTAGGTCACCCAGTATAGCCAGAACAGAGCTTAGAGCCAGGGTTTCCAACTTCCCAGTGGAGGGGAAGGGGGGAAACCATCAGCATGTGCCTTGAAGAGCATGTGCACGTGTAAGGGAGGCCAGGATGAGAGGGTGGGGCTACAGGAGCAGCAGAGGAAGGAGGCTAGACTCCAGGCAGCCCTCTTTGGGACAAGGATAGGCAGAACATTCACGTGCCCTGGAAGAGAATCCAGAGGGGATGGGCTTCTCTGCAAATACTTTCCTTGTGGACTCACCCACCAGCCCTCCCCACCTGGACCCAGAGTCTCCCCACTTCTGCACCTTGCTGACACTGCAAAACAGCTCACCATCTGAGCCTCCACGCACCCTTTACCCCATCACAAACACAACCTGCTCTATGGAGCCTGGGATCCCCCTACCCTGTGGTTCCCTCTTCAAAACATCCTCCTCCCTGTGCTTGTCTCCTTCTATGCGGCCCAAGTCACTTTCTGCATGGTTTTATTTGTGTTTGGGTTTCATCTGGCAAGGGCATGGGCTTGAAGTCACATCCTGCTTGTGTGTGTCCTCTACCTTCACAGAGCCAGTCCCTATCCGCTGATGGGAGGAAAAACAGGTGTAGGGCGCAGCTCTGCCATGGCCCCATTATATCTCCTTGGAGGGCAGGATCTGGGGCTGCATCCCAGCAGATGCCCGGGTTAAGGAGGCAAGTGGCAGATGTCCATAAAGGGCTTTGGATGAATGAATGAGAAAGAAGCCTTGGCCAGTTCCGGCCAAGAGCCGAATCAGCAGAGACACAGGCACAGGGAGGGGCAGGAGCACCCGCGCCTCAGATCCTCAGATCTAGTCATTAGCTACAGCCATGGCTGGGCTGGTACCTGAGTGGTGACTGCAGCTGGCACAGCGTTTGGGACAGGAAGCACCCTCCTTTGGGAAGGGTTGCCGCTAAACCTTTATGGGCCTTCACTTTGGCCCTTGGCAGAAATCCTTCTGCCTCTTTTCAGTTGCCCTGGGGCCTCAGGTAGCACAGGCCTGGGTGACTTCCTACTGAGGTTATTTCAAAATTCTTTTTCTCGACATTTTTCCTGTCATGTCAATAGTTACACATCTATCAAATGTCAGCAATAGGTTAAGTGAAAAAAACCAATTACAAAACTTCAAAGGCATTGTGATCCCAATGCTTAAAATATAGGTGCTTAAATATATGTAGCAAAAGTCAGCAGGGCTTATTTTTGGTGGCAAAATTAAGGGATCAGGGCTTTTGTTTTGTTTTTTGCTTATCTTATTTCCTAATTTTTTTCAGAACTTTTATGGGTTTCTGGGGTGATAACAACAACTAATATTCATTTTAAAATCCATTTGCTTTAAAATAAAAACAGGGCTGGGGTTGTAACTCAGTGGTAGAGTGCTTGCCTAGTGTGAGGCCCTGGGTTCAATTCTCAGTACCACATATAAATAAATAAAGGTCCATCAATATCTAAATGAAAAATTTAAAAATATAATAAGAATATATATATATATATAAGAAAAATATAATATATATATATAAGAAAATATAATAAGAATATATATAAGAATCCTGTTCCCTCCCTTACTGCAGTGGCCTTTGCCCTTAGCAGGTATGAGGATATGGTAGTTCCTCCTAGGAGCTTATGTGTTTACCTGCTGACTGGATATCTCTCTGTGGATGTTTGGTGGTCTCTTAAACCGAACGTGTCCAAACAAAACAAAACAAAAAACACCTCCCCATGTACTCACAAACCTTCCATCTTGGTAATGGCACACAGGGGCTCAGGCAGACTGAGTTATTTTTTATTCTTCCTGTCCTTTGCCCTCTGCATTCCTGCTCTTTACTAAATTCTGTTGGTTCCACCTTTAGAACATGTTCCTGACCAAGCAACCACCACCTGGCTCCTGCCTCTACTCCCATTTCACATAACCCACCCCTTCAAAGCAGCCAGAGTGATCTCCATACCATACGAACCATGGCTCTCCTCAAGATGCTCCACTCTTCTCTGGGATTATCCCTGGAAGAACAGATGGTGGAAGGCTGAAGAGATGGGGATCCGATGGGTGAGGGAAATGACAGGAATCCCACAGTAGGAAAGAGGTTGTCACCTAACATCTCTGAACCCATATTCCCTCAGAAACATTAATTATCTACCCTCAGTCAGGTTCCTTGTAAAATCAGAAAAGAATAATCCACGTCCCAAGAAATTAACAAGTAGAACAGTGGTGACGTGACATGATGGATAAGGCAATGACAGAGAACGAAGGGAACTGAGAGAACCCCAAGAGGACTTCAGGTCAGCCAAAGTGACTAGACAGGGGCAGGGGTGCCCCAGGCAGAGGGAGTAACATGTGCAAGCAATGGAGATGTGGGAGTCTGTGCCCAGGAGGACTAGGAGTTCTTTGTGGTGGGGATGTAAAGTGAAGGGGGCAGTGGAGAAGCCATAAAGGGTCAAATCCTTGAGAGGCAGCCTCAGGCATCTGAACATCATCCTACAGGCAACAGGGAGCCATTGAAGAATTTGAAGAGAGGGAATGACAGTCTGTTTATTTCAGGACCACCACTCAGGGGCAGTGTGGAGTGTGGACTAGAGTCATGGGGCTGATCAGGAAAACTAAGCAGAGGGCTCCACAATAATGCAGCTGAGAGATGATGGTGGCCTTGACCAGGGTGGTGGTGGCAGGGAGTAGAGAGAAGGAGTTGGCTTGGAGAAAGTTGTAGGAAAGAGGAGTTGGTGATTAATTGGAGATCCAATGAGGGAGAGAGACTCCTCTGTTGTGGGTGAGGGAACTGGATGGATAAAAGTGTCCCAGGAGGTCCATGGAGGGCTGTGGAGGGAGGAGTACCACCGAGGGCACGTTAGAGGGAGACAGCTGTGGCACAGTGCAGATGTGGGGCACATCAGGGCAGAGGTCACAGAGCAGCTGAGACAGTCCAACAGCATCTGGTGAACTTAGACAAGGACCCAGTGGAGTCTAGCAGCACAGACAGAAAAGAGGCCCTTCAGACAGACCAGGAAGGTGCACCAGAGCAATGGGAAGGGAACCGGAAGAGAAGCATCGGAGAGGCCACGTGAAGCAAGTGTTTCAAGAAGGGAGTGGACAAGTGTCAAACGCTGCCAGGTGAGATAAGGTCTGAAAAATGTCCATTGGATTTGGTGATATGTTGGTCACTGGGTACCTTGGTCAGGACAGTGCCAGAGGGAGAGGAGGACCCCAGGAGGAGAGGATGGTGAGAGAGTGAGCAAGATAGAACTATTCAAAGACATCTGACGGCAAAAAGGAGAGGCCAGAGCTGAGGAGAATGGGAAGCAGGGAGTCTCCTGAGATGCGAGCCCCAGAGTGGAAGGGACCAGGAAAGCAGGAGCCAGAGCTGCAGGAGAGAGAGCAGCGAGCAACGGGAAGTCCACAGGGAAGTCGAGAGGCTGGGACCCAGGCAGAGGACTGGTGCTCAGCAGGAAGGCCCCTCCAGCTGCCTCTGAGCAGGCAGGGTGAGGAGGCAGAGAGGGTGGGAGAGGGGCTGGGGCAGGGGAGGGACTGAGCTTGCACCAGGGGGGCTCTGTGAATAGGAGGCTAGGTCCACCTAGGGAACAGCGAGTGGCAGAGCTGAAGAGAAGGAGCTGCCGTAGTCTGGAGAGGGCCCCCATGGGAACACAGGGCCATCATCCCCCACAGTGAGGACCAGCTTAACACCTGGAACATCCAGGTGCTCGACACAAACATTTTTGTGTTTTGATTGGTTTTTCTGTTGTTAAGGCTGGATAATCCAGCAAGGAAGCAGCCTGTTTGGGACTAGATGGATACAAGCCCCCAAGGCCAAAGTATATGCACATGCAGGCCCTGCCCCTTCCTTCCTCCAGAGCCTCCTCCTCCTTTCCCTCCTCCTATACCAAGCCTTGCCAGTGTCTGGGGCCTGCCAGCCACCAGCCGGCTCCCTGGTTTCTGCCTGTGGCCCGGGGAGTGTGTAACTCCCTCCTTGCTCCCCAGACCAGGATCCCAAAGGCAGGGCTCTGTCTTCCCTCGGTTGGAGGACTTGGACCAGTCAGTCTCCATCAGCCAAGGTTCTGCCACCTGCCTGAAGAAGGGGACTTCTTGAACCCCAAACCAGAGCTGATACTGAAGAAGGGTCGTAGCTGGACTTGGCAGGCACTTCCTGACAGTGGGGTACAGAGTGGCCTGGAGGGCACCCCAGTTCTCTGGGGGGAGCAGGCACTTACTTTCTCCTGTAGGGGGACAAGGGGAGGGGCGGTCAGCAGGCCTCAGAGCGAGGCTCTTTCCAAGAATCCTCAGGGGCTGGGAGGAGAAGTTTCCCCTGATCCAGCGATTCTAAATATGGCTAAGGGAGCAAGAGCACATGATCCTCGGCCCCACACCAGGGCTGCCGCTGCGCTGCCGCTTCTGCAGGCTGGAGGCCTGAGATGGGGCTCAGGGCTGAGATGAGATCTTGACAGAGCCTCAGTTTCCCTATCCACAGCTTGAAAGTGGGGGACAACTCAATGGCTAAGGTTCCCTCTGCCTGATGACTCTCCAGCAGTGGGGTGTGAGGGAGAGAGCTGGTCCTCGGTTTAGTTCTACTTTTCTCTGATGATGTCCCTGGAGGGACAGCAGCTGCCAGCACACAGTGCAAACTATGAAAAAAATGCTCCTTCTTGGAGGACCAATTAGAAAAAAACACATTGCCTGTAGCCTGACAAGTTACAAAAGCCTGACCCCCTCTAGCTGGCCCCCTTAGAAACAGGCATCCCTGGCTGTGGGCTGACACACCCAGGCACAGGCTGGATTTCAGCGTCACTTCAGCCGTCTATGCCAAGTCCCTTTGTGCTGTCCATGGACGGCCCCATGCTCCTGCTCTGGCTGCTGCTGATTCATCTACGGCTGGAGACTGACCCAGGAAGTTTCCATCTGTAGGTGGGACTGAGCCAATCAGATGCTTTCTCAGGAATGGGAATAGGAATCTAGAGGAAGGGCGGCAGAGGGCAGGGAGCAATGGCGACCACACTGCACTAGCCTCATTTCCTGTTCTCTATTCCATGAATCCCAGATGTGCTTCCTGCCATGAAACCTTTGCAACATTCTTCTTTCCTTAGCACCTGCCAGTCTTCTGTGTGTGTGTGTGTGTGTGTGTTGCTGGGAACCGAACCCAGGGCCTTGCACATGCAAGGCAAGTGCTCTACCATGGAGTCGCATCCCCAGCCCACATGCCAGTCTTTCTTGGGGTAGTGTGAGTGACCTCAGAACTTCCAGCATATGGAAGGTGTTGTCTTCTGGACAAGACATTTGGTGAGAGCTATGGTTGGAATGTGGTTTGTCCCCCAGGGGCTCATGTGTTGGAAGCTTAGTCCCTAGTGTGACGATGTTAAGAGTGGTGGATGTTGAAGAGGTGGAGCCCACTGGGAGGCTGTTAGGTCACTGGAGGCATGCACTCACAGGGGATGAACTGGTTCTCCTCAGACTCTAGGCTGTGGCTTGCTGAACCACCACATGCTCTCTCACTCTCATACTCACTCCTGCAATTGTGACATTATCCACTATGAGGCCTTCACCAGAGTTAAGTCAATGCTGGCACCATGACCTTGAGCCTCTAGAACTGTGGGCTAAATAAACCTCTTTTCATTATAAAATGCCATCTTGGGTATTTTGTGATAGTAACAGAAAACAGACTAATATGATGAATAACAGCCTCATCATCTCCCACCTGAACCATCTCCAAACCCTGACTTATTTTCCCTGCTTCCCTCTGCCATGCCAGCCAGATCGCCTACTGCACCAGGCGAGTGAACTAAGCAACAAGTCAGCATAAGCCAAGGATGGAGCAAGGAAGAAGCAGAGTCCATCCATCTTTGTGGGGCTGGCCAGGGAGCACTGACTTCCCAGACAAGGAGCTGTGGGCCCTCCCAACCAGAAGGGCATCAAAGTGAAGAGGAACTAAGGGCTGGAATATAAGCAACCAGAATTTCGGGTAGCCCAGTTTTACATGTTGGGTTTGGCATAAGATTTCATTTGAACAAAGAGCTTTGCTGCTATTTAAAAAAGCATGAAGTCCAGCCAGACATGATGGCACACACCTGTAATCCCAGCAACTTGGGAGACTGAGGCAGGAGGATTGCAAGTTTGAGGCCAGCTTCAGCAATTCAGAAAGACCCTCAGCAATGTAGCGAGGCCCTATCTCAAAATAATAAGTCAAAAGGGATAGGGGTGTAGCTCAGTGATAAAGCACCCCTGGCCTCAATCATCAGTACCAAAAAAAAAAAAAAAAATTAAAAGTGTGAAATCCACCAACTTGCGGGCTCAGGTTCACAAGGTTCTTAGCATGGTTGCAAGGCTGGCCCTACTCACCAGGCCACCTTATTCTTCTCTCCCAGGTGCCCATCCTGGAACTTGATACCAGCTAGCATAGTTCGAGTCCCTCACCAAGCAAAGTTTTTGTTTTTCCTCCCCACCTTTGCATACTACCTCTGCCCCTAAACTGACCGGGTTAAGGGGAGGTCCCACCTGATACTCTCTTAATCCCCCACTTCCCATCCCTATACTCACCTCCATTACCGAGAACACCTCAGCATATGAATAGCTGTTTGAGTGGCTGCCTCCCACAGACCAAAGGTCCTGTCCTTTCCCCACTGCATGCCCTATGCCTGAGCCAAGTGGGTGATGGGAAGACATTTCCCGAGAGGGGGTGCATCCTCTCACTGGTACCACTCCTTCTCAGAATGCACTGCTGACACTTCAACGCACCTCGACCCTTCCCAAGCAGGAGGGACTATGGGGCTCCCACACAGCCCAGAGCCGTGGAGCCCTCGCTCACTCCTTTCTTCATTCATTCGGCACCCACACACTTAGTGCTCGCCATGGGCCAGGCACAAAGACATACAAAGCCCTGCCTTCAGGAAGTTTGTATTTTCTGGCTGGGAAGTGGGAAGGACAGATGGAAAATAAACCAATAAATGTTCAAACTGTCAGATGATGGTGGAGAAAAATTAAATGGGAAAAGGGGACAAGGAACACTAGTGTGGAAGTGGGGGAGACTGTTTTAGAGAGTGTGGTCAGGAAGAGCAACTTTGAGAAGGTGGCATTTGAGGAAAGATGAGAGAGGGAGTGAGCCATGTGGGCACCTGGAGAAGAGGCTCTGAGCAGACAGAAAAGCCAGTGCAAAAGACCCGAGCCAGAAGGGTGCCTGGTATATTCCAGAACCATCAGAAAGGAGCAGTCTCCCAGCCTTGTAAGCATGGGGGAGAGTGGGAGGAGGGGAGGGCAGAGAGGCAGTGGGGGTGGAAGCAGAAATCCACTGGCTGCTGAGGACTGGCCTGTACTCCAGGAAAGACAGACAAGTGTGAGGGAGGAGCCTCAAGATCTCACTTGTATTTGCAGAAGACCCCCCCAGGCAGCGGGGGGGAGAACCCATGGGGGTGGGACAGGGTGGGTGGTTGGTGTTCGCCCCACCTGGAATTGGGAAGCTAATGGTACAATCCTAGCAAGAGATGACGGTGACTTGTTCAAGGGGAACTGGAGGTGGCAAGATGTGATCAGATACTGGCTACATTTTGGCACTGAAAGATCCCTTAGAAATCCATAAATCCTCTCCTTTATATGTTAAGAAACCGAGTCCCAGAGAGGGGTCCGGCTTACCTGTGATGATACGGGAGATCAGAAACAGAGCTAAGCCTGGCCCCCACCTTTTCCAGTTCCTAAGGCAATGTTGTTTTAATTTCTCCTCCTTCTGTGACAGGAACCAGTCACTTGCCCCTCATTTCTACTCTAAAATTTTCCTCATCCTGGTACCAGGAAGGGTCCAGCCCCTCCCCTTCCTGCTGTACCTAATAGGGCAGCACTGGGTTCAAGGATTGCTCAGTTCCCCAGCTACCTGAGCCTAATGGGGGTCAGGGTCACCTCTAAGGAACCTTGTCTTCTTACAATCAGCAGAACCTATATAGAGGTGGGAGGAGGGAGGGAAGGGAAGATTCCAAAACAGGGAAAAAAGCTTAGTCCCCACCACTTGGTTCTCAGTACTCCCAGAGCTGAGAGTACCAACAAGAGCTGACAGGGTAAAACAAGAGCTCTGGGGAAGGCAGGGTCCCCTGGGGAATTCAGATGCCAAGTAGGAGCCTATCTTGGGAGATCTGCAGACTCAGCTGTGGAGGACCCCGCCCAGTGGGAGTAGGGGTATATGGGTATGAAGAGGGAGGGGGATTTCAATGCCTTTGCTACTTGTAAGTAAAGCTACATGCAAACTCACAGGCCACACCTGGGGCAGCGGCTTACAGCTACCCTGAGAGCATGCTTCCCGTGGGATCCCCAAACCCAGAAGAGCCAGACTGAACCCAATAAGTCCTGCAAGAGGGGAAGGAATTCCTGTGCAACCTTGGACTAGGTGCTTTGCTTCTCTGGGCATGATCCACACAGCTAAGGTAGAACAGTTGGGGTTGGGTGTGTCTTAAGCTGGAAGTTGGAAGGAGATCTGCAGACACCCCTCCTGCAGGGAAGTCTGCCCAGCCTGCAGTTCCAGCAGATCCAGAGTCTTCTAAGAGTTAGGAACCTGCTTGGTGGCTCTGAGAGAGGTGTCAGGAGTGCTGGCAGCCGAGGGGGAAGCACAAGGGCGTAGGCAGAGCTAGGAACCTAGGTCCACAGGTTCACTATCCTAACTCTGCCAACAGTCAGCTGAAGAGCCAGAAACTGTCTCAGAGTCTCGGTTCATGAGGAAGGGATTGAGTAAGGGTCTCATAGGCCTTGTTTTTCTCTGGTCCATCTGGGACTGGTCACTCCAGCTTCCTGAATGGAAAGTGAGGCCTGGACAGCTCCTGAAGCTGCCAGTCCTCTGGGACTTCAATGTTCTGGAGTCTCCGGAAGAGTGTCTTTTACATTCCATTTGCATGAAAAGTCTAGATGGACTTCCTTCTCTTCCAAAACTCTCCCATAAGTGAGTAATGATATTAAGGAGGAGTCAGGATAGACCAAAGTAGAAATTCCAGTAACTCGTTGACCACAGCATCGATGGGAATCAGGAAAAGGGAACGAATTGCATTTCTGGTCCTGACGCCCGCTCCTCTACTGAGGAAGACAAACCCAGCATGCATCACTGCCAGAATGGGACTTGAACTGAGCTCTGCCTTGGCTGTGGGACTTTTAACAAGTGAACTGTCCCTCTCTGAGGCTCAGTTTCTTCGTCTCCCTAATGGGGCCAGTGGTACCGGGTCCTGAGCTCTGGAGGCAGGGGTCTAACCGGATGGAGTTCATGTAGGCTTGGGTTCACCTCAGGACACAGAAGGCCAACAACCAGGCGGGCTCCTCAGGAGGGAGGGCTCCTGAGGGACTCCTCCCGCGGCCAGCCTTCTACGCGCCTCTGACGCCGGGGTCCCTTCCCCCTGTGCAGAGGCGCCGCGGCTCCGCGATCCCGGATCTCAGTATGGGCGGAGCATGCTGGAGGGGCGGGGCAGGCTGGGCGGGCCAGCGGTGGGCGGGCTTCGGCCCTGCCCGGAGGGGCGGGGCCTCGCCGACAGCAGGCTCCAGGCGCGGGAGGGGCGGCGCTGAGGCTCCGGTTACCTCTCCGCCCGGCCGGCTTCTTTTTCGGTTTCCAAATTAACAATTGAAAACTCGGCGGCCTGAAAGGCGAGCAGCGGGCCAAGCGGAAAGTGTGAAGGTACCGCCGCGTCCCCGAAGCCTGGGGCAGAGAGAGAGGACGCGACACCCCACCCGTCCGCGACTTGCTCACCCACCAGGGCTGGGTGCAGGAAGCAAGCGCCCCAGGACCCCGAGGTACCAAGACTCCTGAGTCGAGTCCTGGCCTGATCCAGCTCCGGGAACTGACCCGGCCAGGGTCGCAGGACCCAGTGCCCAGGCTCGAGGCGTTGCCAGCCACCGAGGGGACCAAGGGGGAGGGTTAGGGGAGGGGTGCCAGGGCTGGGTTTTCACTCCCAGGCTGAGTGCCCAGGAGGGGCAGGTGCCAGACAGCACCTTATGGCACGGTCCTCAAGGGCTCCCAGTGTCAGGTAGTTTCACGTGTGACCTCACATAGGTCATTTTACCGTATTGAGACGCAGTTTCCTCATCCAGAAAATGGGAGAGAAGATACACCCACATAGACCCACCAAGCAGAGCTGCATATGTGAAATAATAATAAGCTGCATGTGAGAAGATATATGAGGCTGACAGTGAACACTATAGGTAGCGACTATTATTATCATGTCTTAATAATGAAATAATACTGAGTCCTTGTTATCCCTCCATTCATGGGCAGTACTGGAGCTTAGCCATCTCTCCCTCCTCTTCCCTCCCCACGCCAAAGCCCCACCTCACAGATAAACCAAGGCCAGTAAGGCTCCACAGGCTGTAATCCCAGAGGTTTGGGAGGCTGAGGCAGGAGGATCATAAGTTCAAAACCAGCTTCAGTTATTTAGCGAGCCCCTAAGCAACTTAGTGAGACCCTGTCTCAAAGTAAAAAATAAAAAGTGCTGGCATATAGTCAGTGGTTAAGTGCCTCCTGGGTTCAATCCCAGTACAGAAAGAGAGAGAGAAAGAAACAGAAAGAAAGAAAGGAGGAAAAGATAAAAAGAAAAGAAACCAAGGCCAGGAAGGTCCTTGTAAGGGGTTCAAAGTCTATCTGGAGTGAGTGGGGAGAATGAGGTCCTGGAAGTTGGGACCCACCCTGTGGCTCAGTGTCCAGAGAAGCAGGTGCTGACCAAGGGTTGCTGGAATAAATGCATGGTAATGGGGAGAGTTGCTGTACCCAGGCCCCCAGGGACCCAGCTCAGACATAGATAGCTAGAAGGTGAACACTAGGGACAGACAGTTTCTGCTCCTCTGGCCCCCATAATTCAAGCTATGAATGTGGGGACTTTATCTTGTTCACACTCTCCCCAACACCTAGAACAGGGCTTGGTGCAATGTAGGCTCTCGCTTAATATTGATTGAGTAAGTGAATAAATGAATGCAAGAGTGGATCCAGTCAGCCAGTTGTCCAGCCGCCTGGAGAACTGAGGCATCCTGACTGATCTGCTGTTTGAAGGGACCTACTTTGAGGAAAGGAGTTAGGCTTATGTGCCCTTTTCTCCAGCCTGGAGACTCAGGGCAATGGAATGGCAGGAGACAAGACAGAGGAGATAGGAGTCATAGTCCCAGAAGGTACAGTTGCGATCACCTCTTTTTCCTAAGCCCCACTTCCCACTCCTGGCCAGATCAGGACTCAGCCCCATTCTCCATCCAGGTGGCCAGTTAACCCTCCTACAGGAGACCAGCTCTCATCCCCAGCTCATTTTGCCTTACAGTCTGAATGCCCCTCCTCCACTGACAAGCCTACAGTGTCTTGTTTTGTTTTTAAGCACTTTTTTTTTTTAACTTTATTTTATTTATTTATTTTTATGTGGTGCTGAGGATCGAACCCTGTGCCTAACACGTTCTAGGCAAGTGCTCCACCACTGAGCCACAACCCCAGCCCCCTACAGTGGCTTCTGTTCCCATCTAAACCCAAGCTCCTTAGCCCAGCCATGGAAGCTGTATGCATCCTAAGAATCAGTGACACTACTTCCCTGTGCCCTGTACTTCTGTGCCCTTCTATCCCAAGAATCCCTGTTCTGCTTTAGGAAGAAGAGGGGCTCCAGCCCCAGGTTAGGATTCCCTCTGGGCGCTCTTGAGATCCCCTTGTCACTCTCTTCTCTGACAATCTGTGTGTGTGCTGAAACTGTTCCTACCTCTGTCTGCCCTCATCTCACCTCCTCATTGAGATCCATCCTCTAAGGCAGGGCCAGTCTGATTCTTTCACGTTCCCTGGGCCAGCCTAAGTGGATACTCAGACGATATCTATCGAGTAAACCGAAGACCCAGGTTGCCAGGACCTTGAGCCTTAGTGACTTGGACTTTCATCCTGTCCTGCAAAGCCTGAGGGTTCTGGGAAGGCTGTCTTGGGGATGCTGCAGAGGTGGGCAGGCAGAAGGAGAGTTGATGCAAACTTACCCCTAACAGTGGCAGGGAAGGGAAAGAGAACAAATGGAGACCCACATACTATAAGTCTAAATATTAAAAAGTTTAAATCAAGTTAACAAGGTGTTAAGTAAAATATGTTATAAACTTCCTGACACATGCACCTTCAGACCAGTCTAGAAGGCCAAGTTTAATTTAAATTCCTGGACTCCTTGAAGTCCCAGGCTGCTGGAAATTGGGCATGAAAGGGACAGTCAGCCCCTGCTACCTTCTGATCCTTAGCCCATGGCATGCCCCCATTCTCTTCCCATGCAGGGCTCATCTCTCATTAGGCCTTGGGTACACACCTCTGGATGTCCCAGCCTGTTCACTCAGGTTCCATCTATACTCACTGTCAATCAGCTGCCTCCAGGCTCACATACCAGCAGCTCTGACACTGTGGGAGGTAAACCAAGAAAGAGGCCTGCACAGGCCCTGGAAGTAGTCAAAAGTATTTAACCAGGGAATCCAGGGTTACCTGGAGTGTGTTCTGGATCAAGGAGGGCCACATGCAGACTCCAGGTTGGTATGCAGGGCCACATTGGCTGAGTGGGCAGAATTCTGGACCCCCTCCCAGATCAGCCCTGCTTTGGTGTGTTTTATCTGTGTGCTGTGCTTTGGCATCAGGTTTCATTTCAAGGACTAGATCTACTGATTGAAGCCAGGCATAGTGGCACATGCCTGTAATCCCAGTGACTCAGGAGGTTGAGACAGGTGGATCAAAAGTTCCAGGCCAGCCTTAGCAACTTAGCGAGACCCTCTTTCAAAATAAAAAATAAAGAAGGTGAGGATGTGTTAAGCACCCTTGGACTCAATCCCCAGTACAATAACTAAGTGAGTAAGTAAGTAAGTAAGTAAATAAATAAATAAATCGGATTGAGAAGCTCTAACCTAGACCCTCCTTCCCACTACACACAGAGAAACTGGCAGTGGCCACAGTTGTGTAGTCCATTAGAGGAAACCCAAGGTACAGTCCCAGGGCTCCTGCTTCTCTCCCAGACCTTGACCTCTCAGAGCTACCCACGGACCATGCTTCTGATCAAGACCCAGGACCTCCAAAGGGACAGGCCATTGAGACTGGTGCCCAGTGCCTGGTGGGGTATAAGCAGGCCTGCTACTGGGGGTCTCCCTTCTTGACAGGTCGTTGGACCCTCAGCTCAGGTCTCCCAGCTCAGGGGATGGATTGAGGAGCCAGACCAGGCCAGAGAAGGAGAGGGAGTCCTGGTATAAATAACCGTGGGGGGCCGGTATGTTTGGGCCCATCTCCCAGGCGACGACAGTGTTTACTGCCCAGCGAGGGGGGGCATGGCCCACACATTTGCCTCCCTGACTCGTAGCCAAATTTCTGCAGGAAGGGGTGGCCCAGGATTAGCCCCAAACACTTCAACTCTGCACCCCAACCAATCTTCTGCCCTAACATAGGCCCTAAACCTCCCTGACAATGCCCCCATCCTCCGGCCCCAAATGCTGCATAGGATGGCACCTCCATTAGCCCCAGATGCCCCAGCATTTGCCCCCATGAGTCCCAATTCTGCCCAAATAGTGGGAGGGTGGGGAGCACGAGAAGGGCAGAGAAGGCCCCAAGCAGAGAGCTGGGCGTATGCCAGGGATCTGAGCTAGGGCCACTGGGCACGGTGCAGGGACAAACCTCTCCCACGGCCCTGGCCAAGACAGAGGGAGGGCTGCAGCCCAGGATTAGGAGAGTTCAAATCCCTCTCCCCAGCCCTGGGTGCATCCCATGCCTGTCATGTGAGGGGCATTAGATAGTCAGAGCCCATTGTGGGAAGGGCTGGCAGGTGCCCTGTGGTCATGCCACAGGCAGTCCCCGTCCCTGGCCAGCCAGGCCCAGTGAAAGAACGTTTGGTGCAGGAAGGCAAGTGGGAGGGTCTGGTTTTCCATAGGGCAGCAGCTGCAGCCAGGCTGATCATGGGCACAGGGTGAGCTGAGTTCCAGCCAGGAGGTCAGCCCAGCCCACTACACACCACGCACGCGCGTGCGCACACACACACACACACACACACACACACACACAGCCACGGCCCACTTGACTCAAGCGTTTTTCTTACCAGCTGATTTACACGGGGAGCACAGATTCCTGTGTCCATCAGGGATGCGGGCAGGCACCTGAACACCTGAGGCTTCTGCCCCATCTCAGTTACTTCTCAGCTAAATGACCTCAGGAAAGTCACTTCTACTTTCAGGGCCTTAGTGTGTATGATGGTGTAATAGCTTCTATAGGGCTGTTGGAAGAATTCAGTGGGATGTGCTGAACACACAATAATTGTACTCCACAACGGGCCGGGTATGCTTTAAAGTACTTTGTGGAGCCGGGCACAGTGGTACATGCTTGTAATTCCAGCGACTCAGGAGGTTGAGGCAGGAGGATAGCAAGTTTGAAGTGAGCCTCCATAACTTAGTGAGACCCTGTCTCAAACTGAAAAATAAAAAGGGCTAGCTCAGTGGTAGAGTACCCCTGGGTTCAATCCATGGTGTTGCAAAAAATAAAAATAAAATGCTTTGTGGACTACCGAGTGGGAGAGGACCTCCTTCCCAATACAAGGGAACATTTTGGACCCAGGAATTAAGACTCAGAGAAGTTAAGAAACCTGTCCAAGACCACCCAGAGGGGACTTGAGACAAGGCCAACCTTGGTGAGGTTCTGCAAGAAAGGTGGGCATTGTTTATCATTGTTGGGGACAACTAAGACTCTTGGACGGAGGGTTCTGGTTTGGGCTCCACCACTGACCTGAGTTTATTTAGTTCCTGCCCAGTTTGTAGCTTCAGATTCCCCATCAGTAGACAGTGGGGACTGGCTGAGACCAGTGATTTGCATACTCTTGAGAAGAAAAGGGAGAGAGGAACTGGGACTGGTCAGCTACCCAGGCCCTGCCCCCTCTCCACAGAACCCACCATCATCTGAGCCAAGTCCCTGTGTGCTCCCATGGGGCACTTTTCTAGAGACCTCCACAGACCCTCTTTCAGGACAGCCTCAGGGCCCCACCTACCCTCTGTGCTTCCAAGGCACCCCCAGCTCAGCACACAAGCCTCCCCCAGGCTTGGGTTTGCATAAGCTGCGGAGCTTTCCCTACAGGCAAAGTCCCAGGGCTCCTGGCCAGGTTGAGCCAGCAGGCCCTGGGCAGGGCAGGGGACAGCTGTGGAGGAGGCACTCAGAGGTCTAGCCCTGGGGGAAAGGCAGAGGAAAAAGGAGACCCAGTGCAATGGCTTCCCCAGGGGCTCCCTCCAACATCTTCCTCACGGTCCCAGACAGGAGTTTCCAAAATACACATCCCTCCATGTCACTCCCAGCCCTTCCCAGGAAGTTGCTGCTCTTCAGCCTGGCACTCTCCCCACCAGCCCCGGCCTGCTCACATCCCAGCCTCCTCTCCAGACACCTCCCGCGTCCTCTGGGCACCCACTCCGGACTCCTTGTCCTTTTCAAATGCCATGTTCAGCCTCACTTCTGGGTCTTCGCCTGTGCTAGTCCCTGTCTGGAACCTGCTCCCTGCTTCTCCTCGCCTGACTGACTCCCACCCCACTTATCCCTCATATCTCAATGTAAACCTCTTCCTCAGGGAAACCTTCCCTGCTGTGCCCACGTTAGGGTTGTGTGCAGTTTTAGGGCTGCTCTGTGCTGGGCTCCTGCAGGATTCTGTCCAGTAGTACTTATCTCCCTGCCTGGCAACCGGCAACCTCTGGGCACGTGTTCTCCAGGGATCAGGGGAGGGTCTGAGTCACTGCTCTGTCCCCACATCCAGCATAGGGTCTGCCCCGAGAGACTGCCAGTGAAGTTTCCCAAATGAGAGAGCAAGTGTAGAGCAAGTCCCCAGTGTAGAACTGGGTAGGAGCAGGACTTGAACTTGAAGGCTGCAGGCCGTGTGGTAAGTGCCACTAGAACTGGAATTCTGAGGTTTGAGTCCTGGCAAGTGCTACCTACACAAGTTACTTAACTAACCTCTTTGCGCCTCAACTCCCACATCTGGAAAAATGGGCCCAACAACAGGACCTACCTCACAGGGTTGTTGAGAGACCAAGTGAGAGAAGGCATGGCAAGTTCAGGAGCAGCAGCTGGCACATGGTAAGTGCTCAATAAACACTTGCTATTAATATCTTTATTATTATTAAGAACCAGAGCAGAGGAGGAGGCTGAGCCACAGGGAGGAAGGTGACTGCTGGAAGCCACCCAGCAGGACTGTGCCTCTTGCCTTCCCACTCCAAGCCCAGGTCGTGATGTGCACTACCGGTGCCCCACCCCCACAGCAGGTCTGCAAATGCTCCCACCCTGGCACAGCACGAGGTCTTTGCACACTCGGGCTTTCAGGGTCCTCTGTCACCTGGACTGAGACCAGAGAGCATTCTCCACTTCCTACCACCTACGGTCTGTGACAAGGCACGTGCTTAACCTGCACGCCGCAGTGCCCTCTTCTAGACAATGGGGATAATGACAATACCTACCTCATAGAGCTCTTGAAGTACTATGTGAGAAATATTTAGCACAATACCTGCTATAGATTAGACTATGATTCTTATTACTAAATGCCAGACGCCGTGCTGAGAACGCTGAACCTGGCTCCCGGGAAGTGCATTATTTTCCCAGAGTTCCCCAGGCCTCAGCCCGAGTGTATCTCTGAGCTGCCATCCAGGGATCCTGAGGAAGAAATTACCAGGCTAAGTGACCTGCTCTTACAGGACCTAAATACTCCCCTCAAGGTCTCTTCCTCAAGGTTCAAACAGTGCAGGTGAGTGAGGGCCCAAGAGAAGTGGCAGCCTAGGATGAGAAGATAAAAATATTAAAACCACCACAGCCCCCAGTTCTTCAGAGCACTTTGTAATTTATCAAGCACTTGGTTCAGGAGGCAGCCCTGTGAGGTGGGCAGGTGGAGATCTTAATTGTCCTTCTATGTGGAAGGAAACTGGTGCCTCAGAGAGGTTGGTCTACCTGCCTAGTGTCACACAGTGGCCAGGAAGCAGATGCAGGAGCTAAACCCAGCCTGCTGACTCCTGATCCAGTGCTTCTGATTTTGGCTGGCCCTGCCCTCCAGTTCAATCTTGGAAAAGAGCCCAGGGCTGGTCCTGGAAGGCAGGGCTGGGGCTCCTCTGTCCCCCTAATCCCTTCATCTACCCCAGAATACTCCCTCTTCTGGCCCTCCAGCTAGGAGGGAAGAGTCAGGAAGGCGCCCAGACTCAGGGATTTCACGCACTGGTAAAATTTCCAAAAACACTTTGGGGACTGTGTAAGGTTGTCAACTTTTTATTTTGCCAAGTAAGGACATTTAAAAAAAAAAAATCCCAGTCCATCATTTCATAAAAGAAAAGACATAATCTCAGACCAAAAGACAGTCCTTTAAATGGAATAAATTTAGATTTACGAAAAAGTTACCACATTGTCCTTATTTTCCTCAGTTTTGCCTCAGGCCATTGAAAACCGCTGATGTATCTGAGAACCATGGAGCTTGAGCTTGGGAGTCACACAGACATGGGTTCAAATCCTAGCTCAACTATGGACAAGTTGTACAACTTGGTCTGCCTCATTTCCCTTCTCTGAGCCTCAGTTTCCTATCTGCAAAGTGGGATCAACAATAGGGACTGCCACGCAATGAGGGCTGGAAGGACTGTCATGGAGTTTGCCGAGGGCTTGCTCAGAAAAAGCTCAGTCAAGGCTGGTTCCTAACCAGTCAGTGTCCCTGCCCTGACCTGGCCTGCCTATAGCTCCTTACTACCCACAGGATAAGGCCCATCTCCATAACCCAATGATCAAGACCCAGCTCTTAGGGCCCTGGACACCCCAGATGCTGCAGATCCTGGGGCAGAGGGACTTTGAGAGCCCCACCTCAAAACCTTTGCTCCAACTGTTCCCTCCACCTGGAGCGCATGCTCTCAGGATAAAAATCACGAGAGCTTTCAGCACGCAGAGGACCAAGGTGTTCTTTCTCCACTTCTCTCCAATTGGCCAAACCCTTCTTACAACTGGCTACAAGGCCACCTTCCCTCCCGCACTCACTTCCAACCATGTGCCACTCATGCTGCTCAGACGCTCCCACCCAGGTCTCATGGCTCAACGAGAAGAACCAAGAACCCATGGGGGCAGCTGAGTGGAGTTCTGGGGACTCTACAGGACCCCTGACTCAGCTTGGGGCTGGCTAGACAAGGAGTACCTCCGAGGACCGGGGCTGGGAAGGAGGGACAGAAGTCAGCCAGATGATGAGGTGCTATGGGAAGCGAGGCGCTGCAGGCAGAAGGGAAGCGCACCAGGCACTGACAGCACATTTCGGAACACAGAACCCCTTGGGAGTCACTCATCGTGGGTTCGAATCCTGGCTGTGTCACGGACAAGCTGTGCCTTGTTTCTCATCTCAGAGACTCAGGTTCCTCTCAGCAAAATGTGAACAATAATAGTGCCTGTCACCATAATAGTGGCTCAGACACATCGGCAGACCGGGGGGAGCAAAGAATGCTGGTCAGAGGGGCTTCTGACTTGGACGCTGCTGTGAGGGAGTCACTGCCATGAGCAGCAAGGAAGGAGGGTGAGTTTGGAGGGAGATGCTGGGTTGGAGATGCCCCAGGGATGAGGTGTCCACAGGAAGCTCAGGGATAACACTGCAGAGAGGGAGGCTGTCCTCTGGGAGTCGAAGCCCTGATGTCGCAGGGGTCGACTCCCTGCTGATAGAGCCAGAGAAGCAGGTAAGGAAAGCTGGGAGAAGTCTGCACCTGAGAGGAAGGGCCCCAGGGGCCAGGGTATAGCTCAGAAGTAGGGTGCCCACCTAGCATCCCAAGGCCCTGGGGTCCATCCCAGCACAAAAAAGGGAAGGAAGGAAAGAAAAGAAAAAGAAAGGAAAGGAGGGAAGGAGAGAAAGGGAAAAAAAGCACAGGAAGGGGCCCAGGCCCAGCGTTGGGGAAGCAGCATGGTGTAGGGTAAGTCAGGGCTCCCCGGGGGCCTTGTTCCCAGATTGAATCCTGCCTCTGCCAGTTATCAGCCATGCTGACCTTGGTAAGTCATTTAACTTCTCTATGCCTTAATCCTCTTATCTGTAAAACAGGCTCATGTGGATTGTTTTTTTTTAAGATAAAAAGCATGGGAAGCCAGATTCGGTGGCACGCGCACATAATCCCAGGTACTTGGGAGGCTGAGGCAGGAGGATTGCAAGATCCCAGTCTGAGCAATTTAGTGAGATCCTGTCGAAATAAAATAAAGAAGGGCTGGGATGTAGTTCAGGGATAGAGAACATGCCTAGCATGTGTAAGGCCCTGGGTTCAACCCCTAGTACTGAAGGAAAAAGAACCTTCCCGCAACCCCAGGCAGTAGTGCCCTCCCTCTGCTGGGTCTTGGGTCACACTCTCCTCCCTATCCCATCTCTCCCACTGGACTGCCACTGACCCCCAGAGGTTAAAAGTGAGATGAGAGAATACTAGGGGGGTCCGTCCCTGTAGAGGACAGGGGCAGAGTTCCCACCCCTCCACCCCCCGCACTGCAGTACAACCCCTGCCTCTTAAGCTTTGTCTTCAGGCAATCTGCTTTCTCCCCCCAGCCTTGGTTTCCCCATCTGTGAAATGAAGTATCTGCTCAAACTGTGAGTCCTCTGCTCTGCCGGCAGGATCAGTGGGGGCTGGATGAGGGCAGAAAGGCCTATTTCTGACCTGCTGGTTCTGCCCCAGGGGAGAAGGTCCCCCCGGGGCCTGCACCCCCATTGTGCCCAGAGACTGGTCCCTCCAGTAGAGGGTGACAGTCAGGCCAAATGGGCAGGAGTAGAGGCGCCAGGAATTTTGCTGACAAAGCTGTTCCTTCCTCCCTCCTTCTCTCCCTACCCCTCCCCTCCCAGGGGACAGCCAAGCCCAGCAAAAAATAAACCCAAAGACAGTGACCTGGACAGGCCTGAGGCTCCCAGGGAGGAGCAGCAAGGAAGAAAGGGTGAAAGAGATGCAGCCTGCAACCTGCCTCCCCCAACTCAAAAGCCAGTGGTTCCTGATCCGATCGCTCCTCCATGTTGGGCTCAAAAGGAACAGTCCCTCCCCTCCGCCCTCCACAATGTGGAGGAGGGGTAGCACTCCTCTGCTTGATGGGGACATAGAGTAAATCTTGTCTGGCCCTGCTAGCAGGGGTCTCCAAGTTTTGGAAAGAGCACCCCCAGGGAATCTCATTCTGTCTCTTGGTTATTGGACAGTCCTTCCTGCTCTCTGACCTCCGTCCCTTTGATGTCAATGGGAACCAGGCTCCATTTAATCTCCAGCAAGCTTTCTCCATCCCATCTGTCTGGCCTAGGTATCTGAGGAGTCAGGAAGAGTATGTCCCAAGATTTTCTTCCAGTCCCCCCAGAGACCCCACTATCCACTGTTTCCCCGGGAGGGATGGAAAAGGGAAGATTGACCAGGTTCCTGGCTCCCGGTGCCTCTCTCCCTGAGGCGCTGCCCATGGTTTTCCAATTAATCTTCTGCCTCCTGTTCCTTACTCGCCCTCCCTGCCCACCCCCCAAGGCCAGGTGCCAACCTCCAGGGTACACAGATCCTATCCTGGAGACAGAGAGCCTAGAATCCTGGGGAGCTCTTTGGGTGCCCCAGGAGTCTGATCAGCACCTTCTCTCCAGTCCTTCAAAGTCCCCACTAGGGGTGAGCAGCCTCCCCAGTTCCCCTCTAAGTGCTAACCTGCTCTCTGATGGGTCCCTAGAGAAGGTACTGGAAGATAAGCCCCCACCCACCACACAATCCCAGGTCCTGAAACAGCGGCTCCTGTCACCATCCAGCTCTGCTCTGTGCTCTGCACCCTAAGTGAGCGATCCACTTTCCTGTTAAGCCCATTTTACAGAAGAGGATACTGAGGCTCAGGGATAAGGGTGGAGTTGGGGGCAACTTCCCAGGGGATGTTGAGACAGATCTCTAAATCTCTTTTGTATTCCCGCCCTTATTCCCAGAGAGCCTTGGATCAGGAGAGAGTGGGAGATGGCCTATTTCTCTCAGGGGTCCAGAGCTCTCTCTGTGGGTGCCAGGGCCCTACTTCCAGCTTCCTGGGGCCAGGCTAGCTGCCAGGGTTTGACCACAATGCCCAAAGTTCAGCCGCAAAGTGACACTCTGTACACAGTGTCCCCTTAACACAGACACACTCACGCCTACACAGGTTGACCCTCCAAGCCTCTGAAAGAGGAGGCAGCAGAGGTCAGAGGTCCTGTATGTTCCACGGTCTCCTCACAGAGGGCTCCTGGCTCCCTGAGACCTTGCTCTGGTCCCCAAACCTGGCACAGTGTTGACACTCTTCAACTACATTTGTCAAATGAAAGAAGAAACAAATCTACCTGTGTCCTAGGGACCCAGATTGGAGTCCTGGTGCCTCCTTCATCTAGCTGTGTGGGCAAGCGGGTGGCATCCCCTCACCCAGACTCACTCTCCTCAGGTGGGAAATGAGATGACAGTAGGTACCCACCTGACAATGGCTGTGAGGATGAGATAAAAGAATGCAATTAAAAGGCTCAGACAGAGGTGTGGCGGCACGTGCCTGCAGTCCCCACCACTGAGGATGCTGGGAGAGACGGGAGGATCACTGGAGCCCAGAGTCACCCTGGGCAACATAGCAAGACTCCCCCGCCCGCCCCCACACACACGGTTAAGATGGGCCTGGTAGATGTTCCACAGAAGGCCACAAAGACACTCTCCCTGGAGAGCCACTTACCCATGACACAAGCAAACCCAGCTCCTACTCTCGTACCCAGACACTCACGATGCTGAGTTGAGGACACTAGTCAGTCAGACCTCTCCCCATAGGCAGGAAAAGATGACAATAAAAACAATATCATATCATCGCAGTGACATCAACGATTCAAGATCGTCCCCAGCACAGAGGCTCATTGCTATCCGTCCTTCAGCCCTGACAGGCCTAGAAGCAGACATTATTTCCATTTTTCAGATGAGAAAACTGAAGCTCGAAGCAGGTTAAGTAACTGACCGAGGACACAGGACTGCTAAGGGCAGAGCAGAACTGAACCCAGATCTGTGAGACTTGAGCCAGGCTCTCAGCTGTTCTCCCCGTGGAATAGGCTCTGGGGAAGTGAACAGTGCCCCTGGCGCTCCCCACCCTAGACCCTCAACTCTCACACTTGGGGCTGCCCCAGGGAGACACTCAGAATTCCCTGCTGAGCCCCATGGCCCACCAGAGGATCTGATCTGCCACAGAGCTAGGTGGGCAAAGGAGAACGGGTAAGGGGGAGGTTTGGTGAGGGGGGCAGGGAATACGTCAGACTGCTGTTGGGAGTCTGGAAGCCCCCTGCACAGCTCCTCTGGGGCACACCCAGGATGCAGAGCCTCCTCTCCCTGCTCCCAGGCACTTACAGTGCTTTTGATGGCTCAGAGAACCTTAAATTAATCACCCACTCAAAGTGCTACCATCAGCCCAAGAATAACCACTCTTGAAGCACTCCTGGCTCCAATACTCCAAGGATACCAGCTCTGCAGCAATGAGGATTGAAGTCAGACATCCAGCAGGGCTTCCTCAATGGAAGGAAGGGATGTACTATGGAGTAGGGGTGGGTAGGCGACAATAAAAGTCCTAGCATGACCCTCAGAAGAGAATCAGGAAGGAGGGAGCAAAGGACTGCAAGGAAGAGGAAGGTGACTTAGGCATAGGATGGTCTCTCCACTCTCCCTCTCCTTATAAAGGTCAACAATGAGTGGCTTTAATGAAAAAAAAAAAAAAAAAAAAAAAAAGGCAGCACAAAAACTGTGGTTGACCCTCCAAGAGCTTCCTCCTAATCACAAGGCAAAGTTCTTGGAGCATCAGTCTTCTCTATGGGCTGGGACAAGGAACTCTGCCGTCTGAAGTCCTGATGTGGGAGGCAGAGGCCTCGGTTCCTGGGAGGGTCCTACCACTGCCTCAATAGGTGTGGCCTTGGAGGAGTGTGGGTACCTTTCGGTGCCTTGGTGTACCCAATAGTACCTCACAGGGTGGGATGAAAGGCACTCAGGGGACCCTCCAGGGGTAGCGCAGGCCAGCAAAGTCCTAGAAAGTCAGTCATCCTGCTCCTGCACCGTCCTGTGGCTGCCCTCTGACACAGATGCACAAATAAGCACAGACCAGAGGCACCACTGCAGCCGTGGCTAAAAAAGACAAAGCCGCCAGGAAGGGATCCAGCTCTGAGCAGCTCTGGGGTCCGGGCAGGAGCCACAGGCCCAGCAGGCGTGCCTATGAAGTGAGTGAATAGGTAGGGGCAGTGCACTGAATTCCCTCTCCTTGGTTGTGTGCTGCATGTACCTTTGCAGCTCCACGGACGCGTGCAGTCAAGGCAGCAGTGAGCTTTCAGGAGACACTCAGGTGAGCACATGGCAGGAATATATGTGTACGAAAAAAGCGCCACTGCATTGGGTGCCACTGGGTGGTCTCTGTTCAATTCCACAAAATCCTATTGCTGCTCCTACCCGCTCCCCCAGCCCCATCTGTGTGCTGGGTGCTGAGGACAGATGGACCACACAGGAGTGATGCTCCCAGGGATCCTGCAGTAGAGGGCTGGCTGAGCCTGAGATGCGCTGGACAGTATCTCTGAGTCCCACTAGTTTCCCGCTGGGGCCCTCCCTCTCTCTGGACGACCTATCCTGAATCTGTTCCCTCGTTTGTCAAATGGGGAAGATAATAGCGGCCACCTTGTGAGGCTGTCGAAGGATGCAGAGAGAGTGGTTGAAGAGCACATAGCAGAGTGCCTGCACACAGTGGGTGCTGCCACACGGCTAGAACTCTCAGTGCAAACTCTGAGGGCATGCCAGGCGGCCACAGGCTGCAGAAGGAGCGGTCCCAGGCAGGGAGTCAACCATCCTGGGGTCGGGCCCTCTGTATCTGCCACCAACTGACCATGTGACTTTGGTCTCCAGAGCCTTAGTTTTCTTGGAAGCAAAATGGGGCTGTCAAAATACAAGGGTGGAAGCCTGGGGTTAGGGGTGCCCTTTGCTGGGATTATTTCCAGCCCGGGCAATGTTCTTTCTTGGATGATCAGGGTGGGAGGTTGGGGGCTCCCAAGTTAAAAGCCTGAGAACCCCAGGAGCTGCCGCCACCTCCTCCCCTCCCCATTCCCACAGTTTCTGACCCCAGGGACAAGGCTGAGGGAGGATGTTTACAGAGCAGTAAACCTTCACATAGAGAAAGTCTGCTGGGCAGCTGGGGGCTGGGAGCAGCAGGCCAGTGTCTCACAGAGGCTTGGGAAGCATGCTGGGCAGCGGGGCCCTGCTCTATACCAGCCTCTTCTAGCCCTCAGACTTCAAGGGAGACTGCTGTGGCCTTCGAGAGGCTCTGAAAGCGGTGAGCTTCTCCATCCCCAAGGGCTCAGGAAGCAGGATGGGCAGTGATGGGTATTTTGTACCCAAAAGAGAGGCCCAGGAAGGGCTGAGGACATCAGCGGCTGGGGCGCAGGGTGGGGAAGAGGACTTGGTGGCAGGACCAAGAGCTGAAGAGAAAGGAAGAGTTTCGGGGCCCAGCCACCCCTCATTCTGGATCTCAACATGAAGACAGGAGTTAGCATTTCTCCCTTTCCAGAGCAGCGGCTGCCGACGGGAGAGGCTGAATCAGGCTCGTCCTCTGGGCGATCTCCCGCGCAGAGGTGCAGGAAAGGTGTAGCCTGTACGGGGCCCAGGGGGCCTGGCTGCCAGCTGTGAGAGAGCTGTCCCAGTCCCTCCTTCCCAAGCCTTCTTTTCCAGGTTCTTCTGAAGGACCCTCTTGCTGCTGCCTCTCTGAGAGAGGGGGTACTAACTAACTGTGCACCTGGACTACTTGCTTGGGGAAGAGGAGGGCTAAAAGCCCAAGGGGAGGAAGCATTTCTTGGCAAGAACACACAAGACCCTGCAGTGAGTGGCTGAGAAACGCCACATCTAGAGCGCCTCAAGAACAGGACAGACTTTGGTGTGGGCCCCCTCCCCTGCCCCAATAATAACAACCATCCCTCACAATCCGACAGGCGCTTGCAGCTTACTAAGCTCTCCCACCCATCACCTCATCCAAGAGGAAGGCCCACAGGTTGGGGTTTCTACCCTCTTTGACAACCTACAGATCTAAAGCTCAGAAACCAATACAAGGTCACAGAGCATCTAAGAGGCAGGACTCCTGGCCCTCTTTGCCCTCTGAGATGAATGAAGAGTTCCCTGAGATCTCTAAACATCCGGACGTTTTCACACCACATGTGCTCCCCGAGAGCTCCAAGAAATGCCTCAGCCTGGGCTCCTGGGGACAAGTGCTTAGGACAAGCATGCCCCTGGCCAGGGCATTCCTGGCATCCAGAAAGGGCAGGATGTAGAGCAAAGGTGTCAGCGGATTTAGCTCCTGGAGAGGAAGGGGAGGCCCTTCCAAAGGAGGTGACTACAGTGGCTGACTGAGGGTAGGTGGTGGGCCCTTCACCTCCAGAGCCCCTCATGGGGGCTAAGAGGTCAGACCTTGGGGGGGCTGAGGAACACCGCTCAGAGCTGATTAGCTTTCCTAGGCCCAGCCATGCCTTGGAAAAGTTTCCCAAGAGGAGCTTATGGAGGACACAGCTGTGATCTGAGTGTCTCAGCTTCCTTGAGCACCTGAGGGGCTGCCACAAAGTCACCTTATTTTTTCCTTTGCTGGGGATCAAACCCAGGACCTCCTGCACCCTAAGCAAGTGCTCTACCGCTGAACTGCACCCCAGTCCTCATGCAGACACTCAATGAGCAGCTCCTGCCTCTCACACCCAAGGCCACCAGCATTGAACCTCGTCAGTCCAGCAATCTTCCACATCCACAAATGTTCATCTCAGGCCTCCAGGGGATGGGGCTACTCCTAACTGTTGACCTGACCCCAAAGCCTGACTTCATGTCCTGAGCAATCTCACTTCTCTGTTCCAGCCCAGCCCTGCAGGGGTGTGTGCACAAAGCCAAGGCTGCCACCCCCAGGCACAATGGCTGAGGGAATTTTCTACCTCAGCTGTTAAGTTCTGTGGGTCCAGTTCCAATGGGGCAGAAGTGGGCAAGAAGACACTTGGGGGACAGACAGGAAGACAGAGCCAAAGACTGGTGGAAAAGGCCAGGTAGAAGAGCGATCAGGTAGACAGATGGACAGACAAGCACACAGAACTGGACAGGCCAATGGAAGGATGGAAGGAGACCAGCGGGAAGACTGCTGGCCAGTTAGGTGGAGAGATGAACACACAGGCCAATTCACACACAGGTGGAAACTCAGTCTGGTGGAGAGACAACCAGACAAGCAGAACTGTTGGACAGCCAGGGGGACAGTCAAGTGGACCATCCAGGAGACCCCAAGACCAAAGGACCCAAGACTCTGGCAGTGGTGAGGAGGGATTAATAGCTGCATATTTTCCAGGCACAGTAGGTCTCTCTAGGCTACCTCCAAGCATCCCAGAGCCAGGCCCAGCCCTTTAACTGATATCCACTGGGTCTCTCATGTTCCCTGCTGGGCCAGGCTGTCCCCCAAGACTAGTTCTGAGCTGCCAAAATTCACTCTTTACATCCAGGAGGGGTCAGTGGTTTGAAAGTTGTAGGAGCTCGATGCCAGGGAGGCAGAGCTCAGCATCAGTGTTTCCACACCAACCCCTCTCCTTTTTCTTTTTCCCCCAGTGCCCAGAGCCAGGCCTGATGCAGCTGGCCAGCAAGGCAAGCGAGCTGGGCCCAGCCAGCTGGGCAGGGCAGGGCACCCACTGCTGCTGCCACTGAGAAGTTGAGGATGGAGGGCAAGACTAGGGGAAACAGATAAGTCAGACACAGCACACAGGCCTGTCAGGCCGGTGGAGACCTCCAACACCTACAATCTGAGAACAACCCTGGCTGTGCTGGGAGGGGTGTCCCCAGAGAGGAGCATCTCCAAGGGGAGCCAGGTGGGAACCCATCACAGCTACAGAGCTGGGAAAGAGCAGAAAGTGTAGGGGCCAAGGAGTTCTCTTTGTGTCTGGGACACAGGGAGACCAGAGGTGCGGAAGAGGAAAAGGGAGCCCCACACTAGTGGCTCCAGACCTTACTGAGCAGAGGGGACTAAGAAGCTGGATGTGGGGAGTACCTGGGGCAGGAGCAGCGGGTGGCGATCAGGACGGAAATAAGGAGAACAACTGGAGGAAGTCCGAAGCTAGGGCAAGCAGGGGTCAGGGCTGGGAGATCAGGGGTTAGGGTCAGGCTGGGGGTCAGAAACGGGACTCAGGCCTGAGAGGGAGAGGTGAGGGTCGGCCGCGGGGTAGAGCGGTAGGAGGCGGAGCCAGGGCGGGAGAGCAGTCCCCAGGGAGTCCGGCTCGTGCGGGGACAGCGCCGGGGCACGCCAAGGGGCGCGGGGTCGCAAACTCACATGAAGACGTGGTAGACGAAGGCCCAGCCGCGGGGCCGCTCCAGCACGTTGTAGACCCAGTTCTGCAGGCGACGGTAGCGTTTGTGCGCCGCGGAGGAGCGCTGGCCACAGGCGGAGCCGGAGCCGGAGCCCGGCCCAGGGAGGGGCGCGCCCGGCGGCAGGGGGCTGCCCAGGAGGCCGAGGCGGCGCGGGGAGCCGCCCCCGCCGGCCTCGCCCTGCTCGCTCTGCACCGCCGTGAGCGCCACCAGCTCGGCGCGGGGGGCGTCCCCGGGCTGGGGACCGGGGCCGAGACCGAGGCGGCGCGGGGGGGCCTCGGCCATGGGCGGCGCCGGGCGGGGGGGCCGGGGCCCGGTGCGGTCCGGGGCGGGGGCGCGCTCGGAGCGCTCAGCGGCGCATGGCTCGGACCCCGGGCCGGCGAGGCGGCCCGGGCGGGCGCGGGCGGCGGGGGCTAGGGGCCGGACCGGGGCCGCGCCGGGGCCGGGGGCGGGCGCTCGGAGCCTGGGGGCCGCCGGAGCCCGCACTGACCGCCCGCTTCCCCGGCGACTGGGGCGGCTCTTTCCGACTCCAACTCTCTTATTACGCGCTCCATGCCGCTCGGCTTTCCACCTGCCGCCGGCGCGCGCTCACATGTCAGCCTCCCCCGCCCCGCCCCTCCCCCGCCGCCCCCGCCCGCCCCGCCGCCGCCTTCCCAAATCGGGAGGGAGCGAGCCAGCTAGCGAGCGCGGCCAGGCGGAGGGAGGGACCGCGCGCGGAAGGCGCGGGCAGGGCGCGCGGGCTGCCGACTCCGTGGCGGGGCCGACCAGCGTGGCGGGGGCAGTGCGGGGGACCCGGAAGCTGGGCGTGTGCAAGTGGTGTGCACCGCTAGGAGGGCAGTGTGGCCCTGAAGGGCGACCTGGGGGTGGAACGTCTGCTGGGTGGTTGTGGAAAGTGGGGCGTGGAGTGTGGAGTTGTGGCTGCGCTCGTGGATGGGGCACGGTGTCCTGTGGAGTTCAGCGTGCGTGAGTGGAGGATTGCCTGCTTGTGTGTGCAGAACGGGTGACTGCAGGTCCGCGAGGTGATGGGTCGTGGGTACGTGTGAAGATGGGTGTGTAGAGCCCGGGCTGCGCTGCGGGGAGGTGTGCCCGTCGGGTTGTGCCCTTCGTGCATTGTGCAGGGTGTTCAAAGTGCGCCCAGTTCTGAGTGAGCCCAGACATCAGTTGCAGCTGCTCCGGCTGCTACCTGAAGGGCCTGGTGCCCAAGGGCTGCCTAGATATATTGGGGTGTGTGTAGCATAGTGGACTCCAAGTGTGTCTCTCTCCTCACACCTCTGAACTTCCCTTCCTCATCATGTGGGAGGAGTCCTCAGTTAGCCACCCTGCGCAGAACAGGGGCTTCCCCTGATGTGCATACCAGCTCCCCCTGGATCGTGGGAAACCCTCCCTTGCCTCACTGCCAGGTCAGAAAACCAGGTTCAGGTCAGATGGAATGTGAAGAGGTAAGCGCTGAGCAAACCTTAGGGGGACCGGACACTTCCCTTACAAAGGCCCCCAGAATTCCACTCAGAGGAGAGGAGACTCTCCCAGCGCACCCCTTCTCCAGCCGAATGGTTCTTCTTAGTGCCTGACCTCCATCTCCAGCCTTCGTGGGGTTGGGTGGGTAGTCCTCTTCCTTTAGCCCTCAGGGCGCTGCACAGGGTAATAATTTGGTTTTCCTGATCGTCCTTCCCTCTTTTCCTGTCTAAAGCTATGGTCACACCAGCCGCTCCCTCCTCAGGCCCTGCCCCAGGGTGAAGCGCTTCGGCAGCAAACTCTTCCCCGTTCCTCTGGGAGGATCTCGGGGGACACAGCCGAGCGGGAGGGGCGAGCGAGAGGGCGGGAAGGCGAGCTCGATTCTCAGCTGTCAGCAAAGGCAGCATTGATCGGCGGAGCGCCGTGGGGGAGGGCGAGAGTCAGGGCTGTGGGCGGAGTAGGTGGGGGCTGCAAGGACCTGGGTGTCGCCAAGCTGGTTTTGGCAAAACCGGTCCAAACCCCAAACACCTAGTGGCCCTTTTCCCTCTGCCTCCTGCGGTGCCTCCTGGGGTCTGACCTGAATCTCTCCTGCTTGCTCTTGACCAGAACCTGGTGCCCCAGTGCAGGTTACAGCCCTATCTGCTGGCAGTCAGGGAAGGTTTCATAGACCCCACGGTGGATGCAATGCCCAGGTTAGGTTGAGTCATCCTCTGTTAAATTGAAGCCAGTACCACCACCCCAAACACACATACACACCACAGATATGTGGCACTCCCTCTCCTGATTCTGTGTACAACTGTCTCCTTCAGGGGTCCTGGGCATGGGACTGAGGTCTGGATGTGAATGATGCAAAGGAAAGCGGCTGCCAGAGGCCTGGAGTCTTTTGAGGCTCTTCAGTGGCAGAACTGGAACTTGAATTCAGGTTGCCCTTATCAGCACCCAGAATATCTAAAATTGGGTCTGTTCTGGGAAATCTGATCCTTTAACTCAGCATCACCTCTGAACCCTGTGCCTCTCTTCCCACTCAGGGGACTACATAGGTCCCTTCCCCTCTCATTCGGAGCCCTCCCTGCAGGGAGAGGGTCTTTCATTATCTTTCCCAACTTCTAGTTCCAGATTACCCTCTCAAAGGCAGCAGGAGGAAGAGAGACTGAAGTCTCTGCTGAAAGGGATGGAGGTTAGAGCTTAGAAGCACCTCCACAGGGCACTATGGAGGGGTTGTGGCCCGCGCAGAGGATCAGGTCCACTGTTACTCAAAATGGAGAGACTTGGAACTTTTCTTAGAGATGAAAGGAAAGCGGGAGGTGGTTCTAGGAGACCCTAGCAAAGTTCAGTTGGTGTGTGCGTACATGGGGAAGCAGAGGAGGCAGAGGAGAAAGTCCAGTTTAGAGAAGACAGGTGGCCACTGTGAGTGTCACCCAGTGGCCTTCCTGCCCCCATCCGGATTCTCAGGACATGACTGGGAGGATGGACTTTCCCCACAGCAGCCTCTAGTGACTAAGACACTTTTCTGAGCAAACAGCTGTCCCAGACTCCCTCAGTTGGCCCCTCTGCTGGAGGGAGGCGGGGTATGCTGTGGTTTCCCACCGTCCTTCCTCCCTCCCTCCACCTGTTCCTTTGACCCCACCCTTAGCAGCTCCCTTCCCACCCTCAATCCCATGTCCCTCCCTGGTTACACTATCCGAACTTCACTGATCTGTGCAGACTCACTATCCCACCTGCATAATCCCTCCCCTGTTATGGGCTTCAGTTTCCCCATCTGTACAAGAAGTGGGCAGAATCTTTGATTTAATTCATCACTGTCCCCATCATATATCAATGGAGCAAGTATTGATTGAGAAGGAGGCGTGGGGCGGGGAGTGCTCCTATTTGCTGAGCACCAACTGTGTGCCATGCCCTGTCCCTTAGGGGACCAAGAGCAGTCCTTTGCATGTGAGAAAGCTGAGGCTCAGAGAGGTACAGGGACTCACCTAAGGATACACAGCCAGTCAGTGACCCCACAACTGCCTGTGACCTGTGCTTCCCTTTGACTGACATGTGCCTGGGTCACTGCTGGGACTGAAGGAACCATACATGGCCAATCCTTGTTCTCCAGGACGCATTCCTGCCAGAGGGTGAGACTCCCAGGTCTGAAAGGATTGAGATCTGGAAGTAGGCGGGACCTCAGTCCTTGGAGCACTGTTCAATCCTATTATTGACTTCCACTGTGACCTCGGGTCATTCAAGGGCTCAAATTCCTTCCCTGGAGTGGACCGGGGTGATTTAAGCAGGGCTTCTCACACTCCAGCAGCAATGGAATGCTTCTTCCACAGAATCGCCAGGGAGCACATAAGTGCGTAGAAAGCACTCCCACGGAGGCACTGATGGAGGCCAGGGGGCTAGGTTCCAGCCACCTGCCTCCTCCATCTCTGTACCCCAGGACCATTCTTATATCTCCAATGGTCACCAGAGGCCCTAAGCCTTCACTAGCAATGGCAGAGGAAGTCTTTTTTTTTTTTTTTTTTTTCTTTTTTTGGTGGGGGGCAGAGGCATTTGGAGAAGTATAGAGAAATACAACCAGCCATGCCCACGGCTACCATCAATGAGTCCCATGCTAAATGCTAAGCTTCCTGCAGTATGGTGGACCTGCTTAGTCTTTTTTCAGCATCCCAACAACCCTGTGGGTTCCCATGGTTTATGTGACATTTTACAGTCAAGAAGACTGAGGCTCTTGGGGCTGGGGTTGTGGCTCAGTGGTAGAGCGCTTGCCTAGCATGCGTGAGACACTGGGTTCCATCCCCAGCACCACATTAAAAGAAAAAAAAATGAAGAAGAAGACTGAGGCTTTGGGAAGAGACTTGCCTAGTCCAGCTCTTGACCCCTACACTGCAGCGTGTATGGGTTTGGGGTACTGGGTTGGGGAGGATGGTCTAGATCATAGGGGAGAAAAAACAAGCATGGCCAGGGGGAAACAGGAGGCCTTGCATGCCAGACTGAAGGGTTCAATCACCCAGATTGGAAACAGGAAGCCTGGGCAGGGCCTGAGCCTGGGCATGCTGCAATGGCTGAGGCTCCCCAGAAGCAAGCCCAGGAGGGGCAGGAGGCACTGGCCTGAAAAGAAGTTGGCAAGGCCAGGGGCAGAAAGAGCCCTGAACCACAAGCCACAGCTGGGCTTCCAATCCTGGCTCCTCCTCTTCCCTACTTCCCAGGCTGGGAGGAGGGCTGAATGTAATAATGCATGAAAAAGTCAGATAATGCCGGCAGCCGTAGGAACGTGAGCCGTTCACCTACCGCTCTTCAGGTTAGGATTGGCATGGGGGGTGCTCTTGGGGTGGATGGCATCACATTGTTGCCTCTGGGAATCCTCCTCCTTGGAGAGCAGGAGGAGGCATGAAGAGAGAAGGCCTCCTTCCTTTTCCCTAGGCAGTCCAGAAAGGATAAGAGACTTGGACTGCCCGGTGGATGAGTAGGGCTGAAGGGTCCTGGGGAGGTTCTCTTCCCCTAGATGGGCCTGTACCACTGACCTGCCTCCAGCCTAACCAAGCTGGCCTAGCCAGTCAGCTCAGTCACAGGAAGTGGGGAGGCAGTAGTGTCGCTGAGCTCAGCGAAAGTGGACCCCCATTGATCTCAAAGGGCTGGAGTGGGGCCCACCAGGAGGAGACAGAGGGAGAGGGGTGTGTGGAAATGAAGGTCAGAGCTGTTCCTTCTTGGTCACTCCTTCTGTGCCTTCAGGATCCTTGCCTCTTAACGCTACTCTTGGAGACCCTGCCGAAGGCATCAGTACGGTGGTCCTGCTGGTCGGCTCCATGTTCTCAGAGGGCCTCTGGGATAGTGGAGCAGTTGAGAAATATAGAGGAAGGACTGTTCTGGGTTGCAGAGTGTCCACTCAAAAAGAACATGTACGCTGCTTTGGCGGGAGAAACCTGGATGAGGGCTCAGGGAGGGAGATGATGTGAGTGGGAGGGACTGAGATTGAGTGGCAGGGAGAGGGATTTAGATGAGGGATGATACTTGTTAAGGGAGAAGGATGGGGGCTCAGAAAAGAGGTGAGAGACTCAGTGGCAGGATGGGGAGGCTCTAAGAAAGAAACTTCCAGGTCAAGCTTGATTTTAGGTGTCTCCAGCTCCTAGAGATTCCCTTGTCTCTAATCCAAAGCTTGAACAAGCACTTAGGGAAGTTCTCCTCTTTCAATCACTGAGCCACATCCCCAGCCCTATTTTATATTTTGTTTAGAGACAGGGTGTCACTGAGTTGCTTAGCCCCTCACTTTTGCTGAGGCTGGCTTTGAACTCACAATCCTCCTGCCTTAGCCTCCTGAGCCACTGGGATTACAGGCATGGGCCACTATGCCCAGCTGAGAATGAGAATTCTTTAACAGCAGAAATGAGAGGATATTCCTGGTGGTGAGGAGGAGTGGAAGGTGCACCTCCAAGGGGCAGGGAGATTCAGTGTTCCAGCAGGGACAGGAAGTATAGCTGAAGATCCCATGAGTGGAACTATGCTCCCAGCTTAATGCTGGCTTTGAGAAAGTGCTCAAACATCTCTGCCTGTTGACCACCTGGCTCTGGCTTTAGGTAGAAAGAGTACTCATAGGAGTATGATGTGAAACCCTTAAGCCAGGACACTAATGTAAGAGCTGCTTTGAGGCTAGTATACTCCCACATGGCTTGAGCACACACAACTGAGAATGGGTCCCCTGGGGTGACTTCCACATTCCAGGATATAGTCAGAAAAATGTGCTGAAAATAATCTCAAGGATAAACATCACATCGTATTAAAAGCACAATACCTTGAGAGACATATCTCTCACAGGAGAATTCATACCTAGAGATAATGGTACAATCTGAAAGGAAGTCTAACATAGTTAAAATCTTCAAGAAGGTAAGAGAAATAAATAGCATCTATAAAACAAGAACAGGAAGACATTAAACAGGAATATGTAGCAGAAATGAACATAATTTCTAGAAATTTTAGAAATGAAAACCAAACATTGACATTAAAAAAAAAATCAACAGATGGGTTAGTAGAGTAAATACAGCTTTAGAGAGAATTAATGAATTAGAAGCTAGAGCTGGGGGAATCCTCCAAAATGAAGAACAGAACAATAAAAATACTAAAGAGACAGAATATTGAATGAAAAATTCCAGCCTTTGTATTACTGGTTTTAGAAAGAGAGTGGAGTGACCATGCTCTTTCCAAAAATGAGACATGAATTTCTAGATTTAGAAGATCCACAGACTGTCTAGTAAAATGTCTTTAAAAAATAGTAAAATGTCTTAAAAAAAAAAAAAAAAAAAACTACATCCAGACCCCTTATAGTCAAAAGTGTAGAATAACAAGAATAAAGAGAAAATTCTAAAAGACATCACAGAGAAAATATAGCGTATCTACAAAGGTCCAATAATTGGATTGACGGTACATTTTTCATCAGCAACAACAGATGCCAAAAAACAATGGAAGAGCAACTTCAGAGTGCTGAGGGCAAATAATTGTGGACCTACAATTCCATATCTTGCCAAAATGTCATTTAAATCAAAGGGCAAAATAAAGACATTTGAACTTGTATGAGATCTTTGAAAGCTTCTGTTCCACAGACCTTCACTGAAAAAGAGAGGCACAGGGACTTGGGGGAGGGCTGGGAGTTCACAGAGGTGTCACGGGCTCAATGGAGGCCAGGGCACTAAGGAGAGGCAGGAGGCTCAGGGCTGTTGGCGGGCCCTGATCTCACCTCAGCACCAGCCAGACAGAGAAGCCCAGCCCAGCCTGGGCAGTTGTGGCCCAGCTCAGGTTCTCCACTCTTGACCACCAGTTTTGCTGTCCTCCTGTTCCCTCTTCCTGGGCTGTGTGGTAGTGGCAAGTACCCAAGCTAGGGGATGACACTACAAGCCTGGCTCCTCCTCAAGGAGGCCATGCCCAAGTCACTCACGTGACTGGGCATGTTTTGTTTTGTTTTCTACCCTCTTGGTACTCGGGATTGAACCCAGGGGTGTGCTACCACTGAGCTACACCTCCAGCCTTTTTTTTTTTTTTTTTTTAATTTCTGAGACAGGGGTTTGCTAAGTTGCTGAGGCTAGCCTTTGTTTTGTGATCTTTCTGCCTCAACCTCCCAAGTTGCTGGGATTACAGGTGTGTGTGACCATGCCCAGCTGTGACTGGACCCTTAACCTCCACCCTAGAATCTTCTCCTCCAGGGAGGCCAGATGCTACCTGGCAAAGGCCTAAGGATGGCCGGAACTGTGGGACGGACACTAGGCCCTTTCCCATGAATTCATGGGGAGGGGACTTTCATTCTCTATTGGAAATGAATCATGAACAATGCAGACAAGTCCAATGGGGCTGAGCCAGCTGGGTCACCTGGGAGAGGTGGCTTTTTGAAGCAGTTGGCTCCATGCAACCAGCTGGTGCCCTTGGGCAATTTCTTAATCTCTTCAAGCCTTAGTTTCCTGTTATAAAATGGGGAGAATACCTATTTAATAAGGATGTGAAGATGAAGTGAAAACCCATTTAGGTATCAAGCTTTAGCTTTATTTTCTTACACATAAATTTCTTAAATGTATAATCTCTGCCTAATAGCCCTGCCTAGCATAGTGTCAGTACTCAAAAAAAAAAAAAAAAAAAAAAAAAAAAACACAAACCAACCAACCAAAAAAAACTGTTAACAAGAGAAAGTCATAAGTCAGATGAGTAGAGGTGGGATTGTGTGCAGTGTGCAGAGTCCCTGTCTCTGTTTGGCTACACGGCAGGCTTTTGTTCACTTACTCATCACTTATATTACCCTCTTGGTCCCAAGCCCTGTGTTGGGCTCCGGGACACAGAAATGACCCTGAGCTGAACTTGAGGACCACCTGTGAGAAAGACAGAGTATCTTCAGAGTCTAACTTAGTCTAGTGTTTACTATTTCTCCCATTTCCAATTCCTGAACCCCACCCCCAACTCAACATCCAATATAAGCTCCACAATAGCAAGGATTTCATCTGGCTTGTTTTCAGCTGTATTCATAAGTCCAAAACAATATTGGATACACAGAAGGTGCCAAAGAAATATTTGCTGAATGACTGTATATGTGAGCTCTAATAATAGTCTATATAAGTTGATACAGGAACATCGAAGAAGTCCTCACTGATCTGCCCCCAGAATTAGAAGTTTTTCAGTGAGAGCCATTTGAATTTGTGTCTTGATGGATATATAGGAGATCAATAAGTGAAAAGGGGAATAAAAGGGCATTCCAGGCATTGGGATGAGCAGAGTCTGAAAGCATGGAGGTAAGCTCAAGAACCAGTGAGTAATGGGGGTGTGACAGTAGTGCAAAGGGTGGGAAGAAAGCTGGGGGGCTAGAAGGGCTCTGAATGAACTTGGGCTGTCAGGAAGCCCTCATTAAAGTCTAACCTTGATGCAATACTCTGGAAAGGGTAGTTTCCAGCCCTCACTGTAATCCCACAGAAACTCCTCCCCTCAAAGTGTAAGGGTGTTATCTGGAAGGGAGCCAAAGATCTCCTACCTGCTGAAAAAGGGACAGTCACACCCCCACTGGTTCCTAGAATTGTCGTAAGGTGGGATGAGGGTGGGACTAGGCACCTCCCAAGACTTAGGTAAGGGCTGCCTGCTGCCCCCTCGTGGCCCTGGCAGACCTAAGCAGCAAGGGAGCCAGCCAAGTCCTCTGTTCATACCCAGGGGGTCTCCAACCTCCAATATCAGCCTCCTGGAAAGTTTCCAATTACCAGCTGTCCCCAGACCAGACCCAATCACGTTATTTGTTCCACATATACTCAGGGCTGGGTCAGTGAGTTTGGGGAAGCTCAGTAAAAGGAGACAGTCGACACTTGTCAATATTTTGTTCTTTCTTATACATACATATCCCACCTTTGGCAAGAGAACAGCTGTGTATGCAGAGGATCAGGTCAGTGTTTTGGTGTCAACTTCACCCCTAATTCATGGAGTGACCTTGGACAAGTCACTGCATTTCAACAGGCCTCTCATGACTCCTTTATAACACAGGGATCATGATCCATCTTCCTGTCTCTCCTGCAGGGTCACTGTGAAGATCATCAGGAGGACGGATGCTGCAAATGCTAGAAAAAATGTTTAAAGAGTACTCCGGATGTAAGGGGATCATGCTGGGTATTAGATAGGGACTCTCTTGGGCCGAACCAAAGGGTTTGTTTACACCGGGAAGGGCCCTGCTGGCAGGGCAATTTAAAGGCAAAGTGCTCCGCGGAGAAGCTGTTTGCCAATCACAATTGATCGCAGTTATCTCCAAAATGAACAGAGTAGTCTATGGGAAAACAGGGACCCATGGATGGTCCTGAAATTCCAATTGTGGTAGAATTTTCAGCAATGTGTGGAAGAGCAGCGAAGTGGGACAGAGGGCCCCAGAAAATGAAATAACAGAGGTTCTACCTTTTCTGTCTTAAGACCAGGGCCCCCTCTGCCTGCTTCCTTTCTCTTGCTTTCTTTTCACCAAGTTGGGCATGCAGCCATTAGTGAAAACTTGCTGACTGTCTCACTAAGATGTATGTGGGTGCAGGACAAACGGAAAGGCCAGAAGACCCCTTCAGAGACAAGTCCAGAGGTAGTATGACTGGAAACAGAAGGAGGGTACTAACTTGGGAACCAGAAACATGCAGGGGCTGCCTGAACTCACTGTTAAGGGGTAGGTACTGATTTCTCATGGTCATAGTGTCACCTACTTACCTTCCCTGTTGTTTTTCTTCCTTTCTTATGTGAATGAATCCCTTACTTGGTTCCCTCTTTTTGCTTTAGCAACGGGAGGCTCAGCATCAAGTCTTGGTGACCATCATATTTGTGTTCTTGTTTTTTATGACCCTGATTTCCTACTCAATTGGGTTTTTTTCCCTAATTCTAGTTTGCCCTATTTTATTATTTCATTGTACTATGTTTTTATTGCAAGTCATCTCAATTTTTTTTGTGGAATGAGGTACTAAGATACACTTAAAAAGTATATGACACAGGGTGCCATATGACATAGACAAGGAGATACAGTCAACAGTTTCCATACCTGGAGAGTAAAGGGCAAAGCTGGTCAGACCCAAATCTAAGCAAGAAATTTAAATAGGTCTGTAAGGTCTGGGGATCTCTCAGGAGGAAGAATGAACAGGGGGCAGAAAGTGTTGCCTGAAACCCTTCCTATTTTGTCAATACCAATTCATGTCATGATACCATGGCTTTATGCATGGAAATATTTGTTAAAGGAATCCCAAGTGTCAGACTTGATCTAATATAAGCCTCTTCCCATTTCCACTTTGCCCCCTGAGACAGTCCCAAAACCAAGGGACAAACACCTGCTTTTACCTGCGGTACCCAGTTCACTGCTCTTCCCATCACTGGACCCACTCCGACTGTAAAGATGGTATGGTGGGGATCAGAAAGAGGCTCATCACTGGTGCTTTCTATTCTCTTTGCTTCAATGGACAAGACCCAGGATCTGGCTGTAAAAGCCCTATGAGCTGCTGGCTGACAAAGGGCCTAGGTCCTTTTTCCTTGCTTGCAGGATATAGCCAGCATTCTCTGGGAGAGATGCCCCCATCAGCCCTCAACCAAGTAGGCCACAGTTCTCTGTGTGACAGTCCAGTTAGGTCAGTTGGGCAGGCACTTCTGAGCAGCAAATGTATTTTGATGAAACTCACTTGTAAAACTGACTGAGGAACTCAGTTTGATCAGATGTGCCCCTTCTTTCCAGATACCCAACTCAAGGGCAAACAAACCTTCCCCAGTCTTTCCCAAAGTGGCCCCATGAATGTCCCCAGACACAGAAACTGACTCTAAAGTATCTAAAATGAGATTTATTGCATTTCATGCAGTTGGATGTCCATGCAGCAAAGGAGACTAGCACAATTTTTTAATGCATTTTTAAAAATAAAATAAAGGGAGGAGGGCAGCACATACACACAATTCTAGTCTCCTTGGGTTCCCAGAAGAGAGGGTGTAGGAATGAAACCATTGCTCTCCATGGGGACTGAGTTCATCTCCTAAATGCAAGGAATGTTTCTTGTGGCCTCTGGATGCAAACACAGGGCTCTGGGTGAGAATAAGGATGGGGAGAAGAACACTAGGGAAAAAAAGCTGCACGCATCCACCTTACTCTGTTATGAGTGCAGAACAAGGTGGCAAATCTTGGGGCAGCAGTTGTTCCAAGAATCAGGATATCCTGTGCATCCCTAGGAAGATCTCCTAAAACAAATGGCGGTGAGAACAAGAACAAGAAAAACCAAAGGAGAAATATTTCTTCAACCACACACTTCAAGAAAATGCCATAAATATGTCATTTAATATTCTCATTTCATAGAACTGGACACACAGCTTGACATATTGAAATATTGATTTCTTGGAGAAAAAAGTGGAAAAAAGGAAATAAAAAATATTGCATCTTTTTGTTGGAGAATCTCGGCCCCCAGGCGTGGGGTGTAGTGCACCAGTGTCCTAGCCTGCAGGAGGCGCTGAGGTCGGCAGGGTCCTCTGGGGAGGGAGGCAGCGCCCATCGCCTGGGGCTGTATGGCAAAAATTGTGTTGGGTATCCTTGGCCTTGCCAGCTTAGGCCCTCAGTCGCCGGTCACCTGGGGGGCCTGCCCGTCGGAGGGCTGGTTGGCTGACTGGATGAACATGGGCTGGGCGAGGTCCTGGCCCGCAGGCATGGTGACTTGCTGGATCTGGTAGAGCTGCTGCGAGGGGTGGAGAGGAGAGAGTGAGGTCACCCCTGGGAGAGGGGCATGCAGCTCCCTATGGGCCTCGAGCTGGTTGGGGGCCCCAGAAACCTCAACCACCACCCACTGCAAGGCGTCAGAGGGAGAAGCAGGTGTGGCGCTCTGCTGGGGCAGGGAGCAGCAGACACAGGAGGCATCAGCCTGGTGGGAGGGGGTGTGTGTGGTGGGCAGGGAGGTGCAGGGAGTTGCATTTCCTGTGGCTTTCACTTCTCTGGGCTCTGCCTCTCCCGTTAGCTCAGAGCCTTGAGCTTGCTGCACGCTGTTCCTCTGTGACAAACACAAGCAATCGACCACTGTACCAGCAGCTTGGAAGTAAGCATTTCCCCCTTGGCAATCCTCACTGGCAGGGGCAGCAGGATACCCCTGCTTCTCCTTTCCTCAGAATACCTGGCTCAGGCTGAAGCTACACTGAACCTGCATTTCCTACATGGGTCCTGCAAAGGAGGTGGCCTGCAATTTGACGCCTCCTACAGTCAAGCCCCACTGAAGGGTGGAAAAGATGCTCATGCAGTCACTTAGTAAGGTTAGGACCTATTGGTCTTATGGTTTCTCAGGGCCCTGAAAGAAACCCAAAACTAAGACCCGTACCCACAGGAACCCTGGCCTCAGAGTCAAGCATCTGATACTGGCAGAAGTCAGAGATGAGTCTTAATGCCAGCTCTTCTCCCTCTTGGCCAATGAACAGTACAACTTTGGACATGTCATTCTATCATGTACTCAGTGATCTCTGGGAGCATTTGATGAGAGAAACGGGGAAAAGGAAAAGTTCTTTCCTTGTACATGTTTACAGTTGTTACTGAATTCTGGCATAAAGAGAGCTCAAGAGGTCACATGTTTTCTGCATTTCAACCAATATGTGCCATTAAAAAGAATCAAGACTTAGGACAAAAACAGTCCAAGAGTGGGAAACAGGAGATTGCATTCTATTCTACAATCAACACTTGAGTGAGCATGAACACGGCTTCCCATCCCTAGGGCTCAGTTTACTCCTCTGTAAAATGGCAATTTGGGCTATATAGTGTCTAAGATTATTTTTAGCTCCCACATGCCTACAAATATGAAGGCTATGTGCCCTGATTTAAAGATTACACTTGTTTTAACAATTTCTGTCCCCTCATTGTTAGCAGAGGATAGGACAGTTGCCCTAACCATCCAAACCCACATACCACCCACAACTCTGGCCCCCCAACTCCTTGCCCAGGTTGGGTACCCTACCTGTCCATCTGTGAACTGGCTGAATTGCTGCTGTCCTTGCTGGACCTCTGTCTGTGTGATCTGTGGGAAGCAAGATGGTAGAATAGGCACATAAGCTGCATGCCAGCCCACCACCATGAAGATCAGAACAACGTCTACAAAGTGTGCCCAGAACAAGGCCTGGCACAAAACAGGTGCTTGATGAGGACTTGGAAAGCAAGAGTCTCTCCCAATCACCTAGCTACCCAGAGCTGGCACCACACAGGTACATGAAGAACAATGGAGCATGTAAAACACAACGATCAGGATCCTATCTCTTAATATCCACATCTTGCAACTATCCCCTCACCTCAAAATCCGAGGCTCAAGGAGAGCACCTAACTCCGTGGTTTTATCATGAGAGGGAATAACATTTACAGTTTGGGGAAGAGTATATGTTTCAGCCAGTGAAGGCAGATTGCAAAATGCTAGGCAGAGTGGCGAGTGGTCCCTTTCATCCTTGGAAGATGGGCTCCAAACCAACCCTTACGACCCAGATTATCTGAATGGAATACAAAACACCTTGATAAGCAGTGGCCCAGGCCCTGGTGATCATCATGGAAAGTACTTTTTCTGAGCAAGGCAATGTTCAGCCCTCTGGGTCAAGGGAGAGAAGGGTGGGGGTGGAGAAACAAGGGGTGCAGCAAGAAAAACATTTATCACATACTGACAACTGCTGGAAACAGCTTGGTAAACTAAAAAGAAAACCAGAGCCTATGCATGAGAGTATGTCTAAGGAACACAGGGCGAGGAATGGCCTCTGTGTACCATCTCCTGGAATCATTTCAGTCAAACAAGAAGGTAAGGCTGGTCCTCTTGAATGTCCTCCCAACAGACAACAATAACCTCTGCAGGCCTACACAGGAGGCTATGAAGAACAAGAAAGGGGACAGGTGATAAAGAGTCTCATAAAAATTTCTTACTATTGTTCCTTCTCCTTCCACAGATCTCTAAGCTACTGGAGGGCAGGAGCTGTTTTGTCTTTACACCTCCAATGTAAAAATTCAAGAAATTTCTGCAGAATAAATAATTGAGTCTGAAACAAATGGATACAACTCCTCACAGATAAAAAGGTTAACTGGCCAGGCACGGTAGCACACGCCTGTAATGCCAGTGGCTCAGGAGGCTGAGGCAGGAGGATCACAAGTTCAAAGCCAGCCTCAGCAAAAGCAAAATGTTAAGCAACTCATTGAGATCCTGTCTCTAAATAAAATACAAAACAGGGCTGGGGACGTGGCTCAATGGTTGAATGCCCGAGTTCAATCTTCCATACAGAAAAGAAAAAAAAAAAAAAAAAAAAAAAAAAAGAAAGAAAGAAAGAAAGAAAGAAGAAGAAGAAAAAAAAAAAAAAACAGTTAACTGACCTATGGCCAGTACATGTACAGCAGCTGGGAAGGAAATTTTATTTACCTTTAAATCAATATACATATTATTTATTTGGTATTCATGCAACAAACATTTATTGAGCAACTACTTAGTGTCAGGTTGTCACAATTACATATTGTTATGGAGATTTTTAACTGCCCTCAGGTATCCTTCTACTTGCATCCTCCCTTGTTTGGTCAACTCTTCCCACTTTTTGGCTGTAGTTCTGTTTCCCAAACTGACCTCTGAGTTACTGATAACCTTTCTCATTTCCTAAGATTTTTAAAAAATTTAAGAAGGGAGAGGGACCCAAAGGTGTGATCAGTCTTGAGATACCAATATGAGTTCCAAGAATATCATGGAAAAGTCTATGGTCCATGGGTGTGCAGGGAGTAGATGAGGAAAAGGTCTTTTTATGATCCCAGAGACTATATGGAACTGAGAAGCCTTGCTTTGGCTCATTCCTCACAGCCTCCCAAATGAGATCTTTGGAGACCTTCTCTACAAACTCAGCTCTGTCACCACTGTCAATAGATGCATCACCAAAAATGCAACTGGGCCAGACAGGTCCAGCTCTTAAACGATTGCTGCTTTTTTTGGGTCTGAGGCAAAAGAATCCATTAACAATGCCTCCCCTTGAACAGCATCCCCCATTCTCTGCAAATGACGCCCACGTCCCTCAACCCCTCAAGGCCAGGGGGCAGCCCTCTTGGCTCTGTGACTCACAGCCTTTGGTATTACAGGGCAGGGGAGGAGACAAAGGGTAAGTCTTCTGGCTGGGGATACATGCAGAGGTGGGGTAAACTCTAAGTAAGCTTTCCAGAGGGTAGAGGATGTGCCAGAACACAACAGCCATTCAGATTTAAAGAAGGAAACAGACTGGTGATCAGGCTTCCTCCAGCCTGACCTGCGCATGCACTTACTAAGCTTCTTTCAGGCATCCTCTGGACTTGTTCTTCCCTGTACTCCTTTACTCCTCAAGAACAAGATGTAAGTGACACCCTTTGAATTCAATCTTCCAATTACCCTCATCTATCCCTTGGGCAGCAGAACAGATTTGCTGGGGGAGGGGGACCCTCTTGCTAAAGGTAGTGAGAGTTGTATGCTGAGGGCTCCTTTCTAGCTAGAAGTCAGAGAGTTACTGTTAGTCTCCAACTCAAGCCCTGCATCTCTGGGGTACATACCTGTTGGGCATTGGTGGCAAGTGTCTGGATCTGTCCCTGCACAACTTGGGTGCCTGATACAGGCTGGGCTAAGCGGATATACTGCAGTTGGCCAGCATTCAGCTGCACCTAGGTCAGGGGCAGAGACAAACAGACCACAATTTGTATAAGTGCAAAATCTACAGGCAAACTTCCCATGATCAGAGATGGGGATGGCCCCCTACTCCTCCAAAGAACGCTGCCCTGAAAAAAAAAATCCCTTTAAACAGATCAAAAGAAGTAAAATGATAACATCCCAACCCCACAAGTAACACAGTACAAAAGAGGGTATGTTTTCTAAATAGACTTCCCAGAAGATCCTGTCATGTATGTGAAAACAGCATGGTTACAAAAGAACTGCTGTCTCTTGGCTGTAGGATCAAAACTTATCTAAGGAATCAATCTTAAAGCCTGTCTGACATTATCAGAATGCCTGCAGTAAGTGTTGATCTGTTTCCCCTACATCTCCACACCTCCCAATACTGTGAAGAGTTCCATTGTCTGCCAGGAACCCAAAGATACGGCCTAGTATTGTCCAACTCCATGCTATACATCTTGGGAGGAAAATGTCCTGCTTTATTATTTCTGTCCCCAAAAGTCATGATCAATGGGGGTCTGTGGGACTCTGAGGTTCCTGGGTGTTCAGTACTAGCTTCTGGCCAAACACCTCCCAAGGGGAAGCAAAATCAATAAACCTCTCACAGAAAACCCCATCATGGGAAAACAAAGCTACAAAAGTACCCTTAAGAGTCTCTCATGCTTACAATTAAATCTCAGATAATACAATAATACCACAGGCTGCATTTAATTGTGTGCTAAAAGCCTTAACTCAGGCTCTTAACGCTCCAGTGTGCCATGAAAGTATTAGCGCTTAGAGCTGGGGATGAAGGGAAGACCAGGGCTCAGCAGAGGACAGCAGATGTTCACAACCCAAGGCTCAGAGCTGAAATGTTTCTGGAAGCACAAGCAAATTTGTTCTATCTCTATCCATGGGCCCAAAACCACCTTCCTAGCTGCCTAGCCTGCCTCTGCTTCTGGAAGGAGCTTTTTCAGGCTGATGGGCACTTCAGGCCTCTTTGCCCTGAAGCACACTTCCTTCTGGCCTCTAGGAGCTAACCTCACTGCAGAACCTTACTTCCCCTGAGGAAAATGCTGATGGATGGAGCAGCACTATTGCATGCAGTGCTAAATCAAATGCTTCTCTGAAACTTCCAGCCTCAAAAGCTTCAAACCACCCAGAAAAACTCAGTAGTTGTAGTTCTTGGTAGACCATTCCAGAACTGCCTGAGGTACCCATTAGGAATCTATTTCAAAGGAAAACAGGGCAAGAATACTGTGATCCACAATCATTTATTTCCTGATACCACGTCAAGAGGAGCTGCTGGGAAACTGGTGCCAGGCCTAGCTTCACACTCAATCCTATTGAAAGCTAAAGCCTTATCCTGTGGAGGCAGGTGTCCTGATAGCCATAGGGATTTAAAATTTTCTAGTTGGGAAGAGGCTTTGCAGAAATTCCAATGTGATTTAAAAGCTGTGAGCCAAAAGGTGCCAAGCAGTTCGAAGACAGTGAGGAGGGTTTCTTCATAGACTTAAGACCCCTGGTGATGCTTTGCCTCTTAGTCCTCTGAGATAGGGTGGGTCAGATGCTCCTCACAAATTTTTTTAACTTAATTGCAGGGCAATTAAGCCTAAACCTTAGGCTTAAGCTGGTGTGGTGGCCCATGCCTGTAAACCAGCAGCTAGGAGGCTGAGGCAGGAAGATCAAGTTCAAACCCAGTCTTAGCCAAAATGAGGCATTAAGCAACTCAGTGAGACCCTGTCTCTAAAATACAAAATAGGGTTGGGGATGTGGCTCAGTGGTTGAGTGCCCCTGAGTGCAATCCCCAGTATCTCCCCTCACCCCCAAAAAAGGAGAGAAGTAAAGTTTCCATCACAAAGTCATGACTTCAATTAAAGAACTCTGCTGAATGGCCTGAAAAGTCTGGAAATGCGTATTTCTGACAAGATGTCTTAGACCAGTGAAGATGAGGTTGTGGATTTTACAACAAATCTGGGCTAAAACTTTGTGCTGCAGAGGGTTAAAATTACAGCAAGGTGGGATCTGCTTAAATGACCTTATTCTGGTGCCTTCACATAAAAAAATGAAAACTACTGAATAGAGAGGTCTTGAGTTGGTTGAGGAAAGGCAGAGCCCAGTCACCTGGAATTAATGGTGTGTGTGTCTATGTGACTAAGAGAGACAGACACACATACACCACTTTCCAAAGCATTCTCTTGGCTTCTTACCCTGTAACGTACTTAGTTCCTAAAACTAAGCTAAGGATACTTTTGAGTTTTTTTCAAAGAGGAGGTGGCCAACTAAGCCAAGTAAGTTTCTATCAGCCTACATTTCATAAATGACTACTCCAAAGCCAGACACAGTGGCACATGCCTGTATTCCCAGCTACATCAGAGGCTAAGGGAGGTGGATCCCAAGTTCAAGTCTTGGTCACATGGTGAGACCCTGTCTCAAAATAAAAAGGGGGCTAGAGATATAGCTCTGAGGTAGAGTACCCCTGGGTTCAAGCCACAGTATTACAAAATTAATTAATTATTAAAATAAAAGGAAAAAAGCACTGCCCTATGCCACTCACTTTCCAGTTTTTGGTAGCAAACTGACCAATGCATAGTTTGCAAGTGTTAAGGAAATATATATATATATATATACACGCACACACACACTTTTTTTTTTTTAAACAAATATAAGCACAAAAGCAACAAATCTTAGAAATGAAATCCCTTAAGGCACACAGGAAACTGCAGCCTACAGAAAAGGAATGGGTAAGTTAAATGAAAGCCAAAAATATACTTTGCTGCAGGCTCCACTGGGAACTGACTCATGAATATGCAACAAGTGTTATTTATGGCCTTCTTTGTACACCTCCCTGTTACTCTCTGTTAATCAAAAGTTAGGACGGTCTCACAAGGTTTTTGGGTCTTAGCTTATGGTAGCGGCTATAATGATTTCTGTGTGTAAGTGGAGTGAGTAGAAATTGAGAGGGGCCACTCCATGAACCCGAATTAATGCAAAATGAAGAGTAAACAGCGAAGCATGTTGGCGTGAGGCACAGGGTGTAAGGGAAACAAGTTAAAAACAAAGCACTGCTAGGTGCTGTGGCTTACACCTATAATACCAGCAACTTGGGAGGTTAAGGCAGGAGGATGACAGATTTGAGGCCACACTTACCAATTCAGCAAGATCCTCAGCAACTTAGCAAGACCCTGTCTCAAAAAATTAAAAGGGCTGGAGATATAGCTCAGTGATAAAGCAATACTGGGTTAAGTCCTCAGTATAAAAACAACAACAACAACAAAACCATACATACAAAATTTCAAGTATATGATATATGAAATCTTAAGGTATTTCTTGTGTCATAAGCTGAAAACAGAGCCATGCAAGTCTGGGAGCAGGCTTACCGGAATCTGCTGGATCTCTCCTGTGTTAGTGATGATCTGCTGCATCACTTGCATGGTCTGTCCAGTGCCACTCTGGGCCTGCTGGGCTTGACCCTGAGGTTGGGCCTGGACAATCTGCACCTGTTGACCTTCTCCAACCTGCATTGTCACTGGTGTGGTCTAAAAGGAAGTCAAAACAAAGTTTAGAATTACATGGGGCTAAAAAAACAAGCAGTTAACCAGGAGCAAAATCTCTCCATTGGTGACTAAACTCACCTTAACACCAATAATAGCACTCAACCTACAGAGTCTGTTGGGTCTTGGAGCACTGCTAAAAAAGTTACTGTCTGAAATAAAAGCTGAGAAAGCCAACTGACTTTTAGGTTAACAGTATAGAATATTTGCTTGGACCCCAAACAAATCTCTCTGCTTCCAATACTACCGCTTTTCACAGTTTCTTCAACAATGTTAAGGCACATAAGGCACAGAAAAAAATCAAAAGAAATCATGATAGTTCACCTGAGAAATGGCCAAAGTCAAGCCCACAGCAGATGAATTTGGAGGGCAAAATGAAATAGAAAGTGGGGTCCATATAAATTTTTACTAAGTTTTAGGGTTCCAGGTTCCTTCTTAGGCATGCAAAACAACAACGATAGGAAAATAAAGCACTTGGGCTCATCTCTGAGGCTGGGTCTAGTGCAGAATGGCTCTCTCCCTCATTCAAGAAGCACATCAACTCCTGCTTACACTAGCCAGATGACTGCTCTTGACCACCATGGCTTCCCATGGGAAAGGTGACCACTGGTAGGATACTGGTAGAATATTAGGCACTGTCAAGACTTGACTCTTAACTGAACCTACCCTTATTACTAGAATTCAGTGAAGCAATAACTTTTAATTTTCTAGAATTGGCAATCTCAGATTTAAGACATTTCTGTCTAATATATATTACTAGGCAGATACTGTGTCTCTCACAGTTAGTGGCTTGTAGTCTTATGTACTCTTTTTGTGAGAGGTAAAGATTTGAACTGTTGAAATGGTCAATCATTCTTTCAAATCTCAAATCTTAGCCCCTGATATGACTTTCACAGATTACCCACAGAGATAAGAGCCAACCATATCTGGCTCATCTGGTGAGAGGTGAGTGGAGTTCTTTAAACTACAACTGGACTCCCACTCCTAAACCCCCCAACTCCATCCTGTTTTGGACATGGTCTCTCCCTGCTCTGAACTAAAAATCACATCAATAAGACAACTCTGGAGATCTCAATGAATCATGGACTTCAACTGCTATTTTGATGTTCTTAATTCTGACTAAATAGGTTTACAGGAGATTATAACTATCTCATTTAAAGTTACAAGGGAAGGGGATATTTTCTGTGAATTACAGTTGAGATTCAAGTATTACTTGGTAAGAAGAAATTATTATAAACTGGAGGAGGGTAGGAAAGAAAGATGACAGTTCTCAGTAAAACCTGTGATGCGTTAATAGGACAACAGAAAGTTCAACTCATCTATCCCCTAACCTCCACAAATTCCCAATTTGTAACAAAAAATAGAGAATTCACTTCACAAAAACATATTTCTCTTAACTTTGCTCTAACATTTTGTCTTGCAACAGATATCTGCACCCAACTTGAAAGAGACATCACTATAGATTAAGGGAGTAAGACCCATATGAGACTACCCTGAAGCAGCAGCACACCAAAGTAACAGCTGGAACAACTTCATCACTCTCACAAGCCTTATCAGTTCTAGGGTAAGCAGGTATGGATTGGCAGAGAAAATGACAAATGAAATTCTGACTTAAAAAAAAAAAAAAAAAAAAAAAAAAACATGCTGCCAACTCATCACTGTACTGTATCAACTTAATTTGTCCAAGAGGATTTCCAAGGTATTTCTAAATCATTTCAGGAAAATGAGGGTTTGTGTTAGCATGGCAGCTGCCAAATCACGTATGGTATGCCCTGCTGTCAGGACACAACAGCCATGAGCTTCCCAGGATGATCAGTCAATGTGGGCCAGCCTCTGGCACATTCCCTTGAAGTTCACTCTGTAAAGGGATAAAGCCTTTGGCAGGTAAAGCTCTTCCCATTGCAGAGGCATGAGCATGAGCCAAAGAAGGTCCCTTAGGCATCATGGTACACTGAATGCCTTGAGGCAGGGACTGGACTGAGATCATCTTTGAGCTCCTGGCGCCTAGCATAGTGTCTAAAGAAGAATAAGCACTCAATAAATTTTTGTTCTATGGATAAATAAATGAGCCAGGAATTAATCTTAAAGTCATAATTCATATTTAAATCCACCTCCATCCCAACTTTTTTCTTCTAGGCAAACTCAGCTCCTTACTAGAGTACACAAGACTATCCAGGCTGTGTTCCCTGGACTTGCCTCAAAGGTCCCCGATGCTGATGGCACTTTCTCACCATTCTTTGTACTGTTTCTTGCCTCTAAGCCTTTGCCTGTACTTTGCCCTTTACTAACCATATCATCCTTTCCTGCTTGTTTAACTTCTAGTGTTTGCTCTAAGATTCACATCATTCCTGTTAGGAACCTTAACTTAATTTGCCCAAGAGGATTTCCAAGGTATTTCTAAATCATTTCAGGAAAATGAGGGTTTGTGTTAGCATGGCAGCTGCCAAATCACGTATGGTATGCCCTGCTGTCAGGACACAACAGCCATGAGCTTCTCTAACCACCTCCTCACATCTTTGTAAGTGCTCCTTTTGATGTGCTCCCATAACACTCTGTACATAATTCTAAGAAATATCTTTCATTTCCCACATAGTGGTATAACCTTTTAATATTTGTATCCCCAACTGGATTTTAAATTTCTGGAAAATCAGGACTATTTTATTCATGTTTGCATTCCTATTATCTAGCATAGGACTTTGCTCTCAGAGGATGCTCCCTGCTTGATGAATAAATAATGACTGACAGAATTTGAACGCAGAGCTAATAGTACTGGGTCCTCTACAGTCTCTCAAGACTCCCAACGGACTGTACTGCTATCAACATACTTTGGGGAAGAGAAAGACTCTTCTGATTACTACTGTAAAAAGAGGTTACCTGACACAAATATAGTAGGACAGAGAAATGCCAGGGAGGAGAGGACATACTGATGGCAGGTACACAGTCTACTGAAAAGCCCTTTTACAAAGATCCCACTGCTCTTTATGGGCAAGTTAGAATTTTTTTCCTTCTAAAATTTCTGGGTTCATAGGAATCCTGGAGAATACACTGTATTTTCTTCATCTGATGTAGAGGAAAACAGGGTCAAGAGATTAGGGAAACATGTTGCTTCCATCACTGAATCTGAGGCAATGCTCAGGTTTTCAGATTGCAAATCCAGTTTTGTAATGATTTGGTTGCCTCTCTGCCCTTGTTGAGCTTTCCCCATCTACATCTATAAGGCGCCATCTTGCTGGGTGAATGCCCTCAGCAGTTCACAGACCTGGCCCTGCTGAGGCTGTGCGATGATGATCTGCCCAGGTTGGATGGTGGTTGTGGAGCTGGTGGTCTGCTGGCCTTGCTGTTGCCCCTGGACTTGGACGGCAGTGGGCTGCTGAGCCAGTGTGAAGTAGTACTGGACAGGCTCGGCAGGAGTCACGGACTGGCGCACCTCCTCCTGTGGGGTGGAAGGAGAGACAGGTAAGAGGAAAAGAACCGACTCAGCAACCGCCACAGTGAATTTCCATTCTTCCCCGAAGAGGTTATGTGCAGTTGCCTGCTGAATGCTGAGCTCTCCACATTTGAAGCCAAAGGAAAGTGGAATTCGAAGAGACCAGTTGTGCTAAATCAAACTAAAAATAACAGATTCTATAGGCTTCACAAAACATACAGCCAATTTTCTGAGGTACTGAGTAATCACCCAATGTGCAATGAGTTGCAAACGGGCAAATAATTACTATAACTAAAAATCACACCCCAGCAGTGCTTGTCAGTAATTCTGGCAAGGTCTGTGATCTGAGAACAGTGTGAATTGCCAGTGCTAGGGAAGACACTACCTAAACATCATGCTGCTTAGGCTGGTCCTCAATCTCCCAAACAGGCAGCACTCATTTTACATTGCTCCCACCCACTCAGGAGGGATTCAGCACAGTAAAGGAAAATAGGGCTTTTCCTGGACTAGAATTTCAGAATCAAATGTCAGGTTCAAGCATACTGGTAGGCAAGTACCCAGGTTTTCACAGCACACTGAAAGTTCTGTGGTTACTGAGGACATGTCTATCCAGTGTCATATCTGGTTCTGGTTGTACTTAGCCACAGAAGCGCAACCCAGGGGGCCTGATGGACAGCTCTCCGCTGGGGTGCTGCCTTGGCTGACTAAGGAGGTCGCATCCTGTTCGATTTGCCGAGTGAAGACACTGTTCCTTCTTCAACTGACGTTTTCCATGGCAGAAGGAGTAAACAACCCTCTCCCAGCCAACTTGAGCTCACAGCTGAGAGTGTAGGATGTTTACACACACTACGACATGGTTATAGCCCAGATGATCTGGGGTTGGTCAGCCCCTGACCACACAGAGATCGGCGTCTGATCCGGAGTGACCTGTGACACACAGTATCCCTGCCTGGGACAACAAAAACAACAAAAACATACAACCACGTGGGCTGGTTGAGTAAAAATATTAGCTAAATTGACTCATTTCCTTAGTCTGAGCTAAGTTTGCTAGGTTTTCAGAAAAAAAAAAAAAAAACCCACTTCTTCAAGGTACAGAGACCCCGTGGATGCCTCAAAGCATGTAAACTGACATTTACAGTTAGTATTGACCCCATCCCCTCAGTAATTTAGATACCCCAAACTGTGTTTCCACAGTACTGTCTATATTACACATTTTTGTATCTGCATGTCAACTGCCTTTTCGGCTAGAATCTAAGTCCTAAAAGGGAAAACACTTGCTTCCCACTCTCTCCCTCTCCTGTTCCCCACTGTCTCTACCATTCCCAAGTAGGTGCTCAATAAGTCCTGACTGAATAATGAGTAGATTTACATAGACAGGCAAACAGAGGCAGGAAAGTACTTTTTTAAGTTGGTCGTATGACAAATTTTATTGAACCCAACAGCTGTTACCAACAAAAAAAGTCTGTAAGCTTTCTTTTGCTACCTTTAGGATTCTACGGTCAGAGTGTGTGGAGAAAGTTGGCATCCCCTGTATTATAGAAATGGATATTGTTTTGCTTTCCTGATGACTGGGGACTCAAATACTGGAACAGGACTGCTGGTATCTAGCCTTTAAGAAACTTGGGGCTCTGCATAAAAAGGTTCCCTGATGGTCATCCACGCAGGCTAAGGAGATACCTGTAACATTATGAGTGCCTAAGCAAGTCCTTTAACATAAACTGACCTTCTAGGTTAATATTTTCTGTTTCCGACCCACACAGTTTTAACCCTCACATAATCACACTGAGGCAGAAAACGAAGGAGATCCCCTTTTATTTTCATCTAGGTCTCAATTTCCAGAAAAACTTAAGTGACAATACCAGGTCCATTCCAACTCTAACTTCTCACCATTATAAACAAAGTTTAGCCTGCAACTAGGGTTTGGCTGTGGCAGAGATAAAATATTGATACCTGTTTAAGCCATAAAACTGAGGCCAACTGCTCTTTTCAAAGCTGCTGAAATAGGTTTAATGTATTTATTTTCTAAAGAAAATATTTTATAAAAAACACAAATCACTGAAGTCTAGACCTAACTTGGAAAAGTTCTTGGGTGATGAGAAGGTATAGAGGACTAAGAGCCCTGGAACTAGCTTGTAGGAAATCATGCAACAAAGAGACACTGGCACTTCCTAGCCCTGATCTATGACTGCCTTTAGCTGTCATCCTGATTACAGATGATATTACACAAAATCTGGTCTTTTTCCCAAACAAAAAGCAAGTCCTTTAAGTATCCCTCCCAGATACCAAAATATTCCTTGTGAAAAGCTATGTGAACAGGAAAAGAATCTCTCCTATGTTTCCTACGGCATCCTCTAGGATGGTTAATGAACTAAGCAGTGCCTAGGACATCCAATGAGTATCAAGCAGAGGAACCTAGGTTTGTGTTGTCAGGACAAGGCATGATTGTTCTCAAAGGACTGGGATGAAAGGAGGCATACATAAGGTTCTTTTGCATTACGAAGACTCATTATTCTGCCAATGGAGATAAGCTAGCAAGAGAATGACTGTGCTTGCTTTAAAGAAATGGGTGAAAAGATAATGACATTTCAAAAGGGAGGAACTTTCAACCCATAGTTTAGTGGGGCAGAAGTCAGGCCTGAATTACTTTCTATTTTCAGTCTTTATTTGCTTCTCTAAAGAAAAAGTGAGATTCCCAAGCATCTATGAGAAGACACAGGCCCTACACCCACAATTCAATATTCTGGCTAGTTCCTTTTCCCAGGGGTGGGATAATACCCCAAGTGCTAATACAATCCCTGAATGACTGGATTGATCCAGAATGGGGAATTTGCTCAACTTTGGCAGTGGCTCTTTTAAGTAGAGGGGTTGTTCTTGGAATCTATTCAGAAGCTGAAACTGACAAAAATGCCAGAGAATGAGCAGCATCATCTGAAGGCCATTACTACAGTGTTGTGCAGCCAGCCCCAGACTGGGAAAAAGTACATTTGCTTTAGTAGCAAGAGTGAACTGCTGCCTCCTTCAGAAAGGGTGAGTTTTGGAGAGTAGGCGCTTTTAAAGGACTTCAGGAGGTGCCAACCAATTTGGAGCTTGGGAAAACTTCATGTCTACAGAGGATTAAAAATGCTATCTTAGAATTTCAGGCCAGCTTTCAGCAATCTCAACCTTTCAAAGGCCAGGCAGCAGCTGTCCCAAATAGGATGCCAATCAATAGCTCAAACACCTACAAAGAACTAAATCTAGGGAGCAAGGAGCTGTTTCAGCTAGACACACTTTTAAAAGGAGAAGATCAGAGCATTCTGAGCCTGACACCCTGAGAGAACCAGAAGTACTTTGGAGGAAGGGATAGGACAAGACCCCTTTATCCAGCCAGTTCATTCAGCAAGCAGCCCACAGAGAACAAGGAGTTAGCACAATGAAAGTGAGCAAAGTCTAATTTCATCAGCAAGCCTGCCACCTTGTTTTTAAAGGGGGCTTAGGATGGACACAGAAGAAAAAATTCTGACAAGGAAAGCAGGAGTGTGGTATGTACTGTTTGCTCTAAAGGAAGAGAAGTGATCTGAGTCCTTGTTGTGACTTCTCAGAGTAGGGAAGCACCCCAAGAGGAGGAATCAAGTCTGGGGGCACAAACCTGCAATGTCTCCGGATGCGCAGCTGGAGACGACCGTGGCAGCCTGCCGCTGTAAACATCCGACTGAAAGCTCCTCTGAACAACTTACAGCTTCCAGTCAAGGATGTTTACAGTAGCAAAGACTGCCCAGAAAAAACAGTTGCAGTGAAGCACACCCTGCTCCAGTAAGGAGGCAACACAGGGCTTGCTAACCCAAAAGTTCCTGTGTAAGGTCAGAATTAAGGCTGGCTAGGATGCCCACTTGTTCTACACTTTGAAAGCCCACAGGCCAACACGGGAGAATAGCTGTCACCAAACAACTGTTTCTAAGGATAATATACTATGCAATAACTCATTAAAAACCTTGAAAATTTTATTAACAAAACAAAGGCAGCTGAACAAGGTACAGCTTTGTTCCTGCATGACTTGGCCACTATTTCCCAAACATTTCTACTATACCTAATGAGTCATGCAGACTGAGTGCCTAAAACAATGGGTTTCACACAACTGGGGGTCTATTACAATTGCCATTAAGAGCTATATGCACCCAAATGAAGGGAAAAACAACAACAACAACAACTGGTGTGACCTTTGGAGAGGGGCAGGGCAGACACTCACATTCTTTCTTGTGATTGTCAAGAAAACAGTTACAGTGGTGGTGCTCAAATCTGGATGCATGTTAAAATCACCTGGGGAGCTTTAAAAGGTACCATGCGTGGGTGCCAGCATCACAGATCCTAATTCAGATGACAGGGGTAAAGCTTGGGCAATGGTATTTCTTAAACCCCAAAATGTGTTCTTATGTGCAGCCAGGACACTATGAACAGCCAAAATACAGAGTAAGAGAAAATAAGAAACCCACTCATCCCAAATACACATTGAAGCAGTTTCTGAAAATCTGAAATCTCCATAACTGACTGGGAATATTCTCCCATCCCAGATTAAGAACTCTTGATAAGACTTCCTAACAATACCCTGAGAAGCACTTCACTACACTGTTTGTAACTAATGTCTTTGAATTTAATTTCACCTATTTTCACTGAAACACTACTGCAGAGGCACTGAGTTAAAAGTATCCATAAATGAGTAGCAGAAGATATTAAGGATGGATCTGGACTAAAGAAGAGGAGCAAAAGGAAGAGCAAATGCCTTGTGCAAAGAGGAGAAGGGGCAGGTATTATGGCAGTATGCCAAGGTTCTGTAATCAGCGGCACAGCTACACCTTCCCCAGCTCACCTGACGCTTTGGAGGTTTCAATTCATCTCTTGGAACAATATCGATGAGAAAGTCAAACTGATCAAATTTTGTAATTGCCATGGCGATATCATTCCTCTGTAATAAAGAAAAGCAGAGTGAAAACTTGGCCTTGGGGTGAACTAGTTCATCTGAATTTATGCTAACCTCCAATTAATATAGATGACTTCTAAGTCAAACTAAATACCTCTGGCCATATCTATAACTGAAATTAGCACAAACTTAAGAACTTCAAATCATCAAACTTGTTAGACAGAAATCAAAAGAGAGATACATGTAGCTCATGCTCTAAAATGGATATCTCTGTCTCCAACCACTCACTGGTCTTCCTGCTTGATCTGGTACTAAGGTCCTCCATGGAACTGTCAAAATACCTTCCTCCAGCTAAATGAAGCCAAATTCACAATCTTAACCAGGAGGTCTTTGGTTATTCTGTGGTTGTCAAGGCAGCCTATCCATTCAATCACTCTTAGGCCCTAAGTAATATTTTGTCTTTGGTTCACAAGTAGTTCCAATCTTATCACTAGATCTATATATGCTAGCCCCTCTAAAACTATGATTTTTATTTTGGAATTCAAAACTGCAGTGATAAATTCATGGTTTAAATCTGGTTTAATCCAACATGAATGTTGAAGGCTGAAATCACTACAATAGTAGCAATACAGAAAGAGAACACAGGAGTTATGGGATTAATAATACCAAACCAAGGTTTGTCCTGATAACGTTTTCTTTCCAGTGTGATACTCCCTTCCTTTAAATAATAAAATTGGAAATTTTTCATTGAAACCCAACACATTGTATGTACTTAAGATTTGTGTACTTTATTGAAACATTTAAAGCAAAAGAAAAGCAATGAGAAAAAACACTGAACTCTAATGAAACTGAAGTATTTAGGAAAGTAAACAGAAGTTTTCCTAAAAATATATGACTCAATGGATGGATAGTTATAGATATGGGGATAAAACCAGTAGAGTAAAATGTTAACAGTAGAATCTAGGTGGTAAAGAAACAGATGTTCACTGTTAGCTTTACTTATGTTTGAAATTTTTCACAGAAAAATATCAACACACTAACAGAAATCTGTAGCAACTTCTTATATACCACACCTTAAGTAAGGTGACTCATCAGACAAATAGGGAATGGAAATTTTCTGGTTTTTCCTTCTCTAGTATCTATGATGGCCCCAAGCCACTGAAATGCAAAACTCTAGTGCGCCCTCCTTGCCAACAACCAGCTTGATAATAAACCCTCCCAAATGAAACAGGGCATATCTTAAAGACTGCCAGGACTCATTTAAGATAAGTACAATACAGTGTTACATTCTTGATGATGTCACCTACTCAAACTATCTAAATGGAGGAATGAAGGGAGTAAAAGAGATGATAATCACCTCAAAAATACACTAAAATGGACTTGAGTATTCTGAAAATATAGATACATTAAAATTTATATTTTGCCCTTTTTTTTTGGGCAGGGTAGGGTAACTGGGAATTGAACCCAGGGAAGCACTACCACTGAGCTGTATTCTCAGTCCTTTTCATTTTGAGACAGAGTCTCACTAAGTTGCTGAGGGCCTCAGTGTAGAGGCTGTCCTAGAACTTGTAATCCTCCTGTCTCAGCCTCCCAAATTGCTAGGATGCATGTGTCACTACGCCCAGCTTCCCACACTTTACATTTTTAATATTAACATTCAGTACTACTCATCTTCAGTAAAATACAAAAAATCTAAACCCAGGTAGATAATACAGATAAAAACATAGAAAATTCCCATCTAACTCTTTTCAGCAAATCACCTCTCCCCTGTAGCCCCTAAACCTGAGACAACCACAACTCTGATTTCTACAAGTATAAATTATTCCTCTTATTTCTTTTGCTTATCCTATTTTTGAGATTCATCTATGCTATATGGAACAATGTTTTGTTTCTTTTTATTGATGAGTAGTAATTCCTTTCATGAATATATCAGAATTTGTTAATAATACAGAAACTGATAGATACTTGAGTTGCTTCCAGTTTTTGGCTAGTATAAAATGACTGCTATGAATATTTCTACACAGGAATGTCCACGTCTTTTTAATATGCATACCTAAGAGTAGAATGGCAGTCAGAGTAAAATAGATTTTGTTGGAAAGTGCCAAATAGTTTTTTCCAAGTGATTATATCACTTTTACAGGATCTCTCTAGATCCAGACATTTTTCAGGGCAATATTTTTGTGGTTGCTGTTTTGTAATTTTTCACATGCATTAGAGTTCAATATATTTTCCCTATTTTTTCTTTTGCTTTAAAATTTCATAAAGTATTCAAATCTTAGCTCTATGCCACAATGTGTGACTGCACTAGAAGGCAGGCTTCACAGGGTAGGAATTTTGTCTGTTTTATGTACTGAATCCCCATAGCCTAGCACAGTGCAGGTGTTCAGTAAACATCCGTAGACTAAATAAATAAAAACAAGTATTTTCAATTTGGTAGATAAAGGGAAATGAGGAGAAAACAGAATTTACTTTCTTGGCATTATTATTAAAGTACTGTCAGTTTTTTAACTGTCAAATCCCTCCTCTTATATCTGGGAAATCTTTTCTCCCAGAACTGGGACCTGGCTTTTGAGAGATTGTTTGCAGAGCCAATCACCAAGGGTTCTACATACCATACGAATGCTGACTGCTGGATTAAAAGAAAAAGAAAATGAAAACAAAAGGATTTCCAGGAAGACAGACAAGGAACAAAAAAAGCTAATGAAGTCAGTGAGACTACGAATTCTTCCTGGGATTTTTCCTTCCGGGAGTCTCTCAACCAAAAGTTCTTTACATCTAGAAACAGATAAATATCCTATAACTTGAGACTCTGTTTAGATGAGGGCTCACCAAGTGAAGAGTTCAGTCACCAGCTGTGAAAATCATGCAAGATTTGGAAACTAAGAATCTTGGTAAGGAAACAGTATCACCATGGCTGTAAGGTATGCCTGGGTCCCAGTGCAGAGGAAGATGCCTGACAGAGGCCAAAGGAAGAACAATCTTTGGTCCAAAGCCATGCAAGAGAAGCAGGCAAAGGCAGCTGCTTTTTCCCAATGTAAGCCTGCAATATTACCTGAAGGGTGCGGCGCTTGTTATCCTCTGTGTGGATCCAGGCTCGAAGAGTCAGTTCTGTGATAAAATCTGGGCTGCCTTGGCAAAGAGCACAGGGGCTTCTGCACTGATCATCTGCAACAGACGTAGGCCCTCCCTGTCAATCACCAGCAAATCATTCAAACCATTCTCTTGCCTCATGGAAGCCATGAGGCAAAAGTTAAAAAATAAGAATGTGATAGCCTCAGGAAATTCCAAGGTAAAATAAATCCATGAATAGGAACAAAGCAGGGAAAAGGGAGAAGGGAAAAGGGACAAAGAATACTTACAGGCCCTATGCAAGGTGCTTTCTTACCTTCTTAATAGCTCTTCAAAGAAACAAGGGGTTGGGGAATGGGAAGAGACTTGACCATAGTCATAGAGTCAGTAAGTGGTAGGGTTTAGGTTCTAATCCAAGGAGAGACAATGTGGGGAAAGATAATGAGCTCAAGAGCCAATGGACATAGGTAAAATCTCAAGACTTCTCATTTTTCTGGGCTTTTTCTTTCTCACAATGAAAAAGAGCATAACCTTCCAGTGTTATTATGGAAATCAAATGAGATGACATATGTACCTAGCACAGGGCTTGGTATGTAGTAAGAGCTCAAGCAATGAAGTATATCAATGTGTCTGTCTTCCAAGTTCAAGTTTAAGTTAAACAAGTCTCTAAACTCCTGGTGAGTGTTCTGTGCAGGGAAGAATCACACAAAGAGCTCCAGAGTTAAAGAAGCAGGAGATGAGAACTGAATCTTGGTGCTATCATGCTGGGCAAAATACTTCACCTTTGTGTCAACTTTCATATCTGTAAAATGGAATGAAGAATTCTTTTCCTATCAAATCTCACAGGGTTGCTGTGAGGAAGAAGGACGCTAATAAAAGGGGAAATTGCTATGGACTGTTAGCTTTCTGTTTAAATGCAAGAGACCATTAATTCTGAGAGGTAATGAAGTAGAGACAGAGCTATTCTTTTCCTAAGAGTTGTAATGGGAGGTGGCCTCCTAGTGATATAGAAATGGCCAATCCTAAGGAAACCTTCTCACAAATATTCACTCATATAAAACAAACTCACAGGTTAAAAGGTCAAACAGGTGCAATGTCATCATCAGAAATTTGTTAGAACTCAGATTAACTAGCCAGAGAGTGCAATAAAATGCTAAAATGAGCAGGCACGGTGATGCACACTTGTAATCTTAGTGACTCAGGAGGCTGAGGCAGAAGGATCAAAAGTTTGAGCTCAGCCTCAGCAACTTAGCAAGACCCTGTTTTAAAATAAATAAAAAGGGCTGAGGATGTAGCTCAGCGGTAAAGCACCCCTGAGTTTAATCCCCAGTACACAAAAACAACAAAAGATGATAAGATGATGGTACTGTCCTGTTGATCTGACAATACATGCTTTTCTTGTTTTGTTTTTACTGTACTGGGGACTGAACCCAGGGGTGCTGTACCACTGATCTATATCTATATCTCTAGCCCTTTTTATTTTTATTTTGAAACAGGATCTAAGTTGCTGAGGATGGCTTCAAATTTGAGATCCTCCTGTACTGGTCTCCCAAGCAGCTGAGATTACAAGTATGTGCCACCCTGCATGGTCATGGTACAAGTCATTTACACTGCACAGTAAAAAGAACTGGTAATGCCACCTGATATCAAAACCAAACACCCAGTATCTTCTTACTATCTATAAAAAACAGGAGATCCCTAAATTTCAGAGCAGCTTCATATAATAATTAAAACAGTTCAATTTCAGTTCACTTAGTTTTAGAGAGAAATCAAATGAAACCAAAAAAGCAACAGACAATAACAATATTTTCCTTGTTTAATTAAACTCTGAGCTCTAGAGAATGAGTAATACCCTATCCATCATTTTGGCTTCAATATGAATCATAAAAATAAATGTGAATTCACCTTCACATCTTCATCCAGTTTCATAATCTTCTTAATACGAGCCAGTGGGAGTTCCTGTACTCGGAAATCTTTCTGAAATGAGCAACAAGAGGTACATAAGTGGTGGGGACAATCAACAAGGTGGCAGAGCATCACAGGAAGTAGCAAATACTGACTATTTTGGACTCTTCTCTCAGGAAATAGGGCAGGAGAGGAAGAAGAGATGAAATGAAAAAAATATAAATTCCAGGGGGGAAATTCTTTTTATTTTTTTTAATTTATTTTTATTATAAACAAATGGGATACATGTTGTTTCTGTTTGTACATGAAGTAGAGGCATACCATTTGCATAATCATACATTTACATAGGATAATGGTGTTTGATTCATTCTGTTATTTGGAAAAAATTCTTTATTTAACCCATACAGAGCTTCGAACAATTATAAGGTTGGAGGGAAAACTTATACTGGCCTCTAACGGTGCCCACATAAAAGGCAGCCCCAACCAATATCAGGTTCTATGCCTCAGTGCAATATAGAGGTGGGTTATAAAAGCCTTCTCTCTTTTTCCAAGAAAGTTTACCAGTCTGCAATACATGGGTTAAAACAGATTTCTGCCTCAGGGAGCATTCCTCTAAATTGTCAATTCTTCGTTCTGTTCAGGGACTATAAGAGCAAGGGCCAAGGCCAGAAGCACCTGACCACAGTGATCTTTTCAGCTAGTTAAAACACTGGCCCTTTTTGACCTCTGCATTAGCAGAATCAGGGTCAAGATCCTTTCTCATCATAGCAGCAAAGGTCTCCCTACCTCCAAAATTTATTTCAGGGTGTGGGAGGAAGGTTATGGAAAAAGTGTTAGGGTGAATTTACCACCTGCCTTTTAGCAACAGCCCTGCCTTTTTCTTAACAAACAGCCCTTGAGGGTAGGGGGAACACACAATTTCACTGTCAAGATTTAAGAAAGGGCTTTTTGACCGGCACTTCTCAATTATGTGCAATTAAAGTTCTTTTTATTGTTGTTTTAATTTAAAACTACTAGTGTTTAAACATATGTCCAATGATGGATGCAATTCTAGAAATAAAAATCAATTTTGAGTTTCAGAGCTGTATTGAAGAGAAAGGTCCAAAGGCATAGAATAAGATCAGCAAAATCTCTGCTGGAACTAGGTGTCAAATGATTGATTCTATAAGTGGTTCAAAATGTGACTCATCAAACCCAACATGATCACCTGAGAATCTGCATCATCACATTATGGAAAGAGAAGCTATTCTTTTGAGATGTGATGAAATTATTAAGTACAAATAAACTTTTTTTCTAAGACCAACAGAAATCGCAAATATATGTGAAATGAAGGCATTCTGGAAAAACATCACCAGGCTTCTCGGAATCCATTTTATGATTACAGAAGGAAGAACAACTATTAGGATAAAATGTACACCAAGATATCTAATTACATCAAGATCTAATTTCTCTATGCAAACCCAACAAGCTGCCTGGCTACCACTCAGCTCTGTCAAATACTAATTTTTCATCTTTTCCTTTTCCAAATTAGGTATGAACATTTTCCATGAAATTTCTACTAAAACTAATCCTAGAGTGAGAAAAGCTTAGCGGTCCAATTTATTAAAATTTCGTCAAAAAGTGAGACAGCAGGACATATTCTTTATATTCTTATTTTTTCTTCTCCTCTTTCATTTACTCATTCATGTAACCCAACTAATAGTGAATGCATTATATCTACTACTATGAGAAAAATGCAAACCAACTGCTACCTTGGAAAAGCTTGCAGTTTATCAGAGACAATCACAAAAACATTACAATCCCCATCCACTATTAGTGGAGAGGGTGTAAATTCCCATAGGAGTACCAAGAAGGAAATAACCAGCAACAATGTAAAACCATCTGGAGGAAGGGAGAATGCCGGACAATGTTTCATAGGAGGGATAATATGGGAACTGTGTTTGCAGGATGTTGAGAATGTTATTCAGACAGAATAGCAAGCACAGAAGTAAAGAGACTCAAAAATATGTACTACTGAAATTTTAGACTTATGACCTAAATGAATGCAGAGGGGAGCAGTAGGAAAGAGGAAACTGGACTGGAGTCAGACTCTGAAGGGGTTTTTAAAAAACATTTTATCATAGAAATCAATCCCTGTTCTTGTGTGGCACATCATACAAGATAATGATGCTACCCTGAAATGCCAGAGAGAAGGTGAAGGATGATCATTTCTATTGTTCAATCAAAAGGAATAAGAAAGATCACAGATAAAGAGATCATGTCATTTCCACTTAGTAGACATGTAAAATGAGGTGGAAATTTACAAAATGCTCTGCTGTAAGCCTCCAATCCTGAACCCTTTCTTTTGTAAGCAATTAATTCTTCTTCTTCTTCTTCTTATTGTTATTATTTTGGTACCAGGGATGATGATGATGATGATGATGATGATGGTGATGACGACATGATTATGATTATTTTGGTACCAGGGATTGAACCAATGGCACTTACCACTGAGCTACATTCTCAGTCCTTTTTAAATTATGAGACAGATCTTGCTAAGCTGCTTAGGGCCTCACTAAGTTGCTGAGGTTAACTGTAAACAAATGGGATACATGTTGTTTCTCTGTTTGTACATAGAGTAAAGGCATACCATTTGTGTAATCATAAATTTACATAGGGTAATGTTGTTGATTCATTCTGTTATTTTTTCCCTTCCCCCCCCCCCCCTTCCACCCCTCTTTTCCCTCTATACAGTCTTTCCTTCCTCCATTCTTGCCACCCTCCCTAACCCTAACCCTACAACTAACCCTAACCCTAACACTAACACTAACCCCTCCCACCCCCCATTATGTGTCATCATCCGCTTATCAGCGAGATCATTCTTCCTTTGGTTTTTTTGAGAATGGCTTATCTCACTTAGCATGATATTCTCCAATTTCATTCATTTGCCTGCAAATGCCATAATTTTATCATTCTTTATGGTGGAGTAATATTCCATTGTATATATATATATACCACAGTTTCTTTATCCATTCATCAATTGAAGGACAACTTTTGATCGTCCTGCCTCAGCCTCCTGAGTCACCAAGATTAAAAGCATGCACCCTGTGTCCAGTTTAAAAATACTTTTTCATGATCCCCAAACCCTGAGATCTCAAGGGCTGGTGTGACAAAAGTGGATCTTGAGATATCTTGGGGGTGGGAGTGGAATCATCACTGCTGGCAGAGATCAGTTTTCTATTATTCTATCCCAGCTTTCCAGTTACACGTAACAACAGTTCACAATAAGCTTCTGATGAGGGGAGCCCCTCCAGTACTGGAAGACTGAGGCCCACTAAACTGGCTTCAATTCAATGCTGCCCATGTCACTGGCAACTCATGTGAGTCATACAATTAATGTGAGTATCACTTAACTCCTACTCTTGATGCTGATCCAAGTGGAAGAACAACTGACATGCATTGACTTTTTCTCCCCTACTTTTAGGAGTGGTATCAGTAAGGCAAAGGAGCAGATTCTCTCTCAGAACATTCTATGCTCCTGACCACAAAGAACTATATTAAATATGCTGCCATTTGAAACTAACAAGTTTCAAGAGGCTTGAATTCACTCAGTGAGCGGTAGCAGCCAAAAAAAAAAAGTCAATGGTTCTAGGGCTGTACTAAAGAATCCAGTTTCATGTAACGATGAGAAATTTCTTATAGGTCTACCCAGTTAGGCACTCCAGAGAGTCAAGATTCTAATCCTCTTGAAAACAGTGATTCTCAACTTTTGACTAAAAGTTGGAATCACCTGGGACGCTTTTGAAATGTCTGGATTCTCCCCAAGACCAAAGGAATCAGGAACCCTGGCGAGTGGAGTCCTGGCATCGTTTTTTGAGAACTCCCCTAATGACCAAGGTCCAGTGAGGGTTAAGAACCACAATACAGGGCTCATTTTATAATAGTCCACCAGATGTCTCCAACAAGTTCCCATTTAAATAACTGCTGGTTTGATGGTAGTGTTAAAAATGTCACTGTCCAATTTGGAGGCACTGAGTAAAGAAAAGATGCCACTGTCAATAAATGAAAGTAACTTAGGTATTAACTTACAGCTGACTAAAGGTTGAATGGAATGCAGGGAATAAGTGAGAGGAAGATCAGACTTATCAAGGTTCAGCATCATCACCATCCCCACTCAACTTCCCAAAAGACAAAAGTTGGTTTTGCTTTCCCCACTTCCAAAGAAGTCCAGAGGGGTAAAACTTAACTTCCAGAAGTCTATTCCTTTTTGTTCCTAGAGTTATATACATTTGTTCTGGTATGCTATCATTTAGGGATGGCTTTTAGCCAACTTCAGTTTCAGAGGAACAACTGGATTTATGGACAACTAGAGAGCTTTTAAGAATGAGGGAACACAATGGTCAAGCTGAGATGAAAGATAAATTGCTTTGCAGGACTGAGACAAAAATTACTGGGGCCAGAGTGGTATCAGTAAGGTGAAGGAACTGAGCATTTCGTAAATTTCTGCTCATCTCACATTTCTACTAGGGAAAAATGATATGATCTCTTTAGCCATGACCCTTTCTTGTTGCTTTTGAAATACATCATCTAGCAATTACAATTACTTGTTTTCGGAATAATATGTTTCCCAGTCTTAGACAACAACACCTTATGAATATTCTTTTAAGTTAAACTTATGTTTGGATAGTTTAAACATAATTGATTTTTTTAAAAAAAATCTGTTAAACATATCAAGGTGCTAATCTGAGATTATGACATATTTGAAGAAGTCTGATTTTAAGTACTGTTGAGTTCTGGAAGGGCATAGATGAAATGTCAAAATGTATAGTCATGTTGCATAGGCAGAGAGGTACAGTCAGAGAAGTAGATATCTCCATGTGTTGAAATTACAGAGTCCTGAGCACAGAGGAAAAAGAAAGGCTTAGAAAGGGAAAAATCATCCTGACTTTATTGGATCACATTTCACTAAAACTTGTAACTGATGTTGCTTTGTACTAAATCTGAAATGGAAGAGTCTGGTTCACTCAAATACTATTGTACAGCTACAATATGCCAGAGAGTGTTCTAAACAGATGATGCCATAGCACAGTAGAGGTCTAGTAATCAATGGAAGAAAGATTAAGAACAACTCCCATTTTACTCTTTTCCCCCCATCCCAAACCTAAACAAAACTGAATGCCTCAAAGTAATCACTCCTCTTTAAACCTCTGATAGACTAAATGTATAGGTGCTAAAATTTGGTTAATAAAATAATCTGCATTATTGAAAACTTCAAAGGAAACCAGTAGGTTAAAAATCAAAGCCCAGGGACTGGGGAGATAGCTCAGTCGGTAGAGTGCTTGCCTTGTAAGTACAAGGCCCTGGGTTCAATCCCCAGCACCAAAAAAAAAAAAAAAAAAAAAAAAAAAAAAAAAATCAAGCCCAGGGTCTCAAAAGATAACTGCACAGCCATGATTGTAGTAGCACTATTCACAATAGCAAGAGGTAGCAGTAACTCAAGTGTCTATGGATAAATGAATGGATAAACAAATGTGGCATACACATATGATGGGATATTATTCAGTCTTAAGGAAGGAAATCTTGTTACATGCACAACATGGATGAACCTTGAGGACATTATGCTAAGTAAAATAAGCTAGTCACTAAAGGACAAATACTTTTTGACTTCATTTACATGAGCATTTAAAACAGTCAATTCATAGAAAAGAAAGAACAGTGGTTAGCAGGGGCTAAGGGATGGGGGAGTTGTTTAATTGGTAGAGAGTTCCAGTTTTGCAAATGAAAAGGTTCTGGAGATGTGTTTCACAAAAATGTGAATATACTAACACTACTAAACCAAACATTTAAAAATAGTTAAGGTAGTAAAATTTTGTTTTGAACGGATTACAAAAAGTTAAAAGTGTTGAGCTTAAACCTCTCTATCCACCTGCCCTGATCCTGGATTTAGGTTCCTGAGCCCAAGCTAGTGCATAGACTTCTACACTGGCCAGTTCTGCCATACTGCCAGTTTTATATCAGGCTGACCTTCGCACCAAAACCCAAGAAGCTTAACCATAGATTATCTTTCCCAATTTTTTGAGGAAAACACCCCACTCTTGACTTTATAATGCCACTGTTCCCTCCATTCTCTTTTGAGACAGTTCATATAACTACTACCTTGAGACTGTTAAAGAGAAACAATGACTTTTCACTGGAATCCACTCTGAACACAAGCCACTGTGAAAAGACCCAGCCGAGTTCCCTGCCGAAACCCCTTATGTAAATAACACCACCACAGGTATATCCAAAATATGAAATAAGTTTTTTTACCTCTGAAGTTAGTGGGTATTTATCACAGTGAGAAGCTAGCTTGTTCTTTTTATTTAATTAATTTATTTATTTGTATGTGGTGCTGAGGATCAAACCCAGTGCCCCAACATGTGCTAGGCAAGAGCTCTACCACTGGGCCACAATCCCAGCCCATTTATTTCTTCTATTTGTTTTCAGTCTGTCTCAACAGAACTCATGTTCCATGAGTGCAATGATCTTGTGTGACTGGCATAATACTGCATCCAAGAATTTAGCATAGCTATGGTAAGTGCAAAATATTTGTTGAGCAAATTGTTTTATCAGAGACTAAAGCCCACTAAACCTAAGGAATTGCAGTATTAGCTTCACTCAGGAAGGAATTCAGTATCATCTCTACCATTATGCTAATAGCTCTAGGGTAGGAATGACATATTCAATGTAGGGAGTTCTTTCAGTATTTGCTAAAATAATACCAAATGGAACATTCTTCATTAAGGACATGATGCTATACTCTGAAAATTCTCCAATTCTAACTTGCTTCACCTTCTACTACCACTCTCATACCCTGTCCTCCTACCCGCAACCTCCACTACTCATGTAAGAACCTCTGATCTTCTTGCTGCTCCTCTAAACAGAAAGCTTTCTGCTCTGAGCTCAACGCCTTTATAGATCCCTTCTCACTGCCCAAGATCTATTCTCCCATCCTTTCAATCTGATGAATGCATATGATATTTCAAGATGCAACAAATATGTTGGCTTTACTTGCAACCAGCAAGAAGAAAGCAGGTGTCCTCTGCGCTCCCATAGCACATTTCCTTTTACTGCTTCAGGAGTCATCACTATGCAAGTCAGTGAGTATTAATAAATACTTATGGAGTAACGAGTCTGGTTGTAATTACAAGGTTGTTTCAGGATTATATTTGATCCTTCTAAGTCACTGGTCTCAACAGGAGTTATCTTATCCCAGAGGGACATCTGCCAATGTCTGGAAACATTTCTGGTTATCACAACTTGGGGAAGGTGCCTCGGTATCTAGTGAGTACAGGCCAGAGATACTGCTAAACATTCTCTAATACACAGATAGCCCCTCACAACAAGAATTATCTGGCCAAAAATGTCAATAATGCAGCTGATGAAGAACACCTGATTTTGTATCTTTTAAACACTTCAAAAGAGGGTCTGGCTCACAATTGATTTCATAAATAAATTGCCAATTATTTCCCCCAAGTTCTAGAAATTTGGTAGGGTTAACTAAATTAGGCAATAAGAAATGAACTACATCATGCTGACAATATAGTCCCAACTCATAGGGTGGTTGCCTAAAATGCAGAAGGACCGGGATTCGAATCCCCGCCACCATGTGATGGAGAGAGAGAAAAATAAACACTTAAAAAAAAAAAAAGAAATGAACTACATCAATTTCAAGAAGGTGAAATCACTGCTCTTCTTATAAAAGATATACCTCACATCAGACAACATCCAAGTCAAAGTATCCACTATACACCTACACACCTAAAGAACACCACTAAGATGATACAGGACACCCTTGTAGTATCTTACCTAAGGTAAGTCATATGTTCATTTTCTCCTATAGGAATGTACTATGGTCAGGACTGCACTATGCCTTTGTAAATATGCTTGAGATGAAAATGATTTAGTCTTAAGTTTTTAAAATCATCTTTAGAAGTTCCTCATTTTTCCTTACCACTGTTAAATTCCGGATTTCTTCCATAACACGAGGCAGAAGGACTGGAGGCTTTGTTGAGGCTCACTGCTAACTAGTACCGCCAAACCCACCTTCTGTGGACATTTCGATAACTGAAACACACAGACATGAGACACATTAGAAATTAATAAAGTCAGACTTTTTGTCTTTCATCATGGAGTTTTTCTTCATAATGGAGTAATTTATCTTCCATTATGGAGTTTTCACTAATTTTTCAATCTGATAAGGTATACATACTTTTACTAGAGATTTCTGGCAGATTCAAATCTTAGCAGAAAACATTTGGAAGAAAGTTTTCCCTTCAGTCTTTTTTTTTTATTGTAAACAAATGGGTACATCTTGTTTCTCTATTTGTACAATGAAGTAGAGGAATACCATTTGTGTAATCATACATAGTGTAATGGTGTTTGATTCATTCTGTTGTTTTTTCCTTCCCCTCACCTTCCCTTCAGTCTTGATTATACCACAGAGACAATCAATGAGCTCCAATTAGAAATATCAAAATTAAATCAAGATCTTTAACTTCTTGTGGGAGTAGGGAAAGACTTTGTTGCCCTAGTCTAGTCCATACTTCCAAAGTTTTTTCCAAGTTCCCATGACTTCCAAGCCATGGCCTGCAGCAGATATGTTAAGGGTCCCTAGTCATTCATATAAAACAAAAATGTCATCCCCCAACTTAAAAGATAAGAACCAGGGGGCTGGGGATATAGCTCAGTTGGTACAGTGCTTGCCTAGCATGCACAAGGCTCTGAGTTCAATCCCAAGCAGCACCAAAAAAAAAAAAAAAAAAAAAAAAAAAGATAAGAACCAAATTTATTCTTTTGTTTCAGACACTATAGTCCCATTTTCTGGAGTTATTAATGATTATTATTACTTCTACTCTAAGGCAAATGCTGTGTCAAAGACAAAAGTGTAAAAGACCATGGTCATTACTCAGTGGGGTGACATGAAGTTTGAACTGAAACTACCTACTTCCCAATTCTTTCCTGACTTGAATCTTGCTTTGGCACAAAGCCAAACACAATACACTAGCAAACAGTAGCTTTAAAGACCACTGAAACAATGGTGAATTAAAATTAGCACAAAGAGAGACAAACCTACACTTGTCAAGTGTTTTGTGATACACATGGATCCCCCCATCAGTTATAACTATAGATAATATGTCTTTAAAATTTATGGAGGAAAAGGAAGGAAAAAAAACAAAAACAAAAAAAACTTCCAGATGGCTTAAATGCTTATCTGGCAAATAGTTAAATGCAAGCAACAGTGTAATTAGGCACAAAGAATGAGAAACTTGGTGATCTCCTAAGAATTTCTATACCAGGGAATTATTGAAAAGGCTTAACATGCCAGTGACAGGATGCTGCAGACAGCTATGTAAGTTGTTTAGAACTAATTCTGAGGGGTTAAAAGAAAAGGCACCAAAGCCAGGTATCACATGATCAAATGTGTCACTTTCAAGACTCCATGTGGATGCATGCTGGGTAGATCACTCTCTACCAGCAGAATGAAAAGAAAGGCTGACAAATCTAGGTACGAATCTAGGTTTAGCCTAAAAGGATGTTCAAGTCAATCTTAAATGTTTATCTGGGATTGTCCCAGAGGTCTCTCACTCCCCTCCCCTTTTCCTTCCAAAGAAAATGAGAGAGGAAAGAAATGGAAGGAAAACAGGAGTATAATCTTCAAAGCAGATTTCACTCTGGTGTAATGACATTAGTGAGGGATGATGTAATGGGAAAAGGTTTGGAGCCAATTTTTGATGTTGGAGGCCTATAAACAGCTCTATACATCAACAAGAACTCTTAAGTATCTGGGAAGCAATATGTTCTTGGAGTTTCTGGAAGGAGTTAAAGGGAAGTGTTGAATCGCAGTTGGAAATGACTAGATAAAATCTTGAGTCGTAAATAATCCAGTGAGATTCCCTCAATTCAGTCTTATGACACTTCCCTTATCAACACATACAATAGTCTATATACAACTTTAAATGCATTTACAATAAAGAATTCAAGGTAATCTAGAGGATATTAATTTATTTTTATAATAGTTTCCTACGAGGCATTCATGATAATGGAGAGAGTGACACAATCTAAAATTCTTTTAAATGGGCAACTAAATTTTTTTTTTTCTGGAAATGAAAATTAAGGAAAAAGCTCAAAAAAGAATCTAATCTTTCACTACATAGGTCCATGGACAGGACAATCTTCCACACAAACTACTACAGAGCCAAAGGAGGAAGATGCACTCATTTGCTAATGACAGGTAGGTTTAAATGGAGTACAAAGGTCTGTAAGATTTAGAAGTTTGGTAGTAAGTTTAGCTGTCCTCTGACCGTCCCAAATACATCACAATGGTACACAATTCAAGAAGCACTTTACAATAACTGTTTGGTTCACATTTAAATTTTGAACTGCTCCAACTCTGGATATGCTGGCAAGATCAGTCCCTAAACATCTGGTGTAGTAAATACCACAAATGAATCTTTGGCTGGCTCAGAGCCACAACACTGTTGCAGAGGGAGTTGTGACCAAAACAGAAGTTATCAAACAGTTCTGTAACTAAAAACGTATTAAATGTTAAGTTTTAACTTGGGAAGATAACAGCAAAAAATACAAGTCAATGCTAATGCCTCATATATTTTATCACATCAGAGAGTTTAGGACTGAAAAGACACCAGGAGACAAGTGGGCCCACCCCTCTAAATGGGGCTCACAACTCCTTTTTAATCTCTGCTCCAACCCCACAACTCTCTACCTTAAGTGGTCATCCCGCTTAAATGTGAGTGCCTGTCTCTCCAGTTCAGAAAACTGGCTTACTGGTAAGGCATTCTTTTCCATCTTTGGACAGGTCTGAATGTTCTTCTTTACATTAAGTTTAATTTACAAGGTAAGTTCCAGCTGAGTTCGGATTTAATATAGTCTTTATAATTTTTCCATCCAGCAACCTCTTGTCGTTTTTTTTTTGTTTGTTTTTTGTTTTTGTTTTTTTTTAATAAATTCCTAAGCTCAAAAGACAAAAGTACTCTATTTAGGACACCAGATCCTCTCAAGGAAAAAAGGAAAGGTAAAAGATTTGAAGCACATTTTCTAGCATCTTTGCAGAGATGATTAGTACTATCTCTTGGAAGCACATAAGTCAATAGTATATTCCTGGAAAAGGTGAGTACTTTTATTCAAAAGGCTCTTCCTAAAGCAGATCCATTCACTGAACTGAGTTTTAAAACTTTAGACCAAGTCAGGTATAATGGCATGTATGTAGACCCAGCTAATAGGAAGGCTGAGGCTGGAGGGTCCCTGGAGCCCAGAAGTTTGAGACCAGCCTGAGCAACAGTGAGACCTCCTGTCAATACATACATACATACATACATACATACATAAATAAATAAGCAAGCAAGCCTGGTGAGGTGGCACACACCTGTGATTCCAGCAGCTCAGGAGGCTGAGGCAGGAGGATCTTGAGTTCAAAACCAGCCTCACCAATTTAGCAAGGCCCTGAGCAACTCAGTGAGACCTTATCTCTAAGTAAATAAAAAAGGGCTGGGGATGTGGCTCAGTGGTTAAACCTCCCTGGATTCCATCCCTGGTACCTAAATAAATAAATAATAAATAGGCGAGCCAAGCAATGTATTTATTTTATTACAGAAGTAGCCCATTTATAACATCAGTGGCCCATGGAAAATGTGTTGGGTTCATCTGGGTGATAAAAGAAAGCATGCATTTAAAAGTTACAAGAGATTTATTCCAGGATTATTTTCATTCCATGTAAAGTCACTATCTCTACCACTGGGTAAAACACCACGTGGGCACAGTATCTTAGATCACTCTTATGAAAAATGTGATACAGAATTCCCAGCTTTAATTCATTATTAATATTCCATTTATTATTCATGCTCATTAATTACTTTATAAATCCTTAAATAAGACTGTTTAACTGTTTAATAATGAGGTAAGGCCAAATTGAAGTACTGAATGGTTGTTGCTAGAAGTACTCTCAGATCCTAGTACCTCTTAATTTATCTGTTTTAAAAAGCTTGCTTTCCACAACTAGAAAGGGAAGAATCAAAGTCCATAATGAAAAGGTTGTTTCTTCAATGCTCAGTTCAACTACCATTTCTCTACAAAGTCTTCTTTAAATATCCTCATCTGGAAGTGGTCCCTCCTTCTATGAACCTTTAAAGTCACTGATCTGCTGCTCTCTTTCTACCCTCATACAAAACCCTAGTATGATCATTATTTATGTTTATGTCTATGTCCCTTCCTGGTATACATGCTCCTTTTTTTCTTTTTGGTACCAAGGACTGAACCCAGGGTTGCTCTACCACTGAGTTATACCCCCAGTCTATGTTGAGGCTGGTCTCCAACTGAATCCTTCTGCCTGAGTCACGGGGATTACAGGTGTGTGCCACCATGCCTGGCTCTGATGAACAAACCATAGGATAGGATCTGAGTATGATTCATCTCTGGATCCCTCATATCATTTAGCACAGACTGATAACTACTGAGTGAAGAGCAAGGGAGTCACTATGAAAAAAGGGCAGCTTGGAGAGTCTAATCCCTAGAGAGACTTACTGGGATTGCCTGAACAACCAAAGGAAGTGGTTACAAGCTGTTATAGGAAGCTCAGAATAAATGAGGCTCTCTCTGAATCTTTAAAGCAAAAAGGACTCTAATCAAAAAGCTGCTTGAAGTTGACTTACTAAAGTGGATTTAAGATAAAAGGGATGACAGAAACACACACACACACACACACACACACACACACACACACACATACACACATGCAAGAAGGTCCTAGAAGTTGAAAGGCAGATTAAAAGGCTGGAAATGGGGTATATGCCAATCCCAAACATAAGTCTTTTGAAAGCCAGAAGCTCTTCAAAAAGGTACCCTGGATAGATAAGCAAAGTTAGAAAAATTAATGACAACAGGTTAAAGAGTAGAAGATTAAATACTAACTACCTCTGTCTGGTCATCGATTAGCAAAATTAAGAAAATCATGAAGGAAGAAGTAAGATGATTCAAACAGACCACTTAAAGTGGGTAATCTAGTTTTTATCACTCTAATATCACTCTTCATCATTCTTGAAGAAATAAAAAAGAGACATAATCAGTTTTTATAATATCCCAAAAGCAGAGTTCTTCTCTTTAAGATTCTTGGAATCTTTCAGGTTTTTGTTCTTAACAGGTACTATGTTCATCAAATCTTCCTTTAGTGATGTCTGGGCACAGAATAGGATGTATCAAAATTACCAAGCTTATAAAATCAAAGAAATTTAGGTTTTACTGCAAAATTTAACCTGATTTCTAAAACTCTGTACCTTTAGGCTATAGCTCTCTATTCCTTGGCATGTACCTCATTGTCTATAGCAAAGTCCTTTATAATATGCCTAAACCTACAACACAGCTCTTTGAAGTAATTAAAACCAAATAGATGTTGTTGGCATCACAGTAACTGTTCAAGGAAAAAAAAAGACCACAGGAAGTTCCTATAAAATAAAGTCCAATTCTTGACCAATGCTGCTTCTTATTAAAGCACCCATCCTGGGCATCAAGTTTTACCTAAAAATAATATTCTCGCTGTTAAATGCAAACAAATAAATCTTAGCCAGGACTGACTGAGAAGCAATCCTAAGTGCTGGTACCATCATGTCCTCTTAGTATTTCCCTATTCAATGTATAAAGCTATAAGCCTTTAGGCTATAAGTGTCACCAATCATTCCTATATCAACAAGTATCTCCTTATGTTCAGAAGCACATATCTTCTTCATTCCCTTTTTTCTGAGTTGAATTTTGAACAGTCTTCCTCTGTCACTGTCATAAGCATCTTATGTTCCAATACTATTCAGGTATCCATTGATGTTATTAGCTCCAGTTCTCTTCATTTGAGTTAGCGAAAACTGCTGGGATGTTAGCTTTAAAAAAGTGAGTGAGAAATAAAGAGAAAAGGACATTAATATGAATAAACAAATGGATAAGGAAGAAAGTGGGTAGAACTTAAGCTTATTTGTACTTGTTACTTTAGATATTCTTCCAAACTACAAAAAAAAGTGAAAAATAAATGTGAGGACTGAGGCATTCAAAACAAACAACTTCACCAACAATTTGGTGTTTATATAGATAGAACTTAGGACATATACCATTATCAATCATACTGGCTAGACAATATCTCAAGTCTCAATAAGTTAAGTTAACCTCAAGCTGACAGAAGGAAAAAAAAAAAAACACTGCTCTGGAAATTAAAAGACCTATGTTTGTACACTACCCTGATACCAACTAGTCAGTGGTCTTGGGCCAGTCACTCCTCTAAGCTACTTCTAGAATTGTGTAAACTGAACACATACATCATAGGGGTCTCTAATGCTCTGGTAGGAAAGTTCTACACACTTACTACCTGAAGATGCAACACACGAATGTATACAAGGGAAAGCTAGGTGACTGGAAAGAAAAAAAGGTGCAATAGTCTTTTTACTTAAGCTCATATAAAGTTTCTACTTAAGCAAGAAAGCACCAAGCCCAGTGCCAGAAACCTTATTACTTACATTCTAAACCCTTACATAGCTGGGCACTAGCTAGTCATACTGGCAGACTATTATATAGTCCTTACCCCCAAAATGAATAATGTCTTATTTTCCCCAATTCTGATTAATACCCAGTTCAGTGTTTGAGGCAAGAATGAAGCTGCACCTACTGGATACTGATGCTTCTCTAAAGACTAAGGGTTGGAACTGGCTGACATTGTTGTTCTTCAAGATGTGATCACTAGGACATTTTAAAACTGGAAACGGGGTCACTTTTCCTTCAAAAACATGTTTCTGTTTGATATCTACTACAAAACAGTCTCTGAAACAGGGGCCATATAGCACAGGTGTAGTATAATGAGGAGGAAATAAAGGCACAGTAACCGGTATATGCAACACAAAGTGATAAAGGCACGAACACAACATTTAAAACTTGTTTCTGTGGAACATAAAAAAGTACGCATGCATCTTACTTCATACACTTTCTTCCTCATGACCTCATGAATACTCAAATTTAAACCATTCCTGCATATATGACAGCAATAAAACATGTTTATCATTGTTTTGCAGGGTGGTATACAAGGACCAAATGTTTAATGAAGCATTCTAAAGCATGATTAAAAAAACTACAGCCCACAAGACATATGTGGCCCACAGCAACATTCATTAGGTATGAGTTACAACAGAAACTCTACAACCTGCAAAGCCTAAAATATCATCTGGTCCCTTAAAGAAAAGGGATCATATAATATTTAAAACCCTGTTAAGTGTTTTATCTCATATTTACTAGTGGGGAAACTGAGCACTGGAGGTTGAAACGTGTGCCTTGATCACACAACTGTTACATGGTTCCCCTGTAATGTGTAATGTTTTAAGGCAATGTGTATTCAAACTGTTCAGAGAGAAGAGCAATTTCAGCTTGGATACTGACTTAAATCCTTAGCCCCAAAGATCATTTTTATCCACTTGCTCTAAACATCCCCCCAGCACCTCCTGCCCCACAGAAATAAATCTGAATCTCTTTGCCCCTCCAGTCTAATGAGAGTAAATAAATTCTTGCAGGAAGAATGGAGAGTAACTGGTTTTTCAGGTCCTGAGACTGAAAGGAAATTCTAACATGAATTAGAGATAGAAATAGGGCCTGTAGCCTAAGTTAACTTGTATCCTAGAATAAGAGCCATTTTGCTTCCTCGGTTCCTTCTGAAATTTACAAATAACCTCTTGCTCATTTTCTGGCAGTATTCTGTGTTTGGGTGTCCAGGAGAAGTGAGAATGTTTCAAAGATGCCAACTTAAGAAGTTTAGAATTTACAAACTACTTGCCACATAAATTACCCTCAATTGGTCTTCACTTAGCTCAGTCACAAATTTATCAAAATCATTCTAATTCTACACATAAGGCTAAGAATTGGGTGCCTTAAATTACTACTTCCTTAAGGTCACAATACAGTAAATAGTGGAGACAGTAATGCAAAGGCTCTAAAATTCTGTTCTTTATTAGTTTGCTTGTTCTCACTTTTTGCACTGTTTTAAGGTAATGTGTATTCAAACTGTTCAGAGAGAAGAGCAATTTCAGTTTGGATACTGACTTAAATCCTTAGCCCCAAAGATCATTTTTATCCACCTGCTCTAAACATCCCTGTGGCAATCACAGAAGAGAAGTGCTAATCACACTTCACCCCATCATATAAGCATCCTTCTCCTATTTCTTTTTGTCTCCCTTTCCACACTCTGCCACTCTTTTATCCTTTTCCTTTGCATGTTTTTAGCTGGATCAGCAGTACTTATGAATACTCCACTTCAAACAGTGGGGGGCAGTAAAGTTCAAGGTTAAAGAAACTATCAGATGGGGGTTCTTACTCTCTGGCCCACTGGATATTTATGATCTTGAACAAATCACTTAACGTTTCAGGGCCACTATTCATCAGTCACAATGTACAAATGGGACACTACATATTAGAAGGTCTCAAAAAACACTGAGCTTCATAGAAATGCCAGATGGCATATCATCCTTACTGGTCAGAATTGGTGGATAAGATACCTAAGTCTCAGCCTGAAAGGTCCCAGGTACAGACAGTATCAAGCCTAAGGACAACCTCTTTTGGGTACTGTAGCAAGTGACCCAATTAGCTTCTTTATCTCTCTCACTGAGATTACTTGCTTTGTTTTTAATATATTTCCTTTAAAAACCATTTTAGATACATGGAAATACTATTAAAGTGGAGAAAGATCTTCCATCTTTTTAACAAATATGAAATAATTTTTAAAAGTCCCTTAAACTACTAAACTTAGAATGAATGTTCAAGTTCCACATAAGCAAAGAACTAAAGCTGAATATGAGTGGGAATGCTTCAAATTTAAATCCCTGGGAATATCAGTGATCAGTAGCTACAGAGGTTTTCTCTTCATACTAATCCAAAAACATTTAAATTCTTAGGACATTTTTTTGACATCTCAAACTTTTAGAAACTAGAAATAAATGGGTATTTTATCTTGTAGAAGATATGGAAAAAAGCAGAGTTCAGGGTAGCTCCCCTACCTACCTGGCCCCACCACCCAAACAAAGACTCTGTTTTGAGCTCGGACAAGAGCTCTCTGTTGATTTCATTTCTCCAAGATTCTGAGTAAGGAAAACATGTCCTGGAAAACAGCAATTTTTTAGAACAAAAATTCTGGATTATAACCAAAACTTCAGGTGTTGGGGGGAACAGCATTGAAAAGAGGCTTGCACCTTTCAGTACAACTGTAAGAAAATTAAATATACACGTTTACTAGGGACAGCTCATTTTTTTCTCCCCAAGAAACCACTCCTGGAATATAAGATTAATTTCTACCCCAGCATCAAAATACAAATAAAAAAAATTTATTTCTTTCTATAAGTAGCATTTTCAGACTTGTATAATATTATGATTTTGACATTTTTTAAGCCTGAAATTTCCATACTTATATTTTCTCCCCAGTTCTTACATAACTATCTGTTTCTGGCACATCCTCAACGCAAACATGCCCTGCACATAGTGGGAATTCAATGTACATCTATCAAATGACCAGACACAAGCTCCTCAAGAACTATTTTAAGGCCTCAAGTATTCTTGACCTCACTCAGGGTTCTCTTCTTTGAAATTTGCAAACAGGAACATCTTTTTTTTTTTTTTAATATTGAAATACACTTTATTAATAAAGAGTGTTGATGAGCATACCAATTTAAATATGAAAATGTTTTTCAACTTGACAATCATTACACTAAAATAGGTTTGATAATCTTATTCACAGGAATTATAGTTTACAGACCATTTCATTAATATTTCCTCTATTGATTCCTCCTCTTCTTCCCATTGCATGGCTTACTTCTCTGTTAAACTGATGACCTCAGGGACATTCTTAAATACTTGTGTTCAGTTGTACAGCAATCTCTGTATAGTAATCCAGTGGAAGACTAAGTGAGTGGGGATGGATAAAAAAATGTGTTCTACTTTAGAAAATGTAGCACAAATATAGATTATTATCTAATCTGAGGCTGCACTGGAAAATAGAGAATTATACCAGTGAGTTAATCAGTCTAAAAACTGTGGGGAGGCAGAAAATTCTCAATTAAAAACCTGGAGGGTGTTATAAGAATGTCAATATGAGCCTGGTTGTATTGATTCAGCTGTATGGATTCTGCTGACTCACAAACACAGAGAATTCTGCCCTCTGCTTAGGGTTAGGGGGAGATGATGGAGGAGGAGAAGGAGGTGGGGGGAGATAAAAAGAGAAAAGCCTGAAAAAGGGACTCTAAAATGCCCAAATCCAAGATTCCTACACATTTTAAGGCAGAAAATTTAAAACCAGAAAGTTTAAGTTTTCCAACCTTGTTAAACTGTAGTTTTATTCAAGGAGTGGAACTAGACCACCTGCTTACCAGCCAATAGTGAAGCTAGCAAGGCCTTGTAAATGCAGTTCACTTTTGGGGGCCTAGTGAACTTTTCATAGCTCAGAACAGCCTTAGCCCAATTCCCTTATTGGAGGTACTTCCAAAGTTGCACATTTATAATAGGAATCACCCAGTTAAAACCCTGTTCAGTTTTCTAAGTTATAAATATTGCTACATTGTGAAAAGGGCTGACAATGTTGTTTTTGTTACGCAGCCATGACTCTAAGAAATCAGAATTCCTTTGTTCTACCTTACTAGAAGGTAAAGCAAAGATTATAAATTACATCTAGAAAACCTAAAGCAACTGATTATTTAAAAGCAACATGACTCACCTAAAAATACTATTCTCGGTGATTCAAGTCAATAATACAAAATTTGGGAGTTGTTCAATACACACCAAAAAAACGTGCATATGCACAGCTGAGGGCCACCACAGAACTCCTAACACAACTCAAGTCATGTATTTATTTTGAAAAAAGTAGTACTTTAATTATTCAAATTTAGTGAATTTAGGAATCATGAAAGGCAATTTCCAAAACACTGGTAATACTCAACAGCATCTATCCACTTGTACAATGGTTTGTTCTGAGAAGTGGCTGTGGTCATTCTTCCTGACAAAAGTTTTTAAAGTAAATGAATTTGACTACATATTTGCTTCTACTATAAACAATATGTTAAGTAGTCATATAATGTATAAAGACTGAGAACGCTTGAGGAATTACTTCTTTTTTTTTTTTAATGTGTGCCTCTTGGGGGAGAAATATGCACAGAAAAAGGGAAGGTGGGAAGAGGAATTAGTCCCATAAAATGGACAGTTATAAATTGTTCATCAACGTACAGAACAAGGTACAGTGCAGAGTCATCATTCTCTGCCTCCTGTTTCCTCACCTTCAAAATGGGGACGATAATATTTATTACTTATAATAGGTAAATACCAAATAAGAGAATGAGTACTAAATCACATTAACTATAAACTACAAACTACTATGCTTAACATAAATACTGCAAACTATTATACAGCTTACCTACCTTCAAGGGTAGTTGTATGGGCATTTGCCAGTTAATTACCTGGAGAAAATAATCATGGAGTTCAAGATATAAATAATCAAGCAAGGTGACTGGAAATTTACCACTATTTCTCTAGTGAAAAGTTTCTTATTACTTTTACTTCAGATTGAAGATAATTACAACATATTAGCCTAGAAACCAAACACAGGTGCCTTATACCTTTACTTCAGATTGAAGATAATTACAACATACTTAGCCTATAAACCAAATATAGGTGCCTTATACTAAAAAATACTGCTAAATTCTATATGAGGTTGGTCCCATTTCTGGAAATAAACTGTATGTGCTACTCAATGGTGTTATCATGGTCATGTGGCTATAAATTATTTGCTAAGACTGTCAAATTCCTACAAACTTATTATTTTTTGGTGCCAGGGATTGCTAGGGGTGCTTAACCACTGAGCCACATCCCCAGTCCCTCTTTTATATTTTACTTTCAAACAGGGTCTTTGCTTAGTTTTTTAGGGTCTCACTAAATTGCTGAGGCTGGCTTTGAACTAGCAATCCTTCTGCCTCAGCTTCCCAAGTTGCTGGGATTATAGGCATGTGCCACCATGCCCAGACTACATGTTTATTTTTGATTGGCTTTAGGCAGGATGCTGCCATTTGAAGTACAAAGCTAAACATCAGTGTTTTAGTCAGCTTCTTTGCTGCTGTGACTAAAAGACCCAAAAAGAACAATTTAGAGGAAAAAAAGATTTGGGGGCTCACAGTTTCAGAGGTCTCAGTCTGTAAACAGCTGGCTTCAATCCTCAGGGCTTGAGGTAAAGCAGAATATCATAGCAGAAGGATGTGACCGAGGAAAGCAGTTCAGGACATCACACCAGGAAGCAGAAAGACTTTCCTCACCATGGACAAAATGTATACCCCAAAGTCATGGCCTTAATGATTCACCTCCTCCAGCCACCCAGTTAATCCCTATCAGGGTATTAATTCACTGATTAGGTTAAAACACTCGTAACCCAATCAAATCACCTCTAAACTTTCTTGTATTGACTCACACACAAGCTTTTGGGGGAACATCTAATATATGAATCATAATAATCAGTAAGATTAAATGCAATGCATTTCAGAAATCTAATCCTTGCATTGGATGGAGATATGTGCACACACACAAACTAATCTTAAGGAACTACTGAATAAGATCTCAAGGAAATATCTTTATCTTCAGAACAAGTGAAGGCCACCAGATTCTAGGGCTGCATTTCTCCAATCTTTCACATGCCAAGGCACAGACAGAAAACATTAGTTTCAGCTTCTGTATACATTAGCCTATGAGCTTATACTGATGTCCTCATTTAACATCATGTATCATGTACACATGGTGCTCAAATTATTCTGAGGAAGACGTGGGCTAATAATAACACCTTTACCTTGCTAAGTGCATAAAGAGAATTATCTTCTCTAGTTCTGAACATTCAAAAATGAACAAAAGTAACTTGAGAGTAAGAATACTGCTCACTCTGAAAACAATCAAAAAAACTTACACAACACTGACCCAGAAGATTCCAATGTGCTTTCTTCTGCATTTTTCAACTTTAGAGTCTAACCTTTTTTGTTTCCATCTTTGCCATGAAGCTTTTTTCTTCTGTACATTTTCTGCCTTGATTCTCTCCTACCTATCTCCCAGGTTCAGCTACATTTTCTGTGAGTTTAAATTCCAAATATACATTACTAATTTTGGTATTACTCCAAAGTTCCGATCCTGAATGTACACACTTTCTGCTGACATTTCCAACCACAAAGTTACCCAGAACTGAAATGCCCCATGCCCAAACTCAAATCTGTCTTCCTTCCCCAAACCTGCTCCTTCTAACTTTTCTGTCAGTCACTCAGGCTTGAAATCTCCTGGAATTCTTTCTCTTGTTTCTTAATTCTAGTAAACTGCTAAATTCTGTAGTAACAGTATGAAACAGTGACCATCTCCTGACCTTTCCTCATACTGCCACAATCTCTGTCCAGGCCTTCATCACCTCCATGTAATAATAAAAACTATATGATGATTGCTTACACCCATTTAGAGCTTACCGTGTATGGGGTATAGCCCTAAGCCTTTTACATTACCACCTATTTTAACCCTCCTCACAATCCTAAAAGGGTGTGAACCTAAGTATATAACCTGCACTGTTCAGTTTCTAGCATCTATTCAAATTCATTTTACATAAGGATATGTAATAAATATTATAACAGCACAGCTCTGATAAGGTCACATTAATCTGCTACACTAAATATTCAATGGTTCCCAAAGTCAGACTGTTCATGTGAAAGTCAAGACCTCCCACCTTCTCCAGACTTCTTTCTCTTACTGCCCATTCCTGTCCTTAACTCATCTCCTTATGTTCTAAGCAGAGTGGCCCATTTATTGCTCTCTTCAGCCCAAGTTGCACTTTGTGAATCATGACCTTGCTCCTGCTATTCCCCATGCCCAGAATGTCCTAGTTCCTACCTCCCTAAGACCAATACGCAGTTAAACTGCCTTCCTTATTTCTAAAGCAAGGTCTCCCCTTCTCTGGAACTGTGTGTGCTTTACCTGCACCTTTCAAATCAGTTTCTAACACTTGATATAATATCATCAGTCTTCCCTACCAATTGTTAGATCCTGAGTAAAATTTTACGTGTAAGCATGTGTGTGTGTGTGTACATATATAATCCATCCATACATATACATATACATACACACGCACATGCGCTGAGGATCAAACCCAGGGCCTCATGCATGCCAGGCAAACAGTATACCACTGAGCCACATTCCCAGTCCACTTGTATACAAAAAAAAAAACCAAAACAAAAAAACAAAACTCCACATTAAAAAAAAAATGTATACTGAACTGATGAAAGAAAGTATAAAGGATTCAACTTTAGGATTTCCTCAAAGGTAGGAATTATACAGCTTAGGTAGATAAAGGAAAAATTAATTTTATCTGGATATTTCTAGTCAAGCAGGTATTCCCTTTAGTTTTCTAAGTAATTGAAACCATGGAGATGGAACAAAATGATAGTACTTCCAAGAATAAAGGATAACTACGTGAATCAGCACTACAGTTTGCTGTGGTTATTTTATTTCGGTCTTCTTTCTTTGAACAAAGTAACAAGGTCACAAACTATGCTATGCCACTTTAAACATTTACAAGGTGTTTTTCTCTTTAGTTCTTTCTTTACACTAGAATGTATCTTCATTTTTTTCCCTTCAGTAGCCCTTTTTCACTGAAGGGTGTTGAACTGTAACAATTTATAATACTCTGAAAATAACGTTTGAAAAGTTATGGAACAGTAGGGTCTGGTTTGGGGATGCCATGGGAAGAGACAGGGAGATAAGATTTTATTCTACAAACAGAATCTGAACCAAAGTTCCAGTAATCTGGGCCCAATATTGATGCAGCAAAAAGAACAGAAAACTGAAACTTTTATGTAACGCAGACATGAGTTACATGTTATCCAGTCATGTCTACTACAATTTTCAATGGCAGTACACTTCAGGACTTAAAATATATTACGTAAGTTACATTGTTTGATTCCTCATTCTCTCAATAAACTAACTTTTGTTCAAATGCTTGAAGGGGGAGGAAAATTTTAAATTTTTTTCAATATCATGGTCTATCAAAAATATACAAAAGAAAAGCAAAATTTGCAACTACCCCAATACACATGAACACAAATGCGAACAAAATACAACCTTTGCTAGTGAGAAAAAGTACCATCATTTGAAATGTAATTTTGGGAATACATAAACAGTGATTTCTATTTTAGTCTTATCAAAAGCTTAAAATGACCCTGGAATCTTGTTTTATTAAATACAGGTTAGCTTAAGAATTTACTTGAAAAACTAGACCCAAACTTATTTTAGAATTAACTTGTTCTTGACATATATTAATAAAATAAATAACACTAATTGGCATGCAGGTGTTGTCTGTAGCTTTGTTCACTTCCTTGTACAGCATAAAAGTAACCTAGCTTTCTGGAATACCTAAGCCAGGTGGGCACCATTATTCTCCTAGCTGATTTTCACTTTTCTGAATAAGGAACTGGCTGAGGCAAGAGATCTTCAGATCCCAAAAGGGATGCTAAGTCTGCTGCCACAGCAGACTTTCTATCTAACAGATTCCTTGTGGAAACTTCTGAACCTTCTCCATGGCCTATTTTTCTCTCTGTTCCTTCTGTGTCCAAGAGTAAGCCTGTATGGATATACCAAAAGAAAATAAAACATGGAAGATCAGAAGTAAAAACCTAGAGGAATAAAATGAACATGCAATGAATTGAGTGGGAGTTGAATCTCTGATCTTGCACAAGCCAGCCACCATATAAAAGCTGAAAGACCTTACTTAATAAGGGCACCTAATCTCTCTGGGCCTCAGTTTCCCCTTTACAAGAAAAGAACCAAGTGGAGCGCAGTGCCACACAACTGTAATCCCAGTGACTTGGGAGGCTGAGGTAAGAGAACTGACTGTAAGTTGGAGATCAGCCTTAGACACTTAGTGAGACCCTGACTCAAAATAAAAAATGAAAAGGACTGGAGATGGAGCTCAGTGGTAAAGCACATCTGGGTTCAATCCCCAGTACCAAAAGAGAAAAAGAAAGGAACTAGACTAGATCCCTAAATGATTGCCACTAGCATAATTTAGGACTTATTCAAAACTCTGTATTATTAGAGAAAGAAATGGGCAAAAATAAATGTGATTCATGAAAATGACTATGATGAGCTTCAAGAATGATTCTGGGTTACTGAAGCCCCCACAAAAATATACAGCTTCTTTAAATGGAGACCTCATCTTGTTTTAGGAACAAAAACCCACAGTGATCATGATTACTGACACACACACATCCCTGGAATTAGAATTTTATTTGGAGAGGGCAATACTAGTTTTGCCAAATCTCATTCTAAGTATGATTCTTTCAATACAAAGAAAGGAGGAAGATATTAATGCTGACTGACCATGCCTGATGGAAGTGACTTATAGGATAGGAAATCAAATAGATCACAAAATATCAGCCCCACACCAGGGGAAAAGGCGGGGGGGCAGGGGGGAAGTCCTAAAATAGATAACATTAGGTATATAAAATGGATATGAAAGAAACCCACATGGGTTTCCACCATTTGTTAGGTATCTCACAGTATCACAGCGTGAAATCTATGGCAGTGCTTAGATTTTAATGGGACCAATATTTTTAAGTCTTCATCCCAACACTGACTTGCTTGCTACTACTCTGTAAGCTGTAACTACCTTCCAGACCTGAACATATAAAGATCATATGACTACAAAGCAAACAAAAATGCCTTCAGTTTACTTTATAAATATTTGGTGCACAAACTAAAAATGTAACCTCTGCTTGGTAAACACCAGCAACCATTACAACTTACCTGTATCGTAATGCAAATCACAGTATCCAATCAGAATAGGCTTTCAGCTTTTATTCTGACAGGTTCTTAAATCTAATGCTGTTAAAAAAATATTCCCAATTCATCTTATTCTGAGGTCCTTAAATTTTTGACAAAGGGTTTTAAATTCTTTCATAGAACCCTTAATGAAGGTTTGGTGACCTCAACGTAGGCACTGAATAGAGGGGGTACTGTTAGTACAAACGGGAACATACAGAGAAGGCATGTGTATGTGGTTTAAACAAACCTCTTTGTAAACTTATTAAAATATTAGCATTGTTTCCTTTGATGCCATACTTGTCTCCAATTAGTCTAGATTAATACAAATAATATTTAGGCAGCAATTCATAATTTTCAAAGCCCTTAACATACATGATCTCATTCAAGACTCACTAAATAAGAAGGTGCTATTTTTAGGTTCATTTTTTACACATGAGGAAGCTGACACTAAATGGCTGACTTGCCCTAGCTCACAAAGCTGGCAATAGAATTGAGTGGAACTTGAACACAGGTCTCTTGACTTCAATGGCTTGCACTGTGCTGCCTCAAAATATTGTTACCAGAGTAAACACCGATTCAAACCTCGGACTCCATCTAAGCCTCCCCCATACCACCCCACTCAAAATTATAATCAGATCTAGAAAGTCTTTGCTCTTTCTAGAAATAATTTTCTTCATTTCTCTGGAAAACATTTACCTGTCTAAAATGTTATATGAAAGGATCATGTAAACAGCATTCAACATAGGAAACAACAGAAAATATCCTAAGTCACCAGAGGTTTTGCACAGATTTGCCTATGTGAACTTTTACAGATAGTGGATCAGTTTCTCCAAGAGTCCTTTACCCTAAAAGGGTGAAGAACCTAGGTTAGATGCTTTTCTAAGCAGTTAAATCTGCGAAGTCATCAAGTTTACAAAGAGTTTTTATTTTGGCTTCATACTGTACCCCACCTTCACTTTTACCTCCCTTTCCAGGTCTTGTCCCAGAGCAAACAAGGTCACTCAGTATTACAATTGTTTTTAAATCATGTATAAAACCTGAAATGTAAATCAGTGTAAAACATATATTTAAATTAAAGTAATTACACTTTAAAATGTAACGCTTAACATATTTCTTTCTCTTAGGACTTAAATTCTCAGAATGAACATTTTCTTACCATAGGATTCCAATCTTCCAAAAGGAGTTTCACAAATAGCTACTTTCAACTCCTGAAATACCATTCTTCACTAAGAACCCTCTAGATTTCAAAGATAAGGTGGTGTGCAAGGAATTCTGAATCTGCTAGACAGTTCACTCAACTATCATACCAGAAGGATTTAGAATTTTTTGCTGGGGGAAGGGAAGAAAGAAGAGTGGGAGAGAGACTGAATGCAGCCCCATTGTCTTATTGCTTAAAAACTCATAATTTGAATCTATACAGATTCCTAACCACTGAACTTGAACATCAAAAGTACAGTCCCTTTTCATCTTAAATAGAGCTTTTCAGTCCAAATCTGTATAAACAAACTTTGCCCTTCAATCTTTCAACTCCTCGGCAGTTTTTCAAGGTCACTTTTCTAAGCAACGACAGAGGCCTGCATCCTGGAACTTTGGTGTTACAGTGCTCCAACTCAAAAAGCACAACACCCAAAACCCTAAGGATTCTCTCAGGTAAATCCTTTAAAGGAAAGGCAAGGCAGATCAACAACCCTCCAAACTTCTCTAATTGGGCCTGCTCCTTTTCCCTATCCAGAGAGTGCTGCTGGCTCACTGCTTCACACTGAGTCTGCTGCAGAAATGTTCCAATGACCTTCATTCCATGTTTGCAAATAAAAAGAAAATAAGAATTGAATTTTAAATCATATGTATTACAAATCTTAGTATATGGGATTGAATATTTCACTATTCACAAGAATTGAGTGGTTGCTAATTAGCAACCTACATTAGCTTCATATCCCTAATAGGGGGAAAATATCAAGGGCAAAAGATAAGAGTGTGTTAACTTTGCTATTTACAAACTGCAAATAAATTAGGATTTTAAATATTTCATGCTGAAAATGAAAAACATTTTTTCTAATATCATTTTAAGAGCCGAGCCAACATGACAAAATATTTGAAATTAGTGGAAAACAATTTGCTTTTGTCACTGCCAATGTAACTGGAGAAGTCTGTTTTTAACCAGCATTCTAAGCTAAAATGTGCATTTTAAAACAACTATTATTACTATATTAATACAAACTTAAGAGAATCTAGAGGCAGACAGGTAGATCAAGAAAGTTATGGGAGAATTTCATGTTGGCATGTGGGCCTTCACCATAAGAACCTGTATCGGTGCAAATTCTATTTTCACACAAATTTCGAATAGTCATAGTGTGGCTTCTATCTCTGAAAACACACATGTCAATAAAGTGCACAGAAATAGAAAAACTCTTACAAAAAATCAGCTTATTCTGTAGGAAAGCTTCAGTGCACTTGAACAAAGGAAAATTATTTGGAAAACAGTTAAGTTTACCCAATGCAAAAAAAAGAAAAGTGCTTTGCTTCTGTGTGTCCCTGAAAAATGATTAGTTCTTCTTGTACCTGATCTTGTCAATACTCAACTAGGAAAAGAAATCCTAGCTGAAGGACATGCAAAATCTAAACCAAGCAAGGTATTCTAGGTGCACTAAAAGGTATGCCTGGAATGTAAAGTGGCCATTTTCTGAAACAGTGCAACTTGTCTACACTCTCTGAAGCTAAACAGTTTCTATCATTTCAACACAAAACAAAGAATTAAACTTACCGGGAACTGCATTAATTTTACATGTAGTTATTTATATCTCCTCGGACAGGGAGAATTTAAGTCACTCCTATCCCTCCCCCCCCAAAAGGACGGAGGAAACAAAAGCAGCAGGAGATGCAGAAACCTGAGTCTGGAATGTCCACTCCAGTGAAAACCCGAACAGCTGTCTTCCCACCCCCCAACAAACTATTCGCCATTTTTCTTTGTCTTTCAGCTGACCCCTGCCTCAGTGAAAAACTCCGAGGCTCCAATGAAGCCCTGCAGCCTCCTTCCACTTTAACAGTCAAAGGCATTCAATCTAGCCTGCTATTTGACACCAAACCTTGCCTCCAGAGCTGTGCCATTGGCTGAGCTGCTTTATCAGCTAAGAACACAAAGCCATGATTGGCTGTTCACGTCATCAGTTACCTCCTTTGTACACTTCCTGTTTTAAAGTTACCTTGAGAAGCAGAACAGGGGTCAGATTCAGACTTCAAACTACCAGGAACTTAAGGATTGGAAATGGCCTGCAAATACATATGGTAGATATACTAGGGCCTCATGTGCTTCCAAAACTGGATACTGCAAATTTAGAATTGTCCTTAAAATCAAAGGAAAGGGTTGTTAACAGTTCCCACCCAAAGGATTTCTTATTGGTTGTCAGAGTTCCATTTTTTAAAAAATTTAAGGTAATTTAACTGCTTCTGATTGGCCATCAATGATGTCTGTAAGACATTGCTATATTATCCTGTGGCAGTAAACCAAAGCAGCAATGTGTGCAGGCTGGAAAGTTGTGACTAACTACCTTCAGTATTCTTTTGAGCATTAAAAAAAGAAAAAGAAAACTAAGTAGAGTTAATTCAAAGAAAACACAGCTTCTTTAACAGTAAGTACCAAGAGTGATACTAATCCTCATAACAACAGTTTGCAGGATTTCTAAATGGCACGTCATTATGTTCATGATAATTTTAAAAGCACAGATTACATCAGGACAAGGCACTTTATCTTAAAGTAATAAAAACAGAAAAACTGGGGGAGTAACATGAAGCTGGTGGCCTGGGCAGTGGTATTTCAAAAATGTCTACAGAAAGCCAAGAAGGAAATCTAATAATGGGGGGGGGGGGGCAGGAGTTGCACAGAAGATAAAACATCAGTAAATACCCTGTTAAAAGCACATGATGGTTTCGTGAATTAACTAATTTACAATGGGGCAATCATAAAATCAAATGTTGTTGACTAGCTTTTACTGTTACAGGGTTCTGACATCACAAAGGATACATTTTTCTACCACATATTCAAGAATAAGGATCAGGGCTGATCTCAGGAAATTAGGAGTATTTTTATTTGACTGGTGGTTTCTGAAACAACCTGGGGTGCTGAATTCATCAGTGGTGGTCAAAGATTTGTTTAAAGATTTTGGGCCCTACTGCTTACACTTTAAGAGGAGGCTCTCAACATGGTGAAAATCAATTAATATGTCTTGCTTTCTTTTCTTTATTACAAAATATTCAAATAGAAACATATCATCATCACCTGAAGCATTTAATAATCTTAGATCTGCTTCCTCCTATCAAAGCTAAATATCCCAGGACTATTAAACTAGGCAGCTATTTGGTCAGACAGATCAGATCTTTGCTAGAAATTTCTTGCTTGACTTTACATGAGAACTTGTCTTTGGCATATGCAGAAATTCATCAGGGACTTGAAAGAGAAGTGAGATGGTCTGTCCTATTACTTTGACATATAAGTCATATTAACTTCTGTACACACATTCACTCATTTCCCAAGATGAAATGAGGCAATTTCTGAATACCAACTAGCATAAAGTTCTGTGCTAGGTACATTACAACTTTACCCCTCTAATTCTCACCACAATTTTCTTTTATGTGTGAGAAAGACTGAGGTTCAGAGAAGTTAAGTAACTGGCCCATGCATTTAGATGCAAACTCAGATCCCACTTGGAGTGGTACTCTTTCCACTGCACTACATTACTTACCACGACATGGAACACCTCAGGACATATCAAAGGTCATTTTTAGGTGCCACACGTGCACAGATGGCATAAACCATTACCTAACTTCACTAATTTAAAAACAAAATCTGTCCAATGTTAAGTTTTATCTGCCTATCAGAGACCTAATTAAGTATAGATAAAACTACACCCTAACAATTAATAGAAATTTCTTAATAAATTATTAGGAACATTTAACCAGTAGCAAAGCACACTTAAACTGTGTAAGGACTTGAAACAACTAAATCCTTAACAACAGCATACATAAAAATATTGATTGATTATGAAGCAATTTCACTACGGCACCTAAAGAAGAATTTAGTTTATGCTAACAGAATGCATTATGGGGAAGTGTCTGAAGCTACATAGAGTCACAGGTTTAATTGTTTTCTCAAAAGCTTAGACTGCAGATTTTGAACAGCTATCCTCAGTCTGTGGAGAGAATGCGCATTAGAGCTTCTTTTAATCCCACAACACTGAGGGCCCAAGTCGCTTCAAAGAAGCAAAGAAGCTCACTTGTTATCTTGGAAGGGTGGTCAGAAAAATAGGGAGAATATGTTCACAACTTCATATTAGTTACTGTCAGTATGGCAAAACAAATAAGCACTTGGGAGTCAGGCAAAGCTAGTTTCAAATTCTGAATACTCCTCTCAACTCCATAACACTGAACTAAGCCTGAGCCTTGGTTTGCTCATCTATAACATACAGATATCACCATGTACATTACAGAGCCACTGTAAGAATTAAATGAGGTAACATATGTAAAGTAGATTGCATGGTACTTGAATAAGCACTGAAAAAATATGAAGTGCTAAATGTCATACAATCCTGCTTCCTTGTTTTACAGAGGGAGAGACTAAGAAGCAAAGAAGGACAACTCCTACATACAGCCCTAAAGCTACCTTGAGGGAATGCCTCTTCTATCCCCAGCACACCCTGCAGTAAGCAATTTCTTAGCTATAAAGGGCAGTGTGGGAGGACTCCCAGTAGCTACTAAAATCTTTTCCAGTTTTTATGCAGGAAATCCATACCTTTCACCACCAATCCCAGCTGAGGTCTGGTTATTGTTCCACAAATCTGCCCTTCAACTCTGTTTCTGATGTACCAGATTAAACCAATCATGTCCCTTGACACTCTGTGAAGGTCTTTGGCATAGTTTTTATTAGTTCTTGGCAGTTTGCAAGAAAAACACTTCAACTTCCATTTCTCAACAGTTACCTTAGTAGAATTCAAGTCACTGTGGGAAGAGAACTCAAATTACCCTGAATTTCCATTTGGCAGCCTGATCCATTCACTCACTATAGCTCTTTCTTCTCTAGCCTACCATTACTGTGGACCAAAAGCCTTGTGGGATCTCTGGGACTCCAACTTCCATTTTTCCCTGGCCCTGGATATCAGCAGCCTTCTACATCAATTCCATCTTCTCACTCCAAAAAACATTCAATCACTATAAAACAAAACCAGTGACTAGTTACAATATTCAAGCATAAATGCCCTTAAAGAAGGCAAAGTGAGAACTGATGCTCGTGGCCAGAAGACAGATTTGTGAAATCATAGTTACCTACTTACTAGTTGTATGATCTTGGCTAAGTTACTTAACCACTCTTGAGCTTATTTCTTCATGAGTAAAATGGAAAAAAAAATATCAATCCAAAGGAGTGCTGAGAAAAGTGAAAGCACTCAGTATATTATGTGAAATGTGGTAGGTACTCAATTACTGTTTATAATATAGACTTTACTATAGTGCTTACACGTCTTGTAATTACTTTGTAACATGCTTCCATGGCCAGAGAAGGTTTCTTGAAGTAAGCAACTGTATCCACCACATATATTGCCAGTGTTCAGCATAAATTTATAAACTAAACCCAGCCTCAGCCAGGGTCAATGAAACAGTAGTAGGATTAAGTAAACTTGCTGAGTGAATGTCCTATCTAAAGGGGCAACCGCTATCAGCTTCAACGAAAAAGAATGTAGGAACACTAGACTGTTGCTTCAGATTTTTTTGTTTTAATGCCATATCTTTCAATTTTAAATTTTGATCAATTTTTTTAAAGTTCATAATCAAAGAAAACCAAGGATTGCCAGATTGCAATTTCTGACACATATTTTTCACCTGACTTGATCCTGAACAACTATTAGTTATTTCCCAAATCATATCTACCTCAAAGTTAAAAGAAAAAAAAAGTGTCAACACATTTTCAAAAGAATCTAGGAGAAATTCTGAAGACAATCCCCAAAGAAGGCCTAGAAACATTTTAAGCAATGAACATCATTAGAATACAGGAATATAGCACTAGAGCTCAGTAAATTACTCAATGAATCAACTAATGAATAAATGAAATAAATGAGTAAGTGGGGCCTTAGGTAGATTATAAATTCAACATTGTTTTTTTTTTTTTTTTTTTTTGCGGTGCTGGGGATTTGAACCCAGGGTCTTATGCTTTTGAGGCAAGCACTCGACCAACTGAGCTATATCCCTAGCCCACTCAACATTGTTTTTAAAAATAAATTATAATCTCTGGGCTAGAGTTGTGGTTCAGTGGTAGAGCACTTGCCTGGCATGTGTGAGGCCCTGGGTTCAATGAGCCTCAGCACCACATATAAATATATAAATAAATAAATAATAATCCATTGACAACTAAAGATATTTTTAAAAATAAATAAATTATAATCCCTGAAGCATAAACTAAGGAAAATGGATGGACAATTATTCTAGGAGAACGTACTTCAGCTCTTAGAGCTGTCCAAAGATGGCACATACTGTCTCAAAAGATACAAATAGGGTCGTTAGGCACAAGCTGTGTCAACACTTGACAGACATGTAAAGCAAGAAAAGAAAGCGTATCTCTGAGGAGTAACTAAAAAGAAAGCCCAGTCTCTGAAGCTAGACAGATTTAGAATCTAATCTCTCCTCCCCGCTTTCAGCTAAGTAATATGCTAGTTACTGAAACTCTATTGCAGTCACTCAATAAATAATACAGGCATTCTGCTACCGAAGTTCTGGATTCTAAAGATATGGTCCCTGTTCTTAAGGAGATTAAAGTCTATTATCTTTAAAGTTAAAACAGGCAATCATAGTGCTGCATGGACAAACATACAATCCTATGGGGGAACATAGAAGACCTGTCTAAATTTCAAGCTGGTTAGGGGAAGTTTCTTGGGAGATTTAAAATTCTAAGAACAGTTGCCTACTAAAACAAAGTAAACTGCAATGCAAAGGCCTGGAACTGACTGAAAGCAGCTGAAAGCTGGACGGGCTATAGTTTATTGTGGCAGCAGCCCAAAGGCAAGAGGTGAGGAATAAAGTTAGGTAAACAGGGTTGGACAAGGCTAAGGTACTAAACCTTTATTATGAGGACAATGGTAAGGCACTGATGAGTTTGGTTGCTTGCTTGCTTTGTGGTCCTGTGGACTGAACCAAGGGAGTATTCTACCAACTGAGCTACATCCTGCAGTCTTTCTATTTTTTAAATTTTGAGGCAGGGTCTGGCTAGGTTGCCCAGGCTAACCTCAAACTTCCTGAGTTGCTGGTATTACAGAAGTGTGCCACTAGTTCAGAAGGCACTGGGAAGTTTTAAGCATGGAACTGGTATAATTAGAATTACCTTATTAGAGGATAACAGAATATAATTTGGGGAGTAGGGGGAGAATAAGCTGGAGAAGGGGGCAGGAGGGAAGAATGACAGCACTCTAGATCAATAACATGGAAAACATTGCAATAATCAAGTTACTGAAAAACACAGTAGTGGAGATGTTGAAAAGTAGACTGGAAAACATTAAGAAGACTGTGTTACTTAATAACCTATGCAGAACAACAACATTGTGCCTGATAAAAAAAATAAGTGTTCAAAAAATGGGAGTTGCTATTATTATTGTTAACTAGATAAGATGACCTTTGAAATCACATTCATCCCTTAGAGTCTATGTCAGTTTTGAGACTTGTTTCCAGAAAAGGTCTTTTTGACTATTGGCCAAGTTATCCTATACAAAATGATTTACCGACTACAACAGAACTGCTCAATAGGGCCCCACTACACACCAGTCATAAGATGTAATGTTTATTAGGTATTCTCACAAACAGGGTTCCATGGCCAAGTTTGTTTGAGTGACAATGCATAATGTATTCACCTTCTTGGAGGGTTGTAAGGCATGAGCACAAAGGCTCTGAAAAATAATTCTGAAATTGCCAGATACGCCTGTAATCCCAGTGACTTGGGGGGCAGTTCGATGCCTATCTCAACAACTTAGTGAGACCCAGACTCAAAATAAAATAAAACGGCTGGGGATATAACTCAGTGGAAAAGGACCTTTGGGTTCAATTTCTGGTATCATAAAAATAATGATTATTATCCTTGTTATTATTATTATTGTGTAATAAAGAAATGTGTTTCACTTTGGCCATTATTCTGGTAAAATTTAGTGGAATGAAAAGATGACAGGCAACTCTAGTCTGACAACCTTCCAAAGTGGCTAGAGTTTTACACATATGGAGTTTTCCTTTTTAATTCAGTACTACTGAAAATCACATTAAATACCACCATAAATAGTAATCCTCTGCCTCTCAAATTAGTGCCAACCAAACATGCGCTCTTCCTAAACTTTGACATTTGATAATAAGCAAATTCTATGCTACTTATTTTCAAGGTACGGTAAAAATTTTTAGGACAATTAAAGATGCAAAGATGTTCAACTGTGCCGATGGCATATACTTTTAGTCTGTTCTTTAATTTTTTTTTTTTTGGGGGGGGTACCAGGGATTGAACTCAAGGGCACTTGACCACCAAGCCACATCCCCAGCCCCATTTTGTATTTTATTTAGAGACAGGGTCTCACTAAATTGCTAAGTGCTTTGCTTTGGCTGAGGCTGGCTTTGAGCTCGAGATCCTCCTGCCTCAGCCTCCCTAGCTCGCTCTTTCTTTTAAAATGGACAGATCATGCCAGCATTGGGAGAATACATTTTCTTAACTCTGGGCAAAGAATCTCAATTCATATAGATCACAATTTGCAGTTTTTGAACATAGGAATAATAGGCAAATTAGGTACTATGAAAACCTTCAGTAATTCATAGATTTAGATCAGTGACATGATACAAAATATTCTATATTCTAATATTTTCTATGAGTCATCTCATTTCTCCTCTTACTGAAGCCCCACTTAAAATCACTACCTATGGTTCATATCCATAGATGTATTTAAAAACAGAGCAATCCTTGAATCAGAGGTATAAAAATATACTGTCAGCTTTAAATGAAGAGTACTCATTTAAATAGGACACCTTATTTACCTTAGACATGAAGATCTAAACCTTTAATTTAAATCTATTCTGGAAATATTCAAATGCAAAGTTAGACTCTAATTCATCTCTCTTAATTGCACCTGAAGTCCATTAGAAAGTTTTCACTGTATAAAAGTGCACTGAATTCATAAATTACCTGTCTACAGATTGGGAAATACCAAAATGGAAATTAAACTCCCATACTGTAAGTTCAGGTGTTGTCTCATTGCTATCAGGTACATCACTGCTAAAACATTACGTGTGGGAAGGGTGCAACAAATCTTGCAACCTGGCAAAAATTTCTGCAGGTAGAGAGGTTTTTTCAAAACCATTCCACAATGTTTTCAGCTTACATAAAAGAAAACTTTACCCAGGTGGCTATAAATCACACAAGTCAAACCCACAGCCCTACTCCAACTGACAATTTCTACAATTAAAAAAACTAAAAATTACTATTAAGGCGAATCTCTCCCAGACAGAAAGATAACACTAGTTGTTGAGATTTTAATAATCATTGCTTTTGTTAAACATGAAAAAGTCTTCATTTCATCAGAATCATTACCAGAACCCGGGGATTAACAGAAGCAATCATGAAACAACTTTTCACCGAAACAAATGATCTCTTGTGCAAAGTTTAAGACTAACCTCACACTGGCCCACAGCTCCAAAGCTACAACAGCACAACTATATCAGGTTTTTTCTCTTATATCAAGTGGCTGTCCCCAATATGGAAATCTTACTGTATATAACAGAGCAGATAATTACAAAAGGCCTCCTCATCAGGTAAGTGCTAACTAAATGTTGGGGTAGATTTTATGTGGTTCCAAAAAGAAAATGAAGTGTTTCTCATTAAGGTACACTTAGTGACAGGTACCTATCATTTGCTATTCTATTAATTTCTCATAATAACCTTGTAAGGTGTTATTATTCCCACCACTTTGCAGAGGAAGGAACTGAGTCCCAGGTTAAGAACCTGCCCCAGCAAACAAAGGGGGTAAATGCATTGCAGAAACTGAATTCTTTCCTTTGACTGACTCCAAAATCAGCAACTACAATGCCCCATTCACAAAGGCAGTCTGTGGTTAATGTTTTTGAAGTCTCTTTCCTCCTGCAATTAATCTATTTAAATTATGCTGGGTGTTTTGAGTCTCTGCAGAAAAATAAATAAAATTACTTACTATAATCTTCCTAACTTGTTACAGTGCATGCATGAAAAACTGAATAAACAAAATGAAAAGAGAGACTATAAGACATCAGATAACTCACAACCAGTTTCATCTGAGAACAAGAAATAGAATGGAAAAGAACAACTTGCTGGCTAAGGAATGTTCTTTCTAGGTTGTATGCCTGAGGCTGGAATAAACCCCAAAGTGGTTGTTTGTGACCTTAACAATGTCCTTTGTCATTTCCCCTCCTGTGAATAAGGTAAACTTGTCACTTAAAAATCATCTCTGCCATCAAGTCAGTGCTTCCACAGGGAAGCAAAGCTGTCCAGAGGAATGAGCACCTGTCTGGAAATCCAGTCAACTGGGTTACAAAACTTTGGTTTTGTCCTAGCAAAACTAAGTGACCTTGTCAAGGTAATCTTACTCTTCTGGGTCTCAGTACAAAGGATAGTCCTGAAAGAACTGAGATAATTTCTTGAGCTAAGATTCAAAGATTTTTCTTTTCTCATAATATGCTGTGGTGTTAAGACTGTTGAAGGGCTCCAGACTACACAGGAATACACACCTGTAATCCCAACTACTTGGGAGGCTGAGGCAGGAGGATCATAGGTTTGAGGCCAGCCTGGGCAATTTAGCAAGACTCTGTTTCAAAAGAATAAAAAAAGGTCTGGAAATGTTGCTCAGTGGTAGAGTTTAATGTGTAATACTACCATACTACCAAAAGAGAGACAGAGACAGAGACAGAGACAGAGAGAGAGAGAGAGAGAGAGAGAGAGAAGAAAAAGGGCTCCATAAACTGTATAGGAATTAAGAGTCACAGATCCTTGTCTGACTCTGGGCTCTGCTACTTACTGGCTTGAGACTTTAAGCACAAGACTGATGGTTTTTCTTCTTTTGGATTTTGGTTTGTTTTTCTTTTCTTTCTTTTTTTTGAGATGGGTTTTCACTACACTGCCCAGACTGGCCTTGAACTCCTGGGCTCAAGAGATACTCTGGCCTCAATTTCCCCAGTAGTTTGGACTACAGGCACACTGTAATTTACTCAAAGCAGTTTCCTCACATAAAATGAGGATGGTAATAATATCTATCTCACACTGTGTGGCATAGTACATATGATTCATTTGTACTCCAGTTGGTACAATGTTAGTACTCAATAAAAGGTAGTAGCTATATTATTACTGAGTTTGATTCATGGAACCCTAATGGCTCACTATTTCTGAATTAAAAGATAAGAGATGTCAATTTCAAAGTTGCCTCAAAAAAGACATCTAGCATGGGCCTTCACTGCCCTTTACCTCCATGTCTCTGTAAATAAAAGGAGAAAAACACCTTATATCTCTAGAATAATGAATTAGTTTTGACTGAATGAAAAATATGTAAACATAAATGAGAACTATATGATAAAAGAACTGAATGACATGGACACACTCTATAAAGTATAATTTCTGTTCAGAAGACAAAGCTAAGGTTCCCATGATTTAAGCTCAGACCTACTGGGAGTTCAAGATTTCTAGGGTGATCAATTCCAGATGGTAACAAGACCCAGTAAATAGTATAAGGGGCTAATATGGGACAAAAGTGGTTTGTGATATCAAAGAGCAGGCAGCTTAAAAAATGCTTCCTGCCAAGCTCAGTGGCAAGCCTGTAATCCCTAGCAGCTCCGAAGACTGAGGCAAGAGGACCACAAGTTCAAATTCAACCTCAGTAACAGAGAGACACTCAGTTAGAAACCCTGTCTCTAAAATACAAAATAGGGCTGGGGATGTGGCTCAGTGGTTGAGTATTCCTGAGTTCAATCCCCAGTACACTGCCTCCCCCCGAAAAAAAAAAAAAACAGGAAAGAAACGCTTCCTGAAAAAAAAATTTATATCACACACATATATATAAAATGTTTGTTTTTATAGCTTTATCTATACTTAGTAAAAATTAAACTAAGTTATAGATGCCATAACATTTTTCATATTTGCTTAACTTAATAAATGAACCAAATGAGGATGGGGACTTAGCTTAGTGCTTGGCCAGAATACACAAGGTCCTGGGTTCAATCTCCAGTATTGGAGTGGGGGGAGTACAAGAGTGTTGTGAATCAAATGAGGCTTTTATCAACAATGTACAAATTGTAAAGCAAGCCCTATTTCCCCCTATAGCTTTGCCTGTTAACTTCCACACTGCAATATAATTGCAAATAAAAGGCTGGGGTCAGGGGATGCGTCATCTAATCACAATAAGATGTAAAGCAATTAAGACTTTCAATTCATTATTCGCCCCTCAAAATTTGTCTTAAAAGGTTTCCTAGCAAAATTGGAACTGCAAATATCTTGTCATGTCCAGTTTTAATTTTACACACTATTCAGGATAAGCATATTCCAGAATCAGTATCCCAGTATAAAGAAGGCACTAGATCTTATGACAGATTTTGGTGAAAAATCTCATTAGTGAGTTCTTTATACTATGCACTTGGTGGTTTCTCACTGCCTGGCATAAATTACTTCCATATACAAAAAGACTATATCAATAATATTCTGAAACCTGATTTGAAAGAATGCAGATTCCTAAAGTATCTGTACATATATTTTCCCCATTAACTTCCTGGGTTCAGAAAAAAAAAATATCTAGCAATTTTTTTTGCAAACATTCCTTTTCACAACAGAAACCAAGGGATATGATTTAAATACTCAGTGGGTGAATCTATATTCTATATGCCTACAATTCTGTGGTCTGAATCTTTGAAACAATACAACTCTTTTTGATTATATTCTCACATTTAACGTTCAACATTCGGAAATCAAAAGTAAGAAGAACCACTTGGAAATATAAAACCATTGGGGAATTTAACTAGTCAGGTTTATGTTGAGTATGATATAGCAGATAAAAACTACAGGTTTTGGCATCAAGCCAAATTCCAGCTTAAGCCCTTACTTAGCAACAATGGACAAGCTACTTAACCTCTTCCATCCTCAATGTCGTCATCCACAACATGGGGACAACAATGCCAACTTAACAGGAGTGTGATATTAAATGTACCCCAAAACATCAATTCACATTTTCTACTACTTTCCCCCACCTCTCAAAAATTTAGTCATATTCACACAAAACTGACCAAAAGTGAAAAACATTCGAATTTCTTGAAACTGCTGTGAGAACCAAGAGTAACATCTATCTAAAGTTAAAAGGGATCACTTAAAGAAAAACCAATTAGGAAAATAGGCTTGGGCTAGGATTGTGGCTTGTTGGTAGAGCACTTGTGTAGCACGGGCGAAGCACTGGGTTTAATCCTCAGCGCCACATGAAAATAAATAATAAATAAATTAATTAATTAATTGAAGTTACAATGTTAAAAAAAAAAAAAACCCCACAGAGGTTTAACATAAATGTTTCAGTGGTCCCCCACACCTTAGGAGGAGAGAGTGTAAAACAATCTAAGTCACTACAATTCAGTGGGAGAAAAATGTACTTTCCAACAATTCTTAACAACTCTGGATTAGAACAAAAGCAATCAGAAACATGAATAAGAAAGTGTTGGTAAATCCTGTTACTTAAAGTGAGCGGCAAGGATATGCATTTGGAGTTGCTCATTTAAAAAAAAATTAAAAGTGCATATGGGGATGGGTGTTATTTTTTAGGCACATATAAAAAGAAATGAGCCAAAATCCAGAGTATCTGGTTAGATCTCTTCCTCTTAAAGGGGAACCTAACAATATCTATTCAACAACCAACCACCAAGTACCTAACATTTACTATAAATCTTCCTGGAAACGTAGGCCCTGACCTGTATCCTTCCTAAAGCAGTAAAATTTCACTCAAAACTAGCGGCATAATTCTGAGACCTAATAGTCTATCATTAGTCTCAATATACTTCCCAAGTCTGAAAATGTTCCCCAAAATGCTTTCTATAGTCGACTTTCTTAGATATAGATCTGGTACTTAACACTGTGCCTCCAAGACTTAACAGTTACTAAGACTCGGTCAACTTATCCAATAGGATCCCTTTTAGTTAACCCGCTCCTCCACCACATCCCAGGCCCAGTAACTGAATTCCAGGGCTCCTCAAAAACTTGTGTTTCAAAGCTCACATATTCCAGCAAAATTCCTGATCTGAGTTCGAGCCCCAATGCGCCCCCTTTCCATACCACGCACTCAACTGGTGGGCTTCAGGGTCACCCCTAAATTGGGTCACACTGCAAGTCACCCCTGGATCCCTCTTGGCCGGTAACTCGAGTTTCGGTGTTTTCATGCCTAGGACTCCAGGGGCTTGTACGCCCCCATTCTAAGGCAAAAGCAAGTAGTACCGGGCGCGACTCTGGATTGAAGAGTGTCCCCCATCCCGGGTCGTGCCCCACACTACCCACCAAGTGCCTGCCAGGTCACCACCCTATTTTCCGCCTAAAAGCCTCTAGGCTCCCCCGGCTCCATCCCCACGCCTGCGCCGTAAGGGGTCATCGTCCCCGCTACCTGAGCCCAAGACGTGCACATCCCCACAGCCTCCCATTCCTTCGTCACCCCCAAAGGCCGGAGCCGGCGCGACCAATAAGGTGCCAGGTCCGCGGCCTCCCCGCCACCAACCAATCACGAGCGAGCCCCCCCGCCGTCGCCTTCCGCCAATGGGAGAAAGCCCGCGGGCCCGGCCGAGGCGGCGCACGGACCCCGCGAGTGCGGCGGCAGCGGCGACAGCTGCGGGCCCGGCGAGGATACAACATGGCGGCGGCAGGCCGGACCGAACTGCACCAGCGGCCGCACGAGGGAAGTGAGGTCTCCGCCGAAGGCGGGAAGCGCTGCCCCTCCCCCCGCCGCCGCCCCCTCTAACCCTCTTCCCATTGAAACTCCCGCACACTCACAAGTCTCTGCCTCGTTGTCCTGGGAAGAGCAGGAGCCGCCCCCGCGCTCCTGCGGCGTCGGGCAGTGCAGGGGCCGGGGCACGGCGGAGGGGAGGGGGAAGCGTGCGTCACGGAGAACGGAGCGCGCGCGGAGCGGGGGCACAAACAAGATGGCGGCCACGCCGTTTGCACCGTCTCCCCTTTTCCCCTCCCCCTCCCTTGGCGCCTCGACTCCTTGTGTGGTGTAGTGCGCAGAAGCCGGGTCACTTGAAGTCTCGCGAGAATTGGGGAGCGGCGACGGCCGGATGAAGCGGAAGGAGAGTTGAGAGTTTTTCTAATCCCACCCCTTCACGGGATCCAGAGGCGAAGGGTGGTCCTTGTTGGGCTGCGCACGCTTATGAGTCCTAGGGAATGGTAGCTTTGTGGTGTTTTTGATTTGGAGAGAAAGATGGGACGGAGGACGGCATGGGGAATGGCAATTTTAACTCGCTGTTAAAGTTAAGTTACCAAAACTATAAATTCATGTAAGAGGGCTTTTAGCTGCCCCAAACTGTAAAACCGTGTATTCCAGAATAAAAAAACATGAATGGTTAGCTTGTAACCTTTCGTCGACAACTTGCTTTTTTCATTTGAATGCATAGTAAGAAAAAAATCGAGGGCAATTGGGAACCACGGATAAACTAAGCATCCACTTCTTTTTCGTACTTTCATCTCCGCGACCACTTAATTTAAAGGCATTAGTATTTCCATTTTACAGATAGAAAACTAGCTCAAAATGGTTAATTTGATCAACTCCCCACAGCAAGTGTCAAACCGAATTCAGATAGTTTCAAAACCTGTAAATATATTCACCTAATGTAAGTATTGAATGGAATTATCTAGTGAGTATTAGGTAACAAGCACAGAAAGGAATGGGACTCCTCTACTGATAGTAACCTTGAGTTTACTGACTTTTGAACTTTTTTGAGACTTACGTTGCGTAAGTTCTCAACAATAAAATCAATACAGAAACCTCTGTAATCATCTAATCTGGAGGCTCGGGGGAGGAGAAGGTTTTGCTTGAGTCCAGGAGTTTGAGGGCAGCTTGGGGCAACATAGGCAACATAGCCCGTGTCAAATAATAATAATATAGTAATAAATCAACATAGCAATAGTATTTCCTTTGGGATAAGGAAAGTAATTACTGGTGATAAGTAATTGAGAATATTGAAATAATCTTTGACTAAAATTCAGAAAGGTTGTTCTCATGTCCAATTTCAATAAATCTCACTTTAGGCACTCAAGTATTTGATGAATGAATAAACAAAACCTAACTAACTATAATGCATCTCAACTCCTTTATATGTAAAATGATATACTTTCTACCACCTGGGAATGTTGGGGAGATTGAATAAAAGAATGTGAGACTGTGTATTACAAAAGTGTTAGAAATTAGTGATAACGGTGATGTTTTCAGACATAAAAAATTTACAGTGGAGACCCAAAATAAGAAATGTGTGTTGAGATTGTAGAGAAATAAACTTAGCTAATAAAAAAAAAGTTGTCTTTCTACATATATTTATTGAGCAATTATTGCCTATAATATGTTTGCAAAAGATGTAAAATGTGTTGGAGGTAGCACAAATTGGTGTTATTAATGATTATTGTTATACCGTAATAAAGTATCAACAACACATGGGTTCTGTAGTCAATTTCCCTCCTGGAAATTAGGTTACCCTTAAATACAAGTCTATGTAGTATAGGAAATTAGCCAAGGGTAATATATTTAACAAGTAGTGCTCTAGCATTAATCAATCAGATTAAAAGTCAATTTAATGTTCTGGGAGAGTGGCTTAGTGATAGAGCCACATCTAGCACGCACTAGGCCCTGGGGATCAAAAAAGAAACCACTTAAGGTCCTAGTGGTCTCCATCTATATCAGGTATTAACTCTGTCGTTGCTGGTTTGTGAATAGTGCATCCCCAGGAATCCCAGAAGGAAGTTATCAGGAGGCTGGGACAGAAGATTTTTACTAAATACTAAAGTATTTCAATATTTTAGTGGTCAGTACTATAACTGATAACATTTATACTGATACGTATAAGCTGAGTATTAGACCTTGCTGTAGTTTTTTTTTTTTTTCCTTAGGGTTCTGAGGATCAAACTCGGCCTGGAGCATGCTAGGCAAGTGCTCTACTCCTGAGCTATATCTCTAGCCCCAGCTGTTATTATCAGTATCTTTGGCCCCAGCTGTATTATCAGTATCCTTCCTATCTGTCCTATCTCTAAGAATTAAATATCTCGCCCTAATCTCATTAAGTTTAGTCCTCTTTGTTACTGGGGATTGAATCCAAGGGCACTTAACCACTGACGCACATCCCCAGACCTTTTTAATAGTTTATTTAGAAACAGGGTCTCACTAAGTTGCTGAGGCTGACTTTGAATTTGCCATCCTCCTGCCTCAACCTCCCAAGCCACTGGGATTATCCAGCTAAGTTTGGTCCTGTTTGATCAAGGAAATAAGTAGAAATGGCATGAGCCACTTGTGAGCAGGAATATATGAGCCATCCCATGATCCTGGCATATCATTTTTCCTCTGCCATGAAAGCAACATGTCCCCAGTAAAGCTTCTCCAGCTTTGGTCTCAGAATGAAGATGTGGACAGTCACAGCTAATGCACATGACATTACATGAAATAAACTGTTGTAATGTTTTGGTTGTTAACTGCAGCATAACCTAGCAAGCTACAGCCGCCAAAATAGCTGTCCCAGTGGTACGCCAAGAGTTTATCTACAAACATAATGAAAAAAATAAACCGAACTTTGGTCTGCGTCACATGGGGGGAATCTCAAGAAGACAAATGTGATTGTAATTTAATAAACAGAAACCTTATCAATCCCTCATTATATATGCTGTTTAGATCTCTCTCCAAATAGAATATACAGTGATTCTTTGCATGAAAAGGCTCATTTGGCAATGGCAGCCCAAAACAAGGCAGTCATGGGGCTAGCACTAACACTACCCCTCTAGGCCCTGTCTCAACAAAGACAACCTGAGCATTAGGATTTCCATGTTTCTGTCATCTAAGTGATAGATAATATCTCAGGTTGCCTCTCTAAGAAATGCTTCTTAAGATCAATGTGCTTTCTGGATATGAATCAGCAGTTAGTTACCCAGCAAATGGGTCAGAATTCAGTGATCTGCCACCTAGAGGAGTCTAGTTCTTTTATTTGTTTTAGACAGGATCTCACTGTGTTCCCAGACTGGTCTTGAACTCCTGGGCTTAAAGGATCCTCCAATCTCAACATCCTGAGTATTTTGAGTAGCTGGGATTATAAGCATGTGCCATCACACCTGGCTAGTTTATAAAATGATTGTATTCTTCTTTATAATTTAAGCACATTCTATTTCTATTTTATATAAATATCAGTTTCTCTGAGGCTAATACAAAGGCCCTCAGAGATTGTTCCATTTTCTGCTTATTATTAAAATCAGGCTTCTGAGTTTACAAGGTTAAAGATCAGTTCTGGGGGCTGGCGCTGTAGCTTAGTGGTAGAGCGCTTGCCTAGCAAGTGTAAGACACTGGGTTCGTTTCTCAGCACTGCATATAAATAAATAAGTAAAATAAAGATCCAGCAAAAAAAAAAAAAGTCAGTTCTGGGTTGATAGTAAACTCCCTAAAGTTATAGCACTGTCGAGGGACCTGCCTCAACAATCAACTGAACTTCCTTAAGAACCACCCTTCTACCTCATTACTGGTTCTGATCTAAAAGAAAAGCAGGTAGTGCCAAAGAGATACAGGTCATGTACTGTTGTAGTTCAAAAAAGAGATTACTGCTACTTAGTATGAAATAATGGGTAGAATTCAGGAAAGATTTGCAAGGATGTGACGTTGAACTGGGTCTTGAAAAGTAAATAGATGAAGAGTATGACGTGCAAATAGTAGTAAGCAAATAGAGAAAGTAAGGGATCAGTTGAGGAAATAGAGTAAGAGGGAAATGAAGAAAAAAAAATCATATAGGAAGACATATTACAGTCAGATTGATTCTTGAGCTGGAAATGGTGGCACACACCTAGGCTGAGGCAGGAGGATCGCAAGTTCAAGACCAGCCCAGTTAATTTAGCAGAACCCTGTCTCAAAATAAAAAATAAATGGACTGGGGATGTAGCTCAATAGTTAAGTGTCCCTGGGTTCAATCTCCAGTACCTCAGAGGAAAAGAGAATCAAGACTCTTATTTTTTGCTAAGCAAAGTTAGTGGTAGAAGTTTGTTTTTAAGCAATTTTAACCAATTTGAACATGTCCTATGTGGTGACATTAAGTACATTCAAATTGTTGTGCAATCACTATTCTCCATCACCAGAATTTTTCATCATCCTTTTTTTTTTTTTGCTACTGAGGAGTGAATCCAGAGGAACTTTACCACTGAGCTACATCCCCAGTCCTTTTTTGTTTTGTTTTGTTTTGTTGTGTTATTTTGAAACAGGACCTCACTAATTTGCTGAGTCTGACCTCAAATTTGGAATCATCTTGCCTCAACCTCCCAAGTGTTGGATTATAGGAAAGTGCCACCATGTCCAGCTAAAAACTTTTTATTACCTTAAACATTAACCCCTCATCTCCCACTACCCCCACTTCTGTATTAATGAATTTGATTCTAAGTAACTCACTAAGAAAACTCATACAACATGTGTCCTTTTATATCTGGCTTATTTCACTTAGCATAATGTCCTCAAGGTTCATCCGTGTTAATAGCATATACAAAAATTTCTTTTTATTGTGTGTACATAGTATATTTTGTTTAGCCATTCATTCATTGATGGACATTTATTTCCACTTTTCGGATACTGTGAATAAATGCTGCTATGAACATTGGCGTGCAAATCTCTGTTGGAGTCCCTGCTTTCAACTCTCCTGGGTATGTACTAGTGAACTTACTAGAGCACATGTTGATTCTATGCTTAATGTTTTTTAAGGATCCATCATATTGTTTTCCACAGTGGCATTCCCACAGGTATCAGTTTTCCAGAAGGGAGTGACATGGTCAAAACTATGTTTAAAGCAATCTGGAAGAGACTAGAATGGGATAGGTTGCAGAATGATCAGGTGGAGGCTTCCACAATCGTTGAAGGAACATGTCATGAGAACCTGAACTCATCAGCAGCCATGAGAATTGAGGGAAGAAGAAACAAATGCATAAGGAATATGGCCAAGCTAGGATTGAAAGAACTTGACCATTGATGACTATTGAGCAGGTGGGGAACAAAGGAAAAATAAGGGTGTTTAACACCACCCCAAGTTTCATGCCTGGGAGGATGATAGTCTCCAGAGGAAGAGTCCAAGTGTGGAGAACTCACAGTTCAGGTTTGGACATACAGAGTCTGACTCACAAGTGGGACATTGTAGGCCATGGAGTGGATATTTGTTGTCAGTATCCCTTGCTCTTTAGAGTGGTAATGACACACACTGCTTTTCTCTCTTTAGGTTGTAGAATCATCCTTCATCTCTATATATCACAGGGCTGAGAGGGTGTGTGGCCCTGAGAATGTAATTTTCAGATCTCTGAGTGGGGGAATTGTAATTCTCTAATGGTCCGACTGCTTGGCCCTGAAATCCCTGTCAAGTTTTGAAGTCTGTTGTCCTTCACTCTGAGGCCTAAATTCCCATAAGCTGCTCTGAACCAATGACAGCACAACAGGGATTTTTGGACAGGCCTGTTCCTGAGATAAGCCGCTCTTTTCTTTCTTCCTCTTTTTCCTAAATATTTGTTTTAGTTGTAGATGGACACAATACTTTCATTTTACTTATTTTTATGTTGTGATGAGGATCAAACCCCGTGCCTCACGCGTGATAGGCAAGCACTTTACCACTGAGCTACTGCCCCAGCCCTGAGCAGTACTCTTCTGATAGACAACTTTGACTCAAGGACTCAACAGCCTTGCCAAACTTTTCTCAGAACTTCACAATAGTCTAAGATGCTTCCATTCCCATGATCTCTCACAGTTTTTTTTTTTTTTAATACTAAATTTGTTTTATTGTATCCTGTCTTGGTGTCTGATTTTCTGAGGATATGAACAGACATACTGGGAGGGAGGAGGGAATGCTTTCTACCATGGTACCTCTCCTATGCCCCATTAGCCAGAGGCTAGTAGTCTTGCCAATCATAATGATCAATCTCCACATCCTGGTCCAGTACCTCCTCAGAGTTTCAGCATTATTTGGCTCCCAGACCACTTGATCCACCTCAATGACAGCCATGACTGACAAGATCTGAGCAAGGCTTTATAATTCTGCTGCCTGAGGTCACCTCATGCAAACATGGATTCTATGTCTTCTACAACTTCCAGACCACCTCACAGAATATGGAATCTGGCTTCCTGGGTAGCTGCTAAAGGGACCAATGAAGCAATCTAGTACAGGGAATTTAGCTACCCATGGGGTGAATTGACCGGTGGGGTACAAGGAGACAGGAAGGAGCAGGATAGAATCATCTGCTCTCCCCTCCCTCCTCTGATGAACTGTTTGAAGGCATAATTTCTCCTTATGACCCACCTAGAACTGCATGTCCAAGCGGGTACACCTGCCAAAAGATTAGTTGTGGCTCTTCACAGCTCTCTAAGAAGTATCCAGCAAACATTTCCTTGTGTTTCTTCCCATCTTCTGCTTCCCCTTGTCCCTCATTCACTGCCCTGGGATTGTGTCTCACATGAAGCTTTAGCACTTAATTCGTTCTTTGGACATTGTTTGTAGGAAATTTGCTAACACAGGCACATGACCCAAACCAACTGAAACAAAGTCTTTATAACAATTTGAAAAATGGACAGAGGAGAGACAGGAGGTTTCTTCTGGAGGTTTTGACCCACAAGTATCTTAGAGTGACCATTTTTCCTGCTTCATGAACAGTGCCTACTTGAGCACGAAGGCATCAGAGAGGAAAATAGAACTCAGAGAAAGAGGTATATGCCTCTCTGAGCCCTGACATCGATTGAGCTAGGTCCAACTTTCCCCAGTATGTTTAGCTGTTCTGTCATTTCTTTCTCTCTCCTAGACCAGTTTTCAAAACATGGTCACCCATGGACCCCAGGTCACCTCTATTCAAAAGATCATCCAGGTGACTACAATCATAGGCCCAATTAAAAATTCCTGAGAGGAAGAGCTCCTGCTTGGGCTAGCTTTAGCCAAGGGTTCACCCCTGAACTAACCAACATTGTTGTGGAGGGGTAGGCACCATTACATGAATAGATGTATGCAGGAAGGCAGGTGATAGAGTAACACTTCCCAGAAAAGTGGGAATAGAGGGTTGGGTATACCAAATGGTGATTGTCTACTCCCAGAGAATAAATAAAGGGAAAAATAAATAAATAATATAAATTAAATAAATAATAAATAAATAAATAAATAATATAAAATAAATAAAGGAAAAGAGTAAAGGTGAGGTTAGAGGCAGAAACTTTAATACTATCCAGTACAGGTTTCTGAGATGATAGAAATGCTTTCACCCTTATTCTGTTCAACACACTAGCCATTAGTTACTGAGTACTTGAAAGATGGTAGAATTGAGAAACAGAATTTTTAATTTATAATTTAAGTTTAAAAAGCTACATGTAGTTAACAACTACATCTTAGGCAGCACAGTTCTAAACAATTGGTCGCTTGGTGTAGTTGCTCTAGCATGTGCTTTGGAGTCTGTCTGATCTAGGTTTGAGTCCCAGCTCCATTTACTTAACTTCTTTGAGCTAGAGAAATAAAAGATGCAAAGAACAGTCAATGGTATGTGATTCCACAAAGAGAAAATGACAAAAGATCTACAAAGGGTCAAAGAGTGTCAGATTTGGCATTTTGGAGACTCTGAAGGAATGAAGATAATAAGGGTTTAAAATGTGATGGGGTAAAATTGAGACCAGTTATCCACCTACCTTTTGGATGCCAGCTAAGTTCCTTTCCTCCAGAAGGAACTCCCAGGCAGAGAGACTGGAAATGCAAAAATTCTCTCCCCTCTTAATTCCAGTTGTCACAAGGGGAGCTGAGAATTCAAAGGCATGTAGTGAACACAGAGCTCCAAAGTCAAGCCAGAAAAACACAATGGGAAATACTGTCGTTGTGGAGCCTGGAGCCACAACTGGAGTTGCCTAGACCAAGGAAGCCACAAGGAAAGAACACCTCACCTGCATACCCTCATTATATAGCACTTACTCTGTGAACAGATTGTGAGTCCTTCAAGGATTAGAGCCACATGCATCTATGAGCACTTAGTAAGTATCTGGCACCTTAGTAGATCAGATCTATTGAATGAGTGAATATAGGTAAAATCAGTCCATTCTTGATGCATGATAAATATTCTGATAAATGTTCTGTTCATTGAATTATCAGAGCGAGGAGAACTAGAAGGTGCCAAGGAGTTCTTGGCTTGGAAACCCCTGTTTTTAAGGTCCTTGGCATATTGCCTGGCACAGAGAAATTGATCAACAAGTGATCACTATGTAGTTAAAATTAGTCCAGGAGTAAGATTTTGGATAAGGTTGGGGTAAGACCTTAACAATAATGAGAACTAATATATGTTGATCTCATTTAATCCTTAAACCAACTTAATGAGATGGATTTTATTAGGTTAATTTTACAAATGAGAAAACTTGAAGAAAAATGTCCTTTATCCAGCCACTCAGCTCAGAAATGGTAGGACTGGTGTCAAAACTAAGCTTACCCAACTCCAGAATTCAGCCTCCACCAACTAAGGTTTGGGAACCAGGGAGCAAAAGGAGTCTCAAAAAGGAAGCTTAAAAAAGCAGTTCTGGGAACTGGGGCTATAGCTCAGTTGGTAGCACAAGGCCCTGGGTTCAATCCCCAGCACCGCAAAATAAAAAACAAAAACAAAAACGGAGTTCGGGATCAAAATTCACTTCTGCCTTCTGCACGCTCCCACAAATCTCAGTAACTTCTCCCTTCTGTGCCCCTGACTTAAATGCCTTCTTGCCACACTCCATATTCCTTCTGCTGAATTCACTTCTAAGCGCCCCTTCTGCTTCCTGCACATGCAACCATATCTGCTCTCCTTTGACCCAAGGAAGCAAAAGTTAAAATGGGGTCAAAGGAGGCCTTTTTGTTGGTTTGGTTTTTAAGAAGACAAACTCTAGAGCAAGTAAGTAAACTAAATATTCCAACAGAGAAGAGGGAATTGACAATGCAAACAAGACAGAATATCTGCAGAGGTAAGTTCTTGAGGTCCTGAGCACAAGTCAAGGGAGAGGTTCACCTTGATAGGAGCTGGGTATTAGAGTAGAGGAAGACAAAAAAATGTGAGTAAAGGAACAGGAAAGCTAGTAGAGGTTAGGATGCTTAAAATCAAGAGTTAAATTTTGCAGCAATTAAGGATGACCATAGTATAGGATGATGTTTTTCAAATTTCAGGTCATAATTCATTAACAGATCACAGAATCATTTAGAAGTTTGTGACCAACTTTTGTTTTTATAATGGAATAGAATAGAATTAAATTTTGGATTAATGGAACAAGGTTAAATACTATGAAAACTATTATGAAACTTTTGCTTGTCATACAGCAACATGTGTACTGGTCATGGGAAACACTGATTTTTTTATTGAGGATAAAGAATATTTGCCATCTAGCATGTGACCATGGGAAAAGTACCTGATTCCTAGAACTTCTTTCTCTTCCAGAGATTTTCACAATGCTTGTAAATTGGTCTTTATTTGTGAAAGAAAATGAACACCCTAGGGCATGATCCCATTCAACTATGCCAGAACTCCCTAAGCTGTGGTTATAGCATGTGGGTTCCATATATATCAAAAAATTAATCCTGATCTTCAGAGCTACTCTTCCTTCTTGGTTTCCACTCCCCTTATTGTCCCAGGATGATTGCCAATAGCCCCCAGGGCCTGCATGTTTTCTATTTATAATAAGCAAGGAAGAGAATCTGTTTGCTAGGTTTCTGGCAAAAATCCTGAACTTCGTTCTGATTGGACTGGCTGAGTTCACGTCATCCCAGCCAGTGAGAGTGAATGCCCTAATTGGTTCAGTGCTGCAATACCTGGTGAAATTAGAAAACACACAGACCCTGGAAGGGAAACCAAGACTATTAGAAAAGGAGAAAAGGAGTAAAGAAATAATCAATTAATGACCAATAGAAATGACCTGTAATAATGGTTCCAAATTAGTTGGCAGTTTCAATAGTATCTGCGTTAGTAGTCATTGCTTGTTTGCTGTAAGCTGCAGTTCAGCCTTCCCATGTTCTGTTTTGGGTGCTGGACCTAATAAACTACATTTCCCAGACTCCTTTTGCTAGTTGGCTTCCTGTCAGATTAGGCCAATGGGAAATTCAGGTGGGAAATGTTGTGCTTGAAGAAGAGATGGTGGTAGGAGAGGTAAAGCCACTGTTCTCTCTGTGTCTGCTGGTGACTGACAGCACACAGTAGTAAGGAGACCGTCAGCATTTCTGGCAATGCTGGTAGTGGACCACTGTCATACTGAAAAAACAGTGATCTAGTAGTGTCCACAGTAAGTGCTCTTCTGTCTAATAATACCCTCCCATTTGTTCTTCACACTGTGGGGTAGTAGAAGCTTCCTGCAGCTACTAATATCCAGTCTTCCCAACTTTTCTCTTGCTCCTTCAGGCCTACTAACATTTTCCTAACCAATTCTCTGAAATAAATTCCCTCTTTTGAAATTCCAAGCACATCTTCTATTTTGTTATCTTCACCCCAAATGACACAGCATACCCTGGCCTCTGGACAGGCTAACTGCAATTACTAACTTCCCAGTTGTGGGTTTGCATTGTTGAGCTGGGTGATGCTATAAGAGAGGCACACTGAGCTCTCAGCCAGGGCACTGGGGAAGGACCCAGGGCAGACCACAGCAAGCGCAGGTGAAGTTGCCTATTTCCTTCTGCTTCCTCGCCTACCCCCATAATTGCCTTATGGAGGCACTACTTGCCTCCAAAGAGAACTTAATTCTATACTGTCGCCAGGATGGATAGGCTCCAGAATGACCAGATGGGAGCCCAGCCCTGAGCACAGTTGGCAAGGGGACCCAAAACAGAGGAGTCAGGAAAGGGCATCCTGGCTAGAGTAGAGTTTATAGAGGAGGAAGGGAAGAGATCGTGACTCCTGTTTCATATTTTTTTTAGCAGTTCTGGTGGAGGAATAGACTGATGGTTCTCAACATTCTCTGTCTTGTTTACCACCAAGTTCTCTGAGATCAAAACAAGAAAATGGAAACTTCCAACAGCATTTATCCTTGCCAATGTCTGAGGAATCATTACAAAATCCTTACATCCAACCTAGCTTAGATCTGTGGTCTTCTGGTGGTACCCAAGCCAACGCAGGGCAACGAAGTCTCTGCAAGGAGTAATTTTTGTCATTGTTGTTTTATGCCAGCAGAAGGGATCAAACCTAGGGCTTTCTGTGTGCTGGGTGAGCACTCTACCACTGAGCTATTTCTTGCCCAAGGAAGGATTGTGCATGACCCATACAGGCTCCACAGGGACATCAGTGGCAAGAACACTACTTTTCTCAGCAGTCCTTTACCATGGTCCAAAGCATTTTGCAAGGCAGAGTTAGGCAAGTCCTGAGAAGAGAACTATAAATTTAAATAGGATTCGTGATTGGAAACTTAGCTCTTACTCAGCCATTAACTTGTTCTGTGATCTTAGGCAAGTCACTTAACGAGCTTGCTCTCAATATTTCCACCTATTTTAAAAACAGCATATAATTTTTTTCAAACTATTTTAAATAAGTTGATTTAAGGGGGTAAGTGGGATGGGAGAAACCATAGATATTATCCTCCATGTCTCCTTCTTGCCCATCCTCCCTGGGTTTCAGCAAGTATCAAATAATATAAGTATAAAAATGCTTTGAGAAGCACAAGCACCATTCAAAAGCACGAAGGTATTATTATCAACATAACTGTTAGCTTAGGAGGATGAAGGCAGGGCACAGACCAAGAGCCAAACAGTTAGAAGCCAGAAGATCTGAAAAACTTCATTTCTTCAAATTCTTCCTGGAGTGGCACTTTCTTTGGAGAAGATCTGGCACTAAAATCCTCTGAGATGCTAAAGTGGGTCCAGAAGGTGTTGAGGGGACAGGTAGGACATTCAGCAGCCAGGAGACACTGGAGAAACACCAGCCCTGTTCCTCAGTTCCTTTGTGATACAACAAAAAATGTAATTGAAAGGGAAGGCAGATCCTATCAAGGGCTCAGGTTCAAAGCCAGGTGTGTGTTGCATCCTCTAACAGGTTCTTCAACCAGCCAACAAGCCATGATGTCGGGGGGCACACCAATAAGTACTGAACTCAGTTGCCAAAACCTAAAAACCAATCCTCTACACAATCTTCATAATTAACACTAATTTAGAGAGAATCTTAGAGATAGTCTAATCAAGGTAAGGCCCAGAGAGGGGAAGGAACTGACCAAGATAACACAGTAGAGTCAGGTTCATTGGGCCGTAAGGAACAGAACTTACTCAGTGTAACTCAGATGTGGAGGAGAGTCTGATAAGGGAGGACTGGAACTGAGAGGCCAGTGAAAAGGAGGCCGGTCTAAGTGTCATGGTTCTGTTCATTCTCTCTCCTTGCCCCGTCCTATCTCTGGACAGAATTGCTCCTTTCTCTACTGCACCCAGGCTTCTGCTTTCCCTTGGTCTCTGCTCCCTCTTATGCCACTTTTCACATGCCTTTCCTGGCCAGAGCCCGCTTGTTTCTGACCCCTCTACTTCAACTCCCTCTGCCATTTGGCAATTTCCTTCTGTTCCTTCAACTCTAGGGAGGCTTTAATTGGCCCATCCCAGATTTTTGTGCAAGGTTTTTGGTCAGAGGTCACCAGTTCACACATGAAATAGTGCCCCTTGTCTCAGATGTTGGTACCATCTACTCAGATCTAGAGGTTGGAGGGCCAACAGTGTTTGTCCTCAAGGTGGCTTTGTCTTCAATATGGCTGTGAATTGGAAAAAAACTACCATCACTGAAACTGTGATTGGAGCTCAAGGCTTCAGATTTCCTGCCTGGAACTGCCATGGAATTATAATTTCTTTTCCTTATTTATGCAGCAGACATATCTTAATGCCTGCTAAATGTCATCATGAATATCTTCCTTCTCCTCTTTCTCTTTCCCTTCCTCTCTGCCCCAAGGAGCTTATGATATAGAGAAGATAAAGGCAGGAAAAGAATTAGGGTATATGAGTGCTTTAGAATAAGTATGAACAAGGTAGTAACAGTAGATACCGCCTACTGAGTACCAGGTACCATCTACTGAGTACCATGTACCAATCACGGCTGATGACACACATTTTCTTGTTTCATCTTTATCACTCCCTTATGAAGTCAGCACCTCACACATGTGGAAAGAAACAGGCTCAGAGAGTAGTTTCCAGAAAATAGTCATTATAGCAGGGCTCTGATGCCAACAACCTGCTCTGTTCACACTGCACAGTGTGGTCTGTACCCTGCTGTTACAACACAGAGGACCATCTTGGCCTAGGGAGGAGGGCAGGAATGTGAAGAGCACTGGACTTCCAGGAGGAGGTGACATCTGAACTGAGCCCGAGCAAGCTTTCATTAGGCCAAGTGGGGAGCGATTATAATCACAGGGAGCCATACATGAGAACAGCAAGACCCAAGCAGAGCATGTAGAAAGACTGGGAAGGCTGAAACGGGGATGTGATCAGGAGCACACTGCACCACCAGAGACATCTGCCTCACACGCCTCACCCCGTTTCCAGCTCTGGCAGGAGGAGAAGGCAAATTCAACAGAACCTAAAGAATCAACTGCTATGCCTGGTCTTTGATCCTGGAGTAGGCTCTCAGAGCACACGATAGAGTCCTAAGTGAAAAATTCAAGGGAAAAGAGGCACTTTAAACACCAACGTTTGAAACAACACTCCCTGCTCCAGTTCCCCCACAGTTTTCTTCTGCCTGACTTTCAGGTCTCATCTCCCCCAGGAAGCATTCCTTGGTCTCCCAAACCTATCTTAGGATACCTGCAGTACCAGTTTGTAATTGCCCTTTGCCTTCTCACTCTGCCCCACCAGGCTGTGAATTCCTGGAGGGCAGAGGCTACATCTTGTTCATCCTTCCATCCCTAGAATAGCATGTGACTCTTAGTAGCTGCTCAGTAAGAGAGAGAAGAAAGAATAGCAAAGTAGCCTCCAAGGGGCTGTTGGGAAATCTTTCAGGCCATGTGACTTTTTCCATCTCTGGAATCCTACTGACTTCAACACTTGGAACCCTATACCTGTTTGAGCCAGGGGGAACTTAAAAAAATCAACCAACTATTCTGTCCTCTCCTACCACTACACACAGAGGGTGACAGGTTCAACTGTCACTGGACCAAAGCTGTTGGAATTGCCAACAATCCTAGTTTTATGTTTCTAGCTGGTTTTTCCTCTGAACTCCACAGCCCATCAGCTGCCTATCCAGCCTTTCATGTGGGATGTCCCGCAATCCCTGCACCTAAACACATCCAGAACTGGACTAGCATCTCCCCAAGGCCTGATCCTCTTCCAGGTTTCCCTGTCTTGGTGAAGAACATCACGACCCACCCTGCTGTTGACCCAAAAGTTAGGAGTCTTCCTTATCAACAGTTTCCTAGTACCAGTAAAATATCAGGGCTAGTGGTGTCTACCATCTAAACCACAAAATCTCTCCAAATCCTCTTTGCCACCTGTACTAATCAACTTTGTGTTGCTGTAACTAAAATACCGACAAGAACAACTTAGAGGAGGAAAAGATATACTTCGGCCCCCAGTTTCAGAAATTTGAGTCCATGGTCACCTGGCTCCATTGCTTTGGGCATGAGGTGAGGCAGAATATCATGGTGGGGGAGGGTGGTAGAGGAAAGCCACTGAGCTCATGGTAGTGAGCAGAGAGAGAGGGGAAGAGGTAGGTGGGGGAGAAGATAAACCCTTCTAGGGCACACTGATGACCTACCTCCTCCAACTGGATCCTACCTCTCAGTATTCCATTTAGCTAGCACTGAATTAATCCATCAAATAGATCGACACACTGATGAAGTCATGTGTGTCCTCATGATCCAATCATTGCCCCAAAGCCTCACCTCTGAACCTTGCTGCACTGGGGACCATGTCCTCAACACATGAGTTTTGGGGGGACATTCTAGATCCAAACCATAGTCCCACCCCAGTCCCAAAACCCCACAATTAGCCAGTGTGGTAGTGCACACTTATAATTCCAGGGACTTGGGAGGCTGAGGCAGAGGATTGCAAGGTGCCAGCCTGCGCAATTTAGTGAGCTACTCCCCCAATACACACACAAAAAAGGACTGGGGATATAGCTCAGTAGTAAGGTGCCCTTGGGTTCAATCCCCAATAACAACAAACACAAAAACAACAATGAACAACAGTAACAACAAAAACCCCACAGCTCTCAATGGACCCTGCAAAAATTTCACTATTTTCTCTGAATCTGCTCTTTCCTTGCACCAATCCATGCCCCTCACTGCAGCTGGAGTGACTTTTTTAAAAAACCTTTTTTTAGTTGTTGACAGACCTGTATTTTATTCACTTGTTTATATGTGGTGCTGAGAATTGAACCCAGTACTTCATACATGTGAGGCAAGCACTTTACTACTGAGCCACAACCCCAGGCCCTGAAGTGACATTTAAAAAATGCTTACTTAACTCCTTTGCTTCCAATGGCTTTCTACTTTTTAAAAAAAATTTGACAATTATTATAGCTAACCCTTATGGAGAACTTGCTATGTCCTAGAACCCATTCTGAGGATTTTGCACACATTATCTCATTATATCACAACCCTAAATATCTCCATTATATGTATGAGGAACTTGAGACTCAGGAGAAGCAACTTCAGGGCCTTTGTATAAGTTCTTACCCCCATCCTTGACTGCTATTCAGACAGCAGCTGAACTTGGGAGTGAGAGGAAGGCAGGCTGCACTAGGGGGTTTGGTGAACCATGGTGGTATCTAGGAGGCTGACTGGGGCTGGCCCTGATAACTAAGTGGATAGAGGTAAGAAGGAGGGCAGAGTGGAGTGATTCCCAGGTTTCCAGCTTGGGCAGTTGGTACCTTGAACCAGTATGTTAGTCTACTTTTTTTTTTTTTTTTTTTTGTGGTGCTGGGGATCGAACCCAGGGCCTTGTGCTTGCAAGGCAAGCACTTTACCAACTGAGCTATCTCCCCAGCCCCTGTTAGTCTACTTTTAGTATCTGTAGGAATACCTGAGTTAATCAGTTTATAAAGAGAAAGGCTTATTTTGGCTTGCAGTTTTAGAGGTTCCTGCCCTAAAGTCTAGGTTGATCAGTTGGCTCTGTTCTTTGGGTCTAGGTGGATGTTTTAGTCAACTTTTTTGCTGCTGTGACTAAAAGGACCTGACCAGAGGAGGAAACATTTCAGAGGTCTCAGTCCACAGTCAGCAGGCTCCATTCCTTGGGACTTGAGATATGGCAGAACATCATGGAGGAAGAGTGTGGCAGAGGGAAGCAGCTCATATGATGATCAGAAAGCAGATGGAGATCCCCCATTCTCCAGATACAAAATATATACCCCATAGCCACACCCCCAATTAACCACTTCCTCCAGCCACACCCCACTGGCCCTGAGTTACCACTCAGTTAATCCCATCAGGAATTAACTCACTGATTAGGTTAAGGTTATAACCCAATCATTTCTCCTCCAAACCTAAGATTTTGGGAGATTCCACATCTAAACCATAACAGAGGCACATGATGGCTGGAGCAGATAACGGAGTGACTGGGAAGTAAGAGAAAAAGGAAGTAAGAGGAAATAAGACTGTGGAATTCCTAGTGGGGCCCCACAATCCCCTTTACAGCACTTCCCCTCTCCCCACGTGATCTGATGACCTCCCACCAGGCTCCACCTCTTCAGATTTCCACCAGTTTTCAATAGTGTCACAATGGGGACCAAAATTTTACCACATGGACCTTTATGGGACACTTGAGATTCAAACTACAGTGACCAGGGTGGAGGGTGTCTGAAGGAGAGGCAGCCTAGGTTGGCAGAGCAGGCACCCGTAGGCCAAGTCAACAAAAACATGGAAATGTTCTCAAAAATCTTTTGTACCCAAACTCCTTCGCTTTGTCCTGGGGTATTTTATCCAGGCTAGTCTCCAATGTACACCTAAGCTCAGGGCTCGGAGACTACTGCTCTTCCCCAAGTTCCACTCTGCCTCCCCACTCTCAAATTCCACAAGTCTCTCCTAGGATCCCTCTCTGCCCTCCCACCTCTTCTGGGAGTCTCAAAGATTCACTGCTTGAAGAATATTTCTCTGCCTACTTCCCTCCATCCTTGATTCTTAATTCCCAGCACCCAGTACAAGGCTCAGAGCAAGGTAAATCTCAAAAAAGCTTGTTTTGTTTAATTTTCCCAGGGACTTGGGTCTATCATATTAAAACCTATGGCTGGAAATGGGACATTAAATTCTGGTGCCACCCCTTAGAGGTGTACAAAACCCCTGTCTCAAGCATCACTTTCCCCAAAATGGAAATGATAAGGTAGTAGACCTACCTTGAAGAGATAAAGTTTTGAAGTCGAATGAAATACTCTATGTCAAGAGTTTAGCACAATGCCTGGAATATGGTTAGCTACCTCAAAAAACAAAAGCAATAACAAAACAGATATTTATCTGAAGGAGAAAAAAAATCTCTTAAGGTCAGGTTGGTGCATGAACTGGAACCGATGCTTGCAGTTCCTAGGATGAGCACGCGAGGGAAGTGGTGAGCAGCCTCCTGGACGACGAACTCCGCTGTGCTAAAGCACCTGCTGAGGACCCAGATGGCAGGGTTGGGGTTTCCGGGACTTCCCAGTCCTTGAACAGGTGGATGCTGGTCCGGGCGCCTTGGGGGAGCCTCTGCGATAGGCTTGGTCTAGACTCTCACAGTCCGTGTAGTCCCTTGGAGGCTGGCGGGAAGGGCTAGCGGGACACAGCCGACAGAGTGGTGGGCAACTGGGATTTATGCCCTCCAGTCTGTGATTTGTCTTTCAAATTGTTTATGGTTATTTCCTGTGTAAGAAAGTTTTTATAGTCAAACTTATCACCTCCCTATGGTTTCTAGGTTTCATCATACTTAGAAAATCTTTTCCATTTTCAGGATGATCAAAATATTTACCAATGTTTTATTCTGGTCTATTATGGTGTTATTATTTAATTATGTGCTCTACCTGGAATTTATTTATTTGTATGTAAGGACACAACTTTCTTCTGTTTCCTCAAATGGCTTGGTAGATATACCACCCATTATTGAAAGGCCTCTCTTTCCCCCTGTGTCAGAAATTCCAAATTCATCATACACCATATTCCCATGGGTGGGTGGGTCTCTTTTATTTATTTATTGTACAAACTTATGGGTACTGTCTCATCTTTGGTACATGTATACAGCGTAATGATCAAATCAGAATAGTTATCATTTCCCCTCACCTTAAACATTTTCTTAAAATTTTTTTATTAACACCTAATAATGGTACTTACTTATCCAGTCACAGTGTGACATTTCAGTACATGGAAACAACAGGTACTGACCAAAGCTGAGTAATTGTTTCCATTTCCATAATGTTATTATTTTGTGTTTGGAATCTTCAAATTCCTCTCTTCTAGTAATCCATAAAATATATAATAGATTGAGTTAGAGGTGTCGCTCTGTGGTAGAACACTTGCTTAGCAGCAAACATGAGACCTGGGTTTGAGCCCAAGCACAGAAAAATGTGTGTGTGTGTTTGTGTGTGTGTGTGTGTGTGTGTGTGTGTGTGTGTTGTAGTAGCAGTAGTAGTAGTATTAGTAGTAGTAATTGTAGTAATACGTTATTGTGAACTATAGTCATTGCTGGTTCATTTCTGTACTTCTTTTGTTCTACTGCTCTGCTTAGTCCTGCTTCAATACTATACTGTGCTTTTTTGTTGTTGTTGTTTGTTTGAACTCAGGGGTACTTGACCACTGAGCCACATCCCCAGCCCTATTTTGTATTTTATTTAGAGACAGGGTCTCACTTGAGTTACTTAGCTGCTTAGCACCTCACTGTTGCTGAGGCTGGTTTTAAACTCACCATCCTCCTGCCTCAGCCTCCTGAGCCACTGGGATTACAGGTGTGCGCCATCGTGCCCGGCCAACCATACTGTTTTAACTACTTTGACTTTGTAATATGTTTTAATATCAGGTAATGCAAAACCTTTTTCATTACTTTTTTTATAGGTTTTTGTTGTTGTTTTTGGTTGTTGTTGTTGTTTTGGTACTGGAGATTGAATCCAGGGTCTTGCCCATGGTAGGCAAGTGGTTCTACCACTGAGCTATAAACCCAGCCCTTTTAAAATTTTATTTTGAGACCATGCTTTGCTAAATTGCCCAAGCTGACCTCTAACTTATGATCTTCCTGTCACACTTCCCAAGTAGCTAGGGTTACAGGTATGTGCCATCACACCCAGTTAAGATTTTTTTATTCCTGCATATTAATTTTTGTATGTACATTTAAGAATCAACCCCATCTCCATCTAATCCTTCTGAAAACCCATGTGGAACATTGGAGTCTCTGAAATCATATGAAAAATGTGCATTTGCACTCTCTCTTTTGAAGAGAAAGTCCAAAATTTTCATCAGCTGTGCGAAGGAATCATGATTCTGTAGGGAGCACTTGGTTGGCATTGTCTCTTTGACAGGGGCGAGGGAAAAGTACAGAGGAAGGCTGATTCTTCTCTTCTCCCAGTCCTCACAGGCTCTGCTCTCCCCATCTTTCACCTCCACTATTGTTCCCAATACTTCCCTGCCTCTCATCTTGCCTCCCCTAATCTAGGCCCCCTCCCTCCAGGGCAACCATTCTGCCACACAGGCCCTAGTTCTAGGTGAGTCCTTATGTGGATTAGATGATAACATTTTTTTTAAATTTTTTATTTATTTTTATGTGGTGCTGAGTATTGAACCCAGTGCCTCGCACATGCCAGGCAAGTGCTCTACCACTGAGCCACAACTCTAGCCCCATAGATGATAACATTTTAATTAATAACTAAATAAAATCATGAGTCTCAGCTTCACCTCTGACTAGCTTGGGACCCAACTTTAGGCTCTCCACTTTACTGGGCCTTGGTTTACCCTTCTCACAAATCAGATAAGAAGGAATGAGATATAATTAGGGAGGTATATGGAAGAAACAGCTAACTATCCCCATGAGGTCCTTTTTATTTTTATTTTTTACCCCCTTTTTTTTTCATTTTCTTTCTTTCCTGTGATACTGGGGATCAAAACTGGGTCCTTGCATATACTAGGCAAGTCTCTACCACTGAGCTACATTGCCAGCCCCTATGAGGTTCTTTAACTTCAATAATTTTCCTTGTTCATTCCACCTCCCACTCCCCATTCACATTTAATTCATATCCTCAGCAGGATGAATACTTGCTTTACCTGTCTCCAACAAATATTAATAATATCGTCCTTCTGGGGGAAAAAAAGGTGGTGGAATCTCATGAAAATAGAAGGGAAAGAGTAATAGAGTAAAGGAAGGGGATAGGGGAGAGAGGAGGGAAGAGAGAGGGAAGATCCTAGGGAAGAGATCGACCAAATTTTGTTGTGTGCATGTATGAACATGTCACATGGATCCAGTGTGCATAATTATTATGCATCAATAAAAAGTTTTAAAATATACTGTCCTTCTAGACGGGCACATTGGCACATACCTGTAAGGCTAGAGGCTTGGGAGGCTGAGGCAGAAGGATCACAAGTTCAAAGCCAGCCTCAGCAACTTAGCAAGGCCCTGTCTCAAGATAAAAAATAAAAAGGGCTGGGGATGTGGCTTTGTGGTTAAATGCCTCTGGGTTCAATCCCCAGGACCAATAATAATAATAATACTGTCCTTCTTAGAATGGAAATTAAAAAACCCAAACCCCAAGACTGGAACAGATTGATTCTAAGTAAGCACAAACGCATGCTCCTCAAGTCCCAAGCTGCTGGGGAATAGAGACTCAGGGTGTCCACTTTGAAGTTCATTTAGGCAGTTTCGAGGCCCTAGAACAGGGTTTCTCAACCCTGGTACTACTGACATTATGTACCTGATAATTCTTTGTTTGGTGGCTGGCCTGTGTAGGATGTTTGGCAGTATCCAGAGTCTCTTCTGAGAGACCCCCTAGATTGTGAAAACCAAAAATGTCTCCAGACAATGTCAAAAGTTGAAAATTATTGCCCTAGGAGGAGTAGAGAGGGCAGGTGAAGGAGGTTAACTTAGGTCACAGGATGGACACTCTCTCCTCCCTTACCCTCCTCTATCAGAAAGGGACATTTTATTCTTCACAGGCACTTGGGCAAGTCTTTCTTCTCTCTGAGCTTCAGTTTTTTCATCTGTAAAATGGACTTGATGTTTGTAAGTTCTTTCCCCTTCTCTCACCATCTGACGTTCCTGGATCCTGTCCTGAGTACAGCAGGGAGCACCGCGGTGCCACTGAAGTTCTGGGAGTTGCCAGAGAGCAGGAAGGGTGGGAAAAAACAGATGGCAGGGATGGCGGGCAGAAGGCAGGAGCGTCATAGGGACAGGGAGAAGCTCGAGGCATTCCCGGACCCTCCGCTTCCAGGCACACTCCTTCAAGGCCTCATCAAACCTGGTGACCCCCAAACACCCTCCCTGTTCCCCAGGCCCCGCCCCCCACCGACCCCATCGCACTGGCCCCGCCCCGTCGCCGTGGCCCCTCCCACCCGCCATAGGCTCCGCCCTCAGCAGGCCCCGCCTCCCTCTTCGCCTCCCGCCAGCCCGGGCTCTGGCTTTGCACCCGGCGGCGTCTGAGAACGGTGGCGGGTGCTGAGCCGGCAGCGCAGGCGGGCGGAGCGGAGCTGCCTGGCTCGGCGGCGGGCGATGCCCCCGTGAGCCTCTCTCGTCTCCCCTCCCCGCCCCGCGTCCCTACCCTCTCAAAGTCCGCGCCCGCCTGGGGCCGGGCCGCGCCTACCGCCGGGTCCGCGGGGCGGGGTCCGGGGGAACACCTGCCCCGCCTTGCGGAGCTGCCTGGGCCTGCGGAGCCCCCTCCCTGTCTGGACTCCGGCCCCACCTCGGGGTAAGTCAGTAGGCCCTGCTCGCCTGGGAGTGGACGTGGGGAGGGGGCTGCGATCTGGGAGACCACGAGGGTGGGGGTTCTGGCGGTGAAGCGCAACGTAGGCTTGTGAGTGTGCCGGGTTTGGGGGGCGGGGGCCCAGGGATGAGCAGAGCGAGTGTGATGGCTCTGGGGCGGGGGCTGAGGTATGAGAAGGGGACGTGGGGTGATTGAGGAAGCCTGGAAAATGGGGTAGGGGGCTCCAGAGTCTTGGGTTCTTTGCTGAAGCTCAGAGTACCTGGAGCCCTTGGTGTTCAACAGCATTGCCTCGCTTGGCATTTTTGGAAAGTGCTTAAAATCCCTCTTGGAAAGGGAACTGGAAGGCAGCCTGCCTTTCTCCCTCCTGCCTGTGCCCTGGTTGGGAAGCGGCCACTTTTTCTTCCAAACGTGACACCATTGTGGTGCCCATAGGACCCCGCTCCTGCCATCCCATGAAAGAAGGGGTGGTGCTCACTCCAGTCTCAGGTGGGAAGAGGGGCATCTGGGAAGCTGGGAAAGACAGTTGGCCAGTAGCCTGGTGGGGAGCCAGGGCTCAGGGAGGCTTGACAAGACCCTTGGTGGGCAACTTGGATCTCCTTTTGGTTTCAGGAAGGATATCTCCTTGGTTGGCCTCCTGGCTGCCTGGACCCCATGCCCCCATCACCTTCTCTAGACAACTGAGTCCTGAGGAGTGAGTTTCTTCCTAGGGTTCTAGGCCTGGAAACTCAGGAAGGACTTATAATAACTCTTGTGATCCTGGCCTGAGGTGGGCAATGCCATACCTAAGGGCAGAGAACAAGGGACACTGGCTGGCACTGCCACCTGAGGGCTGTTTGAATGTGGCTCTTCAGGGTTTGGGAACCTGGGTGAATATCAGTGCCCATCCTTAGCCCCAGACACATTCTCTGGGTGTGGAGAAGGCTGCTACCCCTTTGGCCTCATCCTACCCAAGATGACTTCTCAGGTCTGAGGTTCTTGGGTTTGGGTTCTGAATGGTGGGGGGAGGGTCTTTCTGGGTTGGGTTTGGTCACCAAGGGGTTAACAAACCATCCCCATAGTTGCTGCCAGCCACCAATTAGTCTATAATCACACAGCTGCCAATATCCCTAGGGGCAAGTGGGCAGCCTAGTGGGCATTCTCTGGTTGGGCAGGGGCCTTCTGGGAAGGGAACCCATATAACCTGGGTTTAAACCAATCACCAAGTCTTTTGGAGTTTGCTTAGGGCCCACACACCCATTCCTTGCCCTCAGTATGCAACTGCCTGGCTTAAGGGACTTTTTGGGATTCTACACTTACCTGACCCTTTGCAGAGTATGAAACCCAGAGTTGGTTAAACTTGGCTTCAAACACAGGCTCTGCCACTTTCTGTGTGATATTAAAGAAATCACTTCCCCTCTCTCAGCCTCTTTCAATACAACAGACCCACCTACTCAGAAGAGTAAATGAAATGGTGGATTTAGGTCTTAGCCCAGTGTCTGGCCTGTAGGACAGCTCAGTAGATAATTGCTGAACTCACGAGCAAGCCCTTTGCCAAGCACTTGCTGGGGCAGGTGTTCAAGAGCCAGGTGCTGACGACTCAGCAGGGGCCATGCTCTCTTCCCTGAGGACATGTGGTTTGTGTCACTGTCTTAACTGTTTTCAGTCCCTCCTTGCTCACCAACGCTTCTGGTCTCTGGACATACGTTAATTGAATTTACTCTGCAGAGCCCAGGCCTGAGGCTGCTATTCTCTGGGCTCCTCCTCTGCTTGCCCAGGTGCTGGGCTCTGAGGGGTCTCTCACAGTTCTGGGTGATGTCTGCAGCAGTAATAGCAGCTGGCCCTTTAAGGAAGCAAGAAAACAATTATCCGGTCTGGGCATTGCATCAGCTGGAGCCTGGAGGGTCCCTGGGGAAGGAGGGGCACGCTGGTGGTTGATTTCATTAGTGCCATGTGAGAACTCTCACCTGAGTCTGCCCCACTCCCCAGCCACAGCGTTCTCCCCCAGGCAACAGTGGCCCCAGGGTCTGTCCCACCCCATGAAGCCCCACCTTAGAGACTCTGTGCACACCCACCCAAGTCATGGGCCCTGGCAGAGGGGGTGTAGGGAAGCCTCTCTTGCACTGGTCTTTTGCTGACTAGCAGTCTTCCCTGCTTGCATTCTGCTGACTTGGGGTACAGGGTGCATCTTCCGTACTGGCATTTCGCTGACAGTGGGGTGGGTACCTCCCCCATTAGTATTTGGCTGACCTAGGGGTGTTCTTCCCACACTGGCATTTTACTGATGCTCAGGAGGGGCGACTTCAGCACTGGCCCCTTGCGGGTAGAGGGACTGTCTCCCACACTGGTAGACTGCTGTCCTGACAGAGGAACTTCGTGGGCTGGGGTTTGTGGACTGAGGGCGTGGGTTAGAAATTGCTCTCTGGGTGGGGGTGAGCTGGCTGGCAGTGGTGAGTCACAGAGGGGTGTGTAGTCTGGGGAAGAGAAGAGACAAGGTACTTGAGCATCAGAAAGAGCAGGGTTCAAGTCCTCTGTCCTCCATTTGCAACCTGTTACCAATTCACACAGTGGCCTCAACTCTTGAGCCTCCATCTCCTCTGGAAAGTAGGAATAATTTGTACCCATACTGGCTCACCCCATCTGGAAAGTGGTGAGAGGATTCGATGAGTAACTGGTTGTGCAGGACCCAACCCAGGCCTGGCAGTGGAAGGCACCTACTCTATAATGGTGGTTCTTTTTCCTTTGCAAGTTTGGGTTCTTTACACATTGAGCCCAAGATACCCGGACAAGGAAAGGAAGGTCATGGAGGAGGGTTGAGAAGATAGAGTGCAAGGCCCACCTGCCTCCATTGCAGGAAGATGCATTCAGTTCACCGTGTGCTGAGGATGTACCAAGCTCTGTGAGCCCAGTGGCCCCTGCCCTCCTGGAGCCAACATTCTAGTAGGGTCATGACCCCCAGCAGGTAATTACACACATGTGACAAGTGTTGAAACAGGGACTCAGGAAGGCTCCGGAACCTATTACTGGAGGTGACAGGTTCTCTTCCTTTCTGGGGCCTGGGAAGGGCTCCTGGAGAGGGTTACAGCTTAGTCGAGGCATGAAAGATGCCAAGGAATTGAGGAGGTAAAGAAGCAAGGAGAAGGGAGGGAACAGTATGTCTGGGGACCTGGTAAAGGTGTCAGCAGGCCTGGGATGAGGGGCGAGGGAGGGTGTAGGCAGGCCTGGGGATAGCCAGGCCCGACCTCCCTGGTCTAGGAGGGTACTAGAGACTTGGGGATTTGTCCTATGGCCAGTGGCAGTCCTTAAAGGGTTTTAAGCAGAGTGGGTGGGGTCAGAGTGTGGGCTGGATGTGTGGCCCACAGGCTGAGCTTCTCGTAAGAGACTGTTCCCCTTCTGTTTCTTCCTTGTGCAGCAGCAGCCTTGGCACCTAGGGAGTGGTTGTTTATGTGGGTTGCCTCAGGAGGGAGGAGGCCAGTCCTAGTCCCTCAAGCTCCCTCTCTCTGGGCTGAGCAGCATCTCAGCCTTGTTGACAAAGTTTCAGCCCTTGGGGCCAGGTTTTCCCAACCTCCAGGGGGAACCAGAAGGGCAAGAGAAAGGGCTTTGGCCCCAGACTGGCCTGTGTTCACATCCCAGCTCAGCAGTCCATGAGCAAGGCACACCCTGTCTCTGAACATCAATGTTCTCAACCATAAGATGGAGTTGATATTAATCTCTCTATGGGAAGGATAAGGCGAAATTCTAGATGGAAATCATAAAGCCCTATCTCAGTGTCTGCTGTCATTTTTACTCTATTGCATGGGGGCTGGCACCTACCCTGGACCATGCCCAGAGCTGGCTGGGGGTTGGAGGCAGGTTGGATTTCAAGAGTCCAGAGTCTGAAAACAGAAGGGAGATTTTTGGAGTAGAGGAAGGGGATTGAGGGGGAGGAAGAAGAAACGGGAAAAGTGAGAACTTTGGATGAAACTGACCAAATTAGGTTATGTACTCAGATGAATATACCACAGTGAATTCCACCTTTTTGTGTATCTGTAAACTACCCATCAAAGCATCAATAAATAAGTAGAAGGAAGATCAGTAGGGTAGAGGAAGGGACAGTCAGAAGGAGGAGAAAGGGAAAGTGGAAGGACTGGGGATTGCAGTGCAGCAAAATAGATTTCATGCATGTATGAATATGTCAAAACGAACCCCACTATTATGTGTAACTATAATGCACTAATAAAAACATTTAAAGGATCTGGGATTGCAACTCAGTGGCAGAGTGCTTGCCTAGCATGTGTGAAGCACTGGATTCGATCTTTAGCATCACATAAAAATAAATAAAATAAAGGCATTCTGTTCATCTACAACAACAAAAAAAATTTAAAAAAAAAACATTTTAAAAAAAGAGTCTATGGTCACACTGGTCTCTGAAGTACCCCCCACACTTGATTTAATTTTCTGCTGTCACCATCTTGAACATAATTTTGAACAAGGGTCTTGCACTTTGATTTAGCACTGGACCCTGTGTATTATATAGTCCACAAGTTGAGGAAGGATAGGAAGAGACAGAGAGAGACACAGACCTAGAAATAGTTCCCAAGTGGAGGACAGGAAAGGTGGAGGGCATGACTAATTGCCTGAAGGTGGGTGGGATGTTAATCATAGTAACATTTATTTAGTGCTTACTGTGTGCTGGTGCTCTGCTAGCACTTTGCATGCTCATTTTCAAGCAGCCCTCCTGTGAGGAGGGTATGATTATCATTTCCATGGTACAGATGAGGAAACTGAAGTTATTTGACTGAAATCTGCCACACAGTTGTCAAGTGACTCAGCTGCTGAGATAATGCCTGGACCAGGGAAGTTTTCACCTCAGAGAAGGAACTGCAGAGTAGGGTCTAAACAAGAACTTGGCTTTGCTCAGGGGAAGAAGGTGCAGAGGAGATGGAGGGTGTTCTCAGGTGAGAATATCTGTGCAGGGATGGGGGCGGTGGTGCTGCTTGGCCAAGAATAGGAGCTAAAGCCAGGACACCAGGGTTGAGATAAGTAACCTTGGGATTTCATAGTTCTGATTTTCCAAACTCAGAGCCCCAGGTCCTGCTGCTATTATGGCTCTTCAGAGCTGCCGACCCCTTTTAACCACATTGCCCCTTTCTTTGCTACCCCCCATCCCCACCCCTGCCAATCATCTGACTGTAATGATGTCTTCTAGATTCAGGACCTGCAGGTCTAACTGCTTCCTGGGCACAGACAGTAGGGCCTCATGTCCCCAGCTCCACCACTTGCACCTGCTTTGCTTCCAGGGTCCCCATCTCATATCTGGCACCATCATCCACCCACTTGCTCAAGCTGGAAGCTAGAAATTCTCCTGGACGCCTCCCTTTCTTCGCCCCCACACCCCATAGCCAAGCCTCAGCAAGTCCTGTTAGTTTGCCTGCATACCTGTCCGATCTGTGGACCCTCTTCCTGCCCATGGCCCCCTCCAGACCACCATTGTCTTTCATCTGGACGTTGGCAACAGCCTCATATTTGGACTCCTTACCTTTCTGTTCCTGCCCCACTTAATTTTATTTTTCACTCTGTAGCCAGAGCGATCTTCTAAAGATAAATGTTTGATTGTGTCATTTCCCTGCTTAAGACTTCTAGGACTTAGAATAAAATCCAGACTCAGTGACGCAGTCTCCACAGCCCTGTGTGATCTGGCCCTTGTCTGCCTTTTTGTAACATCTTCTACCATCCTCCCTCTCCCTCAACCTCTTGAGTTGCCCACATGTTGTCCCCGATCCTGGAATGTAGGCCCACTCCTGGGGCCATTCTGACTCCCACTTATCCTTCACAGGGACACTAGCTCTAGTGCCATTTTTTCAGCAAAGCCTAAAAACCAGGAACTAAAATCTGCCCACCTCCACAGAATCTTGGACTTCTTCGTGACACTCAGCACACTCAAATTTCTCTTTCATCATCCCTCTCTCTTGCTAGCCTGTATATTCTATGGGTCAGAACTCCCATGTTGTGTGGCCCAGTATGTAATAGGTACACAATGAGTTGGTTGGTGAATGAAAGAGCAAATGAGCATCCTAAGTGGCCTTTCTGCTCTTAGGCCTGCCTTTTCTAGTCCTTTCTCCATACAGCCCAGAGTCATCTTCCCAAAACACAGAACTGACCCTGTCACCCCCTGCTACTTAAAATACTTCAATAGCTCCCCATTGCTGACAGGAAAAGGCCTCTGCTTCTTATCATGATATTCAAAGCTCTTTATGATCTGTGCCTGACTCCCTGTCCAGCCGCATCTCCCATGCTCCTGTAGCACGCTTTGAACACCTGGCCGTTTCTGCAGCATGCCAGGCTGTTGTGTGCCTCCGCGCACCTGCACTTGGTGTTCCCTGTGCTCATAGTGCCTCCCCACCCCTACTTTATCTCCACGGAGAATGTCCTTCACTCTTTAATCAGCTCAGCAAAGCCTGTGTGGAACACTTTACCCCTCCTGGACAGTTAGTCCACCCTCCCTCTGCCACATTTGTGCAGAACCTAAACCTTTTACTCACTCTCCCCACTAAACTGGATTCCTTCACTGCAGGCAGTTACTGGTTTTTTTCCTTATTATTATTATTCGTCTTTTCATCTATCTAGCTCCCAGCTTATCTCCTGTCCTTTTTTTTTTTAAGTGTTTCTGGGGATTGAACCCATGGGTGCTCTAACTCACTGAGGTATATTCTTGTTCTTGAGGCAGGGTCTTGCTAAGTTGCTCAAACTTGCCCCAGACTTGTGATCCTCCTGCTTCACCCTCCCAAGTAGCTAGAATTACACGGAATTGCATGTGTCATACATATCTCCTGTCTTAATTAGGTCTCCGGTTATGTTCAGAAATCCACATGAGCCAGCTTCAGTAATAAGGAAGGGTTTTTTATGAGGACACATGGAATTTCTGGAAATTGAGGGGAAGGAAAAGTGTTAGACTTGGGAAAGTGGAACCTGGAAGGCCAGGAGAATGTGAATCAATTGTTTTCTTCACTGTAAGAAATGACTGTCTTTGCCTTTCTCCCCACAGACCAGACTTCTCTGCTTTTCCAGGCACTAAGCTACCCATAGTTCCTGTATAGTGTCACTCAGTTCCAGCCATATTCAGAGACAGAACCCAGGACTTGGGAGATCCAATCCTAGGGGAGGATCTGATTGACTTTGAGGGGTCATGTACCTACTCTGGGCAAATCAATTGCAGCCTGCTGGAAAGGATCATGAAGTCAGACATGATGCCCACTTCAGAGAAAGTGTGTTCTTAGCTGGATGAGTACTTTAAAAGACATCTGCTGGGACCCTTAGAGTGCCAGGGCGTTCAGGCAGTCCGGCCTGAGCCCCAGGCTTCCTTGTGGGCAGCATTTGGAGAAAAGGAACCTGGAATTATGACTTAAAGGGGGCTCTTTTTCCTGGGATCAGTGGCTAGGCTCTGAAGAACCTGTGACATGTATTTCAGAGGCCTGAGCAGAGAGAAAGGGAGATGAGACCCTAAACATCCTCGCTTCTCTTTGGAGTAGGGAGAGAGGGAAGGGGATGGTGTGAGCAGTCAGAGCCATTTCCCTACCAAAACCTTATCATCCTCTAAGACTTAACTCATTTCCTTTCCTCAAAGAAGAATTATACTAAGCCCATCCCTCTCCCCCAGTCATTCTTTGCCTATCTTGATTCTGTTCTTTGTACTTTCCTAGTAACAACCATTTTTTGAGTACTTACTTTGTGCCAGACACTATGCACATGCATTATTCATCTGATCCTCACTTCCTTTGAAATGGGTATTATTACTGTCCCCATTTTATAGACAAAGAAACTAAGGTTCTGACAGGTAGAATTTATGGACTAGGGTACACAGCAGTGTGACTCCAGAGTAAAAACTCTTAATCCCAGCTACTTATTCACTTGTTTGTTTACCCTTTGGGATTGTGGGGGCCTTAAAGATACCAGGTTACCATCCTCCCTCTTTCCCTACTGCCCACCATAGGACCAGCCCAGAGCAAAGGCTCCTGACCGTAGGACAGGTGGATGCAAGTAAAGTTGAAAAGGCTCAGGGTAGGAGGTAAATCTTCTTGTGACTCTGCCCTGTTTGTCAGTGTGACTGGTGACTGTGGACAAGTTCAACTCTAGCAAATCTGAGCTTGTCCCAGGGAGAAAGTGTCATTGTCATTGCTTGTGTATCTTTTACAACTTTCCAACACTTGTTAGCTTTCCTTTTGAACAGAGAAATCTCAGAATATGGTTGGCAACTCCATGTAGCTAAAATTTGTAAATATAACTTTGTTTTTTACTGCATTTGTTTTGCTGTCATTGTATATTTATTAAAAGCGATATTGGCTTTCTGCTTATAGTAGTAACACCAAGTTTCTATTTAAAATTGATGCATTTAAGTTAAAAGTGTTGATTAAAAAATAAATAATGTGCATTACAGTAGTATATGGGTCTGTCAGAAACTGTTGAGGTGGTTGGTATACAGTGTTATAGGATAATGTAAAATTGGGAAGTGACATGGAATTGTAAGATGTGGACCACTGGCCTATCCTTGAAAATTTCCCCTCTACCTACCTGATAAATTTGAGGGTCTCTCCTTACTATGCTGGCCTGCTCCCCTCTGTTCACTTTGTGCCCTGGCTTGTGTTTCTTTTGCACAATCCTGCAGTGATCATCCTGCAAACAGGCATTTGTGCCAACATCCCTACAACCTGCTTGAGAGGGGGGCTCTTGGAGTTGGGGTGTCTGGGTGGAGTCAGATGCCCCCTCATCTTTGAGGCCATAATTTGAGACATCTTGTGGCAAGCAAGAGCTGCAGACCCATAGTTCTGGTCCAGGTACACAATGCCTGCCTCTGAGCTTCCTAGAGACCTGGAGTCTCAGGGAGCAGGGAGGCTCTGGGGGCCTCAGGTAAAGGTGAGGCAGTCCCTGGAGCTTCATGCCCCAGAGTTTAGGGCTGAAGGATAGCATATCCAAGAGGCTATGGGACTCTCGAAGGTCCCTGGATCCTCTGCTTTACCCACCTCGTTGTGCTGCTGACTGCCTGTCCCTGGGGACTAAGCAGCAGATCCCAGGAGGCCTCAGAGAACACAGTGGATTTCTCTACAGGGCCCAAGATCAGGGTCACAGCAGAGAGGGCAGCTAGAAGGTAGGGAGTCCTGCCTACTCCCTGTCCTTTCCCATGTTCACTGGGAGTGTGGCCTGGGCACCATGGGGGTGGTGGGCCTGGGCAGCGTGTGGGGGGGTGCTTTTGCATTGATGGTGAATGAGGGTCTTAGTGAAGGCACATTGTGTGTGTGTCTGTGGTGAGTGGATCCTCACGTGATATATCTAAGGTTCTTTGTGAGGGAGTTTTCATGCAGCATGTGAATTTGTGAGTGCGCGTCAGGGGATCTCAAGTGTCTGTGTGTGATGTGTGTGTGGGTCTGTGGTCACTTCATCTCCATGTAACTCATGTCTGTGACGCATGTGTGCCTCGAATGCTAGGTGTGGTGTGTGCTTGTTGTTTTGAGTATGTTGTTGTCTTTGTACAGCTGTGTGTCTGGGTGGCCAAGTAAAGATATGCGGCATGCCTGGAAGGGGCAGGGGGGGAGGTGCTGGCTGGGAGTGGGGAGGGGTGGGGGGCAGTGTTGGCCCAGCCAGGGCTGTGTCTGTGCTGGGTTCCAGAGGAGGGTCCCCAGGGTGGGCAGCGGGCACAGCGGCGCCTTCCGGCTTGGCGCGGACCTAGTAACAGGAGCCCCTTCCCCCCATGAAATATTGATCTGCTCTTGGGCAGCCCAGCCAGGGGAGGGGCAGCCCAGAGTGAGCACCGGCCGCTGTCCTTGGTGCTGCCGCCTCTGCCCCTGTTGGGGCGTCAGTGTTCAGAGGAGGACCCACCGGGATGAGGGAGACATTGCCCCACCCACCAGCACTCTCAATGGAGGGCTCCCACTCTCAGGATGAACTGTCTGTCCCCAAGTTTGTGGGTCAATTCTCTCATTCCATCTAAGAAGGGGAGCAGAGGAACCAAATGGGTATCTTATTGGGATCCAATATCCCTCAGGGCTAGAGTGACCATATAACTGGTTTGCCTGGGGCATTCCTAATGTACACATTTGCCTGTGGTCCTGATGTGATTGTTAGTAGTGTCCCAGCTCACTTGGTCTCAGTTGGATGATAAATTATGTGCTCACCAACAATAAGGCTTTGATCCACAGACCTGTTCCCTGAGGTCTCTGCTTGACCTTGGATGTTCTGTAGCCAGGAGCCTAATCACACAATTTGCATGCACGTGTATGTTGTGGGGGGTTGCCTTTCTCCAGTGCTAGGGCTGAGCTGGAATAAGTGCTAGAGAGCCCTAAGGCCCTTGGGATCCTGCTGCAGCGCAGACCCTCTCTTAGGAATCCAGCCCCCTTCTCTACCAGTCTTACTTTCTATTTAAACTGTGCTTCTTCTCAGGTCTGGGCTTCCCCTACCCCTTAGAACGGGCATCAGGGTGCACTCCACCTCTTCTGGATCCAGGGCAGGCCTTTCTTTGGTCTCAGCATAATGGTTTTGTAGGGTGCCAGATTGGCCATCTATATACTCCTGGCACCTCCTCTGAGTTCTCCTACTTTGAACCATTGATTCTCCCTCCTTTCATTGTTCTGTCTGACTGTGGGTATCATCTCTCACACCTTCTTCACCTGTACTCTCTTCTGGGCATTCCCTTCTTTTGCATACCCTACTTTTCCCTCTGGGAACACACCTGACTCCTGCCCACTCATTTAGCTCTCCTGAGCTCAGTGGATTTGCTTACCTGCCCAACACCTTAATGGAGAAGCTGCAGTATTATCTCAGACTAAAATGAAGATTTATCTTCCCCTTAAGCCAGGTTTGTCCTAGGGGTTCACAGGCTCTGCCACTGGCACCTCAAGCCCCATTCTTCCTATAAATCACCGGGGATCGCATTTGCTGCCTCTCTCCAACTTTAGGCAGTCCCCTCACCCCACCCATAACCCCTGGCCTTGCTCACACATGCGAATCAGAAGCAGCGCAGCCTTCCTGCTTGCCTGGGTGTAGCAACCCTCCCTGCTGTCAGCTGCTTCTGATTCTGCACCTCAGTGTCAGATTGATCTCCTAAAACATTACATTTAAATTTTGTCATATTTCACTCCTACAGGATTAAGCCACTTTCCTTAGTACATTCAGGGCCCTTCATTGGCTGCTCCCAGCCTCCTTTTCCAGCCCCCTCTTCCACAGTTGTAGTTACCTCCTGCTCTAACTGCACAGCTCCACTCACCAGCCTCTGAGCATACTGTTTGCTCTTGGGATCGTCCTAGTAATTGCCACTGCTTTCCTTAGAGTCCCCTCTGCCTTGCCAAATCTCACCTGTCTTTTGAGGTGCTCCACAGCTCACATCTTAATGATGTCTTCCCTGCCTCTCCTTCTCTGAAGAGTTTGCTCCTGCAGGATAATCAGAATATTTTATCTTTACCCCTCAATGCCTTGGGTGGTCCAGCAGCCTGGCCATCACCTGGGAACTTGTGAGAAATGTAGGCTATTAGGCTCTACCTGTGACCCATAGTCAGATTTCGTGTTTCAGCAAGATCCCTGGGTGATTCATGTGTACATTTCAGTTTGGGAAGCACTGACCAGTGTTCTTTGAGACAGGATTTCCTTTCTATTTGGGCATGGCCTTTGGCCACGGTGGGTGGTCTTCTCAGGTGCCAAGTTTAGCAGCCCATCAGGTGACAGGTGCCATGTCTGGCCAGATCCCAAAAGCTGCGGAAGGGGGTAAGTGGTAGAGATGGCTGAGAAGGATGTGTACTCTGCCAGGACCCTTCCCACAAGGGATCTATAGCCTGAACGACCCCAGAGCTTAAGCTCATAAAACTGACTCCAGAAAGCACTCTTGCAACATGAAGAAGAATCAATTAATCAATAAAAAGCAGTTATTAAGCATATAGTAGAACTTTTCTCTGTTCAGAAAACATGCATTGGTGGAATTGTCTGTTATTTTAGTGTATGTTTTGAAAAGAAAAATATTTGTTGCTTTTTCTTTATTACAGCATTAATAGTTTCTAAAGTAGTAACTTTAAAAAAATGCCACATGAAGAAAGTAAAAATGACTCACAATTCTACTACCCAACCATAAATTCTATTAATTTAATGTTTATGATTTTCATTGGTTCACTTAACAATATTTACAGTCCTGCTATGCTGCAGACCTCTGCCAGGTACCAGGGATTTGGGGTGAGGAAGACAGGATGGTTCCTATTTTTAAGCAGCTCACAGCCAGGGGGTTGGGTGTGGGAGACAGGCACTGAGCAAGTTAGAAACAGCAGCATCTTCATTTCTAGGGCTGCTGTAACAAAGCACCACAAGCTGGGTGGCTTAAAACAACAGAAATTTATTCTCTCACAGTTCTGGAGGCTGGAAGACTGAAATCAAGGCATCAGCAGGTTTGTTTCTTTTTGAGGGCTGTGAGGGAGAATCTGTTCCAGGCTTCTCCCATTACTTCTGGTGACAGCTGGTAATCCTTGGCATTCCTTGGCTTGTTGACGCATCACTCTAATCTCTGCCTCTGTGGTCACATGGCTTTCTCCTGTGTCCCTGTCTCATGGCACTGCTTCCTGTAAGGACACTAGTTGGATTAGGGATGAACCCTATTCTAAATGACCTCAGTTAATCACATCTGCAATGACCCTATTTTTAAACAAGGACACATTCTGAGTACTGGGACCTCAACATTTTGTTGGGGTTAGAGACACAATTCAACCCATAACATGCAAGGACAACACAGATTTCTGGAGAATGACTGATCTTGCCTGGGAAAACTGTCCTAGGAAATGACCTTCAATTGGGACCAAGTGAAGAACAGGGTTTAAGCTGGCAAGGGAAGAGGGAAAGACCAGTATGGGGTCCTCCAAGCACAGGGACCCTGCTGGGAAGAGCATTCCAGGCAGACAGGAGACAAAGGGGCACTTTTGAGGAATGAAAAGGAGCAAGTGTGGCTTGAATATGGGACAGGGGTCAGAGGCCCAGAGGAGGTGAGACCTGGGAGAGGAAATCAGGGTCAGGGTCACAGTGGGCCTTGATAAGGGCTGCCTTCTTTATCCTGAAGGAAACGAGGAGCTATGGCAAACTGTCAAACACGAGTGATTCATCCTGCTTTATAGGCTGCCTCCTCCCGAACCTGAGTGCTCAGAAGCCTGTAGTATTCCTCTAAGTTCTGAAGGAGGACTTATAGCCATGTCCTTAGGAGCCTTCTGGCTGTGAAGGCATATGGCAGCTCTGTCCAGAGATGGAGACATGGCCTTCCCCCAGCAGCCCCTGGTCAGGGGGTGGGAGATTCACTTGCCTTCAGAAACCTTGCTCTGAACAAGAGACAGGACTCTCAGCCTTGCCCATTGGTCTGCTGAGTCCTCTGAGTCTGGGGACAGAGGGTGAGACCAGATCACTCCACCCCACGCATTGTGGGAGGTCTGTGACTGAGAACGTATCCAGGGCCCATGTGGCTTCCTGAAGTCAGAGGCCTGAGTGCTGGTAGAAGCCAGGTTCTTGCAGAGGCGGTGTCTTCAGCACCCTGCTTCCCTCCAGGGATGCCTAGAGCCTACCCGGTGCTCAACCCATCCCTTGCCATACCTGCAGAGGGCCATCCCTTTCCTGTGTGTGATGGAGAGGGCCCATCATGCCCAAAGCTGCCATCCCTGCCTTGCCTGGGCTGGGTGGGCCAGCCTGGGTGGAGGAGAAGTGGGTCAGCTTGTAGCCATGGTGACAGCAGCTGCTCCCTGCCAGCCTTCTCATCTCTTCACCGCAAACCTCACCGAAGAGCTCCTTTGTCCGGTCTGGCAGGGATGGGGGCCAGGAGGATGGGATTGGGGGCTGGATTATGTATGAGTGCGTTTATGTTCAAGCTCACATAAGCGTCTGCTTAGAGCCAGTGTGTGTGCCTCGGCCCAGAGAGCCCACAGCCTGGGGTAAGACACCTCCTGCTTCCCTGCCACTGGTCAGGGGGTGGGAGATTCACTTGCCTTCAGGAACCTTGAAGTGATGGAGTTCTTCTCGCCCCTCTGGCTGGGTAGGGACCAGGGGAAGGATGTGAGTGTGTGTTATGCCTGAGTGCGTGTGCAGGAGCGTACACACACGAGTCTGAGACTGTCATGGTGGCTGCTTCTCTGTGCCTTTGGGTGAGCATCTCGATGAGGTGTGTGAATATCTGTGAACACACGTGATTGCATCTTTATGTGTGTATCTTCTGTGTGGGTTTGTATTGTGTGTGGTCACCCATTTGAAATTCATTGATGTGTGTGTGTGTGTGTATGTGTGTGTGTGTGTGTGTGTGTGTGTGTGTTCAAGCTGATCTGGGAAAACGGAGTTTTCGGAGCCAGTAGAGGAGTTGGCACAGCGTGCTCCCCACTCTGGCAGAGTGTGCTTCCTTGGCTCAGCTGCCTTCCCCACCACATACCAACCCCTGTCATCCTCTCACTCTTCTCTGAGTGGGAAAGGGAAAGGCTAGAGCCAAGATCCCTTTTTGTGCATGCCATCACTGGCCTCTGACATGCGTCTGGACTGGCCTGGGTGGTCTGGTAGGCAGTCCCTGTGCTGGATCAGGGTTGGGGCAGGGATCTCAAATGCCAGACCCAGCATCCAGCAAGGGCTCAAGAGCTGAGATTGGTGTTGCTTCATGGACCATCTCCCACTTCAACTGAGAGGTGCCAGGACCCAGCGTCCACACTTATCCCTGTGTCCCCAGGGCTACAAGACGTGATCCTGTTAATTCTGAGCCTTCCCCTGGAGTGGTTGTACTTGGTGAATTAGAACTAATACCTGGACAATCATTTATTTATAAGGCACCTTATTAGTAATAACCAGATAATTGCTCTCCTGAGCATTGAGCATGTACCAGTCCTTGTTTTGTAATATCTAATACTCCTTGACACACATTGTCATCCCTACTTTAGTGATCCATGGGCGTGGGCTTGGGCTTGATAGAGAAACCCTCCACCACTGGCTTGTAAATGGCAGATCAGGTTTTATGTCCAGCTCTGTCTGCCTCCAGAGCACTGTGTTTTTATCATTCTGCTCTTCTCCTCATTGGTTCATTTGATCCTCAGTTTAGTTGGAAGGATTGGGTGGGGTTCAGGTGGTCATCAGACTCAGAAAATGAAATGGAGGATCAGAGAGGCTGAGTGACTTGCTAGGGCCACTTGGCTGGGGGTAGAGGTAGGAGTGCCTCCTTATCCTGACTTGGGCTTGCCATGAAGAATCTAGGGAGGGACACAGATGCCATCAGAGAGAAGGTAGAGGAAGAAAGAGTCTCTCTAGAACTCCTTAGCAATTGGTCCTAGATGAGTCCCTCTTGTGTTAAAGTTCTTGTGTTTTAGTTTTGTTTTGTGGTGCTAGGGATGGAACCCAGGGCCTTGTGCATGCTAGGCAAGTGTTCTACCACAGACCCAGCCCTAAAAATCTTAAAGTTGCAGGACCTCAGTTGTTTGACAATAAAGTGCTCAAGGTGGATTAGGGAATGCAGGAGTTCAGTTTTACAAAGGAGGAAGCCAAGAATCAGAAAGTTGAAATGTTTTGCCCTAGATCCCACAGCTATCTCCAAAATCTATCTTTTTTTATACCACAAGCTATTTTCTGGGAACACTTGAGGACAGATGTCTTCACTAGCCCTTCCTCTGAGCTCGACTCTTCCCTTCCAGACCCTTTTATAACATCACCTCCTCCTGGAGCTGCCCTGATTGCCTTCATCTCCTTTCCTGAAAATTGGTGTCTCAGCAGAAGTTAAGTGGAGCCTTGTGCAAATGCCCTAGGGGTGTGCTGCTGGGAGGGGCACGGCCCCCTGTGATGCAGAACTCCATGCTCAGTTTCATCAGTTGGGTGAGTTTGGGTTTTCTTCCAGGTGAGGGGTTTGGGAGGGAGTACCTGCCAGGTGACATGGGACCTGGAAGTCAGGGGACTTGGATTGGAACTCTGGTTTTGCCACCAGCTTACTGTATGACCCTGGTGTAATGTGTCTCTTGCCCATTCTGGGCCTTGATTTCCAGCTCTGCAAAATGAAAGGCTCAGGCTGGAATGAGAGATAGCAAGTCAGTTTAGCTCATGAGCTAGTTCCCATCAGCTGGCGTTAGAGCTGTGTGTTGAGAGGGATTTTGAGGTTCAGTCTGACCTCCATGGGAAAGAGATGGCTTAGTAATGGCTGCTATGGAAGAGGATAGGGAAGGGTAATAGGAGCCTCAGGTTAGCCCTTTCCAGCTTAATAGTCCAGTTCCTGTAATGGATTCCTTTGCCTTTCCTGTTGAAAGCGTAGGTAGCTGGGTTCATCTTAGACTTAGGTATCTCACTGAATGTTAGAGAAGTCTCATTAGCTAGTTAGATACATGATTAAAGGGAACCAAGTGGCCTCAGGGTTGGGTGGGGATGCTGGCAGGGCCCTAAGACTTGCTGTTGTCAGGATTGAGGGAAGATTTGGAGAGTCCGTAGTGTAGGGAGACCCCAGGCAGAGGCCTAATGTCGAGAGCTGGAAGAAAACACGGCTTATTCCTGGGCAGCTTGTGTGAAGTCTCTTGAAATTTTAGGGGAAGGGCAGTAGTTCCTCACCCCTGGAGGACAAATCAGAACTGAGTTCCTTGGCGGCTGCAGGAGTAGATGACAGTGACCAGGGGGAACTTCAGAGGGAGGTGTTGTAGTTCAGTGAGATCATGGGAAGGGTCCCTTACTTGAGGTGTCATGAACTAGGCTGGGGAAGAGGCAGGCCTACTCAGAAGCAGAGGAATTGTTCAAGTGACTTTTGTGGAAAGGATTTAGCTCATTTAGCAATTCAGAACCACTTCTGTGTGACATGCTGTATCGTGTCCTGCTGGCCCCTCATCACCCTGCCCCCATCTCTGCCTTCTCCCCCTTTCCATCCCTGTGATCTGAAGGCTCTGGGGTTGCTACAGAGTGGATTTCCCTCTTTTAGGGACTAGGTGTCCATCTCTGTCTTTCTCTGACTTACCTTCCTGAACTAGAGTGACTGCCAGAGAAGCTAGAACTCCAGTCCTGAGCCCTCCACTGTAGCATGCATTTATAGATTCAGTTCTCCTAGTCAAAAGGACTTTTCTGGACCATCTCTTCTGACCCCTTTATTTAATACACAGATGAGGAAGCCAAGGCACAAAGAAGTATGCACAAGGAATCTGTTCACGTTCTAATCCACATCATGATTTCTAACCCTTCCAGGCTGCCCCACTAGGGTTCCTGGACAGAGGGTCAGGACCTAGGACTGTGGGTCAAGGGTGTGGATCTGGCTCCTCTGCCCACCTTGGGGAGTGGCCTGCAGGCTGGGCTTCCCCAGACATTCATCAGTTCTCCAGTTCTCCCCGGCGGTTAAAGATGAGGAAATGGCTCTGTATGGTGCAGTGTCCTGGATGTCAAGCCATCTGTTTGTAGGTTCAATTCATTATTCATAAGGAAACTTGAGCTCCCAAAGTTGGCAGGGTCAGGATTTCTGTCTCTTATCTCTTCTTTTCTCACCCTGGGGTGGTACTCACCAGGAAAGTATTTGCTTCTCCAGGTATGGTCTGGGGGTGGGGATGTCCCTTAGATGCTTATGCCAGCTGGGAGAGTCTGGGACAGAGACAGGGGGTTTTCTTATCATAGGCACTGGCCTTGCAGTTTTTTCAAAGACCTTAGAGACCCAGGGCAGAACCAGAGATTGAGGAATGGCCACACATCTTTGGATGAGCTGTCAGTTGAAGGGACAAAGGCTGCTGAGCACATCTATCTGTTTGTAGAAACAGGAAACCTGCATTTGAGCCCAAGCCTTGCCACTTCCTATCTGAGTAGGATGGACAACTCCTTTACTTCTCTGAGACTGATTTTTTATGTGCCATGTAGAGATAACTATGCACCTTGCAGAAATGTTAGACTAAATTAGACTTGTGCCCTGGCAGATTCCCATATCAGATAAGCCCTGTCCCACCTTCCACCAAAAGACCATGCAGATATCCAGAAAACCATACAAACTGGCACTGGAGCTGGAAACTAAAGAGATCATCACAGGCCAGAGTCCAGGGGGACTTTCCGATAGCTGCAAAGCTGATGGGGGATGGAGTAATACAATCCGGGTCTTTGCACACATCACTGGGTGAGTGAGAGCAGTCCAGACACAAAGAAGGCAAAACAAGGCTTTGACTCATCCCCTCTGTCAGCCCTAATTCACCAGGCTGGCAGGAGCCATGCTGACCGGGAGTCCAGGTGACCACTCTCCCCTGCCTGGGGACTGTCTTTCTCATCAGCCAGAGTGGTGTCTTCCCTTTTCCACCCCCATTTTCCTCCCCTTTCTGTGTTCTTTTGGAAAGTCAAATTTTCTCGGGGTAACAGGCCTGAGGGCAAAGGGTCAAACAGAATGCCCTGAACCCTGGGATGTACATCTGCCCAGGAAGAGAACCGTGGGCTGAGACAGAACCAGGAAGGTGCTGGGTGCAGAGCATGGCTTTCCCGTACTCTGCCTGAGCAGAGGAGCTGACTGCAGCACTGGGCTTTGTAGCTGAGTCACAGAGGCTGACAGCTGGAGACCCCCTGCTCTGTATGAAATAGGGCTGCCAACCCATGATGCCCCCTCCCTCAGAGTGGCTCTCAGAGTCTTCTGTCCTCCTCTTCCAGCACTTATTGTAACCACCATTAAATATTTAATTGCATAATTAGTTACTTACTATCTATTTCCCCTTCTGGACTGGAGGCCTTGGGAGGGCAGGACCAAGTTGGCTTGGCTCACTGCTATACCCTTGGCACTCAGCATTGGCCTTGAAATTTTAGGAAATTAAATATTTGTTGAATGCAGCTAATGAGAAGAGTAAATTTCTGTACTCTGGAAAGGAATTTGGCAATACAGTCTAAGAATCCAAAAACCATTTATGCCCTCAGTATCAGGCAGGATGCTTTTGGATGTAGCAGAGAGCTCTAATTCAAACTGGCTTAGCAATGGAAAATGTATTATCTCTTAGAACTGTAAGACCAGAGAAAGGCAGACTCCAGGTGTGGCCTAGTGACTTTGGGGTCTATGTGCTGTGTTACCCTCCACAGCACTAGTTTCAGACTCTGAGTGGGCCTGCTGTGGGGCAGGGACAGACAGACAGACAGACACACCAAGACCCCCACCTCTCTTGTAAGCATAGAATTCAAGTCTCCCTTTAGGTTGAATTGGGCCAACTTAGTCATATGCCCATCCTTGGACAAGTGAGAGTCACCATGGGGAATGCCATTCACCAATTGTCCAAAACTAATCAGGATCTGCCTCTAAAACAAGGACAGGGTAGGACCTGGACAAAACCACTACTCTACCAGGATGTAGGAAGTGGGACAGCACATTGGGAAAGCTACCAGCCATCCCCACACTCTCCCACTCCCCAGTCCATTTCTAGGAGTCAATCCCTAGGACATCAGCAGACTAAACCAGTGCAGAAAGATGTTTATTTCAGTGATTATTTAAAAGAGGTGAGAGAAACTTGGACCTGATTCAAGAGGTAGCTGTATTGAAATATTTAAGTCAATTATGCTACCTTTTTACAACAAACTATTATGATGGCTTTAAAACCTTTTTACAAAGTGTTAATGACATTGGGAAATACTTAGGATATAATGTTAGATGAAAAATACCAGGATATAAAATTGTATTTACAGTATGAGTCCGATTATTTTGGTAAGGAGACTGGAAGGAACTGGGTTAAAACACTTGTGGCGGCTGCCTCTCAGCAGTGCAGGGAAGGGTGATTTGGGCCTGCTGCTTCATGCTTTTCTGAACCATCCCCTTCACCCAGGAGGACCCCTTCCTCCGGCTGCACAGGCAGACCTGGTTTGTTCTCCCTGTTCTTATTATTTGCTATGGAAATAATCAACCCTAAACTGGCTGAGTGTTCTCTCTGCTGTGATTCTGTTCCTGGCACTTCACCTGTGCTATCTCATTTCATTCTTACAGTAGTCCTATAAGGTAAGGGCTTCTATTCCTCATTTTGCTGAAGTGTCTCCTGAGATCCCAAGATGTTTGGTCACAGGGTCACACAGCTAGTGCCTGGAGACCTTTGGAATTCAAGCCAAGGCCATCTAATTCCACAGCCTTGGTCTTCACTACCAAACCAGGTCACCTACCATTTCTTCGTAGCCACGCACTAAAATGAATAGTCCTGTTTACTGAGCCAGACCCTGTGCATGCCCTTGATATTAATTTGTTCATTTAATACTTACAGCCTCAGAGAGGCTGATGACTTGCCCAGGGTTGCACAGCTAGGAAGTAGTGGAACTGCTGTCGATTTATTGGGGTCTCATGTGGAATCTCTTTGTCTCCCATCACACTGCAGAGTTGCCTGAGCCTCTGCTGTCCCTGGGATCATGTTTAACGGGGAGCCAGGTCCAGCCTCGGCTGGAGCCTCCAGGAATGTTGTGCGGAGCTCCAGTATCAGTGGCGAAATCTGTGGATCCCAGCAACCTGGGGGCGGGACTGGGACCACCACTGCCAAGAAGCGGCGGAGCAGCCTGGGCGCCAAGATGGTGGCCATCGTGGGCCTGACCCAGTGGAGCAAGAGCACACTCCAGCTCCCCCAGCCAGGTAAAGGGCACAGGGCACAGAGGGGTGGGAGTGGGTCACTTTGCTGTGAGTACTCAGGTACTGAATTGGTAGATGTGCTGCTTTCCCACACCCCACCTAAATATATACTGCTTCCCACATACTAGGTGCTGTTGTGTGCCCAGTAGGTATGCTGATTCCTGTTATCCTCAGCCCCTCCAGGCATGCACAGAAGCACAAAAAAAGCTAGGCACATGTCCCAGATTACGTAGCTGGGGAATGGTGGAGCCTGGATTGAAACCTGAGTAGTTGGCTTCCTACTTCATGCCCTGAACTTTTATACTTACACATTAATCAGCAATTGTTTATGAGACACCCCTTTGTTCCTGGAACCATGGTCAGTGACACCACAATTTTACAGACATGCATGTATAAGATTCAGTCTCATCTATCATCTCCAAGTCCACTGAGCAGAAACAGCCACATAAATAGTTACATAGTCATACATGGATGTTTCAAAAAGAAACTAGAGAAACACACACAAAGATTCATGGTTTGTACAGTCACATAAGTAGAGTGCCCAGGTAAGCCACTCATATATATGACAAGGAAAGCATGCAGTGATCATTCTCATTCAGACTATACACGACAACAAATAAAACCAACCAGAACCATGGTCCTCTGAGTACAAATGCACAGACTCAGATCACAGAAGCATGTCATACTTGGGTGTGCACATGCCTTACACAGCCACATTCACGCACCTTAACAGCTACATCCTCATGAAAACGTACACATTCTCAGTATCCACTTACACAATCCCAGATGTACTCAGACTGGTAGGGACCCACCTTATCACACGCAGCCACACATGGAGCCCACATCACAGAGCTGCCAGCCCTCCCCACCAAGACCCCCTCACTTTGTGGTATCAGCTCAGACACCAGCTGGTTTTGTTTTAAAATCTCTTCCTGCTTATTTTGCTCAGAGTAACAACTTCCCCGAGAAACCTTCAAATAGGCAGCTGGATGGGGGTGGTGGGGGGCAGGGTTGCCGGAGGATCCAGGGAGAATGCTCATCAAGACTCCCCAGTTGAGGCTGGGGGTGGGGGCCTTTTCCAGGCCTTAAAATAGATTTTTACAAAAACCCTTAACAGGAGCACACGGGATGGTCTTTTCCAGCAATCAAGCTGTGATGTGGTTTCTGGCTCAGGGAGGGGCTGGATAAAGGAGGGGCTTGAGGTTATTAGTGCCTTAGGGTGGGCAGTGCAGGCCTGGGACTCAGGAGTGAGGGAGGTGGGGATTTGGCGATTCAGAACTTGGGCTAGGACAAGGATAGGGGTAGGACCAACGGGCGGGATTAGGGCCGGGGTATTACAATTAGGAGGTCACAGAGGTGTTAGACCCCAAGGGTCTGGCTTTGGGAGACCAAGCCCAAGAATCCAGTCTCAGGTCCAAAAGTTTCTCTTGTCCAGAGTGATTGGGTGGTACAGTCTCCCAAGGCCAAGTCAGGGGCCTGAGTCCCTGGGAGCCATTGCGATGATCTGCGTAGACTTCACAGACAGCAAACAAGGTTGGGGCAGATGCCAAGAAGACCTTTTTGCCTTGGGAGGAGATGAATAGCCATGGGACTTCTGGATCCCTGTCTCCATGGTATGTAAGGGCACTGCTGAAGGCCTGGGGCTGGGACCAGAATTGCCCAGATGCCCTTCTAACTGAAGGTCCCTATGAGTCATCTAATTGGTGAATGTCAGAGCAGGAAGGGCTCCTCGCGGTCATCTAGTTCACTGTACTCATTTATGACAAGCATTCAAAGCCTGGGGAGAAAGCATTTTCCTGGAGAATGAATGACCCCAGGTGGCCTCTGAAGCCACACCCTGTCATTTACTAGGTGATCCATTCTGGCATGTTACTCCATCTCTCAGCCTGCTTCTTATTTGTAGAATAAGGACAGTAATACATGCCTTGCATTGTTGTCCAGGGGTTAAATGAGATAATGAATGGGAAGGTGGCCAACCTCGTTCCTGCCACATGGGAGACACACAGTGAAGTGTTGGTGCCATTATTGTTATCCGTGGGCACAGTAGAGTCAAAAGAGAAGTAAGACCTTTCTGGCCTCCACACCTCTCTTTATTCCTTTTCTCAGTTAATTTTTTTAAAATTTTTTCTCCAAGCCTCGAGGATGCCAGTGTCCCAGCATGGGGCCGCCTCCTGAGTGGAAAAGTCTGGCATGAGAGGGATGTATACAGCCAACTCACCATGGGCATTGGCCCTGGAACTGTTGTTCTGGGGAAACTTCCCAGAAGGGTGCCCCCTGCCGCCTGCCGCTGCCCCCAGATGGGATGGCTCAGTTCCCTGCAGGGCTGGGCTGTGTGAAGTTGGTAGGAATTCCTCTCCTGGACCCAACCTTCTGGGCTCTGGGTCTGCCCTTCTCAGTTGCCCCCTTTATTTAGTTTATCTGTACCCTGCTTCAGCTAGAGCCCTGCCCATCCCTCTTTGTTTCAAAGCCTGTGCCCTAGTTCAGGCCTCATAATACCTAGCCCGAGTGCTGTACCAACCTCCTTCCCGGTTCCCCTGCCACCCCCTACCAGTTTATTCATCATATTGCCCTAGAGTGGACTTTCAAAAACTTATCCTGGTGCTTTAGAGGACTAGTCCTGGCTCTGTATCTCCCCGTGGGACCTTTGGGAAGTCACTTTCCCACTGGGTTTCAGTGTTTCTTCTGTGAAATGGAGCTAAAAATGCTCCCTCCCAGCTTCCTTCTAGATCTATAATTCTCTAAGTTGTGGGAGCAATGAGAATGGTTAGGTCACGGCTTTTAGGTCCCAGGACACAGGTGAAATTTGGTCTGGAATTAGGCCATGCACGACTGCTTCAGCCCCTGTCCAAATAGAGCTTCTCTTTTCAGTACCAAGGACAGTGGCTTTTCTGTCCTGGGCTCTCTCTAGGCTCTGGGTCAGAGGTCTCAGGATCATTCCAGAAGTTGTCCCTTCTGGTATATTGCTGCAAGCTGCTACTGCCCCTCCCTTGTATGGTCAGGGAGGGAACCATCCCAAATGGTTTTTCAGTTTTTCAGTCTCCAGGGACTATAGAATTATTGTAAGCAAGTTGGCCTGGTGCTCTAGAGAGAAGCTACATAAAGTTATTCCCTGGATGGATAGGGGGTTGAAACTGCACAGGGATGAAGCCGGTAAAGGACTTTTCCCCTATGACTGCAAGACCTTTATCCTCCCCCGAAGACATGGAAATTTCTCTCTGATGAGTCATGTCACAAATAGATGGGGTGTTGGGAGGGGAGAGAAGTAGCATGCCAGCTGACTGGGAGTCTAAGGGCCTGGAATTTAGTCCCTGTTCTTTTGGCACCTGGACCTCAAGATTCCTATTTGAGAAATGGTATAGGGGGCTAGCAAAGTATCTCTTACCACTTCAGGGTCCTCTGACTCCCCCATTCAAGGATTCACATTGGATTGGGCAAGTCTTAGAAGTTAGATTCACTTCCAAATGGGTCAGAGCTTTCCCAAACTCTAAAAGAGTGTGTGCTGAGGGGGTGAGGATGTTAAGGGGGAGGAAGGGTAACTTGCAGCCCTCAGAGCCCATCTGTCTTCTAACTGGGTTAGAGGGGATGTGGCAGTTAGGAGCCAAGGACAGGGAGAGTCCTCCTACACTCCCCATATTTACCCAGCCCTCTGTGTATGTGGTGGGTCACACACCATGTGTGGGTGGGCACTGTTGTGTGTGATCGAGTGAACTGGTTCAACTGCAGGTATTTTACACACCAAAATGTCACATATGTGTAATCTGACTGCATTTGACAGAGTATGTCATGTACGTATATATGACTAAGACGTGGTGGGACCATTCATGACTGTGAATTTGTACAAACATACACATGACCTCCTATGTGAGATTATTGTATTCATATATGTGATCATCAGCATTTGTGTATATCTGCTTATAATCCTCTATGTGAAAGAAATACGTATGAGCTGATGCGTGTGTGTGAGACACACACACAGTGATCTCACTGATCCTGGATATGCTAGGTATTCCAGTATCCCGGGCGCTAGGCTGATTTTACAGAAGTCATTCCTTTTACGTCCCAACTTTGTTCCCATCACCTTCCATCCACTGCCACCCCATCCACTGGTGACACTAACCCTCTCTAGCTTCCTCCCCAGGTGGAGACTTCTTGAAAGAAATGTAGGGTAAAGTCTCCTTATCCCAGGCTGGGGTCTTGAACATCTCTTCCCCAACCCACTGCTGGATGGGAGCAAACTGCTAGGGTAATCAGTTCCCTTAGCCTTACTACTTTCAGAGGCTGTGCCTTGCACCCTTCCCTCAGGCCTCCCCCATCTCTGTAAAGAACCCCACCCTTAATTTGCTGGGGCGTCTAACCAATGACAGCAGGATCTCCTTTGATACAGTTTCCATCCAAGCCCCACCTCCCTATGAAACTCCTCTGGCCAGCAGGCTTCTGCAGGGAAATCCTGCAAACCCTCAGTCTGTCCCCACCCCACCTCCCAAAAGGAGAGTAAATCTGAAGGGACTACACTGAAAGCTAAGGAGGTTGCTATGGAAAACCAGGTAGGATGGTACGCTGCTAGGAGAAGGAGAGTGCCCCGTGTCCCCTGTCAGGCTGGGAATGGGGGCTGGGCAGGGCATGCCATGTATAGGATACAGAGGCACAGGGCAGGCTTGCCCTGCACAGCCTCATGGGCTCTTCTGCAGACCTTTCTTTCAAAGCCAGAGTGAATTCAGGTCTGGTTAACAGTCCCGCTCACAGTCTTGCTTCCCTGAGGGCCTTACCAGCTTGCCACACACGTGCCCCTCTGGACCTACCTTCAGACAGCAAGTTTGTTTGAGAGTGATCAGGCTCCCCTGGTTTTGTTTGTTTGTTTGTTTTAATAGGTCCTATGAAGGTATCAGAGAAATACATTGTGGGGTCTGGGTGTGATGGGGTCCCTGAGGGGACCTGGAAGAAGGAAAGTAAATCTTATAGGCATACTTTCCAGAAGAGTAGGGGGAGAGGGAGAGAGGGAAGGAACACAAGTTTGGGGGCAAGGGCCGAAGTAGAGCAGGCAGGTGGCATCAGGAGGAGGGTAGAGGCCACTCCGTGCAGCTCTGCCTCATGCCCCTCTCCAACTCCACCATCCTGACGCTCTAGCCATCTTTCTAGTCCACTTTGTGTCGCTGCTCCTGGCAGGGCCAGCTGTCAGGCTATAGACCAGCTCTGGAGGTGGCTCAGCCACGCCCACCTCTGCACTGTCCAAGGGGCCTCAGTGTGTTTTGAACTGATTTCCTCCCCCTTCCTTGGGGTGGGGTTCTCAGAAGGGGCCACCAAGAAGCTACGCAGCAACATCCGGCGGAGCACAGAGACTGGCATTGCTGTGGAGATGCGGAGTCGCGTCACTCGCCAGGGCAGCCGGGAGTCCACCGACGGGAGCACGAACAGCAACAGCTCCGACGGCACGTATGTGCGCCCCTGCTGAGCCCATTCTATCTCCTCCCCCTCGACTTGGGTCACACAACCAGCAGGAAGATCTTCCTGTGTGGTTTCCAGTCAAAATGTCTGGATTCCCCTATGCCTCTGCCTCCCTTGTTTCTTTCCCTGGACATGCCATGCCTGGCCCCCAGGTCTTCCTATTGCTCCATTGGAATGCTCTAGAGCCCAGGAGCAGTGAATTCCTTTTGTGTGTTTCAGAAAGGGACCCATACCTCCTGCCTCCTACCACTTTCATGCCACCCTGCTCAGAAGGAGAGGGTTGGGAAGGAAAATAATCCGAAATTACCTTTAACTCTGAAACCATTGTTATGGCTCAGATGAGTGGAGTTCTCACAAGTAGGCTTTCTTGGAGCTTAGGAAAGGAGATTGGACTAGATCCGTGTTTTTAAAATTGTCAGCAATGACTCATCGGCAAGACATAAAATCACCATAATGGGTCAAAACCAGCATTAGGAAAAGAAATAGAGAACTCAAGTATATCCTATGGGGCTGGGGTTGTGGCTCAGTGAGGATGAATTACCTTGTGTCCTTTTGTTTCAGTTTTACACATATAGATATACTTTGGTCTGTAGTAGGTCATGATGTTAGATCCTTTTCTTACATTCAGGTTGCAATAAAACATTTGAAAGTTGCTGGGTTAGATATTCCTTTAGATCTCTTCTAAATCTGTGAAACTATGGTTGATGACTAACACTTTCTGCTTCTGCTTTATCAAGGCCCTGTGATTTCCAGTCTCAGGATTCTGGCCTCCATTATTAATATTCAGTGATCATGTCTCTTTGCTATATAGTCAGTATTTCTGAGGGATTGGTCCCAGGACCCTCACAGACAAAAAATCCAAGGATGTGCAAGTCCCTTACATAAAATGGTGTAGTATTATATATAACCTGTGTACATCATCCCATTACTTAAAGTAACCTCTAGATTACTTTTTTTTTTTTTTTTTTTTTTGTGGTGCTGGGGATCGAACTCAGGGCCTTGTGCTTGAGAGGCAAGCACTCTACCAACTGAGCTATCTCCCCAGCCCTAGATTACTTTTAAGACCCATGTATTAAAATGTACATATAATGGAAATAGTTGTTAGGCTATATTGTTTAGAAAATAATGACAAGGAAAAAAGCCTGCACATGTTTAATAAAGGCACCATTTTTTCTTTAATATTTTCATCCTGTGGTTGGTTGAGTCTATGGATGTGGAACCCATGAATACAGAGGACCTATCATACCTACTTCCATGAATGAGAATACCTGCTACATTTAACTTGACTTGTCATGCACAGAGCACCATTGGGTACCTCAGATCAGTGATTCCTGCCCTGGAATATACCTACTGTAATCAGCCCAGGAAAGGTGATCATTTAACACTTGTAACCATCCCAGGGAACATGGGAACTACCATTATGTCTGTCCGTGAGTGAGGAAACTGAGGCAAGGAGAAGGGGAAGAACCTTGCTCAATGTCACGGCTGTTAAGTGGGTGGAGTCAGCATTCACATGAAGGCCATTTGACTCTATAACCTTTAGTTAAAGCTCCACCCACTCTACACTAAGCTCCTAGAAGTCTGTGACCTTGAGAGTCTACATTTCTTTAAGCTCTCAGGTCCTATTGTTATAAGAAGGTGATACTGGATGATTGCTGATCATGGTCAATAAAAAGTGGGTGTCGTGAAGCCTTCCTGGGGAGTGGAGGAGACTCAGTGTAGTGGGGGAGACATAGCCTCTCTGATGAGCATACCCCTCCCTGCCTGTAATTGGCCATTCGGGACTCCAGGCCAATCTGTCCAACAGGGATTCTTTCCTGCACAGCCTTTAATATGTCTAGCCAGATCTTAGTACTTTGGTCCACTATAGCCCCTGAGCAGGCCTGGGCCAACCCTTACTCATTTGTCCTTTGTCTGCTGGCCACACCCAGATGTCTAGGTTTGAGGACATGAAAAAACAGCACTTTTCTCTTGATGACAGCAGTAGCAGCAGCAACACTAACTGCCATTTGTTGTTTCCTGTTTGTCCAGAACTTTTCCTGTACCGTCTGCCCTAGCCTGCACCATAGTCTGTGAGTTGGGCATCATCTCTGTTTTGTAGGCAAGGCAAGTCTTGCACCTCTTGAAGCCTCTGTTTTCTCATCTGCAAAATTGGATAGTAGTTCCTACCACACACAATGTTTGTAATGTTTAAGTGACACAGTGTGCTGGGTGTGGTGGCACACACCTGTAATCCCAGCAGTTTGGGAGACTGAGGCAGGAGGATGGAAAACTCACAGCCAGCCTCAGCCACTTAGTGATACCCTAAGCAATTAGTACCTAAGCAATTAGTGAGATCCCATCTCAAAGTAAAAAATAAAAAGGGCTAAGGATGTGGCTCAGTGGTTAAGTGTCCCTGGGTTCAATCCCTGATACCAAAAAAAAAAAAAAAAGACACAGTACTCGTGAAACATTTAGTGCCCTGTTGGCACCTGGCCAGCTTTCAATCACCAGCAGTTTTTCTTGTTACTATTTCCAGGACCCCCATTGCCCTGGACCACCCACCATCTCTTGCCATTCATCTCAACCCTATAATTGTGTTATTTTGGTCTCAGTTGCTGTTCAGGGCACCACCTTGTAGTTATTGACTAGGATTTTAAATTTATGGTCAAATCAAACCTCAGTTCTTAGAATTTGCTCCAGGCATTGAGATTTCTGGCCTCTCTGGTTCTTGGCATGGACATCCTCTGGTGAGAAACACAGATGTCCAGCAGGTCCTGCATTTTGAGGGTCACCTCAGAAATCCCTGGAACTTGAAGATTGAAAACCATCATTATGAGATTTTAAATGTTGTCTCTTCAGTGACATCAAAGAATTTTTCTTCAATATGCAGATACGAACAGTTGTTTGTCCAGTCAGATTAGTGCACTCATACTGTGCAGAGGAGAAATGAGGCACAGAGGGAGGAGCCCCGTGCCCAGGGCAGATCCTGTCCACCCAGTGCTGCCAGAGGCTCTTACAGGCCCCTCTGCCGCCTCCTGCAGGTTCATCTTTCCCACCACCCGGCTGGGAGCTGAAAGCCAGTTCAGTGACTTCCTGGATGGGCTGGGACCAGCCCAAATTGTGGGGCGACAAACGCTGGCAACACCTCCCATGGGTGAGTCTTCCTGAGGGCAGCAAGTGGGGAGTGGGGTGATGGCAGCCAAGGCAGGGAGGGTGAGCTGGTGGTGGTGGTGCTGCTGCTGGGGTTCATGACAAGGCACAGGCAGCAGAAAGGAGCCCGCCCTCAGGCTTTGGTGCCAATGAGTTGGTGGAGTGTTCATCAACCCCTCCCTCATCAAAGAGGGGAGGAAGGGCCGCCTTTCTCTGCCTGCTGTCCCGCAGCACTTTTAGAGCATGTCCCCTCCCTCACCTCACTCAACCATCACCTGCATGTAGCATTGGCTGTCCTGGAGTTGATTCACCAATTCTCTGTGGAAACTTGGACAAGTCACTTCCCTTCTTTGAGCCTCAGTTTCCTCATTTGTAAAATGGGGATAATAATACCCTCTTGAGTTCTGCAATCTCGCACCAGCTGATTGAGCTCCTTTCTATTAAGTTGCTTTGCATGAGGTCTTTTAATGTGCTCTGTAGAAACTGAGCTGATTTGACCTGTTACTTCTAACAGTGCCTGGCACCTAGAAGCCATCTAGTAAAGTTCTCATCCCTCTTCCTTGCAGCTAGGAAGGACATTCTGAAGCCTTGGTCCTCGTAGCTCAGTCTGGCTCATTTCATGCACTCTCAGACTACTCCTCCCTCCCTCAGGCTGTGTTGCTTTAAGCAGCTCCTCTCCAGACTGGCTTCACCAGAGGTGCTTCCTGCCTCCCCTCCCTTCCCCATCAGTCTGGCCTGAGCATTATCTGACCCAGATGCCCACAGTTGGCCCCTGTCCAGATAGTGCTCGATCTTTGACCCTCCCAGCAAAAGAGGAAGGCAAGGTGCACAGTGGGTCTGGTCCGGGGCCAGGACTCTTTCCACAGCATTCCCCGTCTTCCTTGAAAGGGCCCACACACAGCCCTTCTGGAAGAGGGATCCACGGGCATCCTCAGAGAGGCAGTGTCAGCTCTCATCTGGCTCTGGGCTGGATTTGCCTAATTCCCACCCTTTTCTGGCAGCCTCTTAAGGGCCTGGGGAACCTGCTTTCCCTCTCCTCTAGACCATGAATTGAGAAGCAGAGCCACATCCACAAGGCTAACGTGCCATCACAGCCTAGAACTTTTGTGCGTGGTTCCCCCTTGTGTCCAAAACTGGGAAAGCAGGTTTGCATTTCCTCTCCTTGGTTTGGGAGTGAGATATAGCCAGACATGGAGGAGATTAATTCCCAAGACCCTCCTTTTCCCCCCTGAAGAGGTCAGGAATCACTGCAGGAAGATGAATTCTAGGATGCCTCCTGAAAGCAGTAAATCCCTGTCTTCTTTCATATGCAAATGTGAACAATTGCATAATGGCTCAGAGAATCTGAAATGGGTGGCTGAACCAGAAATCTGGCCCATTTAATTTTCTGGATCAGGCTTATGATTATCTATTGCTTTGAAGGCTGTTCCACGTGTCTACTGCATAATTCTAAATCCATGATGAACAAAGCTAAGAGTTCCTAGAAATCACGTAATGCTATGATTCTACACATGGGATCTGACCTTGCTGGACACAGGATCTGACCTTGTGAGTGCTCAGCTCTCTGTGCTCCTCTGGCAAGGGATTGAGTGGCCCCATTCCCAGGTAGTGCCTTGTGTCCTGGGCCAACTTGGCTTGGCATCACTTCCCACTGACACTCGTTCAGTATTTGTTTGATACATTAATGGGAGTGGCTGAAGACTGCTGCAGGGGAAGATGAAGAAGAGAGAGCACACAACCTTCCTGACGCAAGAAGCTCTCTGTCCCCAAACTTGCCTATTCTGTTTAGTGAAACAGAAGCCTCCTAGTCAGCCAGATGATGGGAGTCTGGCAGCCATTTGTTGTGACCCAAGCATGCCCCTTGAGGGTCATGCCCCCATCCCAAGCCACAGGATCTATCAAACTGTTTCTCAGTCACTTTGAAGTGGTCTCTTTAATTTTAATTTTTGGTACTGGGATTGAACTCGGGGTACTTCACCACTAAACTACAACTCCAGTCCCTTTTATTTTGAGACAGGGACTCACTAAGTTGCTGAGGCTGAACTTTCAATCCTCCTGCCTCAGTTTCCTGAGTCACTGGAATTATAGGCATGTACCACCTCACCCAGCATTTTAAAGTGATCTCTAAGAGCCAAGTGCTGCGTGCCTGTAATCCCAGTGACTTCAGAGTCTGAGGCAGGAGGATTGCAAGTTCAAGACCAACCTTGGCAACTTAGTGAGACTCTGTCCCAATATAAAAAACAAAAAAGAACTGGAATATAGCTCAGTGGTATAGTGCCCCTGGGTTCAATTCCCAGTACCAAAAATAAAATAAAATTTAAAAATATGAAGTGGTCTCTGAGAACAGTCTGACACTTGCAGCTTGCTCCATCATGCTCCCTTTGTGGTGATGCTGTAGTGTCCCCTGCAGACTGACATGCTCGCCAGAAACTGACTACCCCCACCCCCCACCGCCCTGTCTGACTGACTCTGCCTGGATTGTCCCTCTTTTCCCTTGCAGGAGATGTGCACATTGCTATCATGGACCGGGGTGGCCAGCTGGAGGTGGAAGTGATTGAAGCTCGGGGCCTAACCCCAAAACCAGGCTCCAAATCCCTCCCAGGTGAGGCTGAGCAGCTAGGAGAGGGACTTGGGAAATGGAGGTCCTGGAAGGGAGGGGTATGTAGCTGAGCTGTGTGTAAGTTCTCAGCTCCCATTGGCCTAAATCAGTGTTCTTGACAGTGGAGTACTCCTTCCCTAGAAGGCCAAAGAGCAAGGTGGGGGCAGGGGAGGATGGAGGGGTCAGTCTCTTCCTCCTGCTGTGCACATCCTACTCACCCTGCTCACCTCCAGGGTCCCCTGGAGGTTGGGAATAGGGCAGGCCATAGCTATCTCTCTGGGACTATACCATTCTTTCCCTCATCCCTCAGCTACCTATATCAAGGCTTACCTGCTTGAGAATGGGGCCTGTTTGGCCAAGAAGAAGACAAAGGTGGCTAAGAAGACCTGTGATCCCCTGTACCAGCAGGCTCTGCTTTTTGATGAGGGGCCCCAGGGCAAGGTACTGCAGGTGAGTGTTACAGGACCAGTGGGCCAGGGCAGACTCTCAAGAACCAGAAATCATAACAAAGTTTTTCAGTGATGATTCACCCTATGTCAAACACTGTACCAGGTAAATTATTTACATTGTCCATTTATTTTCACAGCCCCAGTGAGGTGTCCTTGTCCCTGGTTGATTGATAAGGAAACCAAGACTTTGGGTAGCTGAGATGCTCCCCAGCTTGTACAGCTGGCAGGGAGAAGCAGGGTTCATTTCCGTCCTGCCTGCTCCTGCTGCCTGGTGCTGATGTTCACTGTGAATCTGGGGGCGGAGCTTTGCATTAGGTGCTTTCCAGTTATGATCTCATGTCGTCCTTGAGACTATCCTGTAAAGCAGATGTGATTCCCCCCATTTTACAAATGAGAAAACAGGGTCTTGGGAAGATAAAGTGATTTGATTGAGGTTTTAGTGAGCGACTAGCAGAACTGAGTTAAGACCAAGTCTGGGTGGCTCTCATCTCAACCCCTTGAGGGTGACAAAGCCCTTTCATGCTCTGTGTGTCCTTGGCCTTCATAGCAGTACTATAAGGGAGGGCTCACCAGGCCGCCTCCATAGACAAAGGCTCTGAGTTCAGGTGGGCATTTAGCACAGTGGCGGGTCTGTCTCTGAGCTTGATTCTGGGTCCGAATTCCAGCAGACACTCACTAGCTATAGATGGTATATCATGGAGGCTGAAAGATGGCAAGTACAGAGCCTAACATCGCGCCTGGCACACAGACAGCCACTCACCAAGTTATAATGGTGGTGGTGGCAATTGGCTTTGGCTGAGCATAGAAGTGACAGAGAAGAGGCTAGAGTCAGGCCTGCTTGGGCCATGTGTCTTCTGTTAGCTTTCTGTTTGTAGCAAATACCTGAGATACTCAAATCAGAAAGAGGAAGTTTTATTTTGGCTCAGTTTTTGATATTTCAGTCTGTGGTTAGTCTGCCCCACTGCTTCTGGGCCTGTCACGAGGCAGTGTGTGATGAAAGTGAAAAAACACTGCTTTCCTCCTGGCAGCTGGGAAGTGACAAGAAAGAGGAAGAGACCTGAACCCCACTATCCCCTTCCAGGACACACCCCCAGTAATCTAAACCTCTTACCAGGTCCTACCTCTGAAAGGTTTTCACCAGCTCCCGCTAGCGCCAAGCTAAGGGCTAAGACTTTAACACCTGGGCCTTTGGGGACGTTATCCAAACCAGAGGGCTCTTCCTCTGGGCTGGGGTGTTTCTGTGACCAGGGCCCTTGAGTTGTCAAACTGAAAAACCACAGAACCCTAGGGTTCTGGGGTAGGGGGCACAATATCATGTGTCTGTTTAAAAACACAAAGTTGAATATCACTGAGCTAACCTGTTCCCCACCCCCAGAGTTATGAATGGAAACACTGAGGTGCGCGAGGGCCGGGGACAGATGCAAGGCACATAGGGAATCTGCAGTAAAAATGGAGCCATAGTGGGGGGCCCTGGACTCAGTCAGCTGAGAGTGGGGAAATTGTCAACTAGGATGCTGGGAGGCCCTGGAGTCGGACACACCCAGAATCTAACCCCAGGTCTGCTATAGATGACTGTATCTTTAGGTTAGTTAATTAGCTTTTCTGAGCTATGGTTTCCTCTAAGTAGAAATACTAATACACACTGCACACCTACCCACGTGGGTTGTTATAACAATTGAAATAACACATGTAAAGTCCATAGGATCGAGTCTGGCACATCTTAAGTGCTCAGAAAGTTATTGCCCAAAATCAGTCTGGGTTCTGGCTCTCTGTCCCATCTGTGCCCTGGCAAAACTTATAGTTTCCTAGGCCAACTGCCCAGTCCTGGAGCTGGAGAAGAGTGACTCAGCTCCTGACTCTTCCTCCCTGTGGCAGGTGATCGTCTGGGGAGACTATGGCCGCATGGACCACAAGTGCTTCATGGGCATGGCCCAGATCATGCTGGACGAACTGGATCTGAGTGCTGCGGTCACCGGCTGGTACAAACTCTTCCCCACCTCCTCCGTGGCAGACTCCACGCTTGGATCCCTCACCAGGCGCCTGTCCCAGTCCTCCTTGGAGAGTGCCACCAGCCCTTCCTGCTCCTAAGGACCTTGTTCAGGACCAGAGGCCGGGTGGTGGTGTGAGGAGGTGGCCTGCTGGCCTCCATCTCCCCCCCTGTACATAGTCTCTGTGTCTTTCTGGACCCCTTGTCCTGCTGCATGCCTGTTGGCTACTGGGCTTGTCCCAGCTGGCAGTGGAGATGTGTGTGTGTGCGCCTGTGTGTGTGTGTGTGTGTGTGTGTGTGTGTGTGTATCTCTTGTTTTATCTATTTGTTTGTCTGGGTACAGTCAGTCCTGGTGACCACATGGGCTGGAATCCATGTCTCTTTGTATCTTGTTGAAAAGAAACCCAAAGGAGTATTGTGTGGACATGACTCGCCCCGAGGAATCTCTGAGGTGGAAGTGGGGGATGAGGCCACTGGCCTGTCCTGCTTCACCTACTCCCCGGGGCAGAGCCTGTGTGTCCCCCGTGCCTCCTCTTGGTGGTCTCTGCTTGGTTCTGTCTTGTCTTTTGTTCCACCCTTTGCCTCTCCCAGCATTGCTGCTCTTTTTTGAGGAATGTAGCATCCACTGCAGCGGGCCACACTGGGCTCCTCGGGGGACCCCCAACCCGAGCCGCTCCGGCAGCTCTCCCCACCGACTGCATCCTGCAGCACGTAGCATGCTCACTCAGCACCCTGGCCAGGGCCCCTGGGAGGCAGAAGGTGTCCTGGGAGTAGAGGGCTTTGAGATTGCTTTCCCCCAGGCTGGAACCACCTGCTTCCTGCCATCAAGCAAAGAGGTCTTAGCCCCCAGGGTGCTGGTCAGGTACCCTAGAGGGCAGAGCCAGGTGCCTCCCTCAGCACTGTTCAAGGCCTTCTCTCCTCCCATCCACCCCTCCTCCAACATGCCAAAGGAGCTCTCTGGGGAGCCAGGAGGTCGGCCTCAGTAGGGATGTCATCTGTCAAAGCAGACAGTCTCCCCCTCCCCCAGGCCCAGAAGTCGGCCCTGTCCCACTATGGGCTTGTCCCTAGTGGGGCCTGGCTTGCTAAGAGGCGCTGAGGGCAAGGCTGTTTGCTGGAATGAGGCTGAGGCTGACTTGCTCTGAGCTGCTGTTGGGAATACTGTCCGACCTTTGGGGAGGAGCTACATGAAGGTGTTCATCTGGGGCTTCTAGTCCTTGCTTATTTCCAGATGAGAGTCCCTGTCACACACACTTAGGCTCCAGCCTCCTGGCTCCATGAGTGGCCTGGCTCTGGACTCTAATCTGCACAGTCACCAGCTCTGTACAAGCAATACTTAACCCCTCTTGGCCTCCCTGCCTTCTCGCACGATCCTGCTGCCCTCCAGGAAGTGGCCTGCTCTGGGCACCCCAAATGCCTCTGCTTTATTTCTCACCTTTGTCGAGTTGGGGCTTCTCCCAGCACTTAGACCCTTATTTGACTGATGGAACCTATTGTGGGGGGAGATGTCTGCTGGGAATCCTGAAGTCTGACTTGGGAATGTCACATGTGTCCCTCTCCCTCCTCAGTCTAGGGTGAAGGGTGTGAGGCTGCCCTGGAGAGGGACAAAGCAGCCCTGGGTTCATGTCTGGGAGGGAGGGAAGAGGTGGCAGGAGGGGTCAGCGTAAGGGGAAGGCTGGCTGGCTGCCTCTTCCCCAGCTCTCATCCTCAAGTGCTAACATCTAGCCCAAGTGCCTGGGGCAAGGAGAACTGCCTGGGGTGGCAGGGCTGAGGTCTTGGGGCTGACTGCATTCATACCAAAGCTGATGGCAGCGACCATCTCAGTCCAGAGGACCTCCTTGTCTGCAAGGATCTTTACTGAGCTGAAGCCAGAGTCCTGTAACCTCCCTCCCAAGAAAATGAAGGGAAGCCAGGATCCCAAGGGTCCTGCCACAGACAGAAAGTAAATGGGTAAGGGCAGGAGGGAAAGGAACAAAACTGACTTCTGTCTCCTGCCGAGCCTCTATCCTTGCATGTCCAGAGAAGAGATCCATGTGTGCACAGAGGATGAGAGGTGGCTGGACTGTTTCCTCTTTAGGCAGAAGATTCTCCCCAGTCCTGCTTGGACTGGAAATACATGCATTTCCCATGTTCCTAAAAGTGGGACAAAGGGCTCTGTACTCTTTGACCCCAGTGGGGGCAGGGAAGGGAGGAAACACTTGCCAAAGGATATTTTGCCTCCTGTTTGGGGTGTATTCACCTCTAGAACAGTCACACTCTGGATAGTGTGAAAATACACCTTTGGAGTGGAGGAAGTATGAGTGACCCACGGATAGCACAGACATTTGCTGATGGGATCTGTCAATATCCTCGTGACTCTGGGCATCCCGGGTGGCCCTGGGAGAATGAGAGTGCTGCCAGCAGAGAGGCTGCCCCTTGTAGCTCTGGGTCTTGGTTCCCCTTGCCTCTGGGAGGGTCAGCATAGGGTGAGGGGCCTGATGTGCTGGTAACTTGGGTTGACCATCTACAATCCCTGACTGTCAAAACTGCCCAGGAGTTGGGCCCCTCTGCTACTCCATCTCTCTGTGGGAGGCAGTTCCCTGCAAACGACCTTGGGGAATTCTTTTTAACACTGTACGAATAAGTTACTAGCCTCCACCTGGATCCCCCCCCACCCCAGGGTGAGGGTGCATGAGGCTGACAGGTATGCAGGATGGAGAGTGGCTGCATTAAGGGTCTGTCCCTCGGAGTTCTGGATGCTCGGCTTGTCTGGGAAACCACTCTGGAGCTAGCCTGTCCCAGAAGAGGAGAGCGCACAAGTGTGACTCCTGGCCTGCCCTGCCCTGCCCTGGGCTGGAAGAGACCTGCCCTCTGAGGAGGAGACGGCGGAGAAGGAAGGAACATGATCCTTCTGAGGCCTCCCTACAGTGGAGCCAACTCGGCTGCTCCCTCATCCCCAGTGAAACCCGACAGTGGCTCCAGGAGAGGGTGTCATTCCATCTCCTCTGGTCGGGTAGGGTTCATTGAGGATGTGGCAGAGACAGGAGTGGCCCTGCATGGTGCTGGGCTGTGGTCCGGGACGGTGATGGATGACTCATAGCATCTGTCTTCATATTTCTGCTCTGCTCAGTGTCCTACTTTCTTCATGGACTCCTTCCCTTTGGGAAGTCTGCAGTGGGCCCTTGATATGAAGCAGGCTCCAGTAAGTGGGCCAAGTCCTGGTTCGACAAGGAGGATTTGATCCTTCAGGGAAGACCATCTCCAGAAGTACTCCCCATCCGGTCTCTTCTTCCACCCAGTTCTGCTAGGAAAGGAGCACTTAGGTCTTGGGATCGCAGGTCCCATTCAGTGCCAGCATTCTGTGCGGCTGAGGCAGAACCTAGGAGAGCTGCAGGGAGGGCACCTGAATCACTCCTCACTTATGGAATCACTGCCGGTTGGAGACTGAGGTCAAGCCAGCTCTCCCAGGGGCCTGACTCCCACCAGGGAAGCATGCCTGAGCTCACTCTTACTGCCAGCCTTGAGGAGAGCAGAAGCCTCCATTTTTAAAGACAATAGAGCCCACCAAGGGCACTTCTTTGGAAATGAAATGTAGCACAATCCTGAACTGCGATGCCAGGGGCCCTGACATGCATCTTGGGGCTGTACTCCCAGGCCCTGCTGCCCAGGAGATGCTGAGCTGCTCCTCCTCCCCTGGGGTCCCAGGGCTCCTGATACCTCACGTTCCCCTCTGCCCTTGGCCCAGAAAGCAGCAGGGCTTTGATAAGGCTGCTCTTCTGTTTCCCTGATTGCTTCCAGCACTGTGCAAACTCTGCAAGAAATTGCTGCCTTTGTCTGATGTAGATGAGCCGCTTCACACCAGGGTGGCAAGAGGTGGCCCTTTTTTTCAGGGCAGAAGGTCGTTGGGCAGTATCTCTGCAGTGGCTGCAGGGAGGTAGAAAAGAGGGCTGCTTCCCTGCCTCCTTTTTCTTCCTCTCCTCAGAGGTGACTTCTCCAGTGTCCTGACAGGTAGAAAGATGCTTTAAAATGTTGCTTCCTCTACTGGACTGTCTTTCATGGGATGATCAGGGAGGAGATGGAAATGTAGACTCATCCCCTGCTTTCTCCCTCCAGTCTGCTTCTCACCCAGCTCAGAAGAGACCACGACAAAACAACATCATCATGCTGGAAGAGCAGGGGAGGTCCACCAGTCAGGTGTGTCCTGATGGTGGCTGGATTGGCCTGATATGGCTTGGAAAGGTTTATTTTGAAAGAGTGCCTGAGCCTCTCAGAGCAATGTCAGTGATGCCAAAGAGAGCAACCTGGCCCCCTTGGGCACCAGCTCTGCTGGGGGAGCTGCACAAGTGCAACTCACGTTGGCGTGCCCAGGCGTGGGACCTTGTTCTCTGACAAAGGGCTTAATCTTTCCATGTAGCAAAGCAACTCCCCCTCCCCCCAACCCCGAGCTTGGGCTTCTGCAGGCCCAGCATGGCTGTGCCGGTGCAGGAAGCCACATCGGTGAGAGGAACTTCCATTTTCCAGGGTCCTGAACTGGCCTGGGGCAGGTGCTTGTTGAAAAGCATAATGTTACTGCTATGGAGAAACCTTCCAGGGCTCTGGCTGGAAATTTGGCCAGCAAGGATGGGGCCTTGGGCCCCCCAAGGAGTTGTATCATCCAGGAAGGGTCCTTGAGACTGGGTTCCAGACCACTCAGCTAACAGAAATGGGGCCTTGGAACTCCAGTGGCAACTGAGCTTCTGCTCCATTAGCCAATGACCTGGATGGGGACAGTTGCTCTATACCATTTTGCCAGAAGCGGTGACCTTGCGAGAAACTCCTCACTTTTCTAGACCTCGGCTTCCTCATCTGCAAAATCAGAGCCTCAGCTAGTTGGAGCTAGCTGTGGAGGGTTGCAAGCGTGGTGCACCTGGTTTCATCTAGCCCCTGGTGCCCAAGCTGGGCACAGTCCTGATCCTGTCCGCACCCAGATGCTGCTTCTGACAAGAACTCTGGGAACCCTAACACGTTCTGCTTTCACCCTTCCATAGTTTGCGCTCCCTCCTTTACTCTTGTGTCATGATGAAAAACATTTAAGGGTTGTCTACAACAGACAGTTTTCAAGGGGCTGGTGTGATGTCACCTCTTTAGTTGCATCCTGAGTAGGTCAGTGTCCCCATGAGCAGATGAGGCTGGGTCACCCTCACTTCTGCTTCTAGATATCAGTGGGGAGAGCTGAAGACCTGAGTTTTAAAGGAAATGCTCTTGGATGGGAAGAAAGAGGGAACTTATTTCCCTTTGGAGTATTTTGCTTTTTAAAACCATTCCTCCCTCCAAAACGTCTTTTACACACATCATCTCAGAAGGCAGAGTGGCTGCTTCCCTAGGGAAGGGCCCAAGAGTTCTGTCAACCCCTTTAGCATTAAAACTCACAGAAGGCAGGAACCCCTTTTTTAGAATTTCCAAATGCACCCTGCAAAGAGAGAGAGAGCTGTTAGGGACTGACAAGCACACTGTTTAGATAAGAAGCAATTTGCCTTTTATATCCGTGCTCTATACATTTTCTATGTGCAGCATCTTTCCAAACGTGTGGTTCCTGGGTGGCAGGTGGACAGCTGGGAGGGACTGCCGGCTGTTTTGTACGATGTCCTTGCCAATTCTCTCGAGGAAAAATATCCTTCACATGGCTTCTGCATGTACAGTATTTGGGCAGCAAAAATGATTAAAGTCCATTTGAAATTGACCTTGTGTTGCATTTGTGGAGGCAGTTCTTAATTCTAGGAGAAAGAAAACAGGTTTCCAGGTGACTGAAAAGGGAAGAGGGACGAGGCATTGCTTGAGGCAGGAGAGAGCAGCACATCTCAGAAAAAAGCATGGAAGGTATGACCTGGCCTCTGCCCCTGGCTGGCGGGTCTGTGTTGCCACAGCTGTGTTTTGGGCTATGGGAGTTAGACTGGTCAGGCAGCTTCCCAGCTGTCTTCTAGGGCTCCTGCTTACTGGCCTTCAAAGCTTTCTGTTCCACACACTCCACAAGGGATGTCCAAATCGAGGGGAAAGTAAAGGGGCAAAAGAGCTGCTCAGGCATATGGCTGGGTCAGTCTTGCTAACTTCAGCCACACCTAATATAAGCAGTTGACCTCTAGTACTGTGAACTACAACTATAACTGATCCTTGGAGCACCCCTTGCCTTCCTTTCAGAGGGGCAGAAAGGTATGTTAACATTTGGTCACTTCTAGAATTGTCCTCTTGGGTGGGACTGGCGAGCACAGAAGAAGGATGAAGGGAGTATAGCGTCTTCATAGCATGTGCTGGCCAGGGGAAAGGCTGACATCCTGCATCCCGGAGCCCTCCAGGGTGACCTCTACTGTGGTGTCTCGGGCCCTTGGCCTTGCAGTGTCCATGGGTATCATCTCTTGAGGGACAGCTCAGGAGACTACTCTGGCAATCCCCAGGATTCTGGTTTTTACTTCTTACCTCTCAAAAGGACAAAAGGGCAGACAGTGAAAACTGAGATCCAGAGAATGAAATTCTGAAGGACATTGTTCAGACAGAAGGAACATAGTACACGCCTCAGGGTTATTGGGGGATTAAGGTAAGGTAATGTGTTTAACTCACTGTTCTATGTTCACAGAACATATGGAACATGGTGAATATCATAGGTTAACTAGCATTAAGGAAGATGGCCATGGATGGAAGGACTAAGAGGCAAGAAGGAAGTGAGCAAAGAAATAGATTAAAAACATTAGTAGGCATTAACATAGATTATAAAACTATTAATGTTTAATGTGTAAAATTAAATATAACAGCACATAAATTGATTCTTGGAATGTTCTTGAGGAGGGTGAAGATACTGAATAACCTCAATCAAGTATCCATTTAAAAATCTCTAAACTAAGAAAATAGAGTCTAGTAGATGTAAAAATCCTAAATACAAACTATGAATTCCAACAGTGTATTAAAAATACCTTACAATTAAGTATTGTTTATCTCAGTGATGTAAGAATGGTTCATTATAGATGAGTTCATCACTATAATTCACCACATTAATAGACTGAGGGAGAAAATTTGTTTATCCTAATGCAGAAAAGATTTTATAAGGTTTAATTATTTTCATAATAAAAAAATCTTAGTGAACAAAAGGTAACTTTCTTAATTTGATAAAAGTTATATTCTAATAAACCTACAGCAAATATTGTGGGAAAACACATTCTAAGATCAATACCTGAGTGCTCACTACCACTGCTGCCTTTCATATAGTTTTTGAAATCTTTATGATGCCATTAAGAAGAAATAAGAGGCATAAGGACTGAAAGAGAAGAGATAAAATTCATTTGTAGACCATTTGATCACCTATTTTTTTTAAAAGCATCAATTATTAGCACTAATAAGAATATTCAGTAAGGTTGCTAGATAATAAGATCAACCTTTTTCTAAAGCAACTAAAATCAATAATAACAATATGATTCACAATAACAATAAAACTCATTAAGTATTGCTGGGTATTGTGGTATGTACCTGTAATCCCAGCAACTTGGGAGGCTGAGGCAGAAGGATCCCAAATTCCAGGCCAGACTCAGAAACTTAGTGAGAGCCTCTCAAAATAAAAAGGACTGGGGATGCAGCTTAGTGGTAAAGGGCTACTAGGTTCAGTCTCCAGTGCTCACCTCCCCCCAGATCCTTAAATTTCTAGGGATTATTTGAGAGTATATAAGACCTTTTGGAGAAAACTTTGAAATGCTAATAAAACTGCTAATCTGAATAAATGGAGTGACATTCCTATTCTTGAATGAGATGGTTCAATAGAGAGAGATTAATTTTCCCAAAATCTATAAATTCAATGTAATTTAATAAAATTTAAGTTGACATTTTAAGAACTAAACTTACTCTACAACTTACAAGAAGTAATTCAAGTCCCTGAATGGTTTGATCAACTTCTGTTTAAGTGATTGCCCAAATATTGACACATGCATATCTGAGAAAATACTAGAAGACAAAGGAGCATCTTAAAACAATGAGAGATTATTTTAAATGCATATTAAGAAAACTGGTTCACTATCAGGATAAAAAAAAAAAGTATCCCTGCCAAAACTGAGATATACAAAGATAAGCACTACCTGGTTTATTTAGTAGACCTACAATTGGAAGGTAAAGTATAAAGCTGATAAAAGAAAATGGAAGAAAAATATTTTTGTGACTTAAGGACAAGGAAGAACTTTTAGTTAATGTGCCAATTGGAGCAATTATGAGACCTCTCTTTGTACTTACAATAGGCTGGCAAAAAAAAAATGAGAAAGTTGGATAATGTCAAATGATGATGGGGTCATGAGGATACAGAAACCTCAGAGGTGCTGTTGAGAATGTAGCTTGGGGCAGCCATTTTGGACCACTCTGGTCCAGTTATATGCAGACCTCCCAAGTACGGGCAGGCAGAGGCTAGCAGGGAAGAGTCAGAGAGTCAGGAACCAGCTTGCAGGTGGAGAGGTATAAGCCCCGGGAGGCATGGTGTCCATGTCTGGAGGATCCACCCTGGTGGTGGTGGGGTAGAGGCTGGTGAATGGAATGGCACAGAGAGACAGTCAGAGTACTGAGGCCTATTCACCTGCAGGGCAGTGCAAGACCTGAGGTGTGCAGAGCCCTCACTGGGAAGGCCCTACCTTGGTAGGAACTGGGCTAGGGCTGTGCGCTCACAGGGGTGGACGTGGTCAGGACACAGCTGGGCAGAATGCTGATGGATGTTTCATACACATGCATCTGGCAGTAGGAGGAGGTAAAACGAGCATACTGGAACCAGGATGAGGAGTTCCTTCCACCTGCATTGTCCCTCTGACAGCATTACTGACAAAGTTCAACACTGTTCTTACTTAAAGGAGGACGGCTTAAAAGGAGCAGGTTGGGAGTTAAGAGGTAACATATGAATAATTGTCACATCTACCTATGAGTGATGGAAGACAGTCTGTGCCATATTAGTTTATGGGATGCTACTTAGCACTACTGATAATACGCAATAGCACAGATGATAAGGGGGTGGTGGGGAGCAACCTGCCTAAGGAAAAGAAATTTGCTGAACATTCCACCAGTTTCTGAAAATAGGAGGCGATGTGGATTGATGTAAAAAAGCAACACCTATAGTAGTAATAACTACTACTTCACAAGTTGTGAAGAGGTTGCAGAAGAAGCCTGGCAAGCAGTTCCTTTAAAATAACCCTCAATGACACTGGCCCCTTAGCTAATGCTTGCTGTGCCAGTGCTAAAATGGGGAGTCTACAGTCTCAATTTGTGTGTGCACCTCAAAACTCCATAGATTGATAAAAGACTACCACTAAGATCAGGAGAATCTGCAAAATATAAACTGGTTTAAAAAAATTTGCCTCAACAGAACCAAAATTTCTCTTGTGGGTTTGATAAAATCACTTCCCATACTCAGGCTCAGGCATGTCCATGGCCCAGAGGAATCTTACTGAACTGACCTTATGATGGATGATTTCCATCTCAGGGAGGACATATGTTTGTGGGTGTGGAAGTTTAGATTGGAGCAGCCTATTTAGCCTGATGCTCCTGGTGCTGGGTGCCAGTTTGAGAGAACTCTCACATGGTATTAAAAGGGGACATATGAAAAAACGTTCAGAACAGTGCATGGAGGTGGGGAGTTATAGGCAATCTAGGTGCTCATCTGTCCCTGGGGAAATGGACGCATGTAACAGAGAAGAGTATATACAGTGCAGAAGTTAGAAGTGTGGAAGTTAGAAGCACAGATGACATGCACATGCAGAGATGGATCTTTATAAAAATAGAGTGCTAGGGGAAAAGGCTGAATGAAGTCCAGAGCATGTTGTGTACAAAATTTAAAAATATAACCCACAAAATAAAGTCACATGTTTTACAAGAATATCTATCTACATGCACATATCAAATGTTTTCAGAGGTCTTTTTTTTTTTATGGTAATGGGGGTTGAACCCAGGGGTGCCTTACCAGATCCTCAGTCCTTTCTGTTATTTTTTCATTTTGAGACATGGCCTCACTAAGTTACTTAGTGCCTTGCTAAGTTGCTGAGTATGGCCTTGAACTTGCGATCCTCCTACCTCTTTAGAGGTTTTTTTTAATGAGGTAAGCACAAGTGGGAAATGAGCTAAAAGTGAATACGTAGAGCTAGGGTTGTGGCTTAGTGGTAGAGTGCTTGCCTAGCATGTGCTGGTTTCAATTCTCAGCACTGCATACAAATAAAGGTCTGCTGACAACTAAAAAGTATTTTTTAAAAAGTGAATAAATAAATAAAACAAGAGTGAGACCCTGTACAGGTCGCTGATAAAAGCAGGGTATGAACTAAGAACAAAGGAACTTGGTCCTTTATTCCTGAGATTAAAAATAACTTCCTCATTCCAAGATTAAGGGTATGCTACCATCAAATGGGCTTCAACTGATAAATATGATGTAGGAGTAAACTGAGAGATCCAAATCAAGTTGTTGGTATTGCATCAAAAGGAAGGGAAAATAAAACATCTTAGGAGCCCTGAACTCACATCATCAGGCTAAAGCTGCCTAGTTCTTCAATGCCAATCCTTCTGCAGGGTGATAGTAACCTGTATGCACACACAACATGTCCTGTTGTGTCTGTCAGAACATCTGTACTCAGGCATTGTGATTATTAGGGATAATTAGAATTCAGAATCCACTTGGAATTTTCCCTAAGCTTTCCTCTCTATGGAGTCTCTTATGTAAAAATAATAAAGTTCCCATTCACATTTGAAGTAAGTATGGGCAGGGAGGTATGCACTGAACTCAGGTAGCAGGAGAATTAACATGTAGGTAGTGGCTGCCCAGAACCCCATCTTGGGAAAGAGGTCCTTACCTGATGGAGGTGCTCCTCCAGGTTGTATTACTGCTGGTCATCCTTCAGTGTCCCCCATATCCACCAGGTCACTAGGATGCTGGATACCACCATTCTCAGAAGCCCTGGGAAAAGCCAGGTCCGTCATTGGTAGGGACCTGGGACCCCCACATGGAGTATGGGTACCATAAGGCCTGATGAGGGCTGGTTGGGGCAGGTGTTCCAGCAGAGGCAGGGTGTGTCTATCTGGACCCCAGGCCCAAGCATCTAGGGGAGGAAGTAGGGTGAGGGTGAGGGGCAGGGATAAAGGGAGTGGCGTGGGAGAAGAGGGGAGCGAGTCGGAAGGGGCGGCGAATAGAAGAGAGAGGGAGAGGTGGAAGGTAGGTGGCAGGAGGAGGAGGACAGGCCAAGGTGGAGGTGACCCATGCAGGGAGATGGGATGAGGAGAGACTGGTAAGAGGAGGGAGACGGTCTGGGAAGGAGATGGGGAGAGAACTAATTTGGTGTAAGTGACTGGTGACTGAGGAAGGCACGGGGCGATGAGACAGAGAAGTCAGAGGGACAAGAGGCAGGACAGGAGGAAGGGAGGAGGAGGAGGAGGAGGAGGAGGAGGAAGGGGGCCCAGCCAGCGCAGGGGTGGAGGTGGGATGAAGAGGAGGCTGAGCGCGAATGAGGCGGGGCAGCTTCTTCTGCATGACTTTCAGTTGAGAAATGACAGTCCGCACGCTGGGTTCTGGGTTCGGTGCTCTGCATTCTTTCTTTGCTTGATTCCTGATGACTCAGATTCTGTTAAAAGAGAGTCCAAGATTCTAGGGCACTTTTTGTAGGAAGAGACCTTTTACAACCACAAATACAGCTTTCTTCATCTTATAAATGATGAGTTAAAAGCCCAGTGAGATGTCCAAAGTCACCCAATAGTTTGTTAGAGGTGCAGTTTGAACAGAACCCAATCCAGAGTACATAAAAACAATCCCAGGCTGACCAGGCAGTGGGTCAAAGGTGCAGAGCTCTCCGGGGGACGGAGGGGAACCCTCTCACCAACAGGACCCACTCTAGACAGAGTGGAGGAGGTTTTTCTCCTTACATCCTTTAAGGAATCCTGAAGGCACCTTACATCCCTGTTAAGTCACTGCCACAAACTACAAGGAGCCCCTTGTTTCCCCACTGTGAGAAATTCCTGGGGAAAAGACTGAACATGAAGAACACCCTAAAAGGTGATGTCATAGAAGTATAGAGTAGAATAATAGTCACTAGAGGTTAGGAAAGAGAGGAGAAGGCAAAAGAGGGAAGTTGGATAATGGTTACCAAAACACAGATAGGAGGAATGAGTTCTAGTGTTTTCCAGCACAGTAGGGTGACTATAGTTTACAATAATTTAGTATATTCTAAAAAGAACTACAGGACTGGAGTTTGAAGTTTCCCAACATAAAGAAGCAATTAGTGTTTAGGGAGATGGAAGTGTTCATTACCCTGACTTGATCAGTATACATTATAAATATGTATCAAATTTTCACATTATACTCCATGAACACAATTAATTTGTGCCAATTAAAAATAGAAAAAAGGAAGGAAAGAAGGAAGGAAGGAAGGAAGGAAGGAAGGAAGGAAGGAAGGAAGGAAGGAAGGAAGGAAGGAAGGAAGGAAAACACTAGTATAGACACCTAGGGAAGGTTTTGGACCAGAAGGGGTCAAGGAGAGCTTAGAGTCTCCCTCTGTTCCATGTATTAGGCTCCCACAGGGTTCTCATCATTTTCTCATTAAAAGCTCAGAGAGCAGAGATGTTACCTCCATTGTAGGGAACTCAGTGCTGATAGGGGAAGCCCAGGGTGCCATGGAAACACGAGGGAGGGTGCCCATGCCAGTCTTGGTTCAGGAAAGAGAAAAACTTCTCGGGGGACTTCCATAAGAATGGGAATTAGCTGAGCTAAAGAGATGGGGTTGTTATGGCAGCAGCATCAAGGGAAAAGAAATAACACTGAAGAAGACCCAGCAGCAAGTGAGAGCCATGGAGGCTTAATTGAATTTACAAATTCTTATGAGTGGGGTTTTAGGGAGTATCTGCAAGACATACAGCTAGAGATCTGAGCAGTGGTCTTTTCTGGAAGGGCCACCTTAAGGAGCATGGATTTTATTTTATGAAAGCTTTTAAGAAAGACATCATTAGAAACATGTCTTGGAAACAATCACTCTGATTCCAGTGTGTAGAAATGTTGAAGGAGGACACAGGAAGTTTAGTTAAGTTGCACAAAATAAGGAAAGAAAAGTTGCAAGGTTGACTTGGACACAGCATGGGGATAGAGGAGAAAATTCGAGAAGAAATAGGTAGAATGTGGTTGTGATCTACAGGCAGAAGTCATTTCTGACTTAGGGAACAGGGTGGAGCAGGGGACACTGGAAGAGCAGGTTTGTTTGAGGGGGCATGGAATAAGAAGGTGGTAGTTTCTAGTTTTGACCTATTAAGAATGGAGTACATTGTGGGGCATCCATTGAAACTCAGAGGGAGAGTTGGTCAGAAACTCAGGGGAGAGATGTGAACAAGGATGTCAATTTGAGAGGCATCTGAGAAATGCGATCTTCAAAAAGTATGAAGAGAGAGACAGTATTGAAGACCAAGGATCGGTAGTAATGGTACAAGACAGTTGAAAGAAGTCCACAAAGGAGGCTAGAAATAGGACCCAAGGGAAGAGAGTGTTTTAAGATAAAGGATAATAGGGACTGGGGTGTGGCTCAGTGGTAGAACATGTGCTTAGTATTCACAAGGCCCTGAGGTTGACGTCCAGCAAATAAAAACAATAAAACAAAACAGAAACAAACCCTTCCAGATATGGTTGAATTATTGTTGATAAGGATGCTAAAATATTCAATGGAAAAAGGACTATTTTTTAAACAAATTATGTTGGAAAACTGAATGTCCACATGCAAAAGAATGAAATTGGATGCTTACCTAACATCTTGCTAGAGTTTGGATCTTAAATATACCCCCAAAGGTCCTTATATTAAAGACTTGATCCCTGGGGTGGCAATGTTGGGAGGTGGTGGAGTCTTTTAGAGCTGGGGCCTACTGGGAGATCTTAGGTCACTGAGACTGTGCCCTTGAAGGAAATCATGGAACCCAGATCCCTATTCTCTTCCTCTTTTTTGCTTCCTAGCTATGAGGTGAATGGTTTTGTTCTACTACACATTCCTGCTATGGTGTACTGCCTTGTCATAGGCCCAAACAATAAGGCACTGGATCACAAACCGGAACCTCCAAAACTACAAGCTAAAATAAACTTTTTGTCTTAATAAATTCATTATTCAGGGATTTTGTTGTAGTGATGAAAAGCTGATTAATACATGATTAATACACAAAAATTAATTAAAATGGATCAAAGACCTAAATGTAAGACCTAAAACTATAAAACACTTAGAAGAAAGAATAGGACAAAAATTTCATGACATTGAATGGCAATGATTTGTTGGATGTGATGCTAAAGGCATAGACAAAAAAGAAAAAAAAATAGACAAATTGAAGAATAGGGGTGTAGCTCAGTGATAGAGTACTTGATTAGCATGTGTTTGAGATCCAGCACCACAAAAAAATTTTTAAAAAGACAAATTGGACCTCATATAAAATGTTTGTGCATCAGAAGGTACTATTGATAAAACGGCAACCCATGGAATGGGAGAAAATATTTGCAAGTCATATATCTGATAAGGATTGATATCCATAGTATATAGAGAACTATTAAAACCCCACAACAATAACAAAAATCTAATTTAAAAATGGGCAAAATATTTAAATAGGAGCTTCTCCAAAGAAGTTATATAAGTGAATAATAAGCAGATAAAAATGTGCTCAACATCACTCATCATTAGGGATGTGCAAATAAAAACGACAGTGAGAAAGTAACTCACTCTCATCAGGATGATTACCATCAAAAAATGGGAAATAAAGCCAGATGCCATGGAGCAGACCTATAGTCCCAGTTGCTCAGGAGGCTGAGGCAGAAAGATTACAAATCTGAGGCTAGACTTGGCAACTTAGCAAAATCCTGACTCAAAATAAAAAATTAAAAATGGCTGAGGATACAGCTGAGCAACAGAGCACCTCTGGGTTCAATCCCCAGCACCACAAATAATAGTACCTGTAACATGTTAATGTATACCTTTTTTACATTATATCTGATTATTGCTTAACAGAGATTCTTAGCTAAGAAATTTCTGAGTCGAATGGCATAAATATTTTAAAGGCTTTGATACTTTTTCCAAGCTGCATTTTGGAAAGGATGTTGGCAAAGTACTCGGGAGAAATGTAATTCACTGAAACACATTTATAAGAAAACAAGAGAGACTAAAATAAATAAGCTCTAAACATAATACTCAAGAAGACAAGAAAGTATGACAAACACAAATAACATCTAGAAAAAAGCACAATGTGTCCCAATTAGGAATAATATAAACAAACCCATAGATACATGGCAGAATCCTTCTCTGCTTTTGAGAATTTTGCAAAATAAAGATAAGAGAATAATCTTTCTTTGTTTTGTTTTTGTGAAGGATAATCTTGAAAGCAGTCATACAGAAAAGAGAGACTATTAATTGGGCTAATAACAGATCCTTTTTCTTTCATTTTTTTGGTGCTGTAAATTAAACCCAGTCCTCTCATATGCTAAGCATGCTCTTTACCATTAAACTACACCCCAAGCCTTTTCAAAAATAGCATTTTAGGAATCACTGAGGAAAAATAAATGTGAATTTAGAATTTTATACCCAGTTAAAATACAAGAGTAAAGGGGAAATATAGAAAAAAAAAAGAAAAGAATTTACTACTCAGACTTGTTGAAAAACTACTGAGGGATCATTTATTTTATTTATACACAAAATACTTTTATAAGGCTTATTGTGTGCCAGGTTCTATTCTATATATAGTAATTTATTTGATCCTTAAAATAACCTGATGAAGTAAATGTTATTATCATCCTTCTTTCACAAATGGAGGCACCGAGACACAAAGAAAATGAATTAGTTTGCTTAAGGTCACGCACAGAGGGCAACAGAACTGGATATTACGCTCAGGCGGTCTGGCTGCAGAGTTGGTGCTTTCACCACAACGGAAGCTGCCTCTGCTCCGGGAGACCAAAGACATTAAACTCAGAAGGAAAAGGGAAATATAAGAACGAGTAGAAGGAAACTGTCAAATGTGCAGGTTAATCCAAACTTGCATTGTGTATTTACAACATTAATAATAATGACAAATTTGGGGCCACATTAAAAACATGACAAAATTAAACCCATAACATGGAACATGGGAGAAGGAAAACTAGAGTCAGTGTTCTACCCACTAAATGTTAAGGAGGGGCACAATTATAGTCTTCGTTAAATTATGTATGCTAACAAATCAAAAAGAGAAAATTGACTACTAACCCAGTAGAGGAAATGAAGAATAAAGAAAACACAATCCAACAGAAGAAAAGAAAGGAGAGAAAGGGAAGCATCCATTAAATCCAACAGATTTTGTTCAAGGAACTTGACAAGCTAATCCTGCAGTTTGTCTGAAAGAATAAAGGGTTTTAAGAAGCCAAAACCATTTTTTAAGAAGCTGGAATACTCAAAAGTGTGTCATTATCACAAGGTTATAAGAATCTGCTAAAGTTCTCAAGAACTAAAAGTTTCTTAATAGAAGTTAATATCAATGAACTAATTCTAGAGCATCAGCACTAAAAATCTAATAATGTGGTGTTCAGTGAAAAAAGGAAAAGGCCAAAAGGTAATCATAATGCAATATGATTGATGTAAAAAATTTAAACACTGTGAACATCCAGGTAATTAAAGCATAAAATCTACAGGAACAATACCCAGGAACTCAGGCTGGGAGAGACAGGCCGCGAGGCTTTAGCTGCATCTGCTGTTTTATTCCTTGACAACAACAAAGATCTGGAGCTCATATGGGAAAATTTTTAACATCTACTTAACCTCAATAGTGAGGAAAGAGTTGTCTGTTGTATTTTCTGAGTTTTTCCGTGTGTCTAAAATGTTTTATGCTATGAAAATATTTAAAAATTTTTTGAAATCTAAAAACAGAATCCAAGACAAAGGAAGAGACGGAGAGAGGAGGGTGGAAGCCCTCAGAGTTGGGAGAACTTTGCTGAAGCCCGTTCCACAGCGTCCCCCATGTGCCCTGCAGACACCAACCCCCTTCCCCAACTTGGGGCAAAAGTCCCGGGACAACTCAACTGGCACAGTCCTCCTAGAGAGCCCACTGTCTCTCTAATCATGGGCGTCCTTTCTCCAAAAATGCAAGCTTGGAGGGGAGGCCTGCTCTTAGGTGAAGGATGTGGTGGAAATGTTGACGCTTTCTCTCTTCACAGACTTAGTGATGAGACTCCATCACTGATTCCTTCCTAATCTCCATTGCCTGGGGTTTTTCCTCTTCAGTGCCAGGTCCCCAGGCTCTGATCCCTGATTAATTTATGCCACTTGAAGGGGAGGGTCAACCATATTATTGCCTTTATAAATGATCCTTCCTTCCACTGAGGGACAATGGTCCCCCCTGATTAGGGCCACTTGGGAAACACTGGAGCATGAGCTGCCTTCCCAGGCCCTCACAAGACTCCTCTACTTCTGGTGCCTCCTGGTCCTGATGTCAGTGGGGTCTTTCTCTACCCATCTGTTTTCATCAGCTTTTTTGCTGCTCTGACTAAAAGACCTGACCAGCAATTGTAGAGGAGGAAAAGTTTATTTGAGGGTTCACAGTTTCAGAGGTCTCAGTCCATAGACAGTCAGTTCCATTCCTTGGGAATCCAGGCGAGGCAGAACATCATGGAGGAAGAGTGTGGCAGAGAGAAACCTCTCACAATTATGAGAAGGCAGAGAGAGACCCCACCAGATACAAATATAAACCCAGAGCCACGCCCCCAAGCCCCACCTCCTCCAGCCACACCCACCTGCCTTCCATTACTACTCAATCCCATCAGGTGATTAGTCCACTGACTGGACTAAGGCTCTTGTAACCTAACCGTTTCTCCTCTAAACCTTCTTGGTGTGCTGGGGTCCATCCATCTGGAGAAGCCTCTGAGCTTTCCTTCTTCTTGCCCTGACACTCATCTCCCAGAGGCTCTTCCTTCTCCCTTTCCCTTCCCTTTAGATTTGTTTTCCTCTCCTCTAATCTCCTTCCCTAGACTCTACCCTAGCCTCTTTCTCTAACTTCCTCCTTCATAGACATTTATCCTAAAGATGCCTCATCTGGTGATTTCTGCACTGGATGAGGAGAAGCATAAAGATGCCTGGTGACATGATGAACAGGAAGACACCAGATTAGGGTCAGGAGACTTTTAGCCTGAAAGGGCCCCTTTGCTAGGCCCCTTTTGTTAGTCATTGATCCGGGTGACCTGTTTGTTGAGTCTGACATGTCTTTTAAGATGCAATGTAAAACAAAATAGCCACTACTGTTGACTTGAACTTATGGCAAGGTGGTCAGTCTGGACAGACACATAATTTCACTTATGGTGTTCACAGCTTTTTTTTTTTTGGTATGGCAATTAGATATGCTTTTTAACTTAGGAGTTTTGACTAACATTTTTTTATAATTTACACGGTTTGGGGGTTGTGGATTACGTTGTATTGAAGACAAGGTATTTTAAAGTTACAACATTGATCAATAATTTGAACAAGTAGCTCGGATTCAGGCCATTGCTCAATTCATCAGGTTAACAGGACTTCTGTTCTGCAGGGAACAGATGATGAAACCCGTGATCGGATGGAAATCCTTACTACAGATGTTTTAAGAAGATTTTAGCATGGACGCTGAAGCCCTTGCCATGCATAGCACATGAAGAGGGGTTCTCTCACACATGGGTTCTCATTCAGCAAACATTTACCAAGTGGCTACTCTGTGCCAGTCACTGCTAGGAGCTGGGGACACGGGTGAGAGAAGTGCACATAGCAGCATTCTTGTGGAACACACAGGTTTGTGAGAGACAGACTCTTTGGTAGAGGGGATACTATGTGCTCCATGTTCTTACCACAGTCTCCAAACTGGGGGGGTTTCCTTCTGTGTGGAAGTGGATTGTCGTGAAGACTTGAACTCACTTCTCAGTCTTTCCACATGTGTGGACTCTCACGGGCAAGAAGATTCTTGTGGTAACTGAAGCCGTCACTTCAAGCAGGGCATGTGAGTTTTTTTCTTGCGTGAAGTCTTTGATAAACTCAGAGATCTGTGCTCTGGCCGGAAGCCTTTCCACACTGTCACATTGCAGGTCCTCTTCAGCCTCTCCCCCTGCGAGTGTGAAGGTCAGAGCTCTGCTGGAAGCCCTTTCCACTCTCCTCCAACCAGTGGCTTCTTTCTGATGAGCCTGAGGTTTGCATTTCAGGAGTTCCACTTCAGACAGCCTCCCTCGTGGGGGCTCTCAGTTGCACACGGAGATCTGTGTTGCGACAGAAACCCTGCCACACCTAGCACTCCTCTCCAGCATGGACTCATCGAGGACAGCAGAGGAACTGGGCTCCGGCAGAAGCCCTTGCCACCCTCAGCACAGTCCTGGAGTCTTCCCTGTGAGGAGAGGGGTGACTTTGAGCATGAGAAAGTGATGACCCAAGTGAGAAAAACAACTGTCAAGTTAAAAGTCTCCACTGAGGCTGCAGCGATAGCATGTTAGACTGGAGAACATGCAAAATCAGGTTAGTCACTAAAGGGGCAACCGGAAGAAGCCCCCCAGGACTCCGAGGAAAGGGATTTGAAAAGTGAAATTATGAGAAAAACATTAAATCATGAAGAACAAATCCAGAAGAACTTATGAAGGATCCCAAAGAACAGAACTAGCAAAGAAGAAATCATGAAAATGTACTTAATCTGAAAGAGAATTTGATTCTTTAGATTTAAAGTATTAGCCCAGCATCATGGATGCACAATGAAAATTAGAAGATGAACTAACATCTCCATGTATCTGGATGAAGTTCTTAATTTCAAGGATCAAGAAAGCATCTTAAAAATGTACAAAACATTTAAAAAATAGGTTACTTTCTGGAAAAGAGCAAGAGTGGAATGATTTCTCTACCATGTCAAAGGAGAGACAACGATGCTACACCATCTCCAGAGTCCCAACGAAAGACTGAGTTAAGCATCTTTTTTGGGGGGCGGGTCTTGGTTCTTATTTTCCTTTTATTGTTAATTTTAGAAACCCTGAGAAAATACAATTATGGCAGCTCATGGGTGCTGAGGCCTCTGTTAGAGTCTTTCCAGATGTTACCTCATGTCATCCTTGCAACACCCTAAGGACGTGATTATTCCCATTGTACAGATGAGGAGGTAAAGGAACCTGCCCAGATCATAAGGCCACTTCACACCTCAGTCTGAAGGCAGGCAGGTGTGTGTAAGGTCTGTGGCCTGGGAAGAACCCCTGCCTGCCACCTTTGGGGGATGGGATTTGAACCTACATGTAGCCTTCCATGTGTCCTGATGCCTGCTCTTAGCCCAGACTGAGTGCACTGAGGTGTGGGGGTCCTCTCTGCCACGTCCCACGTGGAGGAGAAAAGGGTGAACTGCCAGAGGAGGATATTGGCACTTTTTCTATCTATTACTCAAAAAACTTATCTACTCAATGAACACACAACAGCCAATACTCTTTTTATGAGAGGGGGCATGACGGGTCTGGCCATATCAGCTCTGGCCTCTTACAACGACAACTCACCCAACTCTCCTTTATTGATAATATACAGGTAAAGGGGGCAAGGGCTGGGAGGAGCTCCTTCTGTGATGGACAGGATAGGGTGGAGTTAGGGGAGCCATCTTCTTAGGGGAAAATTCCAGAAGGAGACAGGGAATCACTCCCACGCAGCGCCACATGCTTCCTGGCAGTTCCTAGAAGCCAGGCCTCTGCGTCCCATGGCTCAACCTAGTCTGATTCTGCTAAATAAGGACGGCTTCCCACACCAAGGTGCTGGAGATCTGCTGGGTTTTCCAGCTTCTCAAGCAGACTCTTCTACGTCCACCTGATGATGCTCCTCCTTGAGGGCGCACTATGGAAGCAGGGATTTTTAAGCAAAAGTCGAACAACTGTGGCACATTGAAGTGGAGGGGTCATCAGATGAGGAGTTGGGCTGGCCCCACTGAACGTGGAACACCACGGCCTGCACAGGAGGGTGCTCTCCTGATGTCCGTGGCCCAGGTGGCCCCAGCAGTTCACGTGCTCTCTCCACTAGTGCTCCACAGCATGTATTCCCTTCCTGTCTGACAGGTGCATCGCATCAGGTGTCAACAGTCGCCTTGCATCTCCTCTGCCAGGGAGAACCTTGAGGACAGGGGTATCATTGTTCATATTCATATCTTTGGCACATACTGTACTCTAAGTTAGGCCAGTAGGAACCTCATTCCCTCATTCTATTTTGTCCTCAAGTCTTTAGGCTCAGTTTCATGGGAAAATATCTGCTGTTTACTTCTTGCGGGTAGTCACTGGGAAGGCAAGGTGGCTTGCCCTGGTCTCACTGTGCTGCCCTCCGGGGCAGGAGCACAGGCACAGCATGCTGGTTGGTATCACTCTGCTTCGCTGGTAGCTGTGCCTCTTATACTTAAACTGATGATTTCCCTCCAAAGGCAATCAGATAAAAAAAAAAGCAAATAAATATTTCAGCCAAACCCAAAATGTCAAAAATATAAACTCATAAAAAGTGAATAAATGGAAAATAAGAAGTAGAAATGAATAATTAATAACGTAATCAGTAAATAAGACCTTTTTTTTTTTTTTTTTGGTGCTGGGGTTGGAACCCAGGGTCTTGTACCCGCTAAGCACATGCTCTACCACTGAGCTGCGCCTCCATATCCAAGCATTTCCTTCTTACCTCCAGCAAAATCTCAAGAACTGTCAAGGGAACACTTCCTTAGTCGAAGAATTTAGAGATAAACAGGTTCAATGACTGGTAAGCACAACCAAAGGAAAAAAAAAATACATGTAGCCACATCCTGGAAAATGTCAAGACTTCGAATATAAAAGAAAAAAAAAATTTAAATGTTTCCAGAAAGGAGAGAAAATAAAAATAGATAAAACAAAATAAAAAAATAATAACAAAGATAATAAATGAATGAACCAGGTTGGACTCCATAATATCAGAAACTTTAAAACAAAGATGCAATGGCTAGAACATTCTCAGGGAAAATTTAAAAAATTTTTTTTAGTTGTAGATGAATACGATACCTGTATTTTGTTTATTTATTTTTATTTTTATGTGGTGCTGAGGATCGAACCCAGTGCCTCACACATGCCAGGCAAGTGCTCTGCCACTGAGCCACAACCCCAGCCCAGAAAATGGTATTGAGTCAAGTTCTCTACTCAAACTAGCATTCAAGCATGGGGTGAACAGAAAGACCTTTTCAAACATGCAATGACTCAGAATTTATTAGCAAGTAAAAAATGAATCCAAACAAAAGGCAGAAGTCAGATATAAGAAATTATGCACAACATGAGCTCAGATAAAAAATTAAGCCTAATCTGATCTCTCAGAAAACAAAAGTACAGTGAAAAAACATAGTAACAATTATTAACAATTTCAACTTAACAAAGGCATAGAAGAGAGTGTGTGTATGCATTGCAACTAAGTAAAAGCATTTTAAAATTAAAATTACTAACATAAAAATTAATGGTACAAATTAATGGGTTTCATTGTGACATTTTAATACATGCATACATCATGCTTTGATCACACCCACTCTCCCTACCAGCCTTTCTGACCTTTCCTACTTTCCCTGCTTCCTTGTTACCTTCCCCTTCCTTAATAATCTCTCTTCTACTTTCAAATTAGCTTTTTATTTTACTTCCATTTTTTTTAAGTTTCCACATATGAGAGAAAACACTGTGTCTGGCTTAGTTTGCTTAACATGATGTCCTCCAGTTCCATCTATTTCCTGCAAATGACATGACTTCATTCTTCTTTGTGGTTGAGTAATTCTTCACTGTGTATATATACCATATTTTCTTTATCCATTCATTCATTGATGGACACTTATGTCAATTTCATATCTTGGCCACTGTGAATAGGTTGCAATAAACACAGGTATTAAGTTCTTGCTTTTGTTTTTGGGGTTTTAAAAATATTTTTGTAGATGTTGATCGATCTTGATTTTATTCATTTATTTCCATATGGGGCTGAGAATTGAACCCAGTGCCTCGCACATGCTAGGCAAGTGCTCTACCACTGAGCCATAACCCCAGCCCCACAACCCCTTCCTTTTGTATGCTGATTTTATTTCCTTCAGGTATATATCCCAGAGTGAGGTAGCTGGAAGTTCTATTTTTAGTTTGTTGAGAGTCTCCATAATGTTTTCCATTCCCACCAACAGTGTATAGGTTTCCTTTTTCTCCCCATTCTTGCCAGCATTTGCTATTTTTTGGTTTTCAGAAAATAGACATTCTGTCTGGAGAGAAATAGAATCTCAATGTAGTTCTGGTTTGCACTTCTCAGATGGCTAAAGATGATGAACATTTTTTCATATGTTTATTGGCTATTTGTACTTCTTTTGAGAAGTGTCTAATCAGATCATTTGCCAATTTTTGATTGGATGACTTGTTCTTTTGTTGGTTAAGTTTTTGGAGTTCTTTTTTTTTCATATGTACATTCAGAATTTTTATTTCAAAACAAAGAACCACAATAACATTAATAGAAAATCCATATGGAAATATTCACAACCTGGTCACTGAAAAGTGGGAAAAGTTCTACCCTGCATAACTGCCAACTCACAGAGGAGCCAGAAGAAGTCTGAGAAGTCCCCTTTTCCAACAAAGGGCTACTCCATAGTTATGTGAGTTTGCATCCAAAGGTTCAATGACCAGAGGGACTGATGAGAACTGGGGAATAAAATACTGTTATATGCAAGGGTTTGGCTAAAGGATCTGACGTGTAAGCACCAACGTGGGACAAGCGGGGGGGATCAGGCAACGTATGAAAAAGGGAAGAGAGGGTGTGTCCTCAGGGTCAATCTCCACTTAGAAATGCACTGGGGAATTAGGAGATGGTTGTGGAGGTGTCCAGGACCTGTATGGGGCAGCAGTAAATCTCACCATGTATAACCCTCTGAAACACTCCAGTTAGAATCAAGTCCTCCTTTGTTTCTCTTAAAACAATGCCTCCTTCTCCCCATATCCAATGTCCCCAAGAGTCAAATGCCCTGATCTTACACTCTTTCCTATTTCCATTGTCCCTCCCATGTGTAGTGAGGCTGAGCCCTACATCCTCAATCTCAAGATGTAGAAGTTCTCCCCAACTCCAATAGGGAAAGGTAGCCAGATGAACCTGAATCTAAAGTTCCACCCAGCTGAGGCAGTGTTACCTATGTACATAGGGATGAGTTTTAATACAATGTATTCAAAGAAGGCTATAGGAACAAACAATAAACTACTTTCAACCAGAGCAAAGTGACAGTGCACATACATTCATATTCTCAAGTGTGGGCTACACTGTACATTTACTCATACTATTTCAAATGTGTCTATCAGAAAGATTCAAGTCCCCTAAGGGTACCTGATATAGTAGTATCAGGGTAACATGGTAATAAGGGTAATTTGACATGTAACAGACACAGACAGACATGCCATGACCTTAGAGCAACAACATACTGAAACTAGATAATAATCGTTTAAAAAAAAAAAAAAAAAAAAACCTTTCCCAGACCTGAGGTTACAAATTCCAAGTTGGCTATAAACATTTTCCTTTGAATCCCTTTAAAAAAAAGTTAAAACGTATAAAATCTTAACAAAATGGAGAAATACTGAACATCTAGCAGGAACCAATTTTTTAGGATTTTCATTTGGAAGGCTCTGCCACCAGATAGGTAATGGAGTTACTTAAAACATGAGTCCACTATCAGGACAAGGAGTTGTTTGGATTAAGGAAGTGGTTGGGAAGGGAAGAAAGCTTTCTGCAAATACCCTTCCCTTCTCTGGACTCCATCCAAAATTAAAACGCATCAACCGCCATTAACTATAACACCCATCTTAGTAACCATTAGATTTCAAGTAATACTATAAACTACAATCTTAAAGAAAAGTCCCAAAGGAAACCAGTAGCTTTTTTTATACAGGCACATGACTCTTCTGAGAAATTAAACTAAGTTTCCATCTGAAACACATTGTCATTAGACAACATGCAGACTTCAGGCACCATATCACATACCCTCCACCAAACATTTCTTCCTCCATTCTTCCTTCTTGTACCTTAATCTCTCTAATATCAAATCTTCTTTGCCCTGTAACCTCTCTTTAAATACCTCCCTCTAACCTTTATTTCCTTATGTTTTCATTATTTGGTAAAATTACTTTATACTTAAAAAAATAAATATTTATGCAATAAAACCAGAAGATAAATAAAACTCAAGTTACTTTGCTGTGCAGAGTTATATGAAAATGAGGAAGGTGCTCTTGTTAAATTCCCCACAACCCTCCACACTCTATGTATATCTGCTTCCTGACAAGTCTGACGTTGGGGGAACTGCACCCCTATGTGCCCCAGTGAGGCAATTCTCAGAACCTAAGGGAAGAAGAGCTGGCAAAGTTGTCATATGCCAGCAGCCAATCCCTCCTGAAATGAAGGTAGTTTCACTTGGTCTCTCCCAAACAGGAGAGAATGTCCAAGAAATGAAGTATTTAAAAAGCATTGAAGATCTGACTAACCCCAGCACTGGGTTCATCTGAATGTTCAGGAGTGTGTGGGATGAGTAGGGAATCAAGTAGCAGCATTCGGAAGCAGTCCTGGGTTCATCCTGATGAAGTTTCTCTCCCTATTCAGGGAGCGGTTGCTTTCTATGTTGAGAGGGAGGTGGAAGGAGGTCTGACTAGACATTGGTGGTGTTCTCTTTAATAGGTGTGATGCTGTTCATCTCCACCACGGAGCCTTTCCCAGATCTATTGGACTCATTAACCTGCCCTTCAAAGGCCCGTGTGATATCCTCAAAAGTCCTGCCTCGGGTCTCAGGGACTTTGAAGAAGGTGAAGATCAGGAACATAATGAGGAAAGTGGCAAACACAAGAAAAACATAGGCTCCCAAATAGACTGCAGCTGAGGGAAAGAGTAGTCCAACTAAAAAATTGGAGATCCAGTTAGAACAACCAGCCACTGCCATGGCAGCTGGGCGTGGTCCCTGTCCAAAGAGTTCAGCCACAATAAACCACGGAATGGGGCCTGGTCCAATCTCAAAGAAGGCCACATAGACCGAGATAGCTGTGATACAGACAAAGCTCATCGAATCATACTCATCCTTCAATAACAAAGAAATAGTCATCATGATGGAACACACAGCCATCCCTCCAAGGCCTATCATATGTAAAGTCCTTCTTCCTGCCCTTTCCACCAGAAACAGAGAAACTACAGTGAAAATTGTGTTAACCACACCCACTCCAATGGTGGCATATATTGGCTCCTCAACACCTGCGTCCTTGAAGATTCCTGTTGAGTAATAGAACACAGCATTGATCCCAGAGAGCTGCTGCAAGAGCTGGAGCACAATGGAAATGAGGATGGGCTGTTGGTAGCTGGATGATCTAAAAAGCTGCAGCACAGAGACTTGCTTTTCTTGTGACATTCTAACACTCTCTTCTTTCATCTCCAGAATATCTTGGTTCACATCCTGTGTGCCCCACAACCGTTGGAGGATCCTCTTAGCATTCTCCTCTTCTTTTCTGTTAATGAGCAAGAATCTAGGACTTTCAAGGCAAAATGGAAGAGCTATACTTTGTAGGATAGCTGGAATGATTGTTAAGCCCAGCAGCACAGGCCACCGTTCTTCAGAGCCCAGGATAAATTCCAGACCAAAGATCTGAGCCACCAGAATCCCAATGACGATCCCCAGTTGGTTGAGAGTGCCAGTAGCAACAGAGATAGCAAAGATCAGAGATGGGGTTACCTTCTGTGTCCCCATGGTCCTAATTTAGTTTTCTTCAAATCCCGAAGAAAGATCTAGGGATGGAATTCCAGAGACACCTCTTCCAGCCAACAAAACCTTCAAAATGTCCTTCTCGGCAGCCAAGTTCTCTTCAGGTCTTCAGGAGCGATCGGCACTCACTCTCACCAATACAGCATCTCCTGGAGTTCTTTTTTTATTCTGGGTATTAATCCTCTGTCAGATGAAGAGCTGGCAAAGATTTTCTCCCATCCTACAGGTTGTCTCTTCACTACTGATTGTTTTCTTTGCTGTGCAGAAGTTTTTAGCTTGATGAAATCTCACTTGTCAATTCTTGCTTTTGTTTCTGAACTACTGCAGTCCTATTCAGGAAATTCTTGCCTGTGCCAATATCTTGAAGCATTTCTCCTATCTTTTCTTCTTGTAGTTTCAAAGTTTCAGATCTTATATTACAGTCTTTGATTCAACTAATAATCTGAAGAGTTCTTAAAAATCAGTAAGAAAAAGATAAAATACTCCACTTGAAAATGGACAAATGAAAAATGACCTGAATGAGTAATTTCTAAAAGAAAAATAAATGGTTAGCTGGGTGCACTGGCCCAGACCTGTAATCCCAACAACTCAGGAGGTTGAGGCAGGAGGATTGCAAATTCAAGGTCAACCTCTGCAACTTAGTGAGATCCTGTCTCAAAATGAAAAATAAAAAGAACTGGATGGGAACTGGGCTCAGTGGTAAAGTGTCCCTGGGTTCAATCCCCAGTACCCCTCCCCAAACAAATGATCAGCAAACACATGAAAAGATATGCTACTTCATAAACTGCCAAAGAATGCAGACGATAAAGAGACATTAATTTCTTCTAACCATTAGGCAAGAATTGAGACTTATAATACCCATTATCCATGAGTGTGTAAGGAAACAGACACCTTGTATATTGTTGAAAGTAACCTGTTACAGAATTGGAAGCTGTCCTATACAACATAAATACCCAGTAGATCAAAATCACCAAAGATGCAAATCAGCAGAAAATCAGAATACCAACAATTTCAAGTTTTTAAATGATCAGCCACAGAACCAGAACAGTAATATATGAATTATTTGGGGAAAACATTACATTTTTAAAACACAATTATAAGATCACCAAGAAATAAATTATCTGGAAATAGCATGCAATTTTGAAAAAATAACATGGAACTTCAAAATTCACACTAAAGGAACTTCTAAAGAATATACTTCAGGAAGAAGAAAATTGATCCCAGAAAGAAGGTCTGAGAAACAAAATAGAATGGCAAGCAAATCAGTGGTAAACACTGTGTCAATCTACTCAAACAATGTTGGTATAAAATAATAATTCTAATAATAATATCTAATTTGCTAAATAAAAAAGACATAATTAAAATACCAGAAACAATAGCTTATAAGTCACAAGGGAATGTTATCAGTAGTAAAGCGATTAGTTTATTGCTGTGAAAGAGGTTAGAAGTTTAAACTTAGACTTTGTAGTCCAATATGCATGGTAAAATTTTAAAAACAACCATCAAAAGAACAGATATAGGTTATAAATTTCAAACAAGTAGAGAGAAAAAAGATCCGTATTACTTAAAAAGAAAAAGAAAAAAAAAAACAAAAACAGAAAAAGTTAAGAAGGAGGGAAATGCAGGCAGAAAAATCCAGACAAACAAGACTATGACTGTAGATATACACCAAATATACCAATAACTGCATTAAATGCAAACGAACTAAACTTACCAATTAAAAAGGCAGAGATTATCAGATACAGAAGATTCAGCTATGTTAACAAGAGATACACCTAAGTCACAGGCCTGGCTCGGCTTGAAAACAAAAGTATGGAAAAAATAAACCAGGCAAATAATTGTCGAAAGAAAGCTGGAGTAACTATGTTATTATCAGGCAAAATAGATTTTCAGACAAAAAGCATCACTAGTGATATAAAAAGTCACTATATAGGGATAAAAAGTTCAATATTCCACAAAGAAATAACAATTCTAAACTTGTAACATATCCCATAAAACATCCTTAAATGATATAAAGAAAAAAATGGAAGGACCACAGAAAGAAATCAACACATCTACTGAAGAGTTTCCATAAATATATAAGTACATATGTGTGTGTGTGTATTTAATAGATTATGAATAGGTCAAGTGAGTAAAAGTAAATCAGTACATGGGCATAGTAATACCCCCTGTAGTTCTAGGAGGTTGAGGCAGGATGACTACTTGAGCCCACGACTGCAAGGCCAGCCTGAGCAACATAGTAAGGCCCTGTCTAAAAAAAAAAAAAAAAAAAAAAAAAAAAAAAAAACCAGTAATGATACAAAAATTTTGATGAGTCAGGTCCAGTTCAGGTTTTATAGATACATTTAGAAGTTAGCACCTATTATTACAGAATATATTTTCTACTCAAGCACAGATGAAACATTATAAAAAACTGATCATATACTAGGCCATAGAGCAATTACCAGCAACAAAAAAATGTAAAAACTTGAAGGAGATCAAATCTGGTAGGTTGACCACCCAGTTCACTGATTTCCACCATCCCGGCACTGATATTACTGACTGCATTCCTCAAACTGCCAGTAAGTATGACTTCTTTGCATTTTATTTAATGTATACATGAGTAGGAGTCACTATTTTACATATGTATCTATTATCTCCCCCAAAGAAACCACAAACCCTTAAAGTAAGGACTGTGTCCAATTTTATTTGTGTTGTTCTTATGAATAAGCACAGGGTAGCCATGTCCGAGTGCATGAATGGAGGAGCAACATGGTAGATAGAGAAGAAACCAAAACTAAAGGAAGGCACCGGGGGAGAAGAGAACATGCCCCTTGGAGTCCTCCATCTCACAGATTAGGCGCAGTCCTCTAGATGTGGACAATTTAAACTCAGTCCCTGCCCCTTGACAACAGGTACAGCAAAGGCAACAAACCTGAAAATGAATCCCGGCTCTGATTTAATAGCTTGGTGAACTTGACAAATCTCTTAATTTCACAGAGCCAGTTGCTACACCTGTAAGATGAGAGTAATACCCGAATCTCACAGGTGCTGAGGAGGAAAGACAAGTCAGTGTTAAGTGTCTCTAGCAAGCAGTAAGTGCCCCATAAATATTGGCTTCCTTCTCTTTTCCTCAGGAAGAACTTAATCATCATTTTCTCAAGAGTAGACACATTTTGGACAGAGAAAGAAAACTGCATCTCACCTGGGAACTGGTCGTCTCTTCTTCCTCTTGGACAAGGTCACCATGTTAAAAAGGCAGAACTGGCTGAGAAAGGAGCCATGAGATACCAGCTCCTATGGTAGCGGCTGGGACCACTGTTTCTGCATTGCCTAAACCATTACCTCAACCATCCTGCCCTCTGATGTCTTCTCTTCTCCACACTGCAGACCATTCACCATCTCCGGTGATTCTTCCCTCCACTTCGAGTCAAATCTCCCAGTCTTTCCCTGTTCTCTTAAAGGGGTCACTTTAGCCAACCCTTGCTAAGTAACCTCTGTGGCCCAGCAGCTCCAGAACCCCTTCCTCCTCGTACTCCAACTTCGGCTTAGTAGCTGTGCCAGGAGGCCTCAGGGCACACGGGTGCTCTCTGAAGATGGTCTCCAGCCTCCTGCAGGAAAATAGCCGTCATTCCAAGGCCACAGCGTGACACCTTTTCCGGGGGCCCAAATCTCAGTCCCCGCAGCAGGAGTCCCACAGGTGAAGGCAGAGGGGCTCAAGGTTATACTAAACTCCTCCCAGGGAGGAACTCACCCTAGGGACCTCTTGTCACAGGGACTACAAAGCAGGCCACCAGCCCCTGGGGGAGAAACCTGAGACATGAAAGGGTGGAAGCCCTGCGTGCACAGGGCGCTGTGAAGAGAGGCTGACCCGCACCGCTCTTGGTCCGGGATGGTGGCCTTAACTGGGGGCGCTCACAGCCTGGAGCAGCACAGGGTGGCTGAGCCACGGCTGGAATAGAAGGACTTAGGGAGTGCTCCCGGGGACCTGTCTGCGGCTAGCAGAGCCAGGCGAACGGACTGCTTTAGAAAACAGGAAGGATCCAGTCCTTCACCGCCAAATCGCGGGCTCCACTCTCTTTTGGAGACCATCTCGTGGGGTCCCAGAGTTGGGATTTCAAGTTCCTCGATGCCACCTAATCATCTTTGCTCAGATGCAAGGTGCCCGGGAACCCCAGTCCTGCGGCGCGAAGGGCCACGCATACTCACCGGCCTGGGGTGGGACAGGGCCGCCCCGCAACCCCCGCCTGCAGACATGCCTCTCATTTAGGTTTGACGTGGGATAGAAAAATATCTTTTCAATTTGAGTGTCTAGACTCCTCCAGGGGGAGCCCGAGGCCTCCTTTTCGCCCTACAGAACTCGCCCGCATCCTCCAGCCTCGAGCCTCCACCAGGACTGAACCCGCGCCTGGTCACCGCCGCCCGTCGCGCTGAGTTCAGCTCTTGAAAGCTTGGGCACCAACGGCCAAGAAGGAAGGGTCGCTGATTTGCCGGGTAGTCCTTTCTGGAACGTCCCTGCTCTGACACACACTGACCTGCATTGGCGCCTGTGGGGCAGGCGTTCAAAGCAGGGCCATCAGGGATCCACCCTCCTGCATGGTGGTCTCACGGGCGTCCCACCGCAGTGGGGCCATCTGGATATGTTCCTCACCCAGCTGGTCCACTCAATGTGGTATCCACTTGTCTGCCCCTCTCTCTGTCTTACACTATTAGGCTTCCAGTTCCCTTCTTGCCAGCAGCCCCAATCTTCATGGGAGAGTTCTTGGTATTCTCATTTGATTTTTGAAGAGAAATATCATGGAATTCTCCTCCAAGGATGATTCATGAGTCTGGTCATGGTTAATGACTACTACAACTACAGGGTCAAGAATGGGAGACTAGTCAGAATGGCAATTATCAAGAATACAATTAACAATAAATGTTGGTGAGGATGTGGGGAAAAAAGCACTCACATTGCTGGTGGGACTGCAGATTGGTGCAACCACTATGGAAAGCAGTATGGAGATTCCTCAGAAAACTCGGAATGGAACCACCATTTGACCCAGTTATCCCATTTCCTGTAAATACCCAAAGAACTTAACACAGCCACATCGATTTTTATAGCAGTTCAATTCACAACAGCTAAGTGATGGAACCAACCTAGGTGCCTTCAACAGATGAGTGGATAAAGAAAATGTGATATAGATTAACAATGGAATATTACTCAGCTATAAAGAAGAATAAAATTGTTATTTGCCAGTAAATGGATGGAACTGGAAACTATCATGCTAAGTGAAATAAGCCAGTCCCCCCCACCAAAAAAAAAACAAAAACAAAAACAAAAACAAAAACAAAAAAACAAAGGCAGAGATGTTGGGGTTGTGGCTCAGTGGTAGAACACTTGCCTGACACTGTGAGGCACTAGGTTTGATCCCCAGCACCACATAAAAATAAACAAAATAAAAGTATTGTGTCCTTCTACAACTAAATATATATATATATATAAATATATATATATATATTTTTTTTTTTTAAAGGCCAAATGTTCTCTCTGATAGGCAGATGCTAACACATAATAAGGGGGGTGGAGAATAGAAGTTCATTGGATTGGACAAAGGGGAATGAAGGGAAGGGAGAAGGGGTGGGAGCAGGAAAGACAGTGGAATGAATGGACATAACTTTCTTGTGTTCATACAGGAATACACCACCACAAGAATGGGAAGTTATATTGCATGTATGTATAATATGTCAAATTATATTCCACTGTCATGTACACCTGAAAAGAACAAATTTTTGAATAGAATGGGAGGCTAGTTTAAATTTTTGATACATCTACGTGCAGGATATGATGTAGCCATTTAACAGGACTTGTCCTTCAGCACAGGTTGGAAACTAGAATCGACAGCTGAGTTTCTCAAGTGCCTGCATTATAAAAGAGCCAAAGATAACCTGGGGCCAGATGACCCTTCCATTTCCAGGATTTATTAATCTGAACCTCCCTATCCTCGGCCATCATCCCAGACCTGCTCTGCCAATGAACTTTCTCATGGAAGTAGAAAACTGGGTGGGAGGGGGTTGAGGAGGGGCATCACCTGAAGATCTTTTGATTTAGGTAGAGCACCTATTATCTACCTTTTGCAATGAAAGTTTGAAAATGCTCCTGGCAGATTTATTTTTTTAAAAAAACACAAGATCAAATAAGGAACATTATTATTATCTTACATTTATTGTAGCTATCAATGTGCACATTGGCATGATCCTGCCATTTTATTTGTTTTCTATTTATCATGGCGTTTCTTTGTTGCATTGTTTTCCTTTTCTGTTTTCCATTGTATTTATATTCTTTTCATTCCCTTTCTTTCTCTCTAGTGATTTGTGATGATCTATTTCTTTCAGTGATTAGCCATCAACTTTTAACACTCATTCTCAACAAGGTATAAAATTAATGTCTCCATCCTTTCTCAGGATTAATCCCACCCTTTCAATGTTACTGATTTATTCCATCTTTTCAAGGTCACTATCTAGCATATTCATGTTATTTCCAACCTTCTCCCAAATTAATTTATTATTTAAATTACTGGCACTCAGTGCATGTTTACAATTCCTACATTAATGCTCCTTGCATTCTGCTCTTCTTCTTCTTCTCCTCCTCCTTCTCTTTCTCCTTCTTCTTTTATTCGACCAGGGATTGAACCCAGGGGCACTATACCACTGAGTTCACATCCCCATCCCTTATTTTTATATTTTATTTTGAGACACGGTCTCACTAAGTCACTTGCCTCACTAAGTTGCTGAGGCTGGCTTTGAACTTGCAATCTTCGTGCCTCAGCCTCCCAAGTCACTGGGATTACAGGCATACACCACTTTGCCTGACTGCTCTTTTCTTTTTCCTGAACAAAATCTTCCAATAAAAATCTGGGAAGGGTAAATTGAAGGGACTAACCAGCTGCCTAAGGACCACACATAAAACTTAAGAAATCCAGCCTTGGGGGCTGGGGATGCAGCTCAGTGGTACAGTGTTTCCCTGGTATTTGTGAGGCACTGGGTCCAATCCTAAGGACCACAGAAAAATAAATAAAATAAAGGTATTTTAAAAAGAAGAAGAAAAGAAACCTAGCCCCAAGACCAGAAGGAGATCTCAAGCACAGCAGCTGCCCCATGAGTAGGAGAGTGAGGCAGACAGCAGCAGAGAGCCCAGGCAACATTTGACCCCTGAGGAAATGTGTTGCAAGGTCCTGCTGGGCATCCTGGCCCCCAAGTTTGGGCGCCATCAAACTCAAAGGTTTGTTCACTCTGGAAGAAAGCCGGGCTTATAGTGGAGAAGTGTACACAATAAAATTCATCCCAAACCCTCCCTACTTATGAAGCAGTACAAAGTGGCTGTGTAGGGGGTAATAATAGAGGGGGAAGGAAAAGGTGAGTAAAGCAAAGTAAAGAGATTGTATTTTAGTGTGTATCTGATAAATATAACTTGTATTATATGGTCCTGCTTATGTAAAACCTTATTTTATACAGGGGCATAAAGAGATACTTTAGGGTCACTAAAGTATTAAAAATGGTTTTCTCAGAAAAATAAGATTTCAGGTGATACTTTCTTCATAAATTTTTTTTTTAATATACAGTTGCCCCTTGGTATCCACGGGGGGTTGATCCCAGGGCCCCCTGGAGATACCAAAATCAGCAATGATCAAGTCCATTTTCACATCCTCCAGTATACCTTGAATCATTTCTAGGTTATTTATAATACCTAAGACAATATAAATGCTTTGGAAATAGTTATTGTATTGTTTTAATTAGGGAATAATGAGAAAAAAATCTGTACATATTCAGTATAAACACAACCCATTTCCTTGACTGTTTCTGACCTGGGTTGATTGAATACATGGATGTGGAACCCACCCATATGGAGATTCAACTGTACATATTTAAAAATTTTTTTTTAGTTGTAGATGGACACAGTACTTTTATTTTATCTATTTATTTTTCCATGGTGCTGAGGATTGAACCCAGTGCCTCATGAGTGCTAGGCAAGCGCTTTACCATTGAGTTACAACTCCAGTCCCATGTTCATATTTTTAAATAAGCAGTTTTTTGTTTTGTTTTGTTTTGGGGGCAGGTACTGGGGATTGAATTCAGGGCCACTGGACCACTGAGTCACATCCCCAGCCCTATTTTGTATGTTCTTTAGAGACAGGGTCTCACTGAGTTGCTTAGTGCCTTGCTTTTGCTGAGGCTGGCTTTGAACTCTCAATCCTCTTGCCTCAGCGTCCCAAGCTGCTGGAATTATAGGCATGTACCACTGTGCCCGGCATTTCAGACATTTTTGACAACTAGACAAAGGCACTAGACAAAAATAAGCTTCTGAGGATCTAAGAACATGTTTGAACTGAGTGTAGATAACATTTTGGTTTTCTTCTTACCAAAATCATGTTGTAGGTTTGAGGCTATGCAAGGAAACAATGAAATCAATAGTAGAAAGCACTCTGCAGAACAATATACATATATGTCTGGAACTAGAATACTAAATGTCTGAGACATCTGGAAATGTGGGAAAATACTTTTATTGTTCTTGTCTCAGATGAGTGATCATATCTATAGCTTTAAATATAGAAATACTTTGCCTATAAATGTGTCTGAAGTGGAAATAAAACATACTTAACATAGTATTGGAAAACATACCTAATTACAGTTTAGAAATAGAAATGTAGGGCCGGGGTTGTGGCTCAGTGGTAGAGCGCTCACCTAGCACATGGGAGGCAGTGGGCTCCATTCTCAGCACCACATAAGGAAATAAATAAAATAAAGGAATTGTGTCCATCTGCAACAACAACAACAAAAAATTAAGTATAAATGTCTTTGTTTCAGCTTTTCAAAAATCTATATGATTTTGATTCATAATGGTTCATAATATGGTTCACAGCTAATTCTTTTAATCTTTAATTTTGGCATTTAAGAAAGGGATCAGGTAGGGCTGGGGTTGTGGCTCCGTGGTAGAGCGCTTACACGTGTGAGGTACTGGGTTCAATCCTCAGCACCAAATAAATGTAAAATAAATAAAAAATAAAGATATCGTGTCAGTCTATTACTAAAAAAAAATTTTTTTAAAAGAAAGAAAGGGATCAGGCAGTTTAATTCAAAAACACTCAGATTAGTAAGTCCAAATAAAACTCCCAGGCTCCTTATCTCAGTCTGCTACCTTAACACACAAGGCCTCTCTTTCTGAGAGTCTCATATCACTCTAGCAGCAACGGAACCCACCCCCCCATGCCAAGGCGTCTTCCTGCTGTCCTAAAGTTTGGTTTTACTAAGATGCTATTACTCCTAGTGACAGGAGCTGAGAAAAAGCTAGGATGGGAAGGGTACATGTCAGATAAAGCAAAATAACAGTTTCAAGAAGGAAATGAGAGCAAAGATGGTAAATTTAAAAATAAGTCCTACTCTTAAGTCTTTACTCACCACCACCTTGCAAAAATAACTGAGCGAAGACTATTGCAATTGTGTTTTATACATTTAATCAAAAAATGTATGCTTGAAAGAAAAAAAATTGGTTTTGTGAATTCAGGTTCAAGTTCAATGCTGTATCCAAGTTCCACAGTTACTGAAGAGCTTAAAGACTTCTTACTGTTATCAAGTAGTTTTTGAAGTGAAATACAAAATTTTCACTTAGACCATTATTCATTCATGTGTTTTTATAGTGAGCACAAAGAACTTGCACTAAGTCAAATTATAAAAATTTAAGTAGCTCAAGAAAGCAGAGAAACTGACTTTTTCAAATAACTTGATATACCTAATTCTAGTCACAAGGAAATTTACAGCCAAGTTTGATATATCTTTGAATTATTTCTAATACCAATGAGCAATAATTGATTCTCTTTCAGAGGTCTCTGCAAAGCATGATGACATTTCTAAACATAGTCATGGCCAGTTACATACTGCTTGACCTAGACTTATTGCTATATACATAGCTGAAAGAGGACAGGTTGTGTTTATGGAATTATTTTCCTGGAGAAATGCCTCTTTTCCTGTCTTAAGTGCTTAGAGTAATACAGAAAGAACACAGCAGTTTTCTTTCTTTAGTGTCTTGTTAATGAGGAATCAATGTACGTATACATACATAAACAAACAAATCCACACGTGGTTCTTTGCAGAGAAAGCATTACAATACCCTCAGCAGAGCAGAGGCAGTGGAGGATTATATAACTGTCTCTGACTTTCATTTAAAAGGCGCTCAAGTGTACAATCTTAGAAATGAAATGATGTACCCCATTTGTGTACAATGAATCAAAATGAAGTCTGTAAAAAATAAATACATAATTTTTAAAAACCGAGTGATCAAAAAAAAAATAAATAAATAAAACTAAAAAGCTCTCAAGAAGGCTCAGTAACAACTGCCATACCTCTTGACAGGTGCCACAAAAATGGTCAGAGATGAAATTCACAGCACTGAATTTCATACTACATAAACCACATGCTTTCACTTCAGTTGGAAATTATGCAAATTGTGAATTTTAAGATTTCATGAGACAATGAAGGTGTTTACCAGAGGTTTTTTAAATAGATAAAATTTGGGGATGGGATTTTTTTTTATCATGGTAAAGTATAAGATTTACTATGTTAACCATTCTAAAGGATACAATTCATCCTCACTAAGTATATTCACAATGTTGTGAAACTATCATTATAACAGGTATTCTATGTGATATGCATAGCACATATTTCAAACCCATGGTTTTTAAAAATTTATTAAGCAATGCAGACATTTTGTATGATTTTTATAAAAATTATAAATCAGTAGCAGTACATATAAAAATTATAAATCTGTCAATTTTCACCACTTTCTAACCTTTATACTCTATAGTAAAATTATCTATTTTTAACTCAATTTTTTCTGTGATCTTTTCGATAAAATCTGTACAATCACTTACAGAATATGAATAACAGAACATGCTTTTTCGCATCTATTTAATTGATAGGGTTTTTTTCTCATGATGAATTCTTTCCTGCAATATGAGAATGTTTTAAGTTTTCCTATACTCCATTTTTGTATTACAACTTCTTTGATGTAGAAGGAGATGTGTCATCTGTATATAAGAGTCCCCCATGTTCTGCAGCCTTCTGATGCTCTGCTGTGTGAGTTAAGTAGTTCAAGGAGATGTGGACTCCCCCCCCCCACCCCCGCGCCCCCCCCCCCCCCACCTTACTGGGGATTGAACTCAGGAGCACTCAACCACTGAGTCACATCCCCAGTCCTTTTTTGTATTTTATTTAGAGACAGGGTCTCACTGAGTTGCTTAGGGTCTGAACTCGAGATCCTTCTGCCTCAGCCTCCCGAATTGGGATTACAGGCGCCACCATGCCCAGCAGACATGGCTTCTTTTTGCTTTCTTCCGAGGTGCTGGGGATTCGAACCGGGGCGTGCACATGCTCGGCAAGCGCTCTACAGGGTGAGCTATTCGCCCACTAGACATGGCTTCTTGATGAAGGCTTTTCCACATTCAGTACACCCCCGGGGGTTTCTCACCTGTATGAAATCTTTTATGCATCATCAGCACTGCTGAGTCAGCAAAGGCTTCCCACTCTCTCGGCAGCTGTAGGGTTTCTGTCCTGTATGAATTTTAGTATGTTTATAAAGAGAAGAGTGATACCTGAAGGTTTTCCCACATGACTATGTTTAAATGAACTGTCAGGTATATGAGGTTTCACGTGCTGATGGAAGGAGGATTTCCACACGAACGTTTTCCCACACTACCTGCACTCATCAGGTTTCCCTCCAATGTGAAGTCCCTGGTGGACCCTCAATTGTGGTTTACCCCTAAAAGCTGTTCCATAATCTCTACACACAAAGGGTCTCTCTCCACTATGACTTTTTTGATGAGTTGCAAGGTGTCCCTTACTGTCTGTGACTGTTATTGCAGTCAAAGGCCGCCCTGCCATCGTATACAGTTTTCATGTCTAATGAGACAAGACATCTTTTGGAACCCTTTCCCACCCACATCATGGCATTCAGGTTTTTTTTCCCATGTATGATTTTTTTTTCCAGATCTAAGGAAATGAAACATTTTGAAAGCATTTCTATATTCCTTGTATTCATGATATTTTTCTCCAGAATACCTTTTATTATACACAGGTAAGCATAAATTAGGTTGCAAACTTCTTCTGTTTGATTCACCTTTATACTGTTTTTGTCTTGAAGAAATAACATTCATGTTCCAATTACTATTTTAGACCCTCCTTAGTGTTTTTAGAAAGGTGAACATATCTTGGTTCAAAAGGTTGACTTTGCTTCCTTCCTGCCCCTCTAGCTCAACAAGTAGGTGGACAACTTCTGCAAAGAAGTAAAATAAAACATTCCTAGGTACTCTGTCTAATATGTTATAGAAAGAAATATCAAAAAATCTCAGGTTTTAGGCAAGAATACCCATTCTTGCTACTTCTAGTCAACATAGTACTAGAAATTCTAGTTATAGCAATTAGACAAGAAAAAGAAGCATCCAATTTGGAAAGGATAAAGAAAAAGTATTTCTATTCACAGATGACATAACCTTTATGTAGAAACCCTGAAGATTGCATTAAAAACTATTAGAACTATAAACAAATTCAACAAAGTTGCAGGATGCAAAATCACCATATGAAAACAAAGTGTTTCTAGGCTCTAACAACAAATAATCCAAAAAGGAAACTTTTAAAAATCCATTTAAAATAGCAATGGGACTGGGGTTGTGGCTCAGTGATAGAGCACTTGCCTAGCATGTGTGAAGCACTGGGTTCAATTCTCAGCACCACATATAAATAAAAGAATAAAAATAAAGGTCTATCAACATCTAAAAGAATATTTTAAAAAATGAAAAAATAAAGCAGCATCAAAAAGAATGAGATACATAGGACTCAACCAAGGAATTGAAAGTCTTATACAACAAAAATGACAAAATATTGCTGAAAGAAATTAAGGATGACCCCAATATGAAAAATAAATGTTCAATCTCTAGCAATTAGAGAAATGCAAAATAAAACTACAATGAGATTCCGTATCACTCCAGTCAAATGGTAATTATCAAGAATACAAGTAACAATAAATGTTGGTGAGGATGTAGGGAAAAAGGTACACTCATACATTGCTGGTGGGAATGCAAATTGGTGCAACTATTATGGAAAGTGGTATGGAGATTGCTCAGAAAACTTGGAATGGAACCACCATTTGACCCAGTTATCCCACTCCTGGGTATGTACCCAAAGGACTTAAAATCAGCATACTACAGTGACACAGTAACATCAATGTTTAAAGTAGCTCAATTCACAATAGTTAAGCTATGGAACCAACCTAGGTATCCTTCAACAGATAAATGGATAAAGAAAATGTGCTATATGTACACAGTGCAATATTACTCAGTCATAAAAATGACTTATGACTTTTGCTGGTAAATGAATGGAACTGGAGACTATCATTCTAAGTGAAATAAGCCAAACCCCAAAACCAAAGGTCAAATGTTCTCTTTGATATGTGGAAGCTAACACACAACAAGGAGGGGAGGGGAAGAGTAGAAGTTCATTGGATAGAACAAAGGAAAATAAAGGGAAGGGTGGGGGATAGGAATAGGAAAGGCAGTGGAATCAATCTGACATAACTTTGCTATGTTCATGTAAATACACCACAGTGAATCTCCAAATTATGTACGACCATAAGAATGGGATCCTAGCCAGGTGCGGTGGCACACACCTCTAATCCCAGTGACTTGGGAGGCTGAGGCAGGAATATTGTGAGTTCAAAGTCAGCCTGAGCAAAAGCAAGGTGCTAAGCAACTCAGTGAGACCCTGTCTCTAAATAAAATACAAAATAGGGCTGGGGATGTGGCTCAGGGGTTGAGTGCCCCTGAGTTCAATCGCCAGTAGTCCCCCCCCAAAAAAGAATGGGATCTTAATTAGAATAAGTTATACTCCATGTATGTACAATATGTCAAAATACATTCTACTGTCATGTATATCACAAATGAAAAAAGAAAATAAAAAGAAAATATTCAGAAAAAAACTTTAAAACAATGACACCAATAAATGGAAAGATATCCCATGTCTATGTATTGGAACTTAATATTATTAAAATGTCAATATTGTGACCTGGGGTTGTGTCTCAGTGGTAGAGTGCTTGCCTAGCATGTGTGAGGCACTGAATTCAATTCTCAGCACCACATATAAATAAATGAATAAAATAAAGGTCTATCAATACCTAAAAAATATTTTTTTTAAATGTCAATATTAGATCCAAGATGGTGGACTAGAGGGAGGCTGTGTTCCTTGTCGCTCTGTAACTCTGGTTTCAAGCAGAGGATATCTGTTTCTTGGTGAGGCAGTTTTTGCTGCTTATCGATCACCTGCTGTTTACTCCATTTGTCTGCTATGATGACCTGCAGTCTGCCAGCATATCGACGCCTTTTTTGAGTGCAGATTGCTCACTGTCAGGTGCCTATCATCCGCCATTTGCCTGCCTCTCGCCTGTCCATCGCCTGCCTTACACCTATCCATCACCCAACACAGAGGTTCACCTCCCGATCGTTGGACAACAGTCAGCAAACTGATCGCCGACCGCCAGTGGAGCACCAGCTGCCTGCTGTTGCCTGGAAGTTCACTGTGACAGTACCTGCAGGTTTGATTACATGTGGCTGCCACCATCTTGAGACAACAGCCAGGCCCTGTAGGACCCCTGGCTGGACTGACTGAGACCCGTCTCCAGGAGCCCTTAGCCCGACCGATCACTCCCTGCCTCTGGGACCCTCATATCGACTGACTGCTCCCTGCCGTCAGGATCCCCAGACCAACTGACTGCGCCCTGTCACTGGGACCCCACACCGACTGATTGCACCTGGCCTCCAGGATCCCACAACCACACCAAAACACCCAACCTCCAGGACCCCTGCCTGACCAACTGCACCCCGCCTCCAAGACCTCCAGGACCTCCAGCTGACCATGTCCACACCCTGAGCTGCAGCTCCTCATTTGCCAACACATTTGGAAGGCAGAGCGGACATCTTGGATAATCCTGGAAGCCGGAGCTCCAATCTTTAGGTGGGAGATGCCTGCTGGAGGCTTGAAGCTCATTGTCAGGTACCTCTCATGCATCAGGCTACTGAACTCTGGGAGGTTTCATTACTATATGACTGTTATACTGTAGATTTTCTTTTTTCTCCTTATTGAAAAAATTTTAAGTTTTATTTCTTTACTTTTCTTGCTCTCTTTTCCTTTTATTTATCTATTCCCTCAGAGTCTCTTTCTCCCTTTTTTGCATGCTAACATCCAATTTCTTTTGGATGTCACCCTATTATCTAGAACTTCTGTATGTTCTTTTCTTATTCCATTAACAGCCACATTCTACATCCCTCTGCATCCTCTTTGTCCTCCATTTGAAACTGCTGACTTTATTGCAAATCTGTTTGTTTTACTGAAGATAATATTTTAACTCATTCTGTTTATTATGACAATATTGTTATTGTCCTCATAGGGGCTATTTAGTCTAGGATCACACAGTGTCTGAATTGGGCACTGGTAATATTGATCTCCCCTTAAAGAAAAGGTTTTGGAAACCTATAAAGCCTATAGGGTGGAATCTGCAATACCCCAGATCTGCACTGCTAGAGGGGAAGATACATGAACAACATGAAAAAACAAGGGAAGAAAATGATCCAAACAAATCTAGATTCTATATTAATAGAATCCAACGACAGTATGTTAGAAGAAATGTCAGAAAAGGACTTCAGATTATACATGATTAAGATGATTCGAGAAGCAAAGGATGAGATAAGAGAGCAAATGCAGGCAATGAATGATAATACCAATAAGCTGAAATAGCACCTGCAGGAAGCAAAAGATCATTTTTTCAACAAAGAGATAAAGATTCTCAAAAAAAACAAAAAACAAAAAAAACAATGGAAATCCTTGAAATGAAGGAAACAATAAACCAAATAAAAAACTCAATGGAAAGCATCACCAAAAGACTAGACCACTTGGAACACAGAACCTCAGACAATGAAGACAAAATATTTAACCTTGAAAATAAAGTTGACCAAACAGAGAAGATGGTAAGAAATCATGAACAGAATCTCCAAGAACTATGGGACATCATGAAAAGACCAAATTTAAGAATTATTGGGATTGAGGAAGGCACAGAGATACAAACCAAAGGAATGAACAACTTATTCAATGAAATAATATCAGAAAATTTCCCAAACCTGAAGAATGAAATGGAAAATCAAATACAAGAGGTTTACAGAACACCAAATGCACAAAATCACAACAGACCCACACCAAGGCACATTATAATGAAAATGCCTAACATTCAAAACAAAGACAGGATTTTGAAGGCTGCGAGAGAAAAGCATCAGATTACATATAGGGGGAAACCAATACAGATAGCAGCCGACTTCTCAACCCAGACTCTAAAAGCTAGAAGGGCCTGGAATGACATATTTCAAGCTCTGAAAGAACATGGTTGCCAACCAAGAATCCTATACCCAGCAAAACTAACCTTCAGATTTGAAGATGAAATAAAATCCTTCTATGATAAACAAAAGTTAAAAGAATTTACAAATAGAAAGCCTGTGCTACAGAATGTTCTTGACAAAATATTCCATGAGGAGGAAATGAAAAACAACAATGGAGGTCAGCAAAGGGAGGAACTACCTTAGAGAAAAACCACTCAAAAGAGAAACCAAGCCAAGTTAAAAACCAAAAATAAGCCCAAATGACTGGGAATACAAATCATATCCCAATAATAACCCTGAACGTTAATGGCCTAAACTCATCAATCAAAAGACATAGACTGGTAGAATGGATTAAAAAGAAAGACCCAACAATATGCTGCCTGCAAGAGACTCATCTCATAGAAAAAGACATCCACACACTAAAGGTGAAAGGATGGGAAAAAACCTACCACACACATAGACTCAGTAAAAAAGCAGGGGTTTCCATCCTTATATCAGATAAAGTGGACTTCAAGTCAAAGTTAGTCAGAAGGGATAAAGAAGGACATTTCATACTGCTTAAGGGAACCATAAATCAGGAAGACATCACAATAGTAAATATTTATGCCCCAAACAAAGGTGCATCCCTGTACATCAAACAAATCCTTCTCAATTTCAGGAATCAAATAGAACACAACACAATAATTCTGGGTGACTTTAACGCACTGCTATCACCACTAATACATCTTCCAAACAAAAACCAACCAAAGAAACCATAGAACTCAATAACACAATCAATAACCTAGACTTAGTAGACATATACAGAATATTCCATCCATCAATGAGCGGATTCACTTTCTTCTCAGCAGCACATGGAACCTTCTTGAAAATAGACCATATGTTATGCCACAAAGCAACCCTTAGGAAAGGCAAAAAAATAGAGATACTGCCTTGTGTTCTATCAGATCATAATGGACTGAGAGTAGAAATCAATGACAAAATAAAAACAGAAATTACTCCAACACCTGGAGACTAAATAATATGCTATTGAATGAAACATGGATAACAGAAAACATCAGGGAGGAGATAAAAAAATTCTTAGAGGTCAATGAGAATGATGATACAACATATCAAAATCTCTGAGACATTATGAAAGCAGTACTAAGAGGAAAATTCATTGCATGGTGTGCATTCCAGAAAAGAATGAAAAGTCAACAACTAAATGACCTAACATTACAGTTCAAAGTCCTAGAAAAAGAAGAACAGAATAACAGCAAAAGTAGTAGAAGACAGGAAATAATTAAAATCAGAGCTGAAATCAATGAAATTGAAACAAAAGAAACAATTCAAAAAATTGACAAAACGAAAAGTTGGTTCTTTGAGAAAGTAAACAAAATAGACAAACCCTTAGCCACACTAACAAAGAGAAGGAGAGAGAAAAATCAAATTGCTAAAATTCATGATGAAAAAGGGAATATCACGACAGACATCACTGACATACAGAACATAATGAGAAGCTACTTTGAAAATCTGTATTCCAACAAAATAGAAACTACTGAAGACATTGACAAATTTCTAGAGACATATGCTCCTCCCAAACTGAACCAGGAGGACATACACAATTTAAAGAGATCAATATCAAGCAAGGAAATAGGTGAAGCCATTAAAAATCTACCATCCAAGAAAAGCCCAGGACCAGACGGATTCTCAGCTGAGTTCTACAAGACCTTCAAAGAAGAACTCATTCCAATACTTCTCAAAGTATTCCAGGGAATAGAAAAGGAGGGTACACTACCAAATTCATTCTATGAAGCTAATATCATCCTCATACCCAAACCAGGTAAAGACATCAAGGAAAGAAAATTTTAGACCAATATCCTTGATGAATATAGATGCAAAGATCCTTAACAAAATATTGGCAAACCGTATCCAAAAACATATTAAGAAAATCGTGCACCACGATCAAGTGGGGTTCATCTCTGGAATGCAAGGATGGTTTAATATCCATAAATCAATAAACGTAATCCATCATGTCAATAGACTTGAGGATAAGAATCATATGGTTATTTCAATTGATGCAGAAAAAGCGTTCCACAAAATACAACACCCCTTCATGCTCAAAACACTAGAAAAAATAGGGATAGTAGGAACATACCTGAACATTGTAAAGGCTATTTATGCTAAGCCCATGGCCAACATCATTCTTAATGGAGAAAAACTGAACCATTCCCTTTAAAAATGGGAACAAGACAGGGATGTCCTCTTTCACCACTTCTATTGAACATTATCCTCGAAACTCTAGCCAGAACAATTAGGCAGACTAAAGAAATTAAAGGGATACGAATAGGAAAAGAGGAACTTAAGCGGTCACTATTTGCTGATGACATTATTCTATATTTAGAGGATCCAAAAACCTCCTCCAGAAAACTTCTAGACCTCATCAATGAATTCAGCAAAATAGCAGGCTATAAAATCAACATGCATAAATTGAAAGCATTTTTATATGCAAGCAATGAAACAGTTGAAAGGGAAATGAGGAAAACAACTCCATTTGTAATAGCCTCAAAAAAAAAAATACTTGGGAATCAATCTAACCAAAGAGGTAAAAGATCTCTACAATGAAAACTACAAAACATTGAAGAAAGAAATGAAAGAAAGCCTTAGAAAATGGAAAGATCTCCCATGTTCTTGGATAGGCAGAATTAATATTGTCAAAATGGCCATACTACCAAAAGTGCTATACAGATTCAATGCAATTCCAATTAAAATCCCAATGATGTACCTTACAGAAATAGAGCAAGCAATCATGAAATTCATCTGGAAGAATAAGAAACCCAGAATAGCTAAAGCAATCCTTAGCAGGAAGAATGAAACAGGGGGTATCACAATACCAGAACTTCAACTATACTACAAAGCAATAGTAACAAAAGTGGCATGGTACTGGCACCAAAATAGACAGGTAGATCAATGGTACAGAATAGAGGACACGGACACAAACCCAAATAAATATAATTTTCTCATACTAGACAAAGGTGCCAAAAATATGCAATGGAGAAAAGATAGCCTCTTCAACAAATGGTGCTGGGAAAACTGGAAATCCATATGCAATAGAATGAAACTAAACCCTTATCTCTCACCCTGCTCAAAAATCAACTCAAAATGGATCAAGGACCTTGAAATCAGACCAGAGACCCTTCATCTTATAGAAGAAAAAGTAGGTCCAAATCTTCACCTTGTTGGCTTAGGATCAGACTTCCTTAACAGGACTCCCATAGCACAAGAAATAAAAGCAAGAATCAATAACTAGGATAGATTCAAACTAAATAGCTTTCTCTCAGCAAAGGATACTATCAGTAATGCGAAGAAAGAGCCTACAGAGTGGGAGAAAATCTTTGCCACTCATACTTCAGATAGAGCACTGATTTCCAGAATACTTAAAGAACTCAAAAAACTCTACACCAAGAATACAAATAACCCAATCAACAAATGGGCTAAGGATATGAACAGACACTTCACAGAAGATCTACAAGCAATCAACAAACATATGAAAAAATGTTCACCATCTTTAGTAATAAGAGAAATGCCAATCAAAACTACCCTAAGATTCCATCTCACCCCAATTAGAATGGCGATTATCAAGAATACAAGCAACAATAGGTGTTGGAGAGGATGTGGGGAAAAAGGTACACTCATACATTGCTGGTGGGGCTGCAAATTAGTGAATCCACTCTGGAAAACAGTGTGGAGATTCTTTAGAAAGCTTGGAATGGAACCACCATTTGACCCAGCTATCCCACTCCTCGGCCTATACCCAAAGGACTTAAAATCAGCATACTACAGAGATACAGCCACATCAATGTTCATAGTTGCTCAATTCACAATAGCCAGATTGTGGAACCAACCTAGATGTCCTTCAATTGATGAATGGATAAAGAAACTGTGATATATATATACAATGGAATATTACTCAGCTATAAAGAATAATAAAATTATGGCATTTGCAGGCAAATGGATGAAATTGGAGAATAACATGCTAAGTGAGATAAGCCAATCTCAAAAAACCAAAGGACGAATGATCTCGCTGATAAGCGGATGATAATGGGGGGTGGAAGGGTGGCAAGAATGGAGGAAGGAGGGACTGTATAGAGGGAAAAGAGGGGTGGGAGGGATGGGGGGAAGGAAAAAATAACAAAATGAATCAAACAACATTACCCTCTGTAGATGTATGATTACGCAAATGGTATGCAGTTACTCCATGTACAAACAGAAACAACATGTATCCCATTTATTTACAATAAAAATAAATTAAAATAAAAAAAAGGAAAAAAAATGTCAATATTACCCAAAGTGATGTATAGACCCACTGCAATCCTTATCAATATCCTAATAGTATTTTGCGGAAACAGAAAAAAAAATATTAAAATTCTTATGGAATATCAAAGTATCCCAAAGAGCCAAACAATCTTGAGAGAGAGACCTGGGCCGCTCCAACATAGATTCTCTCCTTCCACCAGCCATGGCTCTTGTCCTTGCTCTTCCAAGGGGATCAGTTTTCTTTTGGTACTTGAACACCCTATTCCTGGAAAACAACACTGAAGAGGGGACAAAGTGCTGGGGACAAACAGCTACCTCATAACTCAGGTCTGCCTGCAGTTTTAGGCCTTTAAAGGACGACAAGTAGACTTTAGAACGGAACAGACCCTTCTCCACGGGGGCAGCAGAAGCGTAAAAAGACGATCTGATCCCAGAGGGAATAAAGAACCTTTGACCACTGAAGCTCAGGGCCAAATTTATTAATGTTTCCCCTCCTATTAACAAATTTCATAAACATAGAGACACACAATTCTGGTGGTGATATATCAAAATATTAAACATTTATTGTTTAGGGTTATAAAGATTAGCAGGATCATATATAACTTAAAAATTTTTTTACATACTTGTGCCTTCTAAATGTTTTATAATGTATTACCTTTCATTTCCTATATAATAGATGTATGATGCACACCTATATTTCCTTTTTTTGTGGAGCTGAGGTTCGAACCCGGGGCTTCACACATGCTATGCAAGCACTCTACCACTGGGCTATGTCCCCACCCCCATAACTATATTTTCTAAGAGTTTTATAATGCATTCTTCATGTGTGTGTGTGTGTGTGTGTGTGTGTGTGTGTTGCTGAGGACTGATCCCAGGGTCTCACACATGCCAGGCAAACACTACCACTGAGCCACAGGCCTAACCCTATAATACATTACTTAAAAAAAATAGTATGAAAAGCCCCACACCATCTTGGTCCCACCTTTTCTGACCTCACTGAACTCAATTTTTCATTCCCCTTCAGATCCATCATTCAGCTTCCTGGCTGGCCCTCCCAAACACCAAGCTTGCTCACTGAGATCCCTGAACATTCCTTGTCCCTGGACTATTCCCCAGGATACACCTGAGACTGCATGGCCGACTCTCCAAATTCCTGGAGGTCTTTGCTTGCTTACATGCTGCTTTTCAATGAGGCTTTTCTTGCCTGCCTCATGTACAATAGCCTCACTCACTGTCACCAGCACTCTGTATACCCTTAGTTTGGCTTTATTTTCCTCCAGAGCACTCACTATGACAGACTATGCATCTGCTTATTCAGTTTTTTTATCTCATTCCATGCAAAGTAAAGATTCTGTTTTGTTCACTGGGACACAGCAGGCATCAGAACAGCATTTGGTCCACAACACTGAGCAAAAATTTGCTGAATGGATTTATGGGTTAGCCTCTTTTATTGTTGGTTCTCTCCTTGTTATATGTTTTCAAAAGAAACTTATTGCATAACTCTGGTTCAATGAAATGGTAATGCAGGAAAAAGAACAACGGTCTGGGAATTGAAGACTGGAATTGAGGCCTGATTTATCCACTACCAAGCTGTGAGATTCTAGGCACACAATCACCCCTCAAGGCTAGTTTTATTCCTCCTCAAAATGAAGGAGCAGAACTAGAATAATTCTAAAAGTCCTCCTAGCACTACCAACCTGTGGTTCTGTAAACTATTCCTGCATTTATGTAAGGGGAGAGAAGAAATCCGGAATCAGTATATTCCCAGGCCAAGTGTGACAGTTCGAATGATGTGAGGCCAACTTGACCTGAAAAGAATCAAAGGGAATAATGGAAATGCACTGGTGTTAAACTGAGGGTTTGTGAGACCCTGTGGGAGGACAAGAGAGCTTAGGAAAGAATTTCTTCTGTTGTGGATCCTGATTCTTATTACCTTGATCCCACTCTCATGTCCCACTGAGTTTCCTTTTCTGGTGGAGACTGACCACACTATCCCACACCTCTATTCTGCTATAGTTCTGACCTCTTGAAACACTTGAGCAAACACCTACTTGAACACAGTCCTTGGTGGCCCCTGGTTGTAATGTCGAGTCAAGTCCTATTCTCTTTAGAAAGGAGAGACAAGAGTCGATCGGTGGCTCTGTCCCAAACAGGATAAAAAGACCAGATCTGAGGAGCTTCCTCCCATGATTAATCTCTTTCCTAGGAATGATGAATTGGAGGACAAAGAGGCCTCACTCCTTCACGTGGAACTTTCACATTGGGCCCCAACTGTGTGCACTTACCATCACCTGGGACCTGTGGTTGGCCTACTGTAGATTTTAACCAGAGATACTGGAAACTGAAATGAGGCTAAAATACAGAAGGGGACTCACAGGTTCAATCACACGGTCTTCCTGCATAGAAACCAAGAGTTCTCTCAAAAACAATGATCTCAAAATCAAGTTCACTTAGCATTCACTCCTTAGAACAACAAAAATTCTTTATTTTAGGGTGCTACGATGTGAATAGAATGTAAAATTGAATCGAGTTACAAGTCCATCTCCTTCACTTAACTAGCTGTGTGATTTGAAGCAGATAAGACCTTTGGAAGGGAATAGCAAGTGACCAATTTCAGATTTCACTCAAGGAAGGGACTTTATAGTAGAAGAGAAGGGTCAGATAGTCATTGTTGGCTAACTATAAAAAGGACAGGCCTCAGAGTGGGTGGGAGATGAACTTCTAGAACAAATCTTAATCTCATTAATGTAATAAAATTGTCTTTTGGGAGTACTATTTTTCCCAAAAGGAAGGCATGAGTTTTAGTATATAACAATATTTCCCCAGATCAGGTTTGGTACCCAGTTTTTCTTTTGTAGGTTTCCTCGGACCCTTTCCTTCCCTCCCCCCACCTTTCTTTACAATTGTCATTTTATTTGTTTCGATTCCCCTTCCCTGTTAGTGAACCCTTTCAGGCCTGTTCTAGGCACATACCTAACATGGGTTCAACTAAAACATGAGGATGAGCAGCTCCTGCACTGTTTTTGATGTGCAGTTGTGAGCAAAGCAGAAAAAAGAAAATGTGCCCCTATGGAACTAAAGTTTCATTTTATTAGATTCTGCATTTATTAGATAAATGCCATGGAGAAAAATAGCAGAGTGAAGGGGGATGGAAAGTAGAGGAGGGCTGACATTCTTAGAAGGTAGTCAAGAAAGGCCCCGCTCAGGAGACAACTGAGAGGTAATAAGGTAAACGAAGTTGCAAGATCAAGTGGGACCGAAAAGCGTTTTAGGTAGAGGAAGCATCAAGAGCAAAGCGCTGAGGCAGAGGGGCCAGCGGGGTTTACGTAACAGCGAGGAGGGCTAGGAACCTGGCGGTGAGGGAGTAACTGAGAGGTAAGGAGGGGCGAGACCCACGCTACGGAGGGCCTTGTCATTCATGAAAGGACTTTGGTTTTTGCTTTGAGTGAAAACCATAGTCACGGGAGAATTTTGAGAAGAGGAGTGGCATGAGCCGACTCAAGTTTTTTTTTTTTTTTTTTTGGGTGCTGGGGATCGAACCCAGGGCCTTGTGCTTACAAGGCAAGCACTCTACCGACTGAGCTATCTCCCCAGCCCCCCGACTCAAGTTTTAATAAGACCACTGTGGCTCCTGTGTGGAGAGCACACTGCAGGGGAGCGAAGGCAGGACCAATGAGGAGGTAATCACAATATTCAGGGAGCGAGAGGATGGAGGCCTGGGCCAGTAGTAACAGGAGAAGTAATTAGATTGAAAGTCTAATTCGAGAGAGAGTCAACGGAACTTACTGTGTTTTACGTAAGGTGTGTGAGAGAGAGGATTCAGGTGGTTCTCAAGTTTTGGATCTGTGCAAGTCAAAGACGACATCACCACCAACTGAGATGGAGAAAATTGCAGAAGGAACTCACCTAGGGATGGAAACCACAAGCTGTTTTAGACGTGTTCAAGATGTCTGTGAAGGGCTGGGGTTGTGGCTCAGTGGTAGAGCGCTCACCTAGATCCAACGATCAGTTGTCAGTCTTCATTATCATGAGGCTCTGGGTTCAAGCCTCAGCACTACATAAAAATAAAATAAAGGTATTTTGTCCACCTACAACTAAAAAAAAAATGTTAAAAAGAAAAAAAAAAGGGCTGGGGAGATAGCTCAGTCGGTAGAGTGCTTGCCTTGCAAGCACAAGGTCCTGGGTTCAATCCCCAGCACCGCAAAAAAAAAAAAAAAAAAAAAAAAAAAAAAAAAAAAAAGGTCTCTGTGAGAGATATCCAGGTGATGAAGTTGGAGAGGTAACACTCGAGTTCAGGGGAGAAGTCCACAGGAAATAATCCTGGGAGTTATATAGGTAGAATTTAAAACCATAGATAGTGAAGGGAGTACAGCAAGAGGAGAGAAGAGATCCAAGGGTTGATGCCTGGCTTACTCACAACTTGAAAGGCTGAGATGAGAAGTAAGAGAGTGGGAAGGGAAAAAAAAAAATCAATGAAGTGGGAAGAGAACCAGAAAAGGCTAGTATCCTATAAGCCAAGTGGATAAAAGGTGTTTCAAAGGTAAAAGGATGATACACTGTATCCAAAACTGTTGATAATGAAGACTGACAACTGATCATTGGATCTAGCAATTAGAATTTCACTGGTGACCTTGACAACGACACTTTCAATGGAGTGGTATGGGGAAAGCTTATTTGGAATGGACTTAACATACCATGACCCACTCTTACTTCCTGATTTCAAAACTTACAACAAAGCTACAGTAATTAAATCTGTGATTCCAGCATAAAGACAGACACATAGATCAATGGGATAGAACAAGATGGCTCAGTAACAGACCCTCACAAATGGTGAAATGATTTTTGGTAAGGGTGTTACAGTCACTCAATGGCAAAAGGATGGTCTTTTCAATAAACAAAATTGGGAAAACTTTCCAAAGGAAAAAGAATGAAATTGGTCTAAATTGTTGTTTAGACCTGGAATGTTCCCCAAAGGCTCACGTGTTGAAGGTTTGGACCCCAAAGCAGCACTGTTCAGAGGTGGGGATTTGGAGAAGCGACTGGATTATGAGGGCTCTGATCTCATCAATGAATTAATCCCTTGAGAGACTCATAATTTGAATGGACTATTGGGAGGTGACAGAAACCGTAGGAGATAGGACCTAGTTGAAGGGAGTTGGGGACATTCTCTTGAGTACTGTATCTTGTTCCCAGCCCCCACCCAACCTCTCTTTCTCTCTCTCTCTCTGCTTTCTGGATACCATGAGGTGGGAAACTCTGCTCTGTCGCGTGCTTCTGCTATGGCGTTCTGCCTTTCTGCCTTATCTCAAGCCCAAAACAATGAAGCATATCAACCCCAGGGAACTGAAACTCTGAAACTGTGAGTCAAAATAAACCTTTCTTCTTGAAGTTGTTTTTCTCAGTATTTTGTCACAGTGAGTGACAAAAAATCTGCCCAACACATGTGCCTTCAGATCGGAAAGACTGAGAACAGTATCAGTTATGTGATATACTTGTCAAAAATTTATAACTTAAATCTAATCATGAAGAAATATCTAACCAAACCAAATTGAGACCTCTACCCTATAAAGTAACTGATCTAGAGTCTTCAAAACTACTGATGTCATGAAAGGTGTAGAAAGGCTGAGGAATCGTTTCATAGTAAAGTAATCTAAGCAAATATGACAACCAAATGCAGTGGGAAGTACTGGTTTAAATATCGGACTGTACAAAATGTTTTTAAAAGAACATTTTTGGTTCTTGTATTGAATCCCAGCAACATTTTTGAAAAAAATTAATGAACTACGAATAATGTCTGGAAGTTAGTTAATAGTGATACACCAGAATTGGTTCTGAGTTGTACTCTGGTGTTTTGAGACCAAGACATCTCTGAAATAAAGAATTTATTCAACTGTTACAGATGCTAGCCAAAAATAAAAGAACCAGCCCTGGGACAAATTCCCTAAGTGACATGGCCAAATAGCAGTTGAAACCATCCACCAGACCAAAGAACCAGGGTGCTTTGTAATGAAGACCTGGGTAGAAGAAAAGACAAATTGTTTATTTACACTGAACTTACATTGTCTATAGATAAGAGGGGCAGACTGTGGATAAGAATAGAGTCCCTACAGAGAAGTTGTAGGGTTTTTTTTTTTGTTTTTTTTTTTTTGGGTGCTGGGGATCGAACCCAGGGCCTTGTGCTTACAAGGCAAGCACTCTACCAACTGAGCTATCTCCCCAGCCCCTGTAGGTTTTTTAATTCTTTTTTTTTTTTTTTTTTTAGTTGTTGATGGACCTTTATTTTTTATTTATTTATATGCGGTGCTGAGAATTGAACCCAGTGCCTTGCATATGCTACACAAACCCTCTACCACTGAGCCACAACCCAGCCCCACAGAGAAGTTTTTGCTGCTTCTTATTTGGTCAGTTCTAAAAGGAAAATGCACTGTTGCCTTACTGGTTCATCTTCAACACAAGGGGAAGGAATGTAAAGCAGTTTTTCTTTTTCTTTGTTGGTTTAGCTTGAAGCTGTCAGTTAAAATGAACTCTTTATCTTTTACCTCTTCCCATCCTCTAGCCTCTAAGGGAATTCTTCTCTGATCCCTGGTAATGTAAGATGTGAACATGATGGGAAATGGGGGAGGACATGTGGAAAATCTGTACTACCTTTGAAATTTCTGTAAATCTAAAATTACTACCAAATTAAGAATTCATTCTTAAAAGAACCCTAGTGGGACAATTGGGGAATTTTATTGATGACAGATACTAGTGTTATATCAGGTGATTTTTAAATTTTTGATAATTAAACTGTGTTTATGTAACAGAACTCTATGTTTGAAATTTTAGCAGACACCACCATTCTTCCCTGCTCATCTCCATCTTCCTTCTTTTGTCAACTGATCCCATTTTTCTTTTAGGGAACTGTCCCTGTTAGATGGGACATTTGTGGCAATATAAATCAAGGTATCCTGTTTTTCTTTCAAAGGATGAAAATAGCCAATCAAGGCCAATCACACTCCCAGGAACGTGAATATTGACTAGAAAGAATCCATCAGTTTGTGAGGGCTGCCATAACAAAATACCAGCGGGGCTATTCCTTGGTGACAGGCTGCTTGCCTAGCATATGTGAGGCCCTGTGTTCAATCCTCAGTGCTGCCAAAAAAAGGAAAAGAAAAGTTTTTATTTGGGCTTGGTTTATATATGAGCTCTGTATATGATACCTTCTCTAGTACATTACTAATGGCATTGTGGTGAATTAAAAGAATTGTAGCACATCACTTCTTTCAGATTACGTTTTTGGAGACCTCTGAATTTTATTAAAGTGTAAGTTATCACAATATCAAAAATGTGGGAGTGTTCATTTTGTATCCTGCTACTTTGCTGAATTCATTTATGAGTTCTAGAAGTTTTCTAGCAGAGTTTTTTTGAGTCTTCTAAATATAGAATGACGTTGTGGACAAACAGATGGTTTTAACTCCTCTTTTCCTATTTGTATCCCTTTAATTTCTTTCTTTTGCCTAATTGCTCTGACTAGAGGTTTGAGGATTATGTTGAATAGAAGTGGTGAAAGTGTGCATCACTGTCTTTTTCCTGTTTTTAGAGGGAATATTTTTAGTTTTTTTTTCCTTTTAGAATGATGTTGGCCTTGGGTTTGTCATATATAGCTTTTACAATGTTGAGATATGATCTTTTATCCCCATTTTTTCTAGTGTTTTAATCATGAATGGATGCTGTATTTTGTCAAATATTTTGTCTGCATCTATTGAGAAAATTATGTGATTATTGTCTTTAAGTCTATTTAAGTGATGCATTTCATTTATTGATCTCCACATGGTGAACCAAACTTGCATCCCTGGGCTGCAAACCACTTGACCATGGTGCATTATCTTTTGAATGTGTTTTTATATGCAATTTGCCAGTATTTTATTGAGAATTTTTTCATCTATGTTCATCATGGATATTGGTCTGAAATTTTCTTTCTTTGATGTGTCTTTGTCTGGTTTCAGAATCAGGGTGATATTGGCTTCATACAATGACTTTGGAATAGTTCCCTCCTCTTCTAATTTGTGGAATAATTTGAGGAGGATTGGTGTTAGTTCTTTAAAGGTCTGGGAAAACTCACTAAGCATCCATCTCATAAATAACACTTATAAATCAATTGCGTTCCTATACTCCAATAATGAATAAACTGAAAGAGAAATGTGGAAAACCATTCCATTCACATTAACCTCAGGAGGAAAAAAAAAACCTTGGGAATCAATCTAACAAAAGAGGTGAAAGACTTCTACAATGAAAACTACAGAACACTAAAGAAAGAAATTGAAGAAGACCTTAGAAAATGGAAAGACCTCTCATGTTCTTGGATAGGCAAAATTAATATTGTCAAAATGGCCATACTACCAAAAATGCTACACAGATTCAATGTGATGCCCACCAAAATTCCAATGATGCTCTTCATGGAAATAGAAAAAAGTTATGAATTCATTTGGAAAAATAAAAGGTCCAGCATAGACAAAGCAATCCTTAGTGAGAAAAGTAAAGCAGGAGGCTTCATAAAACCAAACCTAAAATTCTACTATAGAGCTATAAAAAAAAAATAAATAAATAAAATAAAACAGCATGGTACTGGGACCAAAATAGGCAGGAAAACCAATGGAACAAAATAGGAGACACAGAAACAAACCCACAAAAATACAATTACCTCGTATTAGACAAAGGTGCCAAAATCATACATTGGAGAAAAGATAGCCTCTTCAACAAATGGTGCTGGGAACTAGAAATTCATATATAGTAGAATGAAATCTAACCCCTATTTCTCACCCTGCACAAAACTCAACTCAAGTTGGATCAAGGATCTAGCTATTAGACCAGAAACCCTGCACAGACTAAAAGAAAATGGAGGCCCAACACTCCAACATATCAGCTCAGGAACTGACTTCCTTAACAAGACTCCTAAAGCACAAGAAGTAAAATCAGTAACCCATAATCAATAAATGGGATGCCATCAAACTAAAAAACTTCTTCACAGTAAAGGAAACAATCAAGAATGTGAAGAGAGAGTCTACAGAATGGGAGAAATCTTTACCACATGCACCTCAGATAGAGTATTAATTTCCAGAATATATAAAGAACTAAAAACACACACACCCACACACACACACACAAAACCCAATCCAATAAATGGGCAAAGGAACAGACACTTCACAGAAAAAGAAATAGTAATGGTCAATAAATATGAAAAAATATTCAATATCTCTAGCAATTAGAGAAATGCAAATTAAAACTACACTGAGGGAGCCTGCTCGACCCCCATACCAAGGTGAGAGGCCATCGCTGAGCCTGCTGCCTGCCCCCCTACTGCTGAGGGACACTGCACTTGCCTCTGTGCTGACTCAGCAACCCTCGCTGGGGCTCCCCAGATCTTTGGAGTCTGGTGCAGGCATTTCGAATTATTCCTGAGGGCATGGCCGTCAGCATCGGAAGGGCAGCTCCCTTCCTGAGACACCTACAGGAGACAGGAGGCCCTTTGACCTGTCAAAGGATTCAAGAAGAGGAGGTATTGAGAGACTCGGGACCAACTCAGAGCTGCCGGGTGAGTCTCTCCCACTGGGCAAGGCTCCTGGATGGGTCAGAAGTCTGGAAACGCAGGGAACTTCGTGGAGTAGAGTTGCCCAGTGAGTCTCCCCCACTGGAGCCATGAACCCGGACAACTGGGAGCATTGCAGAGGAGGGCTGCCCAGCAAGAGGCTTCGGTGCAGAGCGAGGGTCCCAGGCTCGGGAGGCAGGACTGGACCACAGGCAGCTTCTCAGAGGAGGGCCGTACAGCAAGAGGCTTCTACGCAGGGCAAGGCTCCCCAGCCCAGGCGGTAGGTCCGGACACCAGGGAACATCACAGAGGAGGGCTGCCCAGCCCAAGAGGTAGTCTGGACTGAAGGGAACTTCTTGGAGGAGAGCTGCCCAGCGGACTTCCCCACCGGGTGAGTCTTCCCTGCCAGGCAAGGCTTTCCCACCAGGGCGGTAGTACCAGAGACACAGGCCCAGACCAGCCATGCCCCAGCCTGCAGTCTAGTCCCCCTTTGACTGACCATCGGTCAACAAGTGGAGGCACCTCTACCCACTAGCAGGGAATATACCCCACCTGAAGGCCACCACCCTAGAGGGGCAGCTTCCTTGTGGAGCACTGCATTATCAAGTTCCTCCAAGACTTCAGTCTACTGAAGGCTAAGAGGTGAGTTATTGGAAATCTACAGGGACACTGTAAGTCAATAGAGGAAATGTGCAATATCTCAGGGTTTCACTACTAGAGGGGTAGATACCTGAGCTATATGAGAAAACAAGGGAAGAAAATGTCCCAAACAAACCTAGATGCTACATCAATAAAATCCAATGACAGCATGGTATAAGAAATTTCAGAAAGGGAATTCAGAATGTACATAATTAAAATGATCAGAGAAGCAAATGATGAGATGAAAGAGTAAATGCAGGCTTTGAATGATCACACCAATCAACAGTTAAAAGAGCAAATGCAGGAAGCAAAAGATCATTTCAATAAAGAGTCAGAGATACTGAAAAAAAAAAAAAACAAACAGAAATCCTTGAAATGAAGGAAACAATAAACGAAATTAAAAACTCCATAGAAAGCATAACCAATAGGATAGAACACCTGGAAGACAGAATCTCAGACACTGAAGAAAAAATATTTAATCTTGAAAACAAAGTTGACCAAACAGAAAAGATGGTAAGAAATCATAAACAGAATCTACAAGAATTATCGGATATCATGAAAAGGCCAAATTTAAGAATTATTGGGGAGCTGGGGAGATAGTTCAGTCGGTAGAGTGCTTGCCTTGCAAGCACAAGGCCCTGGGTTCGATCCCCAGCATCCCCCCCCCAAAAAAAAAAGAATTATTGGGATTGAGGAAGGCTTAGAGAAACAAACCAAAGGAATGAACAATCTATTCAATGAAACAATATCAGGAAATTTCCCAAATCTGAAGAATGAAATGGAAAATCAAGTACAAGAGACTTATAGGACTCCAAATATATAAAATTACAACAGACCCACACTAAGGCACATTATAATGAAAATACCTAACATACAAAATAAAGACAGAATTTTAAAAGCTGCAAGAGAAAAGAATCAAATTACATTCAGGGGGAACCCAATATGGATATCAGCAGATTTTTCAACCCAGACCCTAAAGGCTAGAAGGGCCTGGAACAACATTTTTCAAGCTCTGAAAGAAAACAGATGCCAACCAAGAATCATACCCAGCAAAACTTACCTTCAGATTTGACGACAAAATAAAATCCTTCCATGATAAACAAAAACTAAAAGAATTCACAAAAAGAAAACCGGCACTACAGAACATTCTCAGCAAAATATTCCATGAGGAAGAGATGAAAAACAACGATGTAAATCAGCAAAGGGAGGAACTACCCTAAAAGAATAGCCAAATAAAGGAGAAACCAAATCATGTCAAAAAACAAAAATGAGCCAAATGACCAGGAATACAAATCATATCTCAATAATAACCCTGAATGTTAATGGCCTGAACTCATCAATCGAAAGACATAGACTGGCAAATTGGATTAAAAAGAAAGATCCAACAATATGCTGCCTGCAAGAGACTCATCTCATAGAAAGAGATACCCACAGACTAAAGGTGAAAGGATGGGAAAAAATATACCATGTACATGGACTCAGCAAAAAAAGCCAGAGTATCATCCTCATATCAGATAATGTGGACTTCAAGTCAAAGTTAGTCAGAAGGGATAAAGAAGAACATTTCATACTGCTTAAGGGAAGCATAAATCAGCAAGACATAATAATTATAAATATCTGTGCCTCAAACAGTGGCTCATCCATGTATGTCAAACAAATCCTTCTCAATTCCAGGAATCAAATAGACCACAACACAATAATACTAGTTGATTTTAACACACCTCTCTCACCACTGGACAGATCTTCCAAACAAAAATTGAACAAAGAAACCATAGATCTCAATAACACAATCAATAATTTAGACTTAATGGACATATATAGAATATACCATCCAACAAAGAGCGAATACACCTTCTTCTCAGCAGCACATAGATCCTTCTCTAAAATAGACCATATATTATGCCACAAAGTTACTGTTAGCAAATACGAGAAGATAGAGATACTACCTTGTTTTCTATCAGATCATAATGGATTGAAATTAGAAATAAATGACAGAATAAAAAACAGAAACTACACCAACACCTGGAGATTAAATAATATGCTACTGAATGATGAATGGATAACAGAAGACATCAGGGGGGAAATAAAAAAATTCTTAGAGGTAAACAAGAACAAAGATACATCATGTCAAAATCTCTGGGAAACTATGAAAGCAGTACTTATATGAAAATTTATTTTATGGTGCACATTCAATAAAAGAAGAAAAAATCAACAAATAAATGACTTAACACTACAACTCAAAGCCTTAGAAAAAGAAGAACAGAGCAACACCAAAAGTAGTAGAAGACAGGAAATAGTTAAAATCAGAGCTAAAATCAATGAAATTGAAACAATAGAAACAATAAAAAAAATTGACAGTTTGTTCTTTGAAAAAATAAACAAAATTGATAAACCCTTAGTCATGCTAACAAAGAGGAGAGAGAAAAAAATTACTAAAATTCAGAATAAACAAGGAAATATCACAACAGACATGATTGAAATACAAAACATAATCAGAAGCTATTTTGAAAATCTATACTCCAACAAAATAGAAAATCTCAAAGACATCAACAGGTTTCTAGAGACATATGAATTACCTAAACTGAACCAAGAGGACATACACAATTTAAATAGATCAATTTCAAGTAATGAAATAAAAGAAGTCATCAAAAGTCTACCAACAAAGAAAAGTCTGGGACCATATGGGTTCTCAGCCAAGTTCTACAAAACCTTTAAAGAAGAGCTCATTCCAATACTCCTCAAAGTATTCCATGAAATAGAAGAGGAGGGAACCCTTCCAAACTCATTCTATGAAGCCAATATCACCCTGATACCTAAACCAGACAGAGACACAGAAAGGAAAGAAAATTTCGGACCAATATACTTAGTGAACATCAATGCAAAAATTCTCAACAAAATTTTAGCAAATCGCATACAAAAATATATTAAAAAGATAGTGCATCATGATCAAGTGGGTTTTATCCCAGGGATGCAAGGTTGGTTCAACATCCGGAAATCAATAAATGTAATTTACCATATCAACAGACTTAAAGTCAAAAATAACATGATTATTTCAACAGATGCAGAAAAAGCATTTGAAAAAATACAGCACCCCTTCATGTTCAAAACACTAGAAAAAATAGGGATAGTGGGAACATTCCTTAACATTGTAAAGGCTATCGATGCTGAACCCATGGCCATTATCATTCTAAATGGTAAAAAACTGAAAGTGTTCCCCTTAAAAACTGGAACAAGGCAGGGATGCCCTCTTTCACCACTTCTACTCAACATTGTCCTTGAAACTCTAGCCAGAGCAATTAGACAGACCAAAGAAATTAAAGGGATACGACTAGGAAAAGAAGAACTCAAACTATCCCTATTTGCTGATGACATGATTATATATTTAGAGGAACCGGGAAATTCCACTAGAAAACTTTTAGAACTCAGAAGTGAATTCAGTAAAGTAGCAGAATATAAGATCAATGCTCATAAATCTAATGCATTTTTATATATAAGTGATGAATCCTCAGAAAGAGATGTTAGGGAAACTACCCCATTCACAATAGCCTCAAAAAAATAAAATACTTGGGAATCCATCTAACAAAAGAGGTGAAAGACGTCTACAATGAGAACTACAGAACACTAAAGAAAGAAATTAAAGAAAGCCGTAGAAGATGGAAAGATCTCCCATGTTCTTGGATAGGCAGAATTAATATTGTCAAAATAGCCACACTACCAAAAGTGCTATACAGATTCAATGCAATTCCAATTAAAATCCCAATGATGTACCTTACAGAAATAGAGCAAGCAATCAGGAAATTCATCTGGAAGAATAAGAAACCCAGAATAGCTAAAGCGATCCTTAGCAGGAAGAGTGAAGCAGTGGGTATTTCAATACCAGAACTTCAACTATACTACAAAGCAATAGTAACAAAAACGGCATGGTATTGGCACCAAAATTGACAGGCAGATCAATGGTACAGAATAGAGGACATGGAAACAAACCCAAATAAATACAATTTTCTCATACTAGACAAAGGTGCCAAAAATATGCAATGGAGAAAAGATAGCCTCTTCAACATATGGTGCTGGGAAAACTGGAAATCCATATGCAGCAGGATGAAACTAAACCCCTATCTCTCACCCTGCACAAAAATCAACTCACAATGGATCAAGGACCTTGAAATCAGACCAGAGACCCTGCATCTTATAGAAGAAAAAGTAGGTCCAAATCTTCAACATGTCGTCTTAGGATTAGACTTCCTTAACAGGACTCCCATACCACAAGAAATAAAAGCAAGAATCAATAACTGGGATAGATTCAAACTAAATAGCTTTCTCTCAGCAAAGGATACTATCAGCAATGCGAAGAGAGAGCCTACAGAGTGGGAGAAAATCTTTTCCACTCATACTTCAGATAGAGCACTGATTTCCAGAATATACAAAGAACTCAAAAAACTCTACACCAAGAATACAAATAACCCAATCAACAAATGGGCTAAGGATATGAACAGACACTTCACAGAAGAAGATCTACAAGCAATCAACAGATATATGAAAAAATGTTCAACATCTCTAGTAAAAAGAGAAATGCAAATCAGAACTACCCTAAGATTCCATCTCACCCCAATTAGAATGGTGATTATCAAGAATACAAGCAACAATAGGTGTTGGCGAGGATGTGGGGAAAAAGGTACACTCATACATTGCTGGTGGGGTTGCAAATTAGTGAAGTCCCTCTGGAAAGCAGTGTGGAGATTCCTTAGAAAACTTGAAATGGACCCACCATTTGACCCAGCTATCCCACTCCTCGGCCTATACCCAAAGGACTTAAAATCAGCATACTCCTGAGATACAGCCACATCAATGTTCATTGCTGCTCAATTCACCATAGCCAGATTGTGGAACCAACCTAGATGTCCTTCAATTGATGAATGGATAAAGAAACGGTGGCATAGATATATACAATGGAATATTACTCAGCTATAAAGAATAATAAAATTATGGCATTTGCAGGCAAATGGATGAAATTAGAGAATATCATGCTAAGTGAGATAAGCCAATCTCAAAAAAACCAAAGGATGAATGATCTCACTGATAAGCAGATGATGACACATAATGTGGGGTGGGAGGGAGGCAAGAATGGAGGAAGGAGGGACCATATAGAAGGAAAAGTGGTGGTAGGGGTTGGGGGGAAGAAAAAAATTAACAGAATGAATCAAACACCATTACCCTATGTAAATGTATGATTACACAAACAGTATGCCTCTGCTTCTGTTGCCGTCCACGGATATTTATTACCGCCTGTGGCAACAATTGTGCAGGTATTTATTGAAGGTGGACTGGAAACTGAGCTACTTCTATTTCTGAGCTGCTTCCTTACTTGCTTGTTTATAGAGGATAGAGGAAATGAGGCTTTCTTGCTTTGAGAGGAGAGAGAGAGAGAGAGACTTTGCTTAAGAGAGAGAGACTACACTTTCAGAGATTATATCTTCTTAGTTCTGCTGCTTCTTAAAGGTGCGTCCTGCATCCTGTGAACTAAGGGTGCATCTATCTGAGGTGCTTCTTAGTGATGCATCCCGCGTACTGCAATCTGCCTATCTGTGATCTAGAGGCATGTTCTCAATTCTCCGCTCTGCGATCTGCCTTCCGCCACTGCCTGCTGCTTCTCTCTGCTAGCTGCTTCTATCTGCTTGCTGCCTTTTCTTCTTTCTTTCTGCTAGTGGCTTCTCTCCACTTCTTTCTGCTAGCTGCTGCTCTGCTGTTGCACTCCACCTACGGCTCGCTTATATCACCTCCAGGAGGTGGAGAGTAGGGCCATGCCTCTTATGCAAAGATTAGGCAAGAAGCTAGATGTCCGAGCAGGCACGATTAGGAGTGCTCGAGAACACATGTGCATGCATTGTGTGTGTGGACGATAAATCACCCGAGTGTGCTTATGTCAATTAACCTCCTCACTGCCGACAACCTCTGGCTGACTGCCAGGCACCATCCTGGCGCCGTCTGCATGGCACAGCCCCCAACAGCTTCATGTACAAACAGAGAAACAAGTTGTACCCCTTTTGTTTACAATAAAAAAAAAAAAACTACACTGAGATTCCATGTCACATCAGTCAGAATGGCAATTATCAAGAATACGAGTATGGGCTGGGGTTGTGGCTCAGTGGTAGCATGCTCGCCTAGCACACGTGAGGTCCTGGGTTCAATCCTCTGCAGCATGTAAAAAATAAATAAATAAAATAAAGGTACTGTGTCCACCTACAACTAATATATATATATATGTGTGTGTGTGTGTGTGTGTGTATTTATTTATGAATGTATACATATATGAATACAAGTATAATAAATGCTATATATGAATATAAGTATATATATGAATACAAGTTTTATATATATATATATATATATATATATATGAATACAAATAAGAATAAATGCTGGTGAGGATATAGGGAAAACGATAAACTCATACATTGCTGGTGGGACTGCAAATTGGTGCAACCACTCTGGAAAGCAGTATGGAGATTCTTCAACACACTTAGAATGAAACCACCATTTAACCCAGTTATTCCATTCCCTGGTATATACCCAAAGTACTAAAATCAGTTACTTTGGTGGTGGGCCACATCAATGTTTATAGCAGCTCAATTCACAATAGGTAAACTATGCAACCAGCCTAGGTGCCCTTCAACAGATGAATGAATAAAGAAAATGTAGTACATATATACAATGGAATATTACTCAGCCATAAAGAATGACTTTATGATATTTGCCAGCAAATGGATAGGCCTGGAGATTATCGTGCTAAGTGAAATAAACCAGTTCCAAAAACCAAAGGTTGAATATTTTCTCTGATATGTGGAAGCTAATCCACAATAAGGGGCAGGTGGTGGTGAGGGGAAGAGTAGAAGTTCAGTAGATAAGACAAAGGGGAATGGAGATAAGAGAAGGAAGGGAAGGGGACAGGAAAATAAAAGATGGTGGAATGAAACTGACATAATTTTCCCGAGTACATATATGAAAACAACACAGTGAATTCCACCATCATGTACATCTGTAAGAATGGGATCTTAACTAGAATAAGATACATTCCATGCTTGTATAATTGTATCAAAATGGATTCTGCTGTCATGTATATCTAAAAAGAAAGAAAGAAGAAAGAAGATTGAAAGAAAAGAAAAAAGAAGAAATAAGACTGGTTTCAAATTGTTATTAAGTATGTTTTAAGTGCATAAATGGGAATTCATTGTATTTTTCTTTTTACCTTTTTGTATGTTTGAAATTTCCTATTGTCTTAAGCAAAAGAGAAAACCAAACCCCTAAAACTGACTATCTTAACTGCATATTAAATCAATAACAAATGTGCAAAGAAGGAAATTAAATTATAGTGCAAAAAATACAATTTTGGCACGGTAGTTTCTCTCCTCACTGTTCCATCCTCTGAGAAACTCCGCATCATACTTCCGACAAGAGGGAGAGGGCACCCTTCAGGCTGACAGGCTCCATTGCTGCCTGTGCAGTGTCAGCCACGTTTGGGAGTGGTTGTGTAGCACAGGGTGGCGATGGGTCTGATGGTCTAGCCCACTGGAAACAAGATGCTTTTAGTCTGCACGGGAAATTATAAAAAGATCTGAGTACCTTAGAAAAAAGTCATCACAGTTTAACTCACTTGCAGTTAATATTATTATTATTGGCATACTTTTTTTTTGCCTGTATTTTTACTATTTACCTTCCCTTTTTAAATGCAACTTTCACCTTTCCTACTGCCAGACTTCCTACTTTCTTTCAAAACTTGCATTTGTACATTTTATTTTTATGTAATTTTTTTTACATTTTTATTTATAAAGCCTAAACTTTATCTCAATCCTATTCCAAAACATTAGGACTCAAACTCAGATAACTGCTTTCCACTTATAGTTTTTGTATTTGATTCTTAAAAATTAGCATATGATATAATCAGAAAAATAAATTTATTGGAAAAATGACAATCTAACATCTATGTATAAATAAAAGAAGAACATTTTTGGTGATTTTTTTATAGGCTAAAAGTAAATCTTAAGGTATAGCATTTTCTTAGGGGTGGGAAAAGTCAAGAGCTTGATTATATACGGCTGTTTTAGCCATACAGGCAAGTAGACTAGGAAGGTTTAGAAATTCAAGATGTTTGGATGGAGTTGAGCACAGAGTTTTATTTTTTCTGTTTTAAATTTATGCCTTAATGAGTTCTTTTTTTTTTTTCTTGACAAAATATTTTATCAATTAAGAAGAGAATGAGGGGCTGGGGTTGTGGCTCAGTGGTAGAGCCTAGCACGTGTGAGGCACTGAGTTCAATTCTCAGCACCACATATAAATAAATGAATAAAATAAAGGTCTATCAACATCTAAAAAAGCATTTAAAAATAAAAGAGAATGAGATCGGTGACAGAAACTCTTTAAATGGCAGTTCATGTTTGTCCAGAACTGCAAATACATTTTAATTTATTCTACTGTATTTCTTTTTCCATCTGAGAAAGGGGACAAATTTATGAAACTCAGATTACATGCATCCTGTTACATTACAAATTTCATGACTAATTCACAGTGAAAAAACAGACCACTGCACACTCCTTGCCACCTTGACGTACACAGCTGCCCTTTCAAGGGCATCTCACACTAGACTGGCAACAATGGATTCCCTACCCCTCCTCCTGTTGTTTATGGAGTTTCTCAGATGAGGGACCGGGATGGGGAAAGGAAGAATGGATAGGATGGGAATGATAAGCATTAGGTAGGATGAAATGAGGGTTTACCAGGTAGGACATGAGGGAAAACTGTTGAGTTGAGAAGAAGCAAGTCCTGCAACTATAAATACCTTGATTGCCCTGTGGGGTTGATAAATTAATTCTGAAGACAATTAAAAAAAAGTTTCCAGAAACTTAGAATTGTTTCCTAAGTGAAATTAGCATGTAGATTTCTAAAATAACTTGGAAAGACAAAATTTAATTTAGACCTTGTAGTGTGCTTGATCAAAAAATCACTAAATTCATTTATAGTCATTACATTACCTTTAAAAATGGTGAATGAAAGAAAACCAATGCAGTTGAGTTGTAACTGAGCTTCAATTTAAAAGGCAAAGACCTGATTTCTGAATTTAGGTTGAAGCTGAGTTCACCAATCAAAAAAGGCATCAAAGTTTTCTTGACATTTTCAAGGAATATTATGGAGAACAGAGGGAGAGCTTCAGGGTTGTTGTTTTTTTTTCCTGTGGGGAGGGTACCAGGGATTTAACTCAGGGACGGTGGACCACTGAGTCACATCTCCAGTCCTATTTTGCATTTTATTTAGGGACAGGGTCTCACTGAGTTGCTTAGTACCTTGCTTTTGCTGAGGCTGGCTTTGAACTTGCAATCCTCCTGCCTCAGCCTCCCGAGTCACTGGGATCACAGGTGTGCGCCACTGAGCCTGGCAGAACTTCAGTTTAAATAATGGTTATTTGATCCTTTGAAGGGAATATGTAGAACCTAAAAATGTCATATGCCAATATGAAATTGAAGCAGAAAAATGTATTTAGGGGCTGGGATTTTGGCTCACTGATAGAGCGCTTGCCCAGCCACGTGTGAGGCACTGGGTTTGATCCTCAGCACCACATAAAAATAAATAAATAAAATAAAGGTACTGTGTCCATTTAAAACTAAAACAAACAAAACACAAAACAAAACAAAACGACAACAAAAAAAGAACCCAAAAAATGTATTTTTGCAAACAATTTGATTAATGATGCCTGTGCTGGCCATATGGAAAGCTCCTGGCATCCCTAGGAGCTATACCTTTCTTAAGAAAACAAAACCCCCAAAACTCTCTCCCCACAAATTGCAAAGTACCATAACACCCTAATTTATTAAAATTAAAAACAGATGAGGGACTGGGGTTGTAGCTCTGTAGCTCAGTGGTACAGCTCGTGCCTAGCACGTGAGGCACTGGGTTTGAGCCTCAGCACCACATAAAAACAAATAAATAAAATAAAGGTATTATGTCCATCTACAACTAAAAAATTAAAAATAATTAAATAAAAATGATATCCTAAGTTAAATACTCTTTGAGCTTATGAAGATACACCAATGAAAGAAGAGAAAAATTTGAAGTACAAATATTTACATAAATACTTCTTTTTCTGAACTGAAAACTTACTGTAATACGGACCACAACTACTCTTTTTCTCCTCAATTAGTATCATGTTAAATATCATTTTTTGTTTTGGTGTTCACATAAATATTAAAACATCTTTATAAGAAGTCTTCAGGGCTAGGGAGATAGCTCAGTTGGTAGAGTGCCTGCCTCGCAAGCACAAGGCCCTGGGTTCAATCCCCAGCACCGCAAAAAAAAAAAAAGAAGAAGTCTTCACTTCTATAATTAATAAGAGGCAAATTCAGTAACACTGCCATGCCCATTAAAAGTGCCGCAGGGGCTGGGGTTGTGGCTCAGTGGCAGAGCGCTTGCCTAGCATGTGTGAGGCACGGGGTTTGATCCTCAGCACCACATAAAAATAAATATAGGCATTGTGTCCATAGACAACTAAAAAAAATATTTTTTAAAAAAGTGCCAGCAAATGCCAGTTGTGGTGGCACAATCCTGTGATCCTAGCTACTCCTGGAAGGTAAGGCAGGAGGATTGAAAGTTCAAAGCCAGCCTGGGCAACTGAGCAAGACCTTGCTTCAAAATAAGAATTTTAAAAAAGAACTCAGGGGCTGGGGTTGTAGCTCAGTGGGAGAGCACTTGTCTGGCATGTGTGATAACTGGGTTCAATTCTCAGCACCACATATAAATAAGTAAAATAAAGGTCCATTGACAACTAAAAAATATTTTTAAAAAAAAGGACTCAGGATTTAGCTCAGTGGTAGAGTGTTGCCTAGTGTTTGCAAGGCCCTCGGTTTAATCTCCAGTAATGGAAAAAAAAAAAGTGTCAGTAAATGGACAGAAATATTACTGAAATCAATACTACATATTATAATAATTTTTCTCAGTTGATTAATTATGCATGTGTCATTAGCTTTGGAAGAAAAAATCATGATTTAATTTTTTTTTTTTTTTTTTTTTTTGGTACTGGGGATTAGACTCAGGGGCACTCAACCACAGAACCACATACCCAGCCCTATTTTGTATTTTGTTTAGAGACAGGGTCTCACTGGGTTGCTTAGCACCTCACCATTCCTGAGGCTGAGTTTGAACTGGAGATCCTCCTATCTCAGCCTCCTGAGTCACTGGGATTACAGGCATATGCCACCACACCTGGCTTAAAAATTTTTTTGCATATGGGATCTCAGTGTGTTGTCTTTTCTAGTCCTCCCACCTCAGTCCCCCGAGTGCTGGAATTACAGGTGCCACAGTGCCACTATTATAGAAAAATTTGTAATGGAAATAAATGAATGTGTAAGTATATATTTTAAACTCACACTTGCAAAATTGTATTATTGGTTATAAAAATTAAAAATCAGAAATGGTAAGTGCAATTTTCACTGGCTCCTTGATTCTTTTTACTTTTCAAGCTCTGTGCTCTATTGTGTGCAATTCAATCCTTTTTTGTGATTTTTTTTTTCTCTGAAAGAAATGTATTGTCATTGCCAGAGCACGCCTGGCACTGGTCATTTTCTGTGGGAACCTATTCTTCAGCATTCATTCAAATTGTGGACTTCTCACCATGAATTCTCAACTGTTTACTAAGATTTATCTAATATTTAAATACTCCTCTTTTTTATTTTTTTAATTTTTTGTTGCAGATGGACACAATGCCTTTATTTTATTTGTTTTTATGCGGTGCTGAGGATCAAACCTAGTGTCTCACACATGCTAGGCAAGCACTCTACCACTGAGCTACAACCTCAACCCACTCCTCATATTTATAAAGTGAATGTTAAATGTGGATTTTTCTGATGTACAACAATTTTTGACTTCTGGGAAAATGCTTTCCCACATCTGTTACATTCATAGGGCTTCTCTCCCATGTGAGTTATCTGGTGTCTAAAGAGATGAGTCTTCTTGATGAAGGCTTTGCCACATTCAACACATCCATAAGGTTTCTCTCCAGTATGAATTCTTCGATGTGTAACCAGCACAGATGTGTTGCCAAAGGCTTTACCACACACAATACATCAGTAAGGTTTCTCTCCCGAATGAAATCTAAAGTGTTTATGAAGGGATGAGCTATACCTGAAGGTTTTCCCACATTCCTTGCATTCAGAAGAGTTCTCGACTATATGCGATTTCACGTGTTGCTTGAAGGAGGAGTTCCACATGAACGTCTTCCTGCACTGACAGCACTTGTAAGATTTCTCTCCAGCGTGAAGTCTCCGGTGGACCACAAGTTGGGTCTTACATAGAAAAGCGTTCCCACGGTCCCTGCACACAAAGGGTCTCTCTCCATTATGAATTTCCTGAAGCACTGCAGGGCGTGCCTTCCTGCTATAGGCTTCCCCAAGTGGTTGCACTCAAAGGGTTTTTTCTTATAGGATTTTTTTTTCATGTCTTAATGAAACTTCTTTTTGAAGATTTTTCTACATTCACTGAATTCACAAGAGTTTTCTCCAGTATACCTTCTATTTTAATTAAGTAAGTCTAAAGTCAGTTGCAAACTCTTCTCACATGATTTACATTTGTATGATTTTCTTCTGGTAAGATTAAGATTTGTGTTCAAATCATAATGATGGAGTCTCTCCATAATCAGAATTTTACAGAATGTGAACAAAATTGACTTCAAAAAATTGTTCTTGCTGTTCTGATACTTCTGTGGTTCATCAAGTGGATAGTCAGCTCCTAAAGAGGAGCAGAGTAAAACATTCCTACTTATTTTTCCCACCAGCATGTTATAGAAAGAAGGATCTATGGTTTCAAATCTAATCTCTCATTCTGACTTGCTCTTCCTGAGTTTTAAGAATAAAACTGGTAAAAAGGAAATGGGAACAGATGACTTACCTTGTGACCTGTGAAAAGACAGTAAAATAGGCTCAAGGTACAAGCAGGATACAAAGGAAGTCAAAAGGCTGTTGGATAAGGGTTCAGGGTTAGGTCACAGAGTGGGGAGACTCCACTGTGGAGCTCTGATTAATGGATAGGGTCACAAGGCCACTAGCCCATAGAGTGTTAAGGGAAAATATCAGAGAATAGACTAGGTTTGGAGGAGGCAGATAAGACACAACTGAGTCCTCTCTACCTAATTCCTCAATTGCCATGATAGGATAGTTCCCTATTTCTTAATTACATCTCTTTTTCCTCTTAATCATCCAGCACAAGGTCAATTTCCTTGAGGGATATTCTTCTATTTTAGGCCTCTAGCTTCATCCAAGCCATAGCTGAAGCACTCCCACAGACAGGGTTTCAAGTCTTCTGACTCCTGGGACCCATCTCATGTGTACCAGTAAGCCTAGGAGCACAAACGTCCAGCAGGCCATCCACGGGCAAGTCATCCTTAGCCCAGCCATAGATTCTACTTTCTGTCATTTTTATTCTAGCTGGATTTCTGTATATGACAAGTATCTGTCACCTCTGTACTAGACAAGGACTGTTTTCAATCCTCTTTCAATGTGCCTAACCAACTAGTCTTCTGAAAGCACTTTGCTTTCATGAGTCACATTTTCTCATTCCTACCCTCGAAACCCTAATAATCCCAAATCTGATGTTCCATTTTAAAAAACAGGAAAGGGTGAACTAATTCCTCACTCTGGAGCTTCTTTTCAGTGAACTGATAGTGCAGTATAACACCTCTAACTTCTTACTCTGTGCCTTGGACACAGAATGGGGAGACAGCTATGGAGCTGGACTGGGTGATGGGCAATAGCCACTGGTACACATTTCGGTGCAGGATGGTGACAGAGGATGGGAGAGCATTGACTGAGATTGGGGGATTCTGATGACTTCATGGCTGTGGCATGCCCAGTACCTGGGAATGTTTTTGTGCAAGGGCACAGGATGCTTAGCTGCTGTGGCAATGCCCTGCATGAGTAGGCTCTATGCAAGAGTCCTATCAGCTCTGACCTTGATCTCAGGCACACAGCTCCTGGGAAGGAAGGAATTCTTATGCTAGACAACCACAATGTTCCACTTCTCCAGTTCCTGCCTGCCTTACAGTAACTTTTAACAATGGACTTTCTTAAGAGCTAAGCAAAGCTCCTAACATTGCACTTTGCAACTGTGGAAAAGCTACATAGGATGTCCTAGTTTCTGTAACTTTCCTGAATACAAAGAATAATGGTTGCATAGTCTTTAACCTGATAATGAGACATATAAATAAAGATTGCTGGGGTAACTTTTTAGATCTTCATCTCCATCAGACAGCAGAGCTCCACCTGATCCCAGCTTAATCTTCAAAGTCTGTGTCTGTGAATCTTTATTTTCCAATCCCCCTTTGCCCCTCGCCCGACCAGAGAATTTGCTCTCACTGGTTGCGACACGTTTCACTGTGGAGTAATGGGGATTTGGTTCCTTTTCTTTCCTTTCTACTTAAACTAATGGAAAACAGCATCCTAGGTTACTTCTACAAAAAATAAACCACTAAAAAATTCAGTGTAATCAGTCTAGTAAACAAAAGTATGCAAGATAAGAATTCACCAGTGGGATCTAAGCATGCGTTTTACTAGTCCTTAAGGATCTTCTATTTCATAGAGTCTGGACTCCTACACACAGATACTCTTCAACTTACAATGAGGGGCGGGGGTTATATCCTAATAAACCCATAGTAAACTGAAAATATTATTAAGGTGAAAATGCATTCAATACACCTACCAAACATCCTAACTTAGCAACTGTAGAGTACTGGTCATTTACCCTCGTGATCATGTAGATGATGTAGAACTGCAGCCCATTACTGCCATCCAGCATCTTGACAGAGTACCACACATAGCTAGTTCAGGAAAAGATAAAATTTTAAGTACAGTTTCTACTAAATGTGTATTACTTTTGCACCACTGTAAATTCAAAATTCATTAGGTTGAACCAGTGAAACTTGGAGACAAAAAAAAAAAAAAAGCTGGAGACTGTGACTAGGATCTTTTGCTCATGTTCCTTCCTCTCCTACTTGCACTCTCTCCTCTCCTCTAATTCTGTCTAATACTTAGATATTCTTTGGGGAGGAGCTACTGTTCCATGATCACAAAAGGAGACTTCTCCAGTCTTTGCATACTTTACACTTTAAGCTCCATTTTCTTTGGATATCTAAGAGAGTCACTGCTTAACAATTACCTAGAATAAAACTGCAGTGTTAATGTGTACTCAATAAATGTTTCACTCTCACTTGTCAGATTTTAAAATGTTTTAATATGACTATGTTTCACTGTTCCAATTACCATTTATATACCTAGAAAATGATAATGGGTTCTTTGCTTTGAGTCCTTCTCAAGAAACATTTAAAAATGCTTGTTGAATGGAATGCTAAGAAGAAACATGCCTCACAATGCCTGGCTCTACAACATGAACTAATGAAATGTTCATTATAGGGAAAAAGGAATATAATCAGTTCTTTCTCTTCATAGCATTATCATGAAAAATCATGTCTTAAAAGTCACCAGGGGTGGAACACGCCTGTAATCCCAACAGCTTGGGAAGCTGAGGCAGAAGGATCATGAATGAGTTCAAAGCCAGCCAGAGCAACTTAGTGAGGTCCTCACAACTCAGGGAGACCCTGTCTCTAAATAAAAAATATTAAGAAGGGCTGGGGATGTGGCTCAGTGGGTAAGCATCCTTGGGTTCCTGGGTTCAATCCCTGATTCTATAAAAAAAAAAAGCCACAAGGGTTTTTTTTTTTTTTTTTTGCAGTGCTGGGGATTGGACCCAGGGTCTTGTGCTTACAAGGCAAGCACTCTATCAACTGAGCTATCTCCCCAGCCCCACAAGGATTTTTAAAAAGTCCAATGTCAAGGTTTCATGATAGACTCGTGGCAGAGCTGGACTGAGAGTTCAAAAAGGCAGAAATGGATCTAGGCTTGAGTTATTAAAGGGAAGAAAACTGACCTCAAACTTTATACCATGCTGGTTTTAGTTATGTGACGCAAACCAGAATCAAAAGGACTGATGTAGAAAGAAAATTTTGTATAGAAGACATAAAAGAGGAACTGGGCTTGTGGCTCAGCAGGTAGAGCACTCGCCCAGCACATGTGAGATGCTGTGTTCAATTCTCAGAACCACATAGAAATAAATAAAAAAAAAAATAAAATGGTGTCTACCTACAACTAAAAAAAAAAAAAAGTAAAAAAAAAAAGACTCATGAAATAGGAAAGAAAATGAATACTTCTGGATAAGCAAAATGGGACCGCACTACAAACCATTTAAATATCACGATTCAGGTTATAAAAGACTAAATTTTATTGTCAGGACAGTGATAAGAAAAATGGAGCTAGGCACGGTGGTGCATGCCTGTAATCCCAGGGGCTCAGGAGGCTGAGGCAGGAGGATCCCAAGTTCAAAACCAGCCTCAGCCAAATCAAGGTACTAAGCAATTCGGTAAGACATTGTCTCTAAATAAAATACAAAATAGGGCTGGGGATATGGGTCAGTGGTCAAGTGCCCCTGAGTTCAACCCCTAGTATCAAAAAAAGAAAAAGAAAAAGAAAAGTGAAATAATTTGAATAAACTGTTAAAGAACAACTAAGATAAACCAGCAAAGAGAATGGAATTGACAAAACAGGAACATAAACACTCCAGACACAATATCAGTAATTAAAATTCACTTAGTTTATGTCAGTAGAAGTTGAGGTCCCAGGGAATTTAAAATACAATTAATTGGTGTCCTAATCATTTGAAACACTTATCTAATGCTTTCTGTGGAAAGGGGAAATTTTATTTTGAATCAATCTTTGATAAACAAATAACTGAAACATAAGCCATAAATTTGTATCATCTTTAAGGTTAAACTATTGATAGAAAGGAGCCAATCTCTTGCCACATAATTTCAAGACTGCAAAGCAAGTGGGCCAGTCATGATTCTTTATTGCAATATAAAGGTAAATGCTGAAGAATTTTAAAAATTAGTTACTATAAAAAGATAATAAAGGCAGGTGAGGTACAATTACAGAAATGGAGAGTTGCTGAGGCAAAGATGCTGGAGGAGGTATATACAAATAACTTTAGTCTTCAGTGATAAGGCTTCTGAAGAGTTACTGTGGAGAGAAGTTGAGAGGAAGGTAGAAGGGTAAGAAGCAAGAGATGAATAAGCAGTAAAAAGGGCGAGGCAGGTCAGCTAGGAAGCAAACTTGAGTGGGAAGTGAATTTCAAAAGGATATCAGTATTGCCAAGTGAAGCAAAAAGATGCACTAGAAAATAGATACCCCACATTATCAGTGAGACTAAAGACGGGTGAGTGAAATAAATTCTTATAATTTTATGTTGACTCAGCTTCCATTTTGCATAAAGTTTAACTTCCTCATACCAGAAACAGTGTGGTCAACTGGATTTCCACCTTATACAACTGTTTCCTGGTGACCACTTCTCCGGAGGACAGATAGATACAGCCTACCTGACTGGCCATGCTGACCTTCACACCCTACGTGGACTGTGCAGCTATGTCATAGTAACCACCTCTCCGCAACAATGTGGTCTCTTTGAACTTGTGTCTACTTGCTTTAAACCTACCAACTAAAACTTCTCCTGGGAAACCTGTTTGGATAACACCCTCTCCTGGCCACCATGAAAGCACTGGCCCTGTCTCTCTTCCTGCCTTCATGCCTGAGCAATATGTGTGTGGCCTCTGGTCAAGCTGAGCACCACCCCTCCTCACACACCAGGGCCTATAAGTAATAAAAGACTGACATCTTATCTGTCGTAATTGTTGAAGGGGTACTCTCCATCTCAGGGACCCTAAATTAAAGCAGTGGGGTATATGATGCAAGAGAAGAAATTTTAAAAATAATAATAATAATTAAGAGCATGATGTTACTAAAAGTTTTTTTTTAAACTAACATGTACTGAACACTTACTATCTGCCAGTCAACAATTTGAAGTGTTTTACATGTATTAGTTCATATAATCTTTACAGGTATCTGAGGTAAGAGTTAATATCATTATTTTATACGTTAAAAAATTATGCTACAAAGTAATTTTCCCAAGGTTATAAAATGTTTGGTAGAGTAAGGCTTCAAATCCATACAATCTGAACCAACTACACAGAAAAAGATCAGCAATAATGTTGAGAAGGGAAGGAAAATGAGGGTTTCAGGAATTAATAGAACAGAAACAAAGCAAGGACCTGCATGAACAGGCAGTGTGAGGAGCCACAGGAAGGAGAGAGCACCCTCCACATGGCAGCTGAGCAAGAGCAGAGAGATGTAGGCAGAGGGAAGCAAAGGCATCCTTTGGAAAGCTGATGATGTCAGGAGTACCCCTCACTTCCAGCGGTGTGTGGCTTTTAAGAGGTGCTTCCTACAATTTGAAGGTGCCTCTCCTTCACTGACCAAATGGGATCTCAGTTCCAAAGACTCCCATCTGATTTTCTCTCACTCACCTGGACAGCTCCAATGTAGATTCTCTCCTTCCATCAACCATGGCTCTTGTCCTCGCTCCACCTTGAGGATCACTTTTGTTTTGATAAATGGACACCCTGTTCATGGGAAAACAACACAGAAGAGGGGACAAAGTGCTGGGGACAAACAGCTACCTCATAACTCAGGTCTGCCTGGACTCTCAGGACTTTAAAGGACGACAAGTAGGTTTTAGAACAGAACAGACTTTCTCCAATGGGGAAGCAGAAACATAAAAGGACTCTGTGATCCCAGAAGAAGTAAAGAATCTTTGATCATTCAAGTTCAGGAACAAATTTATTAATGCTTCAGAATGTTCTCTCACATGTCTTAAAGGGAGTGCAGTACATTGGTACATTCCAAGTTACATTGCTGCCACCCTCTGTCCTTACCACTGAGATGAGGTTTCTATAGTTCTCCAACATCAATCACATCCCAATACAGGGATCTCTGATCACTATCGAGCAGCTGCCACTCCTCTGAAGTGAAGTCCACAACCACATCCTGGAATGTCACTGATTCCTGTAATAGCACATTCTTCTTCAAATTAGTGTGTGCATTATTAGGGACTTGCAAGAGAATCATGACAGTCTCCTAAAATCATGCTCACTGTTGAGTTTGTAGAAAGTTTTGTACAGTAACTACTATACACTTGATTCAGAAATAAATAGCAATAAAAGTCATATTAAAAAGTCCAGGGCTGGGGTTGTGGCTCAGTTGTAGAGTGTTTGCCTAGCACATGTGTAGTCCTGGGTTCAATCCTCAGCACCACATAAAAATAAAGTAAAGGTATTGTGGCCACTACAACTTTTTTTTTTTTTTTTTTTTTTTTTTTGGCGGTGCTGGGGATTGAACCCGCTTGCAAGACAAGCACTCTACCAACTGAGCTATATCCCCAGCCCCTGGCCACTACAACTTTAAAAAAAAAAAAAAAAAAAAAAAGTCCAACTAGTACCAGAAAAATTCAATAGGGAGAGAAAATGGTGCTGAGGCAACTAGATTTCCACATACAGAAGAATAAAGTTGATCTCCCCACTCACCTCATAAAAGAAACAAAATATGAACTAAAATGGATGGAGAAAGTCTTTGCAATCTTAAATTAGGCAGGGGCTCCACCACCACCTTCTCCCCCTTCCCCTTTCCCCTCCTTCTCCCCTTCCCCCTCCCTTTCTCCTCCCCCTCCCCCTCCTCCTCCTCCTCTTCTTCTTCTTCTAGTTGTAGATGGACACAGTACCTTTATTTTATTTATTTTTATGTGGTACTGAGGATCAAACTCAGTGCCTCACACATGCTAGGCAAGTGCTACACTGTGTTACAAACCCAGCCCCAGGCAGTGGCTTCTTAAATATGACAGAAAAGTATAAGGGACAAAAGATAAAATCAATTTGAATTCATCAAAACTAAAAAACTTTGTGCTTCATAGGACACAATGAAATAAATAAAGCTGGGCATGGTCGTGCATGCCTGAAATCCCAGCTACTTCAGGAGGCTGAGGCAGAAGACAGAAGGATCACAAGTTCAAGTCTATCCTCAGTAACTAAGCAACTTAGTGAGACCCTGTCTCAGAATGAAAAATAAAAAGGTATGGAATGTAACTCACTGGTGAATCACCCCTTGGTTCAATCCCCAGTACTGAAAAAGAAAAGAAAAGAAAAACTTACAGACTGGGAGAAAATGTTTGCAGATCATGTATCTGACAAGAGACCTGTATCAGAATAAAGTATTCTTAAAATTCAACAAAAGACAACTTAATTTAAAAATAGGCAAAGGATCTGAACAGACATTTCTTCAGATATATGTATCTGAGAATGACTGCTCCGCTCAGGGACAACCTATTAAATTCTACAAAGTAAACAACTGTAAAGTTACTGAAGTGATATGTGTGTGGGTGTGGGTCTTAGATCTTGTATATTACAGTACAATATTTTCAAGGCTCATTCCTGTGTAGATATATCAGTATTTCATTCCTTTTTTATTATTGAATAATATTCCATCCTGTGAATATATCACATTTTGTTTATCCTCTGTCAGTTCATGGACACCAGATTGTCATATATATGAGAAAGATCAATAAAATGAAATAATGATAAATATCATGAAATAATGATAAATATCATTAGTCATTAGTGCAATGCAAATCAAAACCACAATAAGATACCACTACACACCCAGGAGGATAGCTAAAGTAAAAGGCAGACAATTGCAAGTGTTAGCAAGCACACTGAGAAACAGGAACTCTTACACATTTTGGGTGGGATTGCAAAATAGTATAGCAACTATGGAAAACAGCTTGGTAGTTTCCCAAAATTTTAAACATATGACCAGCAATTCATAAGTATATACCCAATAGAATCAATGTATATGTAAAAACCTGTACACAAATGTCTGTAGCAGAATTATTCACAGTAGCCAAAATGTGGAAAGACCCTGATGTCTATGAACTGACAAATTAATAAACAAAATGTGATATATTCATAGGATGGAAGAGTACTCAGCAATAAAAAAGGAATGAGGCACTGATTTATCCACAACAGGGATGAACTTTGAAAATATTGTACTGGGTGAAAGAAGTCAGTTGCAAAAGATCACATATTGTATGATTTCATTTATATGAAATGTTCAAAATAGAAAAGCCATAGAAACAGAAAACAGATTAGGACTGGGGAGAGGGAGGAATAAGGAGTGATTGCTAATGGGTATCTAGAGTTCCTTTGTGCAATGATGAAGTGTTCTGAAATTACACAGTGGTGATGGCTGTACAATACTGTGAATATACTAAAAGCCACTCAACACCTGAATTGAGTAACTGTTGTGATATGTGAATTGCATTTCAATAAAACTATTTTAAAATATCACTTGTATATTCTTTAGTCATTCACTCATAAAATATTTTATGTGGACCTACCAGACCCCATACTAATGATTTCAAAAGGAAAAAAATGATTGCTCCCCTCAGGGACCTTACAATGTATTAGACTCTTCAAAGTAAACAAATGCAATGTCACTGAAGTGATAAGGTTTACATGCCTAGTTCACATAAAAACATAAGAATTTTTTAAATGATATAATATAGCCTCTTATTATAAAGCCAAAATAATGTGTGACCCATACTTTTCTATATACCAGAATAGCCAATTTACAATGAAAAAAGATCTAGCCCAGGGAAAAAAATCTTATCTGGGGAATTATTTTGTTTTATCCTCAAATACAAGGCTCACACTTTAACTAGTTGGTAATTCATTTAATATGATTTCCAGGAATACTGAGTATATATTTTGCAGCTCAAATTATTCCAACTATATGCAGACCAATGACATGGATATCAACTTACTAATTTTCTAAATTTCCATTTGGACCTGATCTTCTATCCAATCTACATTTTCCTTGACCAATATTTCTTTTTTATCATCTGAACTTGAATGACTCAAGGAATAGACAGATGCCTTACCTGGAAGTTGACCATTTTCTGTAGCTCTTAGAGGAGACCTGTGAAGTAGAAATGAGAATAGAAAGACATTAGACACAAAGATTGTAATGTGAAATCTTCTTCTACCAGATGACAAGTACTTACATTGCAGCCTCAGAAAATGTCACCTAGTGAGAAAATGACATTTCTGTCAAATCAATATTTCATAAGCGTGGAATTCTATTATATATATAGGCAGCTTAGATAAGGATGTTGTACATCTTTATCCTGCTGGTCTAGCACCAAGTTGTAAACCTTTGAATCAGTGTCTTTTTTTTTTTTTTCTCCCAGAAATCTATCCGAAGGAAATAATAAGTTAAAAGACCAACCAAAGGCTTGGTTTCTGAAGCTCAAGAAGTCTAGAAATGATCCTGTCCTGTGATTTTCTGGTCTCTGCTTTAAAGCTGGGGTTAAAAAAAAAAATCTCAAATTAGGTTTTCTTTTTATCTATCTATCTATCTATCTATCTATCTATCTATCTATCTATCTATCAAGAGATTGGGGGTCTATGTTGCCCAGGTTAGTCTCAAATTCCTGGGCTCAAGTAATCCTCCTGCCCCAGCCTCTGAAGTAGTTGGAACCACCAGGCCTGGAAAGGTTGAGTTTTCTTGAGAAGGTTTTCTATTTGCCTCCTTATCTATTTTAAAGCTGGAGGCTTCAGTTTAGATAACCAAAGCTGTTCCCCTGTGTGTGTGCATATCTATGGGCAAGGGGGACTCAGCTTCATTTACACCGTTTTCATGGGAAGATCTGCAGATACAAAGGACCCAAAAAGTTGACCATAAAGTGAAATTTAGTCAATATTCATTACTCAAGTATTTCGAAAGTAAAATGCATTCAACTTTTTGTGTTGTGCAGAACAGCTATATTGTTTAAAAATAATGAAATCTGGAGAAAAATAATCTGGGTTTGAATCTGGCTCTTCTACTTACTAAGCCGTGATAATAAAGGCAAGGAATTTCACCTCTTTCAACTTTGGTTACTTCATATGCATCCAGATGATTGTAGTGAGAATATCCTAAGAATGCACAGCAGTTTCTCTAGAAATGCTTTCTTTCTGAATCTCTTTAAGTGGCTTAAAATTTCCTGTGGCCAGCTTGGGTGCGCTGAGATGCACAGCCTCCTTTATCAAAGAGGGCAGGAATGCAAATACAGCTAGTCCGGCCTCACCCAGGTTCCAAGCCCTACCCAGTGGCAGTCAGACCCCTACTGCTGCTTTCTCTGAACCACCCGACTGGGACAGGATGCACGCATGCCCCAAACATGGAGTCAACGCACTTGGGGTTTGTCAGCATCCCTGGTAGGTAAACCCACCAGCTGGCCCTCGCTGTTTTCTGCGTGCGTCCCCACGAGTAGGGCAAAGCCGTACCTGCCACCTTTTCACCTCCTGGTTCCCATTTCCGTCGCTACCACCGGGATCCTGCTATAGCATCCTCCGGAAGAGACGAGGGAGAAACCCGCGCTGCACGCTGCACTGGGTGCCGCCCAGGTCTGAGAGGCAACCCGGCTCCCGCCCCACCCAGCCCTCGCGGGTATTCCTTCATTGAATACTCTGCTTATCCCAACTGCAAGTGTTGAAACGCTCAAGGGTTTGGCCTTGAGCCTTTTCTTTTTGAAGTTGTTCTCTTTCTCTCTAAATGATTTCATTAGGTCACATGGCTTTAAATATCATTTATAGGATAATGACTGACAAAATATCCTTTATCCCTCCTTTCAAATCAGACACTACTCCCTTATACTTGACCTGAAATCTCTTCTTGTGTGTCTAAAATCCACCTCCAACTTCACATGTCCAAAACAAACTCATAATTCCTTTCCCCCAACCTAGCACTTCTCCTAGTTTAATCACTGTCCATCGTTACACAAGCAGAAACTTAGGAACCATTCTTGATTTCTCTTTTTTTCCCAGAAAGGAAACTCATAGTACATGTGACATGTGTTTCATGAGAGCAAACATTTTTGTTTGTTTTGCTCATAACAATATTTTGACAGCCTGCCACATTAGTACTCAGTAAATATTTGTGAATACTGAATAAAGGTGAATATATTTGTAGTTTCATCTCCATAAATATTTTTGAGAATCTCTCTTTGTTGAAATGATCTTTTGCTTCCTGCAGTTGCTCTTTCAACTGCTTATTGGTATGATCATTCATTGCCTGCATTTGCTCTCTTATCTCATCCTTTGCTTCACGAATCATTTTAATCTTGTATAATCTGAAGTCCTTTTCTGACACTTCTTCCATCATACTGTCATTGGATTCTATTAATATAGAATCTAGATTTGTTTGGATCATTTTCTTCCCTTGTTTTTTCATGTTGTTCATGTATCTTCCCCTCTAGCAGTGCAGATCTGGGGTATTGCAGTTTCCCCCCTATAGGCTTATAGTGACCCTATAGGTTTCCAAAACCTTTTCTTTAAGGGGGAGATCAATATCAGCAGTATCCGGTTCAGGCAGTATGCAACCCGAAACCAAATAATCCCTATTAGGATGTTAACAATATTGTCATAATATACAGAATGAGTTCAATTATTATCTTCAGTATAACAAATAGATTTGCATTAAGGTCTACAGTTTCTAATGGAGGACAAAGAGGATGCAGAGGGGTGTAGGATGTAGCTGTTAATGGGATAAGAAAAGAACATATAGAAGTTCTAGATCATAGAAAGAGTGCAAGTATAATCAAAAGAAGTCGGTTGTTAGCATGGAAAAAGGGAGAAAGAGACTCTGAGGGAACAGGAAAACAAGGAAAAGAGAGCAAGACAAGTAAAGAAATAAAAACTTAAAATTTTTCAATAAGGAGAAAAAAGAAAATCTATAGTATAACAGTCATATAGTAATGAAACCTCCCAGTGTTCAGTAGCCTGATGCATGAGAGGTACCTGACAATGAACTTCCAGTCTCCAGCAGGTGTCTCAGGATGGGATTTGCCCCACCTAAAGATGGGAAGATACAGCTTCCAGGATTATCCAAGATGGTCCCTCTGGCTTCCAAATGTGTTGGCAAATGGGGAGCTGCAGCTTTGGGTGTGGGCGTGGTCGGCTAGAGGTCCTGGAGACATGGTGCAGTTGGTCAGGCAGGGATCCTGGAGGTGGGGTGCAATCAGTCAGTCTGGGGGTCCTGGTGGTAGGGTGCAGTCAGTAGGTCTGGGGGTCCTGGTGGCAGGGAGCAGTCAGTCAGTGTGAGGGCCTCAAAGGCAGAGAGTGATCGGTAAGACTGAAGGATCTTGGAGATGGGGCTCAGTCAGTCTGGGGTCCTTAAAGTCCTGGCTGTTGTCTCAAGATGGTGGCAGCCATGTGTAACCAAACCTGCAGGTACTGTGACAGTGAACTTCCAGGCAACAGCAGGCAGCTGGCACTCCCCTGGGGATCTGTGGTCAGTCTACTGACTGCTGTCGAACAATCAAGAGGTGAATCTCAGGCGGTGGGTGTTGGGTAGATGAAAGGCAGGTGATGGACAGGCAAATGGCAGGCAAATGGCAGATGGTAGGCACCAGACAGTGAGCAATTTGCACTCAAAAAGGTGTCCATATGCTCTCATCTCCATAAATATGTCATGGACCTTTCTATGTGCAAGATCTAAATGTGTACATCAATTTGAAGAGAACTGACATTTTAATAATATTTAATCTTCCAATCCAGGAGCATGTATGTCTTTCTATTTACTTAGGTTTTTTAATTTCTCTTTTTTTAAATTTATTTTTATTGTAAACAAATGGGAAACATGTTGTTTCTGTTTGTACATGGAGAAACAGCATACCATTTGCATAATCATACATTTACATAGGGTAATGATGTTTGATTCATTCTGCTATTTTTTCCTCCACCCCCACCCCTCCCACCTCTCTTTTCCCTCTATACAGTCCCTCCTTCCTCCATTCTTGCCCCCCTCCCACCCCCCATTATGTGTCATCATCTGCTTATCAGCAAGATCATTCATCCTTTGGTTTTTTGAGATTGGCTTATCTCACTTGGCATGATATTCTCCAATTTCATCCATTTGCTTGCAAATGCCATAATTTTATTATTCTTTATAGCTGAGTAATATTCCATTGTATATATATATACCACAGTTTCTTTATCCATTCATCAATTGAAGGACATCTAGGTTGGTTCCACAATCTGGCTATTGTGAATTGAGCAGCTATGAACATTGATGTGGCTGTATCTCTGTAGTATGCTGATTTTAAGTCCTTTGGGTATAGACTGAGGAGTGGGATAACTGGGTCAAATGGTGGGTCCATTTCAAGTTTTCTAAGGAATCTCCACACTGCTTTCCAGAGGGACTTCACTAATTTGCAGCCCCGCCAAGCAATGTATGAGTGTACCTTTTTCCCCACATCCTCTCCAACACCTACTGTTGCTTGTATTCTTGATAATCACCATTCTAATTGGGGCGAGATGGAATCTTAGGGTAGTTTTGATTTGCATTTCTCTTATTACTAAAGATGGTGAACATTTTTTCATATGTTTGTTGATTGCTTGTAGATCTTCTTCTGTGAAGTGTCTGTTCATATCCTTAGCCCATTTGTTGATTGGGTTATTTGTATTCTTGGTGTAGAGTTTTTTGAGTTCTTTGTATATTCTGGAAATCAGTGCTCTATCTGAAGTATGAGTGGAAAAGATTTTCTCCCACTCTGTAGGCTCGCTCTTCGCATTACTGATAGTATCCTTTGCTGAGAGAAAGCTTTTTAGTTTGAATCTATCCCAGTTATTGATTCTTGCTTTTATTTCTTGTGGTATGGGAGTCCTGTTAAGGAAGTCTGATCCTAAGCCAATATGTTGAAGATTTGGACCTACTTTTTCTTCTATAAGATGCAGGGTCTCTGGTCTGATTCCAAGGTCCTTGATCCATTGTGAGTTGATTTTTGTGCAGGGTGAGAGATAGGGGTTTAGTTTCATTCTGTTGCATATGGATTTCCAGTTTTCCCAGCACCATTGGTTGAAGAGGCTACCTTTTCTCCATTGCATATTTTTGGCACCTTTGTCTAGTATGAGAAAATTATATTTATTTGGGTTTGTGTCCGTGTCCTCTATTCTGTACCATTGATCTACCTGTCTATTTTGGTGCCAATACCATGCCATTTTTGTTACTATTGCTTTGTAGTATAGTTGAAGTTCGGGTATTGCGATACCCCCTGTTTCATTCTTCCTGCTAAGGATTGCTTTAGCTATTCTGGGTTTCTTATTCTTCCAGATGAATTTCATGATTGCTTGCTCTATTTCTGTAAGGTACATCATTGGGATTTTAATTGGAATTGCATTGAATCTGTATAGCACTTTTGATAGTATGGCCATTTTGACAATATTAATTCTGCCTATCCAAGAACATGGGAGATCTTTCTATCTTCTAAGGTCTTCCTCAATTTCTTTCTTCAGTGTTTTGTACTTTTCATTGTAGAGATCTTTTACCTCTTTGGTTAGATTGACTCCCAAGTATTTTATTTTTTTTGAGGCTATTGCAAATGGAGTTGTTTTCCTCATTTCCCTTTCAGCTGTTTCATCACTTGCGTATAAAAATGCTTTCGATTTATGCATGTTGATTTTATAGCCTGCTATTTTGCTGAATTCATTGATGAGGTCTAGAAGTTTTCTGGAGGAGGTTTTTGGATCCTCTAAATATAGAATCATGTCATCAGCAAATAGTGACAGCTTAAGTTCCTCTTTTCCTATTTGTATCCCTTTAATTTCTTTAGTCTGTCTAATAGCTCTGGTTAGAGTTTCGAGGACAATGCTGAATAGAAGTGGTGAAAGAGGACATCCCTGTCTTGTTCCCATTTTTAAAGGGAATGGTTTCAGTTTTTCTCCATTAAGAATGATGTTGGCCATGGGCTTAGCATAAATAGCCTTTACAATGTTCAGGTATGTTTCTACTATCCCTATTTTTTCTAGTGTTTGCAGCATGAAGGGGTGTTGTATTTTGTCAAACACTTTTTCTGCACCAATTGAAATAACCATATGATTCTTATCCTTAAGTCTATTGACATGATGGATTATGTTTATTGACTTATGGATGTTAAGCCATCCTTGCATCCAAGATGAACCCCACTTGATCGTGGTGCACAATTTTCTTAATATGTTTTTGGATACGGTTTGACAATATTTTGTTAAGGATCTTTGCATCTATATTCATCAAGGATATTGGTCTAAAATTTTCTTTCCTTGATGTGCCTTTGCCTGGTTTGGGTATGAGGGTGATATTAGCTTCATAGAATGAGTTTGGTAGGGTACCCTCCTTTTCTATTTCCTGGAATACTTTGAGAAGTATTGGAATGAGTTCTTCTTTGAAGGTCTTGTAGAACTCGGCTGAGAATCCGTCTGGTCCTGGGCTTTTCTTGGATGGTAGGTTTTTAATGCCTTCTTCTATTTCATTGCTTGATATTGATCTGTTTAAACTGTGTATGTCCTCCTGGTTCAGCTTGGGAGGAGCATATGTCTCTAGAAATTTGTCAATGTCTTCAGTAGTTTCTATTTTGTTGGAATACAGATTTTCAAAGTAGCTTCTCATTATGTTCTGTATGTCAGTGGTATCTGTTGTGATATTCCCTTTTTCATCACGAATTTTAGTAATTTGAGTTTTCTCTCTCCTTCTCTTTGTTATGTGACCAAGGGTTTGTCTATTTTGTTTACTTTTTCAAAGAACCAACTTTTTGTTTTGTCAATTTTTTGAATTGTTTATTTCAATTTCATTGATTTCAGCTCTGATTTTAATTATCTGTCTTCTACTACTTTTGCTGTTATTCTGTTCTTCTTTTTCTAGGGCTTTGAGCTGTAATGTTAGCTCATTTAGTTGTTGACTTTTCATTCTTTTCTGGAATGCACACCATGCAATGAATTTTCCTCTTAGTACCACTTTCATAATGTCTCAGAGATTTTGATATGTTGTATCGTCATTCTCATTGACCTCTAAGAATTTTTTTATCTCCTCCCTGATGTTTTCTGTTATCCATGTTTCATTCAATAGCATATTATTTAGTCTCCAGGTGTTGGAGTAATTTCTGTTTTTTTATTTTGTCATTGATTTCTACTCTCAGTCCATTATGATCTGATAGAACACAAGGCAGTATCTCTATTTTTTTTTCATTTTCTAAGGGCTGCTTTGTGGCATAACATATGGTCTATTTTCGAGAAGGTTCCATGTGCTGCTGAGAAGAAAGTGAATCCGCTCATTGATGGATGGAATATTCTATATATGTCTACTAAGTCTAGGTTATTGATTGTGTTATTGAGTTCTATGGTTTCTTTGGTTTGTTTTTGTTTGGAAGATCTATTAGTGGTGATAGCAGTGCGTTAAAGTCACCCAGAATTATTGTGTTGTGTTCTATTTGATTCCTGAAATTGAGAAGGATTTGTTTGATGTACAGGGATGCACCTTTGTTTGGGGCATAAATATTTACTATTGTGATGTCTTCCTGATTTATGGTTCCCTTAAGCAGTATGAAATGTCCTTCTTTATCCCTTCTGACTAACTTTGGCTTGAAGTCCACTTTATCTGATATAAGGATGGAAACCCCCGCTTTTTTACTGAGTCCATGTGCATGGTAGGTTTATTCCCATCCTTTCACCTTTAGTCTGTGGATGTCTTTTTCTGTTTTTTTTTTTTTTTTTGCTGTACTGGGGATTGAACTCAGGGTCTTGTGCTTGCGAGGCAAGCACTCTACCAGCTGAGCTATCTCCCCAGCCCTGGATGTCTTTTTCTATGAGATGAGTCTCTTACAGGCAGCATATTGTTGGGTCTTTCTTTTTAATCCATTCTGCCAGTCTATGTCTTTTGATTGATGAGTTTAGACCATTAACATTCAGTGTTATTATTGAGATTTGATTTGTATTCCCAGTCATTTGGGCTTATTTTTGGTTTTTAATTTGGCTTGGTTTCTCCTTTGAGTGGTTTTTCTCTAAGGTAGTTCCTCCCTTTGCTGACCTCCATTGTGTTTTTCATTTCCTCCTCATGGAATATTTTGTTGAGAACATTCTGTAGCACAGGCTTTCTATTTGTAAATTCTTTTAACTTTTGTTTATCATGGAAGGATTTTATTTCATCTTCAAATCTAAAGGTTAGTTTTGCTGGGTACAGGATTCTTGGTTGGTAACCATGTTCTTTCAGAGCTTGAAATACGTTGTTCCAGGCCCTTCTAGCTTTTAGAGCCTGGGTTGAGAAGTCGGCTGCTATCCGTATTTGTCTCCCCCTATATGTAATCTGATGCTTTTCTCTCGCGGCCTTCAAAACCCTATCTTTATTTTGAATGTTAGGCATTTTCATTATAATGTGCCTTGGTGTGGGTCTGTTGTGATTTTGTGCATTTGGTGTTCTGTAAACCTCTTGTATTTGATTTTCCATTTCATTCTTCAGGTTTGGGAAATTTTCTGATATTATTTCATTGAATAGGTTGTTCATTCCTTTGTTTTGTTTCTCTGTGCCTTCCTCAATCCCAATAATTCTTAAATTTGGTCTTTTCATGATGTCCCATAGTTCTTGGAGATTCTATTCATGATTTCTTACCATCTTCTCTGTTTGGTCAACTTTATTTTCAAGATTAAATATTTTGTCTTCATTGTCTGAGGTTCTGTGTTCCAAGTGGTCTAGTCTTTTGGTGATGCTTTCCATTGAGTTTTTTATTTGGTTTATTGTTTCCTTCATTTCAAGGATTTCTGTTTGGTTTTTTTTTTTTTTTTTTTTTTTTTTGAGAATCTCTATCTCTTTGTTGAAATGATCTTTTACTTCTTGCAGTTGCTCTTTCAGCTTATTGGTATTATCATTCATTGCCTTCATTTGCTCTTTTATCTCATCCTTTGCTTCATGAATCATTTTAATCATGTATAATCTGAAGTCCTTTTCTGACATTTCTTCTAACATACTGTCACTGGATTCTATTAATACAGAATCTAGATTTGTTTGGATCATTTTCTTCCCTTGTTTTTTCATGTTGTTCATGTATCTTCCCCTCTAGCAGTGCAGATCTAGGGTATTGCAGATTTCCCCCTATAGGCTTATAGTGGCCCTATAGGTTTCCAAAACCTTTTCTTTAAGGGGAGATCAATATTAGCAGTGCCCAATTCAAACACTATACAATCCTAGACCAAATAGCCCCTATGAGGACAATAACGATATTGTCATAATAAACAAAATGAGTTAAAATATTATCTTCAGTAAAACAAACAGATTTGCAATTAGGTCTGCAGTTTCTAATGGAGGACAAAGAGGATGCAGAGGGATGTAGAAAATAGCTGTTAATGAGATAATAAAAGAATATACAGAAGTTCTAGATAATAGAAAGGGTGAGAGTGTAATCAAAAGAAAGTGGATGTTAGCTTGCAAAAAAGGGAGAAAGAGACTCTGAGGGAACAGGAAAACAAAAGGAGAAGAGAGCAAGAAAAGTAAAGAGATAGAAACTTAAAATATTTCAATAAGGAGAAAAAGAAAATCTACAGTATAACAGTCATATAGTAATGAAACCTCCCAGAGTCCAGTAGCCTGATGTGTGAGAGGTACCTGACAATGAGCTTCAAGCCTCCAGCAGGCGTCTCAGGATGGGATTTGCCCCACCTAAAGATTGAAGTTCCGGCTTCCAGGCTTATCAAAGATGGCCGCTCTGGCTTCCAAATGTGTTGGCAAATGGGGAGCTGCAGCTCAGGGTGTGGACATGGTCAGCTGGAGGTCCTAAAGGGGGGCGCAGTTGTTCAGGCAGGGGTCCTGGAGGTCAGGTGAGTTTAATGTGGTTGCGGGATCCTGGAGGCTGGGTGCAATCATTCGATCTGGGGTCCCGGTGAGAGGGCGCAGTTAGTTAGTCTGGGAATCCTGGTGACAGGAAGCAGTCAATCGATGTGAGGGCTCCAGAGGCAGGGAGTGATGGGTCGGGCTGAGGGATCCTGGAGACGGGGCTCAGTCAGTCTGGCCAGGGGTCCTATGGGGCCTGGCTGTTGTCTCAAAATGGCAGCAGCCAAGTGTAATCAAACGTGCAGGTACTGTCCAGTGAAGTTCCAGGCAAAAGCAGGCAGCTGGTGCTCCACTGGCAGTCGGCAATCAGTTTGCTGGCAGCTGTCGTATGATCGGGAGGTGAACTTCTGCTTTGGGTTATGGATAGGTGTAAGGCAGGCGATGGACAGGTGAGAGGCAGGCAAATGGCGCATGATAGGCGCCTAACAGTGAGCAATCTGCACTCAAAAAAGGCGTCGATATGCTGGCAGACTGCAGATGATCACAGTAGACAAACGGGGTAAACAGCAAGTGATCAATAAGCAGCAAAAACTGCCTCACCAAGTAACAGATATCCTCTGCTTGAAACTGGAGTTACGGAGCAACAAGGAACACAGCCTCCCTCTAGTCCACCATCTTGGATCTTCTAATTTCTCTTATTAATGTTTTATATTTTCAGTGAAACCTTTTTTTTTTTAAGTGCTGGGGATTGAACCTAGGGCCTTGTGCTTGCAAGGCAAGCACTCTACCGACTGAGCTATCTCCCCAGCCCTTCAGTGAAACTCTTGATTGTTAGATCTATCCCTACTTCATATTTTTATGCTATTATAAGTTGAATAAAAAATTTTTTCTATGTTGCTAGTATATAGAAGTACAATGTATATTTGAATATTGACCTAGTAGCATTTTAAGTGTTTCCACAGTTTCTACATAGATGATTATGTCACCTTCAGATAAATTTACTTCTTCCTTTGCAGTGTGGATGCCTTTACTTGATCCTCCACTACAGTATGAACAGAAATAGTTTTGCTTTCTTTATTAGATACAGGGCTGTTTCTTCATTAGATGCAGGACTACTTGGGATATAAAACTCTTGAGAGCTTTGGTAGTTTGCGTTTTTCAAGGAATTTGCATATTTTACCTAAGTTCTCAAAATATTGGCATAAAGTTAGGGTAGTATATCCTTTATATTTCTATCGAATTGTCAGTAATGGCTCTAATTTCTGATTTAAGTAATTTGAGTCTTCTCTTTTTTGTCTTAGTCCACCGAGCTAAAAGTTAGTCAAAGAACCAACTGAGTTTCAATCATTCCCAGCTTTTTGTGTTTTTTTTTTTTAATGAAAGAATGTTGAATTTTGTCAGATACTTTTTCTGAATCAACTGAAATGATCAGGTGGTTTCTCCCTTCATTTATTAACACAGCATATTATACTAATTAATTTTTAAATGTTGAACCATCCTTGCATTCCAGAAATAAAACCTACTTGGTCATCATTTATATTCCTTAAATATGTTGCTGAATTTGGTCTGCTAGTTTGAGGATTTTTGCATCAATGTTCATAAGGGAGTTTGGTGTCTAGTTTTCTTTCTTGTAGTGTCTTTGTCTGTCTTTGATGCTAGGTAATGCTGGCCCCATACAATAAGTCAGAAGGAGTTTCCTTATCATCAAATATTGAAACAGTTTGAGGATGATTGGTATTAGCTCTTCTGTAAATGTACAATTGTGCAGTGAAGTCATCAGGCTCACAGTTTTTTTCTCAGAGATTTTTAATTTCTGATTCAGTCTCATTACTAGTTATATTCAAGGTTAGTTCCCAGGGTAATGTTGGACTAACACAGTTCTTGCTTCTTGCTTGTAGTTCTCAAGAATAAGAGTTGGGAATGCAATATGCTGAGAGGAGAAGCTGACTGAAACAGCTCAACTCTCTTCCTATTTCCCGCTCCTAGATATAGGATGGCCTTTAACACTAGCTCAGTGTATCATGTGCTGCTTCCCAGGGTCCCTCAGCTGCAATGCAAGTGGATCATATGCAGACAAGCCACCATCACTCTGGGAAGCTGTCCTGCACTTTAAGGCTGAATTGCCCTGAATTCTAGGTTTTTGTTGTTCTACGTGGCCATCTGTAAGTAATAAACACATTTTATGTACAGTTTGTCTTGTGTGTTTTCTTTCTCATACATGCAAGAGCCATCCCCATCTTGTTTTTTAATATAAGAATTTATAGCTATAAAGTTTCCCATTAGCATTGCTTTCACTGTCTTTCATAAGTTTTGCAATATAACGTTTTGTTCATCCATCCATAAATATTTCCTAATGTGTGATTTTTTTCCCTTTGATTCATGTTTATGAATTTTCCAGTTTATCTCATTTCTAATTTCTACTTATTTCCAGTTTTGTTTGGAGGAGATATTTTGTATGGACATATAACTTTTAAACTCTATTGAGACTTAATTTGTGACCTAACATATGGTCTATCCTGGAAAATGTCCCATGTGTACATGGGAAGAATAACATTCCATTTTGGGATCATGCTCTGTATGTCTATTAGATGATATATTGTGTGTTTTTGAGTCCCCTATTTCTTTAGTAATCTTCCCTATAATGATTTTATCCATTATTGAGAATGGGATACTGACATCTGCAGTTTTAATTGCATAACTGTCTCTCCATTCAATCCTGTCAATTTTTGCTTCACATATTTGATGGTGTGTGATTGGGTGAGTAAATATTTATATTTTCTTACTGTATTGGACCTTTTTAAATATATAATGCCCTCTATTTCTTATAAACTCTTTGGATTTAAAAGTTTGTCTGTTTGCTTCTCTTACTATATTTTGGTTATTATTTCCATGAAATGCCCTTTTCATTTTAACTTTTCTTTTTTTTTTATTGTAAACAAATGGGATACATGATGTTTCTCTGTTTGTACATGGCGTAAAGGCATACCATTTGTGTAATCATAAATTTACATAGGGTAATGTTGTTTGATTCATTCTGTTATTTTTTTCCCTTCCCCCCCACCCCTCCCACCCCTCTTTTCCCTCTATACAGTCCTTCCTTCCTCCATTCTTGAACTTTTCTATTCTTTTAGTCTATTTGTGTCTTTGAATCTAAAGTGAGTCCCTTGTAGACAACATATATTTGGATCATGTGTTTTTATACTTTCTATCAATCTGATTGGATAGTTGAATTAATTTGCATTTAAAGTAATTAGTGACAAGGATGGGCTTACTTCTGTTAATTTGCTATTTGTTTTCTATATGCCTTATAGGTTTTTGTCCTTAATTTCATGAATTACTATCTTGTGTTTAGTTCGTTTCCTGCAATTTTTTCTCATTTCCTTTTGTTCTCCAGTTATCTCTTTCTGGTTACTATAAAAATTACGTTTACTCTCTTGACCTTAGCACCATCTTCTTGGAAACCTCTGAGCCATGAGAGCCAAGTGGAGGAAGAAGCAAATGTGCAGGCTGAAGTACAAAAGAAGAAAGATGAAGCAGAAGTCCAAGTAAACTAGCTTGTGCACCGTGGAGGTCAAAGGAGTAGAAATAAGAAATGCCAGGGACCATGGACATTGGTATGTTAGACTGCCTGCTACTGTTCAGATTTTGTCTCAGTGGATTTAGAACTTACATCACCCATCCCCTCGCCAAGACCACCACTGAGAGAAGACCCACCTTGTTCATAACAGCCCCTGTTGGTCCTTTACCTGGGACCTTTGGCATTCTGGACTTATTCATTTCTCAATTGTGGTCAATGTAACCCGTGTACAATAAATCATCCCTTCTGCTGTTTTAGCTGAAGAATCAAAAAAAAGTTACATTTAATATTCTATTGTTGTTACACTATAATTTGAATTTATATCATTTTAACCTAATAATATACAAAAACTACTCTTTTACAGCTTTGTCCCCATCACTTGCAGTTCTTATCAAAAAATTATTTCTTTCTACATGGTATCTAGAAACAAATTTTTTTTTCAGCATTGTAAAAGAGTCATGACTTTAAGTCTTAGATAAACTTTTACACTCCTACCATGCATATTGGCCTATTTTTCTTTTTTTTTAAATTGTAAACAAATGGGATACATGTTGTTTGTCTGTTTGTACATGGCGTAAAGGCATACCATTTGTAGAAACAGTTTTCTTAAGTGCAAGTCTCCTAAATTATGTAGAAATCAAAATATGAAGTTATAAATCAAAATTACAAAACTAGCTTTTAGATTCTTAGACTTTTTTTAAATATTAATCTCTTAAATCTCATAAATCTCATAGCAAATAAAAAGTGCAGTTAAAACCATTGTTATAACAGTACGAGCTTTTGTGATTGCTTGTGTGTTAGCATTTCGGGGACGTTTACTTTTTCATATGGCTTTGTGTACTTTCCTTTTCACCTGTAGAACTTCCTTAAGCATTACCTTGCAGGGCAGGTATAGCAGTAACAAGTTCCATCAGCTTTTTTTTTTTTTAATTCTAAGAATGTCTTAAATTCTCCCTTAGTTTTGAAGTATTTATGAATATAGGATTAATAAAATCATTCATTGACAGGTGTTTTTTCTTCTTCTTTTAGCACCGTGAATATTGGCCCACTTCTTTCTGGTCTCCAGTTTCTGATGACTAATCTGCCAATAATCTTATTGAGGATCCCTTGTATATGATGACCTTTATCTGGACAGTCATTTTCTTAATTTTTCCCTTTAGTTCTTTGAGCATTTTTAAGAGTTGTTTTAAAGTTTTTGTCTAATAGTGCTATCAAGCCTTTTTACAGTTTCTGTTGAATTATTTTTCCTATTTGAACGGGCAAAACTTTTGTCTCTTTGAATGCCTATGATTTTTTAAAATATATTTTTTAGTTGTAGGTGGACACAAGACCTTTACTTTTTATGTGGTGCTGAGGATGGAACCCAGGGCTTCATGCATACTAGGCAAACACTACCATACTGAGCTACAACCCTAGCCCCTGCCTGTGATTTTTATTGAAAACTGGATATTTGAATCTAACCATATATTAAGTCTGCAAATTAGATTCTCCCAATTTCCCAGGGTTTGTTGTTGTTTTGTGCTTAGATTGTTTTAGGTTACGTCTGTGCCAACAGTCAACCTATGTTGAAACAGTCTTTTAAGGCCTTTTGTGAGCCTCCATCTTACCTTCAGTACCCACAGTGGATTTCTAGTTTCGCTAACATATTCAGTTACTCTTGAATGTTACTTCGACCAGAGGGGGAGAAGCTGCAACAAAGGGAGGGGCAGCAACTGTGGCCACTGCCTCTTTCTCTGCGCTGCTGTGTTAGAAGCAGCAATCAGAGAATAGATTCTTGGACTAGAAGGACAGGTTTTTTCCCCATTCTGGCCTCCATGAGTTGTGTGCAAACTGCCCTGTGTATACACACAGCTGCCTGCCACAGGAGTGAGGGGTGGGAGCATGTTAGCCACTACTGAACTATAAGTTGAAATTGACCAAATTTAACCATGATTTAGCATCTAAGTCTTCCCCTGGACGTTGCAAGCCTTCAATAGCCCCGAGTTCCAAAATAGTTGCATCACACATATTCTGCCAATGCAACTGCTTTCTAGGCGAAGAGACAGATTTCCTTCTTGTGCTTTTGACTCCACCATCTTCCTGGAATCCTCTCTCTGTTCTCCCTATTTTTTGTAGTCATAGAACCCCTAAGTTTTGGCTGGGTATATGCTTAGAGAAACAAGAGAAAAAACCTGGGTTCCTGATACCATGGGTGCCACACCAGGCATGAAATAACTATATTTAGGATTTTTTGAATGAGCAATAAATTTTTATTTTGTTTTGCCACTACTGTTCTGTTGATTTCTATTATATTATAAACAGTTGCACCTAACCCAGATTAAGGTGCTTAACTAACTTTCTAGACCAAGAAGCACATTTTTAAAAAACATTAAGAAATAGCTTTGTTGCAATGTCTTTTTTCATTTATCCACTTACTGATCAAACATCCAAGAGGGACACAATTTGGAATTCAGACACCTTAGGCAGAATTCACCAGAAAGAGATGACATTATTAGATATATAAAGACTGCAAACCAGTGAAATATTTGTTGTAGAGAACAGCATCGGTGATAATCTTACCTATCCAGGCTACCGTAACAAAATATCACAAGATTGGGGACTTATAAACAACAAAAATTTTTCTCACAGTTCTGGAGGCTGAGAAGTCCAAAATCAAGTTTCCAGAAGATTCATGGTCTTATGAGAGCCTGTTTTCTCTTTCACAGGTGGTGACTCTTACTATGTCTTCACAAAGTATTAAAGACAAACATGCTCCCTTGGTCCTTTTATGAGAGCACCAATCCCATTTACAAGGGCTCTTCTCCATTGCCTAATAACCACAAACATGCACACCGTAGTACTGATCTTGGGGTAATCCAAACTACAGATGCCTCAACTTATCCTTGTGAGAAACCCCAAAGAGGTAACTAGAATATTAATCTAAAATAAAGATTAGGGATCTCAGAAAATTACTGGATTCTAAGTGTCACTCTCTAAAACCAACTTTTTTTTTCTTTCTTTTCTTGAAACTTCTTTATATAATTTAAGATGATGCTGTAGAACCCTGAGCAAAAAAAAATTTTTTTCTTGGAGACAATTAGCTTAATACTATTTATCCTAGAAACTCCAGTTTACTACATCCCTGGCTTAATTCCAAATTTAATAAGTCCTATAATAATACAAGTTGAACATTTCTAATCCAAATCTTGAAATACTCCAAAATCTGAGACTCTGAATGCCAACATGACCCAAGTGGAAAATTACACCCCAACCTCAGATGATGGGTTACAGTAAAAATGCAGGTACATAAATAACTTTGTATAAAGTTACCTTCAGTCTATATATGAAAACATAAATGAAGTCTGCTTAGATGCTGACCCCCACTCCCAAAGAACCTCATTGCATATGTACTAATATTCCAAAACCTGGGGTGGGGGGCATCAGAAATCTGAAACCCTTTGGTCTCAGCATTTCAGAAGAGAGATGCTTACAGTTCAGGAGACTTAATAACAGCAAGAAAAACTTTATAGATTAATGAGTAAGAGCATAAGCACTGCAGTCAGACCTATCTCATTGGAATTTACCACTTTCAAACAATGGGACTGTGGGTGAGTAATTTTTAACATTTTAAGCCTCAGTCCCCTCATTGGGGATAACAATTGATACACAGATTTCACCATATAAAATACTTAACACAATGCCTGGCATATAACTTGCCACGCAGTAAATGAAAGGAATATCATAAGAGTACATGTAGCTCATAAAAGGCCTCCAGAGGTTACCCACTGAATCTCCTACAGATGCCCAATGTTAACAGCTCATGTGTAACATGAGGTCACAATAACAATATTCACCATGTTCTGCTGACTCTTCACCATCCATTAATCCAGAAACTCTACCCATGCCAACTGTCCTCCCCCCATCCAACTTTTTCTGCAGATTCTCCAGTAGTATCTTCATAAACAAGTTCTTATGCTTCAGATATCTGTATCTGGTCTCTTTGGTGATGTTTGTAGCTAGGGCTCCACTACCTACATTTTCATTTTTGTTATTATTCACTTTATAAAAAGGGTATGCTATATGTAATCTTCTGGGACCTATTTTTTTAACTTAAGGGTTGCTAAGATTTATATGTACTGTTACATGTCATTGTAGTTCATTTGTTTTGGTTGCTATATCATCCACTCCTCTGACGGCTGGCATCTAGGTAGATTCTAGGCTTGTTATTGTGGCAGTACTACAAAATATATTCTTGTTCATATTTATTTGTTATTGTTTGTTCATATTTATTTATTTATTTATTTATTTGGATTGGTTTGTTTGTCTTGTGGTGCTGGGATCAAATCCTGGGCCTTGCTAGGCAAGTGCCCTACCACTGAGCCACATTCTCAGCCCTCTCATACTTACTGTTGTTCACATATAAAATTGTGGCATATACCCAGGTGTGGATTGTACAGTGTGTGAATGTTACACATCCTTCTCATATCATATATTTCTCATATCTAGTATTTCCACTTTTTCAAATTCCCTTATCTCTGAGAATATCTATTATACTTGTTTAATTCTTGATATGCACCTTCTAATTCTGCTTCCAAAATATTTATATATAAATATAAAGGCTTATGATAACATATACGCAACTATGTATATTGGTCATCTGAAGAAACAGGATTATGATCTCCCCCCACAAAAAAGAACCCCAGTTCAACTGGACAGCATTTCATTTTATTTTATTATGTAAAATGTAGAAATTCTGATTGAGAGAAAAATAAGATTAGAATCTGAAGAATTTTCTTAGGAAAATAATGCTTGCTGAAGGCATTATCTTTGCTCCCATTACGATGAGCATCTTTATTCTTGGCAATCCATGTCAAAGCTCCAGGGACAGTATAACCCCAGATCTCTCCTACTCATCTGTGAACCTTGGTCCTGGACTGAATGTGATTAGAGGTTGTAGAAATATTAAAAAATAAGAACAATATCCATGAAAGCCATGCTCAGAGGTCAGTCTTCTTTTCCTCAGGTACATTAGGAGCAGGAAGGATCAACATTCCTTCTATTCATTTGTTTTTTTTTGGTTTGGGGCTCTAGGGTGGAGCTGAGCACTCCACTGCCCTTCCTCCACTCACAGATGTCTGCATAGTTGCATGTCCGACACTTCCAAGCCTCTTCCACATCAACCCCTTGAGGCTCTCGGTGGCCCATCCAGTAAGCCATATAATGCTGCACCTTGTCTCTCATCTCTTTCTCTTCAAAGGCTACAATCTCTGTACCTAATACAGTGGCAGTCTCTTGATGAATATACTCGATCTTTAGAATATCAATAACTGGGAGGTCAGATAGTGTGAGAGACAAGAAGACCAGTTCCATGAGGTCACCCAAAGTCTTCACAGAAAAGCCTCCCTGCTGGGCATGCCTCAGCACTGAAGGCCCCAGTGGCTTGTCTGGGCATAATTTTGTGTGGTGGATTAGGCTCTCAGGTGTCACTTTCCCTTGCACCATAGCATCAAAGATAAATTTGTATAGCCTGACTTGAAAACAGTCTTTCTTCTTCTGAGCTTCCAGAGGGAGCATAGGGCGCCTGCGTGTCTTGAGTTCAGTCAGTTCCAGTTCCCCTTTAGCTGTATAGTGCAACTCATCAATTACTCCAACAAGAAACACACCCTCCACTTCCCCAAACACTGGAAATTCTCTGATGCATCCTTCTGATTGCAGGGTAGGAATCATTGATAGTATATTCAGAAACTTAACTGCCCAACTATCTTCTTTAGTGGTGATGGGGACAGTCACAAGATCATGAAGTTCTAATTCTCTAGCTAGATGGATGCTGGCACCAGTGTCCAAAACAGCTGCCTTCTCAGGTGTCGAAAAACCAGGAAGTTCCTTCTCATATGCCATTTGCAATTCACACCAGTTCTGAGTAGACAGGTCCGTGACATATAGATATTTTAGGTGGAATCTTTCCATAGGTGAAGAGACATCCAATCCTCTTTTCCAGTTTTGTAAGCTCACAGATTTGCCATCCTTACCAGGGAGTTCAGAAGGGTCAGCCTTGCTAACTGAAGCATTTGACTCATCATCCAAATCCAGAAACTCTAGGAACTCTGAGTCACTCAAGTCTGAGAACCCTGAGGCTTCTGGGGATACTATCTCCTCTTCCCCAGTCTCTGCCATGGTACAACTCTGACTAGGCAAAGAGGTTCCTGCAAAACATGTTAAAGACATGCATTATCCAAAATTGTTTCTCAAAATCACTTTCAAAATCCTACGAGATTAAAAAAGACTCATAATGAATTATTTATTTACATTAAAGAAAAATTTCTTAATAACCAAGCAGTGACACCAAACAGTTGTATACAGGTATGCTTTAAAAAATTATTCCTTGTATCATTTATCTATGTCTCTTTGGTAGTTTTTTTTTTTTTTTTTTTTTTTGAGGTGCTAGGAATTGAACCCAGGGCCTCATTCATGATAGGTAAGCAAACTACCACTAAGTTACATCACCAGTCTGGCAGAAAAGTTTAAGTGGGAAAATAGTTTTATTCTTGGATCTGTCACTAAAATACTATGTATGGCTTTAAGCAAAATCACTTTTCAGTTTCTTCAGATTTAAAAGGAGATTTAAGGTTTGCCTTTTTTTTCTTCAAATTTCTATTGACTTGAAACTTTTAAAAACTTTTATTTATTTATTTATTTATTTATTTATTTTGCAGTTCTGGGTATTGAGCCCAGGAATGTTTCACCATTGAGCTATACCTGCAGCCATTTATAGTTTTTATTTTGAGACAGGGCTCACTGTTTCCCAAGCGGGCCTCAAACTTGCAATCTTCCTGCCTTACCCTTCCCCAAGTCACTGGGATTACAGGGATGTACCACCACACCACCACCCAGCTCAGATGTAAATTCTTTAGCATACATTTCCAAATGGCATTCTCCTACAGTACTGTTAACACATCCAACAAAATTAATAATTCCCTAACATTCCAGTCCAGGTTCAAATTTCCCCAACTATCTTAAAAATGACCTGGATAATTTTTCTTTATATCAGGAAACAACAACCACACATTATGTTTGATTGTTTTGTCTCTGACGTATTTTTAAGAAACTAGGCAAATTATTTTGTGAAGATATTTTTAACCCTTACTCCTAACCTCATATATCTAACTTTGATTGGGAGAAGAAAAACAAAAACAAAAAACAAGGCATGACCAGTACACTAGTGTCAGACAAAAAATGTAAGCTGATAGGGTAACTATGAAACAAATGTCTCCATTTTGCTACTCTAATGAACATGGTGAATGTACCAACTCCCACGTCAAAGCTTAAGATCTAACACCCTGAGAGCGTCATTATTATTAAATATGTCTGTTCTTAACTAATTTTTAAATAGCCTACATGTCACTAGTCAAAGAAAACATACATAGCCAGAAGAAAGGTTATTTGCAAAGAGCAAAAGTAATGCAATGCTAAGACATTTGCTTACACTCTGTAAAGTTGTTGCTTTACAGGATACTTCAATAGTAATAAAATACTGAAACACATTTTTGTATAAATATATTAAAACTCTAAATGTATTTTAAATGATGATAATTTCAAAATGAGTAACTTTATTTGGACTACGAAGTTCCTGAATATTGGCAATGGTTTTTACAGTCCAACAAACTAAAATCAAATGGTATGCTCTGGGTTTTGCATTGTTTTTGAGGAGGGTGGGGAGCATTAAATCCAAATCAATTAATCTTGAAAATATTGTTTCAAATATCTAAACCTGGCTGCCCAATATGGTAGACACCAGACCTAAGTGGCTACATAATTAAAATGAAATAAAATTTAAAATTAATTTTCTCAGTTGCACTAGCGACATTTCAGTGTTCAGGAACTACATGCTGCTAGTGGATACTTTAAAAGCCACAAATATAGCACATTTCTCTGATCACAGAAAATCTAATTGGACAACACTGACTTATATATCATGTGTATGCATTAACTTCCCAAAGAGAGTAAGCTCCTGAAAGATACAGACTCCCCACTTGTTTTACATAAAACACTGAGTACAGGATAGTCCTTAACAGGACTTAATGTGAATTAATGTCTTATGGTGAAAACAAAGAACAGGAGCATCCTCTGTGGCATTATTCATGTAAAAGAAGAAAACAATACAATAGAGATAGACCATTTGGACTCAGATGTGTGGCCTAAACTTTGCTATGCTTAACACACACCCAGGACCACACCCCAAACACAAAAACAAGAGCAAGACACCACTGACACATGAGATGAATAATATAGATAGTACTACTTAGGTGGTAGATGTTTGGAAACATCAGCACAGTGTCATGAATCTAGGGTCTACAGACCTGGATTCTGAACCTGATCTTGAGTAGTTCAGCAGAATTTAGTCGTATGCTACTTACTTTTTGAGTAATCTTGGACAAGTTTTTAGCTGACACATCTTTAAAATGTCCCAGTGAGAGCAGGGAACTCCTAACTCTAGTCAGCTACTCAATCATTGAGTGATAAAACACAGTACCCGAATTAGTACTCAAAAAATATGGCTCTCCTTTTCCTTATCAAGGAAGGGATGACAGTGTGTATCTATTTCTTCTGACAAGTGAGACTAAACTTTAGGAAAGCAGAAACGCCAGCCAACTCACCTGAGACTCAAGCTGATCTTCCTCCTCACAGGGCAGAATACTACAGAGAAAAAGGGAGGAGAAAAGCTGTGAAGACCTCAGGTGCGCCAAAGAACCAGATTAGCCACTTGGGACTTGGTTATGGTAAACCGGGTCTTCTGGTCTTTGTTATCGGACCACTCCCTCACATTATGCTGTTTCCTCCTTTCCAATCCACACTGCACAGACTGTTGCCCACCACCCCAGATCCTTGCTCTCTATTGGGGCTGACTCCTTCATTTTCCCCATGCCCTGGATGCAGTCATTTGCCCACGTCTCTGCTTCAGAGAGTAAAAGGGTTAAAAAATAACCAAGGTCCCCCAGACGCTCTGAGGTCGGTTCTCTTCCAGCTCCAATCTTAGCCCAGGAGCTTCGGTAGGAGACTTCGTGTCTGAGGTTCTGCCTCTCTGATAGGTTCCTGCAGCCTGCGGAAATGCCACTAGGCTTTCGCTTTCCTCCGATCCCAAACCACTGTCTCTCCGGGAGTGCCACACATGCTGTAAAGTATTCTAAACACGTCCTACAACGTCCTGGAGCAGCCGGCAATGAGAGTAAGCGGCCGCCGGCCTTGAGGAACTCTCTTAGCCAATCGCATAGTCTTCGCAGAGAGAAGGTTCAGAACTCACGAGAACCTGGCCTGCGACGGGAGAGGAGTGGAGATGGTGGCCGCCGGCGATTTTCACTGAGTTGGGGAAGGAGGGAGGAGGACGCGGCGATCCGGGAGCACAAACCCTTGGACTCCGAAAAGCGGTCTGCTCAGTCCGCCAACTCGTTCGCCCGCCGGACTCCACCTGGCTTCAACGTCCCCTCGACCTGTTTCAGGACTCTCCCCTAAGAGCGTGAGCAGGCTGCGCGGCGAGGGCTGAGGCGGAGAACGGCTGAGGCGGAGAACAGCGCGCTGCCGCGAGCCCAGTCCCAGAGTGCCCTGCGGCCGCCCGGACACCGCCCCTTCCCAGAGTCCTCCGCGGCGCCGCCCCGCCTTCGCGAGGAGAGGCGCGGACGCCAATCCCGCTCACTGCGGGCGGCGGCGGTGGCTGTTAACCGAGGGCGGGCGCCAGGGAGCTCGCGGAAGCGTGTGGCACCGTGAGTGCTGGCCGTCTAATTCTATACCGAACTCTCCCCTGACTGTAAGCGCCGCGTCTCCTCCTTGACACCCTTGGGCGCTGCGTCCGCATCTTAGAACCGCAAACCGGCTTTCCCAGCCGAAGGTGGGCCTGGAACTCGCTTTTCGGATTCTGGCGCTCACCTTGTCTCCCCCCGACTCCTTTTTTTTGGGGGGGGGGTGCTGGGGATCGAACCCAGGGCCTTGTGCTTGCAGGGCAAGCACTCTACCAACTGAGCTATCTCCCCAGCCCCCACACCCCCTTTTTTTCTCTCTTTTTCTTTCTTTTCCTTGTTGTTTACTTACTTGGAACTAACCCTTTTTATTGGGAAACATAACAATTATATTCTGAAATATTAAAGACAATAATTTTATAACACTTGTCACCATTAGTACAAAAATAGAACAACCAGGCTCTCCCCAGATACACTCTGAGGCATCCACTACCCTGACTTTTGTGACTGCTTACTTTGCTTTACAGCAGACTTGGTTGATGACAAAGATGGGATCGCACAGCAATGGAAAAAAGATGGTCTTTTTAATGAAGATTCTGTGACAATATAGTACTTATGGAAAACAATGTAAAATGGGAACCTCACACTTCATCACAAAGGTCGATTTCAGGTGAATTAAAGATTAAATGTGGGGCTGGGGAGATAGCTCAGTTGGTAGAGTGCTTGCCTTGTAAGCACAAGGCCCTGGGTTCAATCCCCAGCACCCAAAAAAAAAAAAAAAATTAAATGTGAAATGCTCAACAGTAAGACTTTTAGACTAATATAGGTGCTAAAAACTACAAAGCACGTTGTGTCAGTTGGGAAAAGTTTAAAGTGGTTTGTGTCCGCTATTATCAACCCAATTGTACATATCCCGAGTGTAGTAATGATGTGGTTATGTAAGGAAACGTCATTTTTCTTAGAAAACTGGAAGTTAAACAAAAGCATTTTAAGTGAGATATGAGAAGGCATTGCTGATATGAGGTTGGAGATTTCGACCTCCTCCCCAGTATAACCATCTTTAGCCAGGATGTAACTTGGAATGCCAGGAAAACCCCACTGGACCCCTTCACACAAGGACCATTTTTCAAATGATGAGGGGGGGTGGGGGCAATTGGGCCGGTGGAATGAAGCAGAAGAGGATGAAAAACAATCATGAAATATTTGGGGAAAAGGGTGGTTAATGAGTGACAGGATTGGGGAAGATTATACTGGGGAGGAGGCAGAAAACTAACTTCAGGTGAGGCTTGATCTAGGGGCCAAACAGTATGTCCAGGATTGAGCTTCCTTTTTCCATCTCTTGGGTCTATTTCTCTTGTGATTGATTTTCCCATATCGTTCATTTTCCTCTTTCACTGTCAGTAGTTTTCAGGGCTACAGCCTTTCAGATTTGTGTCCGGAGCCGGGGATGGGGTGTGTGTGTGTGTGTGGACAAGTTCATTTCCCTATTACCCAAACAGAAGTCCAGAAAATTGGCCCTTAGTTGAACTGGGGGTTACCTGCCTACTTGAGCCAAAGTTTGCTAGAAAATAGAGCCTGAGGCAAGAAATACTGTTTTTTTCTTCTTCTTTACTTAGAAGGTGCAAACTGATAGTAGGAAAGAAAAGAGGAAGGTGAAGAAAGCAACAATGTGAAACAAATTGAAGTGGTATGTTACTGCATCTGCCATTACTTCATGTTGAGCTGTAGAGTAATTTTATAAAATTTTTATCTTACGTTGTCACTTTCTGGTCTAAAATCCTGTAGGATAAGGTCTGTCTTTTTGGTTTATTTTATAAATTCAACAATTCATTGAGGAAGGCACAAATTTTCTGAAGTGTATCACATACCATTCCCTGGTGATACACGGGAGAATGAACAGAAGCAAACTAAACAAAGAAGCTAGGGAAGGAAGAGAAACTTACATAGTTGAAGACCAAAGCCCATGAAATAGTGCAGAATATTTAGAGGAATACAAGATCTTTATGGCTGAAGCAAAGTTTGGTTGGGTGGAAATTTGGAAGCTTCTCCCAGAAAAATAGGCAGGGCTGTATAGCAAGTGTTCTGTAGTTTAAAATTTGACCTTTATTTTCAAGTGATGACAAACCACTGAGGGATTTTAAGCAATAAAGTGGTTTGATATGTGTTCTAGAATGATCATGCTAACAGTACAGAGGAGAGAGAGATGCATACAGATTGGCTATAGAAAAATTAGTTGGTAATCTACTTAAGCCATTAGGAGATGCTAAGAACATGATTAACTCTGGCTATGGAAATGGAGAGGAGATAGACTGAGGAGACTCCAGGTAGAATATACAGTACTTAGTGACTGGTTGGGGGAGGTGGTGGATGACAGGAAAAAGTTTCAACTATTTGAGAAGTGGATTGATGGCAATACCTCTTTCTGGTTTAAGGAATACAGATTTTATTGAAAAGATTATGACTTGAGTTTTCAACATGTCAACTATGGGATATCTAAGAGACAATATCCAGTGAGGCACTGGTGATAATGTTCTGGAACTCAGGAGAGATTTTAAGATAGAGATATAGATGTTAGAAGTCTTAGAATATTAATGAGATCAACTAGAAAAAATGTTTTAGAGAAGATGCTTAATAAGATGGCCCTGTAGAAAAGTATACTGGGTGATCAGCAGAGGGAAAAGTGCCTGTGAAATAAAGAGAATGAACAGGCACAGTAGGCTAAGCCAGTGGGCAAGTTCTGAAGCACAACATATGACCTCCTGGGGCAGTCAGAGATGTAAGAAGTAAACCTCTTACATCAGCCAACAGTGGCTGTGTTCAGCCAACTAAAGGCAGGTGTTTGGAAAGCTAGGGTAACAAACTTGGAGAAAAGATGGTCAGAAATGTAACTGAGGGGCTGGGGTTGTAGCTCAGTGGTAGAGTACTTGCCTGGGTTCAATACTCAGCACCACATAAAAAATAAAACAAAGTTATTGTGTCCTTGCACAACTAAAAATATATATTTTAAATGTAACAGGTAAAAGGACATGGGTAATTTAAAAAGAGGATTTCCATCTCTTCATCTATAAAGTCAGAGTTTTAGATTAGGTGAGCTGCCAGACTATTTCCAGTTCTAAAATCCTGGTCCTCTAGGCTGGCACTGAAGAATGGGTAGGATTTGGAACTCTATGAACATTAACCCCTTCTTCTAGGAATTTCTTTCCTTACCAGCCACTACTCCATCCACACTTCCCATGGTAGCTGAGATCTCTGAGCACCTGACCTACCTAGGCAAGTAAGAATCATTCCCCAGGAACTTGAGACTGGAAGGGAGAAAAAAGACAGATTTTCTTTATATATATAAAACATGGAGCTGATGATAACTGATTTATAATCAGCTGTTAAAGGTGGCGTGCAGCAGTGCAGAATGAAGGTACAGAAGCAGAGATGGGACATGAAGAGAGAAAATGACCCGGGATTTCCAAAGTGCTCCTGGTCCCAATCCACTGTTAGCATGTATTACAGCTCCTGAACTTCATGATACATTAAGATCTAATATCCTCCTTTGAGAATTATACTAGCCCTATCTGATTTATTTGCAACTCAATGGAATCCTAATATACTGATAATAGAGCCCATATGGGAAGCAGAAAACAAAACGGGAAAGGTGGGAAAATAGATACATATAAACAGCACTACCTAGAAGGTAGGACTATATATAATGGAGGATCCTGTCAGACTCTGGATTATAACTAGAGTAGTGGTTGTGTTGTGAGAGCTAAAAGAAAATTCATTGACAGAATCACTAAAACTTCAAAACACTAAGATTGAAAACTAAACACAGAATCACAGGTTTGGCCTTGGTATTCATCTTTCATAGCCTAAAAAGCAATGTTAAATAATTCTCATTTATTAGTACTTATTAACTAGAAAGTCATGTCCCTCCTGTCTCTCTCCATGGGTTAAAATTTGCTAACGGAATCATGCTGTAAAATGCTACACAATGTACAGTCAGTCAGTCATCCATGGTAGACCCTGCCACTAAGTGCCCTTCCTTGACTATCAGTTCTCCCCCATTCCAGGTGGAGGGGTTGCAGCCAAGATTATATTCATCAAGGTAAGTGGTCCAGTCTCTTTAAATGGACTACCATCTCAGAAAGGCTCAGAAGTCAAGGAGTGAAACAATTGGAAAGATGCCTGACCCTTCAGCTGAAATGAAGATAAGTTTTCCTACTGGTGCCGGATATGGCAGGTGCTGCTGTTTCTGAGATGCAGCTCAGCTAGTATTCTAGGCCATGTCGTCAAGATGATGCTTCTTTGATGGCTGACAGAGCAATTGATCCAGGAGATGTTTCAGCCTCAAATAAGGCTCTTTTAGTTTCACGTTTTGCTAGAAGGCAAATAAATTGGTCCAAGCTCTGTGAAGGCCTATTTGCTAACATATACCCCCAGTGCAGAAATTCCAGTTCTAGGAATTTACCCTACCTATATACTTACATGTGTAATGAAAATGTGTTGGGCTATTCATTGCAATTGTATAAACAATTGGAAATAACCCAAGTCCATCCATAGCGAACTGGCTAAAGTATATTCATACCATGAAACACGATGCAGCTATAAAAAGAGAGTAAGTCAGTGCTTTATATAGTGGAGTGACCCCCATGATATACTAAGTAATAAAAATATTTTTGTACAGGTTGCTATTTATGTTTAAAAAAAATGTACTTGCGTTATTGCAGACAAAAATCTGCAAGGATGCACAAGTTATAAAAAATGTTTGCCTCTAGGTAAGAGAATTTTGTGGTGGGAAATGGGTGAAGGAGGCTTTTCATTGTATATAACTGTACTTTGTGAACGTCATACCATGTGAAAACTTTCCCCACGAGGAATTCTTTTTTAATTTAAAAATAAGGGAGTTTGTATTTCACACAGTATTTCCCCAAATGCTGGTCTACAAATCAGTGAATTCCCATGAGGAAATAACTTACTAATCCACCATGAAATCAGGAAAAATTGTTATGAATATTTCATGATGCTGAATTTATTTAATTAGAAGGACCAGATTTTTAAAGTGTTTTGTATAGAAGTGTCAGTAGTTATTAATGTTATTACACAACAGGTAAAATTTAATGTTGCCATCATTAAATCAATTTCTCAAATTTATTTGAGTCCTGAAATTTTAAAGCTTAGAATCACTGATTCAGATGTGGCTTCTGTTCTCACCAAATAAATATTTTTTTACACATTATTTCGGAAGGCATTCCGCTTGTGTATTTCATGGTGTCGACTAAGTGATGAATTATAGCTGAAGGATTTTCCACATTCATTACATTCGTAAGGTTTTTCTCCAGTATGATGCCTCTGATGTTTCTTAAAGGATGAATCATGCCTGTAGGCTTTCCCACAACGTTTGCATTCATATGCTTTCACTCCTGTATGGACAGTCTTATGGTTGTTAAGGTGTATCCTCTGTCTAAACGCTTTTCCACATTCCTTACATTTGTAGGGTCTCTCACCAGTATGGATCCTCTGGTGATGTGTTAGATATGCTCTGTGACTAAAGGTTTTACAACATGCAGTACATGCATAGGGCTTCTCCCCAGTATGAATTCTTACATGTTCACTAAGGTGTCTAATCTGTCTAAAGGTTTTCCCACATTCATTGCAAATAAAAGGTTTCTCTCCAGAATGAGTCTTCAGATGTTGGGTCAAGCTAATGTTCTGGCTAAAAGCTTTCTGACATTTGTCACATACATAAGGCTTCTCTCCAGTGTGAGTTCTATGATGCTGATTAAGCGATGAGCGATGTCTGAAGGCTTTGCCACACTCCTCACATTCAAAGGGTTTCTCACCAGTATGGATCCTCTGGTGTGTATTAAGAGATGCGCTTTGACTAAAGGCCCTTCCACACTCCTTACATCTGAAAGGCTTCTCACCAGTATGAATTCTCATGTGTTCAGTAAGGTGATTGGGTTGTTTGAACATTTTTTCACATATATTACATTCATAGATTTTTGCTCTTATGCAACTTATTGGATGATTAATCAAATCTAATTTGTATTTGTTCCTCTTTCTAGGTGTGTCACACTTGTGATGCTTCTGTTCTAAAATATTTGAACTCACAACAGTTTCCCCATGTTTGTTAACATCTTGGACTCTCTTCTTGTGGGTCAAAATGGCTTGTCTTACATTTCTTCCACAGGTTTCCTGGTGCCTTTCTAACACATCATCGTATCTGGAAACTTTACTCAATGTGGAATAAATGATATCCTCCCTTATGAACCTTTCCATCATAATGTCATGATATAAATGTTCCTGGGATATGTCATTGTTTGCAGTTGACTCACTGGCTTCTATTTTACTCTTCAAGTCTGAAAGAAATGAAAAATGCAAATAACTCATCTTCATTGTGTTTTGAAAATATCAATTACTGTAGTGGATATAGGATGGAGATTTAGGCAACAATACATAAATTACATGAGATTTTGACTATATTTAAATATGGTTATGCAGCCTACAGCAGTAATGGGAAATAAAATTTAAGAAACAGTGAACAGGTTAAATGCATCATTTCTTTCATATGTAGTAAAATTTGAGGTTTTTAGTACTGTTCTTTCTGGTAATTCTAATGAATTATTAGTACTATTTGGTATCAACAAATACTAATTCCATTAATAATAAGTAATGAACTTTCAGAGCTGTCTTTATGAATTTTTTTTTCATTGACACTATTTTTTGAAAACAATCTCAAAGATAAAATGTTCCTCTCCCCATTTCAGCAGAATCAGGAGAGACACTGGTTCAAAGACTAGGGTTTGAACTAAGAATATGCACAAAAACATTACGTTGGCCTTTATTAAAATTTATGTTTGTATTTAGTTCTGCTTCCTATAGTTATTAATATATTTCTAAAATGTTATTTTTGCAAAGGAAAATGTTATTTATGTAAGAAACCCCGACTGTTGCATTGCTACTGCTGTTAGGTTCCAGGAAAATATCCTTCAACCTGGTCAACACAAAATAATCATTAGCACTTTCACATTCCAAATTATAAATGAATAGAGGCATAACAAAGGCTGTACTCTTCCAGTCCCTGATTCTGGTTGGGAATAGGGGAGGAAGAAGAGAAGACAACAGGGAAAGGGCAAAGAAGTCATCTCTGTACCCCTCCCCAATTCAGTATTTAGGCCTGAAGCAGGCCCACTCTAGGGGAAGAGGAAAAAACAAAATTTAACTCTGAATGATACTGGGAGTTTTTACTATTTCACTGAATTCAATAAATATTTTACTAAAATCAAGACTATTTCGTTATTTAGAGACTGGACCATGTATAAGATCTCTTTAAGATTTTGTCCAGAGGTAGGGCAAGAACATTCAGGGTATCTTTTTTTATTATTTTCTTTTGGTAATTTGTTGTGTTTTGTGATGCTGGGGACAGACCCCAGGGCCTTGCACATGTTAAGGAAGTATTGTACCACTAAGCTATACCCTTAGCCCATATTATTTTCATTATTATAAGCTGCAGAAGAGGCTGAGCATGGTGGTGCATGCCTGTAATCCTAGCAGCTCAGGAGGCTGAGGCAGGAGGATCTTGAGTTCAAACCCAGCCCCAGCAACAGTGAGGCACTAAGCAACTCAGTGAGAACCTGTCTCTAAATAAAATACAAAATAGGGCTGGGGATGTGGCTCAGTAGTCAAGTGCCCCTGAGTTCAATCCCTGGTACCAAAAAATAATAATTATAAGTTGCAGAAGAGAAAACTCAGGACAATATACAAACAATTATTAGAATTCATAATAGAGTGAAACAAGGTGGGCTGCCTATATAATATCAATATTCAAAATAAATTGTTATTACATACAAGCAACAAGCAGAAAACAATTTTTAAAAATATACCATCTATAATGGCAATAAAATACACAATTTTTAGAATGAATTTTAACAAGATTTGCAACATGTACAAGACCTTCATGGAAAAAATTCTGAAACTTTAAATGAACAAAAATTTATAGTAAATACCAGTAGATGAAAAAATATACCATGTTCCTGGATAGTACAATCTAATACCACAACAATGTTAATCTTCTCAAATTGATCTATATATTTGATTCTATTTCAATAAAAATGGCAACAGAGCATTTGTGTGTGTCACTTGATGCACTGACTATATAATTCATATGGAAAAGCAAGGGGTTAAGTAATAGCCAGGGCAATTTTAAGAAACAAAGTGGGTAAACTACTTCTACTAGATAATAGGTCTCATTATGAAACATAGTAATGGAAGACAGCCTGGAATTAGAGTAGGGACAGGAAATTTTTTTAAATGAAATGGAATGAAAGAACCCAGAAATAGACCTAAGCATATAAAGAAACTTAACAGGTGACAGAGCTGCATCAATTATCCAACAAATGGTTCCTGGACTGAATGTCCACGTGGAAAAAGTTAAACTAGATTTTTTTTTTTAAATCTCGTACTATATAAAATGAATTCCAGATGAACCAAACAAATATGAAAAGCAAAACTCTAAAAATACAGGTGTATAGGTGCTACAGTTGTGGCTCAGTGGTAGAGCACTTGCCTAGCACATGTGAGGCACAGGGTTTGATCCTCAGCACCACATAAAAGTAATAAATAATACCACATAAAAGGTATTGTGTCCATCTACAACTAAAATTTTTTTAAAAAATACAGTATAAAGTAATATATATATATATATATCATCTGCATATAGTAAAATGGAGGATAACAGCAGAAAAGGATATCTTACATAATAAAAAGCACAGAAACTGATAAATTAAGTAAAATTAAATTTAATAATACATATCCTTTAAAAGACTTTACTTATTTACTTATTTATTGGTTCCAGGGATTGAATCAGAGGCTCTTAACCACTGAGCCACATCCCTAGCCCTTTTTTATTTTATTTTTTTAATTTTGAGGCAGGGTCTCAGTAAGTTGCTAAGGTTGGCTTTGAACTTGTGATCCTCTTGCCTCAACCTCCCAAAACACTGGGACTATGGGTATGCGCCACTGTACTTGGCTAAAGACATTATTTTTAAAAAATGAAAGATGGGTCACTGGCTGAGAGAAAACATTTATAAAAGAAAATCATCAAGGATTAGTATCCAGAACACACACACACATACACACGTACACACACACACATGCATACACACATTTTTTTCTAGAAATTAATTTTAACAAAGATAATAGAAAAATTGACAAAGGCTATAACAAGTAATTTACACAGAAGGAATTCTGGATGGATGGTCAACAAACATGAGAATATGCTTCCTTTCATGAGTAATCAGGAAAATTAAAGAAATAATATCATATTCACCCACTGAATTTACAAAGATTTTAAAGTTTGACATGCCGAGTATTGATAAAATGCTAAGTTCTGGGAACTCTCAAAACCTGCTAAAGGGAACAAAAATTGGTGACAATGCTTTGAAGAGGAACTTGGTAATAACTCGCAAAATGAAGGCATATATATCCCATAACCCAACAGTTTTGTTCTACCAACTACCTTGAAGAAATATTTGGATGTATATGAGCAGATATGTGCCTGAAGGTTTACTGCAGCATCTCTGTAACCTCCAAATTTGGAAATAATATGGTCTACCAACAGAAAAATTCGTAACTAAATTGTGGTTTATTAATTCAATGGAAATGAATAAACTAGAAACATCAACAGTGATGGAGAAATATCAACAGTGTTGAACAAGAAAAGCAAGAAAGTACATATATCATTTATTTGAAGAATATGAATGTACAAAACAATGCAGTTGTTTAGAGATATATGTATGTAATGAAAATAAGAAGACAAAGTGGCAATGGTAATATTTAAACAGAACAGTGGTTATTTTGAAAGGTGGGAGGGAAGCAGCAGGACTTCAACTTTTATTTCTTAATCTGGGTGGAAGCTACACAGAAGTGTGTTATAAAGTTCTCTATGCCTTTCAAAATGTGTAAAATTTTCCATAATAAAAGCAAAGTTCAGAAAAATTGCTACTGGATTGGGTGAGAAGGAATCCTGTGCTATTTTCTCTTGCAGGACTTTTCATGAAGTAGCTGCTACCAAAAATTAAGATATGTGAGTTAAAAAGAGATGAAAACTGGAATTGTAAAATAAAAGATGGGGAAAAGTGGAAATAGAGTGGAAGAGAGAAAATTAAAGATCTGTACAGCCCTGAAAAGAGATCTGTTTTCTGTGGAAAGACCACATATATCTGACTGTTAGAAGAAGGAGCTTTAGGTAGGCAGGATTTAGGATACTGAAGAAGGAAAATCAACTTAAACCTTAATGAGGACAATTCAAGAAAGACTTTTGCAAGAGTTCAGTGAAGACAGAGTGGGTAAAATTAGTTTTAGTGCAGGTTTTGTCCAGTGGCCTGAGCCTTCCTGGCAGGCTGGGAGGACCCTGAGGACGGCCTACATACTAAAAGCTACCATCTTCCTTGGTCTCACCTGAAATGGTATTTTCTGGGTCTCCTTTCTGTATCATCCATGGCTCTTCTCCTTTCTCCAACTGGGAAATCACACTAGGCTTAGAAAACTGATATCCTGCTTATGAAGTAAAAGAAAAAGAGAAAGAATATGAATGTTTATGTTGATGTCTAAGTACCATCCCAAGAATTTAGTTCTAGTGTTCTGGTATTCAGGGGTTCTGAGAGGGAAAAGGGGCATGTCTTTCTATTCTAGCTCTATGAAGTAAAGCTGATTTCCCAAGGAATCAGATCTGCCCTGGCTTGGTTTTCAAAAGTATAATATATATCTAATATAGAACCCAAGGCCAAGCTTCAAAGAATCTACAGTAGTGATAATTTAGAAACAATGACTCTCCTATAATGAGCAGGTTTCTGGATATATGGATGACCCATCCTTACCCACTGACACCAGGTTCCTGTAGTTCTCCAGCATCACATCACGGTACAAATTCCGGTGAGTAGGGGCCAACTGCCTCCACTCTTCCTGGGTAAAGTCCACAAATATGTCCTTGAAGGTCAACAGTTCCTAGAACATCAAACATTCCTTTTCAGTTAGAGGCCACCACTTTCAAAGTCCAAGGAGTACTGACATTTTCTAAGTTTTGGGAGGGGCCTCCCTGGATCTGTTTTGAAATTACTATAAACAATTAAATATGTAGGACATAAGATTGCACATGCCTTAGAAAAAATTAGGCAGGTCAAAGGGAATAGGGAGAATCAAAGTGAGAGTAAGAATGATCTTTTTGTAAGGTACTTAAAGTTGCTCTGAAAGGGTGATATTTGGCCAGAGATATGAATTCAGTGAGGAAGAGCTATGTGGAAATCTGTGGGGAGAGCATTCCAGGGAGGTGTAAAGGACCTCAGGTGAAAACATTCTTAGCTTATTTGAGGAACAGGAGGTGAAGAGCATGGATGGAGGTAGGTTAAGGAAGGGGAGAGCAGAAGGAGATGAGATCAGAAGGGGTGGGAAATGGGGGTTTAGACAAGGAAAAAGGCACTTCTGCTCCCAACATTTTCATCAAACTCTTATGTATTCTTGCTGAGCTTGAATTCTGGGGCCCAGCTGGACTTAGTCTAAGATGAACAACTGTCTAGAACTGTAGTCTACCCACTTCCTAGCCTAAATACCAAAAGATAAAGAAGAGCACCCCCTTAGTGGTGGTGGGAGGCACTGGCGTGAAGCTAAACTGAATCAAATTCAAGATGCATCACAGCCAGAGCTCAGTCACAGCTCCAGGAGGAATAAGAATAATCAGCCCCTCATCTTAGACAACAGACAGAGGAAAGGCCTTAGAGTATCTTAGAAACAAGACAAAACAAAAAAAACTATCTACCTATACACACACACCCCTCCCTCATATTCCATTGTTTGTTTGTTTTTAATTATTAGATGCTGGATGCAGAGACACATACCTATAATCCCAGCAACTTGGGAAGCTGAGGCACAAGGATCCCAAGTTCAAGGATAGCCTCAGCAACTGAGCAAGGCCCTAACTAACTTAGTGAGACTGTCTCAAAAAGGGTTAGAGATGTAGCTCAGTGGTTAAGTGCCCCTGGGTTCAATTCCCAGTACCAAAAAATAAAACAAACATGTAAACAAGGGGAAATATAACCTATAATCAAGCAAATAAAAAATCAACACAGCAGACACATAGATGATCAAGTCACTGAAATAAGCAGATAAGAACGTCAAAGCAATTATTTAAATATATGTTAAAGAATTTACATTAAGGATAGAATGGATAAAGAGATGGGGATAACTTTAGAGAGACACAGAAATGCAAGAAGAGAAATAAAAATTCTATAAATGAAAAATAAAATGTACGATAAATTAATTGAATGGCCTTAAAGTAGACAAGGCAGATGAAGACAAGCTCAGTGAAACTTAAAAATGGGTCAATAGACATTATTCAAAATAGAGCAGCAAGAGAAAAAAAAGAAACCTGAGGGTGAGTATCAAGTGATATAATATAATTAGAACCTCAAAAGAAGAAATATTTAAATAGCTGAAAAACTTCCAAACTGATGGAACTTACAAATTCAAGCTCAGCAAGCCCCAAGAGGGATAAACTAAACACCCACCCATCCCCCAAAACACCCCACACCTATGCACATCACAGCAAAACTGTTGAATAACAAAAATAAAGGGAAAGATCATAAAAGTAGGCAAAAGATTCTGGAGTACAGCTGGAGTTTAGTCCAAGATGAGCAACTGTCTGGAGCAAAAGATGGTAAGAAAAGGGAAACAAAAAACAATGAAAAGTTGATATGAAACAAAGACATATCACAAATGATAAGAATAACAGGCAACTTCTCATCAGAAATAATACAAGTTAAAAGATAATGGAAGCCGGGTGCAGTGGTGCCCACCTGTAATCCCAGCAGCTTGGGAGGCTGAGGCAGGAGGACTGGGAGTTCAAAGTCAGGCTCAGCAAAAGCGAGTGACTAAGCAACTCAGTGAGACCCTGTCTCTAAATAAAATATAAAATAGGGCTGGGGATGTTGCTCAGTGGTTGACTGTCCCTGAGTTCAATCCCCAGTACGCACCCCCCCAAAAAGGAACCTTTTTAAAGTACTTAAAGAAAAAATAAGAAACTTAGATTCTAAATCCAATAGAAGATCCTCAAATAGGAGTAAATATTAAGGTATGTTTAGATCAACCAAAACTGCAAATTTGTCATCAGAATATTTACACTACAAGAAATGAAAAAAAGTTTTTTAGACTGAAGGGAAATAAATATCAGAAATTTGAAACAAAAGTTTTAAAAATTGAAGAGTACTTGAATTGGTAAATAGTGGGTAAATACAAAAGAGTCAGGTTGTCATTTGTTTTTGTGGTACTGAGGATTGAACCCAGAAGTGCTCTTCCACTTAGTTACATTCCCAATTCTTTTTATTTTTTGAGAGAGGGTCTTGCTAAATTGCTCAGGCTAGCCTTGAAGTGATCCTCCTGCCTCAGCCTCCCAAGTCACTGTAAGAATAGGCATGCACCCAGTTCTTTTTTATTTTTATTTTGAGACAGGGTCTTTCTAAATTGCTGAGGCTGGTCTAAAACTTGTAATTCTCCTGCCTCAGCCTCCTGAGTTGGTGGGATTATAGGTGTGTGCCACCACAACTGGTTTCTTAATTTTTTTAAATATATATTTTTTAGTTGTAGGTGGACACAATACCTTTACTTTTATGTGGTACTGAGGATTGAACCCAGGGCCTTACACATGCTAGACGAGCGATCTACCACTGAGCCACAACCCCAGCCCCTGATTTCTTAATTTTTTAATAAGACAATTTACCATTAAAAGCAAAATTGCAAACAATGTATTGTGGGGTTTATAACACATAAAGTAAAATATATGATGATGAGAGTACAAAGAAGCAGTAAGTGGATATATGTTTTCATAGTACACCTGAAGCAGTATGTTAATTCAAAGCAATGGAAATAAATTTAAAAATGCACACCATGACAGAATGACCACTAAAACAAGTCAAAAAAGTGTAACTTAAAAGTCACTGGAGATGACACATCCACATCAATGTTTACAGCAGCTCAATTCACAATAGCTAAACTATGAAACCAACCTAAATGCCCTCCAACAGATGAATGAATAAAGAAAATGTGATGTATATACACAATGGAATATTACTCAGCCTTAAAGAAGAATGAAATTATGGCATTTGCAGGTAAATGGACGGAGTTGGAGAAAATCATGCTAAGTGAAACAAGTCAATCCCAAAAACCCAAACACAGAATTTTTTCTCTGATATGCGGATGCTGATCCATAGTGGGGGGTGGGTAGGGAAGAATGAGGAACTTTGGATTGTGCAGAGGGGAAGAGGAGGGGTAAGGCGGTGGGGATGGGAAGGACAGTAGAATAAGACAGACATTATTACCCTATATACATGTATGAAAAATATTTTTTTAATATTTATCACTATCACTGTCAAAAAAAAAATGAAAAAATTTTCAATACCACATATTACTTTACTAAGACTCTAAAATGTTCACATTTTTCCTGTTCCCAAATGAAATCAATGTGTAAGGGGCTGGAACTGTAGCTCAGTGGCAGAGTGTTTGCCTCCCATGTGTGAGGCACTGTGTTCAATTCTCAGCACTACATAAAAATAAACAAATAAAATAAAGGCATGCTGTCCATCTACAACTACAAAAAAAAACCAATTTTTTTTAAAGTCATTGGAGGGCTGGGGCTGAGGCTTAGTGGTAGAGCACCTGCCTCACACGTGATTCTCAACACCACATATAAATAAATGATTAAAATAAAGGACAATCAACAACAACAACAAAACTCTAAAAAAAAAAAAAAAAAGTCACTGGAGTGAGCTGGGCACAGTGGTGCATGTCTTAATCCCAGTGGCTCAGGAGGCTGAGGCAGGAGATAGCAAGTTCAAAGCCAGTCCCAGCAACAGTGAGGTGCTAAGCAACTCAGTGAGACCCTGTCTCTAAATAAAATACAAAATAGGGCTAGAGATGTGGCTCAGTGGTTGAGTACCCCTGAGTTCAATCCCCACCAAAAAATTATAAGAAAATAGTCACTGCAGTAGCCAGGTGTGGTGGTACATGGCTTGGGAGGCTGAAGCAGGAGGATCAGAAGTTCAAAGCCAGACTCAGTAATTTAGCGAAGTCCTAATCAACTTAGCAAGACCATGTCTTAAAATTAAAAAATAAAATAAAAAGGGCTGGACATGTGCTCAGTGGTTAGGTGACCCTGGGTTCAATTTCTGGTACCAAAAAAAAAAAAAAAAAGTCACTGAAAGACATAAAATGGGATAATACTCAGAAAAGATTTAATCCAAAAGAAGGTAGGAGAGAAGATACAAAGAAACAAAGAACAGAAAGGACAAATAGCAAAGAACAACCTACACTCACACCCATTCATATCCGTGATTAACTGAAAATGGACTTCAACTAGCAAGACCCACCCTCATTTAAGAAGGTCACACTTTAACTATAAACACACCAATAGGTTTAAAAAGGGGATTATTTTAAACAAGATCAGGTGTGTTCAGGGTGGTATGGCCATAAATCAGAGGGTCATTTCATAATGATAAGAGAGTCAATTCAGAGGAACATTTCATAAAGATAAGAGGATCAATTTAAGAAGCTAACAATCATGTTTATGCATTTGATGAGAAACTTAAAACTAACTAAAAGTTGACCGAACTAAAAAGATAAAGATAAAATCGTGATTACAGATTTTATCCTCTCAGTAATTGATAAAACTAGTAGACAAAAATTCATCAAGGATATAAAAGATTGGAACATTACTATCAAATAGTTAAACCTGACAATTTATCGAACACCACAAACAGCTACAGAATATACATTCTTTTTTAAAATGAAACTTTTAAAAGATACTTGTGGCTTTACATGCAGTTGTAATAAGTAACACAAATTTCATGTATTCCTTATGAAGGCTGGAACAGAGTACCAATTGGAAAGGGCAAGAAGGAACTTTCTAAGATGGAGGCAAAATGTTCTCTTTATTAATTCGATTACATGGGTACATTCATATGTCAAAACAGAATACATTTCCTAAGTGTATTTTTCTGTTTGTCACTTATACTTCAATTTTTAAAAAGTGTAATAATCCTTGAGGCTGGGGTAGTAGCTCAGTGGTAGAGCACTTGCCTAGCATGTGTGAGGCACTGGGTTCGATTCTCAGCACCAAATATAAATAAAGGTCCATTAACGACCAAAACAATATTTTTAAAAAATGTAATCCTGACACACAAATTTGTGAAGCATTCCATATTTTTAAGAAAACCTTACATAATATTAAAAAAAAAAATTTATGGGGCTGGGGTTGTGGCTGAGTGGTAGAGCACTTGCCTAGCATGTGTGAAGCACTGGGTTCAATTCTCAGCACCACATAAAAAATAAATAAATAAAATAAAGGTATTGTGTCCATCTACAACTAAAACTATTTTTTAAAAAATGTAATCCCTTCCCATTGAAAACGAATCTACTTTTTGATAAATGTTAGGAAGTGAAGGATTCCAGATAAGTGGAATGTAGAGATAATTCTTTAAATAATTAGACTATTATTTAACTATGACTTCTTCCATATTACCATAAATAACTAGAATGCATTTCAATCCTAGAAGGCAGACATTAGCATCTAAATTTCTTAGCTAAGGAAACACTGTAAAGAGCTAAAAGAAAAAAAAAATTGCCCTAGACCACTGAGCAAGTAAGATGAGATAAAATCAAACTGCGCACCATCTAAATTTCAGATAAAATCTAATCCAATACCATCTAATTTCAGATTTAAAGTTCTTTTCACTTAAAACTCTTCTATCTCCAATAGTATCTCTATAAAAGTCTTTCTTTCAATTTCCTTCTGTTTCACCCATGTTTCCATCAGATAGTGAAGACCCAACCCATTTCTGACATGCTGCCCTAACTGCTCTTAAAGCTGCCCCTGGGGCTGGGGTTGTGGCTCAGTGGCAGAGCGCTTGCCTAGCACGTGTGAGGCACTGGGTTCAATTCTCAGTACCACATGTAAATAATAAAATAAAGGTCCATCAACTACTAAAAAAATATTTAAAAAAAAAAAAAAAAAAGCTGCTCCTGCTCTCTGCCCTACCTCAAAGGTGTAGGTGGCCATTTCTTCTCTACTCACTTCTCACTTGGCTTCTTCTCAATACTGTGTCAAGGGTCACCTCGTAGAGTTCACAGTGATGTGGATACATCACTAAGAAGGTCAGAATTTCATCTCATTTATGGATATTGAATATTGTACTGACATTTATCTTAGATCCCAAGTGATATCCATTGATTTTTAAGAGCTGGAAGGGTATCACTCACTATGCTTTCTCTACAAAAAATAGCACAATATTAGATCAAGATGCTGGTGAGAAACAAGAGTTATAGGAAGGCCCCTATGAGCAGAGAAATTGCCACCATGGGTGCTTAAATTTCTGAATGAAAGCAACTCACACTGAGACCCCTACGTTGAATTTGTTAGTCTCAACCCACTAACTTCTCCCAAAACAAACAGGTTAAAAACAAGAAGTAATGTTAAGAAAATGGAGATGCTTCAACCCACCTGGGGTTCTGCTATCAGGAGGCCAGGCGTCAATTCATCCTCTAAACATTCTTCCTGGGTCTCAGCAGCATCCGGAGGCAGCAGAGCTAGGGAAAGAAAAGAACTATGAATTTTGCATATCCTCAAATCTCCCAAACACAAGTACTGCCTGCAGAACCACTGACTCCTCCCCCAAAACATTCAAAAAAAGGGACATTTAGAGTGACTCAGAAGAGCCCAAGCCTCCTTAATGAGGACCTGCAGCATGTTGCTTTGGGTATCAATATTTCCCAAGGGTCAAAAGCATAGATCTATCAGGCAACTTTGTTCAAAAATCCTCAAAGGGTTCCCCCAGACAAGGAAAAAAGTTAAAGTTTCACCATGGACTTCAAGGCATTCTATGATCTGCCCAAAGCAGATTTTCTCAGTAATGGTTACCTCCAAACTATCAATCTATACGTGGGACACCCAGTTCACATTCTTAACCCTCATTTAGACTAAATATTTCCCCTTCTCTGAACCTCTCAAGGTACCCACTTTTCTCTACTTCCTCCAAGTCTTCTATGAAAAAGCTTAAGATACTCTTCCAGACCCAATTCAATCATCTGATTTATATTTCCTCAGGTAGATGTAATGAGAAGAAAATTTCCTATCCCTTGAATTCTGAAAGAGCTTTTCTTAGGCTTCTATTATTTTGACAGAGTTGTATGTCTATCTCTTTCAATTAATAATCACTTTAGAGATAATTATTCCTTTTTTTCCCCCATCTGTCAAGATGCTTAGCCAAAGTCCCTGCCTGACATAACTAGAATACAATAAAAAACACTGGCTGGATATGAAGTATTAAAGGTATGAACAAAGACATCACATGAGACATATGAATTTCCTCTCTCCATCTATCTTCTCTTGACCAGATCACTAAATAAGGTGGGCATGTCTTGGGCATGTCTCCTGCAGAATCCACATAGTTCAAGGTAGTATGAGAGGAATCAGGAGTGTCATTCCTGCCTCTCACAGGAAGATGGGAAAAAATAAAAATAAAAACTGATGCTTGTGAAAAAATATTGGTTTAAGGCTAAAATGACTGGAACCTTAGCAGGAAAACCCTGGGATGACTTAAGGAGTCAGAAACCTTTAATCCCTTTGCCTGTGACCCACATTCCCACACTCAAGAGCCACAGGTGGGGAACATTGTATTCTAGCTTCCTGTCCTGTATTTTATCTGATGCCAGGAGATGGGAGCAGCATAGAGCATGTGTTGAAAAGAGCCTGAGACAGGAGCCCAATATTTTCTATCCCACCTAGACCACTCCCAAAAGCCACAAGCTCAGCATGAGTGAACCCTCTCAAAGACCTTCTTTCCTCCAATTTTCCCCGACAGGCAACCTCAATGAAGTATGCCTGTTCACATAAATGAGACCTCCTTCTTCCCCCTCCTTCAGTCTATTCTCACCTTCCTCTTCAAACATTTTAGTCACATCCTCCCATAGGGGCACCTCCCCCTTTGACTTTCTTGGATGGTTTAACTTCACCCAGGAGCTTGTCTTGGGCAGGGTGATCAGGAGCTGCTGTGGCATGATGATACACAACTGATTGGCCTTGTCCACTTCTGGTGAGGAAATTGCCAAAACCTCCTATGAGAGGTTTGGCAATTGTGTGGTCCTTCTCAGATTGCAATCTTCTGCCCTTGGAGCTTTGGCATGTCCCTGTAGCACTAGGACCTGGAGGATCCTAGAGGTCAGTGTGACTTTAACAACTCTGAAAACTGGACACCATTTTTTGGGAGGCAGTCAGGTGAGTTGGTTTGAATACATGCCTTTGTACTCATTCTAGAGGAATAGGCAAGAAAGAAGGGATCCAGAAGCACATGTCATATGGCCAGAACTCCAGAACCTGTAGAAATATATTTAAAAATGTAAAAGATCTAAAACAAAGATATGGCATCAATGCAAGAGTAAGTAAAACCAGATTTATTCAAACACAAAAATATGCAAACATCAAAGATGTAGAAACATCTGCATGATTTCCCACCTTGTAAGCTACATGCACCTTCTGCCTGGTTCCAGATTTGGGAGTTAACACAGGTTTTAAAACCGGACAGCCTGGCTAGAACCCAGAAAATCAAATAAAAGCTCTGAGGCACTTCAACTCTCTGAGCTTCAGATTCCCCACCTCTAAAAAGGGGATAGTAATTGCATTTCGTAGAGCTGCAATGTTAATTGAGACAACACTAGGCATAAAGCAAACCCTTGGTTAACACTATTATATAAACTTTTAATTTTATGCTGTGTCATAACATTATCTTTTAAAGTTATTTTTTTTAATTTGAAATCTGCATTTAAAGTTCATTTTTACTATCTTGACTGATGGAATAATTACATAGCTGTGTTTTGGCCTGGGCAAACAGCGACAATCAACACCCGTGAAGCCTAGCAACTGGTAAAATGTATCCTGGATTCAGAAATGTTAAAACTGGGAGGGGCTAGTGCTTAAATGGAAGAAATACAGTACTTCAAGTTTAAGGAGAACTCCTGCAGAATTGTTTGTAACTGGCAGATTTGGAAACAACCCAAATCCATCATCTCATCCAACCACTGGCATCTAGGCAGGTACCCCTTGACCAGGTCCTGTGTATTTGGCGTCCTCAAAACAGCTCGATGGAAAAGGGGGTGGCCCGACTTTATGAAGTTTGTGGAGAAGAGGGTTATGTGACTGCGTGCGTGCGCCTTGGGGACTGGAGCTTCTAGGAAATAGCCTATCCCTGAATATTGAAAAGATCTCGTAACCGTCATACGGAAACTTTTGACTCTTCCGTAAGCAGCAGTTAATGACCGCGGAGCTTCACTCTGAAGTCGCCGCATCCTCACAGCGCTCCCAGACAAGCCAGCCTCGAACAGAGAGGCAGACCAGGCAGGAGTACTCACCGGGTGGGCCTCGGACCCGGGGAGGGCCAGAGCTGGGCGTGGGAGCTCGCTCCCGAGCCTTTCTGCTGCAGAGAGGTCTCTTTAGAGAAGGACTGGGTGGTACAGACTGTACTTTCCCAGCCTTTTATGGACAGTCCGCAACGTCCAGCGTTCGCCTGGACTTCCTTCCGAAGCCCGGAGGGCCCTCCGGACTGGACCAGGGTCTCTTCCAAATTCCCATCCAGGGCCCGCTAGGGCGGTGGCTTTGCCAGCCGCGCTCCCGGAGCGGAGCTTAGAGGCCGGAATGGGAGGGCGCGCTGAACCGGCTCCTCGCAGGGCTCTTCGCAGGGCTCCTCGCAGGGCACCACGCTGGCTGTTGCTTGATGCCCGCGCCAGCGGCAGGGGCCAAGCGCACCCGGCCTCCGAGGCCGAGTCGGGCGTCTCGCAGCGCCTGTGCCCCCAGGCGCGCCCCCCAGGTCGTCTGCGCAGCCCGCAGCCCTGCCCCAGCTTGCCCCAGCTTGCCCCAGCCTGCCCCAGCCTGCCCGCCCAACCCACGCGGTCCACTCAGAGTAGGTCCTGCTCGGGAGCGTCTCCCGCAGCCCCGCAACCCGCGGCCCGCCCTCCCAGGAGCGCGCGCCCGAGAAGCCGGAAGCCGGAAGCCGCCGAGCGCCCGGGCTCGCGCCCGCGGCCCAGACCCCGGGGGCGGCGCCCGGCCGGGCCGCCCCCTTACTGACCCAGCCTGGGCCCCGCGGCCCCGCCAGCTGGTGGGAAAGCTTGAGTCGGGTGTTCTTCACTCGCACAGCCTCTGTCTTCCCGGTGCTCGTGACCCGCCACGCGGTCCTACGGGATGTGAGGATGCGGTAGTGAATGCTCGCTTTCCTGCTCTCTTGAAACTTCTTTCTGGTGAAATAGTAATAAATAGGAAAATAAATCGATGATGCCCTCAGGTGATAGCAGGAGCCCCAGAAAATTACATTAAAAACAAAACTCTGGAATACATGTTTTAAGTATTAAAGAGTCATGTATTAGTTTGCTAAGGCTGCCATAAAAAATACCACGGATCAGATGGCTTAAGCCACAGAAATATATTTTCTCACACTTCTGGGAGCTAGTTTGATTTCTCCGACGGACTAACTCCTTTGGGTTGCAAATGGCTGCCTTCTTTCTATGTCCTCACAAGGTCTGTGTGTGCGCGCGTGTGTGTGGCGCGTGCCTACATGTGTATACGTGTACTGTGCACCGCGCACGCGTGCAAGTTTCCTTGGTGTTTATGTATCCATATCATCTTAAAGGTGAACAGTAAAACATTTTGTTCCTGAATGCCCCTCTTCATGTTCCCCAAAACGTAGCTAAGTTAGAGAACAATGAGAGCAAGCCTGGGCCAGACACATATTACCCTGAAGGACGCTGATGCACACTGGGAACTAGGGCAAATTAGTGTTATCTGTAGAGAGCTACTTTTATTGCATGTACATCAGGACAGTTGCTCCTTGGGAGCTGGCCATACAAGCAAACTAAGCAAAATAATGCTGGTAATGTCACTACTTCTGCAGCTTAACACATAATACCCCTCTTTCAGTGGTAACGGGGAAGGAACTGAAGGCATTGTGGGGATGGATACCTGTCACTCCTGCAGCTGGCCACCATTGGACAAAACCATGAGGAAGAGGAAGCACTGTTTGGCAAAAGCACAGTGAGGGTTGGGGGTGCTATCTGTTCAGCAGATGGCTACTGGAACTTCCCTGTAAGCATTTCTTCATAAAGTCTAATGCCTTATACAGCTTTTCCAGGTATTTTCTTTGGTCTCTTGGCAGCCTATCTCACTGTGCTGGCACAACTGGGTCATGGATGTGATAGTATCTAAATTTCCTCTACTTATAAAGTCACCATTCAGATTGGATTAGAGCATATCTAAAGCTTCATTTTAACTTAATTGCCTCTTTAAAGGCCCAGTCTCTGAATACAGATGGATTATGAAGTAATGGGGATTAGAGTTTCAACATATAGATTTGGCAGGGGAGGAGAAATTGAGCCATAACAAGGGATTTAAGAGATGGCAAGATAGAAGGGAATTATCAGACCAAAACCTGGAAAGCTAGCATCCAGGAAGGTAATCAAAGGCAGCTGTTTGGCCCTTCCTCGTGCACTTCAAAGGGAAAAAAAACCAAACACAACAAATGGGGAGTGAAATAGGAGGCCCTTCTAAAAACTGAGAACACAAAGAGTTATATCCTTAGAATGAGGATAAATAGGAAGTGAAAACAGCTTCAGAGGTATTTGCTGGCTGGAATCAAGTTTCCTGTCTTAAGTCATGATCTTTATTTCAGTCAGCTTTTTTGCTCTTGTGACTAAAAGACCTGATAACAATTTTGGAGGGGGAAAGGTTTATTTAGGCCTCACAGTTTCAGGTCTCAGTTCATAGACAGCAGGTTCCATTCCTCAGGGCTCATGGTGAGGCTGAACATCATGTTGGCAGAGTGTGGTGGAGGGAAGCAGCTCACATGATGATGAGAAAGCAGAGAGACTCCTCCACTTGCCAGATACGAAATATATACCCCAAAGGCACATCCCCAATGTTCCTCCTCCAGTCACACGCTACCCACCTTCAGTTACCAATCATTTAATCTCCATCAGTGAATTAATTAGGTTAGGGCTTTCATAACCCAATCATTTCCTCCTCTAAACCCTTTTGCATTATCTCACACATGAACTTTGAGGGGATACCTCACCAAACCATAACCAGAATGCTAATAGGACCATGGACAGTGAAGACAGGGCTCAAGTGGGTTCAGAGAAGGAGGACTCTATTGGAATTTGGAGTAGAGGCCGTTTGTGTTTTGTTCAGGCTGAGAAGTTGTCTGCATTTTGGCCATGTCCTGAGACTTTCTGTGAAGCTGATTTTAAAAGCAATGAACTTCTAAATATGGTAGAAGAAATTTCTAGGTAGCATAGCATTTAGGTGGTGGCATGGATATTGCTGGCAGCTTTTAGCCAAGTTTATTTAGATATTCAGTAACAGAAAGTAGAGCAGAAAGATTTAAAAAACGTGAACTTCAAACGCAGGAGTAAAAATGGAGCTAAGGAAGTTACAGTTGTTAAAGACATTACTGTCACTAAAGAAATGCTAAAGACTTTGCCCAGAAATGATAAGAAATGTGGCTTGAGGACATATCAAGAATTGGCAAGATCATATCCATCTCAGACTCAAGGAGTAAAAGTAAAAATTCTCTTGAGAAGAGACCAGTGCGGCACCCTTCTTGCACAAGGGGGCCTAGAAAGTTTTTTAAACATGCTCAGCCACCCAGGCACTCAGAGACTGCTGCAGCCAGGGTCCTGGAGACTTGGCTGCTGCTCAAGATGGCAGCAGATCTTGGAGTCAACCACGTGGTGCTGATTCTACAGAAATGCAGGATGCTGGAGTTAGCGGATCATGGAAGCTTCCACCAAGATTTCAAAGGAAGGCTTGGAAAGCCAGGCAAAGTGCAGCAGGGTGGGAGTTCCTTCAGGCAGCCCCTGAAAGGGCAAAGCATGGAGATTTGAGGAGGAAGCAGAAGCTTACAGCGGAGAACCCCAAGATTAAGAAATGCCAGTAATGTGGAACATTGTCCTAGGAAAGCTATAGGAATCAAGCAGAGACAAACCAACAGAAAGGCCACTTGGGCTGCAACCAACAAGGCTAAGGGGTGGAGCTACACAAGCTTTCTGGGCAGAACATCACCGTGCTATGTGCCCCAGATGCCAGATATGGAGCTATAGAACTTTTTTGCCCAGCTGAATTTCAGTCTTGCTTCGGTCCTATCCCTTATTTCTCTGCCCTATTTTTCTGAATGGAAATGTTTACTCTGTACCTTATATATTGGATACTTGTATATCACTTTTGATTTTTACAGGAGCTTGGGATGCAAGTTTGCCCTGAGTCTCAGAGACTTTGGACTTGAACTTTTGGGCAATCCTGGAATTGTTGAGACACTGGGGACTCTTGGAAATTAACTAAATGTATTTTGCATTGACATAGTTGTGTGCTTTGGGGAGCAAGGGGCAGAATGTTATGATTTGAATGTGAGGTATCCCCCCAAAGCTCATGTGTGAGACAATGCAAAAGGGTTTGGAGGAGGAAATGATTGGGTTATGAGAGCCCTAACCCAATCAGTGAATTAATTCACTGAGGGGATTAAATGAGTGGTAACTGAAGGTGGGTAGGGTGTGGTGGAGGAGGTGGGTCATTGGTGATGTGCCTTTGCAGTATGCATTTTGTGTGTGTGTCTCTCTCTCTCTCTCTCTCTCCTTTCTGATCATCATGTGAGCTGCTTCCCTCCACCACATACTTCCTCCAAGATGTTCGGCCTCACCATGAGTCCTGAGGAATGGAGCCTGCTGTCTAGGGATTGAGACCTCTGAAATTGTGAGCCCCCAGATAACCTTTTCCTCCTTCAAAATTGTTCTTGTCAGGTCTTTTAGTCACAGTAGTGAAAAAGCTGACTAAAACAATATTTTCAGGGCTGGGGAGATAGCTCAGCTGGTAGAGGGCTTGCCTCACAAGCACAAGGCCCTGAGTTTGATCCCCAGTACCGCAAAAAGAATAAAAAAAAAAACAATATTTTCAATTTCATCTCTGATTGTGATTTTACCAGGTGACTGATAAAAGAAATACAAATCCTCTTTAGAGGAAAGCATTATAATTGGGTTAGGTAGTAACTAGCAATAAGCAGTGAAATGCATGGCAAGTTGACAAGTGTTGGACTGGAGAAATAGCTCAGTTGGTAGTGTGCTTAACTCACAAGCACAAGGCCTGGGGTTCAATCCCCAGCATTGCAAAAAAAAAAAAAAAAAAAAAAAAAAAAGTAAAATAAAAATTCACAAGTGTTCTTTTTAATAATTTATTTATTTTGATTTATTTTGATTCATGTAAATGAATGGGGACAAGTGTTCTTTTTTTTTTTTTTTTTTTTTCCCACGGTACTGGAGATCAAACTCAGGGCCTTGTGCTTGCAAGGCAAGCACTCTACCAGCTGAGCTATCTCCCCAGCCCATGACAAGTGTTCTTTAAATTACTTTAGGGTCTTATTTAAACTACTTTTAAAGTAGACAAGAAAGCAGAGGGTGATAGTTAATTTGTAGAAAATAAACAGAAACAAAGGAGCTAATGGGAAAATATGTCAAAAGTAAAGGATTACTGGGACTCTTTTTTTTTTGGGGGGGGGTGCTGGGGATTGAACCCAGGGCCTTGTGCTTGCAAGGCAAGCACTCTACCAACTGAGCTATCTCCCCAGCCCCAGGACTAACTCTTGACAGGGTTCATTGATGTTGATGTGAAGCTAGGAATTACAGCTATAGGTGTCTCCATTTGTCTAGGAAGTGCAGGTATGCTAAGATAACTTCTGACCAGCTACTGACCCAGTGCCCACATTAATGTGGGATTGACTTTAGATATAGTCCCCCTAAATTGGATGGACACCATGACAGTTCCAGAGAGACCAACTAAGTTAAAAAACTCCATCTCCTGCATGAAGGAGGAGTTGAATACCTGATTGGCAAAGAAGGTGGTCCCCAGTCTGATAAACATCAAACAGTAATAAATTTGGACTTAGCGTTGTTATCTTTGTTGTTCTTTGTTTGGAGATGACCCACTCTCTCTCTTGAGAGTGCTTTCTGCTTAAGCCTTGCTTTGCTTTTACTTACTTTCACTTATAATAAAATTCTCTGGCATGCCTTTTTAAAACATTTTAACCTTTATTTATTTATTTACTTATTTATTTATATGTGGTGCTGAGAATCAAACCCAGTGCCTCATACGTGCTAGAAGTGCTCTACTACTAAGCCACAACCCCAGTCCACTTGCATGGCTTTTTGTGTATGACTTTAAATTTCCCTTCATCAGAACATAAGAATCAGGGCTGGCGTTGTGGCTCAGTGTGTATGTGTGTGTATAAACACACACACACACACACACACACACACATACACACACACACATATATTTAAAAGAAGATCAAAAGAACCAAGGTTTGGAGTTTCAGCTCCCCACTTTCCTGTGACAATTGTAGGCTCCCAACTTTTCCTACATAGAGGCAATGCCAAATACAGACTTAAAGATAACCACAGCTCTGAGGTAGCACACTTGCCTCTGGGTTTGATCCACAGCACACACACAAAAAACCCCTCACACACACTCACACACACACACACACAAACTAGACTTTTAATGAGAGCCAGCAGAAACACAACCACCAGAAATAGTCCTGCAAAGAAACTGTTTTCAGAATTATCAGAGGCAAACTATAAAATAATTTGTTTTTTCTTAAATAAAACACAACTGACAATTTTGGCAGGTACCTATCAGGTCTAAAATTTGATACAGCAGATGCAAAAAGGAAATATAAATATTATGATAAGTACAGTAACAAAATTAAGAATTTGATGGATAAGGATAATAGATGAGACATAGCTAAATAGATTAAATGAAAATTAGGTCAGAAGAAACTAACATTAAGAAACAAACAAAAAAAGGACTTTGGATGTAACTCAATGAAGAGCACTTACATAGCATGCATGAGGCCCTGGGTTCAATCTCCAGTACAAAAAAAATATAGAAGAGAAGATAGATATGGAGGACACGGTGAGCAGCTCTAACGTAAGTTCAAAAGAAGCTAGGAGACTGCATTTAAAGATATAGAGAATGAATATTTTTCACTACTTATAAAGGCAACCAGATCACAAATGTAAGACAACAAAATTTCTAGTAGGAAAATAAATAGAAACCCACACTTAGACACATCATAGTAAAACTGAAAAATATTAATGATCAAAGAGAAAATCTTTAAAAACTTCTGTGGTTATTTTATAAAATGCCTACTCCTCCCTCCAATGGGTGGAGATTCCCCTTGAATGTGAGGAAGAAAAGAATGTAATACATATAATGTCCAAAGTTAAGTCATGAGAGACATTGCCATTTCTGCTATGCACACTCTTTATGTTGGTTTGTATCTGTAATGTCCCCAATAATCTCATGTTGAGTGCATGATCCTGAATTCAGCAAGGTTCAGAGGAGGGGCTTTTGAAAGTGATTTCCTGAGGGCTCTCATATCATCAGTGGATTAGTCCTTTGATGGCACAATGGACACTGGGGGGCAGGAACTAGCTGAAAAACAGCACCACAGGGGCATGCCCTAGAAGGGTTTATCTTCTCCCTGGCCCCTTCCTTCCCCTTTCCTCCCTACTTTTATCTGTCTCCTCCTCCTCTCCTTCCTGGATGCCATGAGCTGAGCAAGTTCCCTCTGCCCCATGCTTCCACCATGATGTTCAAGCCAGTCAACCATGGACTGAATCCTCTGAAATCATGAGTCAAAACAAATCTTTCCTCCTTTGAGTTGTCCATATCTGGTATCTTGGTTACAGCAATGAAAAGCTAACACAGATTACTTGATCTGTAGAAACCCAGCTGAGTTACCAGAATCACCTTCACCATGCAAGTGAGCCAGTCCTAGCCAGGAGACAGTGCAAACAGGACAGTTCCCCATTCTGTTGCCTCTGTCTCCAGTCAAGCTTTCAGATGACTTCAACTTCAGCTGACATCTTCACTACATTCTGAGTCAGTAGTTCCCATATAAGGAACTTCTCTCATGTTTCACCCATGAATTCGCCAAAGTTTATTTTTTAAATCATTAAGTGTTGTAGTTATTTGTTGTACAGCAATCAATAATTAACACAATGGCGAAGCAACTGATAACTAACACAGGAGATACTGTGACAGTCAACAGCATCAGCAGTAATGGAAGCCAGAAGATAGTGGAACAAAATCTTCAAAGTGTTGTGAGGAAATAATTGACAACCCAGAATTCAATACAGGTTAAAAGGTTTATATATATATATATTTTTTTTTCAAGATATTCAAGAGTAGGCAAGCCTGCCACAGTTATGGTTTTGTGCCCATAACCCCAGATACTCAAGAAACTGAGGCAAGAGGAGCATGAGTTCAACGACAGCCTAGGCACAGTATGGCCCCAGCTTAAACAAACAAACAAACAAACAAACACACAGGCAAAATGAAGACATTTTCAGGCAAACAAAAACAGAGAGTTTGTCCCCGGCAGACTACATTAGAAGAAATTCTCAGTTGAACTTCAGGCAGAAAGAAATGATTCCAGACAAGAGGACAAAGATGTAAAAGAACAAAGAAAGCAGAATATATGACTAAATCTAAGACAGCACTAATGACATAGAATAAAAATCTTAATAATTTGTGATTTTACAAAACAGAATTCAAGCCAAGCACAGTAGCACACACCTGTAATCCCAGCAACATGGGAGACTGAGGGACTGCAAATTCAAAGCCAACCTCAGCAACTTAGGCAAGACACTGTCTCAAAACAGAAAAATAAAAAGGGCTGAGGATATAAAGCACCCCTGGGTTCAATATCCAATATAAAAAAAATAATAGTATTTCTAAGAACAATAGCATATAGATCAGGAAAGGGGTAAATGGTGTTAAAGCATTCTACATATTGCATGACTACATGTGACTACATGTAATAGGGTAGAGATATTGTTAATTTTTCTTTCTCTCTTTCTTTGGTACTGGAGATCAAACTCAAGCCCTTCCCCAAATTAGGCATGTATTCTGTTACTGAGTTTCACCCCTGCTCAATAAAATTAAATTTTGGTTAAAAAAAAAGTATGTTTTGCTAGAAGACATATTACTGAATATGAAGACTTATTAAAAAGGTTAGAGTAACAAAATGAGGCAGGGAAGGAAATGAGTTCAGAAGTGGACACACACATAGATCATCACCTCCTATTATGTCAAGATTGGGGAAAGAGTGTCTTTTTTAGAAAGTGAGTCTGGGGCAATTGTATATTCATGTTGACTCATACACATGTTGACTCAGTCCAGATGGACTGAAGACTTAAATGATAGGTATTTAGTCAGCTGTTTCACTGCTGTGACCAAAAGACCTGACCAGAACAATTTTAGAGAAAGAAAAGTTTATTTGGTGTTCATGGTTTCAGATGTCTCAGTCCACAGATGGCCAACTCCATTGTTTTGGAGTGGAGCTGAGCAGAACACCATGGTGGAAGAGTATGGTGGAGAAAAGCAGCTCAGGACATGGTACTAGGAAGCAGAGAGAACGAGCTCTGCTCTCCAATCACACCCCTAGCGACCCTCCTCCTCCAATCACACCCAACCCACCTACAATTACCACCCGTTAATCCCTATCAGTGGATTAATTCACTGAAAGTTTAACACTTTCATAACCCAATCATTTCCCTTCTAACTTTCTTACATATCTAACAAATAAGTTTTGGAGGGACATCTCATCTAAGCCAGAAGAATGGGCAAAACAACAAAACTTTTTAGAAGAAAAGAGGAGAATGTTTTTTATGACCTTGATAGTAGGCATAGATTTACTACATGGGAAAAATTGATAAATTATCCCAGATTAAAATTAAGAACCTTTCAGACACTGCTGGAAATGTATTTGGCTCTATATACAAAGCTAAATTTTGACTTAGCAATCTCTCCCCTAGGTATATACTTAACAGAAATACACAGGTTCAGATGCTCTAGTTTATATAGTCTCAGGCCACTTTTGTGCAAATGGCAAAGCTAAGTAGTTGTTTCAGAAGCCATACAGTCACACATAACATATCTACCATGTGGCCTTTACTGAAAAAAAAATGTTTGCCAATTCTTGATCTACAGGAAACTATACAATATGCATAAGCATACCTTAAACACATATATTGTATAGTGGCTATACATCAATTCTAGAAAACTCCTTTATTTCTATAACCAACAATTTTAGAATACACCTTCAAGCTATATAAAAGGATAGGATAAGGTTGTACTATATTCTATTCTGATTCATTACAAGGATATTTAAACAGTGATTCTCAATGGTCAATCCCCGGATCTCTGACCTGCCATGAAATTTGCATTGGTCCATAGTGAAATGTGAAAGTAAAGACAAGTTTGGGAGACTTCATAGTTAAGTCAGTATAATGGGCTATTGATCATAATTACATCTTTCTACATTTTTAAAATTAAATGCCCTTTTATGAAACAATGCTGATAATAGATGGTTAATTTTAAGATGGCAAAATAGTAGTTGGTAACACCTATCCAATCATTCAAAACATAGTGGTTCTTAAAATCTAAAGGTTAGGGAACCATTGATTTAGAGGCTTTTGCTCCAATAGTTTCTTCAATGTGAATATATTTCATGTATCATTGCTGAAGGTATTTCTTTAATGTGTTTTTGCAGTGTCTAATAAGTGATGAACTACAGCTGAAGGCTTTGCCACACTCATTACAATCATAAGGTTTTTCTCCAGTATGAATTCTCTGATGTTAGCCAAAGGATGAGTCATGCCTAAAGGCTTTCCCACAGTGACTGCACTCATAGGGTTTCATCCAGTATGAACTCTCTGATGAATGGAAAGATGTATTCTCTGACTAAAGGCTTTCCCACATTCCTTACACTTATATGGTCTTTCTCCAGTATGAGTTCTCTGGTGCTGAGTGAGGTAGGTGCTATGGCTAAAGGTTTTATTGCATATGTTACAAATATAGGGTTTCACACCAGTATGATAATCTCATGTTGCCTCAGGTGTCTAATCTGGAAAAATGCTTTTCCACAGTCTTTGCATGTAAAAGGTTTCTCTCTACATGAGTTCTCAGATGCTGGATCAGTCCAATGCTCTGGCTGAAGCTTTCTCACACCACCCCACATTCATAGGGTTCTCTCCAGTATGAATTCTACATGTTGAGTAAGGGATGAAGGATTCTGAAGGTTTTCCCACATTCCTTACATTCATAGGGTTTCTCACCAGTGTGGATTCTCTGATGTGGAATAAGGGATGAACTTTGGCTAAAGGCTTTTCCACATTCCTACACCTGAAAGGTTTTCTCTCCAGTATGAATTCTCATATGTTCAGTAAGATGAATGAGTTGTTTGAAAATTTTTTCACAAATGTTACATTCAAAGGTTTTCATTTTTGTATAACTCCTTGAATGATTAATTAAATCTAAACTGCATCTGCTTTTCTTTCCAGATGTGTCATTTTTATGGTCTCTTTTTCTTGAAGCACCTGCTAGTCCTGGGATAGCTTTTGAACTCACATGAATTTTTTTGTCAAATCTCTTAGATTCTTGGCTTCTCTCCTGAATGTCATTTTCTTATGGATTGAGGGAAATGCCCTTCACCCATTCCTTGGTTTTCCAGGTAACTTTCTGATTTACCACATTTTAAAACTCTTTCCAATGTAGAATACAAGGTACTTCTCCTTGTGGAACCTTTTCCATTATCAGCCCAGGATGTAATTCTTCCCCATTGAAATGTCATTCTGTAAGGTGTGATTCCTTTGTTGCTTGTTTTACTCTCCACGTCTGAAAGAAATCCAAATATAAAAAGACCCATATTCACTGCATGTCAAATTTAATTCGCCCCACTAAGAACAGACTGATGGGGAAAATATATATACTCAGTAGCTCCAGGAGGCTGGACTGTCTTCCAAGTGTTACTGCCACTAAAACAGCTGATATGAAAGCAATTGGTAAGAAATTGTTAAGAGGAAGTAGCCTTGAAACCAGTGAGGAGTTTTCCTCCAATGTGAACTGCATAGAAGGAACAAACCAAGAAAATAAGGGCAAATATTTAAATATATGATTAAGAAAAACAGGATTCTGGGGCTGGGGTTGTAGTTCAGTAGTAGAGCGCTTGCCTATCATGTGTGAGGCACTGGGTTCGATCCTCAGCATATAAATAAATAAAATAAAAGTGTTGTGTCACACACATACATATATATACACATATATAAAGATAAACAGGATTCTAACATCATATTTCTAAGAAAAAAATTCTTTAAAAGAAAAGAACTTTAAAAAATTTCTTAGTTGGAGATATAGCTAAGTGGTGGAGCACTTGCCTCGCATGTACAAGACCATGGGTTCAATCCCACAACCACAAAACAAGACAAGTCTCTCTCTCAAATACTTTTTAAACATTTAAATAAAATGTTAAATATATTGTTTCAGATAATTTATTATATGTATTATTATATAATATTAATTATATAAAATATTATATTAGTAACATAATGACTTCTTATTTAATGTATTGATTAAAAATGGGTGACCTCCTCCTATCTGAAATGAAACTCCCCCTGTCTTCTGAGGATTGGGCATTTCCAACTATGTCTATGTGAATGTATAACCTGTTGTGCATACATGGTTTTACATTAATATTTGTACAGAAAAAGGGATCTTGGTATATATATAGTTCTATATTTAGTTTTGTTGTGGTACTGGAGATTGAACACAGAGCCTCACATATGCTAGTCCAGTGCTCTACCACAGAGCTAAACTCCTATTCCTTGTTTGTGCTTTATTAATTTAACTATATCTATGAGCCCTCCCTTTATGTCTTCATGTTTAGACTTCCCCTCGTTCTAATAATTGCACTTCTATAGTATGGCATATGATATTCACATTTCCCTACTAAAAATATTTAGGTTGTCTCCAACTTTCACTGTTACAAATTCATACCACAATCTATACTACTATGCATATATTTTGTACATTTAAAAAAAATTTTGTACTTGTAAATGGACAGCATGCCTTTATTTTATTTATTTATTTTTATGTGTGTTGAGAATTAAACCCAGTGCCTCACATGTGCTAGGTAAGCACTCTGCCACTGAGCTACAGTCCAGCCCTAACTACTGTTTCAGGATAAAGATGATCATTCTGTCCACAGTATATCTGCACATTTTTTGGAGGAGGGTACTTCCTACGATATTGTTCTTTCATCTCTACTCCCATTTTGGTTCCTTCCATTCTTAAGTATCAATATTTCCTGCCAAAGCAAATCTTACTCCCTAGGACTAAACTCACTTTAGTAACCACACATAAAAAGTGTTCAATGATAGCTAGATAAATTCTGGAATGGGCTTAAAAGGCAAGCAAAGAAGTTTAGATTCCTTATTTCAGGGAATAGGGAGTAAACATAATTTCAGAACAAGCTAATTGGGCATGGTGGGCACATGCCTGTCATCCCAGCAACTTGGGACCACTTGCCAGAGAAGGATCCCAAGTCAAGATCGCCTCAGCAACATAGTGAGTCTCTCAACAACTTAGTGAGGTACTGTCTCAAAATAAAAAGTGATGAGGATGTGATTCAGTGGTTAAGTGCCCTGGGTTCAATCTTTGGGGAAAAAAAAAAATAAAAGAACAATGTGATATGTTACATGGTCAAATCTGGTAGTAACATTCAAGATGATTCAGAAGAAGAAAATAAGACATCAACAAACCCAACTAGAAATTATAATAATACAGGCATAACTTGGAACTTGGCACTGCATCAACAAGAGAAAAGTAGAAGCAAAACTAACAAGTAATATCAAGGAAGAAGGCATGGAGAATGAGGGTAAACCTAAGTAGAAACATGATACATTCTTTTTTTAAATTTTTTTTAGTTGTAGATGGACACAAAACCTTTATTTTATGTATTTATTTTTATGTGGTGCTGAGAATTGAACCCAGTGTCTCACACATGCTAGGCAAGAGCTCTACCCCTCAGCTACAACCCCAGACCAATACATTCTTGCTAAAACCATGATTTCCAGAGACTGAAAAATCAGGGGAAGTCAGCATGAGAAATCTGTTTAGGAGAGAGATAATTTCTATTTTTGAATTTCTGGGTTTTTCAGTGGTAACAGTGCTTTTGTATAGAGATGCTGTAAATGTCAGGGCTATGTGGTAATGGAATGTCATATGGATGAACAAAGCAGTGATGAGAATACAGAGAAAATAGGTATGGGAGGGAGAGCTGAAACTATCACAATTTATTTGTGGAGTTCCAAAGAAACATAAAAGTAGTGTAAAAGACAAGAGGCTCCTGAGGGATTGTGGCACATGACTATGGATGGTCATTGAAAGCTGTTTCTCCCCATTTTTGGGACATACAAACTAAACTATATCTCTCAATCTCCCTAGAATTAGACTGAGTGATGTAACAAAGGTCTCCCCTGATAAGTGAATGAGAGGAAAATGACATGAACCCACTCTAAGCTGGCCCATAAAACTTCCTAAATGAGCTCCTCTGTGCTCCGATTCTATGCTGGCTACATGCAGATATGAGGAAACCCCAGGGATGGTGAAGTCACAGAATGGAAGCAGCCTTGGTCTCTGAATTGCTAGGCAGAACTGCTCAACCGACCTAAACAATTCCTCCAGACCAGTTTATGACCTAAAAAATATCCTGTGTGAGGTAATTCATGGCTCAAAATGTGCTGTGGAATTTTAAAGTCTATTTGCTATAGTATGTTAGCCTATCTTAACAACGCAAGAAATTATACATCTGCATTTTCAAATATACTGATGAGAAAGCACTCACAACAGGAGAGTAGAAAAAAATTATTAATCTACCTGGTGAAGAACAGCATACCAAGGTGTTGAAATCTATATAATCTAATGCTGCTATCTAGAATTGTATAAGAACATAAACTGCCGGGCCAGGAGTGAGACTCTGTCTCTATAAAAAAAAAAAAAGAGGCTGTGAGTGCTGTAATTCGGTAGGGAGCACCTGCCTAGAGTGTGGAGACCCTGAGATCATATCGCCCCCCACACACCTATATATATGAACTCCTCCAATACTAACCAAACGTCTACAGGAATTTCTCTTTTTTTCCTCCAGGTACTAGGGATTAAGTTTCTGGGGTGCTCTTACCACTGATTTATCTACCCAGCCCTATTTTATTTTCTATTTGAGACAGGATCTCAATAAACTGCAGAATGGCTGCTTCAAATGCACAATCCTCTTGCCTCAGTCCTCCAAGCTGCTGGGATTACAGGCATGCACCACTGCTCCTGGATGTACAAATTTCTTAACCAGCTTCTTTTCCTCATTTGTAAGATGGAGTTAGGTATAGGGACTCACAGAGGCCAGTGTGGTAAAAACCTGTCATATTACTTTTCTTAGATGTTGAAGAAGGACTATTAAAAGCTGTTAGAAATTGGTAAGAGAGGGATTCTCTGGTGATTTCTCAAAGAGTTCTAAGTTATCTGGCATGAAAACTGAATTGCACAAATTAAAAAGAGACTCAGAATAGAAGCTGTGATAAGAGAATAAGAATTAGGAAAAATATAAAATAAATCATGGAGAGAGTGAAACCAATGATAAACTGACAGAGAAACTGATGTAAGTGAGTTGTGTTTAATGAGAAGAGACATGTATACCTCAGATGCACAAAGAAAAGATCAGAGCAAAGTTTGGAATACTGGACAAAGGGAAGAGCCAAAAATCAGGTCAAGAGAAATCCGAAGGCATTCTCTTTCTCTGACTCCATAGAGGCTAATGAAAAGATGTAAAAAGGGGGTTAAAGGCAGACTCAGCTTTCTTGTATGCACCATCTCCCCACAGCCTAGGGGAATTCTCTGGCCACCATCACAAAACCTACCTGCCTCACTCTTACCTGAACAAGAACCTCCTAAAACCTGTCCCTCCATCAAGCCATGGTTCTTCTCCTTTCTCCAACTGGGAAATCACACCAGGTTTACAAAGCTGATATCTGCTACAGGGGAAGAAGACACTGTACATTCTCGTGGTCAACGAGCCATCCCAAGAATTTAAAAATGCCCTCTGGTATTCAGTCTTATGATGGATAGAGTAGAAACCCAGGGCAAATAACCACAGCAATTCTGACATTGTGTTCAGAAGGTACTAGAATCTCTAGCATAGAACCCAAAGCCAAGCAAAGGCTTAATTTAGAAATCAGGATTTTCTTCCATAGGGGACCCAATTTTTGAGGGCACCTAATCCTTACCCACTGAGACCAGGTTCCCATAGTTCTCCCGCATCACCTCCCGGTAAGATTCCGGTGAGCAGGAGCCAGTTGTCCCCACTCCTCCTGAGTGAAGTCCACAGCATACATCTTTGAAGGTTAACAGTTCTAGAACATCAACATAAATCCTTTCAAGTCAGAGTTCAGGAAGTTGTTCTGACCTTGTCTAGATGCAAAAAGATTCCAGTCAAGTTTTCCTGGTACCCTCTTGATAACTGTTTCCTGAATTCTGCTAAAGATTGTAAATCAAAGTATATAACAGCATGTAAGCTGCAATTTGGTTGAAAGGAAAACATTCATGAAATATTAAAGAATTTAGATTAAGGACAAAAATCCTCAAGAATATTTGGGAAAAAAGGAGAGTTCGAAGAGGGCTAAGGCCACACACGGGGACCTTTGTTGGGCTGAAAGAACTGATTAAAATGAGAATATTTTAGAATGGGCAAAATGTCCTTAGCTAAGTTTCTCTGTTAAATAACGAAAGTATAAGAGAACAGCAGATTTTAGGAGGGAACATGAAATCTGCCTTGTGAGGAAAGACCTCTTGATTGAGGCAGACATTCTGGATTGTAAAGTTCCAGTATCTTCTCTACTCATTCCTTTCTTTCTGTACTTGTGCCCCAGGGTTTGACTAAAATTTTCTCCTAAAGGTCACTAAAGAAGTGACCTCCAAGGATATTGGTACCTGATTCTGTTGATTTTAAAATGTTGCTTAATGGACCTGGGGTGTAGTTCAGTTGTAGAGTGTTTTCCTAATAAGTCCTAGGTTCAATTCCAGCACTGCAAGTAAATAAAATAAAATTAAAATAAATTTTTAAAAATTAAATGCTTTTAAAAGTAAAATAAAATAAGCCGAGCACAGTCGTGCATGCCTGTAATCCTAGTCACTTGGGAGGCTAAGGCAGGTAGATTGCAAGTTTTGAGGTCATCCTGGACAACTTAAATAGACTCTGTCTCGAAATAAATAAAAAGAACTGGGCATGTATCTCAGTGGTAAAGCACCCCTGGGTTCAATCCCTAGTACATAAAAAATAAGAATATTGTTCCAAATATCCAATGTTTTATTTATTTAATGTTTGTCTTTCTCCCAGATAGATCTGAGTTTTAAAGGTAAGAACTACATTACATACTTCCTCTTTCATATGTACCCCAACACAATTTTTAAATTTGTTGGATAAATGACTAGAGGTCTGATTAAAACAAGAGGTTTAATGAGGAGGGTTATACCAGACAGGAAATCAATTGATGTCACTGAGTTTCCTGAGGAAAAAGATGCTACAAAAAACACAATTCAAGAAATGGAGTCAAAGAAAATCCAAGTTTGGAGATCAGGAGGGGATGCAGCTAAGTGGTAGAGTACTTGCCTAGCATGTGGGGGGCCCTGGGTTCATCCCCAGCACCATCAGGAATCTCCAGCTCACCTGGGATCCTGCTGTCAGGAGCCCAGGAGTCACTTCATCCTTGAAACTTTCTCCCTGAAGCTCATCAGCATGCAGAGGTGGCAGAGCTGGGGAAAGAAAACAACCATGAAGTTTGCATCTTCCCAAACAGAAAACTACTTGCAGATTCATTGAATGGGGCTCCTCCCCCAATATATTAACAAATCAGTCTACAAAATGCACAACCATAGAAATGAAAAGATATACCCCATTTGTGTACAATGAATCAAAATGCAGTCTGTAAAAAGAAAAAAAGAAAAAAAATATTTTTTAGTTGCTGATAGACCTTTATTTATGTATGTATGTATGTATATGTTTATTCATTTATACATGGTGCTGGTAATGAAACCCAGTGCCTCACACAAGCACTCTACCACTGAGTCACTGGGTTCAATTCTCAGTATCGCAAATAAATAAATAAAAATAAAGATCCATCAACAACTAAAAAAAATTTTTTTTTTAATTCTCAAAGGTTCCCCATAGACAAGAAAGAAAAATCTATACACTTCAGCATGAACTTCAAGACCCCCCACAACCAGTCCAAAGCTGTCTCTCCAAGTGTCAGCTTCCTCTAATTGCCATCTTTCAGCCACTGGATGCACCTGCCCACACAATCCTGTTCGCCATTCCTCGGATAGGACCCAGCTCAGTACTTTTCTCCAAATCCTATACCTAGTGAAAACAGAATATTCTTCAGGCCCAGTTCAAGTGAAATTTTCTCAGACACCCTTAATGAGAAGAGAGCTTCTTTTCCCCTATATTCCCCCAAAGCATGATTGATATCTATGCAAGGCTGCTTCCTATTTATTTGTATAATTATCTCCCTTGATTAAATATAAGCATAGAGGAGAAAATGGATCTTGTTAATTTTTTTTACATCTGTTAAAATGCTAAGTATAAACCATGCCAAGTTGCTAGAATTTGAGAAATAATGGCTGAAACTGAGGTACTAAAAATATGAACTATAGGGGCTGGGGTTTTAGCTCAGTGGTAGAGTGCTTGCTGGGCACATGTAAAGCACTGTGTTCGATCCTCAGCACCACATAAAAATAAATAAATAAAATAAAGGCATTGTGTCCATCTACAACTAAAATATATTTTTTAAAAAATATGAACTAAGGCTGGAGTTGTGACTCAGTGATACAGCGCTTGCCTGGCATGTGTGAGGCTCTGGGTTTGATAGCACCACATATAAGTAAACACAATAAAAGATCTACTGACAAATTTTAAAAATTTTTTTTAAATAAAACTATAAATGAAAGTCCATGAATTACTGTCTTGTATTTTTATTACACCTTTAGATAATGAAATTGGGTACCCATATAATTGTTAAGATTTGCCATTTATCTATCTGTATTTTTCTGAATCATTTCAAATTTGCAGACACCATACTTCCATCTCTAAATATTTCAAATAAAGATATTCTCTTACATAAACACAATATCACATATCATAAATAAAAATTGTTATAGAATTACTGTTAATTCCATAGTATCATCCATATTCACATTTGCTCCATATTTATATTTCCTCAACTGTTCCCAAATTTTCTTTTACTCTGAATTTTTTCCAAACCAGGAGTTAGTCCAGTTCACATAAAGTGGTAGTCACCTCTAGTCTCTCACTCTAGGACAGCACTCCTATTTTCATGACATTAACTTTTATTTAAGAGCCCAGAAAAGTCTGACTGCATTCTCATGGTTTAATTTTACTTCTCCTGCCCCTAAATTTTCTGTGAAGCAGAAATTCAGTCTATGTAAGCTTAATTTAGGATCAGGCAAAATATTTTTGTGGATACCATGTATGTATAAAATATTGCCCAGAAACTACAAAATACCAAGTTATTCCATTACTGGAACATTTGATTAAGATGGTGAAACTAGACCTCACCATTGGAAAAACCACGTTCTGCCCTTGACATTTAGCAAGTAATCTGTGGGGTGTAATACTCTGACACCAGGTAAGTATGTGTTTCCCACCAACCTTTCAATTATTTCATTTGCCATAACATATTCTATCATTTCTTCTGTTATTACTGGCAGTAATTTTTTATAAAGAGCTTCCCCTTACCAATTGAAGATCTAAAAGGCAAGGTAAATGCATCATTCAATCACATAATAATTTATTTTCTTTCTTTTTTGTGGTACTGGAAATTAAATTCTGGAGCACTCCACCACCGAGCTACATCCCCAGATCTTTTTTAAAAATATATATATATTTTAGTTGTAGATAGACACAATGCCTTTATTTATTTATATGTGGTGCTGAGAATCAAACCCAGTGCCTCACACATGCTAGGCAAGTGTTCTACCACTAAGCCACAATCCCAGCACCCCCAGTTCTTCTTAAAATTCTTTTGAGACAGAGTCTTGCTAACTTGGCAAGGCTAGCCTTGCACTTGTGATCCTCTTGCCTCACCCTCCTAGGTTGCTGGGATTACAGGTATGCATCACCATGCCTGGTCATAATAATCTATTTTCAAAGTAAGAAATCAGTGTATTAACCACCTCCAATATTTGCAAATGAGCCCTTCCCCCTTTTTTCTCTATTTAAAATAGAAAAAGAACATGTTAACATGTGAAACTTTTTTTATTCAAGGTATTACAATCAATCAGGACACTTAAAACTGTCCAGAACTTGTCTGGGGGAGTCTCTTGAACCTGGCTCCCACACCCTTTTGACCCACATGTATTTAAGCTCTACTTGCTTTCTAGCACAAGACACTCTTCTGTTATGTTCCCTGCTGCTTTCTCCTTCTGACCTAACTACTAACTGAATGACTCTGGGCAGGGCTCCCACTTAATTCATATTTCCTCACTGCTAAAATGTGGAAAACCAAGCAAGCCATCCTGTTCCTCATGTGAGTGGTGAAGATGAAAAGACGTAACATACACAGCCATGACACTGAAATATTGGTTTTGGGCTGAAATGACCTCCACTACTTAGGAAAACTCTAGACCACGCCCATAATCATGAACTCCAAAGACCTTTCTCCCTACCTCCCCAGGGATGCTTCTCCTCTCTGGGTGTACCTTCCTTCCCACACTGGAGGAGAATGCTTCCCTCCCACCCCCATCGGCCTATTCTCACCTTTTCCTTCGAATATTTTAGTCACATCCTCCCACAGGGGCGCCCCCTCTTTGGCCTTCCTCCGATGGTGCAACTTTACCCAGGTGCTGGCCTTGGTGGGCAGGGTAATCAGGAGCTGCTGCGGCATGATGACTTCTGTACTCCTTTCCAAGGGACTCTGCCTCAGCAACGAGGCAAAGTCATGACTGTACCTGTCCACTTCTGATGAGGAAACTGCTGGAACCTCAGACGGCAGGAGGAGGGAGCCACGGCTGTACTGGCCTCCTCTAATACCCAACTCCTGCTCCTCTGGGTCCTCAGTCTCAGGAACCAGGGGGAAGATACAGTACCAAAATCTGGGGTGTGGTCTTTTTTCTGTCAGTGGAGGAACATCCCCCACCTTGGATTCATAAGCCTCAGCAGGCGGCTGGAGGCTCCAGGTATTCACTGAGCCACCCCACCCTCTCAAGTCTCCTGGAGATGCTGAGCAAAAAACATTAGGGTCAAGAAAGTATCCAGAAGCCTCGATTATGCCATCAGATTCTAAAACTTGCAAAAATCACTGTAAAGTGTTTAGAAAAGAGAGAAGGAACTTTTGGATAGAAACACAGTCCAAAACACCTGCAGGTATCACTAAGCACAAAGAGAGGAAGAGGTCAATTATTTGTTTTAGGCACTATTATGCTTAAAACAGCCCGGGATTTGGAACCGCAAAGGATCTGGGTGTGAATCCCAATTCCTTCCCTTGCGCTGAGACAAATGATGTCACCGCTCTATCCGGGTTCCCCCTCCCTAACCGAGAGGCTACACCTCGCTCGAAGGCAGTGGCGCTCGGGCCTTTTCGCAGCTTGGGTCTGAGTCAACTGCGCGGCATCCGCGCGCGACACGTTGACGACGAGCAGTGCTGGGGTTTCACGGTTCGCTGCCCTTCCCAAGCTCTGGAGCGTCCCCGCACCCCGGCTCACCGGCCGAGCAGCACACCCGCTTCGCGACTGCAGACAGCCCGCTCCGCTCCGCGCGCCCACGATCCCGCGGAGCGCCACGGCTGCCCGCGCAATACGCCTGCGCGGCGGCCCGCGTGTCCCTCCCGGCGTCCTCCGCGGGAGCCGGCCTGGGCGCTCGCCCCGCCCTGACCCCCACGATTGGGTCACCCAGAATGCGAACCCAACACGTCAGCCCCACTTCAGGGAAAGGAGCTGGGTGCCCCATGCTGAGAATGCACATCAAAGTGTCTACGTGGACATTTGAGCCCTTGACAAAAGGGAACCGCTTTTTGTTTAAAACCCACGAATCCCACGTTCACTGAATAATATGTATACGGAAAAAGACTAAAAATTAAATGTATTGCAGTTTTATTAAAAGAATACAACCAGGTAGCTTTCTATTCTACCATTCAATAAAAGCTCTCACGTTAATTGCCTTCCTTACATTTCTGAAATGTCTGAAAATACACAAAAACAGGAGAATAGTGATTACCTGTAATCTCAGCAAACAGATAACCATTGCTAACATTTGACCCGCAGTCTTCCCTATACGCACACGTTCCGTTTGTTTTTCATGCATTTTAAGATATTTACCATAGAAGTGATTATACTGTAATGCTGTTTTATTGCTGAATTTTCTCCCCTCAACAAACTAGTACATCATCTCAAATACTGTACATCTCTCCGTTAATAGCTGCCAAAAATAACAATTTAGAAAATAGACTAAACTGTGGGACTTGCTAGCTGCTATGAATTGAATATGTACCTTCAAAATTTATTGTGAAGCCCTTACCCCCAATGCAACTGTGTTTAGAGATAGTACCTTTATGGAAGGAATTAAGGTTAAATAAAGTTAAAGGGCGGGACACTGATCTAATGACTTTTCTGTTCTTATAAAAAGAGACACCAGAGGGCTCTCTTTCACTCCTCTCTTCATCAGTCACTAAGAAGGAAAGGCCATGTGAAGACTTAGGGAGCAGTCTCTGTCTGCAAGTCAGGAACAAATCCTAGTTGGAAAATCAACCCTGCTGAACCTTGATCTGCGACTTCTAGTCTCCAAAACTGTGAGAAAAAAAAAAAAAAAACTCTACCGTTTAAACTATGTAGTCATTTTGTTATTGCAGCCCAAACCATCTAATATGCTAGCATAAGTGTTTACAATTATGAGGCTTTGTTCTCTAGCTATCATAACAACCCTTTGACATAAGTACTATTATCATTCCCACTTTACAGATAAGAAAACTGAGGTTTGGAGAAATTAAATAACTTGCCCCAAATCATACAGCTTAGAAATGATGGATCCAGACATTCTAAGTTCCTATCTGCTACTCAACAAAACAGCATAAATTGTTAGTGGTAGAATCCAGGTAGTAGTATATGGATGTTCACTGTAAAATCCTTCAATTTTTCTGTTATGTGTTAGTATTATTGTAATAAAATGTTGGAAAAATAAAACATAGCTAAGACTAAACAATAAGAATTATACAGGACATTATAAATAAAACTATAACAATTATTGATTTAAAATAGAAAGAATAGTGATATATAACATATAACAAAGGGGCAAGGTTATGTGGGGTAAATATAATGCGCTTACCAATAATCCTAAAAATGATGAATGCTAAAATGCAGTCTACTGGTTTGACTAAAAGTAACTCCTTATAATTATCGAAGATTGCAAACCCAGGAAAACTACCATTACTATGATGTTTCTCAGTACTACCAACCAGCCTTGTATATCTGTAATCATCAAGAGAATTATTAAATTGTAAAAAAAAAAAAAAAGTGGACAGTTTTAGCAGAGCCTGGTGGCCCATGCCTATAATTCCAGCTACTCAGTTTGGTCTGGACAACTTAATGGAATACTGTCTCAAAATAATGTTTTTTGGTTGAGAAACCATTTATCAAAATAAAACAAATTTTAAAAGAGCTTGGCAGATAGCTTAGTGGTAGAACACTTGCCTGTCATGTATGAGGCCCTGGGTTCAATCCCAGGAACTGCAAAAAAAAAAAAAAAAAAAAAAAAAAAAAAAGGCCCGATTTTAAGAAAAGGAAAAATTATATGTATAACTTTAATATATGCTGTATATATAATATAATGGAAGCCCTATATATACTGAAGTTAGCACAAATATTGGAAGAGTCATGCTGATGACATGATAGAATATCTAGGAAAACCCTTCAAAATAAATTATATATATATATATATGCATATATATAATATACATATATATATATATATGTATACAGAGAGAGAGAGAGAGAGAAGAAAGAAAGAAAGAAAGAAAGAAAGAAAGAAAGAAAGGAAGAAGAAAGAAGAAGAAGAACCTAGGGGGCTGGGGGTGTAGCTCAGTGGCAGAGCACTTGCCTATATGTGTGAAGCACTGGGTTCATTTCTTAGCATCATATAAAAATAAATAAAATAATTATTTTTTTAAAACCCAGAATATATTTCATCCGCAGTAGCAGTGAGAAGCTATAAAATATTTAGAATAAATTTAATAAATATAGATGAGTAAAATTTAATTTTAAAATTATTAAAAACAGATTTCAGCATGCTACAGTAAAGCAGCCACACCAATGTTCATAGCTGGTCAATTCACAATAGCTAGATTGTGGAACCAACCAAGATGCCCTTCAATTGATGAATGGATATATACACAATGGAATATTACTTAGTCATAAAGAAGAATAAAATTATGGCATTTGCTGGTAAATGGATGGAGTTGGAGAATATCATGCTAAGTGAAATAAGCCAATCCCAAATAAACCAAAGACCAAATGTTTTCTCTGATAAGTGGATGATGATACATAACGAGGCAGGGTGGAAGGGTAAGAGAAGAATGGAGGAACTTTGGATTGTGTAGAGGAAAATGGGGTGGGAGGGGGTGGGGGATGAAAGATTGTAGACTGAGACATCATTACTCTATGTACGTGTATGATTACATGAATGGTGTGAATCTACATTGTGTACAACCATAGAAATGAAAAGTTGTACCCCATTTGTGTACAATGAACCAAAATGCAGTCTGTAAAAATAAAAAATTTAAGAAAAAAAAATATTGCGCTTCTTCCCTCAGAAGGGTCTCTTCCATTTGTTTTTTTTTTTTTTTTCCTCATTGAAATGTAGTGGTCTTTGTGAACTCCTTTCAGGCCCAAGTCTTCCATATATATTGTTAATCTAAAATATATATTTTAAAATCTTTCTTAAGCAATTTGCTTATAATTAAAATTTCTAATTTGGCATTTGGTGTAATTTCTTAATAAGTCATCTCTCTGGTGTCAGTTTCATCTATATTTTGATACCAAATAGGTACTTTAAAATTCTCGTCCTTTTCCTTTATAAAATTCAGATGGAAATTTTCTTATCATGATGTGTTTCAGTACATTCTTAGAAATGTTCTTAGAAATGAATGAGTTTTCCTAACTCTATAATGTTTAGTCCCTAAAAATTTAGACACAAGTCTGCTTAATTAAGTTCTAATTGAAATTTCTAATGTACTTACTTTCTTTGGCATATCAAAATTTTGAGAGTAAACAAGTAATATGAAACAACATTTTTTTTATATTTACAATAAAAGTAGTTCCTCAGTTAAAAAAAAACCCCAAAGATCTGAATAAATGAAAAGACACATCAATCTTGGGGAAGATCTGATATTATAATAATGTCAGATAAATGAAAGTTCATTGCGATTCCTATTGGAATCCCAACAGTGTGTTATTTTGATTTTGGAACTGAATTTTTTTTTAAATCTTAAAATTTATAGTAAGAATAAAGTCAGGCATGGTGGCATAGGCCTGTAATCCCAGCTTCTTGAGAGGCCCATGTGAGTTCAAGACCAATCCCATCACATACATACATACACACACACACACATACACACACACACACACACACAGAGGAAAAAGAAAAAGAGTAAGAGTCCAAGAAGAGACAAGAAAAGTAAGGGAAAAAATAGTGCTGTGGGACTTGCCTTACCAGATATTACAACATACCAAAAGGTCTCTATACCTATGTAATTATGATGCTGGTATGGAAATGAAAAACTAATGGAACAGACTAAGGAATCCCAAAATAGACATAAGTATATGTGAGAATCTATTCACTGACAAAGATGGTAGCTCAACTCAGGAAGAAACAGATTGGTTAATAAGTAAAGGTCACAGTATTTTAGTATTTCTCAATCTGGAAGAAAATAAAAATGAGTCACCATATTCAGAAATAATTCCAGTTGGATCAAATCCTCAAATGTAAAAATAGAACAAAAATCTTTTGCAAATCTGAAAGAGAACATGTATAATCTAACAGTGGGTGAGATGCTTTTAGATACAAAAACAAAGTCTGGCAACCTAGTCACTGGATTTGACTATATAAAAATGTAAAGTTAAAAAAAATGTAAAGTCTTTGTAGGCAAAAGATGCCTAAAATAAATTCAATATACAGATGACGCATCTGGAAAAAAATTGTAAGCTGATGACAAAAATCTATATTTGATTGAATCTAAACCAACACTTATTTTGAGATAACACATTATTTTCTCTGCCACTAATAAAGAAACCTGCTACAAATAAATTAATATATAATGTTTTCTTATAATTTAGATTTTTATTTTATACTTAATGAAAGAGCTATTTTGGATATTTTAAAGCATAGATTTTTATCACATCTCAGGCTGTATTGCTTTGTGACTTATAAAGTACGTGACAACTTTTCACTGCAAAACTAAATCACCCTATAATTTTTAAGACATATAAAATAGTAATTAAACTGAACACATCCAGTACCAACAATGCTGGGGCACTCATAGTCATTGACAACTAGTTGCAGGTCAGCTTCAGCCATGTTAAAGGGGTGAGGGGAAAAGGGAAGAAAAAAATAACTTGATAGGAAAATAGGCAGAGGATATGATTAGACAATTCATGGAACAGAAATATAAATGGTCACCAACCAAAAGAAAAGATAGCCAAACATACAAATTAAAAATAATAATAAGATACCATATTGTTCCCAAATGGCAAAAATAAGAAGTGTGACAGTTATTCTAAGTGTCCAAGAGAGGATGTGCAGAGAATATTTCTGTACATCGCTGGGGTAAGATTTAGTGAATCGTATGAAATTGCTGTTTTTGTATGTCAAAATTGATCGAATATCTGTATGTTCACAAGATTTAATCTAACATAATTTTTTCTATAGTTCAGTTTTCTCACTTAAAAATATCTCATGGAGCCAGGCAACATGGCACATGTCTGTAATCCAAGAGACCTAGGAGACTGAAGTAGGAGGGTCAGAAGTTTGAGGACAGCCTCAGCAATTTGGCAAGACCCTGCCTCAAAATAAAAAAATAAAAAGGGCTGAGGATGTCGTTCATGGTAAAACACTCCTGGGTTCAATCCCTAGTACCCCCCAAAATAATAATTTCATAGAAATTAATTTAAACATTATAATACATACAGGTATCTAAACATCACATTAACCCATCAATATGTATAATCTTTATGTATCAGAAATTTAAACTAAAAAAAAAGTCTTATGGAAATCCTGCCAACTGATGGTGTAGCTCTTATTGATTCTTTTTAGGTCTTTGGTGTGCTTTTTTACCATCTTTTATTCTGTAATTTGCTTACTGATGGATATTTACTTTCTTATTTCTGCTAGGAGAAACAGTTCTGTAAAAACCATCTTCATACTACTGTCCTTTGAAACAGAGCTTTTGCTTCCAAGGGTTAGTTAGATTCTTAGGAGTGGGACTGCTTTGTCAAAAGATATATACATGTTTTATTTTATGATATGTTGCAGATTGCTTTCCAAAGCAATATACATATGTGCATAAACACAATTAGGGAATATACTTACACAGTATACATATGCGCATATACACATACATATTAGATAATGTACATACAGGCATATATGTACACACAAATATACATGTTAAAAAAATGGGGGCTGGGGTTGTGGCTCATGGAGCTGGGGTTCTGGCTCAGTGGTAGAGCACTTGCCTAGTATGTGTGAGGCACTGGGTTCAATTATCAGTACTGCATATAAATAAATGAATAAAGATCTAGCAACATCTAAAAATAGTTTAAAAAAGAATAATGCATACTAGGTTGTTAACATGAACAAATTAAACAAATAAATATAACATTATCTGAAAGCAAGTGATATCTCATAATACTGAGCTTGATCTGGGGACTTACGCCAAATGTTGGCTGCATCAGATTGAAGCTCTCAGCTTCTTTTTTCATCTAATAAATGTACTCAAGAGAGGACATTTGTCTACTACAAACAGGAAAGCATTACATTTCATAAAAAACAATAAAGTATTACATCCAAGAAATTCAACTTCAAAATAAGACAATGAGAAGAAATAATAAATCCAATAATGAACAAAAGTATATATCTGAAAAAAATGAGAAGATTGTTTCTCAATTTAAAAGGGGGATATTTGACTTGATGTCACTTATTTTTCAAAAACAAAAGTTAGCTAACTTAATATGCCCTTCTTTGATTCTCTTATTTCCCTATCTCGTCCTTATTGGTATTTCCTGTGTTTCCCAAATAAACTCTCTGCATTCCATTCCTTGTCTCAGGATCTGCTTCTGATATAATCTAAATCAGACAGTCACTGAATGCATGAACAAGGAGCCTATAAGTCACGTAGTCCCTATAAGGTAAGTTATCTTGTCTGACCGGCCTATACCATCCTTATCCCAAGCAAAAATATCCTTCAAATGTCATATTTAATGTACCAGTTATATTTTTTCTAATATAAATTAAAAATAAGTAAATAGACAATTCACCAAGCCATACATTTACAACTTGTGTACTTTCCCATATGTAGAATACACTTCAATTAAATAGTCAAAAGGATACATACAAGATGGCTAAGACTGTCTTTCAGAGTCATATTCACCCCTGGTTCTGAGCTTCTGCTTCTAGTGAATTCATTCGACTTACAGATCATCTTCCCACCCCACTTAAAAAAATCCAGAATTTTGCTGGATTTCTTTCTTTTCCAGGGAACAACCTTCCCTAAGAAGTGAGGGTCTACAGAAGAAGATCATTTCTCTTCTCTTGATCTCTCTGGAACAACTGTCCAGGGTATTTATTCACAGGCAAAAATCCACAGGGATAATTTGAATGAAGCAGAAGAAAAGTGACAAAAATTTTAGAAACTGGAAAACAGGTAGATGAGTTGGTGACAGGCTTATGAGTCCTGAAAAGACTGAATCACAAGGGAACAGTAGGAATGGCAACCCACTGGGGTACCACTGAAAATGGGAGGGAAAGTGATGCTAAAAATAGAATTTGGGGGCAAATCTATTAAAGCAACAGTTAGATTCCCAGCATCTCTATAATACTCTACAGTCAGGTGACATTAACCTTTGCAAAAGGCTAGAAGAGCAGTTTCAAAGAGGTCTTGGAACCTAAGGACACCAGGCACAGTTGAGGACAAGGTACCGTACTGAATATAGAGGATGATATGGGGTGAGGATAAATGAAAATTTACACACTCAACCTGAGTCTCCCAACTTTCTTCCCAGAAAACTCCTATCCAAGTCTATATTTTCTGGGTAATAAACTTGAAGACACTTCTCCAGTGACTCCAGTTGGCCTCAGAAAAAAGATCTAAGACTGTGTTATTCAGCTTTCCATCGCTATAACAAATACTTGAGACAATCAGCTTATAAAGAGAAGAGGTTTATTTTGGCACACAATTTTGGAGGGTCCAGTCCCCATTTGGAAAGAAGGGCTGGGTCCCATAATCAACTTTGAGGGCATCACCCCCAATAGTGTCACTCTGAGGACCAATCCTTTAACATACAGACTTTGGGGGCACTTAAGGCCCAAACTATAGCACTGATATTAGGGGTCCCCCCCATCAAGGACATGGACCAGGGACCAGGAACCAGGAACATCCCTACCCAATTTATCATCGGAAGCTCTGGTTCCAGAACAACAATGTTCTCATGACCTGGGTTTCAATCCCTACCAGGGTCAAGTGGGGAAGTAGTTACTTGCCAAAGGAAACACTTCAAAAATCACAGTTGTCTCGCTTGTGTTTCTTGTCTTGTATCTTGAGATTCTCCATACAGTGTCTAGTCTGCTATTGATCTACTGAATCAGAGGGTTGAGGGCAGAGTTGCCTGAACAGGAAGACTCTTCTATCATTCTGGGCTATACACAAAGCAGGTAGTTTTTCAGATTATCCCTAAAATTGGTTAAGATAACACATCCAAATACAACACATGTGCATCACAAATCCACCAAGAATAAGTACTGTACTTCTTTTTTAATAGGGTAAAACATTCAGCAATTTGTTTCTAGCTTTAATGTTATCCCAATGTCTCCAATAATTCACTGACATGACAAGTCCTTAGAGATTACATAATAGGTTGTCTATTACTTCTTGATTAAAACATCAGTAATCATTTATTCTCTCTGTTTCCATGAGTCAGGAATTTGACAGGGCACACTGCAGACCACATGTCCTTGTTCCGTGATGTTGGGGGCGTACCTGGAAGACTTGGCAAAGAGTTGCAGTCATCTGAAGGATTATTCACTACCATATACAGGGCTTTGCTGGGTCTGTTGACCAGAACATACAAAATGACCTCTCTGAGTGGCCTGGGCTTCCTCAAAATATGGTAACTTGACTGAAAGTTTAAGAGACCCAAGAGACAGGTCCAAAGAAGCCATGTTGCCTTTTTATAACCTTCTCTCAGGGTCATATAGTGTGACAGCTGCTGTCAATATGGTGCTAAAAGTCCACTCATGTTCAAGAGGAGAGAAAACAGACCCCAGATTCCAAAGGAAAATTAGCAATGTCACATCATTAGATAAGTGTGAGGAATGGGATATATGTTGGTGTCATCTTTGGAAAATGCAATATCTCAGAATAAGAAGACAGTCAAAGCCTCCTAAATGATGGTATAGATTTAAGAACTGACATATTTACCAGATAGAATAGTAACTGATACTGCTGTTGTACCATGTAGAAGATAACTGCCTCTGATAGTTTTTTCTCCCCTCCCAAACTGTTATGTTAGTAGCTGTGTTATCAGGTGTCAGCCACTATCCTGATTTAATTCAATAGGAAATTACTTTTAGAACAGAAACTGCAGGCTGGGGATATATCTCAGTTGGTGGAGTGCTTGCCTCGCATGCATAAGGCCCTGGGTTCAATCCCCAGTACCAACAGAAAGTGCAATGGGTATCCCCACCTGAAAAACCTAAGGTAATCTACCATCATTCTTCCAAACTCTCCCTTCTTCCACACCAGCTAGCCCAACAAATTAAATGGACATGTGATAGCAATCACCACTACTGTACCTGCACATCTATCTTTTCAACCTCTGCGACTCTCCCAGAGGTGTAGTGCTGCCATGATTTGTTATTCTGGTGAGGAAGAGCTCTAGGAATTTCTGCTTCTCTTTCTTCACAGTCCTACTTCACAGGTGAGCAAACCATGTGGGGATTCTGTCACTTACTAAGGGCATAATTTCTAACTAGACCCTCAGGTAATTTGGAAGTATTGTCAGAGAGGTTAAAAGTTCAACTCAGCCAATAAAGAGGCTGATTTAGGTCAAAATTCCATCATTACCTGTCCCCCATATGGTCCCATTTGGCAAATGGACAATGACATTACAGGTATCCAGGAACTGGTAAGAGCTAACTTACTTCCCAAATGTTTGTGTAGTTTTCCCTCTGCAGAGTTACCTAGATAAAATGATAACAGTCCCTCTGGGAAGACTAGGCATAAACTCTTCCTCAGGATACCTGGCCAGGTACCTTATTCAGTAGACTCTGAATCCATCACCTAGCTCAGATGTAGCACTATAATGCAGGGCTGCTTTCTACCTTGATAACATCTTTCTCCAATCTGGAGAAATTTGGAACATAGATGAAGTAGGTCTTTGGTGATGTGCCATTTATCTGGGACTCTATTCCCCAATTAACTACCTCCGAAGATCTTGGTATCCTTCCAATACCATAAATTGAATGTGGATCATTGTTAAAAGTTATTATTGGAAACATCACAATTCCACTGAAAATAAGAAATAAACATCAGGATTCTTTTTTAAATATTGTTCAGATTGTGATAGACCTTATTTATTCATTTATTTATATTGGTACTGAGACTCAAACCCAGTTGCCTCACACATGCTAGGCAAGCGCTCTAACCACTGAGCCACAACCCCAGCCCCCAGCATTCTTAATTTATAGAGAACATTACTAATTAGTTTTAATGAGTCAAATATTTTTGTAACAAAGTATGACTCAGGACTTGGTAAGGGAATGTCTTCAGAATCTTTCCAGAATAAGTTGGGAAAAGGGATGACATATTTGGGTATCTGTCCCCTGAATTCTTTTTTTTCAGTACCAGGGATTGAACCCAGAGTGTTTAAAACCACTGAGTCACATCCCCAGCCAATTTTTATTTTTATTTGAGAGGATCTCACTAAGTGACCCAGACTGGCCTTGAACTTGTGATTCTCTTGCCTCAGCCTCCCAGTAGCTGGGATTACAGGTCTGTGCCACCAATGCCTGGCTTGTCCTTTTCCAAGATTGTTATGACTATTCTAGATTCTTTGATTTCCCATATATATTTTAGAATCAGCTTATCAGTTTCCACCAAAAGAGTCTGTTGAAACCTTTTGTATTCATTCATTATGTTTCCCTGAAGTTCTAGAAGTTTTTGTTTTATTTGAGACTTAAAAAATGCTTATTCAGAATTCCTCTATTTCCTTCAATTATTGATCCTGTTTCTAATAACTCTTTCTGCCTGAAGTTTATTTGTAAATATATATGGGTGATTTAAATATAAATGATCCCTATTTTACTTTGGATTAGTATTTGCCTGATCTTGCTCTCTCATTCCTTTTAACATTTTCCTGTGCTTATTTTCAGGCAAGACTCAAGAGACCTTCACTAAAGCAACTTAAAAAGGCAGACAGAACTTCAGGTGAAGGACTGATCCTAGAAGGAAGGTCTAAGATTGGCAGCAGTAGATTGTTAAAGGTCCATCTGATAATCTCAATATTTAGTTGTATTTATTCCATTTATATTTTTAAATTTTTGTGTACTGTTTAATTTTTAAAAAGTTTTTATTTAGTTGTCAGTGAATCTTTTTTTTTTATTTTTATATGTGGTGCTGAAAATCAACCCAGGGTCTCACACATAGCAGGCAAGCACTTTAACCACTGAGTCACAACTTCATCCACATAAATTTTATGTAGTTGTTTTAAACACTTTTGTTTTTTAATTTTAATTGCTACAGTTTTCTGAGCTTTCTTAAAAAATTGTTCTTACCCTCATCTTTGTCTTGGGGGAAAGGCAGACAGTATTTTTAAATTTTATTATTCCAATGTTTTCCTCTTTATTGGTTTGGAATTTATACACTTTCTATTCTTATGAGCAACTCGTAAAATCTTATCATTTTATTTAATAGACCCCTTTTCCTCTACTTTTCAATTGCTTCAATACAGTCCTTTTGCCTACCGTAAACTGGTGTCCTGGCCCTACAACTCCATTAAACTACTTTGCAGAAGTTTCCAGATGCTGAGTTCAATCACTCTTTCACCAATTCTATCTCATGGAATGTCCTTCATGATTTGACATTTATCACATCACAGCTCCTTCTAGTGTAGAAGTACTTTTAGATATTGTAGTTCCTAGGGTTCTTGGACATTATACTTGAAATTTGTTTTGTTTCCCATGACTGACTGTTCCTACTCATCCCACTCTGCCTTCTCTCTTTTTGAGTCTTTCCTTCTTAACTCCTACTAAAAATAAATCTTATCCCAAGATTCTGCTTTTATTTACAAATTCATTTTCTCTGATCCCATCTACTCCCGTGGCATCAGTTACCACCTCGATGGGGTTATCTCCCAAATTATTCCTCTGGTCAAACCTCTTCCATGAGCTCAGATTCTAAATCCAATTCTTTAACCCAAGTCAGCATGCCTAAAACCAAACCTCTTTCTACTCCTATAAATTCTTCACTCAGGTTTCTTTGATTCTTCCTCTTTCCCCATCCTACATCTCACCCCTTACTAAGACATTCCAACTTCACCTCTTACAGTATTTTTCTGGTTGCTGTCCTCAAATAGTATTCTATTAGTAGATATTTCAGAAAAATGGATTCCATGACAAAATAAAATTTGGTAAATGCTAGAAAACCATGAAAAAATTTGTCTTCATCACAGTACTTTTCAGAGCCCTTTTATGTAGATATTATATTCTAGATCCAAGAGGTGATTATGTGTTCTCACCCAGTATTATTATTTCTAAGGAATGCCTAGAAGAATCTCATGTGCCCCAAAATCCATCAGGCGTTGCTGGCTGTAAGTCACTTCATTCTTCCCTACCCCCACTAACCATGGCCCTAGTTTAGCTACCACCAGCTCTGTTTCCTAGCTTTGGTCTACTTTTCTCAAATACTTGTTCACGGAGTGCAAGAGTGAGCTATTTAGACTCGAATTCTGACCGATGTCACCTCACTGTTCATACCTCAGGTTAAATGCCTGCATAGGTCTAGGGAAGTACCCCATGAGTTGACCCAACTCTACCTATCTTACCGTACATCACAGATTTACATAGAAATTACTAACTGCTTGCTCCCCCAAATGGTCTGAGTTCTTAGAGTTCTTTCTTGTTTCACATGGTACTGTCCTGATACTCTTCTCCTCACCCGCACTGTTAACCATTCCTTCTCCCTTTAACCTCAAGTTGAGTGGGGTATGGTGGTGCACACCTATAATCCCAGCTGGTCAGAGGTTGAGGCAGGAGGATTGCCAGTTTCGAGGGCAGCCTCAGCAATTTTAGCAAGACCTGTCTCAAAATAAATTAAAAGGACTTCAGAGGCCCCGAGGTTTGATTACCAGTACCACAATAAATAATAAATAAAAAACAAAAATCACATTCACTTAGCTCAAGTGGGCATAGTTCTTTAAGGTTTCCCTACACTGCTATTCGCCCCTTAGGCTCCCATAACCCACTGTATAAAAGTATTATGAATTTGTGGCTTCATGAGACCAAGAGCTTCTTAAGAGCGGGGCTATGCCATATTCCATTTGTTTTCTTTTTTTTAGTATACATAACAGTAGAATGCATTCTGACATATCATACATAAATGGAGTATACTTCTCATTCGGTCTGATTGTACGTGATAGAGAGTTACACAGGTCATGTAATCATACACGTACATAATTCTGATTCATTCTATCTTTCCTACTCTTATTCCCCCTCCACTTCCCTTGATCCCCTCCGTCTAGTTCAGAAATACCTCTATTCTTTCCCCACCCCTGTTGAATTGGCATCTGTATATCAGAGAAAAAGTTGACGGGAGGGCCTCTGACTCAGTCCTTTTCTCTTCATGCCATCTTAGAGGCAAATGCATCTGCTCTAGTGGCTTTACATACCATCCATACCCTGATGGCTCCCAAACCTATGCCTCCAATTTGTGACACACATGTTCACATTTATCCTGCTCTTTTTCCAGATTTCCAGTTCACTGCTCCTTATTCAGGTCTCAGTTCAATATAACTTCCTCCTGTCTACCCAACCAAATAATCCCCATACATGCGTTCTCTGAAATAAAATTGGTTTACTTATTTGTTGTCCATCTTCCTAACACACTAGCCCATGCAATTGGGGGTATTTTTATTTATTGCTTTATCTCCAGAGTCCAGGACAGTGTTTTGCATATTGCAAGCACCAATCATTTGTTGAATGAATTAATGCCTAACATAGGTCTGGCACAAAGTACTTGCTAATATCTGAGTATTTACTAAGGGCCCAGCAATGTGTTAAAGGCACCACAGGGATTACTTCTTTTTATCTTAAGTATTATCATTAGTTCCATTTAGCATTGAGACCCAGAGGTTTAATAGTTTGCTAGAATCCCAAAGAAAGGGATATAAGTGCTGTAGACTGATTCTGAGCTTTCTTAGCCACTGGCTCTATACTACTGCTTATATCTGTAAGCACTCAAAAAGTGTACTCAAGCTGGACACGGTGGCATACACCTGCAATCCCTGTAACTTTGGAAGATAAGGCAGGAGGATTATAAGTTTGAGGTCAGCCTCAGCAACTTAATGGGCCTAAGCAACTTAGTAAGACCCTGTCTCAAAATAAAAAATATAAACAGGACTGGGGATGTGGCTCAGTGGTTAAGCACCCCGGTTCAATCCCCAGTACCAAAAAGTAAATAAATAAAAGTGTACTCAAACAAGAGGAGAGGAAGGGATAGCTCACTCGTTGTGCTGAGAGCAGAAAGGGAGTCAATTAGAGGAGGAAATGGATCACAGACAATTTGCTTACTGATTCCATACCACCACAGGATGAGTGGCTTTTTGTTGCTGTTGTTTTGGTACTGGAGATTGAACCAGGGGTGCTTAACTACTGAGCCACATACCCAGCCCTTTTTATTTTTATTTTGAGACAGGGTCTTGCTAAGTTGTTCAAGTCCTCCATAAATTGCTGAGGTTGGCCTTGAACCTCAATCCTCCTGCCTCAGCTTCTCTAGCCGCTAGATTACAGTTGTAAACCATAGGGTGAGTATTTTGTCTCTAAAGCCTGTCACTGGTTCAGAAGTTCAGTCCCTCCTTGTTCTGACAGTTTAGGAGAGGGCTAGATTATCTTTACCAGGCAAGGCTACTGCTCCCTTGGCAGGGAGAATTTCACCTTGCCATTTAATCACCCAGGAATAGGGAAAGAACAAGGGTCTGGAAGGCCCAATTCTTTAGCAGGCTCTCCAATGTTTTTTTTTGGCAGACCCCTAGCCAACCCCTTCCTCTTTCTGGGTCTCAGCTTCTCCATCTGTAGGGGGAAACATGCTCCTAGTCGTGATGTTCTGTGACCCTATCAGGTGCAGAGCTCACAATCTCAGCTGTTCTTTAGCTCACAATTTTTTGTACCACTGGAGAGAGGCCCCCTTTCTGACTGCTCGAGCCTGGGCAAGTACAGAGTTCTTTAAAATACAAGAGTGAAGGAAGGAACTGCCGCTGGAAAGTAGAAAATCTATGTGGACCTCACCCTCCTCCAAGAGTGACACACAGTAACAATCAAGCAAACAGTCCTTCCCTGCATATTATTAAGGAATTTACACATACACAGGAGAAAGGCAACCAGGCATTGTGGTTCCCACACGTGAAATCTTTTAAGCAAAGTTTCTTGTTTGAATTTTCAAGTGGGGCAAACAATGGCTGAGAGGAAAGCTGGCCAGGCTCTCTGCCTCACACACCTGGAAATGGGTGGGCAAATAAAACACCTGGATACGCGGCATGAAAAAGTGATTGGCGGATTGGAGAAGGGAAAGGAGATAGGGAGCTGTTGATGGGATAGCAATTTTTTTAAAATATAAGAAAAACTGGCAACAGTTTTAGACTGTTGATAAATTAACTCCTCTCTGTTATACACCTCAACTAAAAACAAACAAACAAAAAAATGCCCAGAGCAGATAGGGAGAGGGTGGGAAGCAATATCCACATGTACACACACACAAGCAGTGCACAGATAAAGCTCTGCATCCCCACAGTGGGGCTGGTCCTCCAGCCAGGGAACCAGATCTTGCTGATGGCAGGGAGGATGGTGGCAGGGATGTTCATCTGTATGGGACCTTCATAAAGTCTTTGGTGCTAATAAAAGCTGACTGAGCAGCGAGTCCTGAAGCCCAGATCCAGAAAGCAACTCAGGGGCAAAGTGGAGTAATATTTTGCTCATCCACACAGGAAGGGGCTTGCCTCACCCCAGGGCTAGGGTCAACCTGATCCAAGACCCAAGGAGTCTCTAATTTGATTGCAGGGACTTTTCATTCCCATAAAGTGTGGGAACATGATACCTCTCTTAAAGCAAAACTTTAAACACTTAGAAATAGCTATTAACACATATAGAAGAATCTCTACACCCTCCCCTTTGCCTAATGCACAATGCCACAGACCTTTCCAAGGGTCTGAAAAGAGGTTCGACCTTGAGGGAAGGTACTGAAAGGTGTGCACATTTTCCCTGTGGTTCAAGTGCCTTCTACCAACAATTTCTAAGGTGCTGGTGCCAGGAAAGATAGGGGCTGTGGCTGGAGAGGAAGTCGAATGGCTAGGGGACATGAACAACATAAAGCAACAGAGAGGTCTGTGTGTTTGGGAAGTGGATGGGTTGGGCAGGATGCCAAACCCCAAATGACTTATTGAGCAATTTCTAAATCAAATAGAGGTAGGAAAAGGGGATGGAGGGGAGGAGAGGTGAGGAAAGAAGAGAAGGGGGGAGAGCAAAGGCTAAGGAAAGTGGCAGCCATACAGGTATTTTGCTTTTATTTCCACATCTGAGGACTCAGAGTCTGGTTTGCTGCCTGTCCATTTCCACCGCTCATTGACTGTCCATAGTTCATCATGCCGTTGGCTCCATAGAAGTTCATCCCAGCCATCTGCTGGGTCATCTGGAAGGGAGAGAGGGAGACTTCAGTCTAGGCTGTGGGCATGCAGCCAGTTAGTGCAAAAGGTTGTGATGTTAGGCTTCTTGGCTTACTTCTGTATTACTTTCTCTGATTCTTTTCAAACTCCTTCTACAATGAGTTTTCATTCTCCTAGCTGTTTCATATCTTTCTTCAATGTCAAATATATTTTGCAGCTGAATCTATTCAATTTCTTTATTTCTAAGATAACTTTATATTTTTCTTTGATTTCTTTCCTGAGTTCAGTAAACTTTCATTTCAAAATTTCTGTTTTGTCCATTTTGGTTCTAAGTTTTGAACTTCCAATTCAAGCTATTTTGTCTTATCTGCAAATGTTAAGGACATTCTCTTCAGGTTGGTGAACTGTTTAACAGTTTTATTCTGCTTAATGACTTTTTTTCCATTAAAAAGAGTTGATACTTTATTTAAATGAAATTATGGATTTTTTTTGCATTTCTTTTTTTCACCCACATTTTTATTGGTAAATTATAGTTGTACATAATAATGAGATTTGTTGTTACATACTCATGCATGCACATAATATACAATATAATTTGGCCAATATCACTCCCCAGCACTTCCCCACTCCCTCCCTGACTTCTACCCCTTGGTTCCTTTCCTCTACTGATTTCCCTTTGATTTTCATGAGATCTACCCTACCATTTTTTTTTCCTTTTTCCTTTCTAGCTTCCACATGAGAGGAAAACATATGTCCCTTGAGCTTCTGAGTTGGACTTATTTTGCTTAATGTAATGGTCTCTAGTTCCATCCTTTCCTGCAAAAGACATAATTTCATTTTTCTTTATGGCTGAATAAAATTTAATTGTTTATATATACCACATTTTCTTTATTCATTCAGCTAATAATAGACACTAGGCTGGTTTCATAGCTTGGCTACTGTGACTTGTGCTGCTGTAAACATGAGCATGCACATATCACTGTAGTATGATGACTTTAATTGGATAAATACTGAGGAGTGGTGGGTCATATGGTGGTTCCAGGCCTAGTCTTTTGAGGAAACTCCATACTGATTTCCATAGTGGTTGTACTAATTTATAATTCCCACAACAGTGTAAAAAAGTTTTCCTTTTCTCCACATCCTCTCCAGCATTTGTTATTTGTATTCTTTTTTTCTTTTGTAACTTTGTTTATTTTTATGTGGTGCTGAGGATTGAACCCAGTGCCTCACATGTGCTAGGCAAGTGCTCTACCACTAACTCATAACCCCAGGCCTATTATTGTATTCTTGACGACTGCCATTCTAAACTGGTGTGAAAATGAAATCTCAGTGTAGTTTTGATTTGCATTTCCCTAATTGCTAAAGAAGATGTTGAACACTTTTTCATATATTTGTTGGTCATTGTATTTCTTCTTTTGAGAAGTGTGTGTTTAATTCATTGCCCATGTATTATTTGGGTTATTTGATTTTTTCTGGTGTAAAGTTTTTTGAGTTCTTTATATATCTAATATTAATCGTCTGTCAGAAAAGTAGCTAGCAAAAATTTTCTCCCATTCTGTAGGTTCTCTCTTCATATTCCTAATTGTTTCCTTTGCTGTGTAGAAGCTTTTTAATTTGATGCTATCTCATTTATTAACTCTTGGCATTATTTCTCTGATTTTAGGAATCCTACCGAGAAAGTCATTGCCTATGCTTACAGTTAACTCTATGTTTCTTTTTGCCTCTATGAGTTGCTTCTGATCTAATTCCTAAAGTTTGATGCATTTTGAGTTGATTTGGTGCAGGTGAGAGATGAAGATCTAGTTTCATTCTTCTACAATACAGATAACTAGTTTCCTCCCAGCACTATTGTAAAAAGGACTGTCTTTTCTCCATGTATGTTTTTGGCACCTTTGTCAAGAATCAGATGACTGTAGATCTGTGGGTTTGTCTTTGGGTTCTTCTATTCTGTACCATTGGTCTGTGTGTCTGTTTTTTATGCCAGTGCCATGCAGTTTTTTGTTACTACTGCTCTGTAGCATAAGTTGAAGCCAGGTATTGTGATGCCTCCAGCATTGCTTTTTGGTTTATAGAATTGCTTTGGTTATCCTAGGTCTTTTAATCTTCCAATGAATTTTAGGGCTGTTTTATTCTAGCTCCTGTGAAGAATGTCATTGGTATTTTGATAGGGATTGCAATGAATTCTGTATATTGCTTCTGGTAGCATGGCCATTTTAACTATTAATTCTACTTATCTTAATGACTTTTTAAGAGAGAATTTTCATTACCTGAATGTTTGAGTTTCATTTTCTATTTTCTTCTCATAGTAGTTTTGTTTAAATGTCACCTGTCATGTTCTGTTTATTTTTGTAGTGCTTTATTTTTCCAAATCATCAGTAACATAGACAGGTATGAGGATTTAGGAAAGCTTACTAGGTTTCTGAGTTCAAGAGCACCCTCTTCTGTTAATTAGTGAAATAATCATTTTGGGAAGAAGGATAATATCTTCTGATTTTGTAATTATCTTTTCCACTTCAAATGTTGTTTCCTTCCTTTCACTTCAGGTCTCCAAAGAGTTCTTCCTTCTTCTAAGTCATTGCCTATCTCCCAGTTACGTAATTCTTTTCCAAGGCTGCAACCTATAATCTAGTATTTCAAATTCCTTATTTTCAATTCTCCCTCAGACTGTTCTCAGTATGTCTCCATCAGGGTAGGTCTTTCTCCTCTGGGGGTGATTTTTGTCTGTGCTCTGTCCATTATAGGCCCCTGCTTCCTCTCCGCTTCTGCATCTCCTCTATGATGCTTACTCTGCGGATTTGGGGTGTTCTATGCTAATGTCATGTCATTTGAAGCCTGTAATAATGGTAGCCATGGGCTACAGGTAATTTTTATTTCTGTATTGTCTTGTCTATGTAAGTCTTTCTGGTTTTGTTTTGAGATGGGGTGGACTCAGATTTAGACAGTTACCCTTATTTTACAGGAAATAAGAACTTAGGAAACCTGACTCTAGGTAGGCCTAGAAAAAAAAAAGGCAAATCTAAGAATGTCTCTCTGGCATTATCTCACTTACATGGAAGGATTCAAGGGGTAAGGGAAAGGTGCAAAGTGAATAGGCTTGAGGAAGGCTCAGAAGACTGATATCAGATTAAATGGGGCAGCTCACCTGAGTGAGGTTCCACTGCAGCTGCTGAGCTGGCTGAACCCCATACATAGTCTGGGGCATAGCTGCCATCCCTGCCATGTAGCCAGCCTGCTGGGTGGTCATCATCCCATTCGGCACACCCATCATTGATGCCTGCATGCCACCCATATAGCCTGCAGGCATGGCCATGGGGGCAACCATTCCAGAAGCTCCAGGCTGAGCTACCATGCCTACTGGTGGGGGCATCATGCTCCCCATGATGCTGTTAGGAGGTGTAACCCCAGGGAAGCTGGGGTAGGCTGTGGGATATGCCATCTGAGCAGGAGCCATGAACATTGCTGCCAAGAAAACACACATCAGTCTATTAAAGAGGAAAGGACACAAAGTTAGCCTAAATTCTCACTAGCTACTCTTTTCCAGTTAGAATTTTTCAAAAAACTACTCAACTCAGAATGCTGTTTTACATAGAAAAGCAGTTAGAGAGATTCTCTACAAGATTTGCTATGGTTTACCAATGGGGCGCTGACCTGGCCACTTCTCTTTTAGAGGTCTTGATTCAGACTTCACAGAGGTGTGACACCAGACCCCACAGAAATATGAGTTATATTAATATGTCTGCTAATACTCTGTGCCTTCACCAGTAATGTCAGGCTTGTTTCCTATATGATGCTCCAGTCCCCAAAGCAAATGCCCCCCATCACAACACAAAACTCCTGCATGTATATCCTCCCGTCTCTTGTACCCCATGTCTCTCTGTAACTCCATGGACACTACCTTGGGCAGGCATTTGAGGCGTCTGGGATCCATACAGTGAGAGGATGGAGTCCTTAGAGAGTTGTTTCTTGCCTATTTCTTCTGATTTGCTCCCTGGCTCCGGAAACAGGTTCAGATTTTCAGGAACAGATCCAGCACTCCCAGCAGTAGGCATGGAACCTACAACCTTAGAGCACAGAGGGTAGGGGGAGAAGTGGAATAGTCTTCATGGGGGTCTCTTTAAGGACCTCCTTCACTTTGTGCTGCCTCTATCATTTGCAATAAGAATTCATGGTTCGGGCTTGGGGTGTAGCTCAGTGGTAGAACACTTGCCTAGCACATGTGAGGCACTAGGCTTGATCCTCAGCACCACGTAAAAATAAATAATAAAATAAAGGTATTGTGTCCATCTACAACTAAGAAGAAAGAAAAACATTTTTTAAAAAAATTTATGGTTTATCTAGGTATGGTGGTGCACCTCTATAATCCCAGCTGCTTGGAGGGCTAAGGCAGGAGGATCACAAGTTTGAGGCCAGCCTGCGTAACTTAGTGAGATCCTGTCTCTAAATAAAATTTAAAAAGGAGCCAAGCACAGTGGCACGTACCTGTAATCTTAGCAACCCAGGAGGCTAAGGCAAGAAGATTGTAAGTTCAAGGCCTGCCACAGCAACTTAGCAAGTCCCTAAGCAACTTAGTGAGACCCTGTCTCAAAATAAAAAATGACAAAGGACTGGGTATGTGGCACAGTGGTAAATGACCTCTGATTCAATCCTTAATGCCCACCCCTACAAAAAAAAAAAATTTAAACAGGGCTGGGAATGTGTGTGGATTACTGGTAGAACACTTGCTTAACATATGTGAGGCCCTGGGTTCAATCCCCAGTACTGCAAATAAAAAGAATTCACGGCTCACATCAGACATTTTTACCATAAAAATATGTGAATATACATAATAGCTAAGCTCTGGTTTAATTCTGCATTATTCAGAAAAGCCAAATGATTAGTAGGGGAAAAAAAAAAAACAATCCACAAATGATGTAGCACAGAGAACTGGGTTTAGAGCCATGTAGACATTCACTCATTGTACAGCCAGAGACTGGTCACATAACTTTCCTGAACTAATGTTTGCTCATCTGTAAATTATCTATTTTGTGGGCTTCTGGTGAAGGATTGAAGTTATTAATGGAATATATAAAAATGGGATATATCAAACTCCTGGTTATTCCTGATACACAGAAGGCATTCCATAAATGGCAGCCATTAACATATATCCACAACACCCTAGCGGGAACTCGGTTGAGGAGCTGACCTAAATTATTAGCCTTTACGACCTGACAGACCTTTGATAGAAGTTCACTCAAAGTGCCACCCTTGTGGGGTAGAAGACAAAATAGTATGAACAGTGAACTTAGACTGTGACAGAGATGATACAGTGTCAAGGGAAGAATCAAGAAAACCAAATTCCACCAAGAATTATGGCTTGGTTCCATGATTTAGCTATCACCCTTTCTGGAATATCCTTTTATCCTGAGAATCCTAAAGACTCACCTTTCTGGAAACCGAAGATGGGGATGGAACAGAGGCCAAAAGATCTAAATCCTTCTCTAGTGTATTGCTGGTCTTACTATTTGTAATGGAGCAGGCCACAGGAGCATCTAGAAACAGAGATCAAAGTCAAAATGTAGCACTGCTTACACCTTCCTTCTGTTCCAGACAACAAGTAGAAAGAGAAGGCCTATAAGCTCTGTCATGGACCTAGAAGTCTAGTCTTCAGTTAACTTAGATAGGCCTTCTCAGAGGAGGCCCCACCCCACATTCCCAAGAAAGCTCTGGGATAGACTAATAAGCATAGGCAGCAGAACCTCAGGCCTGATTGCTATATCAGCACCACCACTGGGGGGCTGGCTGGCTCTATCCTGGCAATTTGAAGAAACAGTATATAGGATTCATTTTCAGAGAAAAATAAAAGGTAAAGAAATTAGAAGCCTCAGCAGTCAATAACCTAAGTCAACAGTAGAGGACTTTGTTTAAATACAGCCATCAATGTGGTGAGAGGTTGGGGAACAGGTTTTCTTTCTGAAAGGGGCAAAATCACTAAATCAATATTTCGAGGGAAGAAGGACCACAGAGTAACAGTCCATCTCAGAAATTGGTTGCACCTGAAAAAACCAAGGGTGAAGGCAGGAAGTAGAGTACAGGGAGGTGGCAAAAAGGTCAAAGGTGCTGTTAGGTGGAACTACAACACATAATAGCATTTAGTATATGTCAAAATAGCACTAAGAGCTTCAGAGGCATTATATCACTTAATCCTTCCAACAACACCTTCGAAGTAGAAACTTAACCATCCTCAGGGCCAGATTAGGAAAGTAATATTCAGAGATAATTACTCCAGGTCACATATATATCAAGTGACACAGTTGGGATTTGTCTTTAAAACCATGCTCTTAACCACTACACTGTATTTTTGCTCTGAAAAATGTCCTACTAAACCCTTACAGCAATGGTTCAACTTTAACATAACAGGAAAAAGAGGAGAGAACAATCTTAGTGAAGAAGACACAAATGAGAGTCCCAGTCTTCCCAGGGTCAGTAATAGAATTTATCAAAATACGTAAGAATGTGGGAACTGGCAAGTCTAACTCTTACCAAGGCCCAACAAATCCATGACAGGCGCGGTGGATTTCGGCGAACTTTTCCGAGGTAGCTGTGAATCTTCTTTTTTCTGTGGCTAAAGTGAAAATATGTTATAAAAATAAATCAGCAGGTGTTTTTGAACTCTTTTTTCCCTCTCTCCACTATAAAGTCATAGGTATTCTTGTGGTACAGTTGCTATTATTCAAAGAAACAAAACTCAAGAAGTGCTGGGAAGCTTGAGTACATAAGCCAAACCTGAAGTTAAAATAAAGAATTATCTGTGCTTGGTTAGCTTCTGAAACCAAGACAACCATTGAGCAAGGGTTCTAACAGAAATAGCAGTTTTAGGTCCCAGGAAAAATCAAGGATAAAGGTAGCTATCTGATTGTACAACAAATTTTCCAGTGGTTAAAAAACCGTCTACTTTAACACTAAAGGGAGATTAGTTTAAAGATGACTTAATTCACTCTGCCATCATCACTAATGACTGTGTCCAGACAGTGCAATTCACAATTGTGATAAAGGAGTCTTCCTTACCCAATAGTAAAAAGTCCTCTCTCCCAAGATTCCAAGCTCTTATATTCAGAGTATCTACTACTAGAGCCACAGTAGTCATGTGGAAAAGGAAATTAGTGCATCCTAACTTCTGGACTGTTCCTAACTGCAAAAGGAAAATGAAGCACATGAGGTCTAACAAGGACTACTATGGAGTTAGCATCTGCTCAGAAGCTGCCATGCAGCCATGTCATTCTAGCATGGAACATGGCTTATGCTTAGGTGAGACAGATGCAGTTTCCAAGCTTCCATCTAGCTTCAAAGAGAACACTTCAGGCAACAACAGGCAATGGGCAAGAAGCAGAAATGGCAGTAGGTGATCTGATCTAAATGTGAAGCCCCTTACTCCAGGTACAAAGGTACAATATGGTATCAAACCCACCTGCCTGCCATGAGGCCCCTCCCTCCATATATAAACACACACTTGATCAATCACATAGGGCAAGGACTTTCCCACTTACCATTTTCACTTTCTCAAAAACAACAGGTTCCATTTTTTTCTCTGGAGCTGGTTCACTTCCTCTTTTCCACTTGTCATCCTTCTCTTTCTAGAAAGATTTGACAAGACAATGAACACAAGCCCCATGGTGACTAATAATTCAATAAACTATAATCCTAAATGTTCACAAAGGACACCAAAAGTCCCTAATGAAACAATTAGGGAATTCTAAAGAAAAAAGAAAAAAAAAACTATAGTATCTTCATTAGGGTGTCCTGCATGAGTTGCCTGTATAGAACCAAAAAGCATGTCAAAAATAAAATATTAGGAAATCCCTCAGTTTTTGTTACTTTCAGAGGCAACTTTATAATACTTTCGCAAATTATAAAGTTACTGGTCACATTTTAACATCAAATAAACACCTAACTGGAAAAGAGAACCACAAAATAACCTTAAGAATACAGGTATGTTGGGCTGGGGTTGTGGCTCAGCGGTAGAGGACTTGCCTACCATGTGTGAGGCACTGGGTTTGATACTCAGTACCACATAAAAATGTAAATAAAATAAAGGTATTATGTCCATCTACAACTAAAAAAATTTAAAAAAAAGAATACAAGCATGTTTGTCAAGAATACAAACAATAAGCTGGGTGCAGTGGCATATACCTATAATCCCAGTAACTCAGGAGGCTAAGGCAGGAGGATTTCGAGTTCAAACCCAGCCTCAGCAACTTAGCAAGGTCCTGAGCAACTCAGTGAGACCCTGTCTCTAATAAAATATATATATATATATATAATATATATAATATATATAATATATATAATATATATAATATATAATATATATAATATATATATTATATATATATAATATATATATATAATATATATATATATAGGGCTGGGGATGTGGCTTGGTGGTTAAGCACCCCTGGGTTCAATCCCCAAAAGCAAAAGAATACAAATAATAATAAATACTGGAGAGGATGTGGGGGAAAAGGAACACTTATACAGTGTTGGTGGGACTGTAAATTAGTACAACCACTATGGAAATCTGTATGGAGATTCCTCAAAAGACTAGGAATGGAACCACCATATAACGCAGCAATACCTCTCCTTGGTATGTACCCCAAAGAATTAAAAGCCAGCACACTATAGTACTATATGCACACCCATGTTTAGAGCAGCAAAATTCACAATAGGTGAACTACAGAAATATCCCAGTGGATAAATGGGCAAAGAAAACAGTATAAGCATACAATTCAGTCACAAAGAAGAATGAAATTATGTCATCTTCAGGAAAACTGATGGAACTTGAAAGCATGGTGCTGAGCGAAATAAGTGAAACCAGCACTCTTACACCATGCTGAGAAGACAGTGTAAAATGGTACAACTTTTGGAAGTACATCGGTAAAAGTATGAAGAGACAAGTATTGAAATTATCTGACCTAGATAATACCATATCTTGCAATGGATCTTAAGAAAATAATCAAAACTATGAAAAAAGTTACTTGTACTAAGATATTCATCCCAGAATTATTTATGCTAAAGAAAAACTTAAATAGCCATCTTTATATCACAGAAGGGAATAGTAAAAGAAACTGATTTGCCTAATCACTAAGAAAAGATATTCAATAAGTAACATAGAAATGTATGCTGTGTTATGTATAACAGAAGTCAAGTGGAATAAAAATAAGAGACATTATACATAACTAGCTTTTGGAGAGTTTTGGGGGTTTTTTTGGTGCTAGAGATCGAACTCAGCACCATGAGCATACTGGCAAGTGCTCTACCACTGAGCTACATTCCTAGCTCCCATATTAGATTTTAAGTCTCCTACACAGAAAAAAAGGAGATACACCAAGATGATAATCGTTAATAAAGATGGTGAGAATAAGCCAGGCATGGTTGCACACACCTGTAATCCCAGCAGCTTAGGAGGTTGAGGCAAGAGGTTCAAGAGTTCAAAGCCAGCCTCAGTAACTTAGTGAGGCCCTAAGCAACTCAGTGAGATCCTGTCTCTAAATAAAATACAAAAAAAGGCTGGGGATGTGGCTCAGTGGTTAAGCACCTCTGGGTTCAATCCCTGGTCTCAAAAAAAAAAATAAATAAATAAAATATGTGTGAAATTTTCATTTTAATATTCATATTTTCTGTAAAAATAATTTGATAATCATGACACATACACTTTTTTTAATATATAGTATGGCATTTTAATACAGAATATTTCTTGATGTTGAAAATGCTTTATCTATTAAAAACAGATACTTGGCTAAGGATGTGACTCAGTGGTAGAGCACTTGCCTAAGCATGTACAAGGTTCAATCTCCAGCACCACAAAAACAAACAAAACAAAACACCACAGAATTCTCATTTCAAAAGCCAGTCTCTTTTTGCTTGAACTTAAATGTTCTCACTTAGCAAATTCTTGGCATAAAAATCTTCAATAAGAACATAAAAATTAAGCACATCAAATAAAAAAATTCTGAAATAGTTTTTTGGTAAACGGGAGGCATTTCCTTTCCAAGAGAAAACATCCAATAAGTAAAAAGGCTTGTTTTCATGGGTATGGTAGGCTAGCAATGTAATTAGGAACACTGAATGACTGTCTTCACACAGCAAGCCTTCCCTCCTCCTCCATCCTCTGAATTACCTCAGATACTCTTTTCTCACCTCATCTGATTTTATATTTCAGGAATAATGAAGAGTTTGGCAGACAGACCATAGTTTTCTACAAATAAAAGGAAATGTGTGTACTTTAGTTCTAAACCCTTTTTGATGATGCTATCCGAGCTATAGTTGTTCACTGGGTTAATTCCTTCTTAGAACAGTTAAGATAACTGACAAATCTTTTTTCTGGATGACTGTGAAGTAAGAGTCCTTCATATTAAGATAGGAAGGAATTACTTTTTCCCTAACTACATGTAACACCTTGTACTTACCTGTAAGCCTGTGTTGAAATTCACCTACTAGTTAACACCCCTTTCACACAGCTTCCAAAGATCAATCTGGGGCTGGTTCCAACTAAATTAAGTTTTAATTACCTGGAAGGGCTTTGAGAGCCCCATGCAAACTTAGTGATTCCACTAGCTACTCTATCATCCACTAAAATAAATAACTAGAAGATAGATAGGAACTGTGCTAGAACTGGTGAATCCCAGACTATATTTTTATAGTTAGAGAAACAGTTAATTATTCCTAAAAGAATTTACTATAGAATCTTGTCAAGGCTGTTTAAACATCTGAATGGTCATATTTATTGCTTCTCCTTAGTTTCCATTATTCAGGCATATTTTCTTCTTCCAGAAATCATGTTGCATTTGCTTCTATGTGTTATCACACACTGTTTCAGGCCCTAACCATTCCTTGGATGAATGTGTACTTGAAAACTGGTAGTCAATCTCCTTCTGAAAGGGAAGAAGAAGAGGTTCCACTGACCATCAGACCACCAACACACTGGTCATTAGCAGGTAATGGGGGAATTATATGTTGGTCAAACTGAAAGAAACTGGTGATTTAATTATACCTGCTTCTGTTGACTTCACTTACAGAAGAAAAAAGTATATGTGTGTCCATATATACTGATATATATACACACATACTTGTACATGCAAATTATTCTACTTAACCTACTATGCCCAAGGTGTCCACTTCAAGAAATAATTTGGAACTAAGAATCACTAATATCTTCTAAATACAGAACAATGCAGAGAATTCACTGGTGGTTTGTCCTCCCCATCGCTGAGGCAAAAGTTTGTTCCATGATATCTAACGGTCTTTACTCAGTAACTGGCTTTTTTCTACTTTTGCATTTTTAATATTTTTAGTTATAGATGAACATAATAACTTTATATTATTTATGTTTTTAATGTGGTGCTGAGGATCAAACCCAGTGCCTCACACTTGCTAGGCAAGTGCTCTACCACTGAGCCAAAACCCCTGCCCTACTTTTGCTTTTTTTAAGTGATGGTTTTATTTATTTATTTTTTTTTTATTTATTTTTTTTTTTTGCGGTACTGGGGATCGAACTCAGGGCCTTGTGCTTGGGAGGCAAGCACTCTACCAGCTGAGCTATCTCCCCAGCCCTAAGTGATGGTTTTAGAATAGTTTGGCAGCAGTTTGTCAAATTCTTCCCCAGCCTGATTAGTAAGCAAATAACACATTATGAATAAAACCTGAAAGATTTACAACCAACCCTAAAAGCATTGATGTCCAGACTTCGGTCCATGTATTTCTTCTTCTCATATTTGTCTCGAATAAATCCCTCAACAGCTCTGCAAAAAGCTTATTAAGGATGAATCAAATAAGTGTATCTTAGAGTAAGAACATAAAAGGTTAATCTGTATCCCACAAAGTATTGTTCTCCTCTTGCCCTCCTGCATTTCCCTACAACTCCTGCCTCCTCAAACAGTTTCCCTGACCAAAATCTTGAAATGTTATGCCTTCTTCAGGCTACTACAGGGAATCATCATTGCCTATGATTTCTCTTTAAAGTGATGACAGCAGCAAGTGGAATTAACCTTCACACTGTCATCAGAGGGGCCTGTGGTTGATCTAGGATACTGGGGAAACAATCAATTATCTCTTTTAAAGCCCTTAGATGAACAGACTTCAAGCAAAAGCAACTATGTCCTCCTCAAAAATATAAACACTTGTGCCCCATTGCCAGGTCCTGATCAGTGGGTCTTCTACAGGGTCCCAAATCTACATTTAACAGGTTCTAGCTACAATCACCAAAAAGCAAACTCTAAAAGTGGTCTACAAACTACACTTTGAGAAGCACCACCTTCATAAGATTTGGTTTTACATCTAGGTGCTGTCCCCTGTTGAAGAGATGGATAAAGAACATTATTGATAAGCTGGTCAACAAAGGTTAATTCTTTCACACAAGACAGAAGAACACAATAAAAATGAATGACAGTTTTGCTGAATGCCAGGGTTCAACAGAGCATAGTAAACTATTCTTCTTATCAAACAATAGTTTCAGTAACCCAAAAACTAGCAGAGAAGTCACTTTATGGAAGAACTCACGGTGAAATCACTGCAGTTTTAATTCCTGATTCTTCCCCATCTGAAACTACATATAATTCCAACATCGGCAAGAAGACATGTACTTTTTCTGTCTTGATTGCAGGAGAGAAGAAAACCCATGCCTTTAACTAATCCAAATGGAGATGGCCCCCTCAGGTCAAAGGCTTTGAGTTTTGTCTAACTCTCCCAAACATCAAAGTATCACCAGCCTTCTAAATTGCTCCAGAAAAGATACGGGTCTATCTGAGGTCGCCGAAAAGTCTCAGGAAGGTATGCTTCATAAAGTCGGTTTGCCTTTCCATTGCCCATCTCTTGCATGCACTGCAATCAAAGAAAATGTAGAAATGGGGAATGTCAGATTGGGAAAGAAAAACTTCTCATCCAATACTTTAGTTGAAGAACCAATCTAAAGGGTGACAGAACCAAGATTTAAACCTGTGTATTCTGGTTTCCAATCCAGTATTCTTTCTATCCTACTAGGAATTCCAATCACTTGCCCCCACAGACTCCCCTCTCCATGGGTACCTTTTATGGAAAGATTTGTCTGCCAAGATTCATTGAATTCAGTAATAATTCAAGATGTTATTTGAAATTCCAAGATGCATAGCTAACAATCAAAATGTCTACTTGGCAGGCAATAATGGGTGTTACAATTCTGAGCTTATGCTATTAGTTAACCTATTCAGCTTTATTAACAAGTCAATGTGTGTTTCCTACTAGGCTTGGGTTTTTTTGGGGGGAGAGTGATAGGGGGTACCACGGATTGAACCCAGAGGTACTTAACCACAGAGACACTTCCCAAGCACTTTTTATTTTTTATTGTGAGACAGGATTTTATTAAATTGCTTAGGGCCTTCTACCTTGCTGAGGCTGGCGTCAAACTTGTGATCTTCCTGCCGCAGAGTCTGGAGCTATTGGGATTACATGGTGTGCGTCACCATGGCCAACTCCCATTAGGCTTTTCAAAAGGAACCCTTAACAACTGTGAAAGCTAAATCCTAAGAGTTTTCTAAATCTTCAAATTCACAGATACCTCCATGATACATAATTTCCTTCATAAAATACAGTAAGGTATAATTAAAAATGCAAGGAGGAGGAGGAGGAGAAGAAGAAGAGAATAACAACAACTTATATTAATTAAAGCACTTCAATGTAAAAAGGGAACAAAAAATAATGAAGTTACATCAAGAATGCAGATCTTAGGCCAGCTGAACTCATTAATTCAAGTCACTACCAGACCACCAAGCTAATGGTAAATAAGATTTTAGCAATAAAATATTACTATAATTCTATGATTTTGGATGGTTTTTATTTTGTTGTTTTGTTTTTGCAGTGCTGGGGATTAAACGCAGGGGAAGCACTCCCAGTCCAGAAGGTTTTTGGTTTTTTTTTAAGTGAATGTCTATACATAAAACTACAAAGGTTAGACATGCAAATGCCAAGGGTCTTAGAAAGTAATCCAAAGATCCTTCTTAATACCTTCAAGGACACATGGGGACCTAGACTGTAGAGTATATTTTAAAATAAGTAAAATAAAGGCATCTTAACCCGGCGTCTTAAATAGAAATATTAAAAGTTCCTCTATTAAGGTACAAAAATTTGAGATAAATATTTAACAAATAAAATTTCCCTTATCTTCATCTTTGTGCCCAGTTTGACTGACACTCATCTGGAACTACTTTTACATAGATATATGGGAGCAGCAAACTCTCTCAATTGTGTAAGTACCTGAATCTGTTCTTGAGTCCACTGGTCGAGGTTAACTGATTTTACCCTGGATATGTGCACCCCCAAATTCCTGTGGATTCCAGCACATCGAATGCAGATAAACACGCCAATGTTCCAGGAGGCCCATCGTGGCCCTGTGAAGGTCAGGAACAGGACAGTCAAGTCAAATTACAACAACATTCAAGGCCCAAGATGCCAGAGTTAGACTATCAAGCAAAATTTCTGCTAAAATGAAAGTGAAAGAATATTGACCACAATCATCTACTAGATAACTTGGTTCATCCCTCCATGGATCAGCTTTTTTTTTTTTTTTAGTGTAAAAATTTTAAGTGTAGAGTACAATAGTTTTTAGTATGTTCACATAGTCATATAATGATCATACTAATTCCAGAATATTTTCATTATCCAAAAGAAATTCCAAACCCATTAGCAGGTACTCCCACTACTCCCAACCATTACTTCCCAGTCCCTGGCACCCAGAGACCTACTTTCTGTCTTGATGAATTTGCCAATTCTGGAATTTAATATAAATGAAATTATATGACATGTGGGCATTTAGGCATGGAACAGTTTTCAACACTGATAAGTGTTGAAATGCAAAATTACAATATGCTGCCACTTACATAAAGAAAAATCCTGGGAGAGCAGTGCAAAGTATGACACATTCTATTTAGCCTGGCACATTACATGAACAGTCCTCCCCCAAGAGACTCTGCAAGGTGCTGGGCCTGGAATCAGTTTTCCAACTAGGAAAAAAGATACAGATATGGCATGCCAGCCCAAGGTTCAACCTGAAATGGAAAACTCTGTTTATCCTCTCATCCCCTGAAGGCCTATAAAATATGCATCCACATTAACTTAATAGGATCCTTAATAAGATTCTTGGGCTGATGTCCCCACTTCACCCAACTACAGAATTATCTAGATTCAAAACTGTCAAATATTTAGATGCTTTTAGATGTAATTATTTAGATGCTTATTAGAACAAAAGAAAAATCTCAGAAACAAATTTTAATAAACTTACAGAATCTCCCATCCCCTGCCAACTTCGCTCACCCTAATAATCACTCTGGAAAATTCTCAAACCTCTCTTCATAATTTTTATACAGGGGGAAAAAGTGACTTACTTTTTACATGACACCTATCAAAGACATACTGAAAATCTGAAATATTTCCTTTTCCATTTTTCCACAGAAAATATGCATGATGTTAAAATCAGAGGTTGCAATAAAGAGATGAAAAGACACTAATTGATTTTCTTCACAGATGAACAGGACCTGTTTGGAACATGACTGCAGTTCTATAGGTGGGACATAATTATTTGGTTAGCCTGTGGCATTTGACAGCACTTTCAATGAAGGAATGCTAAACTCCTGTGTCAAAAACCATTCATATAAATTTGAATCCATGATTATTACAAATAATACAATTTTTTGACAAACAGCACTCATTTACTATGACTAATAGTACAAATAAATATATGAAGGCTCAAATTCTCCTTATCGCCACCAGGTGGTGTTCTCTGCCTGAAATTTTACCCAATACCTTCTCTCTTTTTTTTTCCCCCAGTGCTGGGGATGGAACCCAGGGCCTTGTGCTTGCGAAGCAAGCACTCCACCAACTGAGCTATATTCCCAGCCCTCCAATACCTTCTCATTACTATCTTTTTTTTTTTTTAAGTTTTCCATTTTTGTATTGTAGATGGACAGAATGCCTTTATTTATTTGTTTATTTTTATGTGGTGCTAAGGATCAAACCCAGCACCTCACACATGCTAGGCAAGTGCTCTGCCACTGAGCTACCGCCCCAGCCCCTCATTGCTATTATCTCAACAGGCTAAGATCTATCTTCTACAAAGATCTTTAATCTGCTCAGATTCCTAGATGGATTTGCAGTCAGTTTTCCATGTAACTAGTAAACATGAAGATCACATACTTGTCTTCAGGTAGTGGGGTGTTTTAAAAATGAAAAATGAAAAACCTGAGCAAATATTAATGAGGCTTCCTGGGATGTTATATATCTATTTTTAGTAATAGTTTTCAGAACTCTGATTAGATCTTAGTTATATAAGATTTAAAATGGGACCAAAAGTTAATATTTCATGTTTCTTTAACATTTTTCCTTTGCTCTAGATTCTATAGGCTAGAACTCATGATAAGATAGTTAAAATGTACTTGTTCGCTAACAAAGTCAAAGGTCAAAAATACTCATTAAAAGATAGCTGTGGAAATATAAAGAAGAATAAAATTATGGCATTTGCTGGCAAATGGATGGAACTGGAGACTATCATGCTAAGTGAAATAAGTCAGTCCCAAAAAACCAAAGGCTGAATGTTCTCTCTGATACGTGAATGCTAACATAACAGTAAGGGCTGGAGTGGTGGCGGAATAGATGTTCACTGGATTAGACAAAGCAGAATGAAGGGAAGGCGGGGTGGGAATAGGAAAGACAGTAGAATGAATTGGACATAACTTTCCTATGCTCCAGTGAAACTCCACTTCATGTACAAGTACAAGAATGGGAAGTAATACTCCATGTATGTTTAATATGTCAAAATACATTCTACTGTCATATATAACCAACTGAACAAATAAAAAATTAAAAGTTAGCTGTGGAGGACTTGGGGGTGGAGCTCAGTGGCAAAGCACTAACCCAGCACATGGGAGGCCCTAGGTTCAATCCCCAGTACTACCAGCTAAAAAAAAAAAAAAGGCCAACAGAAGTTAGCTATAGAATGTTATGCTGTTTGCTTCCTGGCCCTAAATCCGGAGAAGGCAATTCCCACTCACCTAAGCCACTGTCACAGTGAGGAATTTCTTTTTTTTTTTTTTTTTTTTTTTTTTGCGGTGCTGGGGATCGAACCCAGGGCTTTGTGCTTGCAAGGCAAGCACTCTGCCGACTGAGCTATCTCCCCAGCCCAAGGAATTTCTTTAGATCCTCCAGAGTATTTAGTCTTTTTGCCCCTGAGGTATGCGAGACTAGGAAGTGATGCTCTGGAGCCCCTGACCAGGCCTCAGCACAGAAATACCTCAGCAAATGTCCTTTCATGAAAATCCAGATAAGAGCCTACTGTGCCCTGTACACCTCTCCCACCCTCGCCACACAGCCATCACCTGACATCCCTCCTACAATATTTTCCCAGTGAAACAGTGACACTTCTATCCCAGATACCCAGTCTTTTCTAGTTGTGAGTCATTAGATTTATTAGTCAATAACTGCATGATCCATAAAAGGTTCTGAAATTGAAGAGGACAAAAAATACGAGACAAAAGTTATTTATGGGTTGGGTTTAATTGCTAATCTGAGGGGTAGAGGGAGACAGTTACTTTTATGGCTAAAAAAGTGGGTAAGTGGTATATGATTAAAAGTATAATATGAGCTGGGCTCCAGCTACTTGGGAGGGACAATAAAGAATGAGAGCTACATATAAGAACATAGTATAGAATGAGGTTTCCAAAACCCACTTTCCATTCAACTTTATTGATATGAGTCCAGTAAATCATTCATACATATATCCTAACACTCTATGCAACACTACAGATGGGAATGAGTTCTGGTCCTAGAATATCAAAACCAAAATTGACTATATATCAGAAAGAAGAAATTTACCTAATGAATCTAATATCTTCTTTACTTTTAAACAAATTTTATTGTGCATATTGAAGGTATAGACCATGATTATGGTATAGATTATGGTAAGATGCATATATAATAAAATGGCTACTTTAATGGAATGGACATACTTTCAGTTTTCTAGAAAACATGAAATTCTAAGCAGCCTCTTTTACCCCAAAATAATCTGCAAACACACTACCCAAACCCCTACCTGTTCCCTTTCTCAGCTACATGCCCCCTCTCTGCCCTTATGCCCATGCCCCCAACTATGCACACAAAGGAAGAAGGCCCAGAGCTGCCAGATTTAGTGGAGGGAGCTAGGATTCCACAGTATATGCACTGCTGCTGCTAGGTCAGCCTACTAACATCTAGTGAACTTGCAGAGATAAATCAATTGTTTGCTACATATTGGTTATGATAATCAAAGAGAAAAAAAACAAAAGGTATTTTGAAATTGAAAATGAAAAGAGATTCTGAGAGGCAATATTCCAAATAATTCTGAAAGCAAAAAGGATAGATAAATGAAATAAACTAGTAGTGGCTGATTAACACAACACTAGAACAAGGTCACAGCTGAGTGAACATATTCAATAGGACCCTAAAAGCAGGCTCAGGAAGCATTAAGCAATGTTAAAATTAACATGTGGCCACTCTGCAAAAAGAAAGCAGTGAAAATTAGGAAAAGTATATGGATTTGATTGATTAGTTAAGAAACTGGGCCTGGAGGGATAGCTCAGTGCTAAAGAACTTGCCTAACATACTCCACATTCAAGGCCTTGGGTTCAATTCCCAGCACTGGGGGGAAAAAAATCAACTGTAGAAAGCACCAGCCCGGTGACTGGTTACATATATTTTGACTTGGCATCATCATGGAGCTACTGAAAAGTTCTTAAACAGGCAGGATGCTGAATGTATTATGGAAACTTCCAGAAACTATCGATTTCTGCTAGACATTCCCATCTCTCACCTATAAGCATTAATTCTCTTAAGTGTGACTTACTGAGTTCTTAGGTCCCAGGTACCCTCTCAGCTGAATACTAAGGCTAGAAAGGTAGAGACAATAAAGATGAGATTCTTCATTCAGGGGGGAAAAAAGCTTTCAGATTAACAACTAATTGGTCTCCAGATTCCCACCAGAATAATCTATCAAAAACAAATCTGTACAAAGGAAGACCTCTGAGTATGTCTTCTGTGTAGTCTCACACACAGAGGTAAAAATGTAAATTGGTGCAAATTTTCTGCATAGCATATTTCAAACTGAACTCTCAATCTCTTGCCAAAAAATCTGCTCTTCCTCCATTCTTCTCCATGTTCATAAATTACACTCCCACCCATTGAATGCATCAGTCATAAATTTTTTATTTAAAAAAAATTTTAGTTGTAGATGGACACAATACCTTTATTTTATTTATTCATTTTTATGTGGTGCTGAGAATCAAACCTAGTGCCTCACACATACTAGGCAAGCACTCTACCACTGAGCCACAACCCCAGCCCCATAAATTTAAACACCATATATGGAACCTCTCTCTCCTTCAACTCCTATATAACCAAGACCAAAATATCTGTCAAACCAGTCTTCTCTCCATCTGTATCACTATTTCTCTGATCTAAAATCACCAAACTCTTTTGAACCAGTGCAATAATCAAATGTCTCTCCACTTTTGCCTTCTCTTCTCCCCCACGGTGAAACCCAAACAACCAATTTGAGTTTTTCAAGAATCTAAAGCCATGTTGTCACTCTGCTGCTTAAAACCCTTCTATATTACTCGGGAGTGGAGGTAGGATGATCACAAGTCTGAGACCATCCTGGGCAACAACTTAGTGAGACCCCATCTCAACAACAATACCCTTCTATAGAAGGTTTCTTTCTTTTGGTGTTGGATTAAAGAAAAAAAAAAAATCCTTAAGACATGGAGATCTCTAGCCCATGTCTATAGGACAGCCCCAGACTCTCAATTCCTGTGACACAGTCCTCTTTCATTTCCTCTAGGCACCAGCATGCTGCCTCTTAGGCTTCTGACCTTTGTTCATGCTGCTCCCATCCCTATAAAGCTCTTTCCCTAACACCATCCACTACTTGTAACCTGGTAAATTTCCATATATCACAAGGGTCTTAGCTGAAATGTTTCTTCCTCAAAGGAGCCTTTTCCATGGCCTCACATCTGCAAATTATAATCATTTTTCCATACTTTCGTTTGCTTTTTATATTTTAGTTATGGAAATTTTCAAACATAAGAGCAGAGTAGAGTTAACCACCACCTTCAGGCTATATCACTAAAAGATAAGGATTTTTAAAAGTTATGAACTTTCATTGGTCCTTTACTTTTTCTTTCCAACTTGTACCACATTTATATTTATTTGTGTAACTTTGGCATTTCTTTCCCACCAAATGACAAACACCACAAGAACTGAGACCAGATCTATGACATTCACTGCCATTCCTGGAGCTCAGCAAATTCTTTGACCCCCACCACTTGTAAAAATTCATCAAGGTAACAACAGTTCAGGTACATAAAGAAATATGTCAAAATGTTCATTATTATATCTATAAAAATCAGAAATAGCAAGGTGTGGAGCTACATATCTATAATCCTACCTACTTGGGAGGCTGACACAGGAAGATGGCAAGCTCAAGGCCAGCCTGGCAACTTAGTGAGACCCTGCTTCAAGATAAAATTTAGAAGGCTGGACAGAAATTCAGAGCTTGCTTATTAGCATGTGTGAGGTCCTGGGTTCAATTCCAAGTACTAGGAAAAGAAAAAAAAGCAGAAACAGCAATATTGCATAAAGGAATTATGATATCACCATACCTTAGGGAAAAAAAACCTGTAGTTCTCTATTTGATAAAAATATCTCGATGATATATTAATTTTTTAATTCAGTATTAAAACTTTATACATGAAACAATTTTACTTCTGCTTTAAAATATGAACAAATATATATGTATACACAGGAAAAATATCTAGAAGAATATATATAAAATGATAAATGCTATTATCTCTGGGAAATGGGATTTTGTATGTTTATATATGCCCTAAATTGTATGCACTGAGCTTGTATTAACTTTGTAATGAGAAATAATGGTACAGAATTTTAAAGACAAAACAATACAATACTCCATGGCTCCTTACTGATTGAAACTCTTGAACATGACACATAAAGCTTATGAAGAGTCTGTGATTTGCACATGCTGAGCAAGTCTTCATTCTGAAATGTGCTCATACACTCATACCTCTTTGCCTATACCATTCTTCCTACCAGGAATGGTTTTCTCCTCCATTCCTTACTTTGGAAACTTTAAAACCCAGTCCAATGTCACCTCTTCTGTGAATCCCTCCCATGGAATAAATCTTGACCTTCTCTATGGCTAAAAGTCATCTGTATGCTTTGTTCTTCTAGTAATATCTTATTAAACTTAGCTATTTATAGGTCTCTCTTGCTCTAAGCTCTAGACAAACTTTAAGCTCTAAAAAGCAAGAACCACGTTCCTCATCATTTATTCCAAATATTTAGCACAATGCTGGCAAACAGATGAGGCACTCTAAGCAATTGTTAAATGAATTTGACAATGAGCAACATCAAAGTGTATAATTTTTTTCTGTTTTGAAAAATGAAGACAGATCTGGGCACATTGGCACATGCCTGGAATCCAGCAACTTGGAAAGCTGAGGCAGAAGTATCACAAATTCAAGGCTAGTCCAGACAACTTAGTGAAACACTGTCTCAAGAGGCTGGGGTTATGTATGGCTCAGGGGTAGAGTGCTTGCCTAGCATGTGTGAGGCACTGGGTTCAATTCTCAGCACCACATAAAAATAAATAAATAAAGGTATTATGTTCACCTACAACTAAAACATATATTTTAATATATATATATACATATACATATATACATATATATAAATAAAATGAAGGTACTGTATCCACCATCTACAACTAAAAAAAAAAAAGTAAAAAAGTCTGGGAATGAAGTTCAGTGTTAGAGCTCTAACCTAGACCTCTAGCCTAACATGAGCAAGGCTCTGGTTTCCATCCCTAGTACCAGCAAAAAAAAAAAAAAAAAAAAAAAAAAAAAAAACATGAAGGAAGAAGTAGTTTTCAAACACCTCAAAGGCTAAGCATTCACAAAGAAGAGGGATGAGTTTACTTTGGTGAAATTTCAAATGCAGACTTGGCACCAACGAGTAGAAGTTGATTTTAGCATACTCTGGGGGAAATTTTTCTAACAATTAAGGTTGTGTGAAAACAAATGCAATATATCCAGAAACAGTAAAATCCGAATAGGGGCAGAGGCTAGGTAATCAACTCTCTGGGCTATAGAAAAATGATTCCACATAGTAAACTGGGGAACAATGAGTCTTCTGGTTCTTTCCACTACTACAGTTCTAATTGATGATTTGTAGGTAATTTTTAGGCCCCTTCCTGATTAACATTCAATGGCGCTGAAAATGCAAAATGAGATAATCAATTTATGAAGATTTTAGGCACTAATGAACCTAAAACAGTTAATCAATTTAGCTTATGAGCCTGGAATTGGCATTGAAAAATGGTTTAAATATGACATGTACATGAGGAAGAACCTACATCAAACTGATTTTAAAATAGAGGTGAATTCTCCTTGACTTAGTCTTCTATTAACTCTGCACAAAATTTGGGAGCCAAAGTTTAAAAAAAAAAAAGCAGTATTTATGAGTGAATCTAAGGCCAGTTACCTCTGTTCCACTCCTTATATGCCTCCATTCTCTGACTCACTGCAAAGAACACCCAGAAACACCAGTACCATCTTGGAGAAGTTTAGGCCTGCTGAGAGGTATGTTTACTAGCCTATTTCCATCTGTACAAAAGGGAATTCATCTAGTTCCCTATTCCAAAATAACAATAAACAGTAAGTAAAAACTTTTTAAGGAACCATGAGACCAAACTAAGGGCTTGCTCAATCAACCTCTGCTCTCAGAATGCTCTGCAAGAGAAGTCCTTTCCATCTGTGCCACCTTGCAAGAAAGTTGTTTCCATTTGTCAGAAACACTATCCACATTCACACATTTGGGGGGGAAAAAGCAGAAGTTAAGTTCTCTAATGTTCAAACAAAGCAAACTAAAATATTTCAGAGATTGATTAAAGAAAAAAGATTAATAATACTAAGCTAAGGTATTTACAATCTGAGGTGGGAGGTTAGGAATGTAGCTCAGCAGGAGAATACTTGCAACTTTTGTGTGAGAGAAAGAGAGAGAAGAAAGAAGGAAGGAAGCAAGGAAGGAAGTAAATCAAACAGAGGTAGAAAGAACCTTAAAAGCCATTAGGTCCAACCTCTAAGTGAATGCAGGAAATCCTTCTACAGGGGACCACCAGATTCATGGAACGCTAGATCAGTTAGGAACCATTTCAAAAGGTAGTTGGTTCTACCACTGGACAGAAAAGATTAGTAGAGAGGCATCCCTTTGGCTGAGTACCATTAATCTGAATTCCTGTTGTTTCTATCTCCTGACACTGTTTTTTCACTTCTCCCATATTTATGTAAAGTATCAAAGTACACAAGATAAAAATAGAGGTTTGGTGATTCTAGCAAAAGAGAGCACTTACTCATATACTCAACCAAAATTCAAGTCAACTGAACCAACTTAATTCAGAAGATCAAAGCAAGAACAGATGTTGCAATTAGACTGCTATGACATCAGTGGAAATGAAGCAAAGCAACCTTACCTTCCTACCAGGTAACCAGAAAAAGAACACTGTTGAGTACTCAATGATGAAGTGATAGTTGATCTACATCTAAACCTAAGTAAATAGTTAAAGTGGCTTTTCTCAAAAGACATCCAGGGCTATCACTAGGAAATCAACTGGGAGGCAGACTGAGGTCTAGTAGAAGGAGACATTCTTCATCTTTCTTGGGTTGTCAGCAGTACTTATAGACAATGGCGTTGTCATGACTTTGCTCAGTCCTGGAAACAGGTGGGCCACAAAATGAAATACCATGACAAAAGAAATACAAAAAGGAATAAAAGCCCAAAGCAATAAAACAGTCAAGGGGACAGAAGGCAAAATAAAGCACATCTCTACAGCCAGGTGCAGCAGCCTTCCTCGGCTCCGCTAATCATTTCCTTTAAATTCTCAGAAACAATACCTGCTCTCAACTGGTCCAATAATATATTTGAATATATCTGAGGTTATCTACCTGGCCCCTGCTTCACAGGGCTAGAGATCTGGATTATCTAAACTATGTCACTAACTGTGTGACTTTAGGCAATTCACTTCTCTGAGGGTCTACTGCCCCACCTCCATTAGATTACCTCTAAAAGCTACCTCTTCTGAAAGATAGTAACTGCACCTTTAAAATTCAATAAACTATTTAACCTTCAATAAATACAGTTCCTCATCAATCTTATTTCCCTGGTTTGTTTTTAGTAAGTAGAGTTTTACTATAGGTTGTGACTCTTCCTGTCTATCCCAGCAATGGATGATAACTTGTGTATACGATGCTTCTGGTAGTAAGGAACAATCAAATCAACCAAGCTGTACAGCTACTACTCAACTCTAATCCCCTGAAGACTTCAGGAAGGAAAGGGCAGGGTCCTAGTTAAAAATTTTTTATTGGTTCTGAAAAGGACATGTTGCTAAGGTATGTTCTGATAATGGCATCACCCCATTCAAAACATGTAACTGGACTCCCACCATCAAATGAACTCTAAATTTCTTGCAAGATCTTGCAAGATCTGGGCCTTTCTAGGATCAACTGTTATCTTTCCTCTTCTCACTTCTATACATCAACAATGGGCATCACTTCCTTTTAAAATTATGCATGTAGATGACAATTGTCATGTTCCTGCCACACAGAGAAAGCTGAGAATGAATCCTATCCATAGACATCTAAGGCATTTTTCTGATTTGGAGACAGGACACAGAGAGAAGGATGCCTGGGTGTGGTAAGTCTCTGATTCCTACCAGAGAGTCTCCTGGCCACCACAAAAATCAATGCATGCATATATCAAAACATCATGTTGTACACTATAGATATATACAGTTTCCATTTGTTAATTATGCTTTAATTTTTATGCATGAGGTCCTGGGTTCAATTCCCAGTACCCACCCTAAAATCCTTTTTCAGTGTCTTTATAGCTGGTCCTGGAGCATCTATGTAGGGGTCTTGGTGATGCTGTCTGAAATTTTAAGACCAGGCCCAAGTCTTTTGGCATTTCCCTGGGAGATTCTGGTATGTGCTATGATTGTTTTTATGTAAATGGAAGGCATGTGTTAAGAAGGGCAAAGAGCTAACCAAAAGATTTTCTGCTTTGGTTGAAGACTCTTGGGAAGTCAGTGAGATTAGACTGATTATTCAAGCCAATGAAGGCCTTATGTTGCATCCAATGGAGGCCAGTCCTCTGATGTTCCAAACACTGAGTATGGTGAAACAAAACAAATCTGAACAGGTCCACCTCTTCCCTTGAGCACACAGCAGTCTTTCTCAACAAAGAAAAAAGTGAAGACCCCACAAAAACAGATAAGTGGAGTGCTAAGTCCATTAGGAACCATTTCCTAAGCTTTGTTTTTTATGGAATCAACAATGGTAGCTCGCCTTCAAAGACAACCATGGTCACTAGAAGATGTATCAAAAGTCCTTCATTCCATTGTGATTGGCACCCAGCAAACCCTGGAAGCACCTCAGAAGAGTGAAGAACAACTTCTGAGGGTAATAACAGATAGTACAATTGAAACATTCATCATTAGGAAAGTCTGGAAGCCTCAGCATGGAAGCAGTGTGGAACTGAGTAAAAATGCTACAAAACTTAAACACATGAGTAAACTGGGTTGTAAATGAAAGAGAAAGCCAGCTTAAAATCTACCACTGAAACTGTGCTGGGGGTGATAAATGTGCCTGCTTTCTTTAGAGCAGATTACATGAATGATGGTAATTTGTAACTAGGAAAAGGGTGAATCAGAAAATGGAACCACCTAGATTATCACCAGAAGTCGATCTAAAGAAGCTCTTTGATGCTATTAACTTAAATGTTTCCTTAAAAGGTTTGAAGAGATTCTTACAGTTTCCTGATCAACTTAAGATCCTTCACAGGTCTTACAGGGGCCGCTACCTCTAACAGCAAAAGAGCCTTTTGTGAAAATCCTCCTCCAGCTGCTTCCCCGTGAAGTCTTTTCTCCTTCCTATTCCAAATCCAGCAGCACTTCATGGCCTTTCATGGGGCACATACTCTTCTAAGGTTGTTCTTTTGTTGGTTTTTATTTTTGTCAGCTCCTTTAACAAAACTGCCTAATAGAGTATATTTTTAAAAACCTAATAAGAGCATTTTTCTCATGTGAATTAAGTTTAAATGACTCCTTACAGAAAAACTACACAAAAGTAACTTAAGTATCCATTATGGTTTAGATATGAGGTATCCCCCTAAAGTTCCTATGTTAATGCAGGAATATTCAGAAATGAAATGATTATGAAAGCTGTAACCTAATCAGTCCATCTTAGTTTGAATGGACTAACTGGGTAGTAACTGCAGGCAGATGGGTAAATGAAGGCAGTGGATCACTGGGGGCATGCCTTGGAAAGGTTCATCTTCCCTGTGGCTGCTTCCCCTTGCTTTCTCTCTGCTTCCTGGCAGCCATGAACTGAGCAGTGCTCCTCTACCATGCCCTTCTGCCATGATATTCTACTTCACTTGGGTCCAGTGCAATGGAGTTGGCCCATCATGGACTGAAATGCTGAAACCATGAACCAAAATAAACTTTTCCTCTTCTAAGTTGTTCTTGTCAGGTATTTTGGTCACAGTAGGAGATGCAGCTCAGTGCTAGGGTACATGCGTAGTTCAATTCCCAATACCACATAAACAAAAAAGTTATTCAACTGAAACTGACATTTTATAATACCCACATAGAAAATCAGAGAAAAGGATGTTCATGATTCTCCTTGTCTCCTGGTTAATCCATGATATTTTAGCTGTAGCCAATCTCCTACACAAAGGCCCTGCTTAAGCATTTATGAAAAAGCTAAAACAGTGGCTGAGACATGGCCTTTCTGCAAAGGGGAGGGAGGACACAAAAAATAGCTGCTTTCATTGGGGCAGGAAGAAGGTTATTTCATTAGAAGCCAAACAGTGAGATTATCTCAGTACAAACAATTGCTTGGCTTGAAGGCACCATGTGCAATTACTTCAGCAAAGCCTCAGTTGGAATGAAACACAGAGACTGCTAGGACCCAAGTACAGGTTCTGAATGACACACTCTTAGGTGTCAGAATCACAGCTTTAGGATCCCAGTCTATCCCAGCAAGGACACTCACAGAACACACCCTACCCTACTCAGCACTATTCTGTACCTAACTCAGTGAAGAATATGAATTTAAAGATATGAGGAAACCGGGGGCAGTGGGAGCAAATTCAAAGTTATTCAAACTGCTGGACACGGTGGTGCACACCTGCACCTGCAATCCCAGCTAGAGGCTGAGACAGTAAGATCACAAGTTCAAGATCAGCCTGGAAAACTTAACAAAACCCTGTCTCAAAATAAATGAAAAGGCCAGTGGGTGCAGCTCAGTGGTAGAGTGCTTGCCGAACATGTGCAAGGCCCTTGGTTCAATCCCCAATATCACACACACAAAAGTTATTCAACCTAAACTGACATTTTATAGCAAATGTAACAAATACAAAAGTTAAATCTCCTCAGAAATCTAATATACTTCAAATCACTACTTCAATAGCTAATAGCAGGTGGGGGGGGAGTGGGGGGTATAGAGAGAGGGCTAAGCTAACAGCTAGGCAAGTATTTCAAAGTCACCCAAGTGGACCTGATATTTCAAAATCTGACATTATAATTAAATTAATTCCCTAGCACTCAAGACCTCACTTCAGGTAAGACACTAACTTGGTTTGCCAGAAGTTACTGTCTTCACTCTCTGAGGACATTCAGTTCCCCATATTTTTTTAGGTTACTTTAGGTTAAAGCTTTAACTTCCTCTTTGCAACAACCACTATCTATTCATATCCTCACAATAATACCAAAGATGCAAAGTCAGTCTGCCTGTGGAAGTAGGAGGGGCAGGTATCTTTAGGAGAATGTGCTAAAGGCTAAGATGGCCCCTGGCCCACAAGGGTACTCTCCATCCTCCACCCCTGGGATAGATTCCTGACACCACCACTGAAAACAGATTAATTTATTCCCCTGGGTAGGTGAAAGAATAACTGCCATAATACTAGATTCCAGATACATAAGACTAAGTTCTAATCCACAATTTAAAATCCAAGAGGCTTCCTAGGTTGCTGACCCAATAGCCTTTGCAAGTAAATACTTTTATACACTTCAGTCACCAACTCCACCAATGGTCAACAGCAGGCTGAGGGAAGCAGATGTGTAGGAGGCACTGCTGAGCTTAACAGCTACACAACCATTTCAGAGTCAGCCAGGTAGACCTGGTATTTCAAAACTTGGCATTACTATCATTAAATTCCCTCATAATAAAGTGTTGGCATTCACCTGATAACAGTAAGCACTGAATACACACTTGCTGACAAAATAGCTAATAAACAGCAAAAGAACAATGTGAAAATCAATAGTAAAAACAGTCCACATCCAAACAGTCCACTCTTCTCTCCTAAGATCAATGATACCCAGCCAAAACAATTTCCCCTCTAGGGGCAATGTCAATCTCTGGAGCAATTTTTGATTGTCACAGCTGGCAAAGTGGTGGGTGCGAGGCGTCTGATGCATAGAGGCCAGGGGGTGCCGCTAAATATCCTAAAAAGCACAGGACCATCGCCAAAACAAGTAATGGTGCTGATGTCAAGAAATCCTGCTCTAGTGGAACTATTTTTAAGCCATTTGATTCAAAACAGACAAGATATGAAAACATGCAAATTCTGCAGAAAACTTTTCCTGTTCTGTTACAAACAGATAAACATTTAGAGTATTGCTATGGTTTACATGAATATTCTCTGAAGGTCCATGTGTTAAATAAAGTTTTGGTCCTCAGGGTGCCACTACTGAGAAGTGGCAGGAACTTTGAGAGGTGAGACCTTAAGGGAGGTCCTCAGGTCACTGGGAGTCATGGGATCCCAGTCTCTTCCTCTTCTTCTCTGCTTCCTGGCTCATGATCGAAGTGTTTTTATTCCACCAGGCACTCCAGTCATGATATGCTGCCCTTACTATGGGTCCAAAACCACAGGGCCACCTGATTTTGGATTGGGGCCTCCAGCTCAAAACAAATCTTTTCTCTTTATATGCTAACTGCCTTGGGTGTTCCATTAGAGTGACATGAAAGATGACTAACATAGTAAAGAATTATAAATTTGAAAAGAATCTTAGGGATCTAGTCCAAGCACAATTGGAGAACTGAAGGTCCAGAGAGGTCAAGTCATTTGCCCAAGTTCATAGAAGAAATGTTGGATTGGAATTAGAATCATCTTTACATACACCAAATGTGTTATACGCAGTAGATGCTCAATAATGATCACTAAATCAGTATCTTGCTCTTCAGGGATTCTTTTTTATTACAATATATGAGTCACTCTGCTGCTAAGAAACTCAACATCTGAGATTGTGTATGAAGACTTATTCACACCCTTTCCCATTCCCACGCCCCTTCCTCAAAAAGAAGTCCAGAAGGGAAGAAGAGTATAACATAGTAGAAAGCTCAAGCCCAAGGGGCCAGGCAGAACATGTTTTCCAGTTGTTCCTAGGGAAATGCATGCCTTTCACCCAGGTAGAGGCTCTATGCAGAACCTTTTGAATTGACAAATGAGACTCCATGCAAGGACATGGAATGTGAACTCTCTATAATGGAGTGCAGAAGCTTCTCTAACACATCAGAGGAGGTTCGACCAATAGCAAACACACAGAAAATTGGTGCCAGTTTAAATGAATCACAACCATATCCAAACAAGCTAGAGAACTTTCATTTCTAAACAAACAGCAGAATAGAAATGAGTTCTGGGATCAAAGTACAAATGGTTAGTCCATTGGCATGCTGCATGTTAGTCATCAAAACAATCTGAGCTTAAGGAAGGACAGCAAAAGGTGGAGATTTGCCCTTTCACAAAGAAAAGATTGACGGTGACGTTTCAAAGCCCAGGTGTTACCCAATTGAGTATAATGAGGTACACAGGTCAAAAGATGTGGCACAAGGGAGTAGGACAAAGATGGCAATCACATGGATAGAAAGATCCTGGACAGGGAACATTACACAGAAAAACCCAGGGCAGGTCTCTAGGAAAATAATGACAGTTTCAAAAAAGCCAAAGTAAGATTTTTCAAATTAAACAAAGCTGTTCCAATAGATATGAGAAGAGCTTCTAAAACTGCTGCAAAGTTATTATTAATTTCTGCAGCACCCAAGAACAGTATCTAAATATTTACCCCCATCCCACAAAGGGCCAAAGGACTGCTATTTCAGCCCACTGTTTCATACCCCTTGCTACATTTCCCCCAAGTCTAAACCTTTAATTGAGAGGACAGGGGACTGTGACTAGCTCCAACTTTCAATGTGGCACAAGGTGCCAGAAGCACACAAACAAAATGGCACAAAGAAGTAATTACCACAAAACACCCATGAAATTCACCTGCTCAGCTTCCAGGAATGTCACAGATCTTCAAATATCTGAGCTAATACTATGAAGGTGACTGTCTAAAACAAAACAAAACAAAAAGAATATGATCTGAACACACATTAACAGACTAATAGTGTTTATAATGAGGACACAGAAATTGCCATTAGTTATAAAGGCAGACATGAAGACAGTCCCTGTCCTCATTTACAATCTAAGAAAGTCCCTGTTTAAAAAAAAAAAAGCAGAAGTTATTGTCCTTTTCTCCTAATAGGGCCTCCTGTCCACTTTATAGTATATGAATTCAAGTGAAGGAAGAGTGTGTGAACAGCATAAAAGGTTAATCAGTGGCACAACAATATACCCACACACCAAACAGCAAGTGAAATGCTGGCCCATATTGCTGGGATATGGTCCAAAAAACTGTGGTCAAGCCAGGATGGTTCTCCAATCCTTCCCTCAACTACTCTACTGCATTTAAGTATAAGAGTCCTACAGCAAGTTGTCTTACAACTTTTTTAAATTAGAGAGTTTCCACGATTAGGATAAATCTGAACACACAAATACCCTTCAGCCTTAGAGTAATACAGAAATTAAAATGAAAATGCTTACAATAAAAGTTATGCAAAATTATAAAGATATAACATCATTGTGGTATAAGCTCAAATAAATAAAGTATGACAAAGATTATGGAAATTATCTTCTGTATTATTCTGTTTTTTCATTCTTTCCAATAATTTTTTTCATGAATGTGGATAACTTCATAGTCAGAAAAAATGAAATCTTTGCTTCTTAAAGACACAGTGTTTAATGTTTAGATAATAAACACAAGGACTCTCCCACCTCTCCACTTCTTCAAATCCCAGCAGACAAAAACAAACTAGTCTGTGGATCTGTTCCTATGACAAGAATTTTTTTTCTTTAAATGCATTAGAGTCTAATGAAACTGGGATCTATTTTTACTCTGCCATAATACAGACTCTTGAGTCACTTGTGTCAGGCTTGTGAACTGCTCCTGTTCACAGACAAGTTTCAGAACCACATAGGATGCTCAGAGGAGCTAAGCTGGAGTCTTTTTAGTTCCAATGCTGCATTTAATGAAGCTTGCTTGCTCTCTCATACAAGCAGGGAATGCTCATAAAACAGTCACACTGTGGGAAAAACCTTCTTCTCAAATTTCTGTCTGCAACAGTGTCTCTAACTCCTCATGCCCACTTTCAAAGCAACAATGTCAACCCTAGTCCAAACAGCTACTCTTTCAGGAGAAAAGAAAAAGCTTTCAATTTAGCAGAAGAGAGTGAATCTTTTAATTCTTTGCTTTTCAAATCAGTTGTCACACTCAATTGGTTTCCATTAGCTCTGTTATTTACAGCTATTTTGAACAAAAGCATCATGGTAAGAACAGGGAGTTTCCTTCCTATTTCTCCTCTGAGGGCTTGTGTTAATTATCACATGAGGTAAAATATCAACAAAAAACAAAAAGACACCAATGTCCCCTCCAGCAGGAGCTTTGTACTGTAGAATAAGTTGCCATCAGTTTACACAGAAAATCCTGTAAGAAATTATTTTTCAAGGCTTAATTAAAACAACCATCCAAATAATACTACATGACAAACTTTTAAACTCAAAGCTAGAAACACTAGATAACTCATTTCTAAATCCACACATTCGGGGACTTCCAGTTAGACAAGAAAAGAGGAAGAAGTCAAATAACAAAATTTACTGCGTGTGCACTTCAGGCAAATGAGATGAAGTAACACTGCAGCATTAACATGTAAACCCACATCTAGAGATGTAAGCTCTGCAGTAGAGTTCTGGGGATTTTACAGTCAATTCTCACTACGAACTGCTGCAAAAGATAGCATGACTTTGAAAAAAGAAAAACAAGACACTATTTGCTCCAACTACTATGAAAGGACAAGTTTATCAACTACAGCTGACAGTAGGTGTCTCTCCATCCTGCCATTTGCTCTACTATTCTCAATACATCATAAAATGGGAGCATTACACATTTGGTTTCTTGGTGAGGAGAAAAAAATGAAGCCTGAAGGATCCAATTCTTATTATTTTGGGACTAAGAAATTTCTGTTTGAGAGCTCTGGCTTGAAATTTAAAAAAGATCAACAAGTATTCTCCAAGTTGCCTTATGAAATTCAGTACTTAGATAAACAGTATTCCATATATATTTAAAAGCAAACCAGCATGCCTACAAGAAATACTCAACTTGATGGGAAAGAAGGTTTTGGTTAACAGAATTTGTCAGAAAATCACTTCACATTAATTGAAAATGAAAAGAAGCAGCAACAATAGAATCCTGTTACTACCCAGTGACAAGTTACAAAGGTGGGATCCCAGGGCAAGTTTTAGCTGCACAAGAGGGAGGATGGGGAGAAGAGGAGAGCTAGACAAACTGAAGACAACAACCAGGGCCACCTTACACTGTTGGATGGCCACAGCTGAAGGTAGATTTGGCTCATCTCTGAGGTTTTCCAGTGGGGAGGTACCTGCCGTTCAGCCATCAATGGACCAGCATTCACAAAGCCTGTGGGGAAATACAGGATCCAGAAGAGTGGGGTAGGGAAGGAGAAAGTTTGGGAAAGGGAAGAGTCAAACACAGTTGCAAAATGTCACAATTATTAAACAAGAGGCTTCAAAATGCATAGATATGCCTTTTAAGGTATACCTTTTAAGCCAAAATGGCCTGGCTGAAAAGAACTGGTAATCTGGGAAGCAGCTAGATAATGCTTTTTAAAATACCAAATTACATTTTCATTACATCTGCAAATTACTTTAATATCTGCCAAGAGGAAATTATCTTTTTGGAAAAAAAAAGTAAAAAACAATGAAACCTACATGATTTTTACTGTTGATAACTTTACTCAAACAATGAAGGTCCTTTATCTGTGGCTTCCAAGGGAAGTAAAGCAGACACCCTCACGCTGCACTGACCTTTGCTGGCCTACTTCCACCAATTCCATTAACTAGCAAGGGCCCAAATGCAGGTGACCTGATTGACAAAAAAAAAAAGCACTTCTAGAAAGTGCTGAACTTGAATCATGTAATTCAAATACTTTTATAATCAAGAAGAAAACTGGGAGCAACAACTTGGGAAGTTCTGTCTTCAATCAAGCAGCAGCAACATTGCTTATATGACAAAACACTTTTCAGGTTTAATGTAGAAGAAAATAGATTCAGTGATCTGTCCTCCCTCACCCAGTGCTGACTAGCTGAACTTGTGGGGGGAACCAAACAACCAATTAACAAGACTAGTAAAAATGATGTGCAGCACCAGGAAACTTAGCCCCACCACAATTACCTTAACTATCAAGGAAAGCGTAAGCCAGGTTTAAGGCTGCCATCCTCAAAGCTCTGTGCATCCTCTGTATTACTGACACAGGTCTCCAGTTGTAGCTAAGACAGTTCAGTGTAGATACCCCATGCTTAACTCTAAGACTTCCAAGAACTGACAAGGTGGGAACCTATATTCCTAAGTAAACAAACGATAAATCATTTCTGGCAGTGGCCAGTCAAATACAAATTCAACAGAAGCCAATTTGCCTAGTCACACACCGTACTTACACAGGCTATGACTAAGTTGTTCAATTACTTCCTGGGACTAATTATTTTTTCAGTAACAAAGATCCTTTAGAAACACACCAAGTTGTACCTACCTAAAAACCCTTCCTATTTCTTGCCTATAATAATTTAACTGAGGAAAAGCCTGTATCTCAGAGATGTTTCAAGTGCCTTTGTCTTTGCCTGCTGGTGCTTGGGTCATATCCTTGCTCCACTCTGTCACAGGACACTACATCTCCCAGGAGCTCTTGCCAACTGATTTCTGGATAAGTTTCCACACCAGGAGGTATGGTGGGGTTAAGAGGCAAGAGGACAAGAGAAGCCAGAGTTTTCTCTCTCTCACTTGGCCTGGGTTCCACTGGACAGCTCCTCTTTACATGCTTCCAGCTCACACCAGAGAGCTAGGACTTCTGGACCTTGGTGACACTTTTTATTTTCCTTAGGGGTATAAAAGCTCAAAGGGATCACTAATCCCTGGGGTGCCTCACCAGACCCTGTTTAGCTTCTTGGATCTTATAATACCTGTGTAACCTATTCCCCATTTTAAACTCCCTCTGGTTTTATGACCTGTAGTGGTTTGTTTCCCTAACTGGCCCCTGACTGAGGGACCCATTAAACAGGGGTTTCAAAGCTTTTTTAAAAACTTATTTTTCAGAAACTAATTTTTCTAAGAATTAAAACAATTATTCAAATAACCTATAAAAGATTTCTACTACTAAGGAACAAAAGATTTATAGATGATGAGATCCCTTTATTCATTCAAACAAAAATTTACTGAGAGCCTGGTCTTGTCAACCTCTATTCACTTCTGGGAAGACCACAGTGAACAAAACAGGACCAAACCCCTGCCCTCAAAGGCTTGCACTACACTGGACATGTCATGTGCGGTAAATCGCAATCTAAGAAATTAACCAGTTCAGTCAGGCATGGTAGAGCACACCTGTAAACCCAGCCACTAGGAAGGCTGAGGTGGAGGATCTCAAGTTGGAGTCCAGCCTTAACAACTTAGCGAGGTCCTAAGCAAATGTGCAAGCCTGTCTCAAAATAAAAAAGGGCTAGGGATGTAGCTCAATGGTACAGCACCTATAAGGTCAATCCCTGTTACAAAAGAAAAAAAAAAAAAAAAAAGAAAGAAAGAAAGAAAAAGAAAAAGAAAGGAAAAAGAAAGAAAAGAAATTAACCAGTACAGGAATACTGCTTTAAAAACAGAGGAATTTGGTAAAAGTGAAGTAATATTAAGGTGTGCTACTCTACATAGACTGGGTTCCTACCTTCCAATGTGGTATGCTGAACTGTCACATTCCAGAGGCCAATACAGAACTTCTTCAAAGTTAATATCTACTTAAACTGGCCACTTGCTCAAACAGAAGTACAACTGTGATAAGGATTTAAGCAGACATAATAACAAAAGTTAGGCACTGTGTGCTTAGAATGTAAAACGTGCATTTTATGCAGATTCTTGCTTGGCATCTTTTTTCACAAGAGATATCTGAATAAAGAGAGTCTGACTCAATTTAGTAAGTTACTTTATCCCTTCTCATGACACAGGTAGACTATGTCAATATTACATACAAAGTCAACTGCAATGTATATAATGAGTTGGGTGTCACAGTCACCAATTGCATGATTATTATTTCAAAAATGGAATTTTCAGGCAGAAGAACAGAAACAGACAATGACTCATGTGGTGAATGCTTATACAGACAACTATGCCCAAGAAAGCTGCCACCTACATACCATAATGACATCAGATGAAAAATGCAGAAAGAAGTAGTTTATGATTTACCTGGAAACAAAAAATTTGCTACAAAGTATACACAAAAGGTGAAGCTGCACCTACCTGTTTGTGCATCCCAGTTACCTTACGCAACCAAGAGCACACATCAAATACTCAAAATATGACCTGCTTGAGCATAAAAGCATGTTCAGCCTCAAAACTCAACAATGGCTCCAGAGATGACATACTATATACTGTTGGCATTTCACTAGACTTCTCTAAGGTAATTTAATGTACCCATGAAGGTACACTTCCATGGAGATCTTGTAGCCCAGACCTTTCTTACTACTCAGCAATTAGAAAGCATTTCATTTGAGCAGCAAGTAGACCTACAACACATGGATTTCTTACAAAATGGGGAATCTAAAGTATAATGCATATTCACAATCTCAGGGCCATAAAGCAAGTTAAGAGGAAAGAAGGGGCTGGGTTTGTGGTTCAGTGATGGAGTGCTTGCCCTGCATGTGTGGGGCATTGGGTTCAATACTCAACACCACGTAAATTTTAAAAAATAAAGGTATCATCTAAAATTTAAAAAAAAAATTTTTTAAAAGAGGAAAGTAGGGCCCATAGAGCTGGGCTTTTAACTTATTGACCCCTAACTAGTTGCTAAACTCTATCTCTTGCCAAGTCTCAATGTGTGGGCAAGAAACACCCCCCCCACACACACACACACACACCATACAGCACACCTTGGGGGCTTTGCACATTCTGTTTCTTCTTCCTGGAATGAAAAGTTCCCTAAATTCACCTGGCAACATTCTGTTTATCCTTTAGGACACAGCCTAATTGACTCTGAAGCCATGACTTCCTGTGGAAGACAGTTTTCCTTCTCATTGCTCCTTATATGCCACAATGATAATTACTACTTTGTATCATGTATTTGTTTTATACATCTGCTTCCCCATTGGACAGTAAAATCCTTGAGATCCAAGACCCTATCTTTGAATCCATATGTCCTGGCAGAGTATCTGACATAAAGTATATGCGTAAGAAATATTTTTCTGGGGGCTGGGGTTGTAGCTCGGCGGTAGAGCATTTGCCTGGCTCATGTGAGGCACTGGGTTCAATCCCCGGCACCACATAAAAATAAACGAAAGTACTGTGTCCATCTACAACTAAAAAAAAAAAATTTTAAAGAACTACTGTCTGAATGAATACATGTAGTATAGGATCTCAGACTTTCAAAAAGTTCCCCCTAATAGATATGACATTTTGTATTCTTTTTCTCACAGCCACAGAACAATATTTAAGAACAAGGGGAACAAATAGGAAAGTTATCTCCCAGGGAACAGGTTTAGCATGTGGTTTCCAGTAACTAGAGTATTGTAAACGAATAAAGTAAAAAAATGAAACTAACAAAATCAGAATTAAAAAAATAAGATCAGCAATGGTAAAAGTAAATGACGCTTACATTAAAGACAATTTAATGGGGGCTTTGATAAATTACTTTCAGTAAATCTGTGTCAATCTAACCATGACTGTCAGCGTTAAGGTGCATTAGCTGTAAAAACCCAGAAAGTTATTTGATCTTAGCTAGAGAAGGGTATTTAACAACTAGAAAAGGAGGTAGAACTCCTCCTGCTATCAAATCTGGTGGATTTTTTTTAAGCTCTCAAAAGGTGCCACCAATATAACTAAAAATAATTAAAAATTGACAGGAAAGCCAGGTACAGTGGAGAATGCCTGTAATCCCAGGGACTAAGGAGATTAAGGCAGAAGGAACACGAGTTCAAGGGCAGCCTCAGCAAATTAACAAGGTCCTGAGCAACTTAGTGAGACCCTGCCTCAAAATAAAAAATAAAAAGGGCTGGGGATATAGCTCAGTGGTAAACACCCCAGAGTTCAATCCCCAATACAAAAAAATCAAAACAAAACAAAAAATTAAAAAACAGGAAAATTATGTTCTAAGGAATGATTTAACAAGCAATGATTTTGCTATCAATGGAAAATGAATGAAAAGAAAACTGAAGTTAATTTACAGAAGTTAAAGTTTAGAACAGTATTAGAAAATTCCCACACAAAATTTCCTGGTCTAATCTTGTATATATATATACAAGTCCAAAAAGTCAGGGAATATCCAGAGGCTGTCCTCAAGGGTACCATAAAGTACATCTGCAAAAATGCCAGAACTCCATATATAGGAAATAGTTTTGGCTTAAAGACTAGGGTTTTACTGGGTGAGTCATTCTAACTGTGGTTTCCAGTAACTAGAATATTGTAAACGATAAAGTAAAAAAGTGAAACTAACAAAATCAGAATTAAGAAAATAAGATCAGCAATAGTAAAAGTAAATGATGCTTACATTTTAATAATATTTTAGTTTACAAAGCACTTTCATCTTTCAAACTAAAAAAAAAAAATGAAGGTGAGAAAGTTGGGTGACATGCTAAAGGTCATGAAGCTACTGTAAGCAGAATAAAGGAATTTAACTACATGTTTTATCCTAAAGTCTACTGACCCTTCCACTAACCTGCCTTTTTGCCACCTCAAAGGTGGGCTTATAAATGCTATGGATAGGCCCAGAACACTTAAGGTATCTTCAATGAGAGAAGCTGCCTTCCAAATCACTTAAGAATATCTTTCAACTTAATTGAGACATCCAGGATAGCACCTTAAACAATAGCCTAAATAATGCAAGAGAGAATATTCATCATTTCCATGTTATATTGTTGTACTGTTAATTGAAAAATGCAAGGTACTAAGAAATGTGGGTAATATGCTACTATTTGCATAAAAGTAATATATTTAAATGCCTTTGTTTTTCATGCACATATTGTCTCTCAAAGGTCAGGTAAGTAATTGCCAACAGTGGTTACCTACCAAGAGGGAAAAAAGGTGGCTAAGGGATCAGGGACAGAATAATGATTTTTCACTATACATGTTGTCTTTTGGACCTTTTGAATTTTGAACCACATAAAAGTGCTACCTCTTTCAAAAAGTAAGTTTAAATTGAAAAATATAAATGAGAGTTGGAACAGAAGCAGTGGTTAGGTGATTAGAGGTGAAATAAGATGCAGGAGATGGAAAAAGTAAAATTATTATAAAATTCCTCTCAAATTCCAGAATTCCATGTGATGTTTCACAATCTGAAGTAAATATTCCTCAAGACCATCAAATTTCTTCCATTTAAATTCTCTGCTCATTAAACAGCTCCCAATTTCTCATAAACCTTGACTGATAAAGGAGTGTCCCAATAGTGGACACGAATATTCAAATCATTGGAAAGGCAGAGCCTCTCATGGTAAACAGGAGTGTCCAGTTTAATCCACAGTCTCTGAGGAAGTTGCTTGGGGGTTTATTCCAGGCACACTGACAAAATCTGGAACTGCAGAGATAAAGACCAAGCCTTAGATCAGTAAGATTCTAAATATGAACGAAGTATGACACATTCCATCTTACCCAAAAATGGAACCAGGCCTCAACTAGCCGGAGTTACCATTGACATATCTGAAATTTTCAGTAGTTTTGTCCTCTGTTGTTCACTACGTAAGTCAGTCTAAATATTGCTTCTAAAGGTCATATTGAGGTCTTTGGTGATGAGAAAACCACATCTTGGGCTTAGAACAAGCAATGGAGTTTTTTTAAGAGGTAACCAGGAAGCATCTTCTTTCCCCACACTGAAATTACTTCAATGCCTTAGAGGTCCCAGGCACTGGGGAGCCTTGTGCTTAAAAAAAATCAAAAACCCCAGGAGCAACAAAATTTCTACTAAATAAAAAGAACGCCTGCTTGTTCTCTCTTCTGAAATTTATATTACACATTTTTAGGATCAATTAATAAAGAAATATCATTCCTAAAAAAGAAGAGTCATTGCCAAAGAGTTATTTCAGAACATTACAGAAATATTTGCTTGCGGGTCGGCAGTCCAGGCTGCATCTACTGATTGAATATGAATTGGTGAGCACTCACCAGAGCCTGTACAGTTAGAACTCAATTTTCTAAGAAAAGACAATTTTCTAAGAAATACGGATAAATAAACTAAAATCCAAATCTCATTTTGGCCAACAGTTTTTTAAGTTCCTTCTCCAACCAAACATTTTTTAATCAGCACTACCAGGTAACAATCTATGATGCAAGTGTTTACCATCAACAGCAGTTAATAAGTTTTACAAGCAAGTACTTGCAAGTTCTCATTAAGAATTAACTAATGTTTCATTATATGATCCCCAATGAGGTCACTAGTAAAGAGCAACGGAAAATTTGGAAAAAATCTGGAGGAAGAAGTGGTGAATTCACTTCTCTTCCACATGCCATATTTTATTGGATCATGAGTAAGTATACAAGTAATATGAGAAATAGGGGAGTGGGTACTACTAATCATCAAAATGGCATCTGAATCTCCAAATACAGCAATGCTCACTCCAGTTGGTTGCTTCACTGACTCAAGATCTGTCAAGTAAGGACACATGTGAATTTGAATAAGGACAAAAAATTCCTAAATTTTAAACTGAATCCTCCAAAAGATCTAACAAGAATCAACCTATAAGAAATTAACCTACTCAACATAAATTGATTCTAAAATACTTTTCAAAATAAATTCTGGCTAATGTAAAAATTTCAGGAAAAGAAGTCTGGGAATCTGCTTTCCTAATGACGAATTTCATTTACCTATTGGTAGAGGTCATTAAAATATACTACTAGGTAACTACATCAATGCCTCATTCCTCTGTCCTCCTTACATAACCTTATTCTTAAAAAAAAAAAAGGTAATCAAGTGAAAGCATTGATTATGCATCTACTTCCTTTTTCAAAATATGTATTTGTACATTTGAACTTTTTTATACTGTATATCCAATATGCTATATGGCAAACAACTCTGGAAAATCCTCTGCATTACCAACAAAAGTAAATGAATAATAGCCCCCCCCAATTATAGTAGTATGTATCTATAAATGTCTAATGTAAACATCTCACTAATAACCAAGCTTTCCTATCATACTGATTTTTAATTGTATTAAATCATGGATCTCAGAGGGCACAGGAAATAAAGACTAAACGATTCTGCCAATTTACGCTATTTCACCTTTAGTAGTGTAATCACGGAAGCAACAAATCCAGTGATGAATACTTTGCTTCCTTTTCTCCACGGATTAAACTGATCCTGTGCTACAGTCCAAATCTGCTAGTTTCTGCCATCACACACATGAGGCCTCCAACGCACTCCACAAACCAGGGCTAGGCTATCTAGAAATCCGCACTGTGTCACTGCATAAGGCAGCTTCCCGCTGCACACATCCTGGAAGAAGAAAGCCACCGAAACACTGTCAGATCTCAGCAGGGCTGTAAAATGACAGAAGGAATCCTAACCAAACAGCAGGCAGCAACAATCACCACCTTTAAAAATCATTTAAGCAGTTTTTTTGTCATCTCACCTCCCTCTTTACCTTCTCTCTCTCTCTCTCTCTCTCACACACACACACACACACACACACGCACGCACACGCACACGCACACGCACAATGCAGTTCATCCATAGATTTGCAAGTGAAAGGTAGTTAGCTCCGGACTGACAGTAGACCCCAGAAGTCATCAAATCCCTGAAATAAAGACATTCTCACCTGAACACACCAGGCCAATTCCACTCACCCCGCACCCCCTCCATCACTCGCCCACATCAAACCCCAAGCCGCCCAAAACCCTGCATGCTCACCAGCACGCGTTACCATTTAAAGAAGACTTGGGCGCCCTGAACTCCACAAGCCCTCTCCCCACGCAGGCCATCCATTCTCATGGCGCGGCCCGGCAACTGGACCCCTCGCCCACAGGGAGGGATGCGCTACCTTTAGACTGGCAGTCCGCACAAAACTTGTTATCTTCCTCCAGCAGCAGGTTGGCCAGGACCGCCTGATACCGATCCACGTCCTTCACCGACTTGCCGGTCATGGCCAGGGTGCCGGCGGGGGCAGAGGGCGACGCGCCCTCCTCGCCCCCAGAAGCCCCCGCCTCGGTCCGGGGGTGAGGACTCCCGGTCCCCCGCCCAGGAGCACCACCTGAGCGGGGGAGAGCTCTCCTCCCGCACCTCCCCGCGACCCTCTAGGGTCAGCGGCGTCCGCCCCCAACTCCTCAGCCCCTCGGCGCGGCGCCCCCTGGCGGGCTCAGGGAAAGGCCAGGTCCAGCGGAGGCTGCGGGGCTAGGGACCTTCAGCCCAGGCAAAGGGAGCTCTCGGCTTCCTCGGTGCCGGGACGCAGAGCCGACCCCCGGCCGGCCTTTCTGCCGGCAGTGTGTCCCGCGCCTCGGTTTCCCTGGCAGCTGCCGCCACCTCAGACACCACCTCCGCCGCCTACTTCCGGCAGCTCTTCCTCTCCGCCTCCACCCAAGCCTAGCGCGCGCATGCGCCCCGCCCCACCGCGCCGCACTGGGCTCTTCCCTGGACTCCGCCTCCCAGGAACCAATCCGGGAGAGGCGGGGGCGGGCTTCTGTGGGGGCGGAGGGAGGGAGGACACGCCCCCCGAATGTCCTTGGAAAAGAATGAATGGAGCCTGGCAGGCAGAGTGGAAGGAATAGAGGAAAATGAAGGAAGCAAACATTTGCTGAGTTCTTACCGTGGCAGGCACTATACTAAGCACGTTATATGAATTATCGCAATATAATTCTCACAAAAACTAAATGTTAAGTTTTTGTCATCCTTATGTAATCTCCTGGTTGTGGATACCCAAAGTCCTCCAGCTTACCTCTGTCCTTCAGCAGACACATAAAAGGGCCCAAGTCCCTAGCCCAGTTAAGGAGATAATCACAACGCTCCCCAGTGTTTAGAAGATTCTGGTCACCCCCCCCCCGCCCCCCACTGGAATTGCAGAGAGTCTCTAGCTTTCTACCACCATCTTTGGACATTGTTCTGCCTACTGCCTAGACAATTTGTGTCTTCTTTCATTCATTATATCATCACAAAACAATGCAGTTTTGTGTAGCAGACTTGTACTGAAGTTTATTTGGGAGGAGGGTGGTAATTACAACATAGCACAGAATAGGCAATGACTTAAAAGTGATTACTAAACATCATACAAAACAACATGCTACAGATAATTTATTAGTGACAGTCATTTTCTTTAGGAAAACACCTGCCATCTTGCTCTTGTTTTCATTCATTCATTTACTCACTCAGCAAATTGTTCCTAAGAAATGGCTAAGAATCAGAAATTGTACTGAGGGAGAGAGGAAAAGCATGTTCTGAATTACGATTTTAAAGGATTATTCTGAAGGCTGGGAGTGTAGCTCAGTGGTAGAGCACTTGCCTAGCATGTGTGAGACCCTGGGTTCCATGTCCAGCACTGAAAACAAATCATTTGGGCTGCCATGGAATGTTAGATCAGGGAAGTTGATAAGATGAAAGACTTAGAATTATCTTATTTCTGGTATAACCCTCTCTGCATCTCCATTTTCTCCCAAGACCAGTCTCCTCTCAAAATCTAAACCTTTATGTTCTACCCATGACCAGTTTTGAATAGAAAAGATGTACCACTTTGTGCCTGAAGCATTTATTTGCTGCTTTGAGACTCTTCTGATTCCTTTTCCCTCTGACATGGCAACAATCGTGTTCCAGATGTTGTTGCTTTTTATACTGGATTCCTAACTAATAACTGATAAGTAAGAGTCTTCTGCTAGCCCATAAAGGATAAGCAGCATGAGCAAGAAATAAGTCTTCTTTAGGTTATCACTGAGTTTTGTTTATCAGGTATACCCTAATCTATCCTGACACATCAAGTATTAGCTTTATTATTTTTTTTTTTTTTTTACGGTTCTAGGGATCAAACCCAAGGCCTCACATATGCTAAGCAAGCACTCTACCACTGTACTATAAAACAAGCATATTATCAGTAATAATGCCAAAATAAAATGAATGTATACCTAAGGGTCTGAGGACATGGACAAGGCAGATCTCTTCTTTTCCCAAGTTCAAAAAAAAAAAAAAAACTGTTTTTGAAGTCTTGAATTTTCCCTTGACAATTCTTACAAAAATACTTCCCCTAATCCATAACATACTGTGTTATTTTATCATAAAACTGCTTCACATTAGTTATAGTTTCCTATCTGTCTCAGCATCTATTTGCAGTTGGTTGCATTGTTATCTATGGTTATGAGAAAATTGGAAGAGGCCAAGGACAGTGGCACACACCTATAATACCATGGCTCAGGAGGCAGAGGCAGGAGGATTGCAAGTTTGAGGTAAGCCTCAGCAATTTCCAGGACCAAGGATGTAGCTCAGTGGTAAAGTGCCCCTACGTTCAATTCCCAGTATAAAGGAAAGAAGAAATTGGAAGAAATTAAGAGTCCTGACAGCACATATCATGCTCGACTCACAGCTGATTTTTCTTCTCAGTCTTTAAATCAGAGTATTTTGCCACCCCAGCTAACAAAAATAAAAGGACAAAGTGGAAATCAATTTTTAAGCTGTTATATTAGAGTAACCACTGAGAATACTCCCCAAAATATATGGTGAATTTATTTTGGACTATTGCCATAGGAAATTTTCATTAGCACATCTTCTAACTAAGAGATCAAATCTCTCTAGTCATATGTTGGACTAAAGCAGCTTCTGATCCACTGGTCGGTTCACTTGACCACTTTAAGGTAATACTAAAAAGCCTTTTTCATTAGGAAAGCAGGATGATTGTGTTCACTTCACGGTCAGCTCTGTAGTTATTTGTCACATTAAGTTAACCTCAAATGAACTTGCAGTTCATTAATCAACTCTCTTCAAGCAACTCTCAAGCTTTTTTTCAATGTGGAGAACTTATGATTATTTCAAAGCCTCCCCTGCCTTGCGGCTCATTATGTCTTCAGCCTTGAAAGCATGTCTGCTAGTGAGCCAGCTCTGTGAGCCTCCAGTTGCAGGATCCCCTCTCTGCTATGCCTCCTATATATCCATCCCCACAGCCTCACTCTCTTGGAAGTAGCTCCATTCACCATCACTGATGGTGCCCACTGTGACAAAGTCTTTCTCAATGGCACTGTTATATGACACCATACTCCTCAGGATTCTGGGGGATCAGTGGTCACTGTTCCCTTACGAAGAGAGAATGACCTCTCCCCAGCTCTGTGTCACACATAGTCATCTAGGCCCCAGGTTATACCTGCCTAAGCCTTTGAACCTCTCTACCAACCAGAGGGGCTCAGGCCCCCTACCAGGCAGTCTAACAAGAATCAACTTCATGTTGCACCAACCCACCTTCCTCCTGAGACAATTTGCAGCTCCTACCTCTACCAAACATCTCCCTCTTCCCTTCTCTCCCCTAATTGTCCACTGAAACCCTTCATGACAATGCACTGATATAGGACCTGGGAGAGGAGGCTGGGCTGCCTGTGCCCGTCTTGGAATCCTGGCTCAACTCATGCCGTGGAGTTCACACTGTATCGTCCACAGGTGTGCACTAATGAGAGCATCCACGAGTGATTGTATTCAACCCTAAATGTCACAGGAGAATGGGCGTCTATATCAGCAGCTCCTACATTTTCAGGGCCTGGGACAGACTGGGCAAATACACTTTGTCAAGGCCTACTCTGGGGACTCTGTACCAATGACAGAAAAGTCACCCCACACCGCAGCATATCATCTCAAAATAGCAGAACACGGGGGAAAGACAAGATCTGAAGTTTCCAGAGAGGAAAAACAAACCACATGAAAAACGATCTGGAATCAGAATAGCATAGAATTCTCAACAGCAACTCTGGAAGCCAGGCGACCATGGAACAGTGCCTCCAAAATTCTGAGAAAAAAAGAGTTGCCAACCCAGAATTCTATACCGGCCAAACGATCATTCTAGAGGCAGTGTGGAATAAAGGCTCTTTCAGACATGATTGATTCCAAATTGTATCTCACGTTCTGGCTTCTGTTCAGTTGCCCTCCACATTCCCTCTCTGCCCTTCACCCTTCTCTGGGCCCCAAGAGGTGACTTTGATGGACAGCACTGGCCTGGCTCCTGGCACATTGGCTTCTGGTTGCATTCAGTCAACGGAGACACAGGCAGGAAATCAGAGGCAGAAGCAGAGAGGTTATTTATTTTCTCTGCTTTCTCCCTGCTGGCAGAGCCACTTCCTCCTCAGTGACAGCCAGAGTGCCTGTGAGGGTGGCCTCTCCTACAGCTGCAGCCCTCACCCTCTCCTGCAGGCCCTCAGGCATTGGGGGTTACAGCATCCTGCTGTTGCTGGCCTCAAGACACATGGCACCCTTTGTTGGTTTCCTGTAACCTTTGAACTCTCCTCACTGCCTCTTTTTCACTGGCCTCGTGCTTCTTATTGGAACCTAGCCAAAGCACCTGCCATGCATACTTGGTCAAAAGCAACAGAGTAAGGTAGCTCAGTGGTAAAGGCTTCCTTTGCCTTGCAAGCATGAGGCCCTGGGTTTGATCCCCAGAACTGCAAAGAAAAAAAAAAAAGTGGAAAAAAACAAATATAGAAAAATAAATCCCCCAAATGGAGCAATTATGAGCTCCAGAAAAAGCAGAAGATTTAACTGGGGGGGAATGAACACAAGGTTCAGTGGTCAATAATACATAGTGATAATATTATGAACTTTAGTTTGACAAAATATTGTTACTTAACTATAGCCTGTAGATGTGGGAGAGGAAGTCTGGAGGAGGAGTATGAAGAAATCTAAATCCTCATCATCCATATCAGGGAGAGAATGAACAAAGCTGGAGAGGTAAATAATAGTAGGATAAGCACATTATTCATCTAAATTCACAATTTGCAGAATAAACCACTACAAGAGTTGAAAATAGTTACCCCAAAGGAGTGGGGATCAGGGATCAGAGTAGGTAGGGGCAGAGCAAGGCATTACTGTTGATCAATATAACTCTGATATATATGATTTTTTTTTTTTTTTTTTTTTTTTTTTTTTTTTTTTGGTGGTGGTGCTGGGGATTGAACCCAGGGGCAAGGCAAGCACTCTACCAACTGAGCTATCTCTCCAGTCCTTACTCATTTTTTTTTAAAATTTTTTGTTTTAATTAGTTATACATGACAGTAGGATGCACTTTGATACATCATATACAGTGGAGTTTAATTTCTCTTTCTTCTGGTTATACATGATGTAGAATCCCACAGGTCATATAGTTATAAATGTACATGGGTGATAATGTCTGATTCATTCTACTATTCTTCCTACCCCGCTGCCCACTCCCCTTCTTTCCTCCCCTCTACGTAATCTAAAGTAACTCTAGGGCTGGGGATATAGCTCAGTTGGTAGAGTGCTGGCCCCATAAGCACAAGTCCCTGGGTTCAATCCCCAGAACTGTGAAAAATAAAAATAAAAAAATAAAGTAACTCTAGTCTTCCCTAGCTCCCTCTCCACCGCTGTGAATTAGCATCCACATGTCACAATAAGTGAAATATGCCAATCCCAAAAAACCAAAAGCTGAACATTTTCTCTTAGTGAGACCCTGTCTCAAAATAAAAAGTAAAAAGGGCTGAGTAAACATTCAGCTTTTGGTTTTGAAGGATTGGCTTATTTCACTTAGCAAGATACTCTCCGACTCCATTCATTTACCGGCAAAATGCCATAATTTCATTCTTCTTTAAGGCTGAGTATATTCCATTGTAATATACTACTTGACTTTTTAAACTACATATTTTACTTTGATTAATTTTTTCCAGTTAACCTAATATAAAAAAACCCTAAGGTCTTACTAGTAGTAATACTTATGGACTCTAGGAAACTATTCAAAACATTTCCTGTTGAGGCAGTTTTCTCCTCAGATTAAGTCAGCCTTGGATAAACATCCCTCTGTATTTTTCTCTCCTTCTGTTCACCCCATAAAGTACAGCTCTTGGGAAGTTCAGTATTATTTATTTATTTATTTATTTATTTATTTTATTGGTGCTGGGAGTTGAACTCAGGTGCTTAAACTCTGAGTCATATCTCCAACCCTTTTATTTTGAGACAGGGTCTCACTAAGCTGCTTAGAGCCTCTCTAAGTTGCTGAGGCTGACTGAACTTGCAATCCTCCTGCCTCAGCCTCCCAAGTTGCTGGGATTACAGGCATGCACCACTGCACCTGACTCAGAATTCTTTTGAGGGAGTTATAAGAAACCCAGCAAACAACAGCTTAAACAAATAGTGGTTTATTTTCACAAAGAACAAGAAATTCAGAGGCAGGACTATTGTGTACGTTGATTCAGCCACCTGACAGGGCTCTGCCATCCTCAATCTGCTGGATTTTTTTTTTTTTTTTTTTTTTTTTTTTGTGATGCTGGAGATCAAACCCAGGGCCTTATGCATGCCAGGCAAGCACTGTATCAATGAGCTGCAGTCCCAATCCCACCCACTGGATTCTCATCCTCATGTTCAGTGGTTCTCAAGGAATGGGCCCCCGATAAGAAGCATCAGCATCACCTGGAAACCTGTTAAAAATCAAAATTCTCACACCTACTCCAAACCTATGACTCAGAAGCTCTGAGGGTAGTGGCCAGCAGTCTGTGTTTTATGAAGCCAGCTAGGGGCTAGAGCCATAGCTCAGTGGTAGAACTCTTGCCTCGGCACCAATAAAAATAAATAAATAAAGATTTTGTGTCCATCGGCAACTAAAAAAAATTTAAAAAAAAAAAAAAAAAGAAGCCATCTGGGAGATTCTGATGCATTCAAGTTTGAGAACCACTGTTCACGCTAGTCGCCTCATAGTCATTTGATGGTCATAACAGCTCCAAATATCACAACATCTTTCAGAGAAGGAAGAGGGGGAAAGAAGTGTCTCTAATCCTGGCATTTTCTTTAATCAGGAAGGCAAGTTTTCTCAGAATCTCTCAACAGACTTTCCCTTAAGACTCCATGGCCAGAACCAGGTTGTATGACTCAATCCCTAACTACAAAGGACACTAGGGAGGCACCTATAGCTGGAGACAGCAGAGAGGGAGCTGGGAATGACTGGACAGGTAGAAGACAGTGTCTGCCTATTGGGAGAAATCCTTATCATTTTAACATGTAGATTAAACTTTGGTTTATTTCAGTACATTAGCATTTGACCTTAGGAAAAATCTTAAATTGCTTTAACTGATTGTCTCTCTTACATATAACCAACTTAGTTAGAAACAGACTTGTTGAAATTTGACCTTTACTTACACACAGACTGTCTTGTCACTTACTTAGATCCTCATATTTACCACATAAGCATTTTCTTACCCAGAAACATTTTGTTTTTCACTAAATATATTTCCATTTTTAGAACCTTTTATTTTTTCCTTCTTATCTGTTGACCCTCTGTTGTTCGCATCCTGAAACAACTCTTAGGAAATTTCTGAATTTAGCTAAATCACTCCATTTGAACAAGAGTAAACACTTTGTTATTTATAGTACTCTAATTGAATCACAGTTGAAACTTTTGGAGCCCTTTGTATATAGAATTGTACCTGTTAGGACTTAACTCTTAGTTACATTGTTTTTAGTGTTAACACAAAGCAATTTTAAACCCTTTTTATTCACCAATCTATGAAAACACCAATAATGTTTAAGTATGTTACCTCCTGGAATTTAAGGAGCACTTGATGTTATTTAATAATTAGCATTTTAACTTTGCAAATTAATCAGATGTCTCTAACAAACACATTTGAGTAATCTTATATATGTTAAGTCTAATTTATTTATTTTACTGTAAAACTAAGATATCAGACAAGAGTATTGAACAGTATTTGCTGGCTCTTTCCTGTTGAAGAAAAGTCCTAGAAACAATTGATATTAAACATTTATAAACATCAACATTTTATTAATTTGACCACCTAGAGACTGGCGAGTTAATTTTAAAGACATTTTACTTTTATTAGTTTACCCAATTTAAATTGAACCTTTTGAAATCACATAAATTAAAAGTATTTGGATCCATTTTTTAAATTTTAATTTTATGCATGCTTAATTTAAGTATCATGTACATGATATTTAATTGAGCATAGACAACATCTGCCACATCTGTCCATGGTGATCAGGGCCACAGATAGCATCTTTCTTATCTCTACCCTGAGAAAGCAGTAGAAGATGTGGACACTCTTCCACAAAAGTAGTCATTTTTTTGTTTTTTTGTTTTGTTTTGTAAATATTTTTGGTTGCAGATGGACACAATACCTTTATTTTGTTTATTTAGTTTTATGTGGTGCTGGGAATCAAACCTAGTGCCTCGGACGAGCTAGGCAAATATGCCCTACCACTGAGCCACAACCTCAGCCCCTCACAAAAATAGTCTTAGAATGTTCACATTCTATGGGAGACTTCATAAGACATTGAAATCTCATTTATGTTAGTATTATTGGCCTCTTGTGGAGTGGTCTTGATCACAATTCATTATGTAAAAAGAATCCTGTTCTGTCAAAAGTGAGCTGGTGAATCAGGCAGGGTGGTACTGAGGCAGGAGGATGGCAAGTTCTAAGCCAGTCTCAGCAAGACTCAGTCTCAAAAAAGAAAAAGCAGAGAGGGCCAGCTCCTTGGTAGAGTGATCCTGGGTTCCATCCTCAGTGCTGCAAAAAAGGAAAAAAAAATAAATAAAATAAAAATAAAGAAAGAGCAGGGGAGTGCAGGAGGGAAGAAGGAGGGAAAGAAAACAAAACTCCAGTTCTGCTACACTGACTTAAATTAAAACTTTTTACGTAATCCCAGCAACTCAGGATGCTGAAGCAGTAGGATTGCAAGTTCAAGGCCAACCTCAGCAACTTAGTGAGACCTTGTCTTAAAATAAAAAATAAAAAGGGCTGGGGATAAGGCTCAGTGGTAAAGCACCCCTGGGTTAATCTCCAGTACAAAAAAGAAAAGGAAAGAAAAAGAAAAAAGAAGTGCTTAACTCCGCCTTAATAGAGCTGAGTCAATTTTCAGGCAATCAAGGAGAACATTCCAGGAAGAGATACTAGTATGTGTGAAAATGCAGAAGTGAGAAAGGAAAACTGCAAATTGTTCGAGTGTGTGTGGCATGCATTAGGAGAAACTAACACAGGTCAGATCATGTGCTGTGCTGAGGAGGTTGAAATCCACACTGTGGATTAAAGCTTAGTGGGTGACTTATCCTGGGTTTATGAACTCTAGTACCTTGCCAACCCTTTCAAATTGTATGACAGATCATGGGTGTGTGGGTGTGTGCACTCTTCTGGGGAGAGGGCCCTAAATTTGCAAAGATGGGTATAATCCAAACAAGTCTAAGAATCACTTTGCTAAGGATCAATGAGCTACTCATTGCATTTTATATTTATCACCAAAATAAATTTAGACTCACACTAGACTCTAGATCCAGGTTGACAAGAAAGAGACAAAGCTGACTAGGGCCAGGGTTCCACCTTCCTAGCTAGAGACCTTTCCTTTGCAGGTTCTGCAGTGGACAGTCTCTGGCAAGTGCCTGGGACAGAGGGCTCCCCGACATTGCATGAGAAACACCTGCCAGGTCACAGAGTCCAAATATATTACACAACTGTTACTGAACAGGAAGTGACCCAGATTTGCAAATCGCCATATAAACTGAACTTCACACCATCAACACAGTTTTGGTTATGTCTCTTACCAGGTCAAAGAATCCCTGCTCTCCCCAACAGCCTCCCAGTCCTGCTGTCTGTCCCCAGTCCCAAATGATGAGAAAGGTCAGGGTGGGAAGAGAGACTCACCAGCTCCTCATCAAAGTTGGGATGCTCCAGAGTGGTACCCCCCAGGAAGGTACCAGAAAACGGAAAAGGGGTGGATTTTTCCAGGGGGAGGAGCACAGGAGCAGGGAACTTCTTGTCTAGTACTTGTCCCAAAGAGTCCTGGTAAAGAGTGGTAAAGAGTGGGATAATGTGAACCTGTTCCCATTTCTGAGTCTCCAGGAGAGTCTTTGACTCTGAGTGCTAGTACCAGTATTTGTAATGAATGAGTAAGCAGAGTGGGACAGAGTATTATCACTTATCTTTCTTTTCTTTTTTTTAATTAAAAAAAAATTTTAGCTGTAGATGGACACAATTACTTTATGTATTTTTTTATGTGATGCTGAGGATTAAACCTAGTGCCTCTTACATGCTAGGCAAGAGCTCCTCCACTGAGCCACAACCCCAATCCTCACTTCTTTTTCTTAATCCTGCGAGAGACTGCTTCATAAAAATCACCTGGAACAGCAGAATAAAATTGTTTGTTCTAGTAACAAGATACAGAAACATTCTTCATATAATTAAATCCATTCACTAAGCAGTGGTGTTTGGGCTCATTCCCATTAATGCCTGAGTTTAAGATGGCTTTAGGTGCCACATACCTGAATATTCATCCCAGTAGACCCAGTGTCTACTGCAAGCAACTGTGTCAGGTCTGTTGATTAAAGTGGGGACTTCCCTGATTCACTATCTGGGACCCCACTTGCCCAAATATATTACACAACTGTTCCTGAACAGGAAGAGGCCCAGATTTGCAAATCGCCACACAAATTCAGCTTCACACCAATAACACAGTCTTGGTTTTGTCTCTTACCAGGAAACAGATGTGTCACCCATCAGTGCCAGCCCACTTTCTTTTGTTCTCCAACTCCTCACTACTACCTGGATCTTTTCGGGTCATGCTCTTATGGTGTCAAGAGGCGTGGACCCGGGGCTTGCACACTGCCCTCTGCTGATTGCCAATATGGTTCAGTAGGTCTGACCTGACTTCTAAGCTGGTATACCCTGAGGTATAGCTGCTTCTGTTTGAGTACCCTGCTGATCCTTGCTGAAGGTCACAACTCAGAAACCAGTGATCTCCTCTCTGTTGATTAACGTGGCCTGGCCTTTGGCACTAATGATGTCCATTTGGTGGCTTCATCACATGACCTATTCAGTGAACTCAGAGCACCCAGCTGGGTGGCCATTGCCTAACTTCTTGACTGGAAGCACATGGCCACACAACTCCTCCCCACTGGTGGGGAATCCAGCCCTCAACTCTATGAGGGTTGGGTAGTACTGTCCACTCACCAGCCTGGGCCCTGTGGGAAGGTAGGAGATGATCACTACCTCTGTCTGACTCAGCAGCCCTCTGACATTTCCAACCAACTGCCAACGTAGGCAGACATTGGACAAGGCTCTCCTGTAAGTTAATTTAGAACGGGTGATACACTAGTACTTGAGCTGCAGAGAAAATAGCATCGTACAAATTGTCATGAGGGTTCAAAAGAATAAAGAGCTCTGCTGCCTCTTCCTTGCTGTGTGACCTCAGGTAAGACACGTGCCTTGTCCATTTCTCCATATGTAATATGGAGATAAAACATTAGACTAACACAGGAGAGAGGTCTGGGATATGGTTGTGCTTAACAATGGCATGGATCTGCTATTATTAACTATGAACAGCAGGCCTGTTTTTGACCCTAGCTTTATCAGCGAAGTTACAAAACTTCATGCATTAAATAACACAGCAGCTATGGCAACCACAAAATTTAAAAAAAAAAAAAAGTAATCTATGAAAGTCCACAGAAATGCAATTGTGGGAGAAGTTAATAAACTAAAGAAAGAGAAAGGGAAACATAGGGAAGATAATATGAACAGGTACTTTAGAGAAAAATAAAAATGATCAATAAACATGGACATTTTTGCTCTCACTACAAATCAAAGAGATACAAATTAGTGGTGCAACCAAATACTATTTTCAGTTATTGATGATTTTTAAATTATGATACTTAGACCGAAATGTAGCTAGCTCAGTGATAGAACATATTGCCTAGCATGCAAGAGGTCCTTGGTTTGATCCCCTAGCACTGGTGGAAGAAAAAATAATAATTTAACCTAAAGCAATAATTATAGTTTAATAAAGGATATTCTTTAAGCGTCATTTATAATACTGAGATATTGAAAACTCGCTAAAATACATGTGAAAATATATATATATATGACCAGAAGATATTGCCAGAGAGTTCCCTAAACATAATGGTCATAGAATAAGTCATGTATACACGAATTTAACCTGTTAAAAAAAAATCAGAAATTTTATTAACCATAAATGTGGGAAATTTCCAGAAGATAGAAAAGGAAAGCAAATAGAGCTTGCAGAAAGGAATACAGCCCTGTTCACACAGTGATTTTAGCTCAGCATCATCCAGACTTCTGACCACAGAAGTATAACAAATTTGTTTTATTTTCAGCCACAATGTTTGTGGTTATTTCTTACATGAGCAACAAAAATGAACACAGGTTTTGATGCCACAATAACAAATATCTAAACATGTCAAGTGGCTTTGGAATGGAGCACTGGGAAGAGGTAAGGAAAACTTTGAGGCATAGGCTTAAAAAGCCTGACTGCCTCAAACACTCTGTTAGTGGAAATATGGGTGTTGTGACCCCACCACAGAAGACTGGCAAAGAAGTGAGGTGCACCAAGGAGAATATCAATTGACCGAGGGAGCCCTGAACAGGGCACAGACTCGGTAGGTAGGGATGTTAGAGGCGCCACTGATGAACCTTGGGAAGGAAGTAGGGAGCTTGTTATTGGAAACTGGAACAATGGGATCCTCTCTATGTGGGGACAAAAAGCTTAGGATTGTGTGTGCGAAGTGGATCTCACAATGAAGGCAAACGTTCAGCTGAGGAGACCCTAAGCCAAAGTGGGAAGAGCAGGGCCTGCTTTCTTCTTGTGGCTTCCAGGAATAGGCGAGGGGCCACAGCTAAATGGAGAGAAATGCCATCCAGCAGAATGGTCCATCTATTTTCAGGACTGGATGATTTGCATAAATATCAGCCTCTCCAGACTGCAAAAGACGTTAGGATGACCACATTCACCGACAGGAAAGTGTGCTTGAGAGGAAAAGCTGAGAAGATGACTGAACGGCCTTTTGCTCTACCTCAGAAAGACCAAAGGGTGAGCACATTCTCTCACATAAAAGGCTTTTTGAAGAGATGAAGTGTGTTACTCCAATGTTCCTTCAGCCACCTCAATGGAAGACCAAAAATAGAAATGGGTTATCCAGGGTGGATCTGTGAGAAAACCTCCTGTCTAATTGAGTGGATCCTCAGGACTCAATAGCGAGAGCCACAAGGTTTCTGGGAATTGAATATCAGACACACACTGAAGCTTGGAGTGAAAAGAAAGGAGTATGAAATAAAAGAAAGCTGTAGGATCCCCCAAATCCTATAGGCAGGAAATGGTCAATAAAACTACACAGCTGCAAATGTGTGCTAACTTTTGCGAAGACAGAAGAATGCCTCAGAGACAAGCCTCAAACCACAGAGGGTTGTCCCCAGTCTTGAACCCTAATGGAGTATGTCTGACTTAAGTTTGAAATTGCTCGGGACTGGTGACTCCCTCTTTCTTTCATTGTCTCTTTTCCAATGGGATTGTCTGTACCTGATTACTATTCTGGGTCTGACCCATCATTGTTTGGGAGCAGAGAGGTTGTTTTCTAGTTTCACAGAAACACAGATAGAGAGGGACATTGCCGCAGAGAAGATTATACTCAATGAGTCTCATCCGGCACCTAATTGAGGTCATTTCAGTGATAAGGTTTGAAACTCTTGTGCCTGTGAGCTTTAAAAGAGACTTTGGACTTTGAGTCGAACCTTTAATGGGTTGATGTTTTTAGGGACCTTGGAATGAGGTGAATGTATTTTGCGTTTGGGGCAGACATGACTGTTAGGGGGCCAGAGAGCAGAGAGTGATAGGCAGCATAATAGCCCTCCAAACATGTGCATGTCCTTAATCCCCAGAACCTGTGAATCTGTTACATGGCAAAAAGGAACTTTGCAGATGTGATTAAGTTAAGGATCATGAGTTGGTCCAGGGAGCTTATCCTAGACTAGCTGGATGGGCCCAATGTAATCACAAGTGTCCTTAAAGGCAGAAGAGAAAGACAGAAGAAAGGAGCAGAGGGAGATTTTACCATGGAAGAATGATCAGAGAAATGTAACTTTGTTGGTTTTGAAGATGGAGGAAGGGGACCATGGACTGAAGAATGTAGGAAGCTTCTAGAAGGTAGAAAAGGTGGGAAATGGACTCAGAGTTAGAGCCTCCAGAAAGGAACACAAGGGGGCAAAACCAGAAACAGGAAGTCAAAGTAAGAGGCAGCTGCAATTATCCAAGCAAATGAGAACACTGCTCGGTGAGGGAGGTAGTCCTGGTGGGGATGGAGAGCAGAGGGTGGATTAGATAAACATGTATGAGGCCTAGTCACTGGGATGTGGTGATAATACTTCTGGGGGGAGAGAGGAAAGAGTCAAGGCTAACACCCATGTATTTGGCCTAAGCAATAGGGCAGAGGGTGGGACCATTGGCTGTATAGACCACACAGGAAGAGGGATGGGCTTGTGGGCAAGAAGACAGTTTCATCTGGGACATGTCAAGTTGGTGGTCCCTGTGGAGCATCCAAGGGGCAGTTGAATAAGCAGGTCTGAAGCTCTGGGGAAAGCATGTGAGTGATAGTTAAAGTCAATGGGGTTGGACAAGGTGGCCCAGGAAGAGCATAGAATGTTAAGACGAGAGGTAGAAGGAAGATAAGAGAGAAGAGCTGGCGGATGCCAACACTGTTGCTTATCAGTGTGGGGCCCCAACTAGAGAAGTATCAGATGGAACACGAGGGGAGGTGAAATGTATCCAGGGTCAGGGCTGGCCGTTCAGAGGAGACTAATGGAGCCTGCTCTAGCTGGAGAAGGAAACATAGGTGGAAGCATTTCCTGCCCAGACTTATGAGCACAGCCAGTGTCCAGGTGAGTGAACTTGCTTAGGACTGGACTCAGTCCAGAATGGACAGCTGTTCTCAGAAGGGGTTTCAGCTCCTCTCACTTGCTGCAATTAACTGGCTCATCTCCTGTCCCACCTTGCTCCATGGACCAGACCAGCTGCAATTGCTCTTCCCTAGAGGAAAAAGGGATCATCTGTCACCTACCCTGTTTTAGAACATGGGTCCCACTCCCTGCCTTTGCTTACAATGTTCCTTCTGGCTGAAATAACTATCCAAAGCTTTCTGGGCACTGTGATAAGCACTTCATGAACATCAAGAAGCATTGGTATTTTTACAAATGAGGAAACTGAGACTCAAAGAAGTGAAGTGACTTCCCCAGGTCCACACAATCAGCATGTGGTAGAAACAGGACCTCATCCTAGCTGAATCCAAGCTCCAAGTTCTAGTTCTCCAGAAGTCATAATCTCGTACTCCTTGAGTTCTCTCAGGGCTTCATCTCTCTTTTTCTGCATTTCATCTCCCTGCAATTTGCTAAGAAAGGTTCCTCTATCACATCACCTGTTCAACTTGTTAGCACGTTGTGCTGAGGAAGAGGACCACGAGGTGGCGCCAGAGCACCAGCCAGCCTGATTTACTGCCGCCCTGGAGCTGGGCGCCTGAGAAAGGATGGGGAAGCCCGCTGGCCGACTTTGGTAGCCCTTCAAGCCCAGCCCTCCTTTCTGTCAGAGTGGGGAAGAAAGGCCCAGGAGACTGGATGGTTAGAGATTAGCGGTCTGAGGGGTGCAAAGAGGAGTGGTCTAGGCCTCAAGGCAAACAGAAGATTCTAAGAATTCTCTGAGAATGGCTAAGAATAGCAGAACAAAGTCCAGGTAAGGCTGTGACCCTACTCCAGTCTATCCCTTGGTTTTGTGCAGAGCCCAAAATACCCATGCTGTGGCCTTAGTGGAAAAGGGAAGAAATGCCCAGTACTGTTTCTCCTGAGGGAAAAACAATGGCAAAACAGATGTGACCTGGGAAAACACTTCATTCCTCTAAGCTTCAGTCTTCTTGTGTAAACCAAATGCACAGGACAAAGTTTAGGTATGATGTTTGGCAGGTGCTGCCTCTAAAGAGAACAATCACTGCACTTATATTGGGGATCTTGCAGTCAATTCCTCACGGGACCCCAGGCTGCCTACACCCTGTGACAAAAGGTGTGGAGTCTCATTGGTACCGATTGGATTCCTCACAAATTTACCAGATCAAGAATTCCAGATAAAGTGTTTCAGCCTTCACCTGTAGATCATAAAAAAACATGATAGGGATACACAGCACTCTAATAAACTGCATATTTTTACTAGAATAAAAAGTACAAGGGCTGGGTTGTGGCTCAGTGGTAAAACGCTTGCCTCACACACATAAGGCACTGAGTTTGATCATCAGCACTACATAAAAATAAATAAAATAAAGGTATTGTGTCTATCTCCAACTAAAAGAAAAGTACAAAAAAGAGATGTCTGTATTGGAGAAAACATAAATAAAATATTGGGCTGCACACAGTGGGACACACGTGTAATCTCAGGAGGCTGAGTCAGGAGGATCACAAGGTCGAGGCCAGCAAACCTTGACAACTTAGCGAGACCCTGTCTCAAAATAAAAAGAGCTGGGGATGTAGGTCAGTGGTGGGTGCAGTCCCCAGTACCACAGACACAATGCAAAACTAAAGTAGTTAAATATTTGCTAAGAATCAAACCCTTAAGTTGCCACCAGGACTTCCAACAGAGGAGAACACATCCAACACATACCTCAAGAGCACTGGAGAGGGGCTGGGGTATATAGCTCATTACGGTAGAGCATGCATTTAGTGTGCCTGAGCCTGAGTTTTATAATCAGCTCAAATATATATATATATATATATATATATATATATATATATATACACACACAACAAAAAAGCACTGGATCAGTACTGCAATGCCATCTTAACCTGTGGAGCAGCTTCAGATTTTAAAAAATAAAAAACGAGGGCCAGGTGTATAGCTCAGTGGCAGCACCCCCAAAAACTAAAAACAAAAACATGTTTTCATTAACCTACATTTTTAGAAAACAAAATGAACATAAAATACCAGAGCAATGTTATATAACAAATGCTCAATAAATAGTATTATGAATACACAATCATCATATAAATATAGAAAAGATGGGCTTTATTAATTATTTTTTTTGGTACCAAGAATTGAGCCCAGGGGAGTTTTACCACTGAGTCACATCCCCAGGCATTTTTTGTACTTTATTTAGAGACAGGGTCTCATTGAATCGCTAAAACGCTGAGGCTGGATTTGAACTCATGATCCTCCTGCCTCAGCCTCCTGAGCCGCTAGGATTAAAGGCGTGCACCACCATGCCCAGCCAAGATAAGCATTACTGTTGTATTTGCCAGTGTTCTCCAGAGACACAGAACCACTAGAAAACACACACACACACACACACACACACACACACACATACACACACACATACACAGAGTAGGGAGGGGCTTATGAAAATTGACTCACATGATTATGGAGGCTAACATGTCCCATGATATGCTGTCTGAAAGCTGGAGAACCAGAAAATATGGATGAATTCAGTCCCAGGATGAAGGCCTGGGACAAAACAGAGTCATAAACAATTGACTGGAACCTGTAGTAAATGTCCTGTAGCTTCTCTAAGATTTCTCTTGATCAGCTCACGTTCAGTTTATAGCCCCAAGTGTGGTAGGTTGTATTTTCCAAAGAAAACTGCATCAATATATATCCCATTTCCTATACTATACTCTTTTGGAAATGTGACATTGATATTTGTCCTCCAAGAGGTGGGGTCTCTGTTCCCTTGCCTGGAACCTGGACAGAAATTTTAATTGCCTCAACCAAAAGAGCATGATGAAGGTGACAAAGTATGACTTCCAAGGATGAGTCAGCATATTGACTTTTTTAGTTTTTTTTTTTTTTTTTTTTAGTTGTAGATGGACACAATAACTTTATTTTATTTATTTATTTTTAATGTGGTACTGAGGATCAAACCCAGTGCCTCACATATGCTAGGTAAGTGCTCCACCACTGAGCCCCAGTCCCAGCCCAGTGCATTAACCTTTTAAGGACAGGTCAAGAGAACTGGAGAGGGAAATCTCTTCCATCTGGTTCTCTCATTCTGTCTCTGAGCTGCTCGGTTAAGTTCAGCCACCTTGAAGTCACTATGTGAGAGAGACCTCATGCAAAGCCTGCAGAGGGGTAAAGGAGATCAGCATCCAAAAAACTCCAACTGTTCCAGCCCTAGCTACTAGAGGCTTCCCCAGAAGACACCAGTCTAGTGAATGAGGATGCCTTCTAGATGACCCAGCCCCAGCCACCATCTGCCTACAACCTCATGGCCTCATGGTAAAAATCCCAAGCTGGAACCAACCAACAGAGCCACTCCCAAGTTCCTCATCCAAGAAATTGTCATTTTAAGCTACTAAATTTTTTGAATGATTGGTTATGTGGCAAGATAATTAATACACCAAAGTGTGCTCTCCATATATGAAGCCCAACCCATTTCCACAACTTCCACACAAAAATAGAGAACTTACATGACGCCTTTGGGCATTTGGCCCACAAACAGAAGAAGGGATGGACGATAAAAAAAAAAAAAAAAACAAAACAATATCTTGACGTTGAATTTGGACATCCAAGTTTTTAGAAGTTCTTTACACATATTACCCACTCACTCCTGGCAATGTCCACCATCCCCGCCTCACCTCTCTCACCTCCTCCTCCTCCCATCGTCTTACAAACTCCAAATTATTCCTCCCTCTGTTAGGCAGAGCAGTTAAATTCTCTAAAGTGTCTCCCAAAAAACTCAGTTCTGGGACCACCTTTTAAAACCTAGACCCTTGACTAATCTGTCCACTGGAGTGGGACTTTTAGAGTAGTCAAAGACTGTTTTCCTTGATTGTTTTAGCTGATCTGCTTGTAGTCAGTTTTCCCACAATGATTGCAAGCCTGATAAAAAGAATTCAATAAGTCATAATGCCAACTAAAATGCACCAGCACCCACCGTGTGCTGGTGCTAAGTTAAGCACTTCCATGGATCATCTCATTCAATCTACAACTCTTTAAGAGTTACTATTCCATTTTAGAGATGAGAACACTAAGACTTTCATATATGTAGTTTGAGGTACCTATGATCATACCTGCAATTGGTGACAGAGCCAGATTCCAAAGCACTTAACCAGTGTTAAGTTAATGGAAGGGAAGGGAAGGCACAGGTCACTAGTCAGATAGGCTTTGGAAACACCACTGAAAAAAGCAATGGTTGTTTCCATGAACATGGGAGAGATCACTTGGCAAAGGTGAGTGAGAAGGCCCAATCCCGGAGACACCAGTGCATAAGGGAGCTGCAATATAGTCGTGCCTGGCATAAAGAGGTTTGGTCAATCATGGATCTCATATAGTCATAAGATTATATAGCCTAGTAACATCATCACTGTCTTAGTTTATGTAACTACATTCTGTGTTTGCACAACGACCAAATCATCTTAGCTACACTTTTCTTAGCACATGTCCTCATTCTTCAGTGATGTGGCTGTAAAGGAAGGAAGGCTGGATGACAGAAGCTTGGGCAGGGAAGACTTGAAGTCCAGAATGGCCAAGGGCAGGTTGAATTGCCAACTGCCTTCTCCCTGGAGAACTGAAGAGGGTTGAACCTCACTGGTGACCTCCTAGGTGGGACAGAAGCAGGGAGATGAGGAAGTTAAGAGGTGGATGCAGACCACTCCGCTTAAGAGTGGGAAGTGAAGCAAGGGGGAAGAAAGAGGGAGATGGAGTAATTCACCAGATGGCTGATCCGGGAAGGACTTTGTATGTTTTAATAAGAGACTTGATTGTCCGTGGAAAGGAGCCCCTGGTACAGCAGCAAGATGAGTGGAGGCTGCTCAGACCCTGTGGCGAGGTCTGCAGAACCCGAGGCCTCTAAGCCTGGGTTCTGGAGGAGAGAGGACTGGGCCAGGACAGGGCTCACAAGCAGAGGCAGTTGGGGATGTGGAGGAAATGAAGGGCTCCGGTTTCGGGGGTCGGGGGAACGCTGGGCCCAGAAGGCCAGGCTGGAGGGGTCTCCCAGCAACCTTCTTTGCCTCCTCACAGAGAAAGTGGATCATGTCTCCATCCCCGGGGTTCTTGCAAGCTGGGGTCAGGAGAGCGGCGGGTGGGCCCCGGGACCTGACGGAGCGGGGCGGAGCTGGTCGGAAGGCGCCTGCCTCCCTCCTCTGGTGCTCTCAGGTGACAGACCCCGCCAGACCCCGCCCCGCCTCGCTGCACAGTCAGGAGGTGGACCCGCGGGTCGGAGAGCAGCCTTCGCCTCCAGTGGGTGCGTGGAGCCGGTACGGTACCCGTCCTCCAGAACCTGCCGCCCGCCATGGCAGCCGCGGCCGCCCCCCGCGGCCTCCTTATTCTCCTACAGGTGCTCGGGCTCGCCCTGGCTCAGATCGTAAGTCCCGCGGTGGCTCCGGTGCCAGGGTCCCGGGTGCGAGGTTCAGGGTTCAGGATCTGGGAGTTTGATGAAGGGCTCTGCCTGTCTCCCACCCTCCACTGACGCCGGTTCGCCTGAGGGGACAGCGGCGCAGGCCCTCTACGCGTGCATACACCGTCCGCATCACCGCACCACGAAAGGCGGTGGATGAGCCGGGGAGCCTGAGGGCCCCTGACCCGAGATGCTCGGCCCTGCCCGGGACAGGCAGCGTAGGGCAGGAACTGGCGCCCGGTCCTGGCAGCCAAGGGAGCCCAGGTGGCGGGGAAGACAATGCTGCCCATTCACCAGGCTGCAGAGCCTCCACCCCCGCCGCCTCCCGGGGGGCGCCGGCTCCAGCCAGACGCCGCTGTCGCCGGACTGAGGCCTCTGTGACCCGCCAGCGCGGGTCTTCGCTTCCTAGTGTCGGCTAGGATGTGCGGGCACCTCACGCGACCCCTGCACGGGTAGGATAGAGTCCGCGCCCTGTCTGATGCCGGCATGGGTCGCAGCTCTCCAGCGGTGCGCCAACCTGGCACTTCCCCGCCTGGGGAGGACATGGGCATCTGACATGAGTGGGACCCCTGCCTGAATCAGGGCTTGCCGGGTAAGAGGAACACCCCAAGAAGAAAGAGAAGGGTGCTCCGAGTGGGAAGAGAGTACATCCTTCCCCTCCCTAAGTCTCCTTTCTCTGTATCTCCTCCACTTTCCCATCGGGTTTTACCCGCACCAGGGGGAGAGAAGGAGGTGCCAACCCACCTCCTATACCTGTTGCTCGCCCAAAAAGAACAATACGAGCTACCATTCATTGAGGACCACAGTCCGGTAGGCACTACTATGCGTATCATCTGTGATTTACTTGAGCCGTTAGCATACCCATCTGTTCCCCACGAAGACAGCGCTAGGACATGTTACAGGGGAAGGAATCGCTCATAAACCTTTAATCTTCCTGTGCCTGTTTCTTTACTCTTAAATTGCGGCCCAGCATTCGGGTTCTGAGCATTTAATAAAATAATGGACGTAATGGTACACAGTACCTGGTGTACAGTAGGCATTCAACAAACGGGAGTTCGCGGCTCCCTGAAGAGCAAGCTCTCTTCCGGGAAAGGTATGGCACTGGGACATCGTTTCCAGTGTCGTTTGCAGCCCTTGGGACCCCCAACACCCTGCACTGAGGGCTGCACCCCTGCGTGTGTTTTCAGAGAGGACCGCCAGGAGAGCCCGGGCCCCCAGGCCCTCCAGGGCCGCCAGGAGTGCCTGGATCTGATGGCATCGACGTAAGTCTCTAACTCGGGACCTAAGGGGGAAGGGAGGCGGCGGACAAAGAAGAACTTGATGAGCGATGGAAATAGGGTGGGGATAGGGAGCGGGGTCTGAAGGTGTAGTATCCCCAGTCGCCAGTAGGCGGCACCAGCCCGCAACACAAGGAGCCCGTTTGTTCAGCAGAAACCTCAACCCAGTCCTGAAATGCGGAGCCCGTTATAGCCGCTCGCAGACAAGGGAGCGCTGTTCGGTCTGACGACCACAGCTCACAGCGAGTCCTTATCCCTCTCCCTTCCTTTCCTCTTCTTTTTGGGTAGGAGACGCCTTAACCTCTCGCACCGGCCCTGGCACACCTAGATGCTTCTTCAGGATAGCTAGGGAGCCTTGACACTCCCATTTAGTCCCTTTCCTCTTCGGGATTTAGAGTCAGCTGGGCTTGTTCCCCTGTCCTGCCTAGCATGGTGAGGGTTAAAAACCTCATTCCGGAGGCTCCCCCAGGAGGTCAGCTCTATGTTTACCGTCTGGACAGACTTCTATTCAGCGTGGTGCCCCCGCCCCCAAACACAGGGAGCTGGGCCCCAGCCAGGCCCAGGCTACTGCAGGCTCAGGAATGCCTGGGGGCCTCTCTGGGGCTGAATCTTACTCCATCGGCCCTGACTGTCTCCACCAAAGGTCCTTTGTTACTGGTAAAAGAGGTCCTTCCCTCCTTGGGAACATCTACCCCCTTAGTCCCCTTGGTCTTTGCCCCTGCCCCAGCCTCTTATCCAACTCAGTCCAGAACCGAGCAGCTACCCACTTCCCTCCTCCCTCTCTCTTCTAAAACTCCTCCCCCTTTTCTCCCCACAGTTGCCCAAGTCCAAGAGGGTCAGCTCTCCCAGCTACCTTCCAGCCCACAGCTCAGTTGCAGGCCTCATAACTGGCACCTTAACAGCAGCGGGTCTAAATCCCTCTGCATGTGGATATTCCCCTCTCCAGCTGCCTGGGGTTGGTCTCAGTGAACCTACGAATGTCTTGGAGGAAAAGGGGGCTATATTCCCTAAAAGTGCAAGACTGAGGGAACCCAAGGAGCTTGAGGAGAGGAGCCTTTGGGACTGGCCAGCCAATGGCCTGTGGGTGCTCACTGGGGAAGCATGAGTCATAGTGTTGTCTCATCAACTTGAATCTTTCAGGGTGACAAGGGACCCCCAGGGAAAGCTGGCCCTCCGGTGAGTGCTTTTCCCCCTTTGACTTCTGACTTTTGATTTTTCCAGTTCTTGCTTTCCTCTAGCTAATATTTGCTCCATCTCTGTTTTCAAGGGATCCAAGGGAGAGCCTGGCAAACCTGGGCCAGATGGGCCAGATGGGAAGCCTGGGATTGATGTGAGTACCTGAACACTGGGCAGGGCAGGTTAGGGCTCTGCCTGTTAACTTCCAGAGTCCACTTCTGGCTTCTTCACTCATCTTCTGTTCAGAGATGGGCATCAGGATTGAGAATCTCCAGCTGTGAGTCTCCCCTCCACCTTCACGTGACTTGTGACCTCACTAGAACCTCGTACCCCTGAATCACTAGCAACTGGGGTCCAGAGAAGGGCTCTGCTTTCTGTAGGGTTCAGGGTTTGTCTGTAGCACCAGGACTTAGTCTCACATTTCTGGCCTCCAGGGATCAGTCTGAGTACACTAGGTAGGGCTGACCTTTTGTGCCCTGCCTTTTCCTCCCTTATCTGTCCCCATCCCCTCCAGAGCCTCAGACTCAACTCAGGAGAGGAACATCATATAGTTGATACCACAGAGCTCCCAGGAGCTCCCAAAGCTGTAGGCTACTAGACACAGCCAGCTACCCAGCGGAGAAAGGACAGTCATCTACTGGGGGATACATTTAGATCAGTCATCAGAATGGGAGGAAGAAGGAGCACCCATGAGTTGCTTCTGCCCTGCTAACTCAGAGATGTGACCAAGGCTGGGACCAATCCCCAGGTCCCCCTCCCAACTTGTCCACACCTGACAAAGATTACCAAGCACATTGCCTCTACCAACACATTGGTTCTCACATCCATCCCAGAGGTGGAAGCATGATTAACTCAGTTTGAAGATGAGAAAACTCGGAATCAGAAAAGTCTCCAGGGCAGACATCAAGTAGATGGGCAGCACAGGCCCATGGCTAGGTCTTCTAGACTTCTAAAGTGGGAGGCATGAAACCTAGGCCAACAAGTCTTCGGGCCTTGTTCGGGCCTTGTTCAGGCCTTCTTTCAAAAGAAGATAATTGTTCTTCTCATAACTCCCAGGGTTACTGTGGAAACCAGGGAAAGGGGAAAGAAGGTGTTAAGGTCCCCAGGCCTTCATGGGATTTGGTGAAAGGAAGACTGGGTCCAGTCAGGAGAGTTCCCTCAACCCGCCCTGTCCCCAGGTCAGGGAGTATGTTGCCCCCACCTAGTCCTACCTTCTCTTTCTTCCCCAGGGTTTAACTGGAGCCAAAGGAGAGCCTGGTTCCATGGGGACTCCTGGAGTCAAGGTAAGTGACCTGCTGGGGACTCAGTGGGCAATCTAGGGCTGGAGTTTGGGAGGGGCTGCAGTAGAAATGAGCAGGGACCCATGACACCCCAGTCTCTAAACCTCTCCCATTGTTCTTCCAGGGCCAACCTGGGCTCCCAGGACCCCCGGGCCTGCCAGTAAGTACAATGTGCAAGGACTCTGAGGGACCCTCTGTGGGTAGGGAGGATCTGTGGAGGTAGACATGAACCCAATTTTCCTTTCTTCTGTTCCAGGGCCCTGGTTTTGCTGGACCTCCTGTAAGTCCTCAGGGATGCATCAGGGTCCCCAGGACTCCCAGGGAAGAAGGGGACAATAGTAGGACTTCCAGCAGAATAGTCCTACTATAGAATGGGGAGGGGCCAGCAGGCTATGATAGGTCCAGAATGGGTGGTCTTTGGAGATGCTTCTAGCCCACTCTGTGCCTATCCACTGACTCTGAAAGTTTTGTCCTTCAAACCCCATCTGTCAGTCTTTCTTTTGTCGGTAAAAGTCAAAGTGGAGAAGGGGCTTTGGGTGCCTGTCCCTACATTCCTGCCCAGGGTGGACTGACACTGTAAGGCATCCTGGACATCCATATCTCTGCTCCCTAGGGACCACCAGGACCTGTTGGCCTCCCTGGTGAGATTGGAATCCCAGGCCCCAAGGTGAGTCCCAGCCTCACTCTGCCTCTTGCCCGCTGTCTCCAGGCTGGCAAACTGGAGTGGACTCCAGAGAGTTTCTGGGCCTGCCTCTGGCCAGCGATGGCAGGGGTGGGGGTGTCCTCCAGGTCTGGGGCAGAAACCTGTCCTGCTGAGTTCACTCTGCAGTCTTTCAGGAAGGCTAAGGGCTGGTGCCACCTCACACTAATGTGCTTGATCTCCCCATCATAGTGACTCTCAGGAGGCACTCTGGAGGGCAGGGTGGACAGGGCAGTGGCAGGAACCGGAAGACGGGCTGGGAAAGACTGAATGGTGATACGATTTGGGCCTCTTTTACTTCCAGGGGGATCCAGGACCAGAGGGACCATCAGGGCCCCCAGGGCCCCCTGGGAAACCGGTTAGTGTCCTCAGAACCCCCTTTCCCCACATGGTCACGTGCCCCTGGGGAAGTGGCTTGGGGTAGGAAAGGGTCAACTCAGCCTCCATCTTCATACATCTCCCCTCAGGGGCGTCCAGGAACCATCCAGGGCCTGGAAGGCAGCGCTGATTTCCTGGTGAGAAGTGCAGTCTGGGCAAGGCTGATGGGGGTGTTGTGGAGATAGGGTCTGTGGGTAGTGGGGAGGGGCAGTGAGAGAGAGATTTAGCCAGGTGAGCTGGGAAGACTGGGGAGACGGCAAAATGGAGATGCACTGCCCAGCTGGCCTGAGCCAGGCAAGTGACCTCAGGGTCCTGTGGGATTTTCTTTCCAGTGTCCAACCAACTGTCCAGCGGGTGTGAAAGGCCCCCCAGGGCTGCAGGGAGTAAAGGTAAGAGCCCTTGTTCTGGGACGGTGAAGCAAGCTATTGGGAAGAGACCTCATACTGAGTTCACTCCTTCCTTCAGGGGCATCCTGGCAAACGCGGGATTCTGGGTGATCCTGGCCAACAGGGGAAGCCGGTGAGTCTGAGGGCTGAGGGTCATGAGATGGTGGCTAGATGGAGACAATCCTACAGCGGCCTGTCCCCTTTTTTTATCCTTTCCCCTGTTGCTGTGGGTCCAGGGGACAGAGCCTTGAGCTGGGAGGCAGGAAGCCTATGTTCCAGACCAGTGTGTCTCTGGGCAAGTCCCTTCTCCTTTTGTGGTCTCAGTTTCGCATCTGTATATGGAACTGCATGGTTTAAAGGCCCTTCCTGTCTGCCTATGATGGGGAAGGTGACTGGGATCTCTGCTTGTTTGTATATTTGTCTCTTCACCTGCCTGCCTGTCTGATAGCTCATCCCTGTTCTTAGGGTCCCAAGGGAGATGTGGGTGCCTCTGGAGAGCAAGGCATCCCTGGACCACCGGTAAGAAACACCTCTTGGGGCTAGGGATATAGCTCAGTTGTAGAGTGCTTCACACACACACACACACACACACACACACACACACACACACCTCTCTCCAATGGCCTCTTTCTTACTGGGAGCCCTTGATAGGGTCATTCTCCTGCTTAAGGCCTCAAGTTTATAAGAGACCTGTGTCTGGCTGGGAGTGTCTCTGGGTGGGAAGAAGGAGACTGAGACTTTCAAGAATTAGGGTACAGGAACTAAAGCTGTCAGCTGGAAGGCCTGGTTGAAGTCCGGGTTCTGCCACTGTCCTTCAATTGGCCATGGTGAGTCCCTCTCCATCTTTGAGCCTCCATTTTCCATCTGTAAGACAGGGACTATGCTGCCTACTTCAAAGGGCCATTGTGAAAAGGGCTGGGAGGTCCAAAAAGACATCGTGAAGCAGGCCTTTCAATTGCCTTCTTATCATTTTTCTGTCTTGACAGGGTCCTCAGGGCATCAGGGGCTACCCAGGCATGGCAGGAACCAAGGGAGAGATGGTAAGTAAATCTAGGTGTGTTCTGCAAGAGCTGCTGTGGCCAGCCCTCAGGGGTCCAGCCAGGACTGACCTCAACCCTTTTCTCTCCTCAGGGTCCTCCTGGGTATAAAGGCATGGTGGGTTCTGTTGGTGCTGCTGGGTCACCGGTAAGTCTGCTCCTGTCCCCTGCACCCAGGCTGGAACTCCTAGGGCTACAGAGTGGGTGCTGCTCTCCCTGAACCCTTGTGACCTAGATTGTTGTTCCTTCTTGCCAGGGTGAGGAAGGTCCAAGAGGGCCACCAGGCCGAGCTGGGGAGAAGGGTGATGTGGTGAGTTCTCAGGCACCCCTTGTCCAGTCAGTGCCCCTGGGGAGTACTGGGCTGGACTCCGTTCCCCTCAAGGCTGGTGTGTGTATATGCACACAACTGCGTGTATGTATGTGTGTATGCATGTGTCTGTGTGTGGGGGTGACGGCTGGGAGGTTCAGACGATCTGTGCCAAGAGCCCAGTTGGCCCAAATTCAGATTTTAGGAGAAGCCATAGGATCCAGTCCCATGGTCACTGGGGCCAGACAATGAAATTCCAGCAAATCAGCCATGGGGCTAATGAGATTTGGTCTGGATGCTGGTTCTCCTCACTCTTCATTTTTTTAATTAATAGACCTTTCCTGAGCAGTTTTAAGTTTATAGAAGAACAGAACAAAAAGTACAGTTAACTATCTCATTATTATTTTTAATGCAAATTTTAAGATATGCATAAAAGTAGAGAGTATGTTATAATGAATCCCATATGGCAGTCTCGTGGGTTCCACAGTTATTGACAATTTGCCACAGACTTCATCTGTCCCCCTTCCCCTCCTTCCTTTTGTTATTGCTTTGCTCTGATGTTCTCAAACAAATCCTTAGAATTGTGTCATTTCACCCCTAAGCACTTCAGAACATATCTCTAAAAAAAAAAAAAAAAAAAAAAAAAATTCTCATACAATCACATCATATCACAACTAACAAAATAAACAATTAAAACAATTATTCTTCCTCCCCACCACCATACTGGGGATTGAACCCAGGGGTGCTTAACCACTGAGCTAAACCCCAGCCCCTTTTAATTTTTTTTTAAATTTTGAGACAGGGTCTTGCTAAGTTGCCTAGGGCATCCCTAAGTTGGAACTTGCAATCCTCCTGCCTCAGCCTCCTGAATTGCTGGGATCACAGGCATGCCTCACTGCACCTGACAAACAATTATTTCTTTAATATCACCTAATAATCCCTTTTCCTGCCCAGCCTAGCCCAGTCCAGCTCAACTGCTTGGCATTGACCTCTGTACCCTCCTCCTGGTTCTAAGTTCCTCTCCTTCAGAGGGACAAAGGATGATTGTGCCACAGGCACTCTGGGACCCAGAGGCCACTGATTTCAGCTGTGCCCCTCTCTTTGCAGCCAGGCAGGGGCTCAGTATCCTGAATGTGACCTGATCTCTATTGACCTTCCAGGGTAGCCAAGGTGTTCCAGGACCCCAGGGGATAACAGGCCCAAAGGGAGCAACTGTAAGTGCCAGAAGCCCAGTCCCTGGCCCATGTGGACAGGGTTGGGTCAGTTTGTCTAAATCCCTAGAGGAAGAGCCTGAATTCTAGACTGAACTCTGTTGCAGGCAGACTGGCTCTGTAACCTGAGAAGTACCTCCTTTTCTGTGCCTTAGTTTCTTCACCTATAAATAGGGGTGGTGCTGTAGAAGAGATCGTGGGAACCTTATAGCAATGTGGGGTACTCATCCCCATGAAGGGGGACCATGGAGTTTCCCACTTCAGCTTCCCTCCCCCAGGTGGCTGGTAGGGTTTCCTGAGATGGGCAGACCCACTCCCTACCTGCACACTGCAACTGTCACAGAGGGTCATGTGTGGGTGGTCTGACTCCAGGCATTTCCCCATTGTGAGTCTCTCTTCAACTGTCCTCCTGAGTAGGGTCCCCCAGGCATCGATGGCAAGGATGGGACCCCAGGCACACCTGGCATGAAGGTAAGAGGGGACTGCTGGGTTTCGAGTCCTCTCACATGATCCTGGGAGCCTGGGAGCTGGGATCCTCTGGAGTGTCTCAGGCACATCTCTTCTTGCCTCTGGTTTCCCTATCTGCACCTGGGTGGAAGCCAAGGACCCTTAGCTGCCGCTCTAATTTGTGCTTCTGGTTCCTTGTCTCTCCAGGGTAATGTAGGACAGGCAGGACGACCAGGAAGCCCAGGCCACCAGGGCTCAGCGGTAAGAATCAGGTGGAGCCACACTGTCCATGGGCAAGTTGCTTCTTCTCAGTCTTAGAGAAGCCAAGCACTCTGTTGCCCACCTTCCCATGAGGGCATGGGTGGTTGATGAGATTGAAATCTACACCTGGTCTCTTGCTCTGTCACCCCCTCCTGCCTCATTACCACCTCTTGTGGTTCCTGGCTGCACTTACGCCAATATTTGAACAATTGCTCCAGTCTTCTTTTTGGTTGTTCCAATCTTAGGAAAGTCATTCAGTTTAGTCATTCAGTAAACAGCTATTAAATACACACACTAAGTGGCAGGGAGAGGATAAGTAGGACAGATGCCAATCCCTGACTTTACAGCTCATCTTTTCTATGGCTGCCATAATCTGACTTCAGCCTACCCCTCCAACTTCATCAGCCACTGCCCGTCTGTCCTTCTTAACACTGCTGTGGTTTTTCTATCTCCACACCTTTAGGCTTTTGCTGGTCCTTCTGCTTGGAATGCCCTTCCCTGCTCTCTCCGTGCCCTCCCGCCACTCAGGCCTATCTTCATTGCATATCTTCTTCTGGAGCCCAGTCCATGGAAGCCCACCTACCTCCCTGCTTGGGGCTCTGACTGGCCAAAGTCTGCTTATCTGTGCATGTGCAGGCTTGTGTGCCTGCCTGCACTCACTGTGGGCTAGATGCACACAAGGGTGCTCATCTTTTCCCCCGTGGACACAGGCCCTGGTAGGCAATCCATTCTCTGTATCCCACTCATCTCCCACCAAGCCTTGGGGCAGGGGTGGAAAATACAGTCAAGTTTTTGACACCATGCCTGGGTTTTCTGTTAGCTCCCACAAGATGGAGGAAAAATGGATTGGGGATGGGAAGCAAAACAACAGGTGCATGCGGTTCCCTTGTGCCAGGGTAGAAACTGATGTCTATTTCTCTCTGCAGGGTGTGCCAGGCCAGCCTGGCACAAAAGGAGGTCCTGGAGACAAGGTAAGTGGACCCCCAACTGGGAGCAGAACTGGTTCCATATGAGCAAGGGAGCTGGAGGGCAGGGAATGGGACTTGGCTTAAGGACTGCTAGGTCAACTAAGGCTCTCGAATCAGCCCCCTTCCTCATCCCCTACTACCTTGTCCTTGCCTTGCCTTAATGGAGACAGGATGGCATGACTTTAAATCTAGAGGAGAAACAAACAGAAAAAACACAGAGGACTTGACCAACAACACCCTTTCCCCCTCCCCCACTCATTTGATTGCAGACTGTATTCAGTGTTCACTGGGTTGAGGCCAAGGGCCAACTGGGTCACCCAAAGTAACCTGAAAGTTGTTTTCCTGCAGGGTGAGCCTGGCCAGCAGGGTCTCCCTGGATTTTCTGGTCCCCCTGGGAAGGAGGTAAGTGCCCTATCCACTGACACAGGGACCTTTGGCCCTTCCAGGTCTGAGGCTTTGCACTCAGTAAGGCCAAGGTGAGGTCATGGGGTGGACCAACTTGAGGAGCACTCTGGGTTAGTTGGGTGTCTGCCCTGACCCACTGACCATCTTTCTCCTTTTTGGGCCCATTTCCCTAACTGAAGTCAATTAGCTGAGACCTGAGAGTGGGGAGGGGTGACCCAGGTGTAGAAGGGAGGGTCCTACTAGGCTTACTGTGTACCCCCAATTTCTCCTTCCTTCAGGGAGAGCCAGGACCTCGAGGAGAAATTGGTCCCCGGGGCATCATGGGACAGAAGGCAAGTGTCTGAGGCAGTGGTCCCTTCCCTGGAGTACTTGCAGCATCTGGCACTGGTAGACCCAGGATCTGGGTCCTCTCTCTAGCAATGCCTCAATTTGCTGGTCTGTGAAATGGAGTAAAGGACCCCTTGCTGGTGACAGAAGGAATGGAGGACAGCTGACCCTGCCAAGTTCTGGGGCCTGGCAGGGGGTAGCTATCCCTACTGAGAGCCAGGGCATGACCTTCTCTTTCCATTTCAGGGTGACCAGGGTGAGAGGGGGCCAGTGGGTCAGCCAGGTCCCCAAGGACGACAGGTGAGCACAGCCAACTAAGGGGGTTGCCTGGGCATATGTGGGCACCTCATTTTATTTCTCTCATTTCTTTTCTCCTCAGGGTCCCAAGGGGGAGCAGGGACCCCCCGGAATTCCAGGGCCCCAAGGCTTGCCAGGCATCAAGGGAGATAAGGTGCGCCAAATGGGACTGGAAAATTCCTGGGAAAGCAGCCCCCAAACTGGGGGAGGGGGCAGGTGGCAGGTGGCGCTCAGTTAGATCCTGAGCGCTCCAACAGCGGGCCCCAGGACTTGGGTCTGGGGTCGGGGTGGAGCTGGAAAGAGGGGTGTGCGGCGATCCTGGAAGGACCCTGTGGCCCCTCCCTCCCCGGAGGGGAAACTCAAGCCGCTCTCTCACTTTCTCCAGGGCTCTGCAGGGAAGGCCGGACCCCGCGGCGGAGTGGTGAGTCCCAGCGCCCCCTTTAGGTCCTCCTGGGGTCTCGAGCTTGGGACGTCGGGTAGTCTACGCCTAGACTTGGCGGCCCGCCCCACCTCTTATTCTTTCTTTGCAGGGCGACCCGGGGGTGGCCGGCCTCCCGGGAGAGAAAGGAGAGAAGGTGAGTGGGTGGTGCGGGGCGGGCGGGGAGTGAGGGCTGCGCCCCGGAGTCCCCACCGTTTGGTGATCGTGCTCCCTGTACCTGCAGGGCGAGTCTGGCGAGCCGGGGCCCAAAGGACAGGTGAGTCACACCCTCGGTTCACACGGTCACCTCACTTCCCTGGGCCCGGCACTGGGGCCTCCTCCTCCCGCCCCTCCCCGCCCCTCCCCGCTGACCCGCCGGGCCTGGCGCCTTCTCACCCAGCGCTGCCTCTTCCCCACCCCCGGCAGCAAGGAGTCCGCGGAGAGCCGGGCTACCCTGGCCCCAGCGGGGATGCTGGCGCCCCAGGGGTGCAGGGTTACCCGGGGCTGCCTGGCCCTCGAGGACAGGTTGGAGACCGAGGCGTGCCAGGACAGCCAGGGAGACAGGGCGTGGCGGTAAGTTGGCCCCCAGGGCAGAGGGGTTCTGCTAGCGAGATCTCTTTGGGGGTGCGACTTAATACCCCAGACTGGGAGTGCTTTCCTGAGGCTGGTTTATACAGTATGGGTGTGACACGTGAAGCAGGAGGGGTTTCAGTCAGAAGCGAAACTCCTTCCTGGGAGATAACGGGACTGGAGGGGGTCAGAGGGTGCAGGAGTGGCATCCTGGCAGCCAGGGGCTTCTTCCTGAAAGGCCTTCTCTGCTTGCAGGGCCGAGCTGCCAGTGACCAGCACATCGTAGATGTGGTGCTGAAGATGATGCAAGGTAAGAGGAGCCGGAACCCCTCCTCATAGCCTATTTCAGGGCTTGGACACCCTTCTGGAGCGTCTCCACATGGCCTTCCCTGCCAGAGGTTCTGGAGTCCCAAGTGCTCATTCCAGCTCGGCCTCCAAGGAGCTGTGGGAACCTGGATATATTACTCTGGACAGGGCCTAAAGAAAAGGGAACCTTTTTGGGCGGGGGGGAGGGGGGAGGGGGGAGAGGGATGCGGGGGATTGGTGGGTACCAGAGATTGAACTCAGGGGCATTTGCCCACTGAGCCACATTCCCACTCCTATTTTGTATTTTATTTACAGACAGGGCCTTACCGAGTTACTTAGCTCCTTGCTTTTGCTGAGGCTGGCTCTAAACTCTCAATCCTCCTGTCTCAGCCTCCTGAGCTGCTAGGATTACAGGGGTAGGCCATCACACCCAGCAAGAAAAGGGAACTTAAGTGTGGGACTTTTCAATCTGTAGATAGAGGCCAGGGACCTTCAGGATGCTTTGCCTTCCCTAGTGTCATTGAGTTGATACCCATCTCACAGACCTCTTTTCCCTCTCTTCCTCCAGAGCAACTGGCAGAGGTGGCTGTGAGTGCCAAGCGGGAAGCCCTTGGTGCAGTTGGGATGGTGGGTCCCCCAGGACCTCCTGGCCCCCCTGGATACCCAGGCAAGCAGGGACCACATGGGCACCCTGGCCCTCGGGGCATTCCTGGCATCGTGGGAGCCGTGGGTCAGATTGGCAACACTGGGCCCAAGGGTGAGTGCTACTCTCTGAAGGGAGTGCAGGCTAGGCAGTAGGAATTTGGCCAAGGCTGGCTGAAGTTCAACCTCTTGTTCCCCACCCCTACCTCAGCCAGACTGTGGAGGAGGCACTCCTGGGCTCTTCCCCCAAAGCACATTGATGGAAACCAATGCACTGTTTTATAGGTTTGGGAGGATTATTTAATTTACTTACTGGTAACCCCCAAAACATCATCTTTCCATGACTCTAGAGGTAGACTCAGAATCCAGACTCTGCTGCTTTCTCACTGTGGCCCCCAAACAAGTTACCCATTAATTTCCCTGGGGCTTAAATTTATCATTTGTGAGATGGACATGTTAATACTACCAACCTGGGCTTGGGTTGTGCTCAGTGGTAGAGCGCTTGCCTAGCATGTGTGAGGCACTGGGTTCGATTCTCAGCACCACATATAAATAAATGAATAAAATAAAGGTCTATCGACATCTAAAAACAGTAAAAAAAAAAAAAATAGTACCAACCTCATAGTGTTTAGTGGGGATTACCTTTAGAGGTGATTTATGTAGTTATTCTTAGTCTACTGCTTGGTACATTGTACATAGTGTACTGCTTGGTAATGTGAGGTATTGTTATTGTATGTTTTCCTGTAATTAACTTTATCAGATGCATAATCTTCCATCTTTTATCTGGACCTGTCTTTATTTAACCAGCCCTCAGTGGTCATTTACAGCTTTCCCCTATTTTGAACTAGCACAAAACTAGAATAATTGCTGTATGTAAAACATGAATTAAATAGCAAACCAGGTGGGAAAAAATTTTTCCAAATTCTGAAAAACTAAGATCCCCCTTTTTTGTCTGCAGGAAAGCGTGGAGAGAAGGGTGACCAAGGAGAAGTGGGACGTGGGCACCCTGGGATGCCTGGGCCCCCAGGGATTCCAGGTAAGAACTTGGCCCTGCTTGGCTACAGTTGTTCCTGAACTTGGGGATTAATGACTTACAGACACTTGGGTCTCTTCCATGGAGGCTTCACACTCAGCCAACTTGGAGCACCCAGGAGCCCCTGGGTTGGGGGCTGGCTGGGAAATGGAAGCTGGGACTCTGAGGACTCCCTGAGATGTAGTTACTTTATGAAGGGGAAGGGCAGGCATGTGCTCCCAAGATTCTCTGACTGGGAATTGGGCATAGTGGACATTCCCAGAATCTGTCTGGGGAAGAGCCCCTTCCTCCTATGGCATCCCTGGCCTCATTTTCCCATCTGAGATATTTCCCCACTTTAAGATTTCTAGGGCTGAGTCAGGAGAAGGCCCTAATGTCTTGACTCTCTTTCATAGGACTCCCTGGCCGGCCTGGTCAGGCAATCAATGGCAAGGATGGAGACAGAGGATCCCCAGGGGCTCCAGGAGAGGCAGGCCGACCTGGGCTGCCAGGCCCTGTGGGGCTGCCAGGCTTCTGTGAGCCTGCAGCCTGCCTGGGGGCTTCAGCCTATGCCTCAGCCCGACTCACAGAGCCAGGGTCCATCAAGGGCCCATGAACAGCAGGACAGAATACAGCCCACAGGCATCCTGGGTCCCCTTTGGGTGGACATGCACCCCAGCCCAGGAAACTAACTTTCCCAGGACCTTCTGTCTGGGACTCAGTGGTCCTAAGTACAGAAGTTCTAAAACATGGGGAAAAGGAGGGGAGGGCATCAGAGTGAAAAGGTACCTGACAGGCCAACTGTCACTGGAAAGTGGACCCTCCAAAGGGAACAGGATGGACAGGGTGGCTTTCCTTCTGGAGCACCACTTGGATGTTACCAAATGTCTCCTTTATCTGTTCCATTCTCCACTGGCCATCTTGTCCTTGGGACAGGTTGGCTGAGGTCTCTTTTGGTTCCTGATCCCAGTCTCAACTCTATGGACTCACCGGGTGACTGCTCAGAGTGACTTCTCTGAGGTGGCCATCCTTAAGCCAGCCCCACGTCCTTCCTGCCTCTCATCTGAGTATTTAAACATCCATCTCCCTTTTCTTTTGGCCTTACTCTCTCCTACCTCCTTCTCCCAGGATCCACTGTGGTCTTTCTGTAAATAAAAGCCCCCAACTTGGTTACAAACCAGGACATGAGTTGTTGGGCTCAATTTTTCTTTCTTTTTCCTTTTTCTTTTGCAGTGCTGAGGATCAAACCCAGGCTAGGCAAGCATTCTTTAGGCTACATCCCCAGACATGGGCTCAATTTCTTGTGGATGGGGATGGAGGTTGTTGCTGAGCCCTTACTGCCTGAGCAGAGTGGCCAGGGGCTTGAAAGGGGAGGGGAGATATGTGGCACATCCTGAATTGTGATCTTGGGGACAGCATGGCCTGTATGAGGAACATCTGTGGGGAAGAGCTACGGAAGGGGGTGCAGATAATGGTCTGTGTGGCTTTGGGCTTTTGGGTAAATCCCTTCTGAGCCTTTGTCATGTCGTGTTTATTCAAGCCTAGCACACCTAGGGTCCATGGCCTGGCACCCAGGAGGTCCTCTGGGAGTTTTGGTGCCTAATATGTGCAGCCCTAGGGTAGGAGCTTAGAATGGAAGATAGAAGACCTGGTTGATGCCTTCCAGGGGCTTTTAAGTTATTAGAAAAACAAGATGTGAGTCTGAATGATCAAAGTCTGGAGGAGACTAGTCCGTGGCTCTCTAAGCCAGTCAGGAGCTTCTTCAGAAGGAAGGAGCAACCAATTCAAGGAGCAACCAATTTCTTTGCCCCAGTATTGATTTGAGCATGTGTTGCCTACAAAGGAAGCACTCTGCCAACCCTAGCCCTTTGGAGGAGCTGGATTCCAGCCTGAGGTTCAAACATCTACTGAGGCCCTCCCACACCTCATCCTCATCCCTCCTTTCCTCACCACTCACGATAGTGACATCTGAACTCCCTTACTCCATCCCAGGGACAGCTAGGAAGGCCAAGGTGGAGTAGCACCAAGGGTCACTGAGGTAGCTTTGCTCTTAGTGCTTGGCAAATTCTGTTACAGCATCCCAGGTCCCACAGATGTCCCCTGATAAATGCCTGCCAGGGATCTCTTAGAATACAGAGAACTGAGGGCCCAGTGGAGGGAGGGGAGAAGATGAAAGCTGCCCTGGCCCTGAGGCTCTCAGGCACTATAAACCTGGGTCACATACTTGGTCTTGGTACCTGAAACCTTTGACTTAGAGAACACACCTACCCCTTGAGGTTTCCTTATTTGCAGACCCTTTTCTTGTCCCTCTCTGTAACTTTCCAGTACTGGGTCCACTGGAGGGTTTCAATTACCACAGAGAAGCTGATGATTCACAATCTCAAGCAGAGTTTCACTTCATTTCTTATAACTCAAGCATTTAACAGGACTGAAAGGGGACTAATTCCTAAGGACCAGTGGCCAGTACCCTTTATGAGACTTTTTGGTGGGTGAATTTCACTCAGTTCATTTAATGTGATCTATAAGTCTCCCACATGCCTCTCTGACCTCATCCTGATGCTTACACCCTGGTCCATTCCACTCTAGCCATGCCAGCCCCTGTGCTACTCCTCAGACATTCCATGCCATGCTATGCCTGCAGTTGGAATACTGTCCCCCAAATACTATCACTGCCAGCCACCTTGCTTTAGGCCTCCAGGTCCCCTTCCTGTGCTTGATTATTTCTTCGAGCATTTCTTCTACTCAACATAAAACACTAGACTATGAACTCTACGAAGGCAGGAATTTTGATGTCCCATTTACTGTTCTATTCTCCAGCACACAGCAAGCCCAATAAAATATTTATGAAATGAATGGATAATATGCTCAGGTTGCTCAAAGGAGTAAGACCCCACCAATCATCAAACCAGAAAGGAAGGGACTTGGTCTCAGCCTGTGGGTGGCTGAGGTGTGTTCAAATGGCCAAGTGTCCCAGTTACTCTTTCTACTGCCAAGAATAGGGACCAGGCCCTCTATAACCAAGTCTTGGGAGACAGAAAATCTACTGCAACAAGTTCAAGGCCAGTCTAGGCAACTTAGCAAGACCCTGTCTGCAAAATAAAATGAAAAAAGGCCTAAGGATGTATCTCGGTGACAGAGTGCTCCCGGATTCTCTTCCTAGGAGACAAGGAGAGTGACAGACAGAGACACTACACTGCAGGAAGACAGTTCAGTCCCTTCCAGAGGCTCACTGCCAAATCCAGAACACAGCCTGGCCCACCTCCCTGAACACTACTTTGGTCTATACCAGGACTTCTTGCTGGAAGCACTGGGAAACCCTACCCACTAGTCCCCTGCTTCTACCTTTGCTCCTATCATAGAAGCCAGAGTGACCCTGTTTAATCAAGTCAGATCATGTCACTTCTTACTTTGAACAACTTCCCACCACAGCAAGTAAGAGCCTGAGTTCTTGCAATGGCCTACTACATCTGTCCCCGCTCATGACTGTACCTCCTACTCCTTCCCTCCAGCACACAGCAGACTGGCCTCCTGGGTTCCCACCACAAAGCCTTTATACTTGAGGTTACCTCTTCCTAAGATGCCCCAGACACCTGCTTGGCTCACCAGTCACTGAACCCTATTATACTGCTTTTACACATACATACCTATGATAATGTTTAGCTTATAAATTAAGCACAACAGGAGGATTAACAATAACTAATGATAAGAGAATTATAATATGCTGTAATAAAATTAGGGGAATACAGTCTCTCTTGAAAGAGGACAAATATTAATATTTTTTCAACATGGTCAGAAAGCAAAACCATGCATGGGGGGGACTACTATATCTTATCTGTGATTAAACATCATCTAGACAGTCACAGGGGAGCTCTGACCCAAAGATAGAGCAGTTACCTGCTTACCAGGTGTAAGCAGTCCTGGTTTCATGTTTTTAGAACATGTGGGGGTATATTCCTATTCATCTCTACTTCAACTCTTTAGGAAATCCTCCTCCCTGAAAATCACCCTGGATAATAAGAGCCTAGGATTTCCCTGGGCATGTCTGATATTGCAATCCCATCCCACCAAACTACACTCATCCTGACATAAGTGCTTTTGTTACTTGCTCACATCGTTATGATTTGTTTTTGTTTTTGCAGTGCTGGGAATTAAACCCAGGACCTTGCACATGCTAGGCAAGCACTCTCCTACTGAGCTACATCCCCAACCTATCCCAAACAGGCAGAATTTACTAGCAAGCTCTCAGACCTCAGCAAAGGATCAACCCAGATAAAGGCAGTATATACACACAACACAAGCTCTACCTTGAATTCAGAGATGAATTTTACTGGGTACATGCAATTTTATTCCACTCTTTGACCTACTTGATTCTACTCCCTGTTCATCTGCCAGATCTTGGGGTGCAAAGTGCCACTCTGGTCAGTATCTCAGGAACCCATCAGTCAGTCTCATTTTGGCTCTACTTATGCCTCGGCATCCATATACTGTGAGTGACTCAGTCAATCACATATTAAAATACTAATTACTGTTGCCATATGTAAGGAAGATCAAAGAGGCAGCCAAGGCAGTCCAAGTAGGTCCAGGAAAATCTGATATTACAAAATGGTGAAGACATTATTACAAATAAAGCTTTGAGGAAACATTGGCAAGAACTGGAGATGGTCTATAGTGGAAGAGCAGGAGGAAGCCATGAAGAGAACTGTGTGAGGTATGGGTAATGGTGCTGACACCATTCAGCATTAGGGCTCTACCTTCATACACTCGTCATACACTAGCACCCCACTTCCCTAAGGCAACAAACACTTCTGAGTAACACATGACATGCAAGCTACATCAAATTAAAGACAAGGTATATAAATCTGCATTGGCAATTTTTAATTTTTCACTTGTGCAGAACTGAAATTTATATTTAAAGGCACAGAGGGGAGGAAAGGCAGTTCTGAGAGCATGAAGTCACAGGAAAAGGATGCTGGATAAAAAACACAGGACAGCTCTGCTTTAGCCATAGGAAAATAATAATGCAGTACTAAACTAGATTTTTATTTTTATTATATTTCCATGTGAAGAAGACATCACTTAAATGTCAGCTAAGCAAATGACTTTATGACCAAAGGTACACAGTCGAACCCACTTTGGAGTAAATGCCCAGAAGGTAAACATTATCAGTGAGTGGGAACGTTAGGCACAAAATAAGTTCTCATTCAAAAGTGGACAGAGATTTGAAGCAGACAAACTACAGCTTTTAAAATTGGAAATCATTCAAGACATTTGTTTTGATGGTAAACACTACCTGTGTAACAAGAACTATAATTTTCAAAATTGGAATCAGTCCTAATTAAATAGTACTTATGATTACAGATAAAATTTACAAAAATAAAAATGGAAACTCTTCTGTCCTTGAAAGATAGAAAACTATATTTTTCCTATAATATCGTAAGAGAATCATCAGTATGTCACCGTTATATCTCTTAAGATGTCACTTCTTCTTTTTTCCATGTTCTGCCACCTTTAACATTGCAAAACCTGTTCAATTTCTGCTATGTGGAAGGATGCACTGTTTACTAACTACAAGAGACTGAATGAACAAATGAGAAAAAACTAGTGTACCCTACCATACCCACCAGTGGAAGGAAAGATAAAAACTGAGATTTTCTTAAAAACAAAACCAAAATTCAATGATTTAAAACATCCTATACATAATTTCTAATTTCAAAACACTATTAGAAATTCCTGATCAGTGTGCACCAAGAGAGGGAACAGAAATTTGAAATTTAGTAGAACCACAGAGTACATTTCTAACAACTTTCATTTAAATAACACTAGCCTTATCAACTATTATCATTCTTTCTTATTTAAAACACTGATTGGCCAGGTTTAATTATAACAGCATGAAGGTAAAAACAAGTTTCAACTTAAGCATGAGCACAATGATTTCTGCCTTGCAGAAAGAACTCAAAGCTAGTGTTCCCTCTTTTAAATGCCCCTAATACCTTGTAGGCAGATTCCACATAAGTATATAAATAAAACAAGTTCTGTATTTTCTTAAATAATTTTACAAACTGATGGTAAATCAGATGTCGAAGATAAAACTATGCCTTTAAAAATATTAAGCCTCAAAATTTTATCCAGTGTTTCCTTTAAGAAATGGATTATTAAAATCATTTTGAAATGACATATTAAATGTTTTTAAATCTGGGATTTTCTGTACTTAATCATTTTTCTTTAAAAAAAAAAAAAAAAAAGTTTAAAAACATCAAGAGCTGGAACATGCTGCCAGGACAGAAATAATCAGAAATGTCTTCAGTCATAGACCCTGAGCATCTCAGTCTTGTTTTGTATTTCTCAAAGCTTGAAGTCTCTCTAGTAGTGGAGGATGAGAATAATGCCACATTGAAAACAACCAGTCAGAAACAGGGAATCCCAAGTTATCTTTGTTTAGTTTGATCAAAGCGGAATATAAGTCTTTAGCTTTCCCAAGTTTCTTGGCAATGCATCAGCTTGAAACTCAAATCTGCGACTTAGGACTGTTAGACAAAAGAAAGAACCTGAAAAAGGAAAGGAAAGGTTTTAGCCGCCCTGCTTCTCTGTTGCCACAGAAGGTTTCCTGAGCTGACTGTAGCTGAAGCTTGGCTTATAGTAAGAGAAACAGCACGTCAAATGAAACAACACTGGTATTTTGGGAACCAATGGGGGGAAATTATTATAAATTGTGCCTTTCCCCACCAAGCAAATGGACCAGACACAAATGTATATCCACAGAATGTTATTCTTACTAAAAAACAGCCGTTTTTGAGAAGCTGCCATGTGCTAGGAACTGAAATAGACACTTTACTACATATTTTCCAGAAATCTCTTACTTCTGCTATACAGTTGAAGAAGTGAAGCTCCTTGAAGGTTAGACAAACTGCAGGAGGTGACACAATTCAAAGGTGTAGTGCTGAACTTCCTGGTGACTCCAAAGTCAGAGTGCACCACCTTTCAGAGGCAGACTTAAGTCATGGTAATTTGTATTTGGAATACCCACCCCCTCACTCCCACTTTTTTTTTTTTTTTTTTAGATGTTGACAGACTTTTATTTTATTTTTAAAATTTTTTAAATTAACCTTTATTTTATTTATTATTTATTTATTTTATATGTGCTGCTGAGAATCAAACTCAGTATCTCACACATGCTAGGCAAGTGTTCTACCACAGAGCCACAACTCCAGCCCGATTTTTTTTTTTTCTTAAAAAAAATATTCTTGGGGTTGGGGATATAGCTCAGTCGGTAGAGTTCTTGCCTTGCAAGCACAAGGCCCTGGGTTCAATCCCCAGCACCCAAAAAAAAAAAAAAAATTCTTGATCACTTATCTTGATTGACTGATTGGAATGCATGGGGGGACTGAATCCAGGGGCACTTAACCACTGTGCTACCTCTCCAGCTCTTTTCATTTTTTAAAATTTTGAGACAAGGTCTCACTAAGTTAGCTTAGGGTCTTGCTAAATTGCTGACATTGGCCTCTAACTTGCAAGCTTCCTGTGTTAGCCTATCCAGTTGCTGGGATTACAGGTGTGCACCACCACACTTGGTTCACTTATCTACTTTTAAAAGGATAATGACACTCTTCACTGATATTATTCTAAAAAACTCTCACATCCTGACAATGATCTCAAAATTGAATTTCTATTAGGGTTCTAAGTTATGGAAATATTGCCAGAATAAGTATACAAGTTCTGAAGAACATTATGAGGGGAAAAACTCCATTTGAAAATACAAATTCTGAGGGAAATTTTCTTTGCATACTGAAGTATTACAAGTTGAATGACATAAATACAACTCAAATATTCTGAAGCCAGGTATGGTGACACACACCTAAAATCCCAGCAATTTGGGATGCTGAGGCAGGAGAATCTCAAGTTCAAGGCCAGGCTGAATTAAAAATAAAAAGGGCTGGGAATGTATCTTAGTGGTAGAGCACTTGCCTAGCATACGAGGCCCTGAGTTCAATCCCCAGTACCACATAAAAAAAGTACAACTGCTAAAAAGTAGAGCAATCTGGGTTCATTTAGTACACACAGCTCAGTGTCCTTAAGGCATTCCTGAATCGTGAGAGAAGAGAGAAAGCCTGGTACATTAGCACACAACTGTAATCCCAGCAATCTGGGAGGCTAAGGACATAAGTTCAAAGTCAGCTTCAGCAACTTAGCAAGAATCTGTCTCAAAATAAAAAACAAAAAGGGCTGGGGCTGGGGGCTGGGGAGATAGCTCAGTTGGTAGAGTGCTTGCCTTGCAAGCATAAGTCCCCAGGTTCAATTCCCAGCACCACAAAAATAAGGAAAAAAAAAAAAAAAAAAAAAAAAAAAAGGGCTGGAGATGTAGCTCAGTGGTAGAGTGCTCCTGGGTTCAATTCCCAGTATTGGGGTGATGTGGGGAGACAAATGATGATGTTATTATAAAACAGATAGTTTATGTTGACAATGCTATACAGTATGATCTATTCCTCTCCATGTTTCTTTCCTGGTAACCCCGTCACACACTTTTTGTTTAATTTTTTTGTTTCTGTGGTAGTGGGGATAAACCCAGGGCTTTGTGCATGAGCTCTACCACTGGTCTACATCCCTAGTCCTACACATCCACTTTTTTTTTGGCAGTGCTGGGGACTGAACCCAGGGCCTTATGCTTGCAAGGCAAGCACTCTACCAACTGAGCTATATGCCCAGCCCTACACATCCACTTTTTAAGTGGAGAAATAGGATTCATTTAGCTTGCCTTAAAACCTTTACTATACAACCTGAAGAAAAAGTTCTTTAGAATGGAGGTACGAGATCCTAAATAGTTTTTGGCTTAGGTTGGAAGCCCTGCCAAATATGAAATGGTGCCGTTGTCAGATTTGTTACATGGTCTCATTAACCTACGTCTTATCAACCATATGGAACCCCCCATCACAGCAGTGATTCTTCAACTATCACAGAGCAGTGGTTCTTCGACTTCACCAGTTTTGATTTAGAAGGTCCTGAGTGGAACCCTAAGGCTATTTTGAGGCAGGAGTTTATAGAACAAAATCAGAGGAACACTGTCATATAACCTCCCTTAATCTAGTCATACGTACACTCAATTTTCATTTTTCAGTCCCCTCACAGAGAAGATTTTCATCTATGTACTGGTGAATATATGGTTTTCCAATAGTTGATCTACATCTACTGTTTCTGAGGTACATATTATATCAAGGTTTTCACTGTTAAAGTCTAATTCTTATCTCCTACCCCCTAAGTACACAAACATTTATTTATATGGTTTAGCTTTTTCTACTACTTTCTCATACTGGCCAATCAAGTCACTAAAAGATTATTTCATCTATTTGTTAAAACTCAGTTTTGATTTGTTTTAATACTACCCTAAGGGTTCTAGATTTGAAACAAGTAAGGGTATATCTGAGATAATTTTAAAGATTATACGTTACCTCATTGTAAGGTGAAAAAATAAACTGGAAGATGATCAATAGTCCAATTAGAGTGGGTTGGCAGTCATAAAACCAAATGCAGCAAAAAGCTCCTTTCGACCAATTAATACAGCAAACAAGAAAAAACACAGGAAAGAATTCATCTAGAAAGGAGGACATAAAATTTTAAGTTATTTCTAGGCTGATTTCACTGTGCCATATTGGTGTGATTTTAAGAAAGGTGTTAGTGTGATTACAGCAAAAGTTATTTAGGCAGTTTTATAGTTTCTATTTTATTCTCAAAGGAAAATAAAAATTTCCCCAAATATTTAAACTGCATAGTTTTCTTCAGGGGTAGGTTTGAGTTGAGCCTCTTATAATTAAGAGTCTGAAGTAGTCAACAGCAAATGGAATTCTTTCTTTCTGTACAAAGTTAAAGAGCTAAAATGGATTTTGGTGTTGTTCTAGAAGACCACAATCAGACACAAGGCCCCTACCCGACCTTAGTGTGGAGACTCCAAAGCAACAGGCTTCCCTGGATTTTTCTATAGGACTACAGGAACTGTACTGAGGAGTTGGCGGTCAGGAAAAAAAAAGAAAAGAAAAAGAAAAAGAAAATCAAATACCTGTACCAAAATACAACCTTTTGTAGTAAAGTTGGAAAATAAATACCATTTTTTTCCCTCAGCAGATGAGTAAACTGAAGGTCACACATAACCTATTTAAGTGTGCTGCTCCAAAGTATTTACCAGATGACTCAAGAAGCTGCCACTTAGAGTGGGGCTGACAATGGGTGGCGGCTTGCCAGTCACCCCAGGATGAAGTGTAAGCAGATCTGTCACTTAGCCCTTATAACTCTGTGGATCCATAACAAGCTCCAACAGAAAACTCCTAGAGAAGATGCCCAGGCTTCCAGTCTGTGTGTCCATTTTCATCAAATAATCATTGTCCTTTTGAAAGATTACTTCTGGGTTGCTATTGGCCCTATAGAGACAGAATACCTGGCCATGGACACCTGTGGAGCTGCCTACCTGAGAACTGGTGTGCCCAGAGGCATCTATCATCAACTGAAAGTGGTCTACACAGGCATGCAAATGAAGCAAGTCAGGAAGCAGAAGGAAGTTAAGGAGCAGGTGTTCGTGCTCAAGGATGCCAACTCCTGCCACTCTGCCATCACTCAATCAGTTCTTACTTATCAGTTTCCTTATAGTCATTTAATTTAGAAGGAAGAAAAATGGAGCCTACTGTACAAATAACAATACAATATACTGGTACCAGCTCAAAGTGAACTGTTGTGGCATTACAGTGCCACTCAGGAGTGGTCTTGGAAGGAAGTGGCAAAGGAAAATCTCTCAATTAGGGGAACTTTAAGTTGTATATCTCATGGTCTAGGCAGCCTGACTCAGGACCTGAGCTGAGGACATGTATATACACACATTAAATCATTGGCCTTGGGCAAATAATGGTTTGGTTGGATGATCAGGGATTTGGAACAAAACTAGAAAATAGCCAACAAGGAGATTTGGTTAAAAGGTATATTGAAAACTTCCAAATTAGCCCAGACTATGATTATACTTTGAATTTATGTGAATGTTCAACAAAGAGTCCCAGAGGTAGGGAGACTTGATGGTCAGCAGAAACCTGTTCTGTGGAAGTCAGCTCCTCCTTCTTCAAGTCATTCTAGGACTTGATCAAGGGGCTCATGAACAGTAACCAAGGTGAGAGAAAAGGACTCAATGTACTAGTCAACAATACAGATCTTCCCCAACTGGCTCCTTCCTGGTGCCCTGTCAGAAGATGCAATCAGCACCAGCCCTGACAAGGTACCACACCTCAGGGACCAGCCCACCTCCTGTGGTAAGCTGATTCCACTGGAACACTTTCCTTCATGGAAGGGTAGTGATTTTCCTTATTAGACCATACTTACTCAGAACTTAGGTTTGGATTTATTTAATGTCTTACTCATTGTCATGTATCCATATAATATAGCTTCAAGCTAAAGAACTTATTTTATTACCTAAAAACAACAGTAATAGGAACATGTCCCCAGGAGCTCTATTCTTCCCATATAATTCAACCCCTAGCACCAGTTGATCTTTCAGAATGGTAGAGATCCACTTAAGAACTTAAGACATTAAGGCTATATATGCTCAAAACCGTGCAATGAGATTTGTTGAAATTGTTTTATTTTTTTCTACAATTTTCAGTGAATACATAATTACTTTAACATGAGAAAAAAAGTTTTATAAAAAGCATTTTATATCCGACTTATTTAGATTTACTTCTTCATATCTTTACAGCCCTTAAATCTAAGCAACTCTGGAGGTGATAATGATGGTGACAACAATTAACATTTATGAAGTACTCACCATGTTTCAGGTACTACTCCAAACTCCTTATACATATTATTCATTAACTCTTAACCAGTTCTATGAAGTAATATCATTCAATGAAGGCATGGAGGCAGAGAGAAGTTAAGGAAGTTGTCTGAGGTCACATAGGTAGTTAAATCCAAGAGCTGTGATGGGAAGCCAGGGATCCTGGCTATGAAATCTGCCTTAACCATTCTACTACAGGACTTCTTGTGCCTTGACCTCTTGACACTCATGCTATAAAAAAACATTGTTATTCCAAACTTACCTGGCTAATAATGATATTTTGACTGTGTGTCCCAACTTCCAGTGCCCCAATTCATGGCCTAGTACAGCAAGTACTTCCTCATTTTACATCCTTGTTTCTTATTCTGATAGAAAGATAAAGGATAATAAATTATCAACAACCTTCAAAATGTTTGTAACTTTTAAAAGTAATCTCCCTTCATAAATTCTAACTTAAAGAAACAATCAGGAGGGCTGGGCATATATAGCTCAGTTGGTAGAGTGCTTGCCTTGCAAGCACCAGGCCCTGGATTCAATCCCAGCACTGCAAAAAAAAAAAAAAAGAAAAAGAAAAAAGAAACAATCAGGGACACAGTGCTGCACACCTGTTATCCCAGAGACTGGGAAAACTGAGAGGAGGATCTCAAGTTCAAGGCCAGTCTCACTTAGTTAGGGCCTAAGCAACTCAGCAAGAGTCTGTCTCAAAAATAAAAAATAAAAAATAAAGGGCTCAGTGGTAGAGTACCTGTGGGTTAAATCCCCAGTACAAAACAAACAAAAACCCAAACTAAATAATATGTAAACAAGCAGGAGCTTGAGATGTAGCTCAGTGGTAGAGCACTTGCCGAGCATTCACGAGGCCCTGGGATCAATTCCTAGCACCATAAGAAACAAAAAATCAGACTTCTGTGCAAAGAGTTCATTTGCTTAACAAAACATTCCCTGAACCCTGCTCCAGTGTATTAAGCATTAAAGACAGACTCTCAAACAAAATAGACCTTCTCTAACTGCTTAACCTACAGTAATTTAGATTAGAGGGGGAAACCCCATTAGAAATTGTTTTCAAAGTTTACATTCTGACATGGGAAATTGCTCACAGCAAATACAATCAAATAAGGGTTATGTTATATACCCATCAGAAATATTTTCAAAGATTATGTTCTGACTTGTGAAAGTGGTGTATTGGGCAAAGAAAGCAGGAAGGTATAGCTAAATGTTAGCAGTAGTTATTTCTATACTGTACAACTACCATGATGTCTATTTGATATCTTTCCTATTCACTAAATTATCTACAAATAAGCATACATAATTCATCACTTAAAAGTACACCAGAAACTGCCATTTTAAAACTAAGATTTCAAAGAGAAGATAAAGAAGGAACATTCACATCTAATTTAGTCAAGTGATATTTTTTATTTTTGGTACCAGGGATTGAACTCAGGGGTACTCAACCACTAAGCCACATCCCCAGTCCTATTTTGTATTTTATTTAGAGACAGAATCTCATTGAGTTGCTAGTGCCTTGCTTTTTGATGAGGCTGGCTTTGAACTCACTATTCTGCCTCATCCTCCCAAACTGCTGGGATTACAGGCATGGGCCATTGCACCTGGCAAGTGAGGTTTTTTTTTTTTTTGTTTTGTTTTGTTTTGTTTAATTTAAAAATTTTTAGTTTTAAAAAGATATAAACCCAAGTGGTGGGGGGAATAGAACAGAAAACAGCAACCATATTTGAAAGACAGGAAAACCGATGGACAAATGATAACTGACTAAGTAGACCAAAGAAAGCTGAATCATAACCCAGCAGTGGAAAAAAAATGGGAGAACCAATCTGTTTTATACTCCTGAGTCTTCAAAAGGCTTGGGGTCTCTCTGGAACTGGGAGAAAAGAGGAGGCAGCTAACAGAAGAACTGGTAAGAGCTGACTGAGAAATGGTTAAAGCTCCAAATTCCCTCTCCAACTCCATGTCAATAGGCAAGTGCTTCTCTCTCATCAGGATAGAAACCTGAAAGTTTAATCTCACTGGAAAAGGCAAAAGAAGAGACCCTTTCAGTTGTGGTTCAAAATGGCTGATAGTCAACACAACATGTGTCTGGTGATCTACTGTTACGCAGGCAGAACACCGAGGATTTCTTCTCTTACCCCAGTCCTCTCTGCACACTTGGCTCCCTGAACGGACCCTACAGGCAGAAAACTGAAGAATATTTATTGTGAATTCTGACTATCCCATAGGAGAGAACTAACAATTTTAACACCAGGTATTTGCCCACAAAATTCCACTCAGGACATCTTATAGTGAAACTCTAAGATGAAAAGTATCACCTACAAGTACAGAAATTACAACCAGGTTTTTAGTCTCATTCTCTCACTAAGGAGCAGATAACCAATAATAAGCACATATATGAGGTAAGCTGTTAAGATGGAAGACCAAATCCAGGAAAAAAGACAACAAAATGGAATAAACAGAAATTCTGTAAGGAGAAAGTTTAGAGAGATAAGATAATGCACCCATGAAAAAAACCAGAGAATGCTATAAAAATGGGAAAGTCTTATAAATCAAAGCTTAAAAGAAAGATTGGAAGATAAGGGAATTACCCAGAAAGTACAACAAAGAGATTAAGAAATAGAAAACAAGAAAGAAGACAGGAAAGTTCACTCAAGTAACAGGAGCTGTAAAAAGAGAGAACAGAAAAATGGGAGGGGAAGAAATCAACAAAATAATTCCAGGAAGTTGCTAGAACCAAAGGATCTTGATTTCAAGGTTAAAAGGGGACAATGCATATGCCCAACAAGATGGATTAAAACCAACATAAAGGGTCCAACAAGACTCTAGAAGAACAAAATGCAAGTGTTACACTAAGGATCAGTAACAGAGTAGCTTTAGATACTTCATCAGCAATACTGGGATCAAGCAGGCAATGGAACAATACCTTCACAATCCTGAAGGAAAAGTATTTCCAATCTAGAAATCTATAAACAGCAAGTCAGTATGACAGAAAAATTAAGACAATTCTGAGGCACAAATTCAAAAAACTTTACCTACTATGCAACCTATCTCAGGAAGGTATTAGATAATCTTCTCTACCAAAATGAGGGAGTAGAGTAATGTACACAAAGTCAGGCATTAGGAGAACACAGGAGATCCAGCACAGGAAAGAAATGAAGGAAATCTCTAGAACAATGGGAAAGAGCAATCAATCCCAGAATGATGACTACACAGAAGACACAGAGGGTAACCCAATCCAATCTGAACCAAGTGACTCCAAAGACAGTCTGTGAGGACTGCCATCATCAAGCTCCATTATTGTTCCAGCTTTTTCATCAAATGAAACTAAGGGAAGATGTATGCCACCAAAAGAAGAAAGTAAATCAAATGGGTTCCCACCTAGAAACAAGGATGAACATAGGGAAGTCTAACATGAGAGAGGTACAGCAGGACTTCAGAGAAGAAATGTCACAGACAGAGAACAGAGATCTCTCTTAGGGTATTAGAGGGATGAGGGAAACTATAAGTGAAATTGGATGCAATTAACCTTGGAGAAAATTATACTTAGAAACACTGGAAGCCATGAGAACAATCAGCTAAAAGATGCAAAAAAATTAAGCACATATAAAAGTAATTATTAACCAAGAAGGAAAAAAGGTAAGGAAGGCATGCTCAGTAGTGAATAGTAATTGCATAGGTACAATAAAGTAAACACTGAATATTGATAAAAACAAGAATTGTAATAGTCATATTGGAAGAATTGGGGAAAGGCAAAACATGTTAGGACAAGAGAAATAAATCCTCATTTATCATAATAGAAAGTCAATAGTGACAAGAGACAGTAGCATACATACATATCTCAGACATGGAATTGTGTAAATGAAGCAGTGGGGTGCATACTAGCAGTTACAGTTATTTAGAAGGCTGAGGCAGGAGGATTACAAGATTGAGGCCAGACTCAGCAATTTAACAAGACCTGCCTCAAAATGAAAAGGGCTGGGGATGTAGCTCAGTGGTAGGGTGGGTTACAATGGAAAAAAAGAAATGTACAAATAAAGGTCTGAAGCAGCAGCTAAAACTAAACATAAAACTGCTAAATTTCATAAGCTTTTTTGTGCTCTGAAATTTTAAGCCATATGCTTACATTATTTTAATACGGTAAAAACTAATTAAAATTTATTGAAGCTCTATTTCTCTTAATTTCAGTGTAACTTCTCAAACCAATATTACACAAAAAAATAATCTTTAACACATACAAGATTTTAAAAAAAACAACAATAGTAACTAACATTTATTAAACAGTAACCATATACCAGGGCCTGTGTACTGCATACTTATCTCATTTATATATCACAACCACATAGAAGATAAGTACTCTTGTTATTCCCACTTTACAGATGAAAAAAATCTAGCCACAGAGAAATTAACTAATTTGATTATAACCACAAAGCCAAGAAGTGGAAAATTTGGGATTTGATGCCAGAGAATTGTTTTCAATTCCTGCACAAAATATGAAGTCAAAGGGAAATTATTCAACATGCATCAGTCAAATAAAATAAACAATTTGAGTGGTACATATATAATCATTTGGAAATTATTACTGTACTAAAAAAATGATAGAGCATATTAATGATGAAGTATAAAGTTTACAAAGCCTAATAATGACTTCAGAGGCTGAGGCAGGATAATTGTAAGTTCAAGGTCAGCATGGGCCACTTAAAGAGGCCCTAAGCAACTTAGTAAGAATTTATCTCAAAAAATTAAAAAGGGCTGAGGATGTGGCTCAGTGGTTAAGGGCCTCCGGGTTCAACTCCTAGTACTCTCCCCAGAACAAACAAAAAACTAAAAAGGCTGGGGATGTGTAACTCAGTGTTAAAGTGAGCTTAGGTGGTTCAATCACCCATATCTTTCTCCCCTGCCCACAAACACACACACACACAATCTATTTACACATTGACTGATTTAACATAATAGGGTCAAGGCACAATGAACAATTTAATTTTATACACATATTCACACATGTGCACACACATTCACTCCCCAACAAACACATACTAATATTACCACAAAGTAGTTTGTTCCTATTTGTGACCATTATACAAATGGGATCACAAATCAACATGTATTCTTACATGGGTGACATTATATTCAATGTATGTTTATAAGATTCATTCATATATAGCAATAATTGGTTCATTCTAAAAGTTATACAATTTCCATTGGATGAATATACCGTAAGTCTATTTATATTTTATAGTTAATAGACATGAGTTATTCAAAATTGGGGCTATTTCAAATGTCTATAGATACCTGACTCTGGTAATATTTCTATATCACCTAAATCTCCAAACACCAAAAAATGCTCAAATTAAGTTATAACAAATATCAGTGTAAACATATAGCTAAGATTATTGGAAAGCAAGGAAAAGTCAAAGATGAAGGTTTGAAATTAAGATCTCAATGGGCTAGGGAAAAAAAAACATGTTGGCAGAATAGCCCAACTGGGTCAAATCTTATCTAAAGAGAAAAAGTCACTGGGCACGTGGGTGCATGCCTATAATCCCAGTGGCTCAGGAGGCTGAGACAGGAGGATTACAAGGTTCAAGTCAGCGTTGGTAACTCAGAGAGGCCCTTTCTCAAATAAAAAAGGGTTGGGGATGTGGGTCAATGGTTAAGCACCCCGGGCTTTATTTTTTTTACCATTCCTGGTACCAAAAAAACAACAACAAAAAAAAAAGGGGGGGGGGGCAAGTCCATTAATTGCATGATCCAGAAAATTCCAAACTGAGTAAAGTGCTTCCAGTTTGGTTAACACTAGGGACAACAAATGTAAATTTTTTTTTTTTTTTTTTTTTTTGGCGGGGGGCATTCCAGGGATTGAACTCAGAGACACTTGAGACACATCCCCAGCCCTATTTTGTATTTTATTTAGAGACAGGGTCTCATTGAGTTGCTTAGCCCTTCACTTTTGCTGAGGCTGGCTTTGAACTCTCAATTCTCCTGCCTCAGTCTACTGAGCTGCTGGGATTACAGGTGTGTGCCACCGTGCCTGGCTAAATGTAAATCTTCACTGAGGATTGTCCCCTAAACCCAGATGCCTCAGGATTCCTAAAGATTAAGATTAGTGAAAAATTATGAGCTTACAATAAAAATTACCAAATACTTCAGAAAATAAGTCACAATGAATAAGAACAGAAATAATAAAGAAGAGTGGTAGGGCTCAAGATGTAGCTCAATGGTAAGAGTGCATGCCTTAGTTGCACAAGGCCTTGAGTTCAATCCCCAGTACTATAATAAATAAGTAAATAAAAAGGGTTGGGAATGCAGGTCAGTGGTTACAAATGTCTGAGTTCAATCTCCAGTAAAATGCGAGCGTGCACACAAACACACACACACACACACACACACACAAAAAAAAAACCCAAAAAACAGATAAATATAGTTAATGAAAGTATCAGTAAAATAGAAAGGAGAGCTAAAAAATTACAGAATGCAGCCCTAAAAAATAAGTGGAAAGTAGAAGAGTGGTTAGCATCCTTGAAAGACAGAAATGAGTACAACATTCATCTAACTGGAGGCTGAGGCAGGAGGACTGTCTAATAAAATTGTTCCCTATCAATTTAGGAATGGGATTTTAGTGTTGAAGAAACACTGAAGATACTGCATATTTTAATATTATGTGCATATGCTTAACTTTAAGCAGCAATCATTAAATAAAAATAGTAATTCAAGAACCTCTGGTTGGACACTGTGGTTTATGCCTTTGATCCTCCCTACTTGGGAGGCTGAAGCAGGAGGATCACAAGTTTCAGGTCAGCTTGGGCAACTGAGTGAAACTCTACCTCAAAATAAAAACAAAATAAGGGCTGGGGATATAGTCGAATGGTAGAATGCTTGCCTAGCATGTGCAAAGCCCTGGAATTTAATCTCCAACATCCCTTCAATCAGCTTCAGAAAAAGAAGGGTGTATGTAGGTATGTGGGTGTGGGTGAGGGAGAAAAAGAAAAAATGAAGAATATAAAATAATATCAAGGGAAAAGAGGGGTGGGAGGGGTGGGGGAAGGGAAAAAATAACAATGAATCAAACAACATTACCCTATGTAAATTTATGATTACACAAATGGTACACCTTTACTCCATGTACAAAGAAACAACATGTATCCCATTTGTTTACAATAAAAAAAATCAAGTAAATAAATTCAAATGTCAATAATCACAACACAAACTAACTTGCAGAAGAAAAAAGGTACTTTCAATATAGATTTAAACAACAATAAAATCTATAAGCACATCAAAAGTATAAGGACAATAAGGTTAAAAGTAAAAGGATAAAGTAGGTAGTGGTTTGGAAATCAAGCATACACACAACTAAAAATCTTATGTGAATTTACCTTATGTGAATATTTGCTAGGCTGACATCTAGCAAATATTAGTCAGAAGAAAGTTTGAATGGCTGTCCTAACAGACAAAATCAACAAAAAGGTAAAAAAGCGTCACTAAACAATGTCACAACAGGATGATAAAAGGTTCAACACATAAATTCTAAATTTGTATGTCCCTTATACCATGGCCTTAGAAAATAATACAAATAATTCAAAATTGGTGGATGGGGTTAAAGGTATTAGTTCAGTGGTAGAGCATTTGCCTATCATGTGAGAGGCCCTGGGTTCTATTGAACTACAAAAAAGAAAGATTTGCAAAGTAAATTTGAATCTATCATAACAAAGGATGCTAATATACCTGATCTCAATTGAAACATTGGCTGGGGGCTTAGCTCAATGATAGAGTGTGCTTGCCTAGTATGTGTGAGGCCCTGTGTTCCATCCCCAGCACCACAAAAAGAAATAGAAATCGAAACATCAAGTAAATATTAATAAAAAGATTTGAATAAAATAATCAACAAGTTCAAACTATTAGGCACATATAGTACCCTGTGCAGCAAATTGAGAACATACATCCTAGAAAGTGAAAGCTAAGGTTTTAAAATAAACTTCAGCTACTTAAAAGGGAGAACTGCAAAAAAATTTGAAAAGATCAACATGAAATCAATTTTGTTTTGTACAGCTTAGAAAAATGCACCAATGGGAACCCAAGATTGACTAGAATCTTGATATTATATACCTCTTTCCTTCCTTCACCATTTCCTCTTTGTCTTTTGGGGATGGGGTGGAGTAGGTGGGTGTACCAGGGATTGCGCCACATCCTCAAGCCTTTTTATATTTGAGACACGGTCTCACTAACTTGCTAATGGTCTTGCTAAGTTTCTGAGGCTGGCCTCGAACTCATGATCCTCCTGCCTCAGGCTTCCGAGTTACTAGGATTTCAGGTGTGTGCCACAGTACCTGACCACCATTTCCTCAACTTTAAGGAAGATGAGCACGTCAGAGGAAAGTACAGTGTAAGTATGAGAAAGAGGGATACATTAAAGCAATTCATAAGACAGTATTAACATTTACTATCTCTTTTCCTTCTAAATTTTAGAGTTGGTCAGAATACATTTGGTAGAAAAGAATCAGATAACCAACCTCTCCTTTAAATGGCTAAGAACATACACAGGTACCTGTATCTTTGGGGAATGGGTATTAAGGAGTAATGAACTAAGTACCTATTAATAGACATATACTATAAGGGGAAAATTAAAGATATAAATTACATACAAAATATTCACTGCAAGAATATTTCTGATAGCAAAAATTTGGAAATAACCCATATATCAAGTAAGAGAATGATAAAAAATGAGACTAGTAATATATCTAATAAGGTGTTTATGGCTCATTTAATCATTCATGATTGTTACTGATATTTTCTAATTTCTCTATTGACTTTGATAATAAGCAAAAATATGGCTAATGTTTTTGTTAATAACACTGATAGCTTCTATTCATCAGTGGCCTTGTGCCAGATATTACATATATTAGATATATGACATACAGTTCATTAATCTCCACTAACGTAAGGAAGGTAGTATAGCCTCAATGTATAAAAGGTAACATGGTCCTTAGACTTCTGTTCTTACCAGTCAGCTGCTTTCCAATGAGAATTATGAGTTCTTTTACAAAACAACCAATTGTCTATTAGATACTTCTCTATTATGCAGTTGCCTCTTGGTCTGATGCTGGGTTTAAGAAGCTATTTAGAACAGTGTGGGAGTCACATTCAAAGTTATGCTGATGTGGAATGAAAAGAGCTTTAAACAAGGATCACTTTCCAAAGAAAAGAGACTTGTTGATTTGTGGTAGATTCTTAGAACTGGATTTTCTTTTCTTTCTATGCTAATTTACATAAAAGAACAGAAATAAGTATGACACGTTTTTTACTTTTCTATAGCACTTTCCTTTTTAAAAATTCATATGCTGTCTCATTTGATATAACACCAAGCTGGATAAGATGGCAAGTATTATCTCTATTGTAGAAATGAAGAAAAGGAGACTGAGAAATGAAAATATCTTGCTCTAAGTAGTGGGCAAAGCCCACCTCTCTGGAGTACATGTCCTTTCTATTACATTTATCAGCCAGGACTTCAACATAACCCTATGTTATGCTTTTTTGTATAAAAACAGTTTTCATATATTTTTAATTGTTCATTTTCTTTAATTGCTTTTGGGACAGGTTGTTCCAATTATTCCATTTGTCTTCTGAAGGGTAAAATTCCAGAGAGTAAGTTTCCTAATCTCTTAAAATGGAGGCATTCATCAAAATGTTAATAGAAGTTATCTCTAAGAGGAAATATTTTAGATAACTTTAGTTTTCTTTAAATCTCTGTTAAAAATAAAAAGCTTGGGCTGGGGGTGTAGTGCAGTGGTAGAGTACTTGCCTAGCATGTGTGAAGCACTGGCTTCCATTCCAAGCATCACACACACACAAAAAAAGGCAAAAACTTTACCTTCTCTAATCATTCAGGTTTAAAACTGTCTTTGTATCCTCCTCCACACTCTGTACATTAGTTAGCAGGTGCTGAATAAATCAGTTTCCTAAACTTTTGCCACCTTTGTGTATTCTCTACCTGTTTACTTAATCTCTCCTTAACCAATTTCCTTTATAAAACTTAAGTGGTTGCTGGATGTGGTGGCGTATGCCTGTAGTTCCAGCAGCTAGGGAGGCTGAGGCAGGAGGATTGAGAGTTCAAAGCCAGCCTCAGCAAAAACAAAGGGCTAAGCAACCCTGTCTCTAAATAAAATACAAAATAGGGCTGGGGATGTGGCTCAGTGGTTGAGTGTCCCTGAGTTCAATCCCTGGTACCCCCTCCCTGCAAAAAAAAACAAACTTAGTGGTAATATACATGAAAT